>NC_060257.1:37099176-38383922 GCF_921293095.1 Ischnura elegans
CTCAAACTCTAAAATTTAGAACATAAAATTGAATATGGGAATAACCGATCTTAATTGAAAAATTATAAGTATGATAAAAAAAACTATACATTGATTATGGTTTGATGTAGGTAATTCTTCATGACACATTTTACATGTACATGATTTTTAACAACACATGTAATTTTTTAATTCTTTTAAAAATTTAATTTATATATGACATACATTGAAGAAGATGGGGCAAAGTTCTGTCTTGGGTAGTATCTATCCTATATGCAGATGATCTTAGGGATGAATGGATGGGTGAAAAATGAAATTTGAGGTTTCAATGCCAATAGTTTCATTAATACCACCTCTTTCCTTACATTTATGGTAACTGTACCAAAAGCAATGAATGAGAATTTTATCTTTAGATAAGTATGACACTTTGGGACAAAAATTCTAACAATATATGTATTCATTGATTTGAAAACAAAACACATCAATGAAGAAATATGGGTTGTCAATTTTTGCCAAGCATTATCATTTGATCTGCGAGAAAAGTAGAAGAGCAAGGCAATTAGGTAGATAGTTATATTTTTAACACTTTGAGTGCCGGCTGCTAAATTTAAAGCCCTACTGAAAAATCCAGCCATTTTTTACTATATTCATACATTTTTTAAAACATTAGCATCAGAAATATATTTATATTGATGTGCATTTCAATAAAAATGGACTTTACTCTTCTTTATGAATGAGTTGAATAACATTTATAGCTAATTTTTAAATATATAATTTAACCTAATAATGAAAACCTACTGTTTTTGAAAAATAAAAAAGTTGCAACATATGACGTATCGCCATAGCATGCATAATAATTTTTTTAATACACTCAATTTGAACTATTTAAAGCATGGAAATCATAAAAAAGCATTGTTCCAAGCAAAGCTTTATAAATCCTGGATGATAAAAAGGCTCAATGCACCCTCAACGAACGGTCCATTGGCCCAAAGAATTTCCACACTAAGTGGCCCTAGATGAGGATGCCGGTAGCTACATTCGTCCTCAAGACATAAATTGAACTCTTTTTCCATCAAGCAGTTGATTTTTGAAAAAACAGAACCCCTAAGCAGTAGACTGGAAAAGTACCACAGGCGAAATATTAAGGCTTCACGCATACAAAGCCAATTAAATGGAAAGACGTAATATTACGTCCATGGCAATCCTCAGAAGGATTAGCAGGATGTAATATTACGTCCATGGCACGCAAAGTGTTAAAATAGATATCTTTAAAAAGTTGACATAGCTAGATTCCCTGGCTTTGATTATAACTTGTAATAAGAGATGAACAAAAAACAACCCTCTAAGGTCATTGCAACTGGGATTCCTCTCTCCCCTGCTTAATTGATTTACTCAACTGTCCGCCCCACCCCTTCCGTATTCCATAAACTCCTCCCAATACCCTAGATTTGAATGGTGAACAAAATTTCATTCTACCGCCAATTCCTGGAAGTCATACCAAAGTTGTGAAAACTGAAGAAAAAGAATAAAAAAGTTACGGAATAATGGAGTCATACAGTGTTTTTAATCATGTTTGAAAAAAATTTTTCCCAACTACTCAGAAACTTCTAACTTAAAAAGCAAAATTCCTCCCCTTTAGAAACAAAATCATCACATTTGACTCAAGTTTGAAAACATTTTGGCATTGGACATTCCATCAAAAATGAGATATTCCGATTTTAGTATGCAGATATTTCCCATGACTTTTAAAAGAGATAAACACGTACATTTGTATCAATAGTATATCTATACTTACACAAAGTGGTGTAGCCAGGAATCTCACTCGGGGGAGGGGGGAAAGGGGGGGGGGGGGGGAGTAGGCGTCCACAACCATGGGGGAAAATTTTTTAAAAACAGGGTACTAAGTAATGGGTTTTAAACTAATTTTAACATTTTTCATAATCGAAAAAACTTCATTTGTCACGGAAATATTTTCTAAATTCATGATGTTTCAATATTTTTTCATCAATGAAGGAAAATGATTTTGTCTTTAAATTTTGGGGGGTTCCTCTGGCTACACCACTACTAATATATACCGTATATATATGTCTGAATATAATCCCCCCTTTTTTTTCAAAAAATGCCTGTAGTAAAAGTAAAGGGGGGACTATATTCGAACACATTTTTTTCAACTTTTCCCGAAACTGAAGCCTCAAAATTATGGGGGGGGGGGGGACTATATTCAGAGGGGGACTATATTCTAAGAAATACGGTATACGTATATATTAAAGAGAAATAGTAGCGATAATTACCATTTCTATATTAGCTCTGGGCTTTTTGGGGCAAACATCTTTATGAGAGGAGTTTTTTCCATAACTTGCAACAGATTCATAAAATGTTGACTGAAGAGGCGAGTATAATCCAAACATGGAATGTCTCGATGCCAAACTACTCTCAGATTCATTGGTTGTGGAATTAGTCATGGCAACAATTGCCACTGAAAGGTTGACTCGCATAGCATACACATTGGCAAAACCCAAAAAACCAAGAAAGGCCAAAATGTGACGAGTCTTGATTCTTCTTTTTGTGTCCTCTGTAGGACTTGGATCTTCTCCATTTTCTGAAAACCAAAGGGGAAAAGTATTTAAAAAATAAGGGAAATATTTATCCAAAAAGAGCAATTAGATTAGCTTTAAAATGAATTGAACAAACTAGGTACAAAGCAATAGCCTAGTCGATTGCATAAAGATATTTAAATATCATATTAAAACAGTTTAAGTCATGCATTTCAGACAAAAATAACCTGCTACATTTTTAAACTCAACTAGGTTAAGCATAACCTGGACAGTGTCTTACTGAAATGGGCAAAACATAATCTGGGTTGAAATTATAATCTTAAACAACTCAAACATTTAAGCTCAAAGACCTGATTATTGTAATGATAAGACTTAATAAGAGAAACCAAAATGGTAATTTTTACCATTTTGGAAATCAAAGTAAGCCACCTAGCGACTGGCTAGGGTGGCAAGAAAGTAATTTCCTCTTAAATCAGCAATGTTCTGAATAAAGGGGAAATACAGTCAAATCTTGATAAGCGATAACTAGGTACGCAGCTAGGAATTATGGCTGGGGGGGGGTTTAAGGCACAATTAATACTGGATGATATGGAATAATGGAGATGCAGGTGCCCTCCCCCATAAAATTTTCAAGATAAATGCTTCAAAATGTTGAGTTTTACAGTCGTGATACTGCAGTAGTCAATTGGTAGCCATTGGTTCTTGTAATTCTTGTGAATTTTGCTTATTTTAAAAGAAGAAGGCTCACGCCAACATGCCATTTTCGAGGCTTTACGGGCATCCTCGATTCTGCTGAGGGTCTCTGGGGTTATAAAAACATGTTAAACCATTCCACTTGATAGTGGAAATTCCATGGTGAAGGCAATTCTTGATAAGATGAAAGATGAGTCCATGAGTGACACATGAGTAAGTACCATTTCTGCATTTGCATTGCATTCTGCATTGTGGCCTGGTTCTGATTGGCTATCAACAGATTTACTATACATGTTATCATAATGACTAGAAAGGAGGACATTTTCCGATACTACTAAAAATGTCCGCCTGGACACTGGACAAACATCTAAAAAGGAGAAAATGCCTGGATTAATCTGGATGCCTGGTCACCCTAAGAATGATGTACATCAAATGGAACAACGCAGCTGGTATGGAGGAGGAACAGTCAAGATTTAGGTAAACTTCAAAAACTCTTTATAATGAGGCCGAAATGTTTAATAATACATGCCTTAAGGCATGATGGTCTGCTAAAGATAACTGTGAAAGGTCAACTCGAAGAGAAAAATGGTGAAGGAGAGCCATGGATGAAATGCATGGAACTGTGTTCAGAAGGTTTAGTATGAGAAGAGTACTCATTTGTTTAAAAATATTGGCAAATATGGGAACAAAGCAACGAACAGTGTAAAACCGATACCAGAATCGTCAAGCGTTGTGTTTGTCAAGACAATTCTTCACAAGGATGAAGAGCGGCAAATGCTAATATACGAGGTGCTAATATAAGGTGAGAATGCTAATATAAGATATTCACCTGTGCGCGAGGAAAAAAATATAATTGAGACTGAGAGAAATTAATAGAGTTTGACTATAAAGGGAAACGGGCAGGAAGGATATCCACTACCCATTCTCATCAAGTTATCAAGGAAGGAACAACAAAAATGAAAGCACTCAAGTCAGTATAATTGAGGAGCGTTGGATGACATTCTTATAGTACTTAGAACGCACGCATTTAGAATGCTTCCACCCAAAATACATACAAATGCCTGTTTTTAAAACATCGAGAAATACACAAATGAACTTAATGGATAAATTCCAACACAAGTAAAACTTTGCAGACTCAATTTCTTCAACGATAAAATCAAACGCAAACTCATACTAAAAATAATTGAAAAGAGAACGTTCAAGTAATACGTACCAATTTCTTCATGAGCTACCAGAATTTCCTCTTCGCTATTCATCAAACGCGACATTTTTCGGCAAATGAAAACTTAAATTAACGTAAAAAATATAAAACGATAAATTAATTAAGGTTTGGAACATTCGACACTTTCGTTCACCTATCAAGCTTAAACATTAAGTCACGTTGGATATTGACAGACAGCAGTTCAATACATTAACTCAGGCTGAAAAAAATCACAGTAAATATTTGAAAAAAGGTCTGCATACGAGGAAGTAACCTCATTCTATCAAACACAGCAATTTCTTGTGCTTCATCAGTGAATAACACAAGTGTGACGATGAAGCGATGCAACAGGACAAATATAAAAAACAATGAGAGAATAGGCGGGTTGATCAACTCGCATCTTAAGAGATAAGAAGCTGTTCGTGAGTCACATATTATTTAATAACATTCCGTCAGTGCGCGTCATTGTCAGCTGTGTAAATCGATGCTCAATTTTATTCGTCGAAGGAACATAGTTATTAATGTCCATAGTTATTATTATACATAGTTGGGAAAATTGGCACTCAGATGGCGCTAAAATCGTATGGTCCTATACACGTCTGTACCATGGAAGAAGGAGGTCCCCTCCTTCTTCCATGTCTGTACGGCATATCTACAAGTACGCATAAAAATACAAAAGTTAAGGCCAAAAGCGCAGAACAATCCATAGGAGCGGCAAGCAGTAAAGTAAGAGGTAATAAATGTCGTTTTGGGATTAAATTTTTTAAACCGTAAAAAAACTACTAAATGAATGGGCGAAACCGAAAAAAAATATTTTTTGCTATTGCCTACCGAAAAGGTTTTCATATTTTTTTTAGAAATGTATGAGATTTTAATATCATTCATGTTCTTAATTGATCTTCTAACTTACAATTAACAAAAATAAAACTGTGTTTCTACATGTAAGATGGTAATTTTGTTGAAGACAAGCCTCTGGAGCAATTTCTTTAAAGCCAGTTAATCAGGGTCCTTTAATGGTCAATCACTCCCGTGAATGACCAAAAGTCTGACTTCATTGGTAGCTAACCCATAATGACTTTTCAGCCTAACCAAGGTACATAACGATGGCGAAGTTCGAACAACATATGTATCGCACAAAGTGTAATTACATTAAAAAAATACAAGCAAAAAAAAAAACAACTCTTTGCTTGCAACTAAATGATTCTTTTTCAGTTTTATGAACTTTTGCTTTTTAATTTCCGTGCACAGTTAAAATAAATTAATTGTTTTTTGTCTCTTCTTAAAATTAGCTATTTTTGAGATACGTGTTGTTAGAACTTAGCCATCGAAATAGAAGTTCTCCTACAACCAGAATAAATTTCTTAAATTTTTGAAGTACAGGTTTGGTCTACATAATCTAGGCAATGAGGCTATCCTCTCTATTTTAAATCTTAAACCGCTATGTGTGCGGAGAAGGAATCTCGGTATCCTATTTTTACATAGGCTAATTATGAGTTCCATATATGGATCTATAGATGTGCCTGAATTACTACAGGCCATTACATTCAAGGTGCCAACCAATGGTTTGAGAAACCCTGTCATTTTTAATATTCCACATCACTCCACCAATTATTCTTTCTTTTCACCATTATCAAAATTAATGCGTGATTCTAATTCCATCCCTAAGGACATATCGACTTATTTAGACTTTCAAGTAACCAGCTCAAGAAGCTTCTGAACAATATTGCATAATATTATAGACATATTCATTTGGTGTAATTGATAGTCTTAGATTTTGGAGTGAACTTCATTTTTTTATTTATGTTCAATATAATTTTAATTATTTTCTTCATTAAGATTGATAATTTTTCTCTGTGTGTTGCATGATTTTTATGTGAAATTCTGTACTTTCAATATGTTTGAAATGGGTAATCAATACCCGTCAATAAATATTATTATATTATTATAACCCTTAACAAGCTGTATTAGTGCAGCACTTTATAGCACTGCATAATAACAAGCTCATACATTGCAGCCATTTGATGGGAATACAATCTCAAGGTACTCCATCCACTTCATTAAAGTTAATCAAGGAAGTGAATCTCTGGGAACAAGGTCTGACTGGGCTGCAACTTTATTTCTATACTAGCACATACCTGTTAGTGACTACAACCACCTAATAAAGTATCTCGCACCATGAAAGGATTACCTAAGTTCATGCATGACCTAGCAGAATTCTGCCTGAAATCTACTACCTACTTAATCAGAAATAGAGAATATTGCTATCAAAATAAAAGTGCTTGTGCATGGTCAGCTCCGCCCCCTGGAGTAGCAGTAACTTCATGAAGGAATTTGAACAGTGGCGCCGACTCCATGGGGCCTGAGGGGGCCCGAGCCCCCTCAAAGATTCGTTTGGGGGGGCGGAGCCCCCTCAATAATTCAAGAAAATAATTAAGTTATATTATGCTTTGTGAAATCACAAAAATATATTGGTAATTTTTATTTCCCATGTTTGACGATAGTTACCTTTTAAAATAAATTCAACAAAGTATTAAAACAAATAATTACAAGGTTAAGCAGGTCAACTGAATCAGGTGGTGTGAATCATGATTGTGTTTCGATGCTGCGACACACTTTGAATTTAACCTCTTCCCGGGGCAAGACCTCCGATATGGGCCCCCCCAACATTTATTATAAGTCGGCGCCCCTGAATTTGAACACAATACCATACACACTTACATGAAAGCGGCCTCAGCTTGAAAGAGATGTGTACTTCATTCAGCCCTTTGTTTTAGGGCCTCATGGGATAGAGGAACTGGAAAAAAATTAAGGAAGCTCAACACCTTGACCATCGTAATGAAAGAAAATAAAGGGAAGAAGGATTTGAATTTTTAGGCTCAGGGTCAAGATACTCGTTCCTATTAAGGTTTCAACATGGATTCCATTAGAAGGTACCATCAGGATTTTATATTTAACTTCGTCATGGATACATGGCTTTAAGGGTACTTTTCATGGGTGAACCCAGCGAGCGGCAGTAGATGGCAGCTACCCCCCCAAGAGAGCAAAAATCGCAAAAGTCTTAAGGGAAAATCAGGACTAGGATTGAATAATCGTGGTTATAGTATGACATTAGTATAAGACATGTAACTAAAATAATTTTTTAAGCAAATTATTTAAAAAATAAAGTGCTGTAATAGTTTCCTTAAAATATTGGTTTCATTCACCTTTTCCATGCTTAAAAATATTACAACTTGAACAAAGATTGCTTGCGCCCCCTAGTTTTGATCCTGGGTATGCCTTTGGTACTTTTGCCATTGCTTTCCGCAATATTTCCATATGGATTCATATGATCATTCCATCATGGTCAAAGTAAAGTAAACTTGTATCTATACGCCGATGGATTTGACTGCTGGCAGTAAAATGTTACTATAGCAGTAATTTGTAAACTGGCTGTCATTGAATACCACCTAAAGAAGGTTTTCTATGAGCACAACCACCATTTTCTGTGCCACAATACGTACCTATGGGAGGTGAAAACCTTATTCAGAAAACCTAGTCATAAATTCATCCTGCAGGAAGATGGTGAGGTGGTATAGATGCCTGGTACCATACCTGACAGGCAATTGGGAATTTGTTCAAATCCCAGCTACGTCAAATGAATTTTTCATGGCAAATTTCACCGTTGGAATTCAATAATCAATAACATTTCAATTCTCAGTGAAGGCTTCAGCCATTTTCTATGGGGTGCATCCTTTCAAAAAATAAAATATTCTTGTCATTGGATCAATATATTTATTAGCAAAATAGCATAAAATACTGTTTCATCCATATTGCCATTCAATAATTTCCTTGTAAAATTCAGAGGGCCATTTCATATATACAATCAATAATGAAAATACACATTTCAGAGTTCACCATGATAGGAAAGTTGTACCAATGGCATGAAATCAATCACTATAACATGTAGAATGTACAAATAAACACATAATATTCGGTATTTGTGTATGCCATGTGATCATACCATATCAGATGTAATTCCTATGGCATCACGATATGTATTCACAGAATACAACTGCACCTTCAGAGTAATCAATACATGCCCCCATAAAGGTATATTATTGATTAATACTGCAGTAAAGCAAAAATCAGTCATAATGTCTCTGTCTGCAATTAAGACCAGGTGCAAATAATGACAATTGTTTTGAGGGTGATGATACAACTCATTTGAATGGTGCCACAGCTGTATACCCTATAGGTACGCAGTACTTTTCAACAAAACAGGCCTCTTGAAAACCTTAGGAAAGGTGTGTTACGTGAAAATGTAAAAATGTATTTTGTCATTTTTACTTCATTTTACAAGCAAAATTAGGATTATGAATTCCTTTCTGATATTTAACTTGTTGTGTGTGTTTACGCACATCCAAGCCCTAGATGTTGAAAAACCCTCCCAGTATTCGGACCCAGGGGCGGATCCAGGATTTTTTTCTGGGAGGGGCACAAGCAAGGCCGTACCCAGGATTTTGTTCAGGGGGGGGGGGGGGCACAAGGATACCTCTTAATACAAAACGAACGCAATGATAATGGGACCGTATTAAAAATCTTGCATATTTTTGAGGGTCTGGGGGGGGCAAGTGCCCCCGTGCCCCCCCCTGGATCCACCTATGTTCGGACCCATGACATCAGGATTATCAGGCGAGCAACTCTACATCCCACCACCACAAGAAAATGTGAACAATGTAAAGGTATTCCATGTATATTAAAATGGCTATGCAAAAATTTGGAAAACTGTAAAACGTATTAAAATAACCATATTTCTATATTCCCAAGGATTATAAAGAGAAGTGAAAGTCCCTACTGAATCCACCTCCAGTCAGGATCTCATGTGAACAATGATAAAATCCCTTTTTGGTTAATTTATAACACACTTGAAATATTATAATGTCAACCCAATAAAACACAAGGCACTTGAACTCTACCAAAAAGGTGCATTGGACAAAGCCTGTATTTTCCAGGCAGATGAAAGAGGAACTAGGTACATATATAAGATCACAGTTAATTTCCTTTGATAATATATGTCATATACAAAAACGTTGCAAATGAATGCAAGAAAAAGAGCAGAATAAGACACTGCAGTGAACAAATTAATACAGAAAACAACTGGTCTCAGTCTTCATAAGAAAAATAAATTACAGAAAAATGTTAGTGATTCGTGATTCTTGAGTTAAGAACATTACACTTTTACCCAGAGTATAATTTTTGATTAGGCTTGAGTTAGCCTGTCTACTCACTAGGAAAGAGCAGCGCTAACATTGACAATCAGATGGTGATCACAAAGTGAGATATTATGAATTACATATTATAAAGGCACATAATATACCCCTTGAGGCCACTATTTCCTTAGAATTACATGAAATCTCATTAACTTTCATCAAATATCAACCCACTGTGGTACTCAAATTTACATTATCATTGATACCTTTATCTTCAACTTTCATGTCACATACATTTTTCATGAGCCATAAATGACATGAAGTTACAACTTACTGCCCAAAAAATATGAGGTAAATTTTGTATCTCATGGCAATGCCAAAAAATAATAATTAAGCGCTTTCTTTTGTTACAACAATTTTTTGCAAATGAAAAATACTCATTTTTATTTCATTTTGTGGCTTATTGCATAAAATGCTACAATTTCATAATATCAGCTCCACATAGCTATCAACCATAATTAATTTCAGGATTTTGATAAAAGCCAATGAATAAATAACCTCATCTACACACTTGCCACAGGATTTTTTAAGCTTTTGTCACCAAGAAAGTGAATTTTTAGCTTCAGTAAATAAAATGTAAGCATACTAAAGAGAAAATTAGGAAAACAAAAGTATCCACTCGGTGTAACTGTGATATGTTTGAAGCAGCTAGTAAATTGTTTTTACATTCTCAGAAAATCAAATGCAAAAGAATGTTCAACGCAAGCAAAAAATATAATTGCTATGATACAGCTATATGACTGAAGAGGTCAAGGTTGGGGTGCAGACCTGCATCTGCCACTAGCAAGCATTGTCAACTGGGAAAGCTATTCATTTTATTGGTTGCAATCAAGAAAAACCACTTCAAAGACACAAGGTGGAAAATGGTCTTCTGCTTCTAAATGCTAGCATTCACCCTACATACTGATATCAATGTGTTATTCCATCTTCAAGAAAGTGTATGCTATGTGGCCAGCTAAAACAGCCTGAAGTTAAATGCTATCAAAAATACACACACTATATATCTCCAACATTCTTAATTAAATTCATGCAGGTATCATTTTTCACTTTTCAAGACCCTTCCTCTGGAGCATTAAATGGTTTAAAGGATGTTTTCTTAAAGTATTTTCCCTCATCTGTCTCCTGTACTATAACAACAACTGGCACTTTGTTGTCATAATACAGGTACTTTTTACTATTTACATCAATTTGCAATCTTGTACTCTCTTCATCTACTGTTCTTCTAATTGTTCTAAAATAATCTTGGAGTCTCAGCCTTTCATCAAGATCAATGACAAAACAACGATAAAATTGAACAAGGGCTTTGGCACATGTACGAAATTTAACACTTCCATCTTCGTTGAGACACATGACATCTGTATTGTGTTCATCAAACTCTCTTAAAAGATCTGCATTTGAAAATTCAATCTCTTTGTTAATCTGGCTCAAAAACTCCTCTTCGACACACTCTGAATTTTGAACTTTCCATTTATTGTTGAATATATCTTCATTATAATCATCACCAAACCATGATTTTGCTTCCATCTTGTTATCTTCATATTTTCTAATTTTCGTTTTCAGCAACCTTTTTTTGTAGAGGAAAAGAAACTCATAGTAACTAATGAAAGTCTTCTTTGTTCGGCATCCTCTATCTTTCGCAAACTTTTCTGCTTGGGATAACATGGATACCATTTCTTCTTTTGCCTTACCTTCATCTTGTCCAGGGTCACAATATCTGGAGAACACTTCACTTAGTTTAGACACAAGGTCATCATTCAGCTCCAAAACTATATTACCATCAATAATGATAGAGTTCCTTTGTATTTCTGATGTCACTTCCTTCATAAGCCTCATTGTTTCCCGAATTAACAGCAAAATGCAACTTGAGTTCACCTTGGGTGCATGAAAGAAATTTCCTCCTGCATTGTAGTTAATGCGATAGTTAATTCCAGCTTTTGTGTCAAAAAACATCTGCCCTTTCGCAATAAGGAATCCACCTTCATTGAATTTTATCCCTTTGTCAAACTTTGTCTGTCCTTTGATGACTAATCTAAATAACTCATCTTTTGATCCAATATTGGTGATACCTTTAATTAACCTGGCATTGCCTTCCATCGTTGGAACCTCACCCACAGTTTCCCTGTTTAATCTCCTCCAAGCTTTCATTCTCCTTTTGCTGTCTATACCAGCAACAAATTCGCTCTTAATCCCATCCTGCACGTCTTTAACTATTGTATTTGCAGTTTTTATATTAACAGCAGCATTGTAAAAAAAGAAAAGAGAAGCTGACCACTGAAATACATCAAGTGCGGTCAATTCACCCCTCTCTCCCCTCTCCACCAGGTATGCCAAGCCATTAACAATGCCAAGGCCATTGATTGACAAGGAGCCAAAATTTAAAAAATTTATGATACAGGTACTTGTGGTCCCAAGCAGGCCACCTCTTGCTGCCACAGCTGCTGCTCCAGTAACAGCCACTGCACTTCCAATGCCAAAGGCACCACCAAGGACAGAGAGCCAACAATTTCGAGCCTCACTATCACGAGGTGAGATGGTTTGCTCATGAGTATGCCGATCATGCAAATGTTGAGAACCCCGAAATAATCCATATACTCCAGACACAGCAAGGCTTATCGAAGATGCTATTGCCAATGGGGCAGCAACAGGGATTGCTAACCCTGCCAGCCCAACACCTGTTGCAACAAGGCCCACTCCAGAAGTAGTCTTATCAAGTACACCACATACTCTTGCTCCTGCATTGCAAGCTGGCGATGTGGAGAATTCAAGCAATACATCATACATACCATTTGATTGATACGTGCCATTTAAAGGATAGCAAAGTAAACTTTTGGGTAATTTGTTATTATTTTTGAAATCCAACCAATTTTTGTATGTACGACCAAGTGAATCTAAAAATACAGCATCATCACCACTGCGAACTTTAATAATGGGAATAAGAAATTTGTTTTCATGGGTCTTTCCCACAATAAACAAAAATGCGACATATAAATCACTTGTACCACTCTTTTCATACACTATTTTACATATGCGATCTATTTCAATTTTTTGGTCTCCATTGTAGCCAAGATCTTTTTCATCATCACATGATATTGATGGTTCACCATATAATGCGAAGCCAACTTTTTTCTGCAGGGCCCATCTTTCATTATCTTTGAAGTAATCCCAAGTCCTATCTCCAAGTTTCTCATAAAGCTCCTGCTGGAAATCAGTAGCTTCTTTCTTCCAATCCACAATGTCAGGAGAGTTCCAGTTCACCATGATGCATTACGTACGTCTGGAATATTTCAAGGATAATCCTTTTATTAAATAGCACATACTAAATTTTATAGTATTTCTAACTGCATTCCTACAAAAATTATGTATTCACCACATGTGAGGATTGAGATGCCTTATACATATTTATAAATATAAAATTGAAAATGTCATTATATGAGCTAAAATTACTAAGTTTGGTAGGGCATATGAACCAAAAGACCTTCCCATCTTGTGTCACAGTCTTTGAGGATTCAATTTTGGTAGGAACACTTATCTACCTATAATTTGATCAATTTAGCTATGTTGTACAGAGGACTCATTTATCCATACTCGTTTATTTAGATCTTATGATAGTGCTATTCACTCACTCAGAGCTAAAATTCATTCTATGGTTTGTGTAGGCAAAGGTGGAGCTCCCCCAGTATAAGCCACAGGTTCACTATTTCCATTTTAAGGAGGGAAATTCCTTCCTTGAACCACCAAACACTGACAGGATTTTTGTTGTGAACGTCCATTAAACCCAATATTAAAACCTGCGCATTTGAGGCAGAAGCTATACCCTTTACCCACTTGGCTATCTCATTCTACCTGGAGTGATATTAAAGAAAGATTAATCTACCATGAGAGAAAATATCTTTTTAAGGGTCAAGGGGGGTCAAATTCATGCTCATTATGGTGGAGCCCTTCGTTACGAGCGCCATCACCAAGGTCAGCCACCTGGTTGAGGTCATTGCCCTGGGACCCTAAGGTCCCTGCCGCTGCCGCCAGGGTACGCGGAAGATAGCGCCAGCAAGGCTCCGCGAGAGAGAGACGCGGACGAGAAGGCGAGAGAGAAGGACTTCCGCGTGTCGAGAGATCTGTATCGCTCAAAATCGGAATAAATGTGGTCGAATATACTTTCGTGTATTAATTGAGGCCAGGTTAATATCACACAACCCTAACCCCCTTCACTCATTTTATTGGAGTAATCAACTGAATATTTCACACTTACATGGAGCATTTTATGAATCATATGTGCAAGCCTCCCCTCCCAAATTCTACTTGCTTCTTCCATTCACAATGAGACCCACTCCCTTTCATTCCATCAAATAGTCCAAGGTCATTCTTTTCCTTTCCCTCTTTCCTTGCATTCTACACTGTACAGAGGTTTTTAATATCTCCTTCCCAGTCCCTAGTACAGTGGAACCTCGTTAAAAGGAGTACGGGCTATAGCGAGACCCCCGCTATAACGAGAGATAGCCGATGCACCGTCAATAGACCCTATAATAAGCGTGTTAAAAAATTCGTTATTACGAGACCCTTTCGGTGTTGGCTCTCGCCATAGCGAGGGTTTCACCACCAGAAGACTTTCATCAAGACTCCTTAACCTCTGTAACTGCTAGCGATCTGTTAGAAATGAAGTTAATGGAGTGCTCAGTCTCGAATTTATGTGGTAAACTGTCGTTTGATAAATATAATGATTGACGAAACAATGCTTTGCATGATTTTTATTCAGTGCGGCGTTTATAAATTGTTTGAATAGTTCGTCGTTATTTGAGTAAGGAAATTTAGTGATGCAAAAAAACATCACCTTTCGTCTGGATTTATGCTTACGTTTATCGGATAGATGTTTATCTGTCGCCGCACCACTCCTGTTCCTGTATATCTGTTCGCAACAGGTATATTGACTATTATTCGCTTCACCTCCGGTAAAGCGACAATTCGCTATAGCGAGTGTTTATTAGTGCACCGTGGGGTGTCGTTATATCGAGGTTTCACTGTACTCACTACATCCAAACTGATGGTATCCTGCATATTTCCCCTCCTTCCACTCAAGTATATGCTCATCTACCTCTGGGTCCACTTCATCCACTCTATTCTCCTCCACACCAACATCTTGAAGGCCTACATTATTTTCTCGTCCTCCTCCCACAGGGTTCATATTTCTGCAACATATACATAGTGCTACACTCCAGGTCAAATTTTTCACTAGGATTTTGTTTAATTTCTCACTCAATGATCCTCTAATCAGCTCTTTCCCTATTGGTAACGTTATTCTCTTACTGATGCCCATACTGCTGCATCTCCTTTTCACGAAATCAACAGTATGTGGGGGCATACATTCACATGATTGCTTATGTGTTTCCTACTCTACTAGCCAGTAGCAACACTATAGTGAGATAATGCATGCTCCAATATTGTTCAATACCATAAGTATAAGCTTATCTCTCCTCTACATCATGTAATTTCTGTGTGTCCCGAAAAAGATGCCATTTTTTTCCATCGACCAAGAATAAGAATTTTTTGAGTAAAAGGTATGCCGGACTCATGACTTTTTTTTCCTCAGGATCTTTGCTCATACATTAATGATTACTTTAAACTGAACCATGAGTCTGTATTCGCATGTCCTTTCCCTGTAGATGCTGACATTGAAAAATGGTACAAGCGAGATTTTTTTGTAAACTTAATTTTTTTGCAGCTGAAGTACTTAATGCAGTGAATAGTTAATGATAATCGTGGGATCATTATGGACTAATTAGCTCCAGAAAAATCATGACTTTTCATTATACAGGAATGGAGTTATGGATGAAAATAAAAATCACCATGCGTTTAACTCTGCGGCTCTTTAGGGGTCACGCTCAAATTTCAATTGCTCATCTTTCATGAACAATTGACAATTGGAGGCTAAATTTCTACACAATCTGTGATTATTTGATCAAAAGATGTAGCCATGGACCTGTGACTTTCAGCGGTGATGTGTGCGACTACACCCCGCTGAATACTCTTATCTATTGACCTCATTGTGTTGAATTTACAATGTTAAAATCAAGTTGAATTCCAAGTTTGTAGATTGATCAGAGATTGCGCTTTAGTAGCTTTCAATATCTCCTTCCCAGTCCCTAGTACTCACTCCATCCAAACTGATAGTATGTATCCTGTACATACATAACCACACATATCCTGTAGTAACATACATATGTAACCACTTTTGTGATTATGTATGTTACTAAGGGAGTCAACAAAAAGATGGAACCAAAAGAAAAGAAAAAGACTAGCATCTGCAGCTTAAAAAAGTTATCACAATGTTTCTCAAATAAATTAATGTGTTCTAGAATTTTAATTTCAATAGATTATGGATGCAGCATGCCAAGCTCACGCTAGTTGCCTTTAAATACTTAGGGAGTTGCTAGCAACATTGTGATAATTACGTCGAGATAAAGTTTTCCGTGAAGTCTCGTTAATTCAGTGTTCTTCAAGAATGGAATTGGCGAAGCACATCAAACCCCTGGCTGGAGAGGTGGGCTGGCTAACTTTGAAGAGGAAATTGCAGGACTTGTTAGATTACCACACAGGAGCCCTAGATGTAATTGATGGTAAATTGGTGAAACCTGAGCCTCTGTCGCCAAATGCTGCGGAAGATGAAATCAAAGAGCACAAGAAGGAAGCGAAATCCGTAAGGCAAATAGCTACTCAAAGTCAATCATTTCAAGTTCGGTGACTGATGTAATTTATGAGAAAATCATGGATAAAGAAAAAGCACTAGAGGCGTGGGAGGCATTAAAGTTATATTTTGAGGTGTCATCCAATGACCAGCTGTTCAAAATATGCACTGAGTTTTTTGCATTTAGCTAGAATATGGAGAGGATGTTTTGACTCATACCACGAGGTTAAAAAATTTGTGGTTTGAGCAAAATAACGGCTTGAAAGCCAAAAATGAAAATGCGCTGCCAGACCTGATTTTAGTAAGTCAAGTCTTGCAAATTTTACTGGGTGAATACGAGAATTTCAGACCCAGCTGGATAAATTTGTCGAAAGATGAAGAAAAGACTTTTGAAGAGCTGATCACCCAGTTGTGTATGTACAAGCAAAACTTTGGGAAGAGCGTTAGCACAGGGGGAGACATTGCAGGAGAAGCAATGTTCGTGAAGAGCAGAAAACCAAGGTCACGTCAAGGTTTAAAGAGGTCAAAAGAAAATGACACTTGTAACAACTGCAAGAAGAAATGACATTGCGTAATTTCACGCAAGAAGTGGATTGCTGATGGACGACCACAGAAGAGCGCTCCTCAGAGCAACACTGTGGACAACAATGTAGCTGTGGGTGTTATTACTGAAGATGTGTTTCAAGTCAAAACAGTTTTATCAGGATGGTGGATCGACAATGGAACGATGAAGCATATGACGCATTGTCCCGATCTGTTAGTCGAGTTCCAGGAGTTTCAAAGGCAGCAGGAAGTGAAGTTCTCAAGGCCATCGGGAAAGGCACCATTGAAATTTTATCTTTCACTGAAGAAAATAGGCCTTGAAGATGACTCCAAGAGACTCTTGGTACGTTCCAAATATTTCTAGAAACCTGTTTTTGGTTTTGCCTCCCCAGATAGAAATGAAAATAGCAAATTTCATTCCACGACAACTAAGCGCTGGCTGAAAGTTAATGAAAACGTAGTTCTGCACAGAAGTCCCAAGAAAGGCAGAACTCTGTACAAGGCAGCCATTGAACAAGTTGTTTCCAAGAATAAAGAATGGGTCAAAGTTGTTGAAGCAGAAAATTCAACTCTGCAGCTGTATCACGAGAGACGGGGACACCAAGACAAGCAACATGTGAGAGAGATGCTCAAGAGAGAGTAGGGTATCACTGTGAAGATGGCAAGAGAAATTAGTGAGCCCTGCATTTTTGGCAAGTCACATCATGTACCGTTTGGCACTAGGAGAAAGGCAGCAAGACCTGGAGAACTTTTTTCTTCTGATGATGTAGGCCCATTTTGTGAATCTTTTCTAAAGCAAAAATGATTTCTAGTTGTGTTCAAGGAGAGCTACACAAAGTTTCGTTATGGCTTTGTAATTAAACAAAAGTCAGAAGTCAAAATTGTGTTAAAACAGCTCTTAGCACATGCAAAGACACTTGGGCATAATATTAAAGAGCTACTCAGTGGCAATGGAGGAGGATTTGATTGTGAAGGGATTAAGTGCATTCTAGCAGAGAGCGGAATCACACACAGACTGACAGTGCCGAACACACCTCAGCAGAATGGTAGAAGTGAGCATGTGAATCGAACAATCGTCGAAATGGCAAGGATCTTCAAGCACTCAAACAGTGAAGTTGAATATCCTGATGCAATATGGGCAGAGCTAGTGACTATAGCCATTTACATTCTTAACAAAACAGGAAAATCGTCAGAAGATGGAGTCAGTCCTCATGAACTGTGGATGGGAAAGAAACCAAGAATCAAACATCTGCATATTATTGGATCCTCCTGCTACATTCACATTACATCCAAAAAGAGGAAAAAGATGGACAAAAGGCAGTGGAAAGATTCCTAATAGTATATGACAGAGATGAGCGATACAGAGTCTATGTTCCAACTAACCACAGAGTTATCCTGTCCAGAGACGTTCAATTCCAAGAGAGTAAGGACGAAGTCAAGCTACCATTGAAAGATATCGGGCCTGAGACTAATTTGACAAAAAAGAGAAGGAAGAAGAGCCACAGATCGACATCGAGAAATGATCATCAATGAGTGATGTAGAATCACTTCTGAGAAATCGATCAACCTTGAAGAGACCGAAACATCTTGAAGATTACACCATGAGAGTGGAGGAGTTCTTCAATCGAGTGATGGAGGATCCTGAGACCTTTGAAGTTGCACTGAGAAGGGAGGATTCAGTCGAGTGGAAGAAAGCCATTGATCGTGAAATTGCTTAATTGAAAGAGAATCAAACCTGGATTTTGACAGAGCTTCCACCAGGTGCAAAGGCAATTCCTTGAAAATGGGCATTTCGACTCAAGAAAAATCCAGATGGCAGTATTGACAAGTACAAGGGGAGATTGGTTGTTAAGATGTTCAGTCAACATCATGACATCGATTATTGCAAAACCTTCAGTCCAGTGGTGAAGATGTAAACGATACGCTCAATGCTCAGCATTGCAGCAAGTGAGAAGATGCACCGGACACGATTCGACATGTTGATAGCACTCCTTTACGGAGAACTCGAAGAAACCATTTTCATGAAGCAGCCTCAAGGATATGAAGATGGAATCAGCAAGGTTTGTCAGCTGAAGAGAAGTCTTTATGGACTCAAGCAAGAACCCAGATGCTGGAATAAGCGACTTGGAGCATTCCTGCATCAACATGGATTTAAGGCCAGCGATGCCGATCCATGTTTATGCATTCAAGAGAGGAATGATAGGAAGATCATACTAGTGATCTATGTAGATGATGGCTTGATGGTAGCAATAAATATACAAGAGATGGAAGATTTTATTGAAAAATTGATCATTGTAAAGCAAGCTATTTTCTATGCCTTGAATTTCAACCAGAAGAAAGGTTCATTGAGATAAGTCAGAGAGCAAATTTTAGAACACTTCAATTTTTCAGAATGTAGACCAGTATCAACCACAATTCTGAAAGGTGCAGAACTTTCCACATCAGGGAAAGATGATGAGGCACCAAGATTTCCTTACAGGCTTGGAGCTCTGATGTATTTGATGCTTGGCACAAGACCAGACTTGGCTTACAGAGTCGGATTCCTTTTGAGGACAATCGAAAATCCAACTCAAGCGGATGTGGTAAGAGTCAAGAGAGTTTTCAGATACATAGAAGGGACATTGGATCTGGGGATAGTATATCGAAGCAATGTAGATGAGGGTTTTCTGGCTATCTACAAAGATGCAGATTTAGGAGGATGCACTTCAATGGGTTGTTCAACCTCTGGAGTCATCATTAGGTATGCAGGAGGGGCGATTTCATGGATGAGCCAACGACAAGCTGTCGTAGCGACTTCAACTACTGAAGCAGAGATCATCGCAGCAAGTGAAGGAGCTAAAGAAGCATTTTGGCTTAGCAGACTGTTCAGAGGAATAACACAACTTATAAAAGTTCCAGTCATTCAAGTTGACCACTCAGCAGTGGTGTGACTGGCTAAAAACCCAGTTTCATCCCAGGACAAAACATAATTCCATTTCCCACTTTTTCATCAGAGGGAAGATGACAGAAGGCAAGCTTGAAGTTCAACAGATCTCCACAGAACATCAAGTGGCTGATATCATGACGAAGCCGTTGCCAAAGAAACGTCTGAAGATCTTGTGTGTGAAAACAGGACTAATGTAAAATAGAAAGGACAGTGAGCAATTACTTTGTACTTTTTTTGTCTGAGACAGTAATTGTAAACATGTTGTTAAATTCAACTTTAATCAACAAGGGAAAGTGTTAAAGTTATAATGTTAAAATCAAGTTGCATTCCAAGTTTGTAGTTTGATCCAGAGATGGCGCTGCAACGCCTTTTTTGTAGTTAAGTATGTTTTGTAGTTATGGATGAAGTCAACAAAAAGAGGGAACCTATAAAAGGAAAAGACTAGTATCTGCAGCTAAAAAGAGTTATCGTAATGTTTCTTAAAAAAATTAATGTGTTCAAGAATATTAATTTCAATACCCTGATGACAGTGTGTGATTCTTCCATCCCAAACCCTTCCCTCCCTATCCCTACCCTGGACGCGTTGCTGGGCTACTATCACTGCGGCGCTTCCTTTACCATTTTCCTTCCTCTCCACCCCTCTCCTGAGGAGTGCGGGCTCCGTCTTGGTTCCCGGCCATCAGGAGTGTAACCCTACAAGCCCACCCTGGGCACCAGTTTCCAATGTATACCCTAATATACACATTTCTTGTTGAGTGGCTTAGCAATAGAAAAAATTATGATACAACCCTGTGAATAAATCTGCGGCCTCATGGCCAAGGGATAACAGAAATCATTCAGACAGCAAATGGAAGGCCTTCCTGGTAAATTTTCTGAGCATTTTTTCCCTGTAAAATCTGTTTTAGAAGAAGTCAAAATGATGGCTAGTCATTTAAGATCATGACGGCATCATCATGAGCCACAGAGGATGTCATTTCAAGGGACCGTTTTGATGACGTTGTGACAACCTTGCCGTGACTTGAAAATAACATTGGGATGATGTCATAAGAACTTTTCATTCCTCCTTGGGAAGTAATGGTTAATGTATCCATGGAAATTTAGTCCTCATTTCGAATGTGCGTCATGCTCAAAGTCTATAAACCTATATTTACTGTCCGTAAGCAAGCTAGTTTAAAAAAGACACAGCTTTCTGTATAATGAATCTGGTTGCCGGTTATATCGATAACAGCGCCCATGCTTTTATCGAAATGCCAATTTTAGCCGAATATTCACCTAAATTAAAACTTACAACTTATTTCACATTCTTAACAATCCTTAGGGGTGGGCGAAAACACCAAGTAGAATTAAAATACGATAAACACGGTACTTGTTTTGATTTCGGTTGGGTAACTTTCGCTCTGCAGCAGCCATCATAAACCAGTGGCGGATACAGATGGGGGGCGCAGGGGGCGCGCGCCCCCCCCTTGCGGGTCCGCCTGTATTGCCGAACATTACAAAACCACAATTGTAACTTTTTTGTATCATAGGATGGCATTGTCTTTTACATGATTATAATCACTTTAAATAAAATTTTCATATACTTTGCCTGTGACTTGATCATCTTTTATTACGATAAAAGTAAAGACAACTCAAGATATGTTGCGCCCCCCCTTGAGTTTTTTCTGTATCCGCCACTGACATCCGTATGACATAAACGACAATACGATCGACGAAAATGTCGAATTATGACGAGGTGCGTTTGGTCGAGGAGAGGAAGAATTACAAATTTTGAGGCATGAGAGGCTTGCAGCACACTTGAGGGAATAGGTAAAGTGTGGACCAGTACCACGCCGCTAAGCAGAATAGGTTACATTCTAAGGCTACAGAGTCAACTAACCTCCTGTGGCACACCTGCGCCCTGATTATGTAACTGTGAGAAGGGTGAGAGCGATGTCGTTGCCAGGGGCAACGCGATTCCCACGACGGAAGGTGATAACAGCGATTATGAAACCGTGATCGCTCTCTTTATCACGCTGCGAGCGTCATCGGCCTATCACGTTCGAAACCCATGGTGACAAGCATATGCTGACATAAAAACGAGCACGAAATGCATATGTTAGCAAACAATTATTGTTTATTTAATTTAAAAATGCCCTATAACCGATTAAAAACCAATATAATTCTTAATTATTTCAACTGGAGTGCTCTGTTGACTTTATAGTTGCCCACGTTGTTCAATTGTTATATGCGCACGGTAGTGAATTCGATAGAGCTGCTTTATTTCCACACAGCAAATTGGAAAGTACTGCTAATTGAAGTACATCCGTGATTTAAACGTCAATTACTTTATATCGAAGTTTAATTATCAACATTTGCCAAGTACGTTCTCCAACATATCAACATCGTTAAACTCAACTGATTTGGGCGTTGGGACGATGAAATGTTCATGATGAAGCAAAACTCAGAACTATTCCACAAACTTTTATTTTAACAGACAGGTTAGTCTTGATAATGACGGTATAAACGTCGAAACTAGTAGACTGTTACAATAAAAGTTTGTGGAATAGTACTGAGTTTTGTTTCACCATGAACATCGTTAAACTCCTTTTCGATTTTTTAATCATCATAAATCAACTATATAACGAACAAAATATATGGAACAAGTAAAGAGAGATGTGAAAGAGAAGAAATACGTAGGAGTGAAAAGATTAGCTGCTAGGAGAACTGAGTGGAGAGCTGCGTCAAACCAATCCTAGGATTGTTGACCAGTGATGATGATGAAATCAACTATTAACTACTTACATTCAAATCGCTAGCGCGATTACACTTCCATTATCATTTCAACATTAATTAGTTTCAATCCAAGATCACGACTTTTTGGCCATTCTCTACGATATAGTAAATATAATGACTGCAGCATCTCCCGGCGAGCATTAGCATAATGGATTACGTTATCACACATCGGAAAGTAATACAACACTTTCCCCATAACTTTACCATAATACGAGTACTTTATTATAATATTATCTATTGGCGAAGCGAAGTACTTAGCTTTGAACTGCATCCATTTTATGTTTTCGTTGTTTGTTATTGTTATTTCAAATACTCCGCAGACGACGCATTCTTGGACAGAGATGTGTCGAAGGATTTCATTGGCTCTTCAGATTTCTCAATGATACCAACCTCACGCGCTCGTACCTGTATGATACGCGCGATGACGGTGGCTTACATGATCGCGTGATACAGCGGAACGTGATAGGAGAACGTGATGGTCATCTCTAGCCGTCGTCGCTGTCACATTTACATAATCAGGGCGCAGAGGAAACACCGCAGGCTACGCCCTCTTGAGTGACTTGACCGCTCAGGAAAAGGCTCAAGACAAGTAAATTATTTTTCTACGGAGCATTGCTAGCAAAGATTATATACTGGAGCTGGTAAAGCTGAAATAACCGAACGTAACTGTCGCTAGATTGCCAGTGAGAGAATGTGCTTATGGGATACAAGCTTAGCTACTTCGTTCAGTTTCAACAAGTCACTGCCTCAGCTAAATCCTTCACCGCGGTACGAGAAGCACCGAGTGAATCTGCGACTTATCGCTATATGTATTAAATTATCACAAACATCACAGGTTGGGCTGGATTTTTTGGAGGTTATCATTTATCGCACTTAAGGCGCTGAGTTGTAAATAACTCACACGTCACCGTGCATAGCATTCATTTGCGTCATTGAGATTGAGGCATGTGTGGAGATCGCATCCAACGGAGCTCAGGCTCGTTTCGTATCATAGAGGGACCTCTACGTTGCGTATGGTATCGTCCTACGCACGGCGGCCATGTTGTATTCTCACTGATTGTCATTCACACGTAAGTACCGACACGTACATAGGCGGATCCAGGGGGGGGGCACGGGGGCACGTGCCCCCCCCAGACCCTCAAAAATATGCAAGATTTTTATACGGTCCCTTATCATTGCATTCGTTTTGTATTACGAGGTATCCTTGTGCCCCACCCAGAACAAAATCCTGGATACGGCCTTGCTTGTGCCCCTCCCAGAAAAAAATCCTGGATCCGCCCCTGGACACGTACGAACTAAAATCATGCTAAAATGTCTAATGAATGAACGCAAAAATGCTCCGGATAACCACCCAACTTATTATGCTAAATTATTAACAGGAAACAGAACCTGTTCCATAATTTTGGTTCTTGTATTCGAACATGTTCCTTTCCACAAAAAATCGTTCGTGCATACAGACGTTTACTAGAACGCGTTAAGGTATAATGTATATAAATTGTAAACAGGCCTTTACGTACGATTCAGCGCCAGGGGCTTTTGTCACAACGTGGCCTCCTTTAATACTGTATTACTAATGCATTAAATGAGGCCATGGTCACAACAGTCAGCGACACAAATTGAATGGAACACGAAAGCCGCTGCACGAGTCGACTTGTGTCGTGTTAGTCAACAAATGGAAAGCACCCAATATGGTTATGGAGAAAAACTAACCCGCTTAAGATAATATTTCCGTGGCGATAATATCAATATAACGACTACTCTTGTGCATCATCCTGAGAGGCAGGGAAAATGTTTATCTTTGATATTTGAGCTCGATAAACAGAGAAAATAAGGAAGAAAATTTATAAAGTGGGATGATCCCTTTCATGTTCGTTCAGCAGTGGATACAGAAAAAACTCGAGGAGGGGGGCGCAAAAGATTTTTAGAGTTACCTTTGCTTTTATCCTAATAAAAAATAATTAAGTCACATGCAGAGTTAAAGAAAATTTTAGTTAAATTTATTACTCACGTAGGCAATGCCATCTTATGATATAAAAAAGTAATAATTGTGGTACTGCAATGATTGGCAATACGGCCGGGCGCGTAAGGGGGTGGCGCCCCCTGCGCCCCCAACTGTATCCGCCTCTGTGTTCGTTTCATATCAGTCGCAGTCAAAATCAATCGTATCTTATCTTCCGAGTTGGAAAACGATGAAGTCTCGAATAGAAACAGTAATATATTTCTGTCCACGCTGTTATACATATGCATGATCCGTGATATCAGAGATCGTGGTCACATGTTACCATTCATAAGTACCGCGTATTATTAACGATAATCATATTGCGAAAATTAAATATGGCTTACTCCGAAGGGACGAGGACATCAGAAGGCGGTTCGGCGGTTCACCAAGATTTGCAACAGTCAGGGACCAGAACAAGTATTAATACGAACAGTGCATACGCGCCCTTGTTTCGAGCTGGATGACGGCAAAATAAATGGACGGATACATAGGCGGATCCAGGGGGGGAGGCACGAGGGCACGTGCCCCCCCCCAGACCCTCAAAAATATGCAAGATTTTTAATAGGGTCCCATTATCATTGCGTTCGTTTTGTATTACAAGGTATCCTTGTGCCCCACCCAGAACAAAATCCTGGATACGGCCTTGCTTGTGCCCCTCCCAGAAAAAATCCTGGATCCGCCCCTGGACGGATATTATGTGGAAAAATACGGTGCGTAGTAGAAACATCAATCTTTCGAGTGTGCAATTCTCATTACGTGCAAAGAATAAATTATTATTATTGTAGTATTCTACCGATTAAGGTAGGTTTCCATGGAGTATTCAAGAAGTGATCTGGGAGCCTCCCTTTCCTTCCAGCACTGTCTTCTTTAATTCACTGAAAGGCCTACTCTCTTTCAATCTATCTAAAAATCCTATTCTTTTCCTTCCCCTCCCTCTTTTCCCTAACATTCTACCATCCAACACCATTTTAAACATCCCATCACCGCTAAGCACTAACTCCATCCAAACCTTTTGTCTCCTGCGTATCTCATCTAAAAGCTGCCTCTCCTCGCCAACCATGTCCAGCACTTCGTCGTTCCTTTTCCTCTCCGTCCATTTCACCCTCTCCATTCTTCTCCATACCCACATCTCGAATGCCTCCAATCTTCTCTCGTTTTCTTTCCTCAGTGTCCACGTTTCCGCACCGTAGAGAGCTACACTCCAAATCAAACTCTTCACTAACCTTTTCTTTAAACTCTTACACTACGATCCTCTCAGAAGCTCCTTCCTGTTCATGAACGCCTCCTTCGCTAATGCTATTCTCTTCTTGATGTCCTTACTACTGTATCCGTTTTCCTCTAACGTACTGCCTAAATAGATGAATTGCTCAACCTGCTCAAGTTTTTCACCACCCACCTTTATCTTAAGTCTCACATTCCTCGCTCGTGATGCTTTACAAAACCGCATTACCTTAGTTTTCTTGTGATTTATCCTCATCCCATACTCCTCGCAACGTTCGTATAACGCATCCACTAGAGCCTGAAGCCCCCTCGCTGACTGGCTGATCAACGCCTGGTCATCCGCGAATCTTACTGATTTGAACATCTTTCCTCCCACTTTTATCCCGGCTTCATACTCATCCCACGCTTCCCTTACCATCTCTTCAGCGTACACGTTAAGGCGTTATGGTAGTGACGGCTGGGAGCCGCTCTGGGCGACCGATGCCGATCGTTTTTTCCTCTGCCGGAGTTCACATACCACTCAATTGCGGAAAAACTAGAAGATATAGAGACTTGCTGTTTTCTTTATTGTATTTAGGAGACGTGTATTCACATACAGGGAGGAAATAAATAGTAATATGTCCTCAGGTGATCGAGAAAATCAAGTTGGACTTTGGCTAATTATAACTAGACTCCAAGCTAAAACATGAAATTTCTAAAACGAGTATTCTGTGGCTGCACCTTTCTTCCACAATCACCTTGAGACCCACAGTTCTATGTCAATTCGCTTGGCCTAAAATGGGTACACCGTGGAGTACTGCAGGCCCAAAACCAAAGATTATATACTCTAGAAAGATGTGTATGTACGTGTTAAAAATGACGTAGCAAGTTTTGGCCGCCTACTGTAGCGCCATCCTACTTTTGCAGCGGCCAAAAAAGTAACTTCGGCTATGCTAGAACGCTAAATTCAAATTGAATAGCCTTTTTCCCCGCCCCCCTTTCCTAAGGATTACCAATATTACTATTTATTAACAACTCGGGCCAATGACCCGTTATCATAGTTGATATCCATTACGGTTCGCTAGGGTGAAAACACTAAAAAAAATAATTGAGTAATACAAAGCACATTTATTAAGATTTCTTGCATATTACATTGTGATCACACCGCAGTAGCCTTTGACACAGAACAATAAAATGATGCAAAACAATTATACAAAAAGATGGGATTATATCCACAAATGTGAAGTAACAATCAAATGTGCAACAGAAAAGTTTGAGAACTGCACCTCAACATTAATAATGAAATGAATCCCTAAGGGTGCTATTCGTAGACGGCACTTTAAGCTAAAGTATACATTAGCTGGACTAAAGTCTACTTTAGCCAGGCTAAAGTCTGCTTTCTCTGTTTCATAAACACCACTTTAGAAGAAAAATGGCAGAATTGTCACTTTACCGTAAAGTGCCCAACCGGAGCTCACTTAGGGTAAAGTGTTCTTTACGGATGAATAAATATGGCTGCTTTTGAAGTTGAAATATGAAGATATTTGGGTTACGGAAATTAATAGGAATTAATTCTTTGGTGAGACTCAGCAGAAGACAGGCATATTTCAAGAAATAACCAGACACGTAATGTGTCTCTCTTTCCGGAAAATATATCGAGTCAGTATTGCTGGAGATGACCCATTACTTCTGCAGTTGAACTCTATTAGTTGTTATACTACCTAGGAAATTTTTACGATTATGTGATAATTACAGCACAGTAAGTGGTTGAATAGGTTGGCATAATTTGTGTTGATTTTTAAAACAAGCTAATTATGTTCTTAGGTTATGCATGTGTTTATATTCTAGAATTTCCCCCCTAGAAATGATAGCAAATTTCTGTTTATATTGGAGCCAATGGTCCTCTTAAGCAGACTTGATTTTCATATCGTTTGGCAAACCAAATGCTATTTTCAAAACGTTTCATTGTATTTTAAGCGTTTTCATTCCATAATTGCTTTATGTACTCTTTCCACATGCCTCCATATTATGTTAACATTTTCTTGTTTCTGTCATTTTGAAACTAGAGAGTTTTTGTTTCGTTTTTCGATTAGTCATTTGAATGTTTACAATGATGAAATAGTATCTTGCCATGAAAGGCAGCAATAAATAAGTAAAACATACTTTCCTTCATAGTCATATTATCTGCAGCTAAGCAATATTTTATCGAGGATGTATATACATACAGCCCCATACATCAACATCCCAAGAATTAAAATACTGGTAAGAACAAAAAAATTCAATAAACACCAATACCTACTTCAAAATATGCGTCCACCTGAGACAACCACTGATTGGAAAATCTTCAAATTGATTACTACAGTTTCAAGTTAACGTGAGAGAATTTCACTATTTCACCCACCTTCAATGAACTTATACCATCAAACTTCGACTAACATGTAGTCCAAACAACCGTGTGCAGTTAAACAGGCAAGATTATCATAAAATGATGTGAAAATATCAGCATTTGTATCTTTACTTTGCTGAAAACATCGAAGTGCATTTCCAATGCAGGAAGCTAATTAAAAGTGAGCTTTTATTCACCTAACTCAGTCATTATCATACAAAAAAGTTAGTGGGGAAAAGCTTCGGACAACGCAGTATTAATTTACATCTGCACACAAAATGAGAGAACGAGAAAATGTAGCTTAATAAAATCTTTGCACAATACAACATGGAAACCTAGTCCCCAAAAACCTGTAAACAACTTAGCAATTCATATCCTGAGTCAACTTTTTGTTAACCTTTATGAAGCGTTCATTGCCAACACTCAAAATTTCAATGCCTGATCGAGACTTAAGCAGCTACAGTTCCACTTTATAAAGTGAGATCCTGGGGATGCCTTTGAAGTGAACTTTAGCTAAACTCTCACTTTACCGTAAAGAGACTTTGTAAAGTGAGGAATTTTAGTGTCTCTATGAATCGCACCCTTAAATGCTTTTTTACCCCAAAAACACTTTGTATGGCACTGCATAACATAATAAATAAAAATGTAAATGAAATACAAAGATTTCTTAAAAATCTAATGGCACAATTAAGTGGTCATGATCCCAATTGGTTACGCATCATTGTAATTCCAAATACATACAGCTACACCATTGATATAAAAACACTGACTATAAGATGGCCTGTAGGCAAAGATAAGGAATACCTTAGATGTACACCATGGCAATGTCAAAAATTTTACTTTTGCATATTTTCCTATCAAGGTTATTAATTTGGTTAAGAGCAAAGCTTCATTTCCATGTCCATTGCCGCAGGAGAAATCTGCAGGTTGAACCACTTCAGCAACTTCAGTTTCAAGATACTGTCAGAGCAAACAAAAAATATATAAAAATATGTCACCCAATAAAAAGCAGGTACTCATAAAGATGAATGCGAAAGTACATAAGCAATCCCATCAAGTTGATTACATACCTCTAAGCTCCATGCCTTGGAATGTTAGAAATCCAATGGAATTTTTCAATATTCAATCCCATTCATCAGTTTAACTGCTCCATTATCCTGATCTAAGGTTTCACATTGTACTTGGGTGATGAACGACATCAATTCAGATACTGTCAAGGTAAAAAAAAAGATAAATGACAATATGTTACCTGGTAAAAGAGAGATGGCCATAGATATGAATATCAAAGTACATAGTCAATTCCATCAAGTTCAACACGAGCCATTCCATATCAATGCAAAATAAAGTGTTTACCTCACCATTTTAGATTTTGTGGAAATTTGTTACGATGATTGCAAGTGCTGGAGCAATAATTACCAAATTTTCAATTTTTTATCTGAAGCAGTTACAGAAATATGGCTAAGTAATATTTTCATAAACTGACAAAAAAGGGAGAACAAATATTTTTCATCACTCTTTGTGCTGTCTTAATTGAGCTGCAGAGATGGGAAAGGTGTCATATACCAACATTTTGTACACTATTTCCAGTGAGATACAAGTATTAGATAGAAAGTTTTGCAGAAGGGTTATGCAACATTCTTTCAAGTTCTCTGCTGTATTTATCCATCTGAAGATGGCATGTATAGCAGGCATTCCAGTCTGCTTCTTCAGGCTGGAAGTCAAGGTTCAAATGAAAAAAAATGTCAACTGAATTAAAAAATCAGCTTGAGTTGACATAAATAAAATGGACAAGTGCCTATTCAGAAACACCTAAAGTGGGGGAACTTGAAAATTTGGAGAGTGAGATGTTTCAAATTTGATGACTCTCGACATTTAAAGAATATTCTTTTGACAGGTGGAACATCTAAATTAAGTCATAACTTAGGAGTTTGAGACATAATGCAATAGAACCTCTGATGATAAAATAGATGCACATGACTAAGGGCCTATCTGAGGCTTTCTGAGTCCGTACTTCACAAGACTTAATCTACAACCAGATAATGAACGACTATCTTGTTTCTCTGTTGGTGAGACTTTTTCCTTACATTTTTATTGAAGATAAAATTAAGTACCACATGGCTAAGCTATTACATTATGTCATGATGATGATCAAATCTGTTGAGTGATTCATTTATTAGCTTAATTATTAGCTGGACTGAGTGGCCACACCCCACTTGTGAATATTCAACTCAACAAATCATAAAATGAATGAGTGACAATGCCAAGCAAAATGTGGCATAGAAAATAACTTAAGTAATAACAAGCAATGCAGTGTAAAATAGCATTTCAACTGATCACCAATTGATTGAAACATACGTACATAATTCTGAATATTGCCCTTGAGAAACTGTTACACCTAAAACTTTGCAAGACTCCCTTGAAGTAAATTTAAATTTAACATGTTCCACTCTGACTGTAAAATTCAGTTCATTACTGTAACCTTACTCAGACTAGATCATTTAATGTGATCTGTAAAACTGGAATTAGCATAAAATAACCTGCAACATGGCCTCCATTAGGCAACCAGCTCTCTAGCTCCATTAGGACTGCCACAAGTATAGCTGAAACAACACCATTAATGTATGAGCCAGTTTTTCCAAACATAAGAATTCTTATTCCATAAAGAAACTTATATAAATTTTAAAATTTGGTAGATATTTAGTATCAGAACCAGCTATGGGTGTACCACTTTTGAACAATATTAAAATTACGATTTTTCAACAGTAAAGGGCACCCAACAGTTCAGAACCTCAATCATACAAATCCAATGTCTCACGATAGAAGAGGATAATGAATGAAACCATTGACTACACAGCGAAGAAAAAAAGTTCTACTAGAGAAAGACTCCAGTTCAGATCAAAGGGGATGTAATCGTAAAATTAAATTTCAAAGATCATTACCTATTCCATTGCGTTGAAATTTATCCAAAAATCACACCCCAACATGATAGAAATCCAAGAGCATTTTACAACAGATCTTGCCAATATTCACTTAACCATGTCCAGCATACAAAGCCAATGTCTCATGCTATACGCGACTGATGAATTATAGCATAAATTTCACTGTGAAGAAAAAAAATAAGATAGGTTCCCATTCGAAGAGGTCATATTCATAGAATGTAATTAGAGTTCTTACCTATTTCATTGAGTTGATCTTTATCCAACATTCACACCTCAACGTGATAGAAATTGAAGAGCTTTTTTCAATAGAATACGCCAATTTTCACTTAACAAAATACACCATACACGTCCAATGTCTCATGCTATATGTGACTGATGAATAATAGCATATATTACACTATGAAGAAAAAAAGCAAATGGGATAAGGTGCACAATCAAAGAGGTTCTAGTCATAGAATTTAATTAAAATAATTACCTATTCCATAGAGTTGACCACGTCCAACATTCACACCTCAACATGATAGAAATTCAATTCAAGGACACATCCTTCCTTACTCAAATATCGAACATCCATAATTATTTCCACTTATTTTCATGTTTTAATTGTCCAGATAACGAGATAACTGAGTAATACTGGTAACACCTCGAGCAAAACGAATGTTTCTGTCAACAAAAACATAGGCAGGTAAAGCAACTGCACAATGTTCGCATAGTACAGTGGCGTAGGTTACTTTTGCACAATATGCATTAATCCGTATAAAATATCGTTCATATGTATCCGCAGATAACATTACACAATATTAAAATATGTTTCTTCCGCTGCACTGCTCTTTATTTTGCCAATGAAAAGTAATTCACACTAAAAGGATTATGTTGGTAATAGCATGAAGGATATCGAATAGGATGCTGAACTTGATGAATTTTCACTAGCGCCCCAGGTCTTCACGCGGTGTCTTATCCACAACATTAGGTAAGCCGGCGGCCTATACTTCTTTCACGGCCTTGCCCAAAACGGTGACGAAGGACGTGATTCGGGCCAATTCGAATTTCTTACCTCCCCTCGCCCCGCTCCGCCCTCCCAACAACGGCAACGTCGCAGAAAGTGGAATGGGGACCGCTCCCCTCAGCCCCTCATACGAAGGCCCACCTTTCCAGCTCTCCCGTGTCGCAGTCAACACAGGGAGATTGACTAGCGAGTATCAGATTAGTACTCTTAGCTGGGTTCAAAAGTTGAAGCAGGCTGATATAGCAGTAGCTCCAAAAGGATTACTCGCGACAAATTTCAACAAATAAGTCTCAAGAGTGCCAATACGCTTCATATAGAAAAACAAAAGAATTGACAGTTGCGAAATAGATATAATTTCATCTTTCTTTATTATGAGAAAATTAAATGAATTTTTGGCTAACCAATGATCCCTCACAAGAAGTAACTTGAAATAGTAATCTGTCATTATATTTTTTTCCCTCCTAGATAAATCAGCATTTTCCGCTTGCGATATGTACACAGCCATCGGCTCCTACTGCGTTCCTAGTTTAACTGCTTCAACTTCACTAACATGTTGAATGAAGACCTCAATCGATTCTTACCTTCTTCCCGATGCTTTTCACTCTCTGCCTACCCTTACGAGTCGCGCGTAATAGTTAAATGCTATAGTAGTCAACTTCGACGTGTAAACCCAGCTTTGAAGCCATGGAGAGGGAGAGAAAGAAATTATTTTCGACTTCGCTGAGTAGGAGCATGGAAACTTCCAAGTGTCACGGAGTAAAATCTTGTGCCTCTGAAGTTTCACTTCGTTGGGAGAATCGGCAATAGTAAAAGCAATAGCCTCAACCCTTGAGCTCGTTTAATTGTTGCAGCTTCAAAAATAGCTTCTTCAATAGGGTTGTTCACCATATTTTTTTTATTTAAGAAATCGAAAGATCGTGCTTCAGAAGGAGCAATGACAATAATATTATGCTATTTTCTTCATTGTACATGTTTAGAGAAGGCTTTAAACAGTGACAAATTTTACGTTACGCCAAAAAGCCCTACTTCCATCTTGAATTGATGTGTGACGTCACAAGCCTGTAGATGCCCTACTGCAGTGTTGTTTAAGTGGCTCAGCAGGGTTATTCCACTTTTTTTCAAGATCTCCAGCGTCTGCCGCCAGATCAGTGTTTAAAGAAAATCCAAATTTATCCTTAAATAAGAGTAATAATAAGCAAAATTACCCTTACTTGTACATATTTATTGCTCATCATATCATAAATAGCACTACAACGTACACATTTCACGAGTTGTCTTTTTGATACGAATTATTCGAATATATTCCGAATCAACTGATTCAATGAAAAACTTGACTCACAATAAATATAAAACACTAATAAAACATGATAATCGGTTTTCCAATCACTATGCACACGCTAAAAGAATTTGCACTCCTTGAAGTTCGAAAGATTCTCCACACCTCACTTCTCACTCATCACTAACGACTTAGAATCAGTTTACGTTATTTCACATTGACATTTCGAGGACAATGAAATGAATAGGCTGAAACAAATAGCTAAACCGGTTATTGTAACATCAAAAAACTTCGAATTTCACTATTACTCTTACCCGTACTCTTACCGTAACCAAAATATGACCAAAACAAAAACAAACAACAGCGCAACGAAATTCGTGAAATGTAAACACTCGTGAATGCTCAAAATGAATAGGTAATAAAATCAAACGGAACTTAGAAGCGAACAAACGATTGAAAATTAATATGCGTTCGATGTATCCCTAAAGCACAACTAGCTCAAATATGAAAAATATCCCCTAGGCAATAGTTAGATACCTTAGATCGAAATGTATAGGGTTGATTGAACTAGCATGGAAGAAATAAATAATTTCGTCGAAGCAGTTACATTCACAACTCACTTCACTCTTTACTTCATCGTCTATATGCAATCATTCACTTAGGGGTACATTAAGGGCACAAATTGTGTTCACTTGCACTAGAAGCACAATGAAAGTTCACTGCACGTAGTTTCCTAGCAAATGCAGCAATACAAAACTTTCAATTCCTGTCAACGCTACATACATTGCCTGTCTAACTTGAAGAATGGATTTCATGTCGCCTTGATCCATCCGGAAGCTTCATGCACAACATAGGCCATTTCAAAATAAGGAATAACCTTGGCAAATGTCCAGTCGGCATGCAGAGTACTCAGCTTGGCATCGAGGGTACAGGCCAGCCGTACAGGCTTGTTTCGTCATCACCTCTATTTCAAGATGGCCGACCGTTTTTGGCGGCGTTTAAAATTGTTCGAATTTTGATTGCTAATAATTCCATCATTACTTTTTCAACGCATCTGTCATTCATCCCAATCAAAATGAAATTACATCAGAAGTGATATACATTCGTTTTTTTAGACCGTTTTGATAGGCTTGAACAACCCTATTCTTTTCAAAACACAAAATTAAGTCTTCCATATTAAGTTGAGGAAGTTTTTGATAAAATATTGGGATTTTTAAAGAATGAAGTAAAGGGGTTTTGCAATATTGTGATGTTTGAATTGATTGCGAGTGTAGGAGAAGGAATTTTGGACGGTTTAGTTGGACAACATTAGCTTGGGAAGAGATATTATCGGTGTAAACGATGAATAGACTTTTTAATAAACAATCAAGATATAAAAATACAGTTACAAAAACATTTCTGGCAGCTATAGTGAACATATTTAAGTAATACTTTTTTACTAATTTTGGAAGTTGATATACGATTAGAAAGAGTGAAGTGAGGAAATACAGTTGAGAAGAGGAACTTTTCAAAAAAAATTTCTTACATACTATAGGATAAAACATCTTAAATTGAGAAGCAGAAATCCAAATGATTAGACATATTACGACGTAAATAGCTGCGTGAAATATTTTATTAAATTACATTTTGGAGAAATTATATCTTCGCTCTCTTTTCCACTGTTGCCTTGCTGATATGAGCAGCTTCTCTTATATCTTCAATGCAAAGCCTTTTGCCGTACCTAGGTAGGACTATTTCCGGCAACAAGCATTCCATGAAGAATCTATAACAGAAAATTAGAGGTAATTGTTCCACATTTCAATTCTATTGGATATTCAGTAAAAGTTTAAAAAAATTACTTTGTGAGCTTTGGCTCCACTTCCTTCATCCACCATTCATTGTTGGGCGGAATTATTTCTAATTCGTGGCTCCAACCTTTCGTATACACAAAAAATAAACATCTGGCCCTTTTAGTCATCCTTAGTTGACTTTGCACCTGATAAAAATAATTGTGCGTCTCTTTAAGGATATATTTTCCATCTTTTAGCTGCACATAGGGAAGCTGTAATGATAATGATAAATAATTAGGGCGAATCTGTTCACTGCATATATGACATGGTTGTATTCAAAACGCTGTGTCATGTTATGATATTTGCTCGATAAATTTGGCAGTATCAACAGCAGAAAATCAAAAATTAAGGGGCCTTCGAAATAAGTTTTAGGTAAGCAAGTAGACTAGTAGTAAATAAAAATATAAGTTTAATTACAAATCTATAAATGGAAATTAGTTAAATGCATAAATGAGTTAAATTAATGTTGGTATTTTATTGGAAAGCACTGGTAGTTGTAAATGAATTAAATGCAATAACTCTTCATATTTTAAAAGTTTTAGTAGTACCGTATTTTAACTTCACACACATAAGGATTGTTAACAAATACAGATCAATAAACAATCTTGGTAACCAACCAACAGAGACAAAACACAACTGAAAATTACAAATGTCAACACCCCCCCGTAATTGAAGATGTGCTGAAACAGCTCTTTAGCATTTCCATCAAATGAATTACAAATTTTTTAAAATTATTTTTAAACCATGCCTAAACCTCTCATACATTTTTCATGTTTTATACGATTTAAGCCCTTGGTAAGTATGTCAGCTGTCATTTCCTCAGTGGAGAGAAAATCTACGTTTATATTACCGTTTTCTACTTGTTCTCTAACAAAATGGTATTTCACATCTACATGCTTCATTCTATCATGGAAAACAGGATTTTCTGCTAACTTGAGAGCGCTCTGATTGTCCTCAAAAATAGTAATAATTTCTTGTTCCTGAAATAATTCGGAAATAAGATGTTTTAGATGAATAGCCTCTCTAGTAGCCTCGGAAAGAGCAATATATTCTGCCTCACAAGACGATTGGGCAACACATTTTTGTTTTCTACTACTCCAGGAGACTGGTCCACCTGCACAAGTGAAAACATATCCAGAGTATGAATGCCTATCATTTAGATCATTTGCAAAATCTGCATCAGAAAAACCAAAAATAGGCTTCTCAGTGCATTTGTATGTGAGTCCCATTTCCATAGTACCTTTTAGATAACGAAGTACCCGCTTGGCCATCTTCCAGTGTATATCTGTATGCTTCTTATTAAACTGGGAGAGATAGCTAGTAATGAAGGAAATATCTGGCCGCGTGTTGACGGAGAGATACATGAGAGTTCCAATTAATGACTGGTACGGGACATCTATGATATCCTTACCCTTCTCTTTCATTTGACTAATGTCAACTGGGGTCGAAACAATCTTACAATCTTCCATGCCAAAACTCTTTAAAGCATCTTTAATGTATTGTTTCTGGTCTATCTTGAATACTCCCCTCTTCTCATCTCTTGTAAAATTCATTCCCAGGGCATGTTTGATCTTGCCAAGATCCTTAATGACAAATCTCTTCTTCAATTCTTCCTTCAATTTCTTCTTTTCTTTCTCATCATTGGAGAATATAAAGAAATCATCAACATATAATGTAATAATAACTATTTTAGTTCCAATATGTTTAAAGTAGACACAGGGTTCATGTTTTGATTTAATATACCCTATCTCATACAATAACTTGTGAACTGTTTTGTTCCAAGCACGACTAGCCTGCTTGAGTCCATAAATAGACTTCTGTAATAGACAAACCTTCTTCTCTTCACCTACAGCTATGAAACCTTCTGGTTGTGTCATATAGATGGTTTCATCTAAAGTGGCATTTAAAAAAGCAGTTTCGACATCCAGATGTTCAACATCAAGATTCAGTTCTGCTGCCATAGCCAACAGCAAACGGATAGTTGAACCTCTGACTACCGGAGAAAAAGTTTCTTCAAAGTCTATACCATGAGTTTGAGCAAAACCTTTAGCAACTAAACGAGCTTTGTACTTGATGATCTTACCACCATTGTCTCTTTTCAATTTGTAAACCCATTTACATGGTATTACACTTTTATTTGCAACTCGCACTAGCTTCCAAGTTTCATTTTTTCTAAGACACTCTAATTCCTCCATCATTGCTTTCATCCAATGCTCTTTGTCTTCACTTTGCATAGCCTCTTCAAATGTGGTAGGTTCTTTGTCAAAGAAATTTTTTGCTTGTAAAACAACATGATCAGGAAATTGTTTCTTGTTACGTACCCTTTGAGGATATCTAGGACTCTTAGCAGTTTCTTGAACATTAGTCCCAGCTTTATCTTCTGTTGAGTCTGCATTTTCACAAGGAGAATCCAAAAGAATTTTAACAGCAGCCGCAGCTTCATCTTTTGTTGAATCTGCATTTTCATTGTAAGAATCCAAAGGAATTTGAGCATCAGTACTGCTCTCACCGGAAAAATTATTTTCTAAAAACACAACATCTCTAGCATGGACTACCTTCATATAATTAGAAAGATCCCTAAATTTGTAAGCTTTCTTATTCTCACTATATCCTACAAATATATGTTCCTTGCTTTTGCTATCCCACTTCTTGCGTTCCTCCTTTGGAATATGTACAAAAGCTCGGCAGCCAAATACTCTTAAGTGTGTCAAGTTGGGACGCTCACCTGTCCATTTTTCTTCTGGAGTCATTCCTGTAACGGATCTATGAGGTGATTTATTCTTGAGATACGTAGCAGTTCTCACAGCTTCTTCCCAAAATGACTTAGGTAGTCTGGCACTATGCAACATGGAACGAGCCTTCTCCACAATGCTTCTGTTTCCCCTTTCAGCAACACCATTTTGCTGAGGAGTACGGGGTATGGAAGTCTGGTGAATAATTCCTTCTGACTTAAGATAATCTGAGAATTCCCTATTAACATACTCAGAACCATTATCTGATCGTAAAATTTTAATTTTCTGGCCAGTTTGCTTTTCCATGAGGTTTTTAAACTCTTGAAACTTTACTCTAACTTGATCTTTTGTTTTAATGAAATAGGTAAATATCATTCTAGAGTAATCGTCTATAAATACAAGTAAATACTTATTTCCTTCTAATGATTTTACACTGAATGGTCCACAGAGGTCAGAATGAATCAACTCTAGGCATTTAGTCGCCCTTTTACTTTTGATTTTAAGAAAAGATTCTCGACTCTGTTTCCCTTCTAGACATGCAGTACATACAGTTCTATTTTCCTCAGGGGCGTAATCAACTCCATCAGCTAATCCATTTCTCAGTAGATTCATACCATAGCGGCAGAGATGTCCCAACCTCCAATGCCAAAGAGTTTGCTGAGAAGGGTTAGTTGTAGCAGCCAGGGACTTTTCTGATACCTGTGACTCTATCTTATATAACCCGTTACTGGGAAGAGCAGTCATTAAAACATTCCCTGAAATACTACAATCATTATCATGAAAAAATTTAGCACCTTCTTTCGTAAATACTACAACAAAACCTTTTGAAACACATTTTGACACAGATATAAGATTTGTAGCAAGATTAGGCACATGAACAACTTCAGAAATACTACTAATACTGTTGTTGTTATTACTTTTGTGAATCATGACATCACCTATACTGTCACTCTGCAACTTACGTTTATCAGCACACACAATCTCCAAACCAGAGTTACTTTTAACATTGAACAGAATATCTTTATGAGGAGTCATATGGGCAGTTGCCCCGGAATCCACAAACCAATCATTTTTATTGCTTTGAGCACAACCACCAACACCTAAATCCGAGAATAAAGTGTATTGTTTCTTGTGTAGCTGCTTGTGGGTTGAACTCGATGTCTGTGCCGTTTTCTTGGTCTTGTTTGGACAGTCTGGTTTTTTATGGCCGGGTTGGTTGCATCCATAGCAGACGATACCATCTTGAGAGTTGTCGCGTTTCGGGAACTTCTTTTTCTTCGGAATAGTTCGAGACGCATTGGATGCAAATGCAGTCTCAGTTGCACCATCATTTTTGGACATTTCATTTAAGAGTTTAGTTTTCACCATGTTCACCGTTACTTCAACTCCTGAATTCTCGAGTGCCATTACTAGGGGGTCGTAATGTGAAGGAAGACCTCCAAGCAAAATAGCAACTAAATCCTCATCAGGAATCTCCTTCCCAATATCAGCAAGCTTCTGAGCGGTATCCATTACGGCAGTTAGGTACTCTTCAATGGACGTATAATCTCCGAGGGATAACCGGTACAAAGTCTTTTGAAGGTTAAGTCTCCGGGCAAAACCCTTATCTTCATATGCATCGGCAAGAACTTTCCATGCTTCAGCAGCTGTTTTGCATCTTCTTACATGTATGATAGCGGAATCGTCCACGCACAAACAAATCTTAGCTAGGGCACGCTCATCCTTCCTGGACTTTGAAGCAGCATCAGTATGATCATCATTTGGGTATCCATCAACAGCATGCCACAAGTTTTGATCTATTAAATACGCCTTCAGCTTAAATTTCCAAGTTGGATATCCTTCACGCCCACACAACGGCTTAATGTGAGACGATATACCGGATGCGTCAGACGACATTATGAAGACTTCACTTACTTCTTATAATTTACCAGTGCTGGGCCCATAACCTCTGTTGGTATTTTATTGGAAAGCACTGGTAGTTGTAAATGAATTAAATGCAATAACTCTTCATATTTTAAAAGTTTTAGTAGTACCGTATTTTAACTTCACACACATAAGGATTGTTAACAAATACAGATCAATAAACAATCTTGGTAACCAACCAACAGAGACAAAACACAACTGAAAATTACAAATGTCAACAATTAATAACTGAAAAAACGACCAAATTTTATATATTTAGCTGCATATGCTACTATTTATAACCTTTTTTGCATTAAAAGCTTCTTCAAATGTTGGAAAGGAGGCAGCGGTGACACCAGGACACTTCACTTCTAAGACAGTATCGCTTCCAATCAGACCGTCTAATAGGGAAAATTAAATTGATAGAATGAGTTTACATTAGGTAAATTTTAATATAAGAGGTTTATCTGAATGATTTACAGACAGCATTGATATTACCTGGACTAGCCGAAAGATATGGAAACTCCTCATCAACATATAAGCCGCTGGGTTCAACCTTGTATCCCATGCTTCGCAAGTGGTCTTTCGCTATCTCCTCCATGTTTTTTCCATTCACCATGTCCGGAGTGCATACGGATCCGTATAAAATGGAATGCACAAGCCTTTTACAGGAGGTGTATGGTCGCATATGGCAAACCTCCCCGTGATTGGAAGCGGACAATCTTTTCCGACGCTCTGTCATCCAAATACTTCTGTCTACTTGAAGCGTTGTAGACTTCTGCAGTTGAAATCTATCCTCTGCGGTCATTCTGCTTAATTTTTCAATGAAATCGGCTTTCATGCGTTCCAATAATTCTAGTGACTCTGGTGCATCATCATCCACCATCCCGTAATCTTTATCAGGCCCAGCTCTTTTTGCTCCTGTTTTCAATTTCTTTTTACTTTGCAGCCCTTGCGCTCTTCGTTCCCTCATTCTCTTGGTCTGCCTCATATTGTTATCTTCAAATGTTTTGGTGTATTTTCCTGAGATAAAAACGTCTTGACACTTATTTCACAAAGAATCCCCAGTCAACATTCCAAAAAAATTAAATCTACTTTTCTATGCCTTCATTCCTCTCTATTCATAAATTATTTTGATGGTTATGATAATTACTTACCAGGACTGTAACCACCCGTTGTTGCCTTGTGAATCTTTCCTTGAAAATGGCAAGAGGAATTCAGGGATACGACTGCAGAATGACACCGGGTTCCAAATGATTTACTTTTAGCATAGTTAATGCGTTTTCCGTTCAGATATTTCGCAGCTACGCTGTTCAAGGTCTCGCACATACTATTAGTAGCGCGAAAAATCAAACTTCTTGAATTATTTGCCATCTTCTCAACTAATTTCTGTATTGGAGTCCACATATTAGCAGCTATGAAGTCTGGCACTAAGTTAACCTCATCCTCTTTCCCGTCTGGCCCTTTACAAAAGTAATCGGCGCATCGATCATGCTGCCCGAACACATGGCTAGGACAATTGATGATGTCGTTACGAAGTGCCATTATTCGGTTTTGCATGGAGATACCTGTTAAAATAAATTAAGGTTAATCACACGTATTTTCTCGTCGCATATGCCATGAATAACCTCTAATTTTAATACCTTTCTGATTTTTCCAGTGTATACTAGCACAGGAAATAGCTGTGCGAATCTTCATGACGTTTGCATCCAGTTTATGACGAAGGTGGGCTGGGTATTGCGTGTCATCCTTAATTTTGCGCATATTGTTGCAGAAGTTTCGTAGAAGGTGGCTTATGCATTCAATTTTTTTCACGGGCATTGCAATTCCGTATGGGCTGGTCTCCAGTAAGCGTCTGTGGACACTACTGTCTCCGTCACCTATTATAAACAAGATAAGTGTTTGAACTGTTTGGAATATTCTCTCGTTCCCTTTGAGCAATTGAATTCAAATACAGGGAGCGAACCTATTAATTGGTGGAATATAAGATTATGCATCGATTCACTCTTTGCGAAACCTTCTGCAATTATGTCAGCTTCCATGCTGGTCGAGCTTCCATCCCAATTTTTAGCACATTTAACCTTGTGAGCTGGGTCTATAGGTTCGCTTCGTGCCTCCCTCAAAGCGCAATAACTGCAGTACTTATTCCTTACTGCCAGAAATAACACCTTTTTTGTTCGTGCACCAACTATGGCTGCCTAAAATGAAACATTCATCTTAAAATGATATTAATACCATTACTCTTTTCTACTGATTAATTTTTTTTCCAGCAGGGAATTTTTGCCTGCGCGTTATATATAAAATGTAAGTGCACTAATTTATAAGCAACATGAAAATCATCTGGCTATGTAGCCAACCTCGGAAATATTTTTCATAGTGATTAAAAATTGCACGAGGCGTAACTACTTATAATTTATTAAAAATAGGTTAGCCTATTTGAGAACCCCTACTTATTAAATAATTTACAGGTACCTAATATTGACTCCTTACCTGCCCCGATAGTGAGTCATACTTCGTTTTATAACTTCGCTTGCCCCACATACCATCAGCGATGACCGTGATTACAGGTCTACCATCTTTGTCAAATGACCCCTCCTCTAAGGCAATTCTTCTTTCCTCCTGCCCTGCTGTGGCCATCTCCTGCGATGCAACACTATATATTATTTCTCCCAGCTTATCTTCATATTTTGCATATGTTTTGGCGGTCATGCAATGCATGTTGAGTGCTGCACAAAGGGGGCTTAGATTTGAGTAGCCGCCGCCACCAGCAATTGTCCCTGTTACTGCAGCATCGTTCACGTCCATCACAGTGCCAGAATCATCCTGACTGTGGATCACTGTCTCCTTCCCGCACATTTTACACTTAAACTTCCAGTGACAGAGGAGACCAGTCATCCATTCGCCTACGTATTCACAGTCCATAAATGAGCATCCTAACTGGTGTTTATCTGAAAATATCTGGGAAAACATATAGAAATGCTGGACTATACTACGGCTCCTGTCATGAAGAGGATCCAGCCCTGATTCTTCACTCTCAATGATTGACGCTTGAGACCTGCAGAAACATTTTAAACAAAAAATGTAAACGCCTCCTTCACGCAGGTATCCAACAACTATTCATGGTACTAGTATAATCACCTTTGGTGCGATTCAAACGGTTTGATAGGAGATACGTCCATCGGCATGCCCATATCATATTCGTCGACGTTGGATTGTCTCCCTAGACGAGGAGTGGAAGCTTCTCCCATTTCAAACGTCTTGCGGCGTGGGGTGCAGTTTGCCTTCGCAAGAAAGATGGTATCTTCTGCTTGAATTAACCCCTTGCCTCCTGTTTCTATTCGTCCCTCATCCTTGGATACGCTTAAAAATGTAACGATATTCAATAAATAAGAACATGTTGCCCTAACATGGCAATGACTAGTAGTATTCTTTTCACAGGAGATATAAATGCCGCAACCGGCCACCGCTATATATATTCTCAACCTACCTTGTGGATATTTCAATACAATCCGAAGCAGAAGCATCACTGTCCTTTGCCAGAACAGGACAGTTTCTTGGAATATTTCTGTCTTGTTGTACTTTACGATGATTAGCATGCCACAAGCTAGAATCAATAAATAACATTTGAAATGGTGTCAGTCTCACACTGAATACATAAAAATAGTCTTCCTTTATTCTTTGCATTTTAAATTGCTCTTTCATCCTCCTTTCGGAACACAGAATTTCTTCAATGTTCTTATTGCTTTTCTATCATTAAGATCATTTGGCCAGCAAAAAGTCAGTCTGTCAGTGAAGACCTTAGATATTTGTTAGATGAAGTGGGGTGAAAACCCGGAGGGACCCCTTCGCGGAACAAATATAGCGGTTTTTGTTTACACCAGATGATTGGGTGGGCATAGTTAATTTTACATTGATTTATTGATAATACGAAAATTTGTCATCGATAAATTTTTGTTACATGCATTGAATTGATGTGGAAAGCAACTTTGCATGCTGTAAAAACGGGCTACTTGAGCCCTGCGGGCTAACTTGAGCCCAAAACTGAAAAATGAAGTTTGGTTCTTTGCGTGCTCTCAACATCAGTATAGCACCGCAATTCAGAGCAGTACTGGTTATATAACTTACACTCGTGTTTTTAATTATTTCACTCTGCAAACTTTCGTCTGTATAGACATTAGGAATAACTAAAACTGGAGATAAGTGCGTATATTTCATACCAGGTGTATTGTTAAAGCAAATCGAGACCTTTTTATATCCTGAATAGCTATTAACTGTACAGTATGTTGTTAAGTACAACTAGTACACATGTTCGAAAAATTCGGGCTACTTGAGCCCAGCCTGCTAACCCACTGCTACTTTTCTTGCTCTTGAGTGTATACAGAGTTTGGGCTCAAGTTCCCCACAACAATTTAGTCACTCTTTTAATGTTTAAGGACTGTGCCACCAATTACCAGCTTCTTTAAGAAATAGGAAGGGAAGAAGGTGGTAACAGGATACAATCTTACTTCACACCTCAGTATCAATTTTATTCATTTTTGTGATGCATACTTCGTTTGTCTCCCCTAAGTCATCCTACCTCACTCAACTACTGGATGTAGTGTATTTTTCGCCACTCAAAATGAAGTGGAAGGGCGTTCTTGACCGATGGAAAGAATAAGGTGCTGGTAAAAGGATCGGTGCTTCCAAAGAATCAGTTCCCGACGCTGTTTCCCTTTGTTTTAGATCAAATTGGTGCAAATATATAAAGCAACCCATAGGCAGGCCTAAAGAAAGCTGGAGTAGTGCCTATAGACGAAATTCAGATTACGAGCCATTTGCCAAATCAATAAAAATCTAGAGAAAATGCAGAATTTTCTATGACTGAGAATGCATTTCTTCAATGACTGCAAGAGAAGATAGGTGAGTTTGTTCCACCTCACCCTACTTAGAAGAAAAGAACTCCAAGTGTCACCTGGATAAAGTGTAAGAGTGCCCGACTTCTTCTCTTCCAATGCCTCTGTGGAAATCAGCACCCGTCAGGAAAAAGGTGCGAAAGTGAAGGCGCCATGAAAAAACCTAGACCAAAATCCGACAAAGGAACAAAAAGATTGAAAGACCCATCATCAGAAGATGACGCATTCAGTTTTAGATCTGATGGCGACAGCGAAATCATCCTCTAAAATAGTATGAGGAGAATATAGGACACGTGCCTATGTAATTCTTCGTTAAAACTTTCGCGGGTACTCGTCATGTTGAATAAAAGCTTTTGGGCTAATCGCCGCGTCAATTCTTAGGTGGCCCCAACGTTTCCCGAATGATGCTGGTCGCTTTCTCGAGGGATTATGAAGAGATGGTAATTTAAATTCATATATATAGGTATCCGCCTCAGGTGGTGGGGGGAGGGGAGCGAGAGGTTGGAGGACTGGGTACTTGATCCTTTTTGCTGATTACCTCGCCTCCTCTCCTCAATACAAGTTTTTATTGACGACGGTAATCAATATCAGGGTTGTACATTCAAGAAGCGAATAGTTACTGCTGCGAAAATATTTACACCAAATTTTTGCAAAGCGATGTTGGACGACTATTTTAGCTTTACAATCCGGGTGACGCTGACAGCAAAGAACGATAAAAACGTAGATGAATGAAAGAAATGCCTCGCAAGATGGCCACAATTTCATTTGAATATAATTTTTAATGCGGAATTGAAATGGGTTTTCAGCTGGCTAAGTCCTTGCATTAATTACTTGCGAGTGAACATTCACATCCTAATAAACTCCGTGAAAAACCGTGTGTCGTGCATCATTTGTTTTCAACACGATGCAGAGACGTAGAATCCTTCTAGCTAACAATAAGCGAGTGGAAGTGTCATGGTGCTCTGATGTCTTAGAGCTGCGGTGATCATTGAGTCTCTCCTCGACGTAGATGAGCTGTACACTGATCAGCAGCATGGGGATGCGATACAGGCAACGGAAAAACCCCGCAGTGAAGATCTAAGACAAAAGTAGCTTTAGAAAAACAGCGATGGAACAGGAATTATTTGAATACAAAAATTGTCCGGAATTGTCCCACCATATGATTTACGATAGGAACAGAGTTGCAATGCAGTGAGAAGAGAGTTTCCAAAAATCAATATGGATACTACTGGAGTAAATGAAACAGGCTGGGACAGAAGGAAGAGGAATGTAGAGGTAATGAATATTACGGCAATGTGAATAAAAGAGTAAGACAGTGAGTGCGAATCATGATAAAAAACGAAGTTTTGTATTTGATAAAGTATTTTAGGAAATAGATAGAGTGATAGACATTTCAATAGACTTACTTACTAAAAATCTACTTGCCATCCAGATGCATGAACACGCCAGGTAGTGTCAATAGAGGAGAAGAAGTGGAGGAAATGTTCGATAAATAGAAAGGTTATCAAAGAACAAAAGATAGGGATGTGGCCATTTTGGGATGAGTCATTGAAATAAGTGAGCAGAATTAGTTTTCGGCGGCTTCCGAACGATGATAGATTTAGTGATTATGTGTTATTATTTGAAGATTAAGGAGAATTAAGAGCCATACTATGGTGAAGATGAGCTTTTAAGCTAAAGGTTTGACTAACAGTAAGTAGAAGTTGTAAATAAATGGAGACAGGAAATGAAAGATGTATTTACCGCATCAATGTGAACGGGCACTGGAAAAAAAAAAACAAAGGGAGACGCTGGGTATCGGAGTGGAAGACGAGAGAAGCAACCACGGATTTAACTAGACATGATGGCTAAAATGCGATGAAGAAGAAAATGTAAAAAAATAAAAGAGAGAGAGAGAGGTAGAAAGACATGTAATAAACTAAACATTGAATTTTGAAGAGAAACGTATAAGACCAGGAAATAATGGCATGAGGGAATGTAAAAAATCGAGCGATTAAAACGTAGGAAAAAATGACTTAGTACTTATTCTATAAATTTAAAAAATAGCCGGGATGGTTACAAATCACCTGAGTATTGTTTAGCCCTAATAGATAAAAAATTAAGAAGGCATTTGTGGGTTTTGTAGGTGTGGAGCAGATAATTATATTTCAGTTGGGAAGACGAGAGATATATTAAGCGATACTGCAGGGGTAAAACAGATGACTGATGAAAACAAGGAAGTAAAGCTGGCTGGAGCATGTAGAAATAACTGAGATAGAAAACGAAAGAAAAGGACGGTTGATTTAGAAGAGGAGACAATGGTAAGTGGGGATGAAGGGAATGCACAAGACAGGATTATCAGGAGGTTATTCAACGAAACCTGACCTGCTAAACAGCTAACTATTAGGTTGATAAGATTGTATCAGGGCCGCCCCTAGCAGGTGCGGGGCTAGGGGCGAACCTTCATGCGGGGCCCTTACAATACAATACAGTAATAGTTGAAATTGCGTTTTCAAAACTATAGTATATTTTAATTTTTTCACGAACGCGGGCCCCAGGGCGGTCGCCCCGCCCTAAGGCCGGCCCTGGATTGTATAATGATAAATTATTGCCTATTTGAACAAATTCAGCAATTAATTAGCAGCATTTTCCACCAAAAAATGTTACCGTCTCTAAGCTTCATTTTTGTTAAGGGGAAAATTGTGCAGGGAATGAGGATGCAGAATAATACGGTGACTTACTTCCGTATTCCGATATTCCTTTTCTTTTTCCTGCGACGCTTATCCTTTCCTTTCGCCATATCTTCAGCTCACTTTCAGACACACACAACCTCTGAAACAGAAGATATTCAACTGACAGACGCGACTGCTCTCTCTTACCGGGTCCTCACGATAGGTGGAGAAAAGCGAAGAAGCTGAGGAGTCACGGCAGTCGGACATCAAACATGGGTGGGAGGGCGGGCCAGACAGCCTCTCATGCAGGATCCATTACACCCCACAAATCGAGATAGGCCAAGCGAATTTCATTCGCTTCTCTTCGACCTCACCACCTCACCTTAAAACGATAGGTAACCTGATACTTGCTTCGTCTCCATGCGTCGGCGAGACGGGCGGAAGCGAGGCCTTAGTCTGAGGGTCTGAGGATATCACTCCCCATTCCACTTTCTGCGACGTTGCCGTTGTTGGGAGGGCGGAGCGGGGCGAGGGGAGGTAAGAAATTCGAATTGGCCCGAATCACGTCCTTCGTCACCGTTTTGGGCCTGCAGTACTCCACGGTGTACCCATTTTAGGCCACGCGAATTGACATAGAACTGTGGGTCTCAAGGTGATTGTGGAAGAAAGGTGCAGCCACAGAATACTCGTTTTAGAAATTTCATGTTTTAGCTTGGAGTCCAGTTATAATTAGCCAAAGTCCAACTTGATTTTCTCGATCACCTGAGGACATATTACTATTTATTTCCTCCCTGTATGTGAATACACGTCTCCTAAATACAATAAAGAAAACAGCAAGTCTCTATATCTTCTAGTTTTTCCGCAATTGAGTGGTATGTGAACTCCGGCAGAGGAAAAAACGATCGGCATCGGTCGCCCAGAGCGGCTCCCAGCCGTCACTACCATAACGCCTTAAAGAGCAGCGGCGATAGAGGACAGCCTTGCCTCACACCTCGGCCAATGCTTGCCCACCCAGGTTCTCCGTCCGCTACCCTCACTTGCGCAGTCTGGGCCATATACAGATTACGAATCAGTCGTCTACCCCTCCAATCTACACCTATTCTCTTGAGGATATCCATTAACTTTACCCAGTTCACCACATCAAACGCTTTTTCAAAATCAACGAAACACGCACATACGTCCTGGATATATTCTAGGTTCCTCTCCACTAGGGACCTCATTATTGCTATTGCATCACGAGTTGACTTCCCTCTTCTGAAACTAAACTGATCTTCGCCCAAATACTCGTTTGCCCTCGCCTTCATTCGTCTGTTCAATATCCTCAGCACCACTTTCGCCGCATGCGATATTAGGCTGATAGTCCTATAATCTCCGCATTCCACAGCTTTCTTCTTTTTCGGAAGCGGAATTAAAACCGTCTTCACGAAATCCTCCGGCCAACATCCCTCCTCATAGATCTTGCGCAATAGTTCGAAAAACCTTTTCTTAGCTTCCTTCCCTAGATTCTTCAGAAGCTCACACGGGATATTGTCCACGCCTACTGCTTTCCTAGCCTTCATATCACGAAGTGCTCTCTCTATTTCCGAATCTAATATCTCTGGCCCAACATTATCCTCCTCCACTGCACTATCCTCCTCTAGAGTCAATCTCTCTGGTCTGTTCATTCCGTCATACAAGTCCTCCACATGTTCCTTCCACCTACCCTGTTCCTCTTCTCGCTCGGTTAGCATCCTCCCATCTTTAGCCTTAATTTTAGACATGGCTTGTCCTCTTTTGCCGCCCGATAGCGACTTAACTTTGGCGTACAACGCGCCTACTTCTCCATTCTTCTGGAACTTTTCCATTTCCTCATACTGTCTTTTCCACCAAGCCTCCCTTGCTCTCTTTGTTTCACGCCGTAATCGATTATTAATTTGTCTATACATTATTTTGCCCTGTTCTGTGCCCACGTTCTTCCATTTCCTCCTCTCCTCCATTTCCCTTATCATGTTCTCCGTTATCCACGTCTTCTTTATCCTTCTACTGTCAACGTAACCAATTGACTTCTCCGCCGCTTTGACTATTCCCGTTTTAATATTATCCCATCTTTCCCCTACAGTTTGTGTACTTTTAATCTCCCGTATACTAATGTCCACTAGTTCCTGATATTCTCTCCTCATACTCCCCTTCAGGGCTTCTACATTCCATTTCTTCGCCTTCCTAACTTTCATAAGTCTTTTGAATCTTACGCTGCATTTCATGAGCACTAGATTGTGGTCCGAATCCGCATCCGCTGCAGGGAAGCTGCGCGAGTTTTTCACACTATTCCTAAGCCTCTGTCTTACCATAATGTAGTCTATTTGATATCTCCCCACATCCCCTGGACTTTTCCATGTGTACCTTTGCCCTTTATGATGATTGAACCACGTGTTTGTGATGAATAATTTGTTTCTCCTACAAAATTCTGTTGCTTTCTCTCCCCTGTCGTTCCGTATTCCTAGACCAAAATCTCCTATTTCGTTTCCATCCCTCCCTTCCCCGACTGAGGCGTTCCAGTCCCCCATCACTACCAGATTTTTCTTACCCGGTGTCTCTAATTATTTCATCGAGCTGTTCAATCACCTCATCTACTTCCTCCTCCCTATGATTGCTAGTGGGCATGTAAACTTGGACCACCACAAGGTTGGTGGACCGCGCCTCAATTTCTACCACCAGTATCCTATCGCTTACCTGGTCTATGCCTACCACACGCTTACCCATCTTCCCGTTTAATACTAAAGCTACCCCTCGCTGGCTTTCTTCCCCTCCACTATATATAACCTATACCCATCAGTCCAATAGTCCCCCCCATCCCTCCACCTCACCTCGCGTAATCCTAAGATATCTATTCTCCCTTTATCCATTTCCCTTTTGATATTTTCTAACTTCCCCGCCCTCATCATTGTCCTCACATTCCTCGTCCCTACATTTATAGGCGACTTCTTCTTCTCCATCTTCTTGGTCTTCTTTTCTTCTTTTTTCATTGCTGCTGCTGCTGGTGATGATAAGTCTCTGCAAGGATTTCGCATGTTGACGACCCCGAGGACCTTGCCGACCTCGCTGCCGTGCCCGACACCCGCCCTTTGCGGACAGGTCCCGGGCGATGAGATTCCGAGGCTCATTTGGTTGTACTCCATGTGTTCAGGGAAGAGATAGTGGGTAGGGTTTCCCACTTCCATTCCAACAGTGTTTTTCACGTGACACCATCACGTGGACTACCTTTCGTCTGGCTCCTACCCTTCGACCTATCTGGCATGGGTGGCCCTACTGGGAATAATTTAGAATTAATCCCGCCAGTGCAGCTCTAGGGGTCATAGGAACGCGCAAGCCTTTCCTCCGCGACAAGGTTGTAGCCCAAGGGAAAGGAAAGAATAAATGAGAAAGAAAAAAAAAGCTGCACTCCTGGAGTGCCGACAAAGCATCAGAGTGAAAACTTGAGCATTTTTGTATGTAAAGAATAATTTCTAATGAAGTGTTTTATTCATCAGTAGAAAGTAGTATCATTTATATAATAAAGTAAAATATTTATTTATTGCGATATTGTACACTATTGGTTTAAAATTTTCACCGCGTGTTTCCTTTTTTATATTTATGAAATATATAACTGTAAAAACCTCCAATTTAAAAATTATTTTATGGCACAACATTCCAATATGCTACTCAAATTGAACGTATTAAAATAATATTGAGTAATATTGTACCAACCTTCATTATTCTTGTAACGAGGATATTCTTCTGCACGAGTATGGACCGGTGACGGTGATGGGAGATAATGGTTTGTACTCCTCCACAAGTACTGTGTACATAGCGAGTATACTTTGTCGATGCAGAATATACACAATTATACATATATGTAGTAGCGGTTTCGATGACAGTGATGCGAGTATATTGGTTTGTATCCCTCCACAAGTACTATGTATTATATAGCGAGTATATGGTATATGCAGAATATTATTATCTTCTATATTATTTCTACTGTATAGATACCTTATTCTCAACTTATACGCAACCAAACTCTACAAATGAGGTACCAAAATGCACAGAATTCATCAAAGAACATGCGATGGCATATCTTACTTCCTAAATATTTCTATCGTTTCCTAAAATTGGTTTTTAAATAATAATAAAAAAATTCACCGGCGAGAATTCGCTTTTTTCGATAAAAGTAAATTTAAACTGATTTTTTGTGAGACATTTCATAAGTATTTCGATATTTATAAAATTAATCAAAATGTGTCAATTTTCAAGTCACATGTTACGCTAGATAAATAATTTTTCCTAAGAGTGACTATTCCCTTTATTAAGTTTTTTATTCGTCCATATGAACTTCAGAATTTCAATTAATAGATTTTGAAGCTTATATTTCGTCAAAGAGTCGACATTAAGCGAATATCGGATCGGGAAAATAAAGTTGCGTTTTCGCAACTTTGGGCGAATCAAGTTTCTATAGGCAGTTATGCAACCCGTATTACCACATATTTCCGTCTCTTAAGAATATGCCGTTTTCACCGTCAGATATAATCCTACGCCTTTTTATGGCACGTTTTGACAGATATCGTCATATTTGATAGTTAAAATTCTTAGATATTATGTTTCCGATGAGATGCAGCATTATTTAACCTAAATCCAATATAAAATAGAGATGCATTATCTTTTGAAAGAAATGAGTCAAAGCGGATATTTTTACAGAAGATAAGGTATTTTCCAGTTATTTATTAGCATTTTTATCACAGCAGATTGAATCACAACAAATATTGACTATTTATGAAATGCATGAAAGTATTTCGGGTGCAATGGAAAACTAAACTATGTACATTCATTCCGAAATAGTCCTTCCTTACTTCACGATTCAGCAATACCACCGACTTCCACAACAAGATATTGATCGAAAGAAGACGATAAGGCGTGGATTTGGTTCGGAAATCATTGAACCAAAGCATATTTAGATTAATAAAAAATAATCTACACTTTTCAGGCAAGTCCTGTCTGGGCAAAAATGACAGATTTGTAAATTATGACCTCAATTTGACGACTTGAATTAAATGTTATTACAATTCGGTATATTTGCGCATTATTTTTTAAATGATGAGCAAATGGTACCTTACTTTGGTCACTACAGTGCATAAATGTTCTTTAAAAAGAAGCCTTTTTTATTTAGTTTTTAACTTAGGTGCTTATGTTATTTCAGACGGCTTTAGGGTTCAAACAGGCGATAGGAAATTACTTCGATCGGAAGTTAGGCTTGGAAGCAACTGTTATTCTTGAATTTCTCAAGGTTACCCCTAAACCCTCGTATCATCGTGTGTTTTTCGATAACTTCTTTTCATCTTGCAGATTATTGCAGACTATCATCGCGGATTCGTGAAGCATGAAAGGACGAATTTGGTCACAGAGTTAAAAAAAAAAATTCAGACCATAAGTAGTTGCCGAAACGACAGTGTAAATGCCAAACCATATATGAATGTACAAAATTTTGTATCGTGTTGCTCCCAAAATGCTGGAGTATTTCATAAATAGTTATTAATTGTCGTAATTCAATCTGCAATGATAAAATAAATGCCAATGAAAAAATGCGAAATACATGCTCTTCTGAGAAACTTTTCCCTTTGACTTATTTCTTTCAAACCGTAAAGTATGTCTATTTTATAGTGGATCTAGGTCAATTAATACAACATCTGATTGGAAACATAATATCTAAGGATTTTATTTGTCCAATATGACGAAATTTGTCATATGCATGTCACAAAAAGGCTTAGGATTATATCTGACAGTAAAAACGGCATATTCCTATGAGACGGCAATATATATTGTAATGTGGGTTCCTTAACTGCTTATAGATACCAGATTCGGCCAAAGTTGCGATAACGCAACAATTTCTTTTACCACAAGCAAATTTTTTTGGCGGCCCATATTTTCAATTTACCTTATTTAGCATGCTATTAGGCAAAATGAAGAGAAAAAATATATATTTTCACGTATTTCTTTACTCGACCGGTAATGGGTTGAAATGAAATAAAATTTCACTGCTATGCCAACTTGATGGCGGGGCAATTGCAAGGTCAAAGTTTAAATGTTTCAGACAATTTCAATGGCACACTCAAGTTTTTCCACTTACTCTGTCCTTAGAAAATGCAAGACTTAAATTGCTTGAACAACCGAGAATGGATATCTTTAAGAGTGACACGGAGAACATTAGAGACCCACAATATAAACCAGGTCCTACAAAAGCGATAAATTAAGAGAGATATTTAGTCGAACGGATAGATAGAGTAATACGCTTTTCCCCCGAGCCATAAATAATAATAATATAATTTATTATTCTCAGATTTACATCCGTTAGAACATTTATATGTAGCCAGATTTTAGCTCAGCAATAAATTTAACCAAATAAAATATTACCAATTAACAAAAAATGGGATTATACAAAAACTTCAAGACAATTTAAACACAACAGAAGTAAATAAATTGTACCAATCAACAGAAACCAACATGCACAAAAGATTCAAGTCAAACAAGTGCAGCAGAAAACAACTTGAACAAATTAACAAAAATTAACACATAACAAAATTTTAAGGTCAATCTAATACAATGGAAGGAAAATAAATTGAAACAATCGATAGAAACGAACATTTACAAAAACTTTCAAATCAATCAAAATAAAGCGTAGGAAAAGTATATAAAACATCAATAGAGAACACACAAAACACGTCTATGCAACGTACAAGCAGCCAATCAGGATGAGCTGCCTAACACCAAGTATAGTCTATTGCGGAACACTTGTAGGGATGAAGATTCCTTAAGTGTTATGGGGAGGCTATTCCATAATTTTGAGGCGGCAACTGTAAATGATTTTTAAACGTCGTGGACCTATAATGTGATATATGGAGATAGTTCGGATCGGCTCTGGTAATGACATTAGGTAAAGTTGTTCTCTTGGGATAGAAATCTATGATGTATTGCGGTTCGTTATTTTTAAAGAGGGAAAACATGAAGCAGGCCAATTTAAACTTTCTTCTTGTTTTAATGTCCATCCAGGAGAGTTTTATAAGATAGGGGGTTATATGTTCATCTTTTCTCAAGTTGTATATGAATCTTACTGAGGAATTCATGAGGCGTTGAAGCTTAATAACAAGTTCGGCTGTAAGATCGTAAAACACCAGGCAACAGTAGTCGAAGTGTGGAAAAATTAGAGTTGAGACAAGCTGCTTTCTTACATGGATAGGAAGTTTTTTTTTATGGAGTTTTAGTTGATGAAGAGCAGCATTAACTTTATTTGACACGTATAAAATGTGATCTTTCCATGAAAGGGTATTGCTAAATATGACCCCTAAATTTTTAGCCGCTTTTGTGTAAGGTATTGAAATTCCTTGAACTTCAATCGTTGGCATATCGGCAATATTTAGCCAAGAAATTATCCTAGAGTGGCCGATTATCATTGATTTGGTTTTATTACTATTTATTTTTAAGCAGTTGTGTTGAGCCCATGACACAATAGCAGTTACTTCGTCGTTTACTAATTTAACAGTTTCGGAGAAATCGTGCGGGCGACAGTGTATATAAATTTGGAGATCGTGTGCGTACATCATGTATTTGCATCTTTTGATACATGCAGAAAGGTCTCCCACGTACAACGAAAACAGTAATGGCCCAAGAACTGATCCTTGAGGTACTCCATGTGAGATAGACGCCCATTCAGACAAATTACCATTGGAGTCTTTTACTGATTGGCGTCGTCCGGTTAGGTATGAATTAAACCAATTTAATGACGAACAGGAAAAATTTAGATTTCTCAATTTTTGTAGGAGCAACTTATGGTTTACACAGTCAAAGGCTTTGCTAAAGTCGAACAGTACCAGTATGGTCAACAATTTTTTGTCAATAGAAGATCTGATGTCATCAGAAACTTTGATTAAAGCCGTTTGAGTAGAGAAGTTTTTGCGGCAACCTGACTGAAATGGATCGAATAACTTATTTGTTGTGAGGTAATCAACAGTTTGTTGAAATACTATCTTTTCAAGACATTTAGACATGGCGCAAAGTATTGATATTGGGCGGTAATCACAAGGGGAAGACGGACTTTTGACTTTCTTAATCGGACGAATAAGGGAAGATTTCCAAAGTGTGGGAAAAATTCCAGACATCAGCAAAGAGTTGAATATTTCTAGAAGAGCAGGAGTCACAACATCAGAAGCAATTTTCAAATATTTAACAGAGATGTCATCTATACCAACTGAATTAGATTTCGACGCAGTGAGTACCTTACGCAGAGCGTCTGGCGTAACATAATTAAAGTAAAAATTTTTATCGTTATAAGGCACAAAGGCGAAAAGAGAAGGAAAGTTAGTCAGGCGAGCATCAGCTGAGTTCAGGGGAGGAATACCACTCGTTGAAAAGTAGCTGTTTAGTTCATTTAGAGAGAGCCCACTTACGATTGAATTGTCCGGTTTTCTAATGAGTCCCAGGTTTTTAAGTTTTTTCCAGAGTTCATTGGGATAGGCTGGTTTAGAGAGCGCATTTGTGTAGTACTCTCTTTTTGAGTTCATCAAGGACTTTTTCACAAGGTTGCGTTGTATGACAAATAATTGGTAATAGGCAGGATTTTTCGTCCGAATGAAATTGCGTCTAAGTCTATCTCTTTCTTTGATTCGCTCCTTTATTGCTGGGGTAAACCATGGAGCTCTGGAACACTTAGGCTGTATGAGTCGTTTTGGAGCATGACGATCAAGGCACTCATGGAAAACAGAGTTGAAGCTTTGCAGCATTGTATTAACATTGAGAAAGTTGCACACATTTTTGGAAAGTTTCAACATTGAAACACGCATTACTTCTAATAACCAGAGGAGGCTGAGATTTTTTTGGTAACATTAAATTTATAAGTTGCCATAATTTTATCATGGGCCGACAGAAATGGAACTGGAGATTGACTAAAAGAAGAGACTTTATCTCGTGAGTCAACAATGAAAAGATAGAGGAGCGTGTGGCTGTTCTCAGTATGATGAGTGGCATTCAACGGTAGAAGGTAAAGATCATTGGAATATATAAAATTATGCTGAATGTGCTGTAATAGGTATCGCGGAACAAGTCTGCATTGAAATCACCAACAATTATAATATTTTTAAACGTTGGGCTAAATTTAGAAAATACATTTTTAATATCTGACATATGCCCAACTTTTGGAGGTCGGTAGATAATGAATAATAGAAGTTTAGAAAAAGTTACCCCCGCTATTTCGATGACCAGGAACTCGGGTCGTTTCTCGTAGACCTGAGGCGAAGTATCCAGGACCTTTGAGTGCAGTCTTTGGTGTATAAAGGCACCGACTCCACCACCAACTTTGTTAATCCTATCGTGACTGATGAGGTGATAGTTTTCCTAGTGATGGTAGATAAAGGACTTTAATGAACGCTATTCATAATTTCGAATTCCCTTTTTATCTGTAAATGGGTGGTGTCCTAACACCCTAGTCCACACGCCTTTTATGCGGCTTACTGGGTGATACGATATGTAGATGTAGATATAATTTGTGCGTTGTTACGTGGTCACAAAAATGTCAATTAATTGCAGTGTGTCGCTCTCTTTAAAAAAAAACAATAAAATAAAATTTTACTTTTTTGCCATTTTAATGAGAGGGAAATCCCAAGGTCAAAGTTTAATTGTTTCAGACAATTTCAATCGCACACTCCTGTTTTTGCACTTACTCTGTCCCAGGGGTGCCGACTTACAAAAAATATTGGGAGGGGGCCAAAACCGGGGACCTTGCCCCGGTAAATTTTATAAGTAGTGAATTTTAAGTTTTTTGATCATTTTAGAAGAGTCATATGATCAACATTAGAACCCTGATCACTCAAATCTCGATATCTGGACACTCCGGGGAAAATCAACAAGCCTGACACATTTTTTCCTCACGTCTGTAACGAATTGTTGGGGGGGCTCGGGCCCCCTCGGGCCCCATGGGGTCGGCGCCACTGCTCTGTCATTCAAAACCGCAAACTGGTAGCCAAGAGTCCCGCTTTTGGTTAAGGTGCTTGAACCCTTCAATATCCGCCTTATGGAATAAATTGACCCTAACTGAAATTGAAATTAACTGAAGCCTTGGCGTGCAAATGAGCGGTAGCAGATGGCCAAATCATACTCGTAACTCATTCAAACAGCCCGCTACCTTGCCCATCCCCAAGCGCTGTTGCCATTTTCCGGTGGTCCGCAGCCACGTGTTTAGCAAATTTAACAAAATCGTTATTTTTCATCGCAGAAACACGGTTCAAAGACGTACTTGATCGCACGATTGGCAGGAGTACGATGCAAGGAATCATTTTTTGATTATTGGATTAATTGATTTCCAAATTGCAGTCGTAGCGGTCACTTTTCGGGAGGGAGGCCCCCCGCTGGAAGGGTCGAAGAGATGGGCCCGCGATGGTGAACGCGTCGAGGAAAGGGTTCGGGATTAGGGACCCTACGGAGGGTGTGCCACGCCCATCTTCGGACTACCTGCTCCATGGCCCCACCAAACGCACTTTAACCCCGCTTTTTTTATGAGAATTGAACTTCCTTTTCCCTCGAAACTCGCTGTTCTCACTTGGATCACCTGCCTACGCACTAGCTTACATTGCTTAAGAATTATAGTACGTAAATGAGATAACGATGGTGTTTTTTTTCAACCTCCGATGGATAATGAGGAGAAGACGAAGAGATTGATTAAAAATTATTTCATTTGTGAATAATTAGCTCATTTGTGGCGTCTTTTCAACAAAGTGGCCTCAGCGATTGAGGAATAGGTCGTGCCTGTGGACAAGATTTTTTATAACTTCTTCATATGTTGCCACCAATGACCTGTAATGAATTTTTTGTTTATCCTGAAGCTCATCGTCCGTTTTCAAACGCTTAACTCTAAGACACATTTTCACGTCAGTGTAAAGATGTCGCTCGGCACTACGTAAATGTAAACTCTGCTCTGAGTTACCACGCGTGTAAAGAAGAGCTTCCAGGTACGTGGAAAGTCGATACGACAGTCTTGTTACTGTAACTGACCTCTTAAATAAACTCAGTTGAGTATCTCTGTCAGACCGTAGTCTGAAAAATAGACGAATCCAATTAGGGCCAAAAGAGCGGTGACTTTTCTGACTGATTGGGTGCAATGGATCTGAGAGGCCCAGCGGGAGATTATTACTCACTTCCCCGTGCTACTAGGTGACATCAACCCTCGGCGCGTATGGTAGTTGTCTGTTTCCACTCGCCATATGCAGGCTTATGCTTTTCGCATTTCGCCAACAGATCAGTGGCGGATATGAAGCATAGTTTTACAAGTTATATTGGTGAAATCTTGCATATTGAAATCATTATTACCTAAATGAGTTAGCAAAATGAAACACACTGATCTTATTGAATTATCATTCCCAAAAAAATCACATATAATAATCCTTAATAGCCTTTGGAGTGACGCAGCGAGGGGGGGAGATTTTGGGGGATAAACCCCCACCCCCAGAGCTCACAGAAATGTTTAAGTTAAATCTATTTTACTTAATTGGATTAATATTGCTTATAGAATAGTGTGAGAACTAATAAAATATCCCTAGGAAGACCGTAAAAATCACCATTTTGAACCATTTATTCTATTTTTTTCAGGCGGAAGGCCTCCACACCTCTCGCTTACCCTGGCGGGTATGCCATACGCCCAGACACCCCAGTATTAGTTGCGCCTGAAACCCCCCCCTAGCCAGTGGCGGATACAGAAAAAACTCAAGGGGGGGCGCAACATATCTTGAATTGTCTTTACTTTTATCGTAATAAAATATGATCAAGACACAGGCAAAGTATATGAAAATTTATTTAAAGTGATTATAAACATGTAAAAGACAATGCCATCTTATGGTATTAAAAAGTTACAATTGTGGTCTTGCAATGGTCGGCAATACAGGCGGACCCGCAAGGGGGGGGCGCGCGCCCCCTGCGCCCCCCATCTGTATCCGCCACTGCCCCTAACCTTAATTCCTAGCTACGCCCCTGGCCTAAAGATCCCATGAAACCGCACCTTGTTGGATCGGTCAGTGGCAGATAGGACGGTATGTAAAGGGGTATGTGCATAGCAAATAAGATGTAATAATTTCAAGGCAGTCATGAATGTATCCATAGATACGACCAGTCGTGGCCATTAAGGCAGCAAGGGAGGGAATAAGGTAGCCCTGAAATGAGCTTGTTTTTTTCCCTTAGAAGAGAGTCAATCTTTTTCTTGTAATCTATTCCGTGTTGGTCAGATTAGTTGAATTCAGAGATTTTACATTTTTCGACGTCTTTTTCGGAATGAGCCCTAAATTGATTCATGTAGCTAACCAACCCTTGCTTCGAATTGTTTCTTTTGTTGCCGAGATGTATCCAAGCAGGAGGATTAACACTGTGGTGCTGGCGTCGAAGTAAAGATAACTTATTTCCAAAGCAAAAGATTAAGTGGGTTGGTAGACTACTCACTGAAGGAACCTGGGAAAATCCTGTTTAAAACCTTTTCCTGGTCTGGTCATTCAAATCCTGAACGCTGTGAGCTGCCGCTAGTCTAAATCGACCTTGAATTACGTTGGTAAGTATAAAACAATCATAATTCAACTAATGCAAACTAAATCATTCCCAAATAAATCTATAAAATGTATTTTTTTAACTTTTGCCATTTAGGGGTAGTTTTCACCCCTAAAAATAAGAAGCGCCCATCTGCATAGCATGGATTTTGAAGTAGAGAGTAAGATTACCCTAATCCCTAATTTTTATGCAAATATATTCAGTTTGAAAATATTGCGAGGTTTTGCACTTCTTGGAGCTTCATTTCCTTGACTATAATCCCTCTTAAGTAAAATATTTTGCTTCTAATCGTATTGCGGGCCACTTATAAATATCTTCGAGGGACTTGTACGGACCGTGAATAATCTAAACCTTTTCTATTCACCTTTTTGTTCTAATTTCACTGACTACGGTATTAGTTTCTACTATCTTGAGAGCAGTTTTCTACCGGAAGTAGCAACCGATTTTGCACTAACTCAAAGCTATTTATGTAGCCATTCACATGACTTTTATACCTGATTTAAAGGTAGCGAATTTCCAAAGGCAGTCATGAATGTATCCATAGATATATACAACCAGTCGTGACCATTAAGGCAGCAAGGGAGGGAGAAAGGCAGCCCTGAAATGAACTATGTTTTTGTCCTTAGAAGAGAGACAATCAGTCGGATGGAGGAAACAGAGGATCTTTCGAGATGTTCCCAAAATATGGGTAAGAGCACAAGGGTATTTCTTTGAATAATTAAAAGTGCTTATGCAAATCGGTTCATTAAAATCATTTTTTAAAAGATAATCGCATTACTTTCGGAACGCAGCCAGTATATTTTTAGCGAGGATAGTCACCGACAATGGGACGATTAACTTTTCGATTAGATGTTTGTTTCGTGGCCTGCGGTTTCCGAAAAAACAGCTTTCTCAACTTCCGCAAAATATTTCGGAGGAAAGTTGGGGGAACCACATCTCGACTTTGTATCGCGAATCCATATCCGGGGATTCATCCATACATGCAATGGGGAATTCCACTGAAAATGGATGATTATGCGATAAAAAAATATCCTTCGTGCTGAAAATTACCGTGAAAGTAGTTCTTCTCTAACCTTTGTATTATTCGTAAAATTCCAATTTGAAAATTGTCTTTGAACCCTGCGCTCCAAACGACCAATCGCCATGTTGGCTGATCGTGACGCCAGAGTCCAGTAAACAATACGTTTACGTGGTGCCAGTAGAGAGTAGACTATTTGTCCCATTTTTAGAAAAATCTATGCATCTCTCTGTACAATTTATTTTTTTGTATGTTAATTTCATCAACGGTCATGTGAAATATTTATCCTGAATAATTGACAGGTTTAAAGAATGTATGCATGCAGGAAGATGCAGCACAGTCTTGACAAATAGCGCTTGTTACTTTTTCATCATCCTTATCTACGGCGATTTCCACAGTGTTAGAAAATTACTAAATTTATCTACCTTCAGAATGTTCCCAGAATGCGTCTTTTCGAAGTCGGAGTCAACCTTTGCGCAATACACGCACCGTAAAACTAACTATTCACAACTGTTTTCACACACCCTTCAAGTTATGAATCAGTATCATCGTAGATGTTTGTATCGTCGTTACTATTTTGTTATTACCATGGAGTGAGTCTGCTTACTCGCATTCTGACGTCACAGGGCGTTCTTGTAGCGCAAAAGAATTTAGTAATTTTTGCGAACTTTGAAGCTCTCTAGTAACAAGAATATTGAGAATTAAGAAGTCATCCCTGTCATGCTGTTAATGATGTCATCTTGGCTTTATATTTGCACCAGAGAAGAGGAGCGTTAAGTGATCCGATTTTGTGTTCGTAAGGCGTATCAAGGGCCGAAATTCATCGAAGACTTGCGGTACAGTAGGGGAACGTATACCGGTACGTGTTTTGCTACAACGGAGAGTCTACTAATGGATTGAAACATTCCGACATGTTCGAGAAAGTATTACGCACGATGAAGGAGACGGACGACCGTTCAAATGAAGGAAACATTGAACGTTCAAGTGAAACCATTCTCTTACACGGACTGCACTGATTTGGCTGTTTTCGGTACAGTGTTATCAGGAAGAGAATAACACTGACGCCAGTAAATTAAAAATAATTTGCTTCCAATGCTATTGAATTTTTGTCACTTTTTGTCTCCCTATTAAAGTGTTACTTGAGATAGAATGCCTTGTTTTGTATGGAAATGATACACGCCACTGATTTTATAATTGCTAAATGTTCGGAGTTCGGTTTCGTGCAGTTCCAGGAGTTCGAGGTAAGAGGTGTCCCATGTAAGACCAACGATGGTATCTCTGTGCGTTCACGAGACGTATTGAGGCATCTATCGTATGGACCGTCGCACAGTGTGCTGAAATCGAAAAAAGCTGGCCAAAATTCGCTGTAGCCTTAAGTATTGCTAAATGAATGAAACTTTTTACTATTTGGGTATTGTATGGGCACAATGAATCTTATTTAAGATGATTTAGTCCAGAATAGTGTTTATGGGGGCAATAAAATTTAAAAAATAGGGGTAAGTTATGCGGGAACCATAGTTACCAGGGGTAAGTCGAAATTTTGATAGGGAAATTCAGAATTTCTTCCATTTTCAACTATGTTTAAGCTACTTAGTAGCTTCTCATAAGGTATATGATGATTGAAAATTGTTATTGAGTCTTTTAAACCTGAAATTTTGGTCATTGAAGAGTAATAATAAAAATGAATACCATTGACAAATATTTTTATTGAAAATTTCTCAAAACAAATTTGTGCCACATTAAATTCTATTCTGAGTCAGAGGATAAAGACTTCTCACATTCTAAAATATTTTCGCTATTCACCAGAAGATTTTTCACCTCTTCCGATAATTTTTTTCTTTACGGGGAACCCCCGCAGTACAAGAAGTGGAAGGATCTGACGTAATCAGAAGCCTATGGAAAAGGTCATAGTTTGTGGCAATTCTAGAAATTTTCCTGGTGTATTTTTCGCGAATTCCATGGAAGATGCTACACTTATTTCCTCCAGTGAAGTAGAACTTCTCAGTTTTATTTTTTTCTACGTTTAGACCTCTCACTTGCACTGTCGAAATGCAGTGACGGTCTTCCATGAGAAGTGCTTTCAGTTAAGCGTAAAACAATGATAAATTACGAAATAATTACAATTCACGGCCTAAGGTAACAAGGAATGAAATACTCGCGCAGTTGTTTATGCGTGTAGTACATATTCATACATTTATCCGTAAACATTAGCATTCAACAGAAGGATACGAAAATGGGAGATATTTTAACACAGCGTCAGGAAGTGTTATTGGCTGTTTTAACCAAATATGATTCAACTTCAGAAATCTACTATTAACTCTGGTGCACGCATACCACTTTCGAAAATTGATGAGAAAACACTTTTTGAATGAAGGCCGTAAGCAAAGTTTTTAATTTCTCGTCTCCTCCCAAAAAACGTTTTTAGTGTAAAAACTCCAGCAGGTGCTGACGATTTCTTCTGCTTGATGTTATGTTACGGAGCCTTTATAATTTAATTTGATTTTGGTATTTATAACTTTCACTTTAAAATAAAAAGAACACTTCGCAAAGTAATTATGGTATGTTGTTTTTAATCCTAAATATAATAACTATATTCTAAATATAAGAATTATAAATATATCCCGTTTTTCCGTCAGATTCTTGTGCCCCCCACAGAAAATTCTAGATCCGGCTATGCAGCCACTCCAGGATCCATTCTACATCTACATCTACATAATACCCTGCGAGCCACCTCTAGGGTGTTTGGCAGGGGGTGATCAATCACCAGCATGCAGCATGCATTTGGACTCCCACATGCACACCACACCGTCCAAAAAACGTCCCGTATAAAAACAAACTATACTACTATATGCTGTTAGAAATAGAATATAGAATAGAAATTCAGAAACATGCATTAAGTTTTACATAGGTTAGTAGGCTACACTACAAGTCATGCAATCTATTTACGAGTTCTATTGCTGCCGTTATAATCTCTTATTGATCGTGGAAAAAATGACATTCGGAATCTGTCTGTTCTGCAATCTATCTCTCTTATTTTATTTATATGATCTGATCTTCCGTAGTATGTTGGCGTCCGTAAGATATGGCTAACTTCGTCAGAAAAGACACTGCTCTTGAATTTTTCTAAAAGGTTTAGTCTATTTTTCAATCTACGGTCCGACAGAGATTCCCATCCGAGTTTATCTAAGAGGTCAGTTACACTAACAAGACTATCGTAACGACCTTTCACATACATAGGCGGATCCAGGGGGGGGGCACGGGGCACGTGCCCCCCCCAGACCCTTAAAAATATGCTAGATTTTTAATACGGTCCCATTATCATTTCGTTCGTTTTGTATGACGAGGTACCCTTGTGCCCCCCCCTGAACAAAATCCTGGATACGGCCTTGCTTGTGCCCCTCCCAGAAAGAAATCCTGGATCCGCCCCTGTTCACATACCTGGTAGCTCTTCTTTGCACGCGTTCTAACTCTGTTATTAAGCCTTTTTCATGAGGGTCCCAAACACTGGCAGCGTATTCCAAATGTGGTCTGACGAGGGAAAAGTAGCTAATTTCTCTCACTTTGTCGTCGCACTTTCCTAATATTCTTTTAACAAAACCCATTTTACGATTAGCTTGACCGGTTATTTCTCGAATATGTTTATTCCACGATAGATCATTATTGAGTCTAACCCCTAGATATTTCACGGATTCAACTGCCTTTAACTGCGTGCCCCGAATGATATAGTTACGCTGTAGGGAGTTATTCTTCTTCCGGAAATTCATTACGACGCATTTTTCCAAATTTAATTCTAACTGCCAAGCATCGCACCAAGCTTGGATAGCAGGAAGGGTCATTCGTTAGTTCATCTATATCTTTGCTGGAACGGATTTCTCTGTAAACTACAGCGTCGTCTGCAAATAATCGTAACTTACTCTGCACTACTTCGCAAATGTCGTTTCTATAAAGAAGGAATAGGAGTGGGCCATTCGGTACATCCTGAGTAGAAGCTATACTCTTCAACTGCAAATAAAAACGGTTACCAATTTTCCAATGGAAAACCAAGGTGAATCACATAATAGCTCACATCTACGAGAGATCAACATAATACAAGATTGAAGGAAATGTTCAAGATTTTTCCAAAATTTTCAATACGCTGCCAGTGTTTGGGACCCTCATTTTTTTGCGCCTTCACACGTACGTCAGACTGCGCAATTCCGTGTACCGTGTAAAACGACCTTAAGGCTTTCTGGTCATATGTAAGGGAGGTACAAGGAAATAGCGCGATAGCCTCTTCACTCATAAATGAACGTGGCGATAGAGTGACGAAATATCGAGATAAAGCTAATCTCTTTAAAAACTTTTTCCATACTGTCTTCTCTAATTTCAAGACCGATATATCTTTACCTCGACTCTGCCAAGAGCAGATACCGTCTATCTGTATTTCAAGCACTGGTTTACAAAAAAACTCAGCTCCATTTATCCAAAATAATCGACAGGCACTGATCTCATTCCAGCTCGAGTGTATAAAGGACATTTTTCACGGTACACGGAATTGCGCAATCTAACGTACATGCGAAGGCGCAATCAAAATTGAGTCGTCTAAGGCGGTGAATTGCTAGAACACATGCGAGAATGCGTGGATGCCAGACGGCAAAAGAGCCCCTGTTCTAATTTCATTCATGCATGCGCGCAATTCCACGCCATTTTAGAAATAAATGCAGCTCTAACCTGCGCAATTCCGTGCCCCGTGTAAAACGGCCTTAAGGAATCAGCATCAGAGATAGCGTCTTACTTGAAGATAGTGTTCGAAAAATCTATAGGATATCACACACTCCCTAAAGATAGGAAAACAGCGAGCGTCACACCTATATTTAAAGGTGGGGATAGGGAAAAGCCTAGTAATAGCCGTCCGACTTCACTTACTTACATTTCTTGCAAAATATTAAAACATTATTTTCAAATGCGATGGTGGTTGGCGTAACATGGTGAAACTCCTTCATGATGCACAAAGGTTAAGAAAAGACTTAGCTGTTTCACAAAATAAAATATATTTGCGACCGGTTTCGATACAGCGTATCATCATCTGATGATGATGATACGCTGTATCGAAACCGGTCGCAAATATATTTTATTTTGTGAAACAGCTAAGTCTTTTCTTAACCCTTGTGCAACATTATTTTCAGTTCGATAATAGGTCATCTAGATAGCCAAAATCTGTTATCAAAAGAACAGCACGGATTTAGAAACGGATGGTCTTGTGAATTTCAACTTGCTGTCTTCGCTCACGATATTTTATCCGCGGATGACAGACATGTTCAAGTCGACGCCCTATTTTTAGACTTCAGAGAGGCATTCGATAAGTTTCCGCATTTAAAGTTGATTCAAAATTTGGAAGCATATGGCATAGATACACACGTAATTGGTTGGATCAAAGATTTCCTAAATGGTCGCGAACAAAGGGATGTTTTGGATGGAGTTAGCTCGGGTACAATTCAAGTTACCTCAGGAGTACCCCAAGGAAGTCTTATCGGCCCTCTTTTGTTCCTTCTTTACATTAATGTTATTACCCCCGTGGTCACGAGCAAAATCTGCATGTTCGAAGATGATGTAGTTGTATACAGACATAGGCGGATCCAGGGGGGGGGGGGCACGGGGGCACGTGCCCCCCCAGACCCTTAAAAATATGCTAGATTTTTAATACGGTCCCATTACCATTTCGTTCGTTTTGTATGACGAGGAATCCTTGTGCCCCCCCCCCCTGAACAAAATCCTGGATACGGCCTTGCTTGTGCCCCTCCCAGAAAGAAATCCTGGATCCGCCCCTGTATACAGATAATTTTAAAACCATAAGAATAGATTAGCATTAAAAAAGGACCTCGTTGCCATAAATGACTGGTGCAGTACTTGGGAGTTAAAATTTAATCTTGAAAAGTGTATGGTGATTAATTTTTGGGAAAAGGATATATCTTCAAGAAGGAGCTACACCACTGACGGGGTTCCACTATCAAATTCCGAATGCGTTAAATACTTGGGGGTCACCATTAACCGGGATCTTTCGTGGGGTAAACACGTGCGTGAAGTATGCGGGAAAGCTAACCATAAACTGAAAAAACCGTAAAGAATTCTCGGTAAAAGCCCAAAAATGGTGAAAGAAATAAGCTACCTGACTTTAGTGAGGCCTTACTTTGGATATGCTGCTAGCGTATGGGACCCTTACGAAGTTGGACTGATAGCTGAGATCAATCGAGTACAACGCATGGCGGCCAGATTTGTAATGGGTTGTTCAAACGACTAAAAGTGCAGCGTTTCCAGGATGTTACACGAGTTAGGATGGGAATCTTTACAGGAGCGTAGATCAAATTATAGGCTTAACTTAGGAAATTCGAAGAAAATATTTTATCAGACGACATGAATCACATCATTCTTTTACCATCGTACTATGGTAAACATGATCATGAGAATAAAATAAAATAAATAGGCTGAAAAACAGAGAGATTTAAAATGTCATTCTTCCCTCGTACTATTAAGGATAGCAACCTCGTCTCAATTGATAGGATTAATGGCGTCGCTCGTTTGGATCAATTATTGCATATATTTTTTCATAGTCATAGTTTCATAGTTCTTCATATTGCATGTATTTGGTCTAGGAATTACTAACCATTAACAAGTGCTTTTTATGAATATGCATGTATATTTTGCTAGCATGCGTAATATCTCTATGAACGTGCGGTGTGCATGTGGCGGTCCTCTTGCATGCTGCATGTGAGTGATTTGTTACCCCCTGCCAAACGCCCTAAAGGTGGCTCGCAGGGTATTATGCAGATGTAGATGTAGAAGTGCTCTGATCCATGAAAAAGACCGCTATTTCAGAACAGCTGCAGCCCCGCTGCTTCTTGAGCGATTTCGACGGGATATTTTCGATCAACGGCCGTGCAATGCGAACCTAGTGCCGAGTGACTTCCGCCGTTACACGAAAATGAAGATCTGGCTAGTGTTTTAAAATGGACGATGAACATCAGGATAAAGAAAAAAATGATTGGTAGTCATCGTCGGCAACGTAAGAAGAAGGTATTCGGAAACCAAATCACCACTAGCGGCGCTGTCGTCGCTGACGTCATAATCCAAAATGGCCGTCAGTCCGGGCATACTTCTCGTAAATAACAACACATTTCAATTGCAATCTCCGTGATTCTCCTTATTGCTGTGGATTCGATTGCGCCGATCGGCACCGTTCTTCGTTTTCGGACTAAATTGCATTCTAAGGAAGATGAGTGGCAAAGTTTTTGTGACTTATGAAGAAATTGTGCGTTATTTGGGTGGAAATTGCAGCCAACGAAATATCGTTGAAGGGGAGTGCGTTTTAAACGCGGGTTTGGTGATCACTGTGGGGCTTCACCAACGAAATGGCTGTGAATTAAAAATAATGGCTCTCGTTCTTCAGACAAGTGGTCTTACCAAGGAGCCGCTTCAAATAAACGGACTCATTAGCCTAACAACTGATGAAAAAATCGAGATCCGGAAGTTTGATTGCTCTTGCGAAGCACGGCAGTCAGAAAAATGCAAGCACGTAGCCGCAGTGCTATGGTATTTAAATAGGTAAGCATGTTTGTAGTTTTTAGATCGTTTGCACATTAGCATAGATGTTGAGTGGTAGTAGACAATAGTTAACATAAACGTAAAATTCATCAGTCGATTACAAACAATGGATTCAGGAGTGCATTATTGTGTATTCTGCATCGCGATTGTTAAGATGCTATATACATTTTTGTGTTAATATCAATTTCTACGATTACATGAAAATTATATCATTGTAGTCCGCCAAACAACTTGACACAAATAACTAATATAAACAATTTCACGTCTAAGGAACGACTTGAATGAAATAGAAGAATTGTCATCCACTGACATACAGTGCATGTGGAACAAGAAGAAGAAGCAGTGTGGAATTAATTACTCGGCGGGGAGGATCAAGAATTTCTGTCATGTGAAGACGGTTGCTGCAAGGTCTCCAGTCTCACAGGCATTTAGTGAGAGGGCGTTAAAGGTACTTCTTGCCTCTAACCCTCGCTCAGCTTTGGCTTTGCATAAGTAAGTGAACATTCTAATAGTTTCATATTATATTGTTTGACTGCAAGTTATTTATGAAAATTATTTTTTCAGAACTGGAGGACAAGTAATCCAAGAAGAGGGCGGCCTAAGTGGTTCTGAAAGTTTTATCTCGGAAGTACTTGACATAGAAATTTCTCACTCTAATCACTAATTTCCTACGGACAACTTAGCATATTATAAAAACAGTATTAGGACATAAATGGCTTCTTGCAGTGGTGGATCTATGGGGGGGGGGGGGGCTGGCTATACTCCCCACTTGGGTGCACAATTTACACTGGATAGAATGGTAATTTTTTCGGATCCCCACTACTGCTGGGAGATTATCCCCACTTAGCCTGAACCCCGTGTTACAGGGGCGCAGATTGGAATTAAGGCTAGGGGCCCTCCTCTTTAGATTTTAGGTGCAAAGACTGTGGTGTCTGAGGGTGTGGAATACTCGCCAGGGTAAGGGGGAGGTGCGAGGACCCTCCCCTTGAAAATTTTTTTTACGAGCGGCCTTCTGAGGGATATTTTATTAAAGTTTACACTTTTGTATAAATAATATTAATCAAATTAAGTGAAATGTGTTAAACTTAAAAATTTTCTGAGCTCGGGGGGGGGGGGGGGGGGGTTTATCCCCCAAAACCCTCGCTGCGCCACTGGAGGCAACGCATTACATGAGCGGAAATATCTTTCTAGTTACCTCATCTTCATTATTGCTCATTCATGTCAATCCTATCCCTCTTTGGATTTCCTAATATAGAAGGTGTTCCAGGATGAATCGGCAATAGCTTCAGGTTTCAGGAGAATGTTAGCTTATTCTTACAGGGGACTCTGAATTATGTTAGACATTTTAACTACCATGGTGATTGACTATGACAGTGGAAGATTGACACAAAGGTGATGTACTGAAGGGGAATGAATTCACGGGTGATGTTCATCATTGTAGAAATATGCCACCATTCTCTTTGTGGATGGCATAAAATAAAGGAAACACATATCAAGCACAATCAACGCAAGTTTCAGATCGCTTCCAGCACAGCATAATGTCTTATTCTGAGTTTCCATGGTAATTGCAAAGTGCATCCAACAAAATGTTTGTGTTACCATACCTTAGTAACAATGGAGTTGCCACCCCTTGTTTATAGGACAAAAATGCTTTCAATTTTATACCCTACCACCTCCTGAAGAACTGCAGATTCCTCCTGAAACATCCTGTGTATGCTTTACAATCTCGGTCTTATCATATGAATGTATAAGACTTCATCATCGATACTGCTCTAAAATTTGTATTACTCATTAATGCTCTCATTTCAGGGAAGAAGAAATGGAATTGTAAGAAATTTGGTGACTGACTGCCCTGGAAGAATTTTTTCATCGTTTACTCACTTCTGTAATGCCACAGCTGAGCAAGGGTTAAAGTTCCAATAGTCAGTGGCTGACTGCCCAGCTTTGCATAATCTATGAAACTTCCACACAGCTTCTTCTTCTTGTTACACATGCACTTTATGTCACTGCGACCACGTGCTTGCATTTTTTGACTGCCCTGCTTTGCAAGAGCAATCAAACTTCCGGATCTCGATTTTTTCATCAGTTGTTAGGCTATTGAGTCGGTTTATTTGAAGCGGCTCCTTGGTAAGGCCACTTGTTTGAAGAACATGAGCCATAATTTTTAATTCCTTGGTGAAGTCCCACTCTGATCACTGAACCCACTTTTAAAATGCACTTTCCTGCAACGGTATTTTGTTGACTGCAATTTCCACCCAAATATCGCACAATTTCTTCATAAGTCACAAAAACTTTGCCATTCATCTTCCTTACAATACAATTTAGTCCAAAAATGAAGAACGGTGCCGATTGGCACAATTGAATCCACAGCTATACTTGAGCCATGAATTTTAATTCTTAGGTGAAGTCCCACTGTGATCAACAAACTCACTTTTAAAATGCACTTTCCTTCAAGGATATTTCGTTGACTGCAATTTCCACCCTATTATTGCACAATTTCTTTGTAAGTAACAAAAACTATCATTGATAAGGCCAATTGTTTCAAAAGAACCAGGGCCACAATTTTCTGTTTAGACTCAAAATTGAAGTTTGAGTATGGCATACAAGAGTGAATTTAATTCATTACCAAGTTATTCATTCTAGCTGCTATTGTGATCCTTTTGTCGAATTTTATATTTTGGAAAATGTACTTATTGAAATTTTAAAAAACAATAAATGTAATGAAATACTGTGTAAATATTTATCCATATTGAATTTATTTTTTTTGGGAAGATGTATTGCTTGTAGTTTTCGATATCACTCTTGATTTCTCTTCTATTAAATTTAAAACATACAAGAGGGGAGTCGTTTCAATACTTTATCATGCCCTCTTTGGATTAATGTTACCCTCCTTTCTCTTGACCCCATATGTACCCAGTAAAGATGCTAATGCTTGGCCCATTAAGGTTTTCTCCATTAATATGATGCTCGTCCTTTAGTTCTGAAAAAATATTGTTGCATAAATAATCCCCTATTAAACGATTAGAATACTAAGCTATCATAACACTCACTCATCTCTGCAATGCCAAAGCTAACCAAGGGTTAAAGTTCCAATAGTAAGTGGCTGTATTACTAGCTGTTAGTGGTTGATCATTTTATGCTACATTAATTTAAACTTCAGTATTCATAAATGGTAATGCAAAAAATGTCAATCATTTACTACTAACTTATGGATGTGGCAGTGTTCATCAAGTCAGTGGCAAGAGTACCATACAATTAAGTTGGAAGAAAGCTAATTTGAAGGAAGGAAAGAAAGAAATTTAACAAATAAACAGTCTTAAAGGAGAAGCTTCAAGCCTCTTACTAATTTGAAAATAAATTTAATTTACATTAAAATTGTTTCTGTTGGGATATAACTGAATGGAGAAAACCTTTGTGCCAGGCATTGGCATGTTCACCATAAGGAAGAGCTATTTTAATTATAGATCATGACCACTTTGGTCTACTCTGACCTCTTTCTCTGGTACATATCCAATAGAGTATGTGCACTCGGGAGGAATACGATTGAAATGCAGTTTATTCGATAAAGTGTATCGTAAATATCATTACTTTCGATTAACAGCATTCATTGTTGCTTAGTTTGTTTAATAATTACTATTTAATATGCATTGTTTTCGAAACGATATTAGGCAGACGAAAACGCTCATCTATTGGCTCCTCGGTATGTGACGTCATTCTGGTCTATCTCATCAGCGTGCAAGGTGTTTATCGTGTTATGATCGTGTTTATGATTCAATAAACTACGTGTGCATTGGAAAAAGTTGGTGGATCTGATCTGTCTAAAGGGAAATACGTTTAAGTGCTTATCATGGAATCAGGTTTCGTGAGGGTTTCTTCAAATAATATCCCGAAGGTGGATGCTTCAATGATTGACCGTGCTGATTATGTTGGACTATACCTACATGCCTCGGCACGAGGTTGTAATGTTGAACTGGAGCTTTTTTGTTGTCTTGTCTCATTCATAATAAAGAGAAATGGACGAAAAACCTCATCGGAAATTAGGTCTAACATAAGTGAATTAAGTAAGATTGTTTACAGTAGGTAATTGGCCAAAAGTTTGTTAGCACGATTCGAAGGTTTACGGAAGTAAAAGTGCCGGTAGGTAGATAACTATCGATATTTGTATTATTGTCATTTCAAATACCGATCATAATTTAATTTATCTATTTAACTATTTCCTATTCTATTATTATTTAACCTACTGACTCGCGAAAAATAATTTTTCATATTCAGTTATGGCCCGTGGTGACTGGATGAATATCCATAGTTAATTATTAAATTGCCGTTACTGAGCTGGGTTCTTCTTCTTCTTCTGGGCTATTTAAGGTTTTAAACGTAAGCACAAATAACTAAAGTTACATTTTGGTCCAGTTTAAGCAGTAATCTGATCTTAATTTCTAAAAAAAACGCAATTTTAGTCGACGTATTTGTTCTTTCGTAGAATTAATGTATTCAAAAGCAGAGTTCTGATTATCTCAATGTTTCTACAAGTTATTTTCAGTTCGCTAACATAGATATGTCAGTCAGATGTACATTTGCTTGGTTGAGGTTTATGAATAGCATTTGTGAGGTATATCTCAAAATTGGTTATTGAAAACTTGGTCCGGATGAATGACGGAAATCTCTCGGGCTGGAAATCAAATGTTTGATAGTTAGATCAGACGATTACTTTTCATTCATTCGGTTTCAATATGCTTCTCGAAGCATTTGTTAGCACAATTTAATAATTGGTTCATTTTATATTTCTTCACAGCATTAGTTTATTGGTTTTCAAGGTACAAGTGTCTTGTTATGACCGGTTATGACTATCCAGTATCCATTAATCGAGGAATCCCTGCGCGCGGTGCATTTCCAAAAAGTAGTCCCGACTTGTGATACGTAATAATGAGCTTATTTCACATCCGATTTGGAAAATATTAGCATCACTGTGTTTGGAATTAAATTACAAACATTTTGAATACCCAAACTATTACTTTTAATCGAAAATTAATTTTCCGTTTTTTAGTTAGTAGTACGGGTACAGTTACTAAGTTAGTTACTAATTAGTGACTTAGTTTTCACGAATTAAGTCGTACTATTTTCAAGGATCATCACTGTTTAAGTTTCTCTTAATTTTAATGTCACTATAAATCTGCAAACGAACGCAAATGCGAGAACCGAGGAGTAAGAAATACGATTAGGTAGTTCGAGGTAGAAAAGTTGATAGAGTCTTGTCGTCAGCGTAACCGAGAAACAAATGAACTAAAAGATGTAGATGATGGCATGTACACACTTTAAATCTAGTTCATAAGGCATTCCATGGCTTCTTTCCAAACTCAGTATACGCTGTAGAGGGGCTCACCCTAAAGAACAAGGAATGCCTGAGAACACGTCGAACAAAATTACGTCACAGCCTTGAGAATATGGCCGACTGGTGTTTCAGCGCATCATTAATTTTGCTAATTTTAATAATTAATATCTCGCTTAAAAAGTACCTCTCTATTCTCAGACTCGGAATTTAGCCTAATTGAGGTGTAAATTCTTTTTTAAGATCACTTCCCAAAAATGCGCACATACTCTATTCTCTATCCTATGCATCGAATTTTAAAAAATAAATGGAGTTACAGCTGCGATCGAAAACTATAATCAAGCTATAAGATAATTAGTTAGTTAGGTATTACCTAAACAAGTCACTAGCTGTATATGACTGCAATTATACATGCAAGTACTTAAAGGATTAAAATTGGGCCCACTGTAATAGTGTACCGAACTAACCTACCTACATGAAATCATCAATTCATCATAGATGACAGCAATACAACCACATACTGACTCATATGCGGATGTAGCTCCCCCCCTCCCCAGACCTGTGACATACCAGCAGCCCCTCTAGCTACAACCAATTAGACCCCCAAAGATTGGACCAATGTTTCTCCACAATGGCAACAGTTTCTCAGAAAATATGTGCAAATAAAAAGAAAAACATATATTTTATGTATCCCCATTGTTCCTACATGGAATATGTACCTTCTTCCCTCAAAAGGAGTATGGAGTGAAAAGAGGTCAATCACAGTAATCTACATAGAGAACATAAGAAATACATTCTAACATGCAAAAGAGTTGACCTTGGTGGCATGGACAGCAAGTAACTTGGGTCTTGAAGGAGTTAAATGAAACAAGGTGTTCAAACTAGATTTAGACTTTAATAACAGCCAGTTCACACCATGGAATTAATGTCATTCATCCCCCTTTTTAAGGAAGGAAAAACAATGCTAAAAACAAATAAAATTACACTTGATGTGGAAGAATGTGGTACAAGTACATGATGAAGGCATAGAATGAAAAAAATACATAATACAGTGCATTACAATAATTGAAATATGTCCAAGTGATGTTATTTCCAAAAGTTGTAGTCATATCTTGGATGATTTACAATTTTCAAACTAGATTTAGACTTTAATAACAGCCAGTTCACACCATGGAATTAATGTCATTCATCCCCCTTTTTAAGGAAGGCACAATACTGCTAAAAAATGCACTTGATATGGAAGTATGTGGTACATTATGAAGGCATAGAATGAAAAAAATACATAATACAGTGCATTACAATAAATGAAATATGTCCAAGTGATGTTATTTCCAACAGTTGTAGTCATATCTTGGATGATTTACAATGTTCAAACTAGATTTAGACTTTAATAACAGCCAGTTCACACCATGGAATTAATGTCATCCATCCCCCTTTTTAAGGAAGGAAAAACAATGCTAAAAGCAAATAAAATTACACTTGATGTGGAAGAATGTGGTACAAGTACATCATGAAGCCATGGAATGAAAAAAAAATTGTAATTGTCTGTAATGCAATATGTAAAATATGTCCTAGCATTACAAAGCATTATGTGTAGCTTCTCCACAATCTACCGATTCGATCGATAGATTTTTCTTCCTCATAGGAAAATCTACTAGGATTGGTAGAATATTAATTGCGTAAGCTTGGTTTCGCTGTTAGTAGGGCCCGCCCGCCTTTGTGACGGTGCGGGATTCCTCGTCCCCTCCCTTCCTCCCCCGTCCTTTCCCTGGAGGTGTCGTCGGGCTCTCATCGCGGCGATGCCTCCATTCCTTTGTCCTTCCTCTGTCCTCCCCCTCTCGAGAGGCACCGGCGTATAAGTCTCATTGTCAGACTTGGTTCCCGGTCCTCGAGAGCGTATCCTTTGCGGGGCCCGCCCTGTGACCCCCGAATCCACTGTAGCTTCTCCACTGGCACAACCAATATGGTAGTTTCCTTCATAAAAGAAAACGAAAGGCATTGATTGCGATTCGTTACCCACCATTAGTGTATTCATGATATACAAATTATTTGGTTTTAGAAATCTCATTTTAGACGAATGGCAATGGTCAATTTTAACCTCATTTGAAAAAGGCCAGATTGGCGCCCATGCGATTCCACTCCGCGTGACGTCACAGGGACCTGGTTTCTACACGAGAGGATAGGAGTTTTACATCGTCTGAGATTACCAATGCATGCATGAGTCACAGAGCTCAGGGAAACATCTCTTAATAATCACTTATTAAAATTGTCTAAGGTCGAAAAGTTTCCTTCGTTTGATAAGGTAGTAATAATCCATATTTAAGCTAAGCGCTACCTGCTAGCAGCCTGCGTCATATCAGCGCTCAAGCCTCGCCTCAAGGTCACCTCACAGGGCAGCAGCGGGAACCAGAAATACGTCACACGGACTGTTTCCCATCATTAATACTTAGCCGTCGCGTTTTCGCGCGCTTGGAAATTTTCACTTTTCGTTTAATCCCGAAAAATAGATATCATCATTCGAAAATTTAAGAGCGTGAAATGCGTACTCCAGGAGTAATAATCTTTCGATTTAGGCAATAAAAAAATAATAGGAAACCGCCCTATTCCTAAATCGCTCAGCCCAATGTGTCAAAAAGACACCGCAGGTGAGTGAATTATTCAGCTTTGAAATAATGTTTAATCAATCTCCTCGTCTTCTCCTCATGATCCGTCCGAGGTTGAAAAAACTGCCCTCCATATCACAAAGTTGTGTCATATTGTTGTGTCCCGAAAGACAGAACGTAACGTAGAATAAACAATAAAGATCTCCGACCCGAGTGGCTAGACCGAAGTCTCGAAGAGTGGGAATAGGCACCAAAGAGTAGAAACTCAAGCGCTGGCTTTAAAAGATGTTTATTTAGCCCTGACCGGGGCGTAGCAGAGGCTCCGGCTGCACCTTGGAGATTGTTCCCCGAGAACCAAAATTCTAGGGCATTTATACGCTTCTCTGGACCAGGAGGCTGCAGTGGGTGGCTTGAGAAGGGCCCTTTGCGAAGGATTTCCACGGAAACAGTTTCCCAGGGAGAGCAACTGCAATATTCGGCCAGTGTGCAGGTGGTCCAATAAGCAAAACCCCTGTTTTAACATTTACATCCCTAAACGGTTTGGGAGGACGTCTGCCAAAATTATGACGCCTGACGAGTGGACCAGACCACCTAGAAATGAGCAGCTGGACCTTAAAATCTCCCCTTCACTCTTAGCGTGACCCTCTGACTCTCCCACGCCAGCCTCCAGGATCCATAAAGTAGCATGACAGTTTCCACCCTGATACATACAGCTAGAAGAGGGGGCGACATACATAACAATATTACGCAAGCAATGGAAGTTAGGACGTATACAGTTGGGCCAAGTGAAAAAAGCAATTTTTGAGGAAAGTGGATGTTCAAGTCTTATCAAGAGGAAGAAACGGGGCTGATGGTGAGCAGTTTGCGGTTTCAAAGGACTGAGAAACTCCAGCAACTGAAGTGTGCGTTTGAAATTGCCGGAAACATTTAAACTTTGACCTTGCAATCAAAGTGGCAAAAAATTTAAATTTCATTTTATTAATATTTTTAAGGAGAAGAACCACATACTGCAATGAGTTGCCAATTTTAGTTTTCCAGGTAATAATACATAAATACACCTACAACTACCCAGGGGCGCAGCTAGGAATTAAGGCTGGGAGGGGGTTTAGGAGCAACTAATACCAGGGTGTATGGGGGTATGGTATACCCACCAGGATAAGCGATAGGTACGAGATTAATAAATTGCGGAATTTTAAAGATAAATGGTTCAAAACGGTGAGTTTTACGGCTTTCTGAGGGATATTTTATTCATCCCTACACTATTGTATTAGTAAAATCTATCCAATTAAGTAAAATGGATTAAACTAAAAAAATTCTCTGAGCTCTGGGGAGGGTTTTATCCCCCAAGCCACCCCCCTCGCTGCGCCACTGCAACTACATACTACCCCAAAAGCCGCCTAAAAGGTGAGTTGCTGGTGTGTTAGGACACAAGCCTTTTACTAATAAAAAAGAAATTCGAAATTATGGTCAACGATTATTTAAGTATTTTATGGCTCGAGGGAGAATTCCAATATGTATCCGTTCGATTAAATATCTCTCTTAATTTATCTCTTCTTTCGGACCGGAAAATGTAACGAGGCTCTAATATTATGTTCTTCGGGACGCTGTTAAAGATATATTTTCTCAATTGTTCAAGCAATCTAAGCCTAGCGCGCAGCCTCCGAGTTTCTAGTGGCTCCCAACCTCATTCGCTTAATATGTATCTTGATAACGCTGTCTGTACGCCGGTTGCAGTTTTGACGAAGCGCGCAGCCTTCCTTTTTATTTTATTCAATTTGGAGAGTAAGTCTTTCTACACCGGATCCCATTTTCTCGCTAAATATTCAAGGATTTGTAACAATTAGACAATAAATAATTAACAGTTTACAAAAGTAGGGAACACTCTAAATTAAAAATTGTTTTTCTTAATTTAAAACCGAAAAGATATATTTGAAAAGCATACAGGCCAATTGTTAGAGCTCAAATTCGATTTTTAACCGAGATGAGAATCTTTTAAAGTCCTGTAGGAGCCTCGGGCACTCACACGACGCGATACGTATATCTATTGGCTTACACCGAGTGACGTGTAAATCTCACGAAAGTCGCGTGAATATTGTTTGAAGAAGACGTAAATATATTGGATTCGTGGAAACATTGGCCAAAAGTTACTCATCATGGCGAAACAAAACGTTTTTATTTGTTCCGGCTGATTCCCGAAATGTACTGATATTGTCAACAGACTCTTTTGTAAAAAAACGAATCATTTCATTGCAATGAAACTTTTTAGGATGACATGTTTACAGTTTTCAGTGAGAAAGTAATCACCACAATTATCTTTGATGCTTTAATTTGTGGACATACCATTGTTAAATCCTTTATTTATTGCTATTCTTAGCTTTCGAATGTAAATTATACAATGATAAAGCAAATCAACAAAATCAATACATATCATTTCCGTACTAGCTGTTTTCTTGCCCTTGAAGGAAGGAAATTCGGGGCTCTATCCGTTTCTTTCACGATTAGTTTTCAAATTTCGTTGAAACAGAATTTTTTCAAGCATAGGTTTCTCTTTGATCAACCTTTATTCCTGTTAATTCTTAAAATAAGTTTTGTGCTTTAAAAAATGGTAAAAAAGTGCCATCAAAAGGAAAGAGTGACTCAGGGACGGGAATATATACATCATCACTATTTACATTTATCGTAACATATCCGAAAGTTCACTTCTATATACTGTAATGACGGTGTGTAATATTGTGTAATTATTTTTTGTAATGTGTATGACAAAGTGTCAGATATTTTCAATGTGCATGGTATCTTTTGATGGAGACTTTCGCGGGGTGGTGCAGCATGCGTAGCAAGGTTTTCGGGTTGACCTCCGTGTCGTTTCATCTTCATGACGACAGTTTCGCCGGCGTTGCAGCTAGCGTCTTCAGGTACGAAGTGCTTGATGCAGGTTTTTTTCCGTCTTATATAAGCCTTGGTTTGGGCTAGGTGCGTTCTGATTGGTCCGTTTGGGTAAGAGTCTCTTCCAGGTGTTTGAGAGCGAATAGCTGTCCTCCCTGTTGAAAGTGGATGTTTTCGCTATTTCGATAGCCTCTCGTATGAGTCGGGGAAAGTAATGCTTTTCTCTAGCGATGGTTTTTGCACTTTCAAAGTCCACATTGTGTGTTGGTCCTTCCCATACGTGCTCGGCGATGGCGGATAACCGAAACTGGTTATGAACGCACCTAGTCCAAACCAAGGCCTATATAAGACGGACCTGCACCAAACACTTCGTACCTGAAGACGCTAGCTGCAACGCCGGCGAAACTGTCGTCATGAAGATGAAACGACGCGGGGGTCAACCCGAAAACCTTGCTACGCATGATGCATGGTATGTTTTTGTCCCAAGATTGCGAGACGATACTTTGAGCACATTTCTGTCTTCTCGTCACCATATTTGTCGAAGGCAAGGTTCCCGCTCATAAATTTGGGTCATCGGTCGTCGAGGCATATGGACGCCGCGTCTCCTCGACCGGGCATAAACGTATAAATTTTCTGGACACATGGTCATTGTCTCGCTGGCGAAGATAAGTTGCTCATTTCCTAGGGTGGGTCGAGTGAAGCCACCCTTCCCCTGGTCTTGGAGGTGTTGACTAGGGTGCCTCGTTTTGCCACTTTTTTTTTAGGAGCGAATCGTAATACCCGGCAAAAGTTGCGTACCCGGGTGGGTATTACAGGTATGATTTTTTTTCAAAATCGGTTAATATCTTCTGTTCGCCATTTTGTCTTGAAATTTCGAAATTTTTAACGAAAAACGTAAAAAATGTAAATAATTTTAATTTGGTTATAGCAAGCACTCATTTTTTCCATTGGTGTATAGCAATGGTCTTTCCTTGATATTTAAGACCAAATACGTCAGCTCCATTCCTTTTAGTTATCGAGAAAATAACATAAGGCTATTCAAAGCATTTCTTCCTCCCGCCTTAAACATCAACCGATAATCCCTTAATTGCCTCAGCTCACTCTTTCCCCCCCATCTTTGGACCCTACCTCCCCTCTATTTCCCCTTCCCTCAGCTATCCTTTTCCCTTTACTTATAGTCTTTTACCTAACTCCGAGGAAGGTGGTAATGCCACCGAAAATTCAGTCATTAATGTGAGTTTTTAATCTTTTCGGCCCAGTACTTATACATATTTTTAAATATTTTTTTAATTGTATTATTGTATTAAAAACCCGATTGTACCTTTTTCATGTATATATATTGTATATCGTTTTTTAATCTTTGTATGTTATATTGTTCATACTTTTTTCTTACATAGCCCTGATGATGATTTAAAAATAAATGGAAACGTTGGCTGAAACTTGTTTTAAAATTTACCTAAACTCCAGGAAATATTATATCGTATATTTTCTATTGAGAGATAAACCCATTCGTGACAATGATCTTGCGAGTGATCCTCGAAAAAGCCCCCCGTGGTCAGTATGAGTCATGGCAGATTTACTGAAAAAATATGTAAAAGCCCAAGTGTAATAGGGTAGTTTCCTTCATCAAAGAAAACGATAGGCATTGATTGCGATTCGTTACCCACCATTAGTGTATTCATAACACACAAATTATTTGGTTTTTGAAACACCGGTTTAGACGAATGGCAAGGGTCAAATTTTATCCTCATTTGAAAAGGGCCAGATTGGCGCCCATGCGATTCCTCTCCGCATGACGTCACAGGGACCTAGTTTCTACACAAGAGGATAGGAGTTATGCATCGTCTGAGGTTACCAATGCATGCATGAGGCACAGAGCTCAGGGAAACATGTCTTAATAATCACCTATTAAAACTGGCTAAGGTCGGAAAGTTTTCTTCGCTTGATAAGGTATTAATAAACCTTTTTTAAGCCATGCGCTACCAGACAGGAAGGTACTCAGCTATCCGCTAGCATCCTGCGTCCTATCAGCGCTCAGAGCCTCGATCAAGGTCACTTCACAAGGAGAGAGGGGGAACCAGAAATGATTCGCACGGACTTTCCTACTTACGCGTCGCGTTTTTGCGCGCTTGAAATTTTTCACTTTTCATTTATTCGCGAAAAATAGATAACGTCATTTAAAAATCTAAAAGCGCGAAATACTTACTCCAGGAGTAATAATCTTTCGATTTAGGCAATAAAAAAATAATAGGAAACCACCCTATTCTCTGAATGATTTTTTAAGCGCTTGAGGAATTCGGTACAATAAAATCCTTTTCAAAAATATAATCGCATTACTTTCGCAACTCGACCAGCATTTTTTGTGAGATTAGTCACCGACAGTGCGACGGTTAATTTTCCAATTTGATGTTTTTTTTTTAATTCCTGCGGTTTCGGAAACAACATCTTTCCCAACTTCCGCGTAAAATTTGGGAAAGAATTTGAGGAAACCACATCGCGACTTTGTAGTGCAAATCCACATTCGAGGAAGATACAGAGTTTCAGGCACCGAGTCATTTGGATTATTTCTATTTATCAATAAAGGGAATTATTTCCGATACTGATAACTCACAAAGAATGGCTCTCACTCTTATGCTAGGGAAAGTAAATTATTATTCGCAATATAGTTATATGTTTGTTTATTTTCGTGGTATTACTATCGGGAAACGTTGAATACGCATGCTTTCTTTAACCGTTGTTGTATAATCACGATTTTCAAGATGCAAGGCATCCACTTCTCAAATTTATTTTACGAATATAAGTGCGCGAATCTACATTTCAGGAGAATACAGAGTTCAGGACCGAGAGTTATTTAGGGCATTTATAAAAATCAATGATGAGAATGATTTCCGATACACCAAAGCGCAACTGATTGCGTCAGAGAAGTACCCTCACTTTCGTGCGATGGAAAGTCAACTGTTATCCGCAATAAAGTTATATATATGTAGTATTACCGTCACATTACGTTGATGACACGTGCTTTATTTATTTTTTGTTGTATTATTACAAGTTTCAAAATGCTAGGCATTAATTTCTTAAATTTATTTCATGAATATTTTACTTAATACTAGTAAGATTTTTTGCAGCTCCATGCATAGCAAAACATTACCACGCTGACGCTGCGGTATTTTAGAAATGAACAGGAATGAAGACTATAAACCACCCACAGAAATTCATTGTAAAAAGGAAAAAACATCGAGGGATGAAATAATTACCATTAATTCTTGGTGTGATCACGGATTTACGCGTTTCACTTTAAAGCCTTCTTTCCTTGACGGATATCCCTATTTCATCTTACGGCGAGGTTTTTTCTTCCTTCCATGCGTCACGTGACACAAAGAAACCAATCCTAACTACATGCGCAGTAGCTAAAGCGCACTCTCCCCCATCCTTACTCTGAGGGTCCATAAAGAGGACGGTAGTTCCGAAGAGAGCCATAGACGTGTGTGGTCGACCAGGGACAGCAGACACTGGGCCGTTTAGTGTTACCACATCCGATTTGCTCCATTAAAAGTGAGTCTTAACCGTAGTTTTTCTCTTCTATAATTATTATGGCCCCCATTCTAAATAAGTGCCCTTTCTAGGTAAGATCAGTTCATATCCATTGGCTTTATTGTAATTTAACTCATTCGCTCCGAGCGTCGGGTTGATCCGACGGGCATTTCCATAGGAAAATTACCTGACGTCGGGTATATAGCTGTTGCTGATTTTTGAACGCAAACGACGGGATGTGACCGCTAAAGTAGCAATCGTCAAATGAATTCAGGCCCGGCCAGAGACCTAGCTTATCGGGTCCTCATGGCTAATTCGCGGAATTTTAGCCCCACTCTCCCGCTCATTTATGATCATCCTAACCGCAGGAATCCGTTGCAAGATGATAATATTGCCAATAGTTTTTTCAATGATACATTTTGCTGCATACTACAATTTTTAATATTTTAAAACGAATTCTTCGTTTTTTTCTGTGCGTGAGCAATTTTTAAACGGAATTTCGGACATATCGCCTCATTATGTTGTATTCACCAACTTTGTTGTCACTACGCTAGAAACCCGTTTTAAATTCCACAATGCTTAAAATAATGTTAGTATTTTTTTGATAATAGTAAATTATTAATAATGAAATATTTTAATATTTGTTTTAAAATAAAACACTGGTACCGCAATAAGTTTAATGTGGATTCGTGCTCAGATAGGGTTAGAGGGTGAAGTGCAGTGGCCGGGATAGGAGACGGATCCCCAGTTGAATGGGGTCCCAAATTTCTGGCGCAAAAAATCCCAGGGTGATTCCACCTAAAAAAAAAAAAGGGCTCCGTACAGAGAGGTTTAAAATATTCTCGTTTAAAATATATTTTTTCGTATTGCAGGCGCCGGCAGCAAATGGGATGATACCATGTAAATTCATCCTATACTGTTACCGGCCAACCGTATCCAAAAGTTACATCCCACAGTCATCTAGGGGTTCTTTTGGACTCAAAGCTTACCCTCGCCCCTCACAATAAGCGCATATCTACCAAAGCAATGGTTCCAGTTGGACTTTAATACACATTTATTGATATTACGAGTCTTTTAGCTCTGAAATCTGTCTTTTCCCTAAATAATCTTCCAAGAAATAATTATTCTTCATTCATATCTTCCTATACCCTTCAAATATCAAAATTTTGAATAGGCCCTTTAATTTCTTTGTTTACGCTTTTCGGTCCAACATTTTTATATAAGTATCTTTCAAAATAATTTGTAGGAAAAAAGAAAAAATATTGACAGGATTGATCCCTGTCTATGTACTTATTTTATCGTTTTAAGTAAAAATATACTGGCATTAATTATATCCTTGTTCTATCAAAGGGTTATTCGAGGAGAATTTTTGATGTGTGATGTCTTGAAATAATACATAATCCATTCATCCAATTTACTATCGCAGTGCATTGTGATGTTGAGCTAAACTTGTCGTTGGATGTGATACTAGCACTAAGCCTATCTAGTTTGACTCGTACCCAGATGGCACAGAATCCTCTGTATCTAATTCGTATGCAGATAGTATCCATTGACGAAAAGCGACGGAGCGGTAGTCAATGGATACTATCTGCATACAAATTAGATACGAAGGATTCTGTGCCATCTGGGTAATTGGACCGCAAAGGATTAACCGAAATTAAATAAAGGATTAACCCTTAATTGGTCATTCAAGGAAACAATCGCGGGTTAGCCAGCGGCGCGGTGTGCCAATACGAAGTCACCCGCAAGTGTACGTTAACCCTTAGCCGGTGACGTACGGCCTGAGAGACCGCTGCGTTTCTAAAATTACGAATATTTTCAAAATTGATATTACAAATATTTATAATCCACGAGAGCGTCATAATTTTGTGCAATAAGGACATAGCACTCTTAAAACTGAACGTTCTTATTATTTATTTATGAAAATTTGCAACCGAATTTTAGTAGCGGTCTGTGAGACCTCACGCCACTAAATTCGAAAAACCAAACAAACGTAATGCTGGTGGAAATAATTCAAAAAAGTTTTTAAGAAAAATTCCCAGTAATTTTTATAAGAATAATAATAATTATTGAGTATTATTTGTAAGGAAGCATTTTTAGTGGCATAACGTGGATAATTTAGTACTGAATTTAAAAAAGTAGGATAATAATTACAACTCAAGTGTTTTTTACATCAGTTTTTTGATCCTGTTTCAAATAACAATGTTTACTGAAACAATTGTTCGTATATGGAATGCATAATATTAAATATAAGTTTTATAATAGTTGAGAAGTCAAAGGAACATTAAACTAAGCAATAAAAATTACTTTGCAACGTTTTATGAATTTTTGTTTTATACCGGTCTCGCAGACCGCACGTCACTGGTAGTGTAACGAGAATCGTACGTCGCTGGTTAGGGGTAAAGTGAGAAAATTCCACAGACGAACATTTCCCTTTACCGGGTTCCGAACCTGAATGTCCTGATTTCGTACCAGGTGTTCTACCACTGAGCACTAAAGGCATCCCCCCCCCCCCTCCCCCCCGGGCTGAGTTTTGTCGGATTTGCATATAATATTTTAGTGTTTTATAACATGCATTTATACATTACTCGCTCTCGGCACTCAAATTTATGCTGCAATAATTCTTCTTACTTCCTCTTAAGTTATTCATTGTCGTCTTGAGAGTCCCCAACCCATCCCTTAGGGCCTTCGCACAAAGATCCGGCCCCCTCAAATTTGGCTGGGCCATTCACATGGAATTATTTATTAAAATTTGTATTGAATTAACTAATAGGCATTTAATCAACGAGAGACAGAAACTAACAGAACCAGGGCCGCAGGTGGAGGGGGGGTTTAGGTGCAACTAATACCGGAGTGTGTGGGGGTATGGAATATCCAGGATACCAGGATAAGCGGTAGGTGCGAGATTAAGATATTGGTAATGCGGATCTTAAGATAAATGGTTCAAAGTGGCGAGTTAACCGCTAGGATTAACCGCTAAACTTAAGTAACCTATCGCGTAGGGTCATTGTGACCCGAGGTGAGTTCATTGGGATTTACAAAAAAGTTTTGTCAATGTATTGGTGTCATTTCACTGCTACTCATTAAGTAAGTTGTTTGAATCAGGTTTTTATATTTTTATTGTCAACATTGCAGTTAGACATACAGCAAATATTACGTAAACTAAGGCCGATGCATAGAAAACTGTGTCAATATATATGCTGAGAACATACATAGAAACACGAATGTTATAAAAAGAGGGAAATTTATCTAGCTTTACCACATTTGAAGAAATCAACCTAATATATAAAACAGATCAGTAAGAAAAAAACCAGAATAAAGCGTCGGGTCAAAGGTGGAAAAAATCTGATACGCTCACGGTCGCATTGAGTGAAAACCTCGGTTGCAGCGAAACACAAAAATGCTTTGAAAATTCTACTTTAATTAGCGGTAGAATCACAAGAAATAAAAGACCAGAACATGTTTATTTCGAACGACGTTATTATATTACAACCGTGTGGTGTGCATGTGGTAATCCAATTGCTTGCTGCATGCTGGTGATTGATCACCCCCCGCCAAACACCCTAGATATCACTCGCAGGGTATAAAGTAGATGTAGTTTCCTTGCAGCGTCGACGCACATTTATAAAATCAGGTTTATCCTCCAAATCGTGAATGGGCACTTCAAGTCTATCATGACTTTCTCTCAATGTTCTCTCTCCGTGTTTTACAAAACACTGAACTCGTCTCTTTTCCATCAACATCTTAATCGTTTATCTGTGACTCGGATATCCCTTACACACCGGCTACCTCTTACCTACAATTCCATCAAACTCCTTTTGTTGATTATTTATTGGAGGTATATATCAAGATACGATTTCATATTTTATGCAATATTTGATGTATTTTTTATATCTATTGTGTGGAAATGTTCAATCAATTTCCTTATAGGAATGTTAGTTTCACAATTCAGGCAAGATTTTAGGTTTTTTTTTCTATTGTTGGTTTTTGCAGCAAGTTTGTGCGATTGTTCCTGTATTTTTGGGAGCTTGGAAATGTTTTCAATCTTGTGTTAATTTGTGCATTTTTGTAATTGGGAGGTTTTTCCCGTAAATAAACTATTATTATTATTATTATTATTATTATTATTAAGAATATAATTTAATAGGTATATTAACGAAAAAATACAATATTATACATTTTAACATTGTAATTGAATTCGTCCTATAATCTTTATTCGTTGTCTTCAAACACTTTTCTGTGATTTGAATCATAATATTTCTCGAAAAATATCTCCAGGGCAAGACGACTAAAGGAATTTACTATTGATGTGTCGTGTTGCTTAAGTAATGCCATTAGCTATAAGGAATGACAGCTTAATAGGTCAAGTTTTAAGAAATATGGTTTCTCGCAGAAATGTGATAATATGACATAATTGTACGGGTTTCAGTCTTGTAAACATAAAATAAGAGAAAAAAAAAGATTAGCCATTGAATATGTACTCCAAATTTACGCCCGCACTGAGGGTGTGATCAGCCCTTACTAGTCTCCTACATTTTATATCTGGATCTATATACAGTTCTCTAAGCTCTCCGTTCGACTTGATCCATAGCACACCATTTCAATGAGACACGTAGATTTTTCTTAATATTTGTTTTTGAAATACCATCATTTTCTTCTCTTGATTCTTAGTTAATGCTCAAGTTTAAGAACCGTAGAGTTTTGCCAGCTTTATGCAGTCATGGATAATTTCGATTTTGTTTCCCTTAGCAGTGTCCTACTTTTCAGCAAAGATTTAAGGGCCCAATAACAGTTATTCCCAAGTAATAATCTGGCATTCATTTCTGATTTTTCTCTATTTTCCTGTGCTACGGTCACTCCTAAGTATTTGAACTTGGTCGTCCTTTCTAATGTGTAATCCTTCTTTTTTAATGAGTTATCAAAATCTTCCAAGTGTCGTCCGAATTAAGTATTTTGTCCTCTCTTCACTTATTTTAAATCGCTGCTAGTTTAAGTCGCTGTAAAATCCTTTGGCTGATTTTCGGTCGTTGGAATCCGCAACCGCTCACTATCAGTCCAATTACTTAATTTTGTTAAGAATTGAACTTTTCCTTTCCCCAAAACTCGCTATTTTTACTTAGACCAACTCTGCATGTCCAATCTTCAATTGCGTTCGTAATGTAACATGTAATAATAATAATAATAAGCATTTACTATCGTGGAATAATTATTCCTTAAGACATTAGATGTACAACCAAAATAATATATTAATATATATGATTATGACTAATGATTAAAATACAACTAAAAATCCTGAATTAAGTGAATGAATGAATAAATATTTATTGTGCTCTATGTAAGACCAACAATGGGAAAAGACTGGAAAATATACATAATGTTCTGCTCTCATAAAATAGCATTTTGACAAAAATATAACATGACACCCTTACAAAGAGTAAATGGTTGACTTCGTAGAGATTATTTCAATGCTTAAGATATTGTAAATGTTTTAACAAAAACAGTAAAATATTGAATATCGATGACGCAAAGTTATATCAAACATCTTAATGAACACGCACAATATGGAAAGTTTTGATGACATCAAAAACTGAAGGTGATAAACAAACTTAAGCCCTGGACTTCATATAGGAGTACGGGCTTTCTTTAAATGACTGAAGTGATTGTGTTTTTTCTATATTTAGCGGTTGAGAGTTCCTAATTCTAGGTGCTATTAGCAGAAAATGTTTAAAATGTATATTGGTGTGGGCTCGAAGAATTTGATCGTCAGATTCGTGATGGGTAAACATTGCCGTAACTTTCTTGCGGGGTTGAATAGTTCGAACATGTACGCAGGATTCAGGGTATGGAATATGAAGAAATGGGAAGATCCCAGGATGTAATTCCTTCGGCAATGAAAAGGAGAAAAAACAGATCAATGTAAAGAATTTGGACAAGTGTTCGTCTCTACGAAAGTACCCTAGTAAAGTCACTATGAACTTATACACCATAACCAATAAAGGGGAAGATAACACGTGTGACAAGCATAATTGTAGTGGGAACAGGAAGATTTTTGTTTTGTAGTTTCAATAAATATAGAGCCTTATTCCATTTATTGAATACTTCAAGCACATGCTGATCCCATAATGGATTGCAGGTGAGCGTGAGTCCAAGATATCTCATAGTCTTGGCAACCCGCATAGTGTTGGAAGCGACACTTATGCCTCATTCACATTACGATAGTTCCAGCCGTCGTCGGAACTATCGTGCATTCACACGACGATGGTTGAAACCTGTGCTGCTCTCTAGTGCTGACGTCTAAATTGAACGGTAAATTGATGATTAGCAAAGCTGTTGAGGTTTGCATTGACAAGATGTTACTGTTTTCAACGTGTATTTACCGTATAATTTTTCTTCCGCTCATATTCTTCCTTCCTAGGACAAATCCATGAAAATAATAGAGCTTCACGAGCTTTTCGTCCTTCCCTTGTCGCTTCCGTTTCCGGTCTCTCAGCGCCTAACCATCGTAAAGTGGCAACGTTCGGAACTACGTCAACTATTGTCAGAACTTGCATTCACACGGCTAGTTCGGTTAACTATCGTTAGGACGATCGTAATGTGAATGAGGCATTAGATTTGGGAGGCTGTCGTAAGAGATTGCATTTAAACAAATATCGTTGTAAACAAACATCCTTCTGATAAAAATGCATTATTATTTTTATTACCATTGTTATTATTATTATAAATTAAATAATATATACAGAAGGAGAGAAATAATAATGCTAATATGAATTTGAGAGCTTTAACAAAGTATGAGTTTCCGCGTTTTTATACACTTAGCAATTATAACCCAATGTTGTTTCTGAGTAACATATAAATATATAAATTTTCAGCTATTTCAAAGAAACATTTCAACTACGTGATCTCTTGTGCCGTGAAGTTTAAAGACGATTAATATAGCTTCCGATGTAAATATCATTGAAAAGAATTTTCCCATTTTTAAAATGAGAGGCTTGAAACTTAATTTCTCCTAGGAGCAGCTGTGAGTTAAAGAAGGATCAGGTTTTCAGGTGGATTTAAGTTGCCTGTCCTAAACCGCTTAACAAGCTAAAAAGTTAATTAAATGATTTGAAAATTTTAAAGAAGTCAAAACAAAAATCAGGCTTGGTTACTGTTTTTTGTGGCCTATCATATATATATATACCTCACGTGTGAGTGCTCTTTTCTTTGTGTTTAAGTTTTTATGGCCTCTCATGGCATTTTTTATATTTATATCACCTGTGGTGTCCTTCAAATGTAATATATATGTATGCAGTTAAATTAAAAGAAAAATTATTATTTATTTTATTATTAATTTTATTTCAGGTTCAAATATGCCAGGAGCTCGAAAACGCTGCAGCTCCAATGCTACCGAAGGACCGAGATACGTTTATATCGTCATCACCCTGCTAACCCTCATTGGATGTTCTGCCAAAAAATTGGCGATTGATTGCGAAGAGGATAAAACGATGGGCTATCATTGTAAAGATGAGCCCAGATGCATCAGAGTGATAACAAATAAAATTGCCAAATTCTTCTGCGAAGACAATGTTTTAATACGCCGATGGACGGAAGAAAGTACGTCGGTAGGATACGAGATGAAATGCTTGGGGGAAACAGACGTGGACCCATATCATTACCTCTCTATTATCCTATTCGCCAACTTCTCAGTGCCTTCCCATAGATTATATAGGTTCGCAACCCTTATGGTACATAATTGCTCGGCTCCGTCTAGTAATCAATCAGAGTTACTTGGTATTGGGAGTACAGGTTTTGTCGGTGGCTGGAGACAACTTCCACTGGAATATCTCACGATATATTGCAAGCAGTCGGAATCACTACACCTTTCCAAAAATTATTGGAGTGGCCTAAAAACACTGAAGGCTCTCAGAGTCATCTGTCCAAAAATGTCGGAGATGGACGAGGACCTACTCTCTGGGATATCAAAACGGCTCCAATACCTTCAAATTAAAGACACGGATATACAATACATACCAGAAGGATCTTTCTCCGACATGGAAAAGATGGAGGTGTTAGATCTTCAGGGAAACAAACTCAGATCATTAACACGTAGTTTTCTGAGCAGCATGCGGAATCTAGAAAAACTCAATCTCGGTAAAAACGAGATAGAAATCTTGGATGACGATATTTTTCTCGAAACGGAGAATTTGACTTCTCTCGAATTAGAAAAAAACTCACTCACAGCATTACCGACGAGTGTATGCATCCTAAGTAAACTTTTATTTCTGAATGCAGAGTACAATAGGATCAGTTTCATCCCAGGTTGTTTATACAGTCTCCATAAACTGTTTACTATTCATCTTAACGGTAATAGACTTATAACCTTAGGACTCGAAACGGAAAGCATAACACCCACCTACAACAAAGTATTGAGTGCTGATGAAACGTTTCCCAATTCGTCATCAACGCTTAAACCATCTGGAAACTTCAATTATGCACCGATCGGTTTGTCTCCGTTCGAGTATCTTCGTCTGGACAATAACTATTTATCGTTGCTGCCGTATGAAGCTTTTTACAGGATGGACGGCTATAAATTCTTGAATATATCCAGCAACAAAATTACGCACTTGCCTGAAAACATCTTTTCCCAGAATAAAAATCTAACCGTACTCCTGGCTTCGAACAATCTCCTCACCCACATTCCGGCGAGACTGTTGAGAAACAACACCAGACTAGAGAAACTGGACATGTCCCACAATTTAATTGAGGCGCTAGACTTGGATTTCTTCACCAATTCTACTCCATTATGCGACATACGTATCAACGACAACAGGTTTGTTATCTCTGAGTTTTCCTGGTTGAGTCGAGTCGAGTACAATTGGTTAAAGAGCTGTCGAGACCAGAAAGTTCCAAAATTTGGCGAAAGGAACCGCTATTATAAAATTCAGGTATTCATTTCGTTTTTTTAAGTCGATACATTGCTTCAATGCCTTGGCCTGAGGATTTCAGCTTGATATACACGTAGCAGTCAGCCATAATAGCAATCCAGCTTATTAAAACAACTTGTCTGTTTCCACACTATTTTATTTTCACCGACCATGGTTTCGGCTACTTGTGCCATGGTTAAGGTGCATAGCCTTGGGTGACAGCCTTTTTATATTGGTTTTTCAGGAGGAGGGAGAACCAATATAAAAAGGCTGTCACCCAAGGCTATGTACCTTGAAAATGGCACAAGTTGCCGAAACCATGGTCGGTGAAAATAAAATAGTGTGGAAACAGACAAGTTGTTTTAATAAGTTGAATGTCAAAGATTTCCACCGCATCACGCCGGAAACTGTATCTTTTATAATAGCTATCGACGTGGGCACCGAATACCTATTTGTCAGCCGCGCTGGCCTGCCGTCTTCTGATCCGGTGGAGTATTCGGAGTAATCCCATTGGACCGCTGCATCGCCCAAACTTTTTTATACGATACCTTTTGTACCCTCCCCTACTTTCGTTTTTAAATTCCGAGAGATTGGTAATACATTTAATGTTTCCGAAAGAAAGAAATATCTGCCACTTTAAGATTTCCGCGGACAATGCCGAGTCTTCCCAATTATGACAAAATTACCATCAACGCTCCTCATCGTCATTTTCACTTTAAATCAGGCTAAGGATTCAGAATAGAAAATCGTAAAGGCGATTCGTCAAATAAGTATATGTTGGAGAATGCGTTGTAGTATTGCCTGGTCCAGAAATTACAATGCTCAACTTACACTCGACTCGAGATCAAAATGTGATACTCAGACATCTCTAATTTCTAGAATAAGCTGATAAGTGTAAATATATAAATAAATAATTTGAATCTTCCTTTACAGGATCCGCCATTTGCCAGAAGGGATATTTCAGCCATTCAAATCACAAAAATTTATATGGACATGTCGGACATTTGTTCTCGATCTGAGCAGAAATCTTCTGGAGGATGTGCCGGAGTTGTCGATTCCGTTGTTGACAAACCTAATTCTATCCGAAAATCGTCTGACTTTGATCAAATCCGACATGTTATCTCAAGTACCACGTCTGCTGGAGGTTAACCTGTCCCACAACATGATTCATTCCATAGATATGCCATTGAAGCCGGGCGAAGATAATGTACTCTTTAGCAAGCATTTGGTCAACTTGAAAGTCATCGACCTATCATCTAACCGATTAACAGTTTTTCCACACATTGCGGCCGTCCGGACTAACTTAAAGTACCTCAACGTCAGCAGAAATAATTTCATAGAGTTGGCGCATGAACCTGAAAATCCATGCTTAAAGCCAACCGACCAAGCGTTAGAGATCCTTGACATGTCACTTAACAGTTTAAAGTCGGTTAGATTCTTCGAACGTCGGCGCTCGCTTTACGGGAAGACAAAGCACGTGGACCTCTCCCACAACCGGATCGACCTGGAGGAATGCATCGAGGATATGGATGAAGCAAGGCTCGTGTGGGGATGTTTGTCGCCCCTTAGCTGGCTTACAGCGTTGGAGGTGAGAAAATTCGGAGCATATCGTAATTCGGGGACGATTTCGTGAGCCAAATAGGGAGGCAAGGATAAGAGTGATTTTTTGTCTAAAAGTAGTTTGGAACAGAAACATGGTGAAGAAAAGAAACGATATCTACTAGTATTAAGCAATGAATTGGATGGATGAGGCAGATACTTTGTAGAGATCCATTATGAGATATGAATTGAAACACTATGCACTTTCCACATAAAAATTTTATTACACTAGTGTAATAAAATTTTTATGTGGAAAGTGCAAAGTGTTTCACTTCATATCTCATTAGTATTAAGTAATTGATATACATGGTGTTTCGAAAAAATGTAGGATTTCAAGAACAATTCGTTCAATTGTATTAGGCCCAACTATGTGGAAGTTAATGCTCGAAAATGAAATGGAGACTTCGTTGATTTCCACTGATTTATTTCGTCCGTGCGACATGTTTCGAACCATAGACGTCATTATCAAGTATAACAAATTTGAATGGTAAGCAAACATATATACTCCTTGAAGGGAATGGGGGCTGGGGTTTAAGGAGTGGGTGTCAGGAGGGGGAGGGGAAGGTGTTGGGTTGGAAACCCCAAGTGGAGGTTGTATTGAGAACTGAGAAAACAACCGTTGGAGGACGGCGCTGGTGAGACGGAGGGAGAGAGGGGGGAGGTTGGTTGAATCGAAAGGGTTTTCCCGTTAGTCGGGGTTAAGGAAGAGGTAGGTAATTAGAGGGTGTGGAGTGGGGTGGGGTGGGTTGTTATTAGGTTACTTGCAAAAACTAGCAGGTGATTTATTTACTAATATCTTTATAACACTGTACTTTATTGTCACCAATAGCCGAATCCGCGCAAATCGACGTCACGTTTTTATAATTCAACATTTATGCGATTTTTTCCGAAAAAAATATTATTATTAAAGTCTACAGCAATCATCAACACCTGCAAAAGGTTGAAATCTATATTTTATGACAGTGCAGTGTATATATTAAATAATTACGAAGTTAATTTATGGATATAATTGGCTGCGTAAAGTCAAAAATAAATCTAAAATACGTAGTTATCGAAAATACGGAAAAACCAAGTTTCCATTAGAAATAGCGCTACTTTGACGCCATGCGTCTAAGCAAACAATTTTTTTATAAAAAAGTAAGAATGATAGGTGAAACCCCAGAAATATTACTACAGAACTTATATAGTCTAAGGCAGTTTCAAGAAAGTTGAAAAAATTCTTTTTGTTACTCATTTTCCGGATCCAGACCACGGTGCGTTGTCAACCGTCATCTCTGAATCAACGAACACAACGAACGGAGAGGGTTATCGAAATAAATATGTCCAAGGGGATACTAAGAGGAGGCCAAAAATCCATTCCATAGACGGCAGATTTCTTTGACCACTTCGGTCGCATTTTTTATCGGTTTTCAAAAATGACCGCAGTGATGATGAGTGCATTGCTATTTAGTTTTTTTTCCAATATTTTGCATTGTTGTGCTTGTAAATGCGAGGAACAGCATGGAAAAGTTATGAATTTCATGGATCACATAATTATATACGTAAAATTCGGTTAGTACCCATAATTATACGTCATTCATGTGATACTTGGATACATTTGTCCATCAGCGACGCGAGTGGCGACTTTTCCAAACTCGTGACAATACAATCGTGACGCGGTAGACAATACATCCAAAGGCCAACTTGAGGATCCCCTTTTGCTATATTTGTGATGATATGTTTCATATTTAATTTCAGGTCATTATACTTTCCCACAACCAAATTGCTTGCATACCCATGGAGTTTCAGCACTACCTGCCAAACCTGCGTTACGTCGACCTAAGCCACAACAAAATCAAACAAATTTGGCACGGAGATCTTCTATTCACCAGAGCCCGGGACACCAAGGATATCGATTTGTTCCAGGATAAATGGAATCCATGCACCGTGAAAAATGAATTTCCAGGCTCAAATAATCTGACGATCGACCTCAGGAACAATTCCATCTCTTCTCTGCAACTCCCAGACGATAAGGTAATGTAGCATGTTGCGTTATTGTACCGGGTGTTTATACAAACATCCAAAACATTGTATATTTATATATATACTACTTCATTCATTCACACGACGCCTTAAGCGTAAACATACAAATAAATTCACAGGTAAGGAAAGAAAGGGATAGGAACATGGAATAGAAAAAGGACATGGACAACGGTGCTGTGGTAGATGGAAAAAGCCAGAAATCAGAGGGTAAACAGAGACACAAAAAAGAAACACTCACATTGGATAAATAAACTCGAAGCTTTCGAAGCACTTGAGGCTTCTTTCTCAGCTGAAGTATGAATGGTGAGGAAAGGAGTGTGTTGGAAAAGGGAAAAGAAGGGTAAGGGGAGAGGTGTATGGGGAGGGGGGGTTAGGAATAGACGTTAGGATGCGACGTTCAGACCCGGAAAGCTATTGGCTTGAAAGTGCCAAATGCAAGCCAATTCGAGGGTGTGGAGGTTGAGGGCGGAGTCGGTGGGAGGGAGGGAGGCAATAATGGATACTTTGTAGCATTGATTGAAAATGGAATCATGTTTTAGTTTCATTTGGTACTATCGTTGGTACAACTTCACGACACAGAGAACTTAATTATTCATTCGTCATTTAATTGGTCATTGTTTTTAATTTAATTATTACAATGTTCCTCATTTGGTTAATTAATATATAATTCTGATTATTATTTAGAAAGATACCGATTATGGGGGCGTTGAGTATAGGTTTATAGATCCAAGGGGCGGTGGCTTGAAAAAGTTTGGGAAACACTGATGGGTGCTTGCCATTCAGGCGACTCTCGTGTCACCTTGTGTTAACACTAGTCAACTCCTAGCCAGCCACGAATGGAAAGCACCGTATGCGCAGTAGTTGATGCGCGTAGAACTTGGTAGAACACGAGTTTAGAACACCAGGAAATTTATCCTAAGAGAACGATGTAAGTGATTCAGAATGAAGATCTGGAATGTTTTTTGTTTATATTATTGACCAATGTTGGATTCTGATCATTGGTCATTTGGATTGTTCTCTTGACCGTTTAAAGTAAAAAAACTTGTGCTGAAAATTGTCTTTTATTTTAGATGAACGAAGAGCAGTTTATAGCCTATGTAATGGAAGAAATACATAGTAGCAGTAGCAGTTGTAAAAATGTTTCAACTCCAGTACAAAAATTGATCTCTTATAAAAATAGTGTTATCTCCAATGCAGGTGAAAGGCGCCAAAACAACTATGCATGCGCAATTCCTCTGTCCGCTGTCTCAAACTCAGCTTTTCGTCAGAGTCGGTGTGAGTCCGCCTGTGTCGGCAACTCCAACGAATGGAAAGCAGAAAACACAACTTGTGTCGACGCATGTCAACTTGCGTCGACGAATGGAAAGCACCCGGTCTACATCTACATAATACCCTGCGAGCCACCTCTAGGGTGTTTGGCAGGGGGTGATCAATCACCAGCATGCAGCATGCATTTCGACTCCCACATGCACACCACACCGTCCAAAAAACGTCCCGTATACTAACAAAATATACTACTATATGCTGTTTGAAATAACAATTGAATTTAGAAACATGCATTAATTTTTACACAGGTTAGTAGGCTACACTACAAGTCATGCAATCTATTTACGAATTCTATTGCTGCCGTTATAATCTCTTATTGATCGTGGAAAAAATGACATTCGGAATCTGTCTGTTCTGCAATCTATCTCTCTTATTTTATTTATATGATCTGATCTTCCGTAGTATGTTGGCGTCCGTAAGATATGGCTAACTTCGTCAGAAAAGACACTGCTCTTGAATTTATCTAAAAGGTTTAGTCTATTTTTCAATATACAGTCTGACAGAGATTCCCATCCGAGTTTATCTAAGAGGTCAGTTACACTAACAAGACTATCGTAACGACCTTTCACATACCTGGCAGCTCTTCTTTGCACGCGTTCTAACTCTGTTGTTAAGCCTTTTTCATGAGGGTCCCAAACACTGGCAGCGTATTCCAAATGTGGTCTAACGAGGGAAAAGTAGCTAATTTCTCTCACTTTGTCGTCGCACTTTCCTAATATTCTTTTAACAAAACCCATTTTACGATTATCTTGACCTAGAGTCTAGAGTGTGTCATTTTCTCCCTCTCAGGTTCGAGTTGTACTCCCTGGCTGCGACATAGGCAGCCAGTTTTCCCGTGTCAAATTACTTCTGGGACACAACCCTTTCGTGTGCGACTGCGAGGTCTTCAAGCTCCTACGATATTCCACCATGGAAATGAGGCCAACGTCGGCGCTGGAGAGACACAATGGACACATGCTTGTTCTGCCAGCGGTCATCGATATACAGGACCTCCACTGCTCGTAAGCATAAAAACTATAACTTCTGTCACTTCTGATTATTGACCCTACGTAATAATAGTAATGATAATAATAAAAATTGCATTTACAATGCCATTTATGTATTATTATGTAGACAATGCCGTACCTAATTCGCATAATATCACTTCAGCCTATGCCAACGAAATGGAAAAGTATGAAGAACTTAAAAATGAAATCAAGAGATTGTGGAAATCAGATAAAGTACACATAATACCAAACATTATCTCTGCCACAGGAGTAGTGCCTCATTCAATCCATCAAGGTCTTCAAACTATTGGACTGCCGAAAAACTTGTTTATTACAGTACAAAAATCAGCAATTTTAAATACTTGCCGGATTGTCAGAAAGAAAATTTTTCAACACAGAGTAAAAAGACGAGAGTACTTGGTGATACCCGTACCTCGCCTAAAACCTGCAAAACTGCTGTGAAATTTAATTTTAAAATAATAATAATAATAACAATAATAATGAACGTTGTAATAATGAATGTTTAAAAAATGAGATCCATGCCATCCAAAAAACTACAGACCGATTACATGCTTGTCTGTTATTTATAAACTCTTAACTTCAATAATCTCTGAAAGTATCTACCTACACTGTGATACCAACCACCTTATAGGAGAAGAAAAGAAATGATGTATAAGAGATTCACTTGGTTGCAAGCATCAATTAACAATAGATGCTGTAATTCTGAAGCAAGCTCAGCGAAACCATAGAAACCTCCATGTAGGATATATTGACTATCCAAAGGCTTTCGATTCAGTACCCCATGATTGGCTGTTGAAAACTATGGAAATACATAAAATAGACCCGAAAGTACGGGAACTACTGGCTGAGATGATGAAAAGCTGGATAATCAATTTGCACCTCCAAAGCCAAAAAATGTGTTCCCTAAACATCCGAAGAGGAATATTTCAAGGTGACTCACTGTCACCACTGTGGTTCTGTTTAGCAATAAACCCACTGTCAACTCTATTAAAGAAATGTAACATCGGATATTGGTTAAATCGTAGCAATGATACTAGAGGCAATCACTTAATGTTCATGGATGATCTGAAACTGTACGCCGAATCCAAAGAAAAACTTCAGGTACTCATTAGAACTGCGAAGATGTTTAGTGAGGATATATGTATGGAATTTGGACTGGATAAATGTGCCAGTGTTCACTTAAATTAGGGAAAACCTGAGACAACACTGGGATGTATAGATGATATAGAGTACTTCCTGTAGATGGGTCATATAAATACTTAGGCTTTTATCAAAATCTTCGGATTGACCATACTGAATTAAAGAAAGCCCGAGAAAATGCATATAAAAGTCGGGTGACGAAGATCCTGAATACAAAGCTATCTGGAAGGAACATGATAACGGCTATATAACGGCTACCTGGGCAGTGCCTGTACTGACTTACTCCTTCGGATTTTTAAAATTATGTCTGATACGGATCTAAATGAGCTGGACCGACTGACTAGGCGACTTTTGAATAAATTCCGATGTTTACATGATAAAGATTCAGTAATCAGGTTATATATCCCAAGAAAGGAAGGAGGTAGAGGCCTAATAAATATTCTTAGAAAATGCCGATCTCAGGAACAGTCAATGATCCGCTCCTTAAAATCGTCAAAAGATGCATTAATGAAAGAGGTAATAAAGGCTGACGTGGGATAATCACCATTGAATTTTGGAGAGAACCAAAATCGGATCCAAATACCAGACCTAAACCAGCAAAAGCAGGAATGGAAGTCTAAAATCTTGCATGGAAAGTTCCCAACAGTCATACAGGAGGATTGGGTTGACAGAAACGCATCTCTGAAATGGCTCCAAGATGGCTATTTATACCCGGAGACTGAAGGGTTTGTAATGGCAATTCAAGACAGAGTTATACGAACTCACAAATATGAAAAAAACATATTAATACTTGAAATTGCAGATAAATGTAGAAAATGTGGGAAAACGGGTGAATCCATTGAACACATAACTTCGGGGTGCTCAGCTCTTGCTGGTAATGACTATCTCAATAGGCACAACCAGTTGGCTAAAATTATCCACCAAAACCTAGCAACTACCTATGGACTTTAACAAAATACTCCACCATATTACAAATACCATCCACCCGCCGTACTAGAGACAGATACACACATTTTATACTGGGACAGACCGATACTTACAGATAAAACCATATACTACAATAGACCTGATATTTTCTTGATCCACAAATTACAGCAAAGAGCAAACATAGTCGATGTAGCAGTGCCACTAAATCACAATGTTGAGTCTACGGAAAGAGAGAAAACACAAAAATATCAGAAATTGGCCGGTGGAATAAAAAATATTTGGAAGTTGAAAGACGTCAGCATTCACCCACTGATAATCTCTGCGGAGGGAGTCTTGTCTAAAAGATTCAAAAAAGAAGTCGAAGACCTGGGAATTAAAAAACAACTGATTAACCTCGGGCAAAAAGCTGTTTTACTACAGACCTGCCAGATCGTGAGAAGATTCCTGGGTCGGGCATGATCGGACAGTGTAGGAGAGGGTGAATTCTCTTCCTTAACATCCGAGCCTAATCCTAATTTTCCCTAAGGATAGGTGAATATTACCGTCTGGTATAACCAGCTGAGAAAGTGCATGAAATTAAAAAAAAATAATGATAAAAATAAACCTGCAAGCAAAATCAATACAACATAAACAGAAATTGGGGTACCAAATACTTCAAAACCACCTGTTTGCCATGTGTATCATTTAAACTAACGGATATTTTTCTGTATTCAAGATAGCTTTTAAACCATTTCAGTGTCATACCTCTTATGCCTAAATTTTGCAAATCCCCAAGTAATATATTGTGATTAACTGAGTCAAATGCTTTTTTGAAATCAATAAATGTGATTAACACACTGTTGTTTTTATCAAGGTTAGTATTAACAATGTCAGCAAAATACTCTAAAATTTCTTTTGTTCCTTTATTTTCTTGAAACCCATACTGGTATTTAGATATAATACCTCGTTTTCTATGTATTTTGGGAGATGAATTACCACATATTTTTCTAAAATTTTACTTAGGGCAGGCAGTATTGATATAGGTCTGTAGTTGTTAAATTCTGTATGAGATCCTTTCTTGTGGATTGGTTTAACTATCGCTATTTTCATTCCATCAGGTACCCGACCTTCAGCGATGCTTTTTTTTATTAAAGTAGTAATTACCGGCCACAGTTCACTATTTTCCTTGATGTCCTTCATTCTGATTCCATCAATACCTTTTCCCTTATTCTTTAGATTTTTAATGAGCTATAGGGTAGTTTCCTTCATCAAAGAAAACAAAAGGCATTGATGGCGATTCGTTACCCACCATTAGTGTATTCATAATACACAAATTATTTGGTTTTTGAAATACCGGTTTAGACGAATGGCAAGGGTCAAATTTTATCCTCATTTGAAAAAGGCCAGATTGGCGCCCATGCGATTCCACTCCACGTGACGTCACAGGGACCTAGTTTCTACACGAGAGGATAGGAGTTATGCATCGTCAGAGGCTACCAATGCATGCATGAGTCACAGAGCTCAGGGAAACAGGTCTTAATAATCACCTATTAAAACTGGCTAAGGTCGGAAAGTTTTCTTCGCTTCATAAGGTATTAATAAACCTTTTTTAAGCAATGCGCTACCAGACAGGAAGGTACTCAGCTACCCGTTAGCATCCTGCGTCCTATCAGCGCTCAGAGCCTCGATCAAGGTCACCTACCAGGCGGGAGGGGGAACCAGAAATGCGTCGCACGGACTTTTTCCCTTCATTCCTACTTACGCGTCGCGTTTTCGCGCGCTTGAAATTTTTCACTTTTCATTTGATCGCGAAAAATAGATATCGTCATTTAAAAATCTAAAAGCGTGAAATACGTACTCCAGGAGTAATAATCTTTCGATTTAGGCAATAAAAAAATAATAGGAAACCACCCTATTCCACGTAAATGTCATACTGACTGGTTAAATAAAAAAAAGGTTGGAGGCTCTCCACAGTTTGTGTGCTCACCACAGTTTTTAGCCACATACTAAATTTAATGAGTCATCTGCGTGCAAAAAACATCTGTTTTGCTAATTGATTTTTATGGCCACTGTATTAGTAACTTTTTTCTATTTTGAGGTTCGTTCATTATTTTGAATGATTTTAAGGGTTTTTGCACAAATTTATTTTGTTTATTTTGAATTAAAGAGGTTATTTGGTAAATTTTTTGGCAGTGAATAAATTTATACCAGAAGGGAATCACAAAAGTCAGTCCGTGACATTTCTGGTCAGTCCGTGACGATGCTTTTCAAGAGGAATTACTCCTCTGTAAAATCAGTTATTGTAATGGGCTTTGCAGCATTATGAAATTTGCATGTGGTGTTCTGAGATATATTTTACTGAAACTCTGATCACTCTTTGTTTCAGAGCAAACCTTAGAGGTTTTACTCTGAGCTGAAAGTTCGTTTCATTTTTGTCAGTCCGTGACAGAGAATTTTAAGTCACGTAAGTCCTGTATTTTTCAAGACAAAGCAGTGTATCGACCAAAGTTAAACTTCAAACCATTTTGCAGCAATTTGGAAGTTGAAAAAGTTTTGTATGTCAGTCCGTTCGCGTTACGTGTGTTCTTAAAAGTTCAAAAACGCATTGTGACGGTCAGTCCGTGACGCGTGGAATCGCCCTAATGATTTTAACTATGTCTTCAATGCTCGGCTCAGGAAGGTACGTGCTTTCAAGACAAGTTTGTGTTTGAGAAGTTTCAAGCTTGTCATTACAATTCAGTTTAATACTTTCAATACTCTCTGTAAAATGAGAAACAAAAGTATCACAAATTTGACCTATATCCTTATCCTTGCAAAATAGTTTTACAAGGGGAGCCCACGAAAGTTGCTCCGCCTTTTTCAATGCCGTATTTTTTATGGCCTTCGGAATGGTGAACACATCCCTGAACTAGTAGTGGTTCCGTTGAATGGGCCTTAGTTTGGCTGTAATTAATTAATTTTCATGCTGTACTTTTCACAAGCCCCGTATAGTTTCATGATATCGCTCCCTTCAACAGGAGGGTCAGGTGGGGTAGTGGTTAACGTTTACAGCTACCACCCGGGGGGCCAGGGTTCAAGGCTCCGTTCCGATAAAAAAAATAGTCTCATGTCTATGCTTGTCGCAATTAAAATTAATGAAAAAGTCGACGCCGTATGATCACCATGGAGACAAGAAAATATAAAGTCAAAACGTAGCCCTGAACCTTGCCCCCTGGGTGGTAGCTATGAACGTTAACCACTACCCCACCTGACCCTCCTGTTGAAGGGAGCGATATCATGAAACTATACGCGGCTTGTGAAAAGTACCGCATGAAAATTAATTAATTACAGCCAAACTAAGGCCTATACAACGGAACCACTTAGTTAAGGGATGTGTTCACCATTCCGAAGGCCATAAAAAATACGGCATTGAAAAAGGCGGAGCAACTTTCGTGGTCTCCCCTTGTTAGTATTAATCCATCTTGGTTCTTTCTACTGTAATTTCCATTTATTTGGTTTATTACATTCCAGACTCCCTTGCTATCCTTAGCATTAACACACATGTCATGATAGTACTTCAATTTTGATTTACTAATTTCTTTGTTTACTTTATTTCTTAATGTTTTGTATGCCTGTTTAAGATCAATTCTGTTTTGATGAATTTTCCATCTTCTAAATGCTTTGTCTCTTTGCTGACATAATTCAGTAATCTCTTTTGTAACCCATTTGTTACCTGGTTTTCTACAAAAAATCGTTGCTTCAACTTGAGATTCTTTATATATCTTCCTAAATATTTCACAAAACTCATTGTGTAAGTTATTTACATCATAGTGTTTTTTTGAAAAGATTATTCCAATTTTGTTTCCTAACCTAGAAATTTACCTTCTTACCATCCGTACAATACTCATTAGAGGTAACTTCACATCTAGAGTTATCATTCTCATTTTATTGATTTAGCCCAATGCCAACCAAGCAGTGATCAGATAATTTCATTTGGACTACAATACCTTCAACACCTTCTATTTTACCATTATAAAAAAATATGATCTATGCAACTTTGAGAGACAAGCCCTTGTTTGATTTCTTTCCAAGTAAAGGTATTTATGATTGACATAAAACCAAAACTTGCTGAAACATCATAATATTTAATGGAGGAAATGTCTTCTTTATCTTTTATATCAATGTTAATATCTCCTATTACAATAGTATCACCAGAGCATTTTTCTGAGATTAAATAATCTAGTTCCTCTAATAATCTATTTTTACTTAGATTAGGTGGTCTATAGATACTTATAATTCTAAGATGATAGTCATCAGTAATCGTATTCAGTTCAATCAGTTCAAAGCTTTCCGTTTCTCTGTATAGTCTCACCGCACTATTTTCATCTCTAAGATAAATAATGATGCCTTCACCCCTTCTGGAGTCCCTTAAAAGGACACGTGATTGATATCCTTCAGTTGTATAGAGGGCAGCTTCATCTTGATGTATATTTACTTCAGTAAGGATGAGCCCATATGGTTTTAATTTTTTAAGATCACTAATGTACACAAGAAAATCATCCCAGTTTTTTTCTCAGGGATCTATATTAAGATGCATAAGCAGTTTTTCTCTAGTCCTATTCATGATATCTGGATGAGAGAGAGAGTCATACTCATAACATTTAATTGTTTGTTTTTTAAGAAACTGGAATTGATCCATTTTTGTTTTCTTTAACAACACACTAATCAGTGAGGAATAATGATGATAATAATAATAATAATATTAATAAGTTTAAGCGACAATAATTCACGCATGAAGGTTTATAATAATAAAAATTTGGAGATTCACGTGTGCGTAACTTGGGTCCGAAGAGATTATGTAGTAATTCCACCACGTATAGTCTCCAAGTTTCGATTTAGATTCTAATTTTCCGAATTTATTTCTAATTCATATTTTCTTGTTTACAGGGAGCCAGACTCAATGAACGGGAAAGCGATCGCAGATGTGAGCTCATGGGCTTACCATTGGCTGCCCATGATAGGACTTTGTTGGAATCACCTTGGAGTTCAGTCGGAGTTGCGGAAGACATCAACTAAACCCACAAAAGTGGAAGCAATGGATGAACCACCGACGTAGCACCGGTAATGAAGAATCTGAGCTTTTCCCGGTGAATAGCATGGATGAAATCTTCTCGGGTTTCCAACCGGGTCAGGGTCAATGAGGCCATTGGGACCGCATTACTAAAGAAGCCGTAGAGATCGGTCTTCACCCAAACAACATCAATAGAGATCGAGGACTGCAGCAAAGTAGCGCCTGGAACCTGGCAATAAATAGAAGGAGAAAGGAGGAAAAATCCCGGACCAATCAGAGACCACCTAGGAGAAGGAAGAGGGTATAGATATGAAAACACAGCGACATCGGCATCATCAGCCCTGAGGATGTTGGGAAAGTCTCCCAACGAAACGTCGGCCTACACAATGCAGACCCTGACCCGGTTGGAAGCCCGAGAAGCTTTCATCCATAGCACCGGTGATTTCCGGTGATACTTTGTAAAATTAAATGAACGGTTTGATGAATAAAATTTAAACTTTGTATTCCCACAGAATTTCTTCGTATCTGTCATAACACTCTTCGCAAGTAGCAATTATTTATTTCTGTGTTTTATACTAATGACTGTCGCCGGCTAAAATGAGAACACTGAACCTAAAGTATTTGCATGGCATGGGGAACTTGCATGGGTCGTCGATTGCTATAATAACTATTTTGAACAGGTAAAATGGATACATTAGGTCGCAAAAATACCTAAAGCTTCTCCATTCATCATCAAAAGATACAATTTCCAAAGTCCGTCGAGTACGGTAATCAGCGTGGCCATAAGCAAGTTCATAACTGTGCCGCACGTTCGAAAAATCGAATTTAATTTCGGCGTCGCCGGTGGTCGCAGTTCTACTTTTGGTATCATACTCTATAGGTTTTGTTGTATATGTGATGTAAATATCTCGTGGTAACTCGGTGATGCTTTTTTTAAAATCCTACATGAACACAAAATTTCGACGAAAACAGGGTCCGCCATTTTGTTTCGTATCGGCCACAAAAAACGCAACTGAGTCGTGAAAGTTGCCAAGAATTAACAATAAAAAACCGCAATATTATATTGTAAGTTTTTGTTTCTATTGAAAAACTAAAGAATGAGTGGCATTAATTTTAACATGCTGAATTTTGAAAAAAATTCAATTAGGGCAACATTTACGTAATTTGTTCAACTTTGAGGCCAAGTAATTTGATTAAAAAATTTACCTATGAAAAACAATTTGCGTGAAAAAATGCAGTAGTGCATTGAAAACTACTGTGCAAAGTTTCAATTTCCGCACTCAAAAAATCTATTTCGAGGTTTTTTCCAGCTTTTTTCAATTTCAGCCCACTGTGCGACGCCCAGAAAATTTTGATAACTCATTAAAAATAAAAGGTTATACATTAGAAAGTATGATAGAGTTTATATACTTAAGATTGACCATAGGGCAGAAAATTAGGGAGGAAAAAGAAATAAATGCCAGATTATTACTTGGGAGTATTTGTTATTGGGACCCCAAATCTCTGCTGAAAAGTAGGATGCTGTCAAGGAAAACAAAATCAAAAATATACAAGAGTACAATGCAGTTGTAGTACTCTACGGATCTGAAAATTGGATATTAACTAAGAATCAAGGGAAGAAAATAATAGCATTTGAAAAGAAAATATTTACAACCATTTACGTTCTCATTTAAGAAAATGGTGTTTGGAGGGTCAGGTGTATCGAAGACCATTGGGAGCTGTAAAGAGATCCAAATATTCAAATTAAAAGTAACACGCTAAGATTGACTGGTACTGTACACAGGAGAAAAGGGGACTCGATTTTAAGAATGGTGTCAGAAAGTCTTTCTCGACGGACAGCCTCGTCTAAAGGCCGTATCACACTAGCGACTGCGACCGCCGCTGCGACCGCGACTGCGGCTGCGGCTGCGACTACACCCCATCACACATTGCGGCCGACGCCACGATCGCGCATGCGCACGTATGAACGTTTCTGCTTGTGGCTTGTTTGTTTACGAAAGCCCAAAGAATAGATAGAGAGCAGCAATTGTTGAAAATGTTCCTAAAATATGTTAAAACGTACTTCATTTTCATTCACCTGTGTACTCGGGTGCAATATCCAATATACTGGGCTTCCATCTTCACTTTAAAAATCCGAAATTATCTCAGCGTTATCTTATAACCTTCTTGAACTTCCCTCGCTACAGTAACCAAAACAAACAAACACGTCTGCCGCCAGCGCGCGAGATTGAAATGGAGCTCTCTGATTGGCTGCGACTGCGACTGCGACTCTGAAGAATAGCCGGTCGGCTATTCTTCGGAGTCGCAGTCGCAGCGTCGACTGCCTCGCTCTGATTGGTCGACGGGCCAGTCGCAGCCGCGGTCGCAGCCGCAGCGCCGGCCGCAGTCGCTAGTGTGATACGGCCTTAAGATAGCAGGATCAAGTGCGGTGGGACTCAGAAAAGAGTAGAGAAGAGACAGCATGGATGGAAGATAGAGAAAGACATAATGTTGGTGAGATCATAATCCTACTGAGGTTTCATGGGCCACATAGGTGAGGTAAGGTAAAACAAGCGCTGAAGGTACTGGATTGCTGTGTAAACTTCTTCAAACAGTTATCCGTTCAGATGAAAGCAGCTCTTAGTGGTTTATTCACCCAGGGGCGCAGCTAGGAATTAAGGCTGGGGGGGTTTAGGTGCAACTAACACCGGTGTGTGTGGGGTATGGTATACCTACCAGGATAAGCGGTAGGTGCGAGATTAATAAATTGCGGAATTTTAAAGATAAATGGTTCAAAATGGTGAGTTTTACGGCTTTCTGAGGGATATTTTATTCATCCTTACTCTATTCTATTAGTAAAATCAATTAAATTGAGTAAAAACCCCCCCTCGCTGCGCCACTGTGTTCACCATCAAGAGTGAAATGCATACAGTATTTATAATGGAGTTTCTTCCAGGCTTTGGAGAGAGAAGAGTTGTCCTCCCTGTTAAAATGACGTGTTTTGGGTATTTTTAGAAAATAAAAGACAAAATCGCGTATCCGTTATCGCCGAGCACGTATTAGAAGGACCACCGCACAACGTGGACTTTGAAAATAGTTAGTTAACTCATCCCTAGTCTTACAATCCCCAACTCATGCGAGAGGCGCTCATATAAAAATTGTATTTTTATCTTCGAGGTTGTAAATAATTGCGCAAAAAAGTTGCGAATAAGATAGATAAGGCAAAAGAAATAACTATCAAAATCGATTGACATCATTTGGCTGCGCTTAGGACCTATTGTTTGACAAAATATATAAAAAATCATTTTTGCGATTATTTTTTTTTAATTTTTGAATTACATTATTTCCTAATTTTATACTTTGTGACCTTAGAGTGGTGCCTTTTATTTAATTTTTCGAATTTATTTCAAGACACCTCCCATTATATGCCAATTGATATAAAACATATCCTGTAAAATATTATTTGCAATCGGATAAACGGAAGACGTGTCGTATCGCACTCAAAGTTGAGAAATTTTGGGTTTTTTCGCTGTTTTTCGGATATGAACGGCGATAAGAAGGCGCTGGTATTTATCAACTGATTTGCCATGGTAACCAACGATACGGTTTAAAGGCCTGGGTCCCGTGATTGTGGTAATAGCCAGGCTTCCAGGTTGAGTTGGGTCCCAATTCAGAGGGTCAAGAATACCAGGATAACTCAATACCAAAAAAGAGCTCCGAACAGAGCGTTTTAAAATATTCTCATGCTACTCGCAGCACGGAAAATATTTTTCTCTCGTAGACACCGGCAGAAAAGTGTTTTTTATTAACTTTTAATTATTAATATCACAGTCGTAATACAGCGATCGAATTATTTCTCTGACCACTAGTTACAGTTTCTTGTCCTAAGACGTGTCGTTTTTCCTAACCTGTCAAAATCAACATCAACTTCCATTATTGTTTCCTTCATGGCTACTTCGATCCTTAAAGGTTATTGAGGGAGAGAAACTTTGTGCTTTCACATGAATATTCATTCACACATTTACACGACCATGGTTTCATCGTTAGACGTCATCATCAGGTGAACTCTACACAAGTGTATAACATCAATTAATACTAGGCTAGGCGGAGGAAGGAGGAAGGAGGAAGGTAACTGGGTTGAACGGATTGGTCAACAGAGATGAGGGAGGGGGAAAGAACTTGGTCATACGGTAGAACTTCACCTGATGATGACGTCTAACGTTGCATCCATGGTCGTGTAAATGTGTGAATAAACATTTATGTGAAAGCACAAAATTTCTTCTTTTTAATTTTTCATAATGAATCGCTTTCACAAAGTTACACCACAAACCATCAATTTCATTTACTAAGTGTAAAAAGATGGGAAAAACCTAGGGACATTGACTGTCGTCCTTATTGGAAAAAACCTAACGCAGAAAATGCCCACACAAGAAGGGGGGCGTGAAAAACCTGGGAAACCCTACTGAGAAAGAGATAATGTAAACCTAGATATCTACAAATTTATTTATTTATTTAAGCCAGTCCAAAAACAGCACGAGGCCAATTACAGAGGACTGCAATAACAGGAGATACAATTAAATAATATTAAGCAACGTAACCAATAATGAACAAAAAATATTCAACAGTATTCACAAATAAATAGCAAAGAATAGTAAATTTCATCGGGTGGTGCAGGGAATAGGGTGAAAATTACGATAGTTATGGTGCAAGATGGATGAGGGATGAAAAAAGGATCAAACTTGGAACACATTAGGAGTTAATGGAAGAAGGAAGTCTGAATAGAAAAGAGCGTTTAGAGACAGAAAGGCGGGGGGTGAAACAATGAAGTAGGTCACTCGACCTCGTCGTGCGCGAAGGAACACGAAGCGGAAAAGAAGGTCAGATGATCTGTATTTGCAACTAATGGTATTTAAGAAGAGTCTCCGGTCATTGAGGATACGGCGATCAGCTAAAGTTGCAATGCCAAGAGAGGATCTAATCTTATTTAGGGAGAAGTTACGAAAAGGCAAGTGGCGGTAGCGGACAATGGAAAGGAAAAAATTCAACGGGCGTTCCAGGAGCTTTAATGAAGAAAGTGGGGCCGTAGACCAGATTTGGCTGCAGTATTCCAGGACCGGAGAGACACAGGAAAGGAAGAAGGCGAGTAGAGCAATTAAATCCAACACCTCACTGTAGCAATACATCATACCCACCAAAGACATAGCGCGGGTGGAAATGGATTTATTGCGCTTACGGAAGAGCAGCTTTGAAATTACAAGGAAATTTCACTCAGTACGGAGTATATGAAGTATTGGCTGAAATGTCATATACATACATTTAAAAATTCATTTCTCACAATAGCACGTTAACAAAGTTGACATAAAATATTTTACATGGTTGAGTCATTCAATGATACTGAGCGTATGTATACTATAAATCTAAATATTAAATAAGAAATGCTAATGCAATGGCTGTTCCCAGAAGAACATAATGAAGGATTTTATTTTATTTATTGCTGGAGCAGTGCATTTATAGTGAGAAATTTAAAGTTAAACATGGATGAATTTTTTAATTTTATTGAAAATTGCAAGGCAGTCTTCAATTGAAGTGAACCTTATAGCTGAAAATACCAGCATAGAAGTAAGGAAGCAATTCATCAGATGCTACATATGGAGTATGTTTCTCTATGGAAGCGAGGCTTGGACGTTGGCAGCAGCAGAGAAGTCAAGAATTCGAAATTGCATTCGCATTCGAAATGTAGTGCTACCGAAGAATGATGAAGATAAAATGGATTGACCGTGTGAGGAACGAGGAAGTGCTAAGGACAGTGGGAGAAAAGAGAAGCCTCCTAAAAACCTTATGCAGAAGAAGGGACAACTTGGTTGGCCACATTTTGTGGCACGATGGTCTGATGAAGACAATCGTTGAAGGACTAGTGGAAGAGAAAAAGGGCAAGGGACGGCCCCGAATGAGTTATATAGGACAGGTTATAAAGGATGTAAAAGAGAAGAAATATGTAGCTATGAAAAGAGTAGCGGATGGGAGAGAGAAATGGAGAGCTGCGTCAAACCAATCTTAGGATTTTTGACTAATGATGATGATGATGACATTGAAGTAAGTACATTTGTTTTGGAATGCTTGGATAATAAAAATGCGTAAGTTCAAGTTTTTATATCACACAGTAAAATATCGACAAAGTACACTTTTTACATGAGTATTGTTTCCACATACGTAGAAAATAACAAGACAAACACATTAAAAGAAACATGAAAATACAATGTTTCCTTAAGGTGCAGATAAAAACGTTGGTTTTTGAAATTTAATCACCAACACCAGAAGTGCACTGAAACAATACTTAAAATAAAATGTGGGCGAATAATTGAACTTTTTATAATATTAATGAAAAGTTTTACATTGAAAAGTACTGAATACATTCGTTTTGATAGGTGCAGATTGAATAAATGGGCAGTTCAAAATTATTTATTTCTCACATTAACATGTGATATGGTAGATATGTATTTAAGTAAAATATTTACGTAAGGTAAAATTTTATTAAAATCCATTACATGCATACATAACTTAAAATGAATATGCATAATCTCTGTAAGAAATTAATAAGATTATTTCAAATTCAAATTTATTTATATAGCAGATTAATTAAGAGGAGGAAAAGCACCGGCACATTATACGATTATAATGAAAATATTAAGGTTCACGTACAATAAATAAAAAAGCTTGATTTGCAAATGAAAAATATAACAGTAATTCATCAAAATATAATATATATATATATATAGGGGATAAAAAAAAGAAATAAAATAAAATAAAAGAATATGTTCTGTAGCAATATTTGATTCATTCATCATTGTATTAAAAAATTTAGTGTATGTTGTTCGCTTAGTTCAAATAGTGGCCACTACGTCGGCTCTGCCAGTGCCGAGTGCAGACGACGTCAAGTGGTTGGGATTATGGGTAGGTGACGACGGATATATAGGGAAACGTCCCCAGGTGACGAGGGAGAGAGAAAAAGTGAGACAGTGAGTTGTGAATGAGCACTGCAGGGTGATTCATGCCCAGTTGGTCGCGGACGCAGAGGAGAGAACACCTACAATAGGAAGGAAAGTGGGAAAGGGCCATTTTGGCAGTGGATGACGTCGACGCCGGTTTGAGCGGAAGAAAAGAGGACTTGCCACGAATGAACAAACGCAAGTAGATGTTTGTTCTTGCAGAGTTCCTCTACAAGTTATCCTCACCGGAAAAACGGAAGCGTAAGCACACCACGCCCCAGTCCTTTTTTTTCCCAAAGTGAAACTTTCCAATCCTACGTGAAAGTGTTCCCCAAGTGCGCGATAAATGCTCTCATATTTTCTTCGTGTTATGAAGAAGAACTCATTTTCAATAATCTCTCACTGTCATTCAAGATTCAATTAGTTTTAATTTTCAAGTACTGTTCGTTGAAGAAAAGTAGTATCATTCTCATCAGGGTATTTTTTGTGTGTTTTTGGAAAGTAAAATATATTGTTTCATTGTAATCATCATCATCAGGGTATTTTTTGTGTGTTTTTGGAGGGTAAAAATCTATTGTTTCATTGTAATCATTATCATCAGGGTATTTTTTGTGTGTTTTTTTTGGAAGGTGAAAATATATGTGTAATATGTTAAAGAATGATTTCTCTGGCGTGATCATTCCTTTGCTCGATCTCCTTCCTACCCTATATGTGATGTCGTGTTCCGTCACATATAAAATGGCGCCCAACTCGCGGCTCGATTGTTAAGGTGCTTACTACGTTATTTAACTCAACGGTGCATATCGCGTCCGTTTATGTTCATTTTGTATGTCACCATCTATAGATCACTCGAGACCCCGCGACCCGATAAAAAGTGAAAAAACGTTTTTTTTTTTTTTTTTTTCGAAAGTCAAAATTCATTTCGTTCAGAGAGCTTGTGAATGTTTGAAACGCTTCACCGGTTTTTTTTTGTGTGAATTGAGTAATGCGAAGTGCAGTCCCTTGTTTCTTTTTCTTATGTTGATTGTATTCGCGAAGTTATATTTTAGTTTTACGGTGTGTTCGGCTTACCGAATTCATAATTCTTTTCACTTCATATTCTTTAGATATGACAATTAGACTTAGCTATGGAGGGATCCGATAATAAATCGTCTGCTTTTACTCAATATCGTGAGGTCAGGAATGACACCGACGATTCCGATGTACGAAGCGAGCATTCCGAAACTGATGAACTCACGAGCCCATTCAAGGGCATGCTATTGAGCACGCCCGGTGCGGAGGTTAGTGAATCCAATATCACTTATGGAGTAGGCGACGGCGAAAACGAAACCAGTCAAACGGCATCCCAACACGATACTATAAGGACTCTTTTGTCCATAATGCAAGAATTGAAAACAAGTAATGAAACAATGCGACAAGAGATAAAAACGAGTAATGACAAAATGCAGTCAAGTAATGAAACATTGCGACAAGAGTTTAAATCAAATAATGAATCGATACGACAGGAATTTAAATCCAGTAATGAATCGATCCGACAGGTGCAAGTGGAAATAAAAAATATTCTTGACAATTTCTGTTCTGAAGTTGCGCGAATTAATGATAAACTAAAAGAAGTTGAAACCAAATGCACGCGAAAAATAACTACAATGGCTCAAAATGTTTGTGACGGATGCTTAGGGTTAGTTCGAATTGAAGTGGAAAACCTAAAGGTAATGACGAAAAATATGGAGCGTTCAAATGATAATAATGCTGAGGTGCATGAAGATCGTTTAAAATCGCTAGAGGTTGAAATCGCCACATTAAAAGCGAAAGAAACGGTCTCTGTGACCCCAACCGTTTCAGCACAATCCATATCTTTACCTACCTTTTCAGCCAATATTACTGATCACCCTATAGCGTTTATCAAGGAAGTGGAAAATTACTTTTCACTGGTAACTGTGCCTTCAACCTTGCAATCACGTTTGTTATGTCAAATGTTGGCTGGGAACGCGAAGACTTGGGGAGACACGCTGTTACCATTCCCTGCTACGCTAAAAGAATTCAAAAAGAAATTCTTGGCTAATTATTGGGATGCGGATACGCAGTACAGTTACCGTATGAAGGTGATCACGGGTAGATATTTCAGGGGTTCTTCGGGTACCATGAAGCAGTTTGCCACGGAGAAATTAGCTCAAGCACGCTTGTGCTCGCCACCGTTGAACGGGCCAGAAATCCTCCACGCATTGATAAGACAATTTCCTCCGAATGTACAAAACTTGTTAAAATCGGTTGAAAACCTATCGCTTGATCGATTATTAGTATTACTGGGTTTGTATGATCAATCAGTCGAATCAGCAATGACTATGAGCGGTAACAATGCTCATTATAGTCAACCAGATGTGACGTTACGTCGTAAAATCTGGTTGATTTTTCACGTAAGTCCAGACAAGGGAAATACTCCAACCGTCGGTCACATGCTGGATCAGCGAAAGACTCCACAAACAAGAAAAACAGCTCACAAGAAAAAGGTAGCCAAAAATAATTTACGAGTTATTACCGTACGATATCTATTCAAAGTAGAGTATTCAAAAAATCAGAAGTATTACAGAAAACAATGATAGTAAATTCATGATCCCAAAGGAAACATTACCAGCAGAAAATTGCTCTAAATATGCCATGGCTCACAAGACATGTGACTCCCAGCAGGTCACGACCAGAAAGAGGGCTCGCCTATGCAAGGCGAGACAGCATTTGAGGGGAGGGCTTCTTCCAGGGAGTGGAGGGGTAGCCAGGCGAATTCAACAACCGCCCACTGATGCGTCACCGCCCCTGCAGAAACGGCCGCTCCGCAAAACACCATTCCCTGGTTTTGAGACAACAGCCAGCACCCAGAATTTTCCCCTCAACTTCTGGGTTGGAGACATCAGAGGAATCAGAGGGATAGTTCATTGGAACACATGGAGGGGAAGGAGATACTGGGGTGAGGTGTTGGAGGGAGAGAGAATTGTGATAGGACAATGGTAAAACTTCTCACTCCAAGTGCAATACTAAGGCCTTAGCACCGATTTCCCCTTGCTTGCCAAGGAAAAGTATTTCTCCGCAGTAGTCCTATATAAGTCTTGCATTGCAGGTAGGCTGGTTCGGGGCTGGTTCGGAGGCTGTTTCGGAGGCTGTTTCAGAGGCTGTTTCCAGAGGCTGAGTTTCCAGAGGCAGGGTTTTCAGAGGCAGGGTTTTCAGAGACAGGATTTTCCAGAGACAGGATTTTGCGAGACAGGATTTTGCGCGAAAATCCTTTGCGCGAAAAACCTTAGCGCGAAAAATCCTTAGCGGGGAAAGTTCTGCGGATAAGTTCGGAGGAAGTTCGAGGAAGTTCGAGGAATTACTGGGGGGGGGGGGGTACCAGAAATTTTGGGGGGGGGGGACACTAAAAAATGCCACACAGACAATAATAATGTATTTTTTTATTTTTTTTTGCCAAATTGGCAATTTCTTTTTTTCTTTGCTCACGTAAGCGTGAACTCATTTCTCATCCGGACCGCATCACCCCGGAAAAGAAATTCATTCACGCTGGGGGGCTATGTGATGACTCGAGCAGGGGATAAAAAAAAAAAGAAATAAAATAAAATAAAAGAATATGTTCTGTAGCAATATTTGATTCATTCATCATTGTATTAAAAAAATTAGTGTATGTTGTTCGCTTAGTTCAAATAGTGGCCACTACGTCGGCTCTGCCAGTGCCGAGTGCAGACGACGTCAAGTGGTTGGGATTATGGGTAGGTGACGACGGATATATAGGGAAACGTCCCCAGGTGACGAGGGAGAGAGAAAAAGTGAGACAGTGAGTTGTGAATGAGCACTGCAGGGTGATTCATGCCCAGTTGGTCGCGGACGCAGAGGAGAGAACACCTACAATAGGAAGGAAAGTGGGAAAGGGCCATTTTGGCAGTGGATGACGTCGACGCCGGTTTGAGCGGAAGAAAAGAGGACTTGCCACGAATGAACAAACGCAAGTAGATGTTTGTTCTTGCAGAGTTCCTCTACAAGTTATCCTCACCGGAAAAACGGAAGCGTAAGCACACCACGCCCCAGTCCTTTTTTTTTCCCAAAGTGAAACTTTCCAATCCTACGTGAAAGTGTTCCCCAAGTGCGCGATAAATGCTCTCATATTTTCTTCGTGTTATGAAGAAGAACTCATTTTCAATAATCTCTCACTGTCATTCAAGATTCAATTAGTTTTAATTTTCAAGTACTGTTCGTTGAAGAAAAGTAGTATCATTCTCATCAGGGTATTTTTTGTGTAAAGATATCCTATATCTTTTCCCGCTAAGGATTTTTCGCGCTAAGTTCTGCGGATAAGTTCGGAGGAAGTTCGAGGAAGTTCGAGGAATTTCTGGGGGGGGGGTACCAGAAATTTTTGGGGGGGGGTAACTAAAAAATGCCACATCCTCTGTGGGAAAATGACCACAAAAATTGCTTGAACTTGGGGACCAAGACACGTCCACCAAGAACTGATTAATGCCTAGAAAACTTATCGAGGCATCACAGGTCCACTGGTTTTCACTGGATGAACCCCCACTGTTTAACCCCCATGAATTTCACAAAAAACCATTATTCAGTGGTTAGAATTGAACTGAATATTGAAAAGTTTATTGATTGAGATAACATTTTTCAAGAAATATCATTCAAAAATAGTTTTAACAAGAACATACATTTTTATCACTCTGTAAATAATAACCTCAGGAGTGATGTTTGGAATTCAACAGAATTCTTAAGTGAGTAACATGACATAATTACAAGAGTGAGACAAAAAATATTGCTGAATTGATATAGAGTAGATTATTTAGTATTACATAGCAAGAAAATAAAATTAATAATCAACATGTCATAATGTGATGCTTGTTTCGGTGTACAGTGAATCAAAATTACAAATAATTATCATCAGCGACTAGAAGGAACTGGGAAGATTTTTATTGGTATAACACCAGGATATCTTTACCAAACTCAAATGTTCCTTCTCTCATCAGAGATATTTTGTGGTTTTTAAAACCAAGTAAGGCAATACAATAACCAACCACTTAGTAAATGGGCAAGATTGAGTTGGTAAAGCAGTTGGGTTCATGAGAACCCTGGGTTGTCCCATTAGTTGGGTTCAACCACCTTATCAAAAATCAACGATTCACAAAAAATGGGTTTTAACTTCTACCCAAAATTCATATTGCAACCCAAGAGAAAGTTAGGGTCGACCAACAAAATATATACCCCATATTATATAATCATTAAGTACAAGTTTATTCAAAAATACGGTTATTCACTAAATAATTATTAGTTATCAAAATAGCAGCAAAAATATTCAGCATAATATGTGTCTCACTTAATTAATATACATTGGCATTAGTAATTCTCCCTTTAAACCCTCCATGTTTGTAAATATTATCAGTCCATAATTAATTATCAAATAAAGAATCCTCCAAAATTCAACATGATTTACATAAATGACAATAGATTGCACTAATTTCCTCGATTTTCCAATAATTATTAACAATTTACAAGGCATATGGTATTCATGTCAGCTATTGATCAAGTACTGACTAAATTTAATCAAGATGTGTATATATATATATCCCTCAGTATTAATTAGACAAGTCAAAAAGAATCATAGGCGATGCTAACAAAATGAGAACTGCATATTGCATCAACAAAAGAAATCACTCTAAATTTCACTCTTCAATTAACAATAGACATGAGAGCTACATGCTGGTTGCGACAAGATGAAAGTTCATACTTGTCGGGCGATGAAGGTCGCAACTCAACGCCAAAGCCACACTAAAACACAGTAGGCAGTCTTAAGATCAGCTGATCAATTCAATCACTCAGCCATCGATAGAATATCGAACACAGTAAAATCACGACACTTATCACTGTCAAAAATCACCAATTGTGAGAAAGTCCATAAAGTCTTGGTGGAGGAAAGGTGACACAAAACACAATTGAATCTTAATAACTGGGGCCACCTCCACAGCTTATCTGGAAACGAGCCATCTCGGGGATTTATCCCCAAGTTATTCTCCCGTCCTCTCCCTCCAAGCACCCATAATCCTCCACCTTACCCCATCTCACAACCACGGTAGACCGACACTAAATAACATGAGTGATTTAAAAGTGAGAATAAGCATGTACAATACAATATTTCAGAACAATTTCAATTACAAGCATAGAAATAGACTTATTATTCATTATTCAAAACAATATTATTAGGAATCAAGAGAAATTCAACACCGAAATCAAGCATCAAATAGTATTTGAGAAAGCAAACATTAGCATTCATTGAGAAAAATAAAAAAAAATTAAAAAAAATCAATGATATTTCTCTCCTTTTAATTACTGGAATTAGCAATGCCACCATGATATGCCTTTAAATGCGAAACATGACAAATTTTCTCTTTCCCAAGAGAAACTTCCAGAATAACTGTTACAGGAGAGAGATACTTTTTAAGGACGAAAGGTCCGTTCCACAGAGGTTCCAGTTTTGCCATTTTCTGTTCACCTTTAGAACTGACAGGATGGTTTTTGCAGAGAACAAGATCTCCCACACAGAAAGTGATTTGGGAGTGAGATTTATCATAGAATTCTTTATGCCTATTTCTGGCCTTTTTTAAATTAGCAATAACATGATTCAGGAAGACTTGTCTGTCACTATCGCTGAGATCATTCTCGAATAAAGATTTTGGAATGTCCCACTGATTAATTAAAGGATGCTTAAGTTCTCTGCCGAAAATTATTTTGGCAGGAGAATAACCACTGCTCTCATGAGAGGCAGTGTTCAAGGCAAAATTTAAGTCAGCAAGCATAGAGTCCCACGTATGGTGAGCATTATTGCACAAAATAGCAAGTGCAGATTTTAGATTTCTATGCAATCTCTCTACCTGATTAGAACAGGAATAGTATGGAGAAACAAAAATTTGCTTAACCCCCAGTTGCAAACACATCTCCTTAACGGCATGAGATTTAAAAACTTGTGCATTATCAGACACCAAATATTTAGGGAAACCAAATTTCGGGAATACTCTTTGAGTGAGTATTGAAACAACCGAACCAGCTGTAGCCTTACGAACTGGCTCAAGAAAACAGAATTTAGAAAAACGATCAATAAGAGAAAGTATATATTGGTGTCCACCTTTAGTCAAAGGTAAAGGTCCCACAAAATCAATATAAAGTCTTTCCCAAACTTCAGAAGGATTGTGCGACGATAGCATGCCAGGAGGTGGAGCATTTCTGGGTTTACAAGTTTGACACAGATAGCATTTTCTGACCATGTCATAAACCTCTCTTTTCATATCCTTCCACCAAAAGTGTCTGCTAATCTTATCATAAGTTTTAGCCATGCCCAAGTGAGCAGACATACTAGAGCAGTGAAAATATTGAAAAATCATAGGCCTCAAGACCGTAGGCAAAACAGCTCTTCCTCGCTTAATTTTAGAATTCCCATAACATAATAGCTGTCCCTTCAGAAAATAGTTTTTGTCGTTCAAGGAATTATTATTAATCTGATTGAAAATATCCTTTAGAACGAGATCAGTTTCTTGGTGTTTTCGAATGTCGACAAATGACAAAGGCAATTTATGTAACACACAAGAATAAGGAACAGCTGACTCCTTATGAGTGTTAGATTCCACATCTGTTTGACTATTAGTAGATGAGGATGGCTGAATGCGAGAAAGACAATCTGCGACAGAATTAGATGATCCTCGAACATGATGCACAGTGAATTTATAAGAGGATAATTTAAGAACCATCCTCCCTAATTTGCCCAACTGCTTAGGATGAGAGAAAAGCCATGTCAAGGCACCATTATCAGTGTACAAGTGAAATGGTTTTACTTGTAAGTAAACACTGAATTTTTGAATTCCAAAATGAATTGCGTGACACTCCAATTCATAAGAAGAAAATTTACGTTCATGTTCCAAGAGTGCCTTACTAGCGAAAGCCACAGGGACAAAATCACCATTTACTTTGTGATTCAGAACGGCACCAACCGCCAAATTACTGGCATCGACAAATAAATGAAATTCCTCGTCAAATCGAGGGAAAGATAATACTGGTGGATTGGTGAGAGCTTTCTTCAACTGGCAGAAAGCCTCATTTTCAACGGATGTCCATTGAAAAGGAACATTTTTACATTTCAAGCGATTCAGTGGCATAGAAATTTCAGAATACCTTGGAATAAACTTGCAGTAAAACCCACAAAGTCCAATGAATCTGGCCACTTCCTTCACATTTCTGGGAACTGGGAATTGTTCAATTGGTCTCACTCTCTCAGGATCAACTTGCAAGGTTCCATTTGTGATGAGATGGCCCAGAAAAGTGAGTGATTCCACACCAAGCTTAACCTTGTCCTCGCACACCGTCAAACCGGCACTGCGTAGTTTGTTGAGGACAGCATTAACATGAGATACATGGTCTTCAGCAGACTTGGAATAGATACACAAGTCATCAATATATGGGTAGACACATGAATATTTCAAATCGCCCAATACTTCATTAATGAGACGAGTGAATATTTGAGGAGAATTAACAAAACCAAATGGCAATCTATTATACTGGTACACTCCGAACGGCGTCACAAAAGCAGTTAATTTCTTAGAATTCTCAGATAATGGTATTTGATGAAAGGCAGAATTGAGATCAAGAACAGTGAAATATTTAGCATCAGCAAGATATTGGAATGCATGTTCAACAGAAGGTGTTGGATAACCGTCTGATTTAACAACTTTGTTCAACTTACGGTAATCAACCACTAATCTTTCAGATCCATCCTTTTTAGGCACAAGAAAAGCTGGCGAACACCAGTTTGAATTGGAAACCTCAATCACTTTCTTATCAAGTAAAGATTGGATGTGCTTCTTCATTAAATTAGCCTTTGGAGGTGACAACGAATAAGGATGGGATCGAATCGGAGTTGAATCTAGCAGTTCAATTTCATATGTCATAAGAGATGTGACCCCCAATTCTTGAGAAATCACATCAGGAAATTTTGACAATAAGCCCTTCAACTTATCACACAACGTGATTTCAGTGGACGACAGAGCATGTGATTCGGACGAGTTACTAACTGGCGCCGATTTAAACGCTTCGCAATTGTCCGTAAAAGAAAAAAGAGAATTCGGGGCAATTTCAAAACTGACGTTCGCCGGACGAATAATCATCTTTGAATTACAAATGAAATCCACACCCAGTAACACGGGAAACGGGATTTTAGCTAGATAAAACACGTGGTTCCAAGAAAACTTGCCTATTTGAACCTTGAGTGAGACAGAGGAATTAATATGAAAAGGCTGCCCCGACACAGTGATTAAATCGACGTCAACATTCTTACGAATAACCTTTCTCCGGCAACATTTCAGAGAAGCAAAGAAATCTTCATCACACAGTGAAACTGAACACCCAGTGTCAATTAGAGCCTGGCATGGCATAGAATGAAGATTAATAGATAATATTGGCAATCGAGTCGAACACTTGTCACGGACACTCATCAAACTCACGGCAGGCTGAGTAAATCGTCGTCTTTTGCGACACTCGTTCACTTTGTGGCCAGGTTTATGACAGTAAGAACAATTAATAGGAAAAGAAACTTCCCTAGGCGCACTGGAAGAGGCAACAGAAGACGGATTCCTAGAGATACGATGGAAAGTGTTGGAATATTCAGCACAGTCCATTAAATGTTTAGAAGCCTGCGTGATAACAGAGTCCAATTCTACAAATGTGTTAGGCTGATTTGAGAACATAATTGCAGATTTTGTTAAAGGATTTAACCCTTGAATAATGAGTCGCACAATAGAAGACTCGGAATACTGCAAACCCAGCACCTGAGTGGCATTACGCACAGAACACACGAAATCGTGGGGCGTTTCGCGAGGGAACTGAAATCTCTTAACTTTCGTAGTGATCAAGCGATCAAACTCTCTGTCACTAACAATTCTAGCCCAAACTTTTTCTGTGATTTGAGACCATGCGAGATTCAAGTTTAACATAGACAACCAAAAATGACGAGAGCTGGCAGGAAGTTTAGATACTACAAGGTACAATAACGTTGACAGAGGAACCAAGGACAAAGAAACGATTTCATTAACTTTTAACATGAAATTAAACCAATTCTCACTGTTTGACACTTCAAATGGCGGAAAATCACTGAGTAATTGTTTGACAATTACTAACCCTTCAGAAACTGGCAATGTCTGAGAAGCAGACATTTCGTGAGAGACGTGAACATCACTGCTTTCCTCGTGCGTTGGGCGAGGTGGAACCACTTCTAAAGAAGATTCCCGTTCATTATTAGAAACTTCACTTCCTACGGACACATTAGCCGTACCCCTAGCCTTACGATCCTCGCCCGTGGTTAAATAAGTTTTTTCGTACGGGTTGTCAGTACCTCCAGGCATTTTGAAAAGTGAAGTGACGACAACGAGAAAAAGAGAGAGAAAAAGCGAGAAATAAAACTATCTCTCATTACTGGAAGAATCCAATAGGAAAAGAGGGGTGCGAGAATAACTAGCTGCTATCCAAACTATCAAGAACATTACGAGCATTACGAACATTAATGTCAAATGGCATATGACCACGAGGAAAAGTCGGCAACACTAGTCACGTAATCCCACACGAACCAAAAAGCACTTAATGGAACATAAAATAACTCACTTTTAAGAGGAGAAACAACCAGAAACTGCAAAAAGTGGAGAAATAGTGGAGAATTGTCACCATTGTCCAGTACTCGGAGACCTCGACGAAAGGACAGGAAATCGAACCACGCTCTGCTACCAAAATGTGACGTTACGTCGTAAAATCTGGTTGATTTTTCACGTAAGTCCAGACAAGGGAAATACTCCAACCGTCGGTCACATGCTGGATCAGCGAAAGACTCCACAAACAAGAAAAACAGCTCACAAGAAAAAGGTAGCCAAAAATAATTTACGAGTTATTACCGTACGATATCTATTCAAAGTAGAGTATTCAAAAAATCAGAAGTATTACAGAAAACAATGATAGTAAATTCATGATCCCAAAGGAAACATTACCAGCAGAAAATTGCTCTAAATATGCCATGGCTCACAAGACATGTGACTCCCAGCAGGTCACGACCAGAAAGAGGGCTCGCCTATGCAAGGCGAGACAGCATTTGAGGGGAGGGCTTCTTCCAGGGAGTGGAGGGGTAGCCAGGCGAATTCAACAACCGCCCACTGATGCGTCACCGCCCCTGCAGAAACGGCCGCTCCGCAAAACACCATTCCCTGGTTTTGAGACAACAGCCAGCACCCAGAATTTTCCCCTCAACTTCTGGGTTGGAGACATCAGAGGAATCAGAGGGATAGTTCATTGGAACACATGGAGGGGAAGGAGATACTGGGGTGAGGTGTTGGAGGGAGAGAGAATTGTGATAGGACAATGGTAAAACTTCTCACTCCAAGTGCAATACTAAGGCCTTAGCACCGATTTCCCCTTGCTTGCCAAGGAGAAGTATTTCTCCGCAGTAGTCCTATATAAGTCTTGCATTGCAGGTAGGCTGGTTCGGGGCTGGTTCGGAGGCTGTTTCGGAGGCTGTTTCAGAGGCTGTTTCCAGAGGCTGAGTTTCCAGAGGCAGGGTTTTCAGAGGCAGGGTTTTCAGAGACAGGATTTTCCAGAGACAGGATTTTGCGAGACAGGATTTTGCGCGAAAATCCTTTGCGCGAAAAACCTTAGCGCGAAAAATCCTTAGCGGGGAAAGTTCTGCGGATAAGTTCGGAGGAAGTTCGAGGAAGTTCGAGGAATTACTGGGGGGGGGGGGGTACCAGAAATTTTGGGGGGGGGGGACACTAAAAAATGCCACACAGACAATAATAATGTATTTTTTTATTTTTTTTTGCCAAATTGGCAATTTCTTTTTTTCTTTGCTCACGTAAGCGTGAACTCATTTCTCATCCGGACCGCATCACCCCGGAAAAGAAATTCATTCACGCTGGGGGGCTATGTGATGACTCGAGCAGGGGATAAAAAAAAAAAGAAATAAAATAAAATAAAAGAATATGTTCTGTAGCAATATTTGATTCATTCATCATTGTATTAAAAAAATTAGTGTATGTTGTTCGCTTAGTTCAAATAGTGGCCACTACGTCGGCTCTGCCAGTGCCGAGTGCAGACGACGTCAAGTGGTTGGGATTATGGGTAGGTGACGACGGATATATAGGGAAACGTCCCCAGGTGACGAGGGAGAGAGAAAAAGTGAGACAGTGAGTTGTGAATGAGCACTGCAGGGTGATTCATGCCCAGTTGGTCGCGGACGCAGAGGAGAGAACACCTACAATAGGAAGGAAAGTGGGAAAGGGCCATTTTGGCAGTGGATGACGTCGACGCCGGTTTGAGCGGAAGAAAAGAGGACTTGCCACGAATGAACAAACGCAAGTAGATGTTTGTTCTTGCAGAGTTCCTCTACAAGTTATCCTCACCGGAAAAACGGAAGCGTAAGCACACCACGCCCCAGTCCTTTTTTTTCCCAAAGTGAAACTTTCCAATCCTACGTGAAAGTGTTCCCCAAGTGCGCGATAAATGCTCTCATATTTTCTTCGTGTTATGAAGAAGAACTCATTTTCAATAATCTCTCACTGTCATTCAAGATTCAATTAGTTTTAATTTTCAAGTACTGTTCGTTGAAGAAAAGTAGTATCATTCTCATCAGGGTATTTTTTGTGTGTTTTTGGAAAGTAAAATATATTGTTTCATTGTAATCATCATCATCAGGGTATTTTTGTGTGTTTTTGGAGGGTAAAAATCTATTGTTTCATTGTAATCATTATCATCAGGGTATTTTTTGTGTGTTTTTTTTGGAAGGTGAAAATATATGTGTAATATGTTAAAGAATGATTTCTCTGGCGTGATCATTCCTTTGCTCGATCTCCTTCCTACCCTATATGTGATGTCGTGTTCCGTCACAATATATATATATATATATATATATATATTGTGTTCCTTTACATTATTTATATATATATATATATATATAAATAATGTAAAGGAACTTCTTCTTGCCCTGGGGTGGGCACACAAAAAAACTTAGAAATTGACAGAAAAACGAAAAATAAAATAAAAGTGAGGAACTTACGGGGAAAGGTTGTTTTTACAAATTTTCGATGGGACGCAGCCCATCTTTCTCAAGTGAGAAGAGGAGGGAAAGTGAGAAAAGGGCATAAGGAAGGGTGCAGGGCAGAGGGCTAAGATGGAGGGAGGAAAAACGGTGGACGGGGATTGGTTGTTCTTTCTAATGGGCGCGGTTGAGTCCTGGACCAGAAAACGCACGGAAAGCCCATATGCATGCCTGTTCCAAGTCCTTCAGTTCTAGGGGGGTGGTAGACGGGGGGAGGGAGGCTAATATTCCCACTTTATAGCATTGGTCAAACAGAGCTTTGTGGGAGGAAGCATGAACGGCGACTGGAAGGGAAGCAGAAACAGAAGAAACGATATTGCATGAAGAGCGATGCCCGTTCATTCGGATGCAAAGGGGAGTGGTGGATAAGCCGATATAAAAAGCGGGGCATTTCTGGCACAACAGTATATACACAATGTTTTTTGTTGTGCAAGAAATGTCCGACACAGAGGGGAGAGGGAAGGCAAGGAATTGATCGGGAAAATATTGACGATTAAATAATTCCTGGAGTATAGGTCAAATGTATATGATGCAAAAAGTTGTTAGCCAACGTTTCGGTTTATTTTAAAACCTTCATCAGCTCTTAGTTATGCACATACAGTAAAACCTCGGATGACGGCTACAATCCATTCCAGAAAGCTGGTCGTTATCCGAAATGTTCGCTCTCCGAAACAAGTTTCCACATAAGAAATAAAGGAAATAGGAATAATTGGTTCCTAGATCCTATTGACTCGCTATAATATGAAAGTCACTGGGTATATTGGACCCATATTATGGGTATTGTATTACATTGTATTACTTGTAGACTTTCTATTGTAGACATTGTATTTCCTAGTATCCATTTTGGATCGCACAGCACCGAACACAAACATGGCCGCTACACATCTGTTCGCGAACTGAAATTTTGTTCGCCATCCGAGGCAAATTTTTAGCGAAATGTTTCGTCGTTATCAGAGGCGTTCGCTAACCGAGGTTTCACTGAGTACACAATTAAAAAACATGACATATTTTTTTTATTTTTTTTACAAATATGAGCAAAACTAAGCCCTGATGAAGGTTTTAAAATAAACCGAAACGTTGGCAAACAACTTTTTGCATTTTACGTCATGACCTGTACACCATGAATTATTTAATCATTACTCTCTGATACATAGACGTACGCAACCATCTGCATAAGCTAGCGGCAAGTCAGGCATGTTAACTAATTCAACTGTTTTTTAGTTCCGGGACTAGCCACGGTGACAACTTTTACGGGAGCCACCTGCAACGCATATCTCAATTCAAAGATCACTCTAAGGTAATGAACCCAAGCATAGTTAACATTTCCGTAAATCCGACTCTCAGTGCACGCAGCGTTTTCAAAATGTGTTCCGTGTTCTTCATTCCAAAAATCTCCGAGCAGGGCAGCAGCTATCACAATTTAGAGGAGGGTGGTGTACTTAGGACATAGTGTACCTAGGAACATTTGCAACTACCGGCAATTCATGCAACCTAGCGGCTTTAAACTAAGCTATTATGTGAAAGATAGACTAGAGCTGGCGTCTTCAATTAACATGGCCACGAGGGCCACATTCCAAGTTCCGAATCGCCCCGCGGACCGGATAGCAAATTTGCCGATGACTGAAGTATTCGATACCAACGTATACTGAAGAAGTACTGAAGCATCCGGTGGCGTATTTCTTATTTACGAACAGTTGAAGGCGACTTTGACGAGCAGTACAGCGCTGCAATGCTCCTAGCGGCGTCTCACGGAGTTAAACGAGCGAGAATCGTGCGCAACTTGAAACGAGTGCGCGGACCGGATGAAAGCCCTCCGCACGCCTTATTTTGGAGACCCCTGGGCTGGAGTGCAAAAGAGGACAATTATGTGTCCATTAGGGTAATCCTCACAAAGGAGACGCAAATTTGAATTTTTTGTCGCTGAAAAGTAAATATTTTTAGTTGTTTATCCAAATCTTTTACCGAAAATCGATCACATCAACAGTGGTTATCGTGGCACAGGTGAAATTGAGATATGATTGTGAGTAGTATTAGCTACTTATTTGGTATTTTAAACATAATATTCCCAGCACTACGAATGAAGTCATTTTTCACTCCTACCTTGTTATTGCTTATTTTTTGCATACTATATCCCCGTTTATTCATAAGTTCCTTTAGTTTACCATTTTTTTTTTAATTTTTTTTCAATATTTCAGTCGAGGTTTTAACAAAAAAATGGTATTTTTAAAAAATGCGATGTTTGACAGTATTGTTTGAATCTATTTATTTACTACGTACGTCTACTCCGCTAAATTGGAGTCACCTTTATTGAAGAAAGGCGTCCAGATTCAGCTTCCAACAACTGCACCGCGAGTAATTCTCCATTGCCTCAGTGCACTCCCTTCGAATTTCCGCCAAAAAAATGATTCGCTTCTACGCTGACCCAAGTTTACAGGAGTGTCTGGAGCGAGGCGGGAAACAGGTGTACGTCATGGCGTTTGCCGTGACGTCAAAGCCTAACCTGTAGCGCTCCGTAGTGAATAACGGACCGCTTGGTGGCGCCCCGGAGTATGAGCCTTCAACGGACCGCACCTAAATTAATGTATGGAAACCGGCGCTTCTGAAAATAAGATGGGTTTCCTCTCGGCCAATCACGGCTATATAAGCTACCATGAAGACTTTACAAGCTGGCAAACTTCATCCACTCACCGTTAGCCCTGAGGAAGGACCCGACTAATGTTCCGAAACGTCAGCGGAACGGAGAGAGACCACCCGGCTGGAAGCCCGAATAGCCTTTTTCGAATATATTCGCCCGGAAAGCGTTGGATCTTAATTCATCGATTCATCTTTTTCCGATTTTCTAACAATTTCCCCCCCAAAAAACCTCAGAGAAATCAAAAAATAATTTAAATGTCTTGTCTGGATTTCATATATACTAACAAATTGGTCCAAATAAATACAAATAAATTGGTCCAAACAAACTCAATGCCTGTCTTATAAAGAAGTTATCTGCGGTCTTCGTGCAGTCGTCTTCGATGTGACACGGACTGGCAGCTTTATCTCCCACCCATTTCGATAACTTCGCTTTATCTGTTATTTATCTAGTTACTCCAAACACGGCAACCAAAGATAGCATGTGATTCACTCGTTATCAGCATGGCTTCTACCGAGAAATACGTTTTTTGCTGACTCGATTGGCGGTGGGATAAAGAGAAGCATCCTGTGAGTTTCTCAGAGCAACGTTCTCGTCCCGATCTCAAATAGAATAAATATAATAGTACTTGAATGGTATAGTAACCCAGGGTGCGGTCCAAAGCACGCTACATTCGCTACCTTATGACGGAAGTGCTCCGGAGCACCGGTTCGTGGGCGCTACGTTCGCTACGAGAATTTCTTTTCGGACCGGTCAGGAGCGAAGTCAAAATGGCGGAAATGAACGAGGGCGGGCTGACTGGGATTATGAAATCGAAGATATGGTTTTAATTGAAAAATGAGGCGATTATGGTCATTGAATATTAATGATAATGTTCGAATATCATTAAAATGAATTTTCTTTTCCTATATCGAGGTTCCACAAAGTATACCAAGAAACTTTGGACTGCATTTACCCCTGCATACCTACTCCTTCTAAATGAATCCCATTACCATAGTAATGTATAAAGAAGGTATTCTATCCTTTACTCACTTGAAACATATTCACTTATAATACCTCACGACTATTATAAATCATTAATTCATTCCAATTATTTTTATATCTTACCTTTCCTCAGATTCTAATTTATGACAAGAGAATTGATGTGTCGATATATGTTCTTACCATCGTATCTTATTCTACATTCCCCTTTTAATAATTTTTGTTGCCTTCTGAATGTAAAGGCCGCTTTCAGACACATCTTAGTCCATTTTGGGGGAGATACGAGGATATCTACGGATAGATAGGGCTTGCTATACATATATTTACTGAAATCACAGTTGAATTTACATCTGTTTACTATATACTCCTACTCGGCGACTTCGTTGTCACCCTTATTGAAAAACGGTGTCCAGATTCAGCGTCCAACATCTGCAGTGTGAGTAATTTCTCCAATGCCTCAGAGCAATGCCTTTCGTTCTCGTTATACGCCAATATATCGTTATATCAGAAGTGATCGATCACCTTTGCACAAAACAAGATCTTTGTACAAATTTACAATTATCTATGTACAAACACATTGTAAAAAGTAAATGGACTAACAAAATGTATATTTCCTCTCCCTATCATGAACTACAATAACATATGGTTTATTTTTTAGCCTCTTCAAAGTACGAAGACTGGGCGGACACTTGGAAACTTTCGGCAAACCCACGGAAATGCGTCCACGTGACGAACATCCGAGCGATCGTCCTAACGATAGTTGGGCGAACTAGCCGTGTGAATGCATGTCCTGACAATAGTCACGTAGTTCCGAACGTTGCCACTTTACGATGGTTAGGCGCTGGGAGACCGGAAACGGAAGTGACAAGAGAAAGGAGAAAAGTTCGTCAAACTCCCTTCGCTCTATTTTTTTTCGTGGATTTGTCCAAGCAAGGAAGAATATGGGCGGAAGAAAACTTATTTGGTAAATACACGTTGAACACAGTAATATCTTGACCAGCCCCCCTGAACTAGGGCTTTATGCATGTTCCTATTTTGAAGCCAGTCATAAGCTGTGGCCAGTAGAGGCGCCACTAGCCGAAGAGCCTATCGGCAGCATGACGTTGCTTTGCTCAGCATTGGATTTTGCTGGCAATAGATACTGAATGTAAGGTGAAGACCGTCTATGTAGTACGTTATTTTTAATGCAAATAACATCCAAATTAAATGCTCGAGTTAAGGTGTATCTTAAGGAATGCAATTATTTAACTAAGCGGAGAATAGGGATAGCTGTAACGGCGATGAAACCGGGAACGAAATTATTATATTAGCTTTAGCACTGGTGAATTAGGAGTCAACATAAATTAAGAAAAGAAAGGAAAACGTACCATCTTTAATTGTGGTCGAAATGGGACAATTGCTCCGTTAACCAGTTAAATTATTCCAGGTACAGACACTTCTCAAAATTTAAAGAAAGGAAATAAGCAGCCATGAATCGTGGGCGTATCCAGACGGGGCAGCCCCCCAGAAACTAATATCGCAATTGTTTATGGAAAATCAGGACTTAATCGAAACGAAAGTTTTTGAACAAATTTTCTTTTAACATACGGCAAATGATATTAGAGTAAGACGTGCCACTTAAATAAAAATGATTTGTTTCATGCAAATAATTTAAAAAACTAATGAAGCGTTATTGTAATTTTCTTAAAATATTTGTTTCACTCAAACTATCCGTGCTAAAATATCTGTGCAAAAATATCGGTGCATCTCAAGGGCGGATATAGATGGGGGCGTAGGGGGCGCGCGCCCCACGACCTGAATATTATCGGAAATGAACACAAAGGCATTCTATTACAGCGTTACACCATTAATTTAAAAAAACACCAATTTAAACATCCAGCAGAACGAGCGTCGTGTATTAGACTCTAGAGCATGGGTTCCCAAACTTTTTTGTACCACGCCCCCCCCGCTACACATATCAGCTTTCCATTTTGCAATGCCCTATTTCCACGGTGCCGTACATACCAACTCCTACTTGTACAAGTACTTGTACTCGTACAAGTATGTGCCTACTTCATACGGTGAGTAGGTAGATTATTTTGTTCACTGTTGAATGCGGTAACGCAGAATGGAAAGATTCAATAATTGTGCGTACGATGAAAATTAAAACAAGAATACATGAAAAACGAATATAATTACTGATACAAAATTTAACTTTGTAACACAGATACATTTTCAAATTTAAGGAAGGTGAAACAATAGGCCTACCTACTTACAAAAACAAAACATAAAATGTAATTTAGTGAGATGGGTGCGCTTGCATGTCCTATATAAGTTGACAGTTCCTGGGTTGAGTTTCAGACAAAGCACAGCGTAGGTCACTTTCGACATCAAGTTTGTTGCGGTACTTGGTTTTGATCGCCACAAGAGTTGAAAACGCTTTTTCGCACGTGTATGTTGTTAAAAAAGGCAAGTACATCCGAACAGCTTTCTTTGAAACTTTTTCAAAGATCAGAGGAAATTATTTTTGTACTTTTTTTATTTATGTCATTTGGGTGTCACGCCCCCCCTGGACTTTCTCCACGCCCCCCCAGTTTGGGAACCCCTGCTCTAGAGATTTGTTGGAAATTTTGTAAATTATTGAAAACCAGGACAGCGCTCTGATAAACGCTCCGATAAGCACTCCGCTTCTCGGAATAATAGTAAATCCAAGGCAAAGGCAGCATCACGAATTTTCCGCGAATTCCAAAAATTTCCACTCTCTTATCTTATCTCCTTATCGCGTGGTTTCGTAAAGTCTTGAGTGTATGACAAAGGCTTAGCAATCAGCACGTGAGAAGGCGAAGTCCTCTGCTAGTCATACGTTTTCCTCCTTCCCCACCCCTTCCACCCCCGCTTCCTCCTTTCCCTCGGACGCTGGACGTCGGCCGCGGATTACGCACGGGCTAACGCGGAGCGCGTGATGGTCAAAGGGCGCCTAGAATATTCGAGAGAATTCGAGAGTCATGCAATATATTTATGAGTTCTATCGCTGCCGTTATAATCTCTTATTGATCGTGGAAAAAAAAGACATTCGGAACCTGTCTGTTCTACAGTCTATCGCTGAGGGTGGTTCCTACGAGGGTGGCACGACAATATCGAATATGGCATCCCTCCGAAAGGGATTAATTATAGGAATTTTTACAAAATAAATACGATTTTTATGTTCAACAGAACAAACGAACTATACTACAACTGTAAATAACCACAGTAGCTCGCAAAATCTTCAAATAAGAGTTTTAAACACATGTTCTCTGGGGCCGTATTCTGTATTTCGTCGGTACCGCACCGGTCGGTTTCCCTTCCCAGCCCACCGACGGCACATCATTCCGTACCGACGACGGTTACCACACCGACGACGGCTAATTCAGCGATTCAGTATGGTCGTCGGTTTCAAACCAGTCGGTACGGTTCCCCCTCCTTCTCAAACAGGGAAAATCCGAGTATATCCGAAGTTAGAAGTCATCTAACGTGTCTCCACCAATGAAAGAAGGGTAAAAACAAGTGAAGACTCATTGGCACAGTTTGTTGTCGTCATTCTCAATCTTTTTATTTGCGGAAATTACGACTTATTGCTAGATTAAGATAAACGATATTGAATAAGTTGTTAACAATGCTTATATAATGTGTGGTAGTAATGCTGTACATACAGAATCGAAGGAAACAATATTACAACATCACAATAAAGTTTGTATGTGATGGAGATTGTTGTTGCTGGAATGAATTATTGAAACTATCCTTGAGATCGTAGTTTCTTTTTTTAAATATTGGTTCCGTATATTGCTATTCATTCATGATTTGGTAATATAGTTGTCATTAAGTAAGTTCCGTCTAAATGTTATCAACGGAAGGTTATGCCATTGGCACCGTAGCAGACGAAAATAACATACCATGGAACGTGAACGTAGGATTCAAAAGCAAATGTAAATGTCATATTAGAGGAACAAGTTAGGAAATTGTTATAAAAATATGGAACTGGGTGTAATTAAAAGAAGTGCAATGACGAGGAAGTAAAGAAATTGTGATTGGGTGAAATACATATGTTTAAGTTGCGCATTCCAAGTGAGAGAAAATGATAGTATTGCGGCAAACATCATACTTATTAACAAATATCTTCTTTTATCGTCAAGGGAGTCAATGGCAGACGATAAAATGAAATATAGTTGCCTATTACAGATGAAAGAAACTGATACCGTTGTGGCACTCTTCATACTTAAATAAAAAGATCTTATTTCTATGCCGAGAGAAACGCCAATAATGATGATTGAGTGAAATAATAGTTGCCTATTCAGAGTGAGATAAAGTGATAACATTGCGGCAAAACTCATATTTAATCAAAAATATCTTTTTTATGTCAAAGGAGCAAATAAATGATGATAGAGTAAAAGAAAGCCTATTACAAGCGAGTGAAAGTGGTAACATAAATGAGAGAAAGTCATTATATAGTGGCAAACCTCATGTTTATTAACCAATATCTTATATTTATGTCAAGGTAATCAATATAGATGATGACACAGTGAATTATAGTGGCCTATTCGAAGGGGCAGAAAAAGATAACATTGCAGCAAACCTCATTATTTACTCGGTGATGAGATAAAAACAAAATAAAACGTACAATGCGCACCGGGGAGTTGATGAAACCCACTAGTCGGTGGCCGTACCGACACCTTTTTGCTGTCGGCAAGGCTACCGACGGTCTCTCGCCCTCACGTCGGTGCCGCACCGATCGGGTCTACAGAATCGCACGACTTCTTACCGGATGTCGGTGTGACGTCGCACCCGACGAATCGGTGCCGCACCGTTCGGTTTGGAGTTACAGAATACGGCCCCTGAAGAGATTTTCAGGCTGAATCATATGCTTAGGGTTCTTAAGCTTGGGCTTTTCTACAGGTGGCGCTACCCCCAAACCAAAGCGGAGAACGCAGGAACTGGCTTCAAAAAAGAAACATGGAATCCTATGGGCTGGGATAGGGAGTTCTAGGGGGCTGATCTTGACCCTGCATACCTCAGCACCTTTAGCCTCATTCACATTACGATTGTTCCAGCGATTGACGGACTATCGTGCATTCACACGACGATTGTTAAAACCTGTGCTGCCCTCTAGTGCTGACATCTAAAGTGAACGGGAAATTGACGGTTAGCGAAGATGTTGAGGTATGCAGGGACAAGTTATTATTGTGTTCAACTTGTATTTACCGAATAATTTTTCTTCCGCCCATATTCTTCCTTCCTAGGACAAATCCATGAAAAAATAGAGCTTCACGAGCTTTTCGTCATTCTCTTGTCGCTTCCGTTTCCGGTCTCCCAGCGCCTAACCATCGTAAAGTGGCAACGTTCGGAACTACGCCAACTATTGTCAGGACATGCATTCACACGGCTAGTTCGGTCAACTATCGTTAGGACGATCGCTCAGGCAATCGTAATGTGAACGAGGCATTTCCTAACCGTCAATTTCTCGTTCATTTTAGATGTCAGCGTTAGAGGGCAGCACAGATTTTAACCATCTTTGTGAATGGACGATAATTCCAACGATTGCTGGAACAATCGTAATCTGAACGAGGCATATGTGAATCTTGAATCGTTGGAGAATACATTATATATTTGTGTAATGCATTAATCATGCTTGAATCCATGAGAATCTGCCAACCTACTGCATTAAAAAAAATATGACGAATAGCAATTCACAGAGATTATTATTTTTCAGTTATAAGGCATCTCTAATGAATTGTTTTCAGATTTTAAAATCTCTTCGGTTTGCCTGAATGAAATGCAACGCAAAATTAGTGATTCACGATAAATTAATTGTGAAATGCAATTACTTTTAATGTAAATAACTCTTAAACGAGGCTCAATCTGTCAGACTACAGACATTTTTAACTGTTCCATTGCATGCAACTATTTCTCAAAGATTTTCATACTTATTGAAGCATTTAATTGTGCGAGTAAAGAATTCGTTTTAATGTCATCTAAAAATTTACCGAGCCTCAAAAATTTTCATTTCCCCGATATAGTTAAAGGAATATCTATAGCACTGATTACTCTGTGAAAAAGCTTTTAATCACGTTCTACGAAACCAGTGTTTATTTAGTTCCGTTACACTAAAATATATACCACATATTCCTACTAGTCAAATCAATAGTAATTATGGCGAAGGGTTTATTTTTATTGCCAGCCTGTATGGCCATTCGTCAAGATCTAATGATGAGTCACCGCCTTTCATAAGTAGCATCACCGCAGTCATGCCGAATTCAAATCGTTCTTATTGAACGATTCGGCGGATTTGAATCTCCCTTCTTTCATTATGAACGATGCTTGGATTCGGCGAATTGGAATCATCCATCAAATCCTTCGTTTTGAACGATTCTAGTGGAAAACGTAGATTCAATTCATCCGGTTCATGCCCTTCAATTGTTCATTTTGAGCCATCCCTAGTAGCACCAAAAGGTTTTTATCTGTATATTTTTAAGATTTCGAAATACATCGAATGTGTATATTATACATATTGTATACATGTCTGATGATCCATGGTCCTTGATATATATACCAGAATCTTTAAAATATACAAATGATATCCTAACGGCGTAACCAGGGATCATCAGACATGCATAAGATATGTGTAATATACAGATTTACGACAAGTTATACGTATTTAATCTACATAAAATCCATATTATGGCAGCAGATAGAATACGTTTAATATCTAGATATTATCTGCGTGGTAGAGGACATTTGCATGTATTTTATACAGATATAATATGTATACAGTGTATACTATGATACGTATTAAATCTAGATATAATCCTTTAGGTGCTACTAGGGATTCAATCATGAACGACGCAGCTCTAGTATCCCAAATGAGATCGGATAAGACGAGAACGTTGCTCTAAAGGCCGTTTTACACGGTACACGGAATTGCGCAATCTGACGTACGTGCGAAGGCGCAATCAAAATTGCGTCGTGTAAAGCGGTGAATTGCTGGAACACATGCGAGAATGCGTGGATGCTAGACGGCAAAATAGCCCCTGTTCTAATTTCGTCCATGCATTCGTGCAATTTCACGCTATTTTTGAAATTAATGCATATCTAACCTGCGCAATTCCGTGCCCCGTGTAAAACGGCCTTTAGTAGATGTCAAATAATTGTAAGGTTACTCTGGCTTAAAATAAATCCAGAAACATGAAGGGGTATCCAATCATTACGTAGGCGTTAAGGGGGGAGGGTTGGGGGTCAAGACGATTCTCACCCAATCCCATGGGGTCTGGGGGGTCCTGGCAAGTATCACGTAATTTTCTTTTTGCAAGAAACAGCGAAAAATTGCGAGAAAACTGAATTGAATTGAGCAACACGTAATCTTAAATACAAGTATTGGCTAATCATAAATAAAAATAAATAAATAAAACTGTTTTTTGACTAATAAAACGCAATGAAGCATAGATTAACGTATTTACACTAAATAAATACGTATTTTGAACTATATCGCGTGAGATTAGCCGTATAGGGCGAAGCCAAATTTATTTATTTATTTCTTTCCAACTGCCCCGTAAACAGCCCATTGAGGCCGTTACAACGGAGGATTAACAAAGCACGTAAATGTAAAACGGCCTTAAGGAACTAACAGGATGTTTGTCTTTATCCCACCGCCAATCGAGTCCGCAAAAAAACGTATTTCTCGGTAGAAGTCAAGCTGATAACGAGTGAATCACGTGCTACCTTTGTTCGCCGTTTTTGGAGTACCTGGATAAATAGCAGATAAAGCGAAGTTATCTAAATGGGTGGGATATAAAGCTTCGCGCTCGTGTCACATCGAAGCCGACAGTGTACAGACGCAGCACGAAGACTTCTTTATAAGGCTGCCATTGAGATTGTGTGGTCCAATTTACTTGTGAGTATAATTTCTAAGCCTAAACGTAATCCTGATTGAACCTCTTAATACGTTCATATTCCCCTCATTTGAGTTACTTTCCATATCTTTCATTAAGGGGTCTTCTCGTATCGAACGTCCCTAGTAGCACCAAAAGGATTACATCTAGATTTAATACGCATCATAGTACACAATGTATACATATTATATCTGTATAAAATACATGCAAATGTCCTCTACCACGCAAATAATATCTAGATATTGTACATATTATATTTGCTGCCATAATATGGTTTTTATATAGATTAAATACGTATAACTCGTCGTAAATATGTATATTATACATATTTGATGATCCCTGGTTACGTCGTAAGGATATTATAAGCATATTTTAAAGAGTCTGGTATACATCAAGGACTATGAATCATCAGAAATGTATAAAATATGTATGATAAACAGATTTGCAAATCTGTATACCGATGTATTTCTAAATCTTAAAAATATACATATATATAATCCTTTTGGTGCTACTAGGGGTAGCGCCTACGAACCGGTGCTCCGGAGCACTTCCGTCATTAGCGTAAGGTAGCGAATAGCATGTCTTAAATTTGAATCTGAGGAAAGGTAAGATATAAAAGTAATTGGAATGAATTAATGATTTATAATAGTCGTGAGGTAGTATAAGTGATTATGTTTCAAGTGAGTAAAGGATAGAATACCTACTTTATACTTTACTATGGTAATGAGATTCATTTAGAAGGAGTAGGTATGCAGGGGTAGGTGTGAGAAATGCAGTCCAAAGTTTCTTGGTTTACTTTGTGGAACCTCGATATAGGAAAAGAAAATTCATTTTATTGATATTCGAACATTATCATTAATATTCAATGACCATAATCGCCTCATTTCGCAATTAAAACCATATCTTCGATTTCATAATCCCAGTCAGCCCGCCCTCGTTCATTTCCGCCATTTTGACTTCGCGCCTGACCGGTCCGAAAAGAAATTCTCGTGGCGAACGTAGCGCCAACGAACCGGTGCTCCGGAGCACTTCCGTCATTAGCGTAAGGTAGCGAATGTAGCGTGCTTTGGACCGCACCCTGGGTTACTATACCATTCAAGTACTATAATATTTATTCTATTTGAGATCGGGACGAGAACGTTGCTCTAAGAAACTCACAGGATGTTTCTCTTTATCCCACCGCCAATCGAGTCCGCAAAAAAAAACGTTTTTCTCGGTAGAAGCCATACTGATAACGAGTGAATCACATGCTATCTTTGGTTGCCGTGTTTGGAGTAACTAGATAAATAACAGATATAGCGAAGTGGGTGGGATGAAAGGGTGGGAAATAAAGCTGCCTGTCCGTGTCACATCGAAGACGACTGCGTTAAGACGACGCACGAGGATCGCAGATAACTTCTTTATAAGGCAGCCATTGACTTTGTTTGGGCTAATTTATTTGTGAGCATAATTTCTAAGCCTAAATGTAAACCTGAGTGAACCTGTTAATATGTTCATGTTCCCGTCAATTGAGTTACTCTCCATGCCTTTCATTAAGGGGTGTGAATAGTGAAATTGACAATATTTTAGAACAGTGGCGTAACTAGGAATATGCTTTGGGGGGATGAGGGGGCTTTGGTGGGAGATGTGGGGGCCTTGGGGGGGATTAGGTGTGTTAGTGGGGGCAACCCCCCGCGGAAACGGGGATTTATGGAGAAATTTTTTAAAATAACATGCCTGAAAATGCATTTCGCATCATTTTGGCACTTAAAATTTAACTTTAAGCAGACGCAGTTTGTATATATCAAATCCAGACAAGAAATTAAAATTATTTTTTGATTTCACTGAGGTTTTGGAGGGGTATACATCCCCTCATCCCCCCAAGGCCCCCATGGCTAAGGTCGGAAAGTTTTCTTCGTTTGATAAGGTATTAATAATCCTTATTTAAGCCAAGCGCTACCAGCTAGCAGGGTACTCTGCTACCTGCTAGCATCCTGCGTCGTATCAGCACTCAGATCCTCGCCCCAAGGTCACCTCACTTGCGGCAGTGGGAGCCAGAACGACGTCACACGGAGTTTTTCCCGGCATTCATACTTACCCGTCGCGTTTTCGCGCGCTTGAAAATTTTCACTTTTTATTTTATCGCGAAAATAGATATAGTCATAAAAAAATCTAAAAGCGTGAAATACATACTCCAGGAGTAATAATCTTTCGATTTAGGCAATAAAAAAGTAAAAGGAAACCACCTTCTTGTTCTTAGCCACCAAAGTTGCCCGCTTACTCAACCATTTGTGAGTTTTGGGGTTATAAATCATAACTGATAACTTCAGGCTCTACTTTGTGAAACCTCTCCATATTAGAAATAAAGGAATAAAACTTAGTGAGGGTCACTATTATTTTAATATGGGCACGACCCGGGTTTCGTAACGTGGTTACATACTTGGAGTCGAAATTCCTTTCCACACTTTTTTTTTGTTACTTTCTGCGGAACAGTTTTTGTTGAAATATTATCGATTCGATTGAACCAATTGGATTCCTGAATCCCAGACGATGATAGGCGAGTTGAATATCGAAACCTTGGAAGGAGATATGGAGGACCTTACCCATTTTGAGACCTAAGAAATCTTCACTGCTTTGGTTCCCTGGGAAAAACAGGCATTACACAGATATTAGTGACTTTGTCTTCGTTTTTTTACACGTAGCCAATAAATTTGAAAAACATCAGTTTAGCGACTATTTCATTCTGAATTACTAAGTTTCATGTATTCACATCCTTGTTCATAGCCACCATAACTGCTCGCTCACTCAACCATTTGTGAGTTTAGGGGTTATAAATCATGTTTAGGAACACTTTGTTGATGAGCTTTCGATGAAACGTAATTGCAAAAATTCCGAGGAAATGGAGTCGATCCGCTCGACAGGTCAACGGGATCACGACCATTACCGATTGGCGACAAATGCGTGGAAAAATCTTCAGTTGATTAATTGTTCGCCAGTTCGATTTGTGTTAGTTGGCGTTTCATTATATAGTTCCAGAGATTTCATGATTTGAGGTAATCGTTGATTTCATTGGCAGCCGTAGATCTTGGAATGACTCGCAGCGTTTGGCAGAAATCTCCTGTACCGTGGCATAATCAAACAAAACAAGCCGACCAATAACCTAAATATTTGTTTGTTTTGTTATTTGTCAGCAAACACGGCAGTGATGTGCGAAATCGATCTAGTCTCATCGTCAGCTCGATTTTACTCCAGTTGAATTCTCAATCTATTTCAACCCAGTGACCAGTGACGTGCAATTCTTGTTACACCACCAGTAGGGTGGTGCGAAAAAACTCAAGTTCCAAATTTCGTGTCGTAATAGTGCGGAAAAGTTGCGATACGTTAGTACAAGAAAAACAAAAAAAGCATTATTAAAATCGGACGTCATCTTCCGATCCCGCAAAGCACCTGAAAAAATGACAAAAATGAAAAAATTGTTTTTTTTTCCGGTGTAAAAAAATTAAATTAAATTAATATCTTTTAACGCTGTAGCAAAAAATGATTGCAAATAGCATGGGTTATTATTTATATATGCATATTTATGGCTTTTAACTGCTATTACCGATCGCACAAGATCATTAAAAATGTATAAATTTTGCAATTTTGCCGGTTTTTCAGAGTTGTGTCATAATAACTTAAGGTAATATTTTAGTCTAAAATACATTTTTGGGTGGTCCACCAGTGACGTGCGGTCTGGGAGACCGTAATAAGACAAAAGTTCATAAAACGTTGCAAAGTCATTTTTATTGCTTAGTTTAATGTTTTTTTCACTTCTCAACTATTATAAAACTTATATTTGATATTATGAATTCCCAATACGTACCAAATTTTTCAATAAAATTTTTTATTTGAAACAGGATCAAAAAACTGATATGAAAAACACTTGAGTTGCTATTATTATCGTACTTTTTTTTAGTACTTAATTATCCACGTTATGCAACTAATAATGCTTTCTTACAAATTATTAATTATTATAATTCTTGAAAAATCAATGGGAATTCGTTTTTAACAACTTTTTGTATTATTTCCACCGTCATTACGTTTATTGGTTTTTCCAATTTAGTGACGTGAGGTCTCACAGACCGCTACTAAAATTCGATTGCAACTTTTCAGAAATAAATGATAAGAACGTTAAATTTTAAGAGAGCCATGTCCTTATTGCACAAAATTATGACGCTCTCGTGGATTATAGATATTTTGTAATATCAATTTTGAAAATATTCGCAAATTTAGAGACGCAGCGGTCTCTCCGACCGCACCTCACCGGTTAATGGGGGTTGCATGTTCTTAAAATTGTTGCAATGCAGTGCTTAATTTGGAAAAAAAATCTTATATCTATTAGTTTTGATCGAATTGAAAGTTGTTTCAGTATTACTGCGTATATATGTGCATATGTATAAATTCATAAGTAAGGAAAGAAAGGGATAGGAACACACAATAGACCAATCCCAAGTCCCAAGGCGATTAATATAATGCCTTAGATTATGCATTCAAAGAGCATATTTCACCTGTGGAAAACTAAAGAAATGTTTACCAAAAAAATGCCGCTTCCTTTCAGGGACAGCAATGTCGCCTCGGAAGTCAAGATGGCGATTTTCCAGGAGAGATTTTGGCGGCAAATCCACTTAATCTTCGACAACAGACCACTTCGGATGGGCGAGGCGGCGTATCGGCTTCGGCTTCTTCTTCTCGGCTCCGAAAACATCGGCTCGGAAAATTGATATAAGCATTGGCGGAAAGAGGGGCGGTTTTGGGGGATAAACCTCCCCCCTCCCAAGAGGTAAGAGAAATTTAATTTAATTTTTAATTTAATTAAGTTTAATCCATTTTACTTAATTGGATTAGTATTATTAATAGAATAGCGTCAGGATCAATCAAATATCCCTCAGAAAGCCGTAAAACTCACCAATTTGAACCATTAATCTCGAAATGTTTCTGGAGAAGGGCCCCCGCAACTTCCGCTTACCCTGGCGGCTATGTAATACCCCTACACCCTTAAGTATTAGTTGCGCATAAAAGTCCCCCTAGCCTTAATTCCTAGCTGCTCCCCTGGATTTAAGTGCATGCTTACTGCTGTCGCCATGCCTACAACTGAGTTTGCCTACATTTCATGGCTTATTTAAAACATTCGCTACAATTTTAAGAGGTGAAAATTACCTAAGAATTTGCTGTTTGGGTGAATTCGTTTACGTCTCCTTCCCTTCTTTTGTTTCTTCTCATACATTCCCAGATTTTCGTCGTTTTGGTTTATTTTAAGTAAGAGGAACGACATAAACATTTCCTTACACGAAAAGTTTAGAAATATTTTTTACATACCTATAGCATACTTAACTTCAATATTCTAGTATTCTTCCAAACTTCGTAAATTACGTAAAATCTACCTTTCAGCCGTTTTAAAATTCAAGGAACGGGTAAAATTAAATATAAAAAGCACTTTTTAATGCGAAAATGTCGTTCTCTCTATAATAAATACAATGAAATTCACCAATCAAACATTTTGCTCGTGAAGAGATGATAGAGACGACCGTTTCGGCGTTTTAACCCGTTAACGCCTAGCGGTACCAAACGGTACCAGCTGGGAGTGTAGTGCTAAACGTAACTTTTTTTGTCATTTATCGAAACCTTATGGGGTTTTTGAGAGTTTTAAATTTATAAGAATATTTTCGATAACATTTTTCCGAAAAGTTTGCTATTTTAAAGCTGTAATTAACGCATTTAAAGCCGTTTGAAAATTGAGAATAATCAACTATCCCAAAAAACGGAATTATTTAGAGCAAGCATTACGATTATCATTACTTACGCCTTATGTACTGTTAATACAAAAGTTTTATTATGTAATTAATATTGTTACAACATTTTTATATCAAATAAGGGATGGTTATTTGATGTGAGCCTAATATTTGGGATGATATGATGCAAAACATTTTGGTGGTACCATATGGTACCACTAGGCGTAACTAGTAGTGGTAGTAAAAGGATGAGGATCCCAAAAAACGGAATTATTTATAGCAAGCATTACGATAATCATTACTTACGCCTTATGTACTGTTAACACAAAAGTTTTATTATGTAATTAATATTGTTACAACATTTTTATATCAAATAAGGGATGATTATTTGATGTGAGCCTAATATTTGGGATGATATGATGCAAAACATTTTGGTGGTACCATATGGTACCGCTAGGCGTAACTAGTAGTGGTAGTAAAACGATGAGGATCCCAAAAAACGGAATTATTTAGAGCAAGCATTACGATTAGCATTACTTACGCCTTATGTACTGTTAATACAAATGTTTTATTATGTAATTAATATTGTTACAACATTTTTATATCAAATAAGGGATGGTTATTTGATGTGAGCCTAATATTTGGGATGATATGATGCAAAACATTTTGGTGGTACCATATGGTACCGCTAGGCGTAACTAGTAGTGGTAGTAAAAGGATGAGGATCCCAAAAAACGGAATTATTTATAGCAAGCATTACGATAATCATTAATTACGCCTTATGTACTGTTAACACAAAAGTTTTATTATGTAATTAATATTGTTACAACATTTTTATATCAAATAAGGGATGGTTATTTGATGTGAGCCTAATATTTGGGATGATATGATGCAAAACATTTTGGTGGTACCATATGGTACCACTAGGCGTAACTAGTAGTGGTAGTAAAAGGATGAGGATCCCAAAAAACGGAATTATTTATAGCAAGCATTACGATAATCATTACTTACGCCTTATGTACTGTTAACACAAAAGTTTTATTATGTAATTAATATTGTTACAACATTTTTATATCAAATAAGGGATGGTTATTTGATGTGAGCCTAATATTTGGGATGATATGATGCAAAACATTTTGGTGGTACCATATGGTACCGCTAGGCGTAACTAGTAGTGGTAGTAAAAGGATGAGGATCCCAAAAAACGGAATTATTTATAGCAAGCATTACGATAATCATTAATTACGCCTTATGTACTGTTAATACAAAAGTTTTATTATGTAATTAATATTGTTACAACATTTTTATATCAAATAAGGGATGGTTATTTGATGTGAGCCTAATATTTGGGATGATATGATGCAAAACATTTTGGTGGTACCATATGGTACCACTAGGCGTAACTAGTAGTGGTAGTAAAAGGATGAGGATCCCAAAAAACGGAATTATTTATAGCAAGCATTACGATAATCATTAATTACGCCTTATGTACTGTTAACACAAAAGTTTTATTATGTAATTAATATTGTTACAACATTTTTATATCAAATAAGGGATGGTTATTTGATGTGAGCCTAATATTTGGGATGATATGATGCAAAACATTTTGGTGGTACCATATGGTACCGCTAGGCGTAACTAGTAGTGGTAGTAAAAGGATGAGGATCCCAAAAAACGGAATTATTTATGGCAAGCATTACGATAATCATTAATTACGCCTTATGTACTGTTAACACAAAAGTTTTATTATGTAATTAATATTGTTACAACATTTTTATATCAAATAAGGGATGGTTATTTGATGTGAGCCTAATATTTGGGATGATATGATGCAAAACATTTTGGTGGTACCATATGGTACCGCTAGGCGTAACTAGTAGTGGTAGTAAAAGGATGAGGATCCCAAAAAACGGAATTATTTATGGCAAGCATTACGATAATCATTAATTACGCCTTATGTACTGTTAATACAAAAGTTTTATTATGTAATTAATATTGTTACAACATTTTTATATCAAATAAGGGATGGTTATTTGATGTGAGCCTAATATTTGGGATGATATGATGCAAAACATTTTGGTGGTACCATATGGTACCACTAGGCGTAACTAGTAGTGGTAGTAAAAGGATGAGGATCCCAAAAAACGGAATTATTTATAGCAAGCATTACGATAATCATTACTTACGCCTTATGTACTGTTAATACAAAAGTTTTATTAGGTAATTAATATTGTTACAACATTTTTATATCAAATAAGGGATGGTTATTTGATGTGAGCCTAATATTTGGGATGATATGATGCAAAACATTTTGGTAGTACCATATGGTACCGCTAGGCGTAACTAGTAGTGGTAGTAAAAGGATGAGGATCCCAAAAAACGGAATTATTTATGGCAAGCATTACGATAATCATTAATTACGCCTTATGTACTGTTAACACAAAAGTTTTATTATGTAATTAATATTGTTACAACATTTTTATATCAAATAAGGGATGGTTATTTGATGTGAGCCTAATATTTGGGATGATATGATGCAAAACATTTTGGTGGTACCATATGGTACCGCTAGGCGTAACTAGTAGTGGTAGTAAAAGGATGAGGATCCCAAAAAACGGAATTATTTATAGCAAGCATTACGATAATCATTAATTACGCCTTATGTACTGTTAACACAAAAGTTTTATTATGTAATTAATATTGTTACAACATTTTTATATCAAATAAGGGATGGTTATTTGATGTGAGCCTAATATTTGGGATGATATGATGCAAAACATTTTGGTGGTACCATATGGTACCGCTAGGCGTAACTAGTAGTGGTAGTAAAAGGATGAGGATCCCAAAAAACGGAATTATTTATAGCAAGCATTACGATAATCATTAATTACGCCTTATGTACTGTTAATACAAAAGTTTTATTATGTAATTAATATTGTTACAACATTTTTATATCAAATAAGGGATGGTTATTTGATGTGAGCCTAATATTTGGGATGATATGATGCAAAACATTTTGGTGGTACCATATGGTACCACTAGGCGTAACTAGTAGTGGTAGTAAAAGGATGAGGATCCCAAAAAACGGAATTATTTATAGCAAGCATTACGATTATCATTACTTACGCCTTATGTACTGTTAATACAAAAGTTTTATTATGTAATTAATATTGTTACAACATTTTTATATCAAATAAGGGATGGTTATTTGATGTGAGCCTAATATTTGGGATGATATGATGCAAAACATTTTGGTGGTACCATATGGTACCACTAGGCGTAACTAGTAGTGGTAGTAAAAGGATGAGGATCCCAAAAAACGGAATTATTTATAGCAAGCATTACGATAATCATTACTTACGCCTTATGTACTGTTAATACAAAAGTTTTATTATGTAATTAATATTGTTACAACATTTTTATATCAAATAAGGGATGGTTATTTGATGTGAGCCTAATATTTGGGATGATATGATGCAAAACATTTTGGTGGTACCATATGGTACCACTAGGCGTAACTAGTAGTGGTAGTAAAAGGATGAGGATCCCAAAAAACGGAATTATTTGTAGCAAGCATTACGATTATCATTACTTACGCCTTATGTACTGTTAATACAAAAGTTTTATTATGTAATTAATACTGTTACAACATTTTTATATCAAATAAGGGATGGTTATTTGATGTGAGCCTAATATTTGGGATGATATGATGCAAAACATTTTGGTGGTACCATATGGTACCACTAGGCGTAACTAGTAGTGTTAGTAAAAGGATAAATTTTGCACCTAATGACTCAGAATTTCATTGACATTTGGATACATGATTACCACAAAAATCGCAGAAACTTTTTAATTCAGGCGTTACCGGGTTAATAGTTTTTTCGCGCGTTCTTCTTCACCGTAGAAGCTAAACGTTTACGTTGAAACAATGTTTAATGATTCATCGCTGCAGCCAAATAAACAGTGAGTAAAACGATATATGAAACAACCCTTTGGAGCTTCGGCAGAATTCCGAACTACTGCTTAAAATTCAGCATTCTACCTTTTTGCGGAGACAGCAGTTAAACACACAATAAATTCTCATAAAAAATGAAACAATCCCCTAAAAGAAGGATTCATCGAGAAACTAAGCGATGCTATGACAGCTTTTATTTACACTGATAATTTTAAAATTTGACTCACTCAAACGATGTCCTCACATGGGCATTTTTAATGATTGAGGGCAAGGAGTTGCATGATATTGTTGCCATGGGAAGGGGGTTTTTCTAGTTAAAAGGAGTTATTCTTCTAAGCTTCTTGATTTCAATGGATGTGCGCGCTTTTGTCATCTCTGTATATTCTCTGCGGCTATAGTGGTTAACTGCTACGTATACAGCAAGCTGAAACTCCCAGGACAAGGGGAAAAAACGATTTATTGACTTTACAAACGATATTCCCATGTAATTCTATGATATTCATGATAGCGCCTCCTGTCGGTAGATACTGGCCTTGAAGTTTAGCAACCAAAATTACTCGACTTGACATTCGTATTGCTACTCGAATCATTCGAGTCGAGTACCAACGACTCGACTCGAATTTTCGAGTACTCGCACACCCCTACTAAGAAATTTAAGCTACTTGATAGTAGCTAGGATGATTTTGTTTTAAAAAATCAACAATTAAAATAATTTTTTTAAAATGTAGTTGAAAAATAAATTAAGCTTTTTATTCGACCACGTACGTATATTGAACCAGGTATAACAAAACTCGTGTATGAAATAGACGTGTGATATAGATTAGCTTGAATGTGCAAGCCGTATGATCTATTAACGTTCTTACGATGTTTCTGTTCCAAACAGGTTGGCCTTCTGATGCTGTTCCCAGTTCTCTGCTTGCTGAACATAGTGACAGATTGTAACGCGACCTATCAATACTTCAGCCAATACAACTACCTCTAATTTGGCCTAACAATCCTGTCTATCCTCGGGCCAATGCTGGCTGAGATCATCTGTAACTATATGCCGTAAGTATAATCACAATCACAGTTAGGGTGAACGGGTTAGAAATATAAAAATAACAATTGATCGATGAAAATGTGGTTCAGTAACTAATTAAACCTTAAATTTTTATAAAAGTTAACTTTTAATTTTATTTGTGAAATGTTGGTGAATGTCGATCTGTTTGACTTGTGTAGAAATATTGAGTAGCTAAAAAAATAATAATACATTATTCATTTCCGCGAATTCCTGGCCCATTACAAAATGACTGAAAATCAATTAAAACAATTCGCAATCGATCCATGAATTGGGATAAATGAAAAAGGAAAACAAATACTAACAAATATATCCCATATGATTATTTTAACTAAGGAATACGATTTTATACATTGTTCACTCAATCGAGAGAAACTAATGACTGCCTAAGGCGACGGCCACAGTTGTATCACTACTGGAAGGTTGTATACGCACCTAAGTACTTTTCTCTACACATTTTGGACAGCAGCACATCCTAGTAAACAAAGCAAATCTCCATATCAACAAACATTTTTGGCACAAGTACTTCGGTACACATAAAATGTCATCAACCTCAGAAAAGCGCAATTAAAATTAGAGCCAGGTAATATATAATTAATTCATTACGCCCAAATTATCAATTAACCTCAAATATCTATTCCAGAAAACACCGCAATGGACTGTTTCACGCACAGAAGTTGCCATAAACTCAATTTAAAAATATCACGCAAACAAATGCTGTTAAATCGAAGCAATAATCGGAGTTATTTAACAATGATAGTTACTTGAAGTACAAGACTTAAAATACGCAAAATACAAACCAACGGGAACTGCGGGCTGTGGCGTTACGTCGTTAAATCTTCGAGATTGTGAACTTAAACCCAGACACAGGGAACTCCGATCGTCTGTCACTGGCTGGTTGAGGGAAATACTTCACAAACAATAAAATCACCACTCAAAGAAACAATTGTCACAAAATTACGAGTTATTTTCGATCAATATCTATTAAAAGTAGAAATATTCAAAAACAGAATTATTACAGAAAACAACGATGATAACTAATGATCTCATAGGAAACATTACCAAAAACTAAGTACAAGCATTATAATTGTGCAGAAATCACCCATCTCAGCCGAGACATCTATACACCGCGAGCGTCGTTGCAAGAGAGCGCTTGGGAGCTCCGAAACGTGTCAGGATGGAGGGGAGAAAATTTTCCAAGGAGTGGAGGGGTAATAGAGCGATGTTCAGTTAGCTGCTAATCTGCCGTGTAAATCTGCCCCTGTTGACTGGCACCACCGCAAAACGTCCGTCATCCAAGCCGGTGCTGGGGGGGAGGACCGCGTACTGCCGGAAATTTCTCTCCTCAATCTTCTGGGTTGGAGACATAACCAAGTGGGGTGATTGCTGGTAGAGAAAAGGCATTGGAATTTATGGAGAGGAGAGGCATAGTGGGATGAGGTGTTGGAGGGAGAGAGAATAGTGATAGGACGAGTGGAGTACTTCTCACTCCAAACTGCATTCTTATGCCTCAGCACCCATTTCCCTTTGACTGCCAAGGAGTAGGTATTCCTCCGCCGTACTACCTATACATGTACAAAAAGTGTAATATGGTAGCCCCAAAATTATTCAATAAGTGGTAACTATATATTCCACAGTTATTTGTTTTCTAATGTAATATATTTGAATATAAATGGAATAAAATTATATTATAAATGATGTAATAATGGTAACAGAAAAATACTAGCATTTTAATAAAATTACTTTTTATCATGTTAAGGCATCTTATTGAAGAGTATATTTTTGAAAGACATCAATGATTTGGAATTTTTAATTAGTTCTGGAGAACTATTCCAACTCTTTGCCCCAACAAAAGAAAAGGCTTTATTAAATGTAGTGGTTTGATGTTGTGGAACAATTAAAAAATCTGGTGACATTGGAGTTGCAACATTTCGATATTCCTCTTTAGAATGAAAAAATTGCATAATATATTCAGGCTGTTTACTATTCAAAAGTTTAAATGAAAAGGAGGATTGCATGTATTCCCTCCTTGTTTTAGCTTAAAGCCATTTTAACTTAGACAAATAAGGGGATATATATGTCCATCTTTTTTAAGTTCATAAATGAACCTGACTCACATATTTAATTGCCGTTGAATCAGGGTGATAACCTCTTCAGTTAGGTTATGATACACAAGACAGCAGTAATCAATATGGGGGAATATTAGCTATGATACAAGTTTACATGGATTAATGTGGTAGCCTATTAAGTGACCTGTTAGATAAACTCGGATGAGAATCGGTAAGATTTATTGCATGCATTCAATTTTTCTGTGTACTCGAGCTCTGATACTAATGTATACCTTCGTATGTTCTTTATGGAGCAAGAGTCCAAGAACAATAAATATTTCTTTATCTTTATCTAAACATTATTTCTTCTTCATTTCAGCTCATTCGTTAATGTTGATGCGAGCGTCCGGAGGCCCAATGAACGATCGGCAGCTTCCATCAGAAGATCCACCTGGAGAGCAGGAAAAATCTAGAAGTCTTCTCTGGGATTTTTGCGGCCCTATATAAGCGGTGAACATTCCACCCTTACGGGTAACGCGCGTACAAAAGATCTCTGGAATTATCAAGCTCAAATGAAACGCTTCGAAAGCTACAGACTTACAAAAGAAATCTTGGCTCGCTAAAATCGAGTTCTTTCCTGTCATCTTTTGCTCCAACTCAATTTTAAATGTCGTTTATTGTAAAAGGGTATTAATTTAAAACAATCACTTTGCGATCGAGCAATAAGCCCAATCAACCGGTTGTAATTTCAATGTAAAAAAATTGGATAAAATTAAAAATCCAATTGTGATTTTTATATTTCAAACCCGTTCACCCTAACTGTGATTGTGATTATACTTACGCCATATAGTTACTGATGAACTCAGCCAGCATTGGCCCGAAGATAAACAGGATTGTTAGGCCAAAGTATAGGTAGTTGGATTGGCTGGAGTGTTGATAGGCCGCGTAACAATCTGTCAGTATGTCCAGCAGGTAGAGAACTGGGAACAGCATCAGAGGGCCAACCCGTTTGGAGCGGAAGCATCGTAAGAACGATAATAGATCATACAGCTTGCACATTCAAGCTTATCTATGTCACACGTCTTTTTCATGCACGAGCTATATTTAACCTGGTTCAATATATGTACGTGGTTGAATTAAAAGCTTAATTTGTTTTTCAACTACATTTTTTTAATTTATTTTAATTGTTGATTTTTTAAACCAAATCATCCTAGCTACTGTCAAGGAGGTTAAACTTCTTAGTAGGGATGTGCGAGTACTCGGAAATTCGAGATTCGAAAATTTATTTCGTTTAATTGAGTGATTTGTTTTCTTGACAATTGTATTCGATTGTGAATTTACAGTAATTTACTCATGGATAGCATCTCTTAACACACACACACTTTCTCTATTCGATTAAAACTCATTAAAATTCGATTAAACCTCATTTGAAAAAGGCCTGATTCGCGCCCATGCGATTCCACTCCACGTGACGTCACAGGGACCTAGTTTCTATGCGAGTATGTGAATATAAGGCTTCACTATGTTGAAAAATGCAGGGCTGAGTCCCTCCAAGCTGGCAAGATACGCCAAAAATTGAAAAAAATTGTTCTTTTTAGGGGTCAATGATTACATTTTTCAAATTTAATTATGTATGTAATGTAAATAAAATTGCTGTTGTCCAATTCAATTATTGTTTTTTTCCATTGAATGTTAACCCAAAATGTAATTTCTCACCACATCTTCATCAGGCTCTGTACAATTTATCTGCATGGAATCTTCACTGTTAATCTTTGAGGTAGGTTGTGAGGTAACTCGTACTAGGATTTTGTGTACACCCTGCTTCATTAACAGTTTTACACATGAGTTGCAATGAATTTCCTTGAGCTAAGTTAGTATATTGTTCTTTATAAATTCTTGAATGCAAGTTTGTCCATGATGTTGGTATTAGTTGTTTTTTATGTTTTACTTCATAAATGACTGCTATGTCCATATGTTGGACAACCTAGTGAGATGAATTGTCTATCAATTTTAAGTCCCACTAAATTGTAAGTTATCTAGGGGAAACTTAACAGGCAATCGTCAGAGAAATACCTCTGAGCACACTTTGGCATCCCATTCGTATCCTGAAGGCCTGGTTACACGGTACATTAGAATGTACAAGAAAATGTGAGAATGCATGAATCTCAGAATGAACGCGAAAATTCACCGACTAACCTCGCAAAAATGTAAGAATGTATGAATTTCTGAACGCCTGTTCTAATTTCGTTCTGACAATGGGTGCATCCAGGGGGAGTGATCGCTCCCTGATCAGTGAGCGGAGTGTGACGTCAGCGCTCACTGAGCGATCACATTCCCCCCTGGATGGTGAATGCTCAGTGAGCGCTTTGGTGGGGAACTTGAAATGCAAAACATTCAATATGGCGCCCAGCGCTTGTGCATACTTTCGTGTAGCGGCTGCGAAATATCCTTTAATTCCTGTGATAAGTTCATACCTTGTGACTCTGTCCCAAATATATATCACTCTTAATGTACGGGCCTTAAGGATTTATCGCTAACAGTTCTTTACGAGTCGCGTGATATTTATTGGAAATGCCTTTTGTGTCAATCGTCCAAATATTTCGTTGGGAATCTGGCGCCTGACATTGAAGTCTTGAAAAAAGAGGTCTTTGCACTAAAATGGACGTATTTCCCATGTTTAGAAAGCAATAGTCTCACATTTGCTAATTCCGTGAAATCCGCTTCGTCTTATAGTTTCTTGAATGAGATTTAATAATTGATCAAGGACAGCAGTAGACGTTATTATTATCACAATAAACTGTTTGTGAACATCGGGTGACTAATGATGAAGTTATATCTCAGCATTTCGGGACGTAGTGGGGCGGATGTTTTGAGGAAGTGCTGGTAAACCGGTCAAATTAAAAAAAATGCTGGTGTTATCGTACTAACCAAATCTGACATTACTTTTGAAGTGAGCTATGTGCCACATGAGCTTCTGAGGAATGGACTTTGAATGTGCTCGGGTTAATGTTCATGTTCCTACTGATGACAAACAAATTTTTGTTATATCTTCTTGTCGTTCGCCAGCGAGTAGTTTTTAAACGCTGAACAACTTGCTTGATGCCAAATTTTTATTGGCATAATAGATTTAGCCTCTAACCTTCAACATGTCTAGTTCTGTCTACTTTATGTATGCCACTCACTTTGTCAAAGGTCACATGAAAGGTTTTACTCTTAACCCTGATATCACTGTAATATATATTATAGAGAAACATATGTTTCTCTACCAGAAGACCAATATTTATAAAGGTACCTTATGTACGATCATTCTCGCGTGTGTTATAGAAATTCACCGCTTTACACGATGCAATTTTGATTTTAACTTCATACATACTTCAGCTATTGCGCAATGACGTCCCCCGTGTAAAACGGCCTGAAGGCAATGTTGAAACTTAGTTAACCCGGGAGAAAAATTACTCACGCCTTATTTTTTGACTAAGCGGACAAGTAATACCCCGCGATTTACGTATATAGATATATTTCAATTTATCTGAAGCGTATGAAATATAAATAAAGAATTAAAAACACATTTAAACTCGAAAATCCATTTTTCAGCGAAGGCTACATCTGAACTTTACCTGGCTTACGACAAAATTCCACCGCAGAATAATATTTTGGCCACCTAATTTAGTAAATAAATACGTAACAAAAGGCCTTCTGCCAATCGCATTTAATATTCCTACATTACGTATAAGTCATCCAGCGTTCGATACGTTACAGTGTATAATTAATACGGCTGCTCGACTCGACAGTTCTTCGGCACCATTTTGAACTCGCGCCGCCGCTCACTGGTCGGTGAGCGAGGTGATCATACTCGGTATTAAAAATTTTTTTAGCTCAGTTTTGAATTTTAAAAAATTGTTGATTTTTTTAATATTTTGAGGGAGTGAATTGTGGAGTTTTGCTCCTTTGTGGTATGGACCCTCAGTATTTAGTGTGGTAGATCTAGTTTTGATGTGGATATCTAGGTTTGACCTGGTATGATGCTGGTGAATGTTGCAGTTTAACTCATATAAATTCATGTTATTTTTAACAAACAGAATGAGTTCAAAAATATACAAGGAGGGTAGGGGCATTATACTGGCCTTACTAAAATAAGGTCTACAGGACTCTATATAAGATAGGTTGAAGAGAGTCCTTATGGCCTGCTTTTGCAATTTAAAAATTTTTGCACTGTTGCAGGAACTGCCCCATAAAATGAGGCCATATGCCAGTATGGATTGGAAGTTAGAAAAATATAGCATCTTCAGAATATTAAAGCTTACGCTAAGGCGAAGATATCTAAGCTGATACAGAGATTTACTTAGCTTGGGTATTATTGAATTGATGTGTGAGGACCATTTTAAGGATGGCTCGAATACAACACCAAGGAATTTTACATTGTCTGCAAATAAGAGGTCAACATTGTTAAGTTGTACTGATGTACACTGTTCTTTGCTAAAATTTAGGCACACAGATTTTTAGACATTTATGGCCAACAGATTATCATGTAACCAATAGGGAAGTGCACTAATTTTTTTTATTGCTGAATTTGAAAGTTAAGCCTAAAAAAGAAACATTAGTATAGTCACTTTTATTTTCTGCATCTGGGGTATGCACTTTAAAACGTTTTGAAAGTCGGAAAATTTCATGTTGCGCTGAAACACAGTGCCTCCATCTTGATTGAGATGTGACGTCACAAGGCAGTAGTCACCAGTGGAGTATCGCTGAATTCCGTCGCCTTCTTTAGCGCTGCGAGAGTTTCCGGGAATCGGTGGAGTTTGCTTCCTTAAAATGTCGTCTAGTACCGAAAACATGAATTCAAAATAGAATTATAAATGATTTTTTGTTCCAAATTTCATCTCGACGTCGAAACAAAAGCCTGGAGAAGATATTCATTCCCGTGCCCTAAGCACAAGCTATACGGAATAAATGGTTAAAGGCTGCTCCTGACTCTTACCTATCGATGATATTCTGTTTTGAAGATCATTTGAAGGTATTGCAAGATCAAATTGATATTTATATTATAATAATTTACTTAATAGGTACCTCAGTCACATCAGAAAGTGTGTTGAGTCAAAATATAGCATCCTCCGCGTAGACCTACGTAATTTATAAACTGAAAGTAGTTTGGTTAAAGAATTATGGCGCGACTGTTTTTTTACACGACCGGGCAAAATGCGTACTTTGCCCATGATATGTGCATATATGATAACAAACAATTTTTGTTAAAGTTAATCTTTATTTGTTGAAATTAGTACATTTATAGGTGATACAGATATAAAGGTACACGGCAGGTCGCGCGGCGTAATTTATACTCCACTGGTGACGGGTTCATCTTGCTGATCCAAAAAATTAGCTACAATACCTCGAACTTTGAAAACTCGCAATATAGGCAGTCAAAGTACATTGTAAGAATACACGAGACCATTATAGCCCAGAATGTACGTACAATGTCGAAATCCTTGGTTTTCAAAGATTGACGTATTTTATACGCCAGCGCGCCCGGTCATGACCACCTGGGGTGCGTTCCGAATCACGCATCATGCGCATCAGCGCATGACCTTGATGCAGCCGTTCCGAAATTGCATCAAGGCATTGATGCGCTTATGCTGATGCGTGATTCGGAACGGCTTGATGCGATATGAGCGGGAAGTATTCCCCCGTTCAAAATACCCGCAGGCACCCGTGCTGGAAGATAGTTCGGGTTAAGCGATAACACAATGATTGATATGCCGAAATTTAATATGCATAGTACTTATGATGGCGAAAAACGTTTATTGATGCGTATGTTAAAACTTAATTATATTCATTACGGTCGTTCGAAAGTTCCAAGCCGTAACTTGCAACTCATATTTACTTAAAATAGTGATAGACTGAGCGAATTGACGGGAATTTTTGCAGCTAACTCGAAAAACGGTCAATAAGGAAGCGTAGTGTATTGTATATCTCAGCCATCAGTGAGTTTTACGGGTCAAATTGTTTTGAAGAGACGATTTTTACGATCAATAGTACGTAGATTTAGCTTCTAGACATAAATTTATGGCTTTCCGACAAGATATACGACTTGAAAACAAATTTTTTTCAAAAATCGGGAAGGAATACTTAATACCTCGATAAAATTTTCACAAACACTTTTTCATACTGCATAGGTATATAATGCTTAAAAATTAACTCCAAGACATTTTTATTTAAGTATTCTACCGCTTGGTATTGTAGCGGTACGGACCGGAGCCGGCCCGACGCATCATATAAAACATCGCGGTTGGGGGGGGTTACGTCTGCGCGCACACTCACATTTTTAGCATTTTTTTCACGGAGTTCTATCCTGAATTTATGTAAAGGGTTTATTTTGTTTTTTCCATTGTAGTATATTTTTTTTTATGGATGTGACATGGTGTGAGAGTGGATTTCCGGGAGAGGCGACGCAGTGGTTCTCTCCCGGAATACGTTTGAAAACCCGCCTTACGGCCGGGGAAAAAAGAGGGCGTTGAGGTGCACCAGAGGTGATTGTGGGTAGTGCAGAGTTTATAAAAGAGAGGGACGAGAAGGATAGCTCTCTCTCTCTCTTACGGTGTGACACAAAGATAAGTCATAGTGGCGTGCGGTGACAAGCAGCAGCAGCCAAGCTACGGCACGTGGTGGAGGCCGATACGCGGACAGCTCTTCAGGGGTGGCGAGAACATCGGATAAAGGAAGTAAGCTTGGAAATTACCAAAGCCCGAATAGATCCTTTGGTGTCCAGATGGTTCCCCCCTTTGAAAGTCCCAAGTGTGCTCCCCACAATAAGGCCCTAGTGAATTTACTGTTGGCTGGTTTTAGTCACGGCCCTGCAAGACTTAAGTGCGGCACGTGGTGAAGTTTGAGCATACTTTCTGAATGTTAGTGTCACTTGGCGGATCATTGAGCCCGAGTTCAAAACGGGTGGCCATTTGAACAGTAACGCCCAATTTATAATTGCTTTGAACGGAAAGTTCTTTTTGTAAGTTTGATGTCACTATTTTTACGTTGCTTATTCGCTAAAGAGCGTGGGTACATTTTGTTGTTGGAAACATCAATTTTTTATAATCATTGAGAAAGTGCTATTGTCATTTTTGGAAGGAGAAGCCGAAGGTGAATATTTCATGTTGGAGGTGACGCCGATGGATTTTGGAACGGGGATTTATTGTGTGTGTTGGGAATGCTTTAGTGTCAGTGTAAATTTTGGAACCTATGGTAGTTCAATTATTAAAATCAATTGTAAAAGGGATATCATTGAAGTTATTTGTTTTGCTATTGCCACGATTTCCTTAGATCCTGTTGTAAGTGAGTGTGCGTGCAGGCACGAACAATTGGGGAACTTGATTTTAAGCCCGGATACGGTAAGTCTCCGTAGGGGCAATTTTCTATTTTGGGGGAGTGGAGAGTTAACAATCACATGTACGGGGAGATATCGAACGGGAGGCGAGCGGGCGGCTCTCGCGGTTTGAACCGTTACATATGAAAAATGGCGCTGCGGACAGGATCCCAATTCATTCATTCACTTTTAAAAGGGCAATTGAGGAAATATTTTCTGGCAGAGTTAAATCGTTATGGCAAGCGAATAGTTCTTGTATAAAAATTTTTTTGTTTCATTTACGGAAAGACTAATTGTCAAGTGTGGAGTGCTGGGCTCATTCAGGTTCCTAAACCACGGATGCGTCGTCGGCGCGGAGGGTTCTTTGGTGAGGCCTGGGCACGCTTTGTAGGGGGTGTATTTGTGATTAGTGTGGGGGAGAAGTTGGTTTTCGACGGGGACGTTTTGAGAAAGAACCATATCGTGTTAAGATGGCCGAGAAGAGTCAAAGGGAGGAAAGGTTCATGCTCAATCGTAATATAGGGGATTTGACTGGGTTGGCCATTATGGAGGAAGTGGAACGGGACGCAGAGTCACCGGTTGGTCAAACGGAGTCCACTATAGAGTCGATTTACCAAACGCCGATCGCGTTGAACCCGGTGCGTGAGTTATTGGGGGAAATGCGAAGGGAAAGGGAGAAGGAGAAAGAGGAAATGCGGGAGAGGGAACTCCTACGGGAGAAGGAGAAGCAGGAAAGACGTAAGGAGAAGGAACGAGAGAGGGAACTCTTACGGGAGGAGGAGAAAGAGAAGGAACGGGAGAGGGAACTCCTACGGGAGAAGGAGAAGCAGGAAAGACGTAAGGAGAAGGAACGAGAGAGGGAACTCTTACGGGAGGAGGAGAAAGAGAAGGAACGGGAGAGGGAACTCTTACGGGAGAAGGAGAAAGAGGAAAGACGAAGGGAGAAGGAGCAGGAGAAGGAGGAATTGCGTAAAGAAAGGCAATCCCTTCAGAGCGAATTTTTGAAAATGATGGGGGCGGTCAATAACCGACTTTCCCAACAGGAATCTACATTAGTGGAAGTTAAGGAAGTGACGATCAATCTCGGGGAGCGGATGAACAGAATAGAGGGTGAGGTTGAAGTTACGAGGGAACAAATAAGGGAGTCGACGAAAACAAAATTTGAAGTGTTGAAGGGGCGCTTGGAGCGTTTAGAGCAACAGGGGCCTACCTCGGTATTGGGTGGAATCGCATGGGCGAAAGACGCAATTGTAATGCCTACGTTCCGAGGATGTACTTACGAGAATCCGATTACTTTTGTGAAGGAAGCAGAAAGGTATTTCACAGCGGTATCTTGTGGGGAAAATCAAAAAAGTATAATTTTTGTTAACATGTTACGGGAAAAAGCAAGTCTGTGGGTAAAGACATTGGAATCCATCGATGAGGGATACGAGGACTTGAAAGGGAAGTTTTTGGGTCGATATTGGGACTTGAAGGCCAGGTGTCGATCTCGAGAAAATGTAAGTAAAGGGAGATATTATCCCGGGGGAAGGGAGACAATGGAAGAATATGCGATGAAAAAAATCGTATTAGCAAAAGATTGCGAGCCACCACTAAGTGAGGAGGAGATTATTTATTTTTTGAGCCGTCAATATCCCATTGGGATACAGAATTTGTTGGGAAGTGCGAAGGTAGCGTCGACCCATGAGTTACTGAGTATGTTAAGAATCTACGACTCAGTGAATGACGAGGAGAGTAGGTCGGGGCCCCAGGCAGCCCAACAAAACAGGCGAGTGGCGTCCATAAACGTTTCAGAGGGAAGAAGGGGAGCCGTAGAAAGGAAGGGTGAGGGGGAGTTGAGAGGGTCTGAGGCGAGAACTCCAGTTTTGCCCACTTTTACGATCCCACCGCCTGCATTAGGTAATCCCCAGAGAACGAGAAGGGAAGCCGAGAAGGAGGGAGCAATTAGTAAGGTTGTAGGTGAGACGACCCAAGGTGAAGGCGCGGGGGTTAGAAGCATTGAGACGATACCGTTAAACTGGTAAGGTCCGAGGCGAGTGATTCCGTCGGCTCGGAAGAAAAAAAAGGGGAATCACGAGAAATAATAGCTACGTGCATCCTAGAGGGTAATCCATTAGACGACTTATTGTATGAGGAAGAGAGACAAGTTATGAGGAGAGAATGTCCGGAGATTCAAGTGGAATGTGGAGGTCATAGGGTAGGGGCTCTGATAGATACGGGTAGCGAAGTCTCAGCGATAGACGAAGCGTTATTTGAGCAGTTGTTAGCTAAAGACCCCAAACTTCCAATATTTCCGATGAAAAAGTGTTTTTTGGTATGTGCTAATAGAAAGAAATCGCACGCAATTACCAAGCAAGCGTTAATTACGGTGCAAGTGGGAATAAGAGAAGTTGATGTAGTGTGTCTCGTTGTGCAGAATTTAATTCGTCAAGTCATCTTAGGGACAGACTGGTTGGCGGAAGTCGGCGCTACGATTGATTTTAAGGAGGGAAAGGTACAATTTAAGGTGGGAGAAGAGGGTGAAGTAGAGGATGAGTTTCCCGTGTGTACGTTGACTTTGGGCGAAGAAAAAGGGAGAAAGGGCGCCACTGTCACGGACAGCGAAATTCAAGAAACAGTCCAAAGCCTCAATCATTTAGATATTGATCAAAGACGATCATTGGGTGCTTTATTAAGTAAATTTCAAGGGATTTTTTCTGAGGAACCGGGGTTGGTTAAAGGATTTACGCATAGGATTCAGTTGACGGAGGAAACGCCTTTCGTAATGAAGTCTTACCCCATTCCTCGCGTGTATGAACCCTTGGTAGATGCCCAGATTAATGAGATGGTGGAAATGGGAATCATTAGGAAGTCTCCTAGCCCATCTGTAAATCCACTTGTTGTGGTCAAGAAGGGAAAGGGAAACGTGAGGTTATGTTTGGATGCTCGCCGTTTGAATAAAGTTACTATCCCTGAGCGTGATAGGCCACCGCAGGTGGAGCAACTTTTGAGAAAATTTCATGGGAAGAGATTTAAATTAAATAACAGCCGTCTGACAAGGTGGATGTTAGCATTGCATGAGAGTACGGGATTAACTCCTATGGAAGTACATTTTGGGGAAAAACCATCCCGGGAGGATGATGAATTAGTAAAAGTACCAGGCCAAGCTGAGTATTCACGGGCTGATGTGACGCATTTGGTGCGAGGGAGACTGAAACGAGCCGGTCGCATTCGTCGGTCTAGACAGAAGGGGAAGACTCATAAGTTTCAAATAAATGACCGAGTCTTGATGAGAACCCCTCGTCCTTCGGACGCGAAAACAGGAATGTTTCATAAATTCTTTCACTTATTCACGGGACCGTTCCGTGTCTCAAAGTTTGCGGGTCCAAATGCTTGCCATCTCGAAGAAGACTCAGGGGAGTCAATTGGTATCCAAAATGTGGGAAATTTGAAACCATATTTTGAACTTCCTCATGGGGAGTAGCTAGTCTACTGTGGGGATGAGACGATTGGGTAAAGTGCTCAATCGGTAATTGGTTTTGTTGGATTTATGTCATTGTAGGCAAAATTTATTGTTTTTGGCTGGTAAACTAACCAGAGGGTAATTTAATTGGAGATACCCCGTGTTTAGTTTAGTGTGGGGGTGTGTAGCGGTACGGACCGGAGCCGGCCCGACGCATCATATAAAACATCGCGGTTGGGGGGGGTTACGTCTGCGCGCACACTCACATTTTTAGCATTTTTTTCACGGAGTTCTATCCTGAATTTATGTAAAGGGTTTATTTTGTTTTTTCCATTGTAGTATATTTTTTTTTATGGATGTGACATGGTGTGAGAGTGGATTTCCGGGAGAGGCGACGCAGTGGTTCTCTCCCGGAATACGTTTGAAAACCCGCCTTACGGCCGGGGAAAAAAGAGGGCGTTGAGGTGCACCAGAGGTGATTGTGGGTAGTGCAGAGTTTATAAAAGAGAGGGACGAGAAGGATAGCTCTCTCTCTCTCTTACGGTGTGACACAAAGATAAGTCATAGTGGCGTGCGGTGACAAGCAGCAGCAGCCAAGCTACGGCACGTGGTGGAGGCCGATACGCGGACAGCTCTTCAGGGGTGGCGAGAACATCGGATAAAGGAAGTAAGCTTGGAAATTACCAAAGCCCGAATAGATCCTTTGGTGTCCAGATGGTTCCCCCCTTTGAAAGTCCCAAGTGTGCTCCCCACAATAAGGCCCTAGTGAATTTACTGTTGGCTGGTTTTAGTCACGGCCCTGCAAGACTTAAGTGCGGCACGTGGTGAAGTTTGAGCATACTTTCTGAATGTTAGTGTCACTTGGCGGATCATTGAGCCCGAGTTCAAAACGGGTGGCCATTTGAACAGTAACGCCCAATTTATAATTGCTTTGAACGGAAAGTTCTTTTTGTAAGTTTGATGTCACTATTTTTACGTTGCTTATTCGCTAAAGAGCGTGGGTACATTTTGTTGTTGGAAACATCAATTTTTTATAATCATTGAGAAAGTGCTATTGTCATTTTTGGAAGGAGAAGCCGAAGGTGAATATTTCATGTTGGAGGTGACGCCGATGGATTTTGGAACGGGGATTTATTGTGTGTGTTGGGAATGCTTTAGTGTCAGTGTAAATTTTGGAACCTATGGTAGTTCAATTATTAAAATCAATTGTAAAAGGGATATCATTGAAGTTATTTGTTTTGCTATTGCCACGATTTCCTTAGATCCTGTTGTAAGTGAGTGTGCGTGCAGGCACGAACAATTGGGGAACTTGATTTTAAGCCCGGATACGGTAAGTCTCCGTAGGGGCAATTTTCTATTTTGGGGGAGTGGAGAGTTAACAATCACATGTACGGGGAGATATCGAACGGGAGGCGAGCGGGCGGCTCTCGCGGTTTGAACCGTTACAGTATTAAGGTAGGTTTGCATGGAGCATTCATAAAGTCCCCCTTGCCCTCATTGACTTCCCTCCTGAATTCACAACTTCACCCTTTTCATGCTATCTAAAATCCTATTCTCTCCTTTGTTTACCCAACATTCTATCCCCTAATAGTGTTTTCAACATCCACTCCCAGCTCAGTACTTGCCTAATCCATACCTCCTGTCTCCTTTGAATGCTATCCAGAAGCTGTCTCTCCTCACTCAACACGTCTCGCACTTTGACCTTCTTTCTTCTCTCAGTCCACTTCACTTTCTCCTTACCCACATCTCGAACACCTCCAGCCTCTCCCATTCTCCTCCCTAAGTGCCCATGTTCCCACACTGTAAAGTGCTATACTCCAGATCAAAATGTTACAAATTTATCAACCAATGTACTGTCTGTAAGCAAGCTAGTTAAAAAGACACAGCTGTCTTATTTAATGAATCTGGGTACACCTTATTTGATGCCAGATCTTTGGAAGTAAAAGGAGTGATCTAGCCACTAGTTTTGAAGAAAATGGCATATGTTGTCAAGATTTGAAACAATATAATTCATAAAGTAAAAGTAATGCAACTTGTTACGTAGGATTGACTGTCAAAGCAGTGGAGGACTGTTTACTTAGTCTGTGGCACAAGAGTAACAGACTTGTGACAGAGTAACATGCAGGTTATAATGTGGTTGTCAGTGGTGTGGATTGTCCCCCTAATATGTAATAAATTTCAGCCTTGTATAGCATATGTTGAGGCATGTTAGCAAAGAAATGATTCGAGATAAGTGCTAGAATGGAAGCTGTATGTAATAAATTAAGTCTGATCCTCTCAGAATTGTGTGGTCTGATGGTATTATTTATGCAAAATATACATATAAATTCAGGGGTAAAGAAAGAAAGGGATAGGAACATGGAATAGAAAAAGGACGAGGACAATGTATGCTCACCTTAACTGATGACTGCACAAGAAAGGTTTTTGTTTTCTTTATTAAAAGTAAGGAGTCTCATTTAGTCCTACAATGCTATACAATTTTTAAGGCACGCATGGAGAATGAGACAGGGAACAATATGAAATGCCTGCATACAGATTATGGGGGTGAATATATGGGACAGGCATAACAGGGGAGGTTAAGGGCATGTGTGATAAAAGATTAAACTACAAAATCTGATAATCTTCAAGCAGAAATGATTCGCTGAGCAAATAGAAAGCTAGGTACAAACTCTCTGGCATCAATTTACTAAAATATTATTGGGTTGAAGCTTGTTGAGAAGCAGTATATCTCGAAACAGTAACATTCAAAGCAGGAGGGAATGAATTACCTGAGGAGAGATGGTCTGAACGAAAATTTAATCGAAGACATCTAAAAGTATTTGGATGTATTTTCTATGCTTATGTGGCTACAGAGCAATGAAAGATGCTGGATCCCAAATGCAAAAAGTATTGGCAATTGTGAGGAGTCAAAAATGGTATTTTTTGACTGGCCTTGATATTGCGGGAAGATTCATCGAAGCATGTGATGTAGTATTCTTTGTATATATGTTTAGGGAGCTTAAACCAGTCCAAATATCTCTTGGTAACTCTTTCATTCTACCTAGGCTCTTAGGGGATAAGGGATAATTAGTTACAAGCCTCAACCTGACAGTGGAGAGAATGGCAGAGCTGAACTCACAAAGGTACCCAAGTAGTGAGGGGAATATCAGAATATCAAGTAATGAAGACTCCATCCCTGAATCAAGTTGTGAGGGTAATGACAAAGTTCCAACTAATGTAGACAGTAGTTTTGAGAGTAATCAAGAAAATGAGTCAGTGTTTGGAAGCAAGGGAGGAGAAGCAGAAGAGACGTTTTCTTTAAAAAATGGAGTGGCTCGAAAATTACCAGATCACATAATCTCCTTGTCATCTACTAACTTGACTTGCAATCAACCTTTGTCTCATAGAAGCAGGTTTGAATGTAGCTCCTGCAGTGACCCAAAAACTTTTCCTGATGCTCCATTTCTAGTTTTGATTGGTTGTCTTATGTATGCAATGATTTGTACAAGGCCAGATCGCGTCTTTGCAGTGTCAAAGTTAAGGTTTATTGATGATTTTACAATGCAATACTGGGCATATGCAAAGAGTATATTAAGATATATGATGGGAACTATAAATTATATTATTCTTAGTCAGGAACGTTTCTGGAGGGATACAAAAATGCTGACTTTGCCATTGACAAAATAGATTGAGTGTCCTGTACTGGATACATGACAAGTTAGTTAATGGAGAAGTAGCTTGGGAAAACAAAAGCAGTGCTGTGCAGTGGCAATGTATACAATAGAAGGCGAGTATGTAGGTTAGGCTGCTGGAGCAAAAAAACTTGGCACCGATGTGGTGCATGGAAGGTCAAAGAACAGAGGTTAGACATCATTTTGTTAAAAACTGTTGCCATAGGAAAAAATAATTGCTGATTACATGTTTGCAAAATATGGTAGCAAATGTGCTTCCAAATGGGCTTAACAATGGTAAGCATTTGAACTGCATTAATGAATAGAATTTTGTAGCTGATGGAAGCAACTAGTTGAAGGGAGGTTTTTGTGCTTGTAACCTAGTTGCAAAATTAAGAAATAAATAGGTACAACATGTTAAAATAGTTCTTGGAGTGTAGGTCAATGTCTCATTTTTCAACATAGGTACATATTTTACTGTTCCGAGTGCATAAAAAAGCCTAAATCACCATAAAATTAAGTACATTTTGGGGATTGGATGGTTGGGCATTGTCCATTTACTTAGAGTGGCATTCATCAAATAGAATTTAGCATTTCCTCCTGATTTTACAAAATTTTATACGGTGTAATTATGACTGAAAATTGAACGTAAACATTGAAAACCGGTAATCACTATAGTTATGGCGATTTCCGATTTTCAATGTTTTTGTTTACTTTTCAATGTTTGATATCATATGATGCAGCTTCTTAAGACAAATACCCAAGTTCAACTGAGAACCATTTTGGAAACCCATTACTTTTGAAAACATTGATAGAAGTGTGCCTTTAGTTGGATAGCATTTAGGAGGACACTGAAAATAAGTTGGCCGCGTCATCAATGCGTCGATTAAAGAGTATTTGGAGCCAATTTATAAACTAACTGCAGTACTGCAATACGTATTTATCCGGGCTTACCAAATCACACGCTATGAACAAAACAATTGCACTGAATATTCAATCAACTCGATGGGGTTCTTCAAGCACACATCACTGCAGTGTACATGTAAATCAAGCACACATCCATGATCCTTGCATAAATAAATTAATTGATGATGTTATTTATCACGGCATCACTACCCTGAATGTCCCTTTACTTGTGGTACCATAACGTGAACTAATCTCTTTAGCAGGGGAAAATAATTTTAGTACCTACCGAGCAAATTCACTTGCAATGAATGTATAGTTTCGCACATTAAATAGCTAATAAACGTTTGGCAAAATGGCAATAATTTGCATCATATATGCCTTCAAATGATAGACCAGTGAGATTATGCAAATCGTAAGCAATTCTAATATTCCGACGAACAAAGTCTTACATTGTTATTTTGAAGACACTATTATACAATAAACCACAGTCTCTGTGCTATAAACACTCCCTGATGTAGCTTTTCAACTTATCTTTTCACAATATAACGTTAAAGTGTCGAAAATTTCCACAAGTGAGTGTACAGAAGCAAAATTACGGTTAAAACTACCACGCCTGCATATCAATGTGTGAAATTAAAAATCGTATTTTGTATTTTTTACCACTAACTAAATTAATAACGGTTGTAAACAAGTTACATACACGCACACTCCAACACAACGGATATACAGTTTCCCGTTTTTAATTTTATGTGGACTAATTATTTCAAAAACTAATATCTATAACTCCTTAAACTCTTTCCTACGATAGTAGAAGCACAATTTAGTCGTGTAAACACCCTATGCAAACACAAAACACCAGTCAAAATTTTAAAGGTTGCGCCCATTTTCGCCTTCGCATCAACTGCATCAAGAATTTCTGATGCGAGCCGATGCGAGTTGATGCTTCCGAAACCTCGAAATATGCTCGTTGCAGGGCCGCATCAATGCGCATCAATGCTTGATTCGGAACGGCCTGATGCGCATCGATGCACATGATGCGTGATTCGGAACGCACCCCTAGATACTCAAGGCCTCCGCACTGAGTTGTGACGTCACAGCTTTGGGGCTGACGGACGGCCGGAGAACGACCACGGAACCCTGATCCCGTACCAGAGGACTGGGAGAGTAGGCGCCGGTGGAAAACAATGCGAAACGCTTCAAGAATAAACACGGAATGAATCTTTTGGCAAATGCACGGTACAATGCCTTCACTTATCTATTGGATGATTTGTTTGAGTTATCCTCCAATATCATATTCGCCTCAAAATAATTATCAATGCGCGGAATAATTGTCAATGATCATTATGAATGCATTGGAAGACTATATTTCTGTACCTGACGGCTCTTAAGACTAAAGAAGTTATTTAAGTCCTTAAACTGCACTACAGTCATTCACCAAAATAAAACTTACGAATGAAGACGATAGCGGAATTCTTGCCAAATTACGAGAAGAATGAAGTTCTAGATATTGTTTATGAAGTTAATATCCATTACCATACCGTTAACGAAAAACATTAGAAAAGGGAAAATATAGCATTAATCCCGGTATCAAGGCTAGCACTAAGAAACCGTAAGATTTTTATGGATATTAAAATATCATTTTAAATTTTTCCAACCTCGAAAACGGATACGGAAGAATCGCGACGGAGAAAATCAATGAGGTCTGTTTAACGAAACCAAAAGAGATAATATATAGACTACTTCCTGCGCTAATGATTTTAAAATGAGTCAAAAAATACCTCGTTTAATCACATTGTTCAGTGTCGGACGAATTATTGAACAGGTTCTACATAAAGGATACACAGAACACAACTGTCACAGGCTTGTGAAATTTTCAGAATAAGAACCCCTAAACTCATTACATTCAGACGCACTCTAGAAGGGGTTAGGAATATGTCTGATCTCTATCAGAGTGAAACCAATCATTAATCAGATTTAACATCCCACAGAGCCAGACAACACTAGACCATTTGCTACCCAAATCATTTAAAAATGTGTGAAACATTTACCTCCATTTCTCACCACCAGCAGAGAGGACACCAAGAAACCAAATGTCACTTGCTTGTCTGTGAAACTTTCAGAGTAATACCCCTAAACTCAGCCCATTCACAAGCACTCGAGAAGGGTTTGGGAAATTGCCTGATATCTATCAGGGTGAAAACAATCATTGATCAGATTTAACAGCACCTAAGTTGTATCTCAGTGCCTCTTTCTTCTTATGAAGTAATTGCAGTTGGGTAGAAAAAAGTCATTAAATTTTTTATTGTTTTTAGCATTTATTTTAATGTCATCAAGAAGCTTACAAATCTTTGAACAGTAGTTTATGTGATCAGTTTTTGTCTGCCAGAGTTAACACTTTATCGAATGAGTTAAGTTCCTGTCGTGCCTCGCAAAGGATTTCATCTTAATGGCAACCCTGGAAAAAAGATTATCTTGTTAGTTTTTGACACTTATGGGCACTGAAAGAATAACAAATTTCTAAACTTTTTGGCTGAGCAATGGATATCAGAGAAATAAATTGAAAGATTCAAGATGCTGTCATAAAATAAGGTAAATATTCTGAACAAATTACTAACTTATTGGACCGGCAAGTATCCATCCTTGTTACTAGGGGTCACAATAGACAGTCATCATGACTACCAAAAAAGTAAAAGCACCCTCTTTCTCATTTTTTACTATTTATGCAGCTTCTTAAAAATAGGGAGTACAAAGAGCATGCATCAATTAAGTCATTGGAAACGACAGTTTTGAGAAAATGGAATTTTGATACCATTCGCCGCTCAATGCAACCCTATGGCGAGCAATCACCGAAGGACTCACACTAATGAATGAAATAAAACATTAATTGGTGAGGGAAGAAAATTGCTGATAAAATGGAGGTTGGAATGAAAAAAATTCAGATGATATGCTTTGTTGCGCATATTTTACGAGCACAAGTCCCAATACAGGCAAAGATAAGAAAACCCAATTAATGAAATCGGATGCGAGAAAACAGAAATGAAGCCAAATGTGAAAGATGCAAGAGTATGTGGATGTGGGGCATACATCCAAATTCGAGAGACATTAATAGGACAAAGGAAAAATGATGATTTTAAGTAATGTGAAAGGATAAATGTTTTGGAATCCTAAAACCTGAAAATCTGTGAATGAGAGGAATTTGATTTCTAATAGAAATAAGAAAGTGGATGGCAAGATGTCATTTGAGGATCAAGATAGCGAAGAAAAAAATGTGAAGCCACAAATATAAAATTTTAAAAATAGTAGCAAATTGATCACGATATGTATTTTGATGACATATTTAATTACTATTGACAATTCTTCAGGAGTAGCATTTAGTAATGAATGAGCACCAGTCATCATTCGCAGGATCGAGATGATAATGGAATGTGGTTAGAACAGATTAAATACCCTTTAATACATAATATAACTTTATCAGTAAATAGCGCAAAGCCAACCACTTGCTAATGAACGGGATTACGAATACGGGACAAGAATAAGGAAATTTTATATAATTTTGATGATAATTTAATATGAATAGTATTTCCGAAGCTTTTTTTTACTTTGAGATACGAGAAATTGACGTAAACATAGCTGAAACAGTATATTCTGATAGAGGGAGAGAGAGAGAGCGAATAATTCCAAGCCATTGAAATAAAGAAGTGTATGAAAAGGTTAGATGATTCACATTTGAGGATCCATATGATGAAGAAAAAAAGAAGCGAAGACTAAATAAAAAGCTAACAAATAACCTATACACCCGCCTTATAGAGTAGCAGCTTACTTCACGGATTGCTTTCGCAGCTATTTTTCAGGAAAATATCGGTTAATAAATGGAAAATACATTAACACCTATCAATTCGATCAAATAAATAACCTTACCTTAATCACAACGGTACTTTTATGATGCTGGAAATATTTCTCGGCGTATAGTAATGATTATAATCCATGATTTTGAACGACTAAAATTTATTAAAATTTACAACTTTTAAAATCCTTCTCTTGCAAATAGAACAGTTAGCAAAAAATGCAATAGGACATGGCCAATGTGACTATCGTTTTGACGATCAATGTAAAAATTAATCTTTGAATTCACGAAGGATAAGTTCAGGAAGCTGCAATAATTAATTGAGACCAACAGATGACCATTTCCTAACTCAAACGTTTCACTGCTTTCTATTCGTACAATCCCTGATGCTACATAGTTGATATAATAACTTTATTCGATGCACATGTAACAATATAAGATCAAGCCCAGAAAGAATTTAACCCCGAAAATTTTATGAGAAGAGAATGCATGTATCGATATGGCAGCAATTACCTCGCGTTTAACTCCTCTAGTATAAAATTTTTAATTCAATTATTAGAAAATATTCACCTTACTATGCTTAATTTTAATAGGGAAAAATAAATACTTACTCTTGAGTGCTTTGAAGGTTGATAATCCTTCCTTGGGATGGCATTCATCCACCTCCTTCTCAGTCCTTCCTTGGGAAACTGGAAAACACTCACTATCTCTCTCCCGTCGTAATTACAACTATATTGATGTACACAACACTTGCCTACTATACTGAAAACTTTTTAAACACAGCAAATCGATAACTTCACCACAATAAAGGCTTGAAAACTCAAATCGCTTGCTCACACTACAACAACAAGGATCGCAACTGACGCTACTCACATGTGCTCTGTCGCCTATGTGCCTATGATTCCGGTTTTTTCGCCAGCCGCAATCCTGTGACGTCAGAGAAAAGAGAAAGTTCAGTGCGAAGGCCTTGAGTATTTAGGTGGTCATGGCCCGGTCCAGGGTTATCAACTTTTATTTCATCCTATTTGTTAGTTGAAATTATATTTCAGAATGGTTCTTTTAGCACTGCTACTGAGGTAAACTGGTAGGTACTGAGTACAAGGTACTGAGGTATGTACTGAGTAAGTAAACTCCCTTTGGAGTAATGTGAATTACAAGTGTTCGAGATATATGGCATTTTATATTCGCTTTGTGTTCTTATTAATTATGCCTGTACGCATATTGTTGCTTGCCGCGAGCCTTTAATGGTATGTGCTCTTGCAAGAGTGGTTTTCATTTTTAATGTTAATTAAGTTGGTCAGTATAAGCAAAGAAAAAACTAACATTTTAGCGCACACCTACCCTTGTAGTCATCGTATCTCTGCGTTTGTAATGACACTGCTAAAATACCTAAACGCCATAATGATGATTAAAAAAATTGTCTCATGTCAATGATTGCTGCAATTATAATTAATGATAAACTTGATGCCGTATGATCACAATGAAGACAACAAAAAATAATGCCATGACGCAGTCTTGAACCACGGTCCTTCGGGTGAGACCTGTCCTTTGAATCGTGCACGTTACCACTACCCCAACCAACGCCATTAGGACATTTTGGATTTATATATATAACTTGTAAAAAGTAACGCATGAAAATTAATTAATTACAGCCTAACTAACGCCCTAATTGAGAAAGATGCAGCAAGGTACGCGGTCTCCCCTTGTTAGCCTTAACGTCTCGCATTTCTATGGAGCGTTGAACCTGTCCTCCTTATTCAGTAACCATAAATACATCAAAGTTTGGTATACCATTTATAAATCGTTGGAATTTTCCTTCTCCCAACCAAGATTATCTCTTCTTGAACCCATCCTGGACAGCGAACCATTGCAACAACCAGCCAGCTCGGAAATAAGGCTAACATCCCATGATTCTAGTTGCGAAGGGCGAACGTTCCGGCCGGCGTGAATACATACGCAACGAATAAGTCTTGCAGCAAACGTCTGAAATAGGTTTATTAGTTTGACTCGGTTCTTACAAAAAAAGTTTTGGCATGATAAACGGCATTGTGTCAAAATATACCCAGCGAAAAATAAATGCCATCATGCATTTATTAAAGATTCAATGTGCTATTCGTACTACTCTTTCCAAACTTGAAGTTGACACGTAAATGAATATTAATATATTACGCAATGATGAAGTCGTTTACTCAAAAGAGAAGCAGCCACATATATATTCTGAAGATATTTTATGACAGCAAAAAACGGGTACCCTCAAATTCTGTAATTTTTCTATGCAATAATAGTGGTAGAACTAAACGGTGTAGAAGCTGCCTTCTGCTACTGCCTTGTGACGTCACGGCCAATATTCAACATGGACACCCGTTTTCGCGGCCTTTGAATTTTTCCATATTTCAGACGGTCATCTCGAATAAAGTATTCACTATTAGGATTTAAACTGTGGTTTTACGACATTATGTTATTCTGAACTCTAATTTAAAAAATGTGTTTGGTGCATTTGAAACACTAGTGCACTTCCCTATTTTGAAAAGATTTCATGGTACAATTTATTTTGTATTGTAATGACTCTGGAGTAGTCCCTTGAATTAATACACTAGTGTCGTCTGCAAATAAAACAGTTTCAGCTTCTGGGACACAACTTGGTAAGTCGTTTATATACAACAAAAAATTTATGTTTATTATGACACAAGGCTTAAGGGCACGAGAAATTCTGAAAATTTGCTTTTATTATGGAACACTACCTACCTACTATCCTACTATCACTACCTACTATCCTACCAAATTTGAACGATATCGGCGAAAGACACTTCGTGAATATTCCTTGTTAGGGGCTCCTTGCGACGAGAGGCCGGCCGCCCGTTACATTCCCAATTTTTCCCCGTGGTTTAATCGTAATCATTATTTATTCTCGTAAACAGCCAGTTTCCTTATGATTTGATCCTACAATGGGTAGAGTGATATGTACATTTATAGGGTTGTTTAGGAATTGAAATAAGTGACAAATCCTAAATTTGGTGGTCATCCGAGAAAAACAGGCGACTTGATAAAACCCTACGGTAACCCTGATTTAAGAGTGTACTTACCCTGAGGATATCCCGTTGACAATATAGATAATGTTTTTGACTCCATTCTGTGGATCGTCAACCGCTTATTCCTCTTATTTTTATCACAGGCAGCAGTATTCCAAAGGCTTAACTGGAAGACTGTTGAATTACCAACTGAGGAGGTCAGTGGCGTAACTATGGGGGGGATGAGGGGGATAGATCCCCCCCCAAAACCTCAGAGAAAAAAATTATTATAAAACTATTGCCTATTTATTATATATAATGCCTGAATCTACTTAAATGTAAATTTTAAGTACCAAAATGATACAAAATTCATATCCAGGCATGTCATTTTTCAAAAATTTTCTCGGACCCCAATTTCTTGGGGGGGGGGGAAGTCGCTCCCTAGGGCACTCATTCCCCCCCAAAGCATATTTCTAGTTGCGCCACTGCAGGAAGTAATATGTAATTGGAAATTGAACGTGACATCTGTTGAAATTTTGCAAAATATAAAAACGTCAGAAGTCATAAAAATACCCAACAGCATGTTTTAGTTTGGATCCAAAGTGAGTGATTCAAGCTTTGGTGGACATTGAACTTTCTGTTTAACGCTTTCAGCGCTGCGTCGGTCATAATGAGCGAAACATGTACTTCATCTCCACGCCACCGTCACAGCTAGTGATGAGCGGAACTGTGATTTTCGGATCACTTCGTTACCTGTGACTGCTACTCATCAGTAACGGTGATTCTTAACTGTGATTGCGATCACCGAGGTGAATCACTCTTTAAAGTCATCGGTGATTTGTGGCGCTGCTATTCCTGCTACTTTGTCCAATTCCAAAGAATGAGCTCTCGTCAATAGGAACAAATAAACTTATAGAAAATTATAAAATTAGGCAAAATATTTTTTTGAGGGAATAGTTCTGATTCCGAGTTTATATTACAATAATTAAATAAATTTGATGTGGTAAAAGAATTGATAAGGGTCAATCATTTTTTATACATATTCATCATTATTCAAAGCTTTAGCTGTATATTTCGCACAGAATGTCATATTTATCATAAAAGATGAATAAGACATCCTTATTTTACTATCGGTAGCATCATGGTAGCTGCCGAAGCTAACTTTACCGTATTCACGGTCGCAGTGATTTCGAGTATTTGGTGATTTAGACACCGGCAGTGATCGGCTTCTTCTCTTCAATCACAGGTGGCGATATATCGCATATCACTTGGTAGCAGCCAGAGCTATCTTCACCGAATCCAGTGATCGAATCACCGATCACAGTGATTTCGAATATTGAATCACCGACAGTGACTGCTACTTTTCAGTAACGGTGATTCAATCACAGTTAGCGATATATCGCTCATCACTAGTCACAGCTACTCCGGCGACGCGTATATGACGTGCCAAACGCGGCGTGCGTAGTCGAATGCACGAATAAACTCAAACGGAAAGGATCCAAGTAGGTATTAAAATAAAAGAAAATGGAATAACACGTCGGCGCAGTGGGCGAATTCGTCAAAAAGTCCGCGGAAGGGAACGTGTTAAGTTCACAGTTTATGCCAATGTTAGTCGATAATGCGTAAGGTCATCCAATTCCACTCTTCCTCCACGTATGGTCATGGGATTTGATTGCATGAGTGACCATATGTCCTTCAGGCTTTGTGTATATCTGTCAAATAAATTGTGCCATTGCCAAATTTTTTCAGGGTTCCCAGAAGCATCTATCATATTTCTCTGTATTGCCCCACTGGAAGTAGTTCTTACAGTCGTTTACAACTGGCCGTTGTACTCAGTAGATAACACAGGCCGACATTGAAAAAACTTTTTTACTTAAAATACCTTATTCTTATGTTTTTAAGTTGCTGAGTCCAAATATGATGGTTTTAAAGTTGTATCACCCACCATTTATTCACATTTTACAGTTAAATTTATGAAATCAAGTAATATTTTTAGAATTTAACAGCTTTTTTATAGTTATAATAAAATTGAAAAAGTAGGTCTAATGAACGAAGATAATGGGGGATTACTGTTGGTACTTCACCGAGAAGTTTAGCATGCGATTCATTGCAGAAAAAACTACACAAGAAGCTTCAAGGAAAAAAGGTTAAGAAAATGTAGACCAATTCCAGTTGACAAGTGAACCCTGTATTATCACGCTGTAGTAAATACAAACAATTTTATCACAATGTAGTGAACAGTAAATACAAACAATTTTATGATGTAATACATTGTTTCATTGATTTCCCTATATACCTTATAGAGGCATTAGACTAAATATTAAAATACATATTCTTTGGAAACTATGGGTGATACATAAAACTAAGGCCAAGATTGGATTCGGCACAAAAAAATCTATAAAGATCAGCTATTAAAAAAAGGCTTCAAACAAATTTTTTTTGTTGGCCTGTGTAATTATTGACAGTACTTTAAAGTGCTGCGCAAACATTACCACAGAGGTGATGTATATTTTTCTTCAATGGCAAATGAAAACAGGATTTATGCGCGAAATTGTCACTAATTATGCGATAATGCCTAAATAATATCAATGTCCGATAGCATATAGGGGAGTTTTACTATCATTCGTGTGTTTGTACGGAATTTAATATTCAGTAAGTTTTATTTACTTTTTCGCGGAAAATGACACGAACATCTGGTAGTCTGCTTCTTCTCAATAGAAGCTCCGGTCGTTCCCTTAGCGTACGCTTTTACCTTTCGACCAGTGAATTTAATAATAAATACTTATCTGAATTGATATTCACCTCATATCCACCATTCATTCTTTTAAATTTCTAAGGCCCCTTCATGAGCAGACGATATTCTTTCTTTGTTCCTAAACGCTAAGTTAACGCTATGGTACGCCATGTAAAATGAAAATGTGGCACATTATCCATATTACCGATAATATCCACATTTATCAGTTATTCGACATCTTACGAAGAGAAAAATTGTAAATAGACAGCTTCTGGCATATTACGCCAATGTAAAACCACAACCACACAGTATGGTGGAGGGTTACGCCACGGCCGTCTTTAAACAGGCCGGAGGGATGATATTTGGCAACAACGCGGAGGAGGCCTGTTTATTATTTGTTTATCATTCTACAACAGTGGACTCGTGGTGAATAAGATACTCGACATGACTCGTTTGAAGTTAATTTTCTTCCTATAAACGCTATTTTTGCAGGAGATGACGTTAGAAGATTCATTTTTTAACCTATCATATTAGCTGTCGTCGAAGGTAAGTTATTTATTTGTAAGTTGAAGCGTTGGAAGATGATGAGCTCATACTCAATCAGTTCGACCTCCTGGAAATTATGAGCAAACCAATATTAATCACTGCCGAGGAATATTCGGGACTCAATTACGTTTGTGGGTATGCTGTCCTGAAGGCATTGCAGCACTTGACCATTGATATAAGTGCATGTTCATGTATTTCAAATGAGGGTAGTGAAGATGCCTATTTCAAAGACTTTACACGGCACACGGAATTGCGCAATCTGACGAACGTGCGAAGGCGCAATCAAAATTGCGTCGTGTAAAGCGGTGAATTGCTAGAACGAATGCGTGGACGTGAACGCGAGACGGCAAAATAGCCCATGTTCTATTTTCGTTAGAAAGGGGCTATTTTGCCGTCTCTACTTATTACTTCCTCGGCACTACAGCCCGGCTTTGGCCTCCGTCAAGACGCCTGTCCATTCTCTCCTGTTCTGCACTTTCTCCCACCATCTGACAATCCTCATAGCCTTTATGTCTTCTTCCACATCCTGCATCCATCTTTTCCTCGGCCTTCCTCTTTTTCTCTTTCCATCCATATTTCCATGTAGCATCTTCTTAGGCATCCTTTCTTCACTCATTCTTTTTACATGATCTAGCCAAGCTAGCCGTTGGGTCTTCACAAATCTCACTATGTCTTCGCCACGGATAATATTTTCTATTTCTTTGTTTGTTCTTATCCTCCAAGTTCCCGGGACCATATATCTTTCGCAAAATCTTCCGTTCAAATATCCGCAGAGCTTGCTCGTTTCCAGCGGAAATGCTCCACGTTTCTGCTCCATATGTCACGACGGGTCTGATAAGTGTCTTATAGATCTTGAATTTCATCTCCTTAGATAGAAGAGTTGACTTCAGGAGCTTAATATTAGCAAAGTAAGCCCTATTTCCAGCCATTATCCTCTTGTTGATCTCTTCGGTCATTGAGTTCTTACAGTTTAAATTAGTACCGATGTAGCTGAAATATTTTACATTTTCAAAGTTGTACTGCCCAAATGTAACGTTTTGAGTCCATCTTCTGTCTTCCGTGGTCGACATTTTCATGTATTTCGTTTTTCTCTCATTGATTCTGAGCCCTATATTCTTACTCTTCTGTTCTAAGATTTTGAATATTTCTTTCAGAGAATCCATATTCCGTGCCATTAGAACTATGTCGTCGGCATAGGCACATGCCTGAGTAGATTTATGCACAATTTTCCCCTCTAACCCCAGTTCTTTCATGGCTTCATGTAGACACAGATTAAATAGTACTGCTGATAGAGAATCTCCTTGTCTTACTCCAGTTGTTATCTTAAAGGCTTCACTAGTCTTGCCCCCGATATAGGCCGATATAGCTTGAGATCCTTCCATAGCCATATTTACCAACTTAATTAGTTTTTTTGGTATTCCGAATCCCTCCAATGCCTTCAACATTTTTCTTCTATTGACACTATCAAAAGCTTGCTGGAAATCAATGAAAAGCATATGTAGGTCAATGTTGTACTCATAACATTTCTCCATGCATTGTCTCATTACAAAGATTTGGTCGGTTGTTCCTCTTCCCGGCCTGAATCCACATTGGTATTCACCAAGGATTACTTCAGCATACGTGTTAAGTCTCCTCTGCAGTATACAAGAAAGTATCTTATAAGTGACATTTAGTAATGTGATTCCTCTATAGTTGCTGCATTGCAATTTATCTCCCTTCTTGAATATAGGGCAAATTAAACCAATCTTCCATTTCTCAGGCTTCTCTTCTTTCTCCCATATTTCACATATCAGTATATGTAGGTTCTTTGTTAAATTTTTTCCTCCATACTTGATTAACTCCGGTACAATTTGATCTTCCCCTGGAGCTCTCCCATTCCGCTGCTGTTTTAACGACTCCTCCACCTCCTCAATTGATGGCCTACTAATATTGGTGTCCACCCTCATGTCCAACATTTCTCCATCCTCCTCATCTATCTCATTGACATTCAGCAATTCTTTAAAGTACTCGGCCCATGCTCCCATTACTTCTTCCTCTGTTCCAACCAACCTCCCATTCTTATCCTTACATGCTTTTGTTCTTGGTTGAAATTTATTTGTCATCCGTTTGATTGCCTGGTACAACTTTCTACTTTCATTTTGTGTGTTCAGTTCCTCAATCTTTTCCACATGCCCTTTTAAGTACTGTTTTTTCTTTTTCGTAGTATTTTATTTGCTTGTCTTCTGCTTTCTTTATACCTTTCGACATTTTGTCTTGTCTCTTTCTGGTTAGTGTTCCTTTGATCTATATTCTTCCTTTCTATAGCTTTTCTGCACTCATTGTCAAACGATTCTTCATTCCTTGTTCTCTTTCTTTCTCCTATGGTCTCCTTTGCAGCCTCTTCCATAGCCTTCTTTATATTAAGCCATTTTCTCTCTTCCAAGTCATTTACACTCAGGTTTTCTGCTCCTTCTTCTAGTTTCTTACCCAGGATTTCCTGGTATTGGGCTACAATTTTGCCGTCTCGCATCTGTTCTAGCAATTCACCGCTTTACACGACGCAATTTTGATTGCGCCTTCGCACCTACGTCAGATTGCGCAATTCCGTGTACCGTGTAAAACGGACTTATTTCTCCTTGTATGTCTGTAATAAGTGTTGGTCTTCATGTATTGGCCATTATGATGACTCTAGCAGAACCCAAGTATGAGGCTACATTTCTTAAAATTATCCTCCTTGACGATAATTTAAGAGGAACTCATGACGACAGCTGTTTTCAGTGCAATGTACCGAACAGTTATTTTTTTGCAAGATTTATTAAAACTCTGACAAATGTATTTCTAAATAATTATACTAAAGTGAGGAATAACAGATTGGATGTCGCTAGATACACTTCCAATAAGAGAAAATACTCTACAATTATGTGACTGCTTTCAATTCGGTGACTATATATTTCAATAAAATCATGTTTTATACATGACTAATTTGTATCATTCCTGTCTGCTCCTGCTTCACAATCAGCAATGGATGCACGATTATCCCGTGGTAAGTAAAACAGCAGTTTTTTAGTGGATTTCCTAGCCGCAAAGCGATTTCTTTTGCCGATATTCTACGCCGAAACAATAGACTTGGTCGCAGGTGAGAGCAATCCCGCAGGCCTCCTAGATGACGGGCGCGCGACGTTGCCACCAAGGCCCTCATATACTGGTTACTAATCTTCCAAAAGGTTCTCATTGAAATCGGTAGGGGGCGCTGTTGCCTCAATCTTCCGACACCAAATAGTTCCTCTTTTGAACGAGTGGCAGCGCGAGGGTGCCCATGGTTTCTAGTTGTAGGAAAATTAACATGGCGAGTATAGGCTAAACGTTGACTTGTGGTGTTTTTTTCAATTTTTTCAGTGGTAAGGAGGCCTTCTGGAGGTTTCATTTTTTCACAGTACGAAACTGAGTGTAGTGGCTAGAAAGTGGTGCTATTAGCTCAGAAAAATCAGCGATGGTTCAGGAGTAGTGACTTGAAACAAATCCCGTGCCCTCGCTCGTAGTGGGATCCCGTTTACTTACCTGTGAACACCATGGCTTACGACAAGGGATCGTTTTTGTGCGTGGTTTTAAGTCGGTATATAATGCTAAGAAGAAATAAAATTCCAAACTGGGCATTATAAACTCCCATTTGTGGAAGGCGGCGGTAAGTACACTGAATGTTTACATGTTGCATTTTTGAATAAGTTGTTTCTTGTGCATGGTACCTAAGTTATGATAACGGTGAAGGCCCGAAGTGTCACTAATCTTAGCAATTAAGTTTAATAACAATGCAAATGTTTCAACTGCGTGTCCATATTACAGCATTTGTCGAAAATGAAACACCTATCCCGCTCAACATTTTTAGCCGACCTTATTCCAAGATGGCAGAATGTGGTGGACACGTTAATTTTAATTTTGTAAGTAATGTGTGCCGCCTACTGTCCATCGCATGGCACAGTGAGTATTCGCATTTAAAGTTGATATTTTTTAAACATTGTTTTGCTCTATCGGAAGTAGAATCAAACTCTTGAAAAGTTATTTTTAAGTTTTTTATCTGGAATGGACCTGATGTTTTGGTTTGGGTTTCTTGTTTATACCTATACATTACTAGCTGAGAAGCCCTTTGATTTTGAGCAGCTCGGAGATGAGTTAGAGAATTTGCCTAATTCTTTGTGCATTGAAGTTGGCCGTTGTGCGTGAAAATGCTATTGTTTATTTCTCTTCGTCACAAGGTTCATAAGTTTTGTTCATGGTAGCAGAGAGGAGTACTCCTCGATCGTATCCTACTACACACAGCAAATAAGTGTATTTTTTCTCTATCTTGGCCTCTATTTTTAGCGTATATTAGTGCCTTGCAGGGTTAATAGTCTTGAAGAATTTAAATGCATTGCAATTTAAACAACCGATAAATATTCTTTTACGTTATTTTAGCTCGATCGGATAAAAACCACATTTATATGATGATTTTTGTATGACAGACACAGACAAACATTAACTTTTTATGTAGGATTCATAGATAAAGCGTAACAGGTATCTCGCAATGTCGCGCACAAGAATTTCCTTTGGTTGATTTTGCGTTTAATGTAATTAACTTCATTTTTGCTCTGCCATTTCGAAGTGTTCTACGTTCTACTATGATATGATATTTTGGGAATTACAATTAATTATAATCAATGACCGGAACCAATGACTGTTTTACTCGGGAGCTTTTAAAGACCAGATGCGTGAATTAACAAATTGAAATAGTTATTTAATAAATGCCTTGCAATAAATTTTCTGGAAATAATTGGATGTCGAGGTTTATCAATTTGATCTGCTTCTACAATTGCTGAGATTTATCGATTCGGTTCAGTGCAAATTATCTGGATAATCAAGAGAAATTGGCCATCTTTCCCTGCCAAGTGCCTACTAACTAGCCAGTTGCTGACAAGCCTTACACATCCTGTATGTTTCATGAACAATTTCTGTCTAACCGTGCTACTATTTGAAAATACATGAATGCATATTGATGTTGGATCTGTAATTGGCTTTGAGAACTAATTATTCTTTATTTTTCCCCAGGATTAACTGATATATAAAACCAGTGAAGCATGAAACTTTGTGAATGTAATTTAATGTGAAGTAATTTTGGGAGATGAAACCTAATAATACTGTCTGGAGGAGTCGAACATTTAGATACAAAGAATGATGTAGACCCTCAGATCCAAATATACTGTATGTCCTCAAGAGAAATACAGCCGCCTTCCAGCAATGTGAGTAAATTTGAAAATATGTAAATGTATATTGATGTCTGATCTGAGCTTGTTCTTTTGAACATTTGTGTCCCGATTTACTCAGAGAAGTAATATGAAAATTTTGCTCTCATATTTATGAATATCACTATTATTGTTTATTAATTTAAGTAAGGTGACATGAGCCCAAGTTTTATTTTATGGATAATTTTTACAACTTCAATGTCCAACATCTGTGAGAGGTTTAGGTAGTTAAGACCATTAAGCATAACATAAAAGTTGGTATATGTACTACCAAGCTTGGGTGATCAATCACCTATTAGAGTATGTATCAACGATGTGTAAGCACACCTTACATCTCGCCATCTTTATTGTTCATCACTCTTACACTGGAACTCTCATTCCCAACTTCTGAGCATGGTGGCAAACCTTAGGACTCAACATCCCTTTTCTCCTTTAAGAGACATTCTTACCCTTACATAAACGTAAAGTCTTGAACAAAAACAAATGCAAATCCTGATACTTACTACACCAATTCACTTATAAACCAAAATAACATTCTTCATTCCAGATAAATCAAAAGTCTTTTTACAAGCTTGGCATATGTTAAATAATCAGCGCATGTTAAATACTGAGTGTTCAGTAAATAAATAATAAATAAATAAATACTAGTTATTCAGTGATCTACATTTTATAATACTGCAAAGAACTAGATTTATTACATTCTCTCATTGACCTCATCTCTCCTGGAGAGTCTCCTGTTTTCCTGTAATTGTTTCCTGCCATCACAGGATTAGGTTGCAAATTCTTTCCTCCATCTACAGTTGAGGACCTCAAATCCGGAAAGCTTGGGACCAAAGGGTTTCTGGATTTCTGGTCTTCATGGTATGTTTTGTTAATTAATTAATTTATAAATGTGTTCAGGCTCTTGTGCTTGATATTTGAGATCCCTAAGTGCCCAGGTTGTTAGTGTATGTTTACAGAGTGTGCTAACATCCTACTCGTCCCAGAACAAGGCTCAGAGGCCGGTGCCACGAGGTGTCTAGTCGAAACCCTATGCAGAAGAATTTTCAAACATTTTAGATTTCTGTTTTTTTTTGGGTTTCTGGATTCCGTATTTTTGGTCCTCAACTGTACTATATCCTCCCTTGGTGTTAGCTCATTGTAGTTCTCTTCCTTATTCCCATTCTCTTGTTCCCTCTGAAGATATGGTTTAGCATGAGAAGTATTCCTTCTATGAGGTTTCCCTTGATTATCATAAATCAACTCCGAATTTCCATTAGATTCTATAATGGTCACAGGATCTTGTCTAAAGGGAGTGGATAGTTTGTTTTCCCAAGCTTGTTTCATTGACACCACATCCCCTGGCTCCACAAGACTAGGCTTTGCAAGACAGTTTAAATGAGCATACAATTTACCATCATCTTTCAACATTAACTCCCTGTCTCTAATTATTACAGCTAATATCAGGTTCACCTGCATACATAACTGTAAATCTGGAATTTTTTTACCAAATCTTGCATCCTAAAAACAACGCTGCTGGTGGGCAACCTGTTACCAAGTGGGGAGTGGCTCAATATGAGGATAGGTATATCAGAAGTTCCTCTATCCAACTTATCTTTTATGCGCCAGCAATCCTTAATCTTTTCATAATGTTCCTGTTTTGGCATTCTACCGCTCCATTTGCCCGGGGCCAATATGGTGTAGAAAAATGATGGATAATATTTAAATCTTTCAGAAACCTCTGAAATCCTCGATCTTTAAATGGTGGTCCATTATCTGATGAAATAGATTTTAGCAAACCATATACCGTGCGAACAAGCCTTTAGACAAATAAGGACTGTGCAAATCTAACACTATCAACAAATTGCCACCTGATGGTTAGGGGCCAAGGAAATACAAACTTACAATGGTTGACATGGCAATTCAGATCGTACTATTGGTTCTAGTGGGTCACTACTAGCCACTAACTGACATTCATGGCAGGATCTACACCACTGTTCAACATCTTTTTGCATACTTTTCCTCCAAACCTTGGTTCTTAAAATTTTCTTCATACTAACAACCTCCATATGACCTTTGTGAACTACGACTTGACTTACACTCCTGGAGAACTTTTGGTAATATGTACTATTCTTGCCCCTCTAATGGGCCATTCCATGAAAATAGGTAACTTTTGGAAATATAAATATTTTTTTATATTTAACTTATTGTGTCATGATTGTCTTCTCATAAGGTTATATTATGAGTATTTACTAGGAATTTTAGTCAAATATGTTTAAATATGTAGGTAACCTAGGTTCAAAGTCGTCTCTTCATCAGCTGTTCAAAAATTGCCATTTTAATAGGTTGTGTTGCCATATCAATACTTGACTAAATGCTATTTTTATGTGTCTTGGTAATTATAATATCAAAATATAGTACAGTATAAGAGTTTCTATCACAAAATTATATTAATTTTGCGATAGTATAATGGTAAAATACAGTGTTTGAAAGTAGATTGTTTCTTTGTCCCGTATGTAACATAAAATATATAAATTTATTTTTTCACAAAGTTTCTTGACAAACAGCTACTCAAAATACAATTTTCTAAACTGGTTTTGTGTCAAACTAAATGATTATGATGTTGTGAAAAAATAATAAAATTTAAACATACCCTAATGTTCAATTTCTTTCTGTCCCGTACGTAACGTTACGTACGGGACACTTCACAACATAATATGCAATATACAAAAAAATGAATTCACTATGTTATATCATTACTAAATTTTGATAATATTTAATTCTAAAACATAAAATGAAGCGTTATTTACATTTAGTCCAGAAAAGTCTAGGCCTACAGTAATTTAAATTTAAAATTGTGCTCTGGGCATTCAGGGTTGGGGAGTTTGGCATCGGTTAATAGAAGGGCCAGGTATTAAGTTTATGTCATGAAATGACAAAGTGGCAGAGGAGTAGGTGCTGTGGTTGAAAGTATGCATTGTAGTAAACAGAAGAACAAGTAAAATTTTAGGTGCATAGAGGGCGGGTAGAAAAGGTTAGAAAAAGTAAGGTGAATGAAATGGTAAATCTTGACTGTTTAATTCCTGCGTTTCATTTGATTTTGTCACCTCAATAATCTCCAGTTCTTCATGACAAAAAGTGGGGACTTAATTTCTTTTGTCTCAGTGTGTGGTAGATCTCAGATGTGAAATCACTGGGATAGTTGTTCTCGATTAGATGTTTGGTGATACTAGAATTTACAGTCGCCTTTAGCCAACACGTAATACATGTTTCAGTGCGTGAGTGATTATAGCATATGTTATTTTTGTGACTGATTACTAGGAGGGAATCAAGGTCAGAAAATAAACAATGTGGACTACATGAAGTATTTTTATTTAAGTAAGTTTACATAAGCACCACTGAGTAATGCCTGAAACTTTGAAGATAAGAAATTTAATGCTTTTTCAGAATTTAAATGGTGGTGGAAAAACCTTAGGCAACTGCTGTTGCTAGAGTAAAGAAAATGCGAAGTAAACTAAATGCAAGTGATCATGATGGGTTCTTAAAAAGAAGTAAGAGGATAAATTAATTAAGAAAAAAGCGGAGAGAAAATATTACCGACAAAGAAAAAGTATGAAAGGGAAAAAATGACAGTGAATAGCAGGCAAACTTAAGCTAAAAAATCAAGCTCACATCAGTTCTCCTGAATGCAATTTTAGAGAACTGACTGAATGTTAAGAGTAGTGAGGATGAAAATGATGCTCTATTCAATCAGCCAAGGATTTTGCATCAGAATCTTCAGTAGTTTGTTCAAAGACAAGTTTTATTGTATTGTTGTTCAATATTTGTTTGTTCAAGGCATATTATGCTGGAGAAGATTATATAAATGATACCATCATCAAAGTAAAGCATTGAGACAATGTTCAAGCAGCACCAGATATCCTTAGCTTTCACGTGATATGCAATACAAATGAAAGTTTTTCAGGAGAGAAACATTTTAAAGATATCAACTTGAATTTAGACCTGTTTGTTGAAGTGAAGACAGAATTCAGAGGTCAGTGGGTTCTAGTGCAATATAATGGCAATTCATTTTGAGGCAAAATCACAGAAATTGTCTCACAGAAGCAACTGTAAGTTACAGTCATGGTACCTAATGGTGCAGCGAGGGGGGGGGAGGTTTTTGGGGCATAATCACCCCCCAAATCTAAATTAGTTAATTGGATTAATATTACTTATAGAAAAGTGTAAGGATTAATAAAATATCCCTCAGAAAGCTGTAAAACTCCCCATTTTGAACCATTTATCTTAAAAAATTTCTGGGGGAGGGTCCCCGTACCTCCTGCTTGCCCTGGCAGGTATTCCATACCCCCCAGATCCCCACTATTAGTCGCCCCTAAAACCTCCTCTAGCCTTAATTCCTAGCTGTACCCCTGAGGGTACCCACCAGTCCCCAGAACATTATAAATGGCCAACGCTGCCCGATTGTATTGTATACAATAGAGAGACAGAGGTGATTAAAGCTATTTCTCCTCCTATAGTGTTGAACAAAAAAAGACGATGGAGAATTTAACCGTAAAGATCTTAAATTATGAACTCTGGTATCTTTCTCCTTGTTTTTTTTTAATAATACCATGGTAACAAGATTAAAGTAGCTGTATAATTTTTTTATACCTTAATTGTATTATAATTAAGCTAAGCAAATACAAGTTAATTGATCAAGAAAATAATGCTTATAAACATATGATCTTCTTATATTGTAATTGGCTTAACAACCTTTTCTGATAAATGTGTTTTTGACCATGTTAACTCTGCCTGCTTTCAATAACTTTTAGCCTGAAGTGTACAATGTCCCGTACGTAACACCCTTGTCCCGTACGTAACAAAAGGTGAAAAAATTGTAACTTAGTTGAAAAAAATTTGTTAATAATGTTAAGTATATGTACTTGAAGCATACTTTTTAAGCTATATGAAAAAAATACCACAGCATTATGAAAATTCTAATTGAGCTGAAATATCATTTTTCATAACATGAGCCAAACAAGTGGTTGACTCAGCTTGAGATGGGGCAATGTCCTTATGGGCCATGTTCTCATCTCTAGCAAATTCCAGGTTTTTAAAATGATCACTGGTAAATCTATTATATATTGGATCATGAGATACATTTCACCTGCATCTATCCTGCTTCTCAATTCCATTCTCACAGTCTAGAGAAGGACTCATTATTGTTCATATTTCCACATGATAAACTGGTATATGAAACCAGTGAACCATGAACTTGTGAAAATAATTTGATGTGATGTAGTTTTGGGAAATGTGTTCTAATAAAACTTTCGCTTTCAGTGGGATAGTGTTTACTGCTGATGGCTCAATTTTTTTAGCTCATGCTATGAATTTTACATTTTGACTTTTAGGAATTCATGGATGACTATTTAATTATTTATAAAATCATTAAGAAATCATCACTTTAAATGCCAAATTTGTGAACTAATTTTGTTTATTGATCATTATCTAATTGTAAGCCTGAATATTTATTTTTTTCCTATTCTTATTCAGTTTATTCAATAATTTACACTCACTCACATTACTAATATTTGTGTTCTTTGTGACTTAATATGTTTTAAATGCCTTGGTCTAATTTCTTAAATTTTGGACATTTTTTATTTTAAATTTCTTATCATGGTTTTGTTATTAGCCCTTATACTTGTACTAATCCTTTTTTATTATTTGTTCTATCAGCTAATATGATGTCTGTGAAACTCCTTGAAGGCTGTTCCTTAAGATGATTCATCAGTGGACTTCAATATTCAACACCTATGGTGGCTGTTTCCTACTAGAATTCAAATGAAGAACTTACAGTCAGCCTTTATTTAATCCGTTTTCAGGAGAATAATTGATGCTTTTTATGGCTGTCTGTTTCATGACATTATAGAGAGATGTTGTTTGACGAATTGATGTGGAAATTTACTTCCTTTTGATAGAATGTATACCTGAAAATGTTTGCTTATCAATTTTTCTCGGAAATAAATGTTGGTAAGCTTCAAAAGGTGTTTTTTTTCCTGATAGAGGTAATCCTAGTGATTATTTCCAAAAGATAAGAGAGAACTTTTTACTCTCTCAGATTTTTCCCAACACTGGAGAGTAGTGCATTGAAATGGTCTTGTATATTTTACAGCCGCTCTATATTTCTAATTCAATAAATGTTATAGGGTGCACTTCTAAAGAGACATTAAATAGCATAGGTTAATAATTAACTATATTTCCTTTGTGATCTGGATATTGTGTCATTAATTTAGAGTAATAAGAAATTGATTAAGTACTGTCTTTAGGCCTCTGCACATTTTTTCCAGCGACTGTGCTGTGACTGAGTACATGCCCAAGGAGGTTTCTTCGGAGGCTTCTCGTAAGGTCTTTTTCATGGCTGTTTGTATCTCTTCTATGGATGAAGAATGGGTTCATTTCAGGGCTGCCTTAATCCTAACTTGCACAAAAATATCTGATGGGGTGACCTCCAGACTACAGGTGAGGCAGCATACGAATCTGGTGTTTGGCCAGGAACCAGGGTGTGGATTCGTAGCATGTTGTGGCAAGGAGCCCTTCAATAGGTGGAAGAGGGGACTTCATAGTCTCAACCTCGCCTGAATAAAGGCATATTATTATTATTGTAAAGGCTTTTAACTCCCTCAAAACTTGTGAGTAGGGCAGAACAGAGTCGCTAGAAGCCTCACAACTTATTTCGTTTCCTAAAGATATTTAGCATAAAACTTAAACTTTGCTCGACTGTTGATTCCATTTTTTTCCTTGACAAGGTCGGCCAAGGGGGGGTTTATAATAACTTACGTCCTTCCATAGCTTAGAAAGCGATCAGATTGGTCTTGCAACAATGATTAGAGTCCATTCCTCCTACTCCAAGTAGTTTGATCCCACTCCAACCAATTGGGGTGGCACGGGTTATTCAATTGCATCACTTTCAGAATTCACCCTGTATGTTATGTAACTGCTTGCATAACATAACCCTATATAAGCATGCGTAAGGTGAACTGATCAATCATATCCTCACCATACGTTGGCATCTGGGAGACCGGACCCTAGGCGACGAGAGAGTGACCCTTTGTTCTGTTTTGTTAAAATGACCATTGGAAGTGTTGACTCACTCTGTAAAGAAGACTAGCAGTGGCCATCATGAGATCTTATTCTATCTCCATCTGGCGTGCAATTGCACGGATATTTCAATGAAATTAGAATAAGGGCTATTTCACCATCTTGCATGTATTCGTTCTAGCACTTAATCGCTTTGCACGATGCTATTTTGACAGCGCCTTAGTAAATTCATCAGTTTGTGCAATTATGTGCACGGTGTAAAATGGCCGTTAACGGGAGAAATGCCTTTTAATGTACCTATATGTTTTTTTCCAACTGCCGCCGCCTTCGATCATTATTAATTTATTTATCATCATTCGATCTTTATCATCTTCGATCATTATTATTCGTTAATTTAATCAGAAAATTCCGAGAGTTAGGTAAAACCCTAATGCAGATAAATTTATTGTTACTTTGGCTTCACTAGGTCCTATTTACCCGCCGAAACTAAGGAACTAGTGATTTACAGCCCATAGCGCATTTCCATAGTGAAATTATTCAATGAATCTAATCGTTCCTCCTATAATTCGTCCACATCCGACTCTTATCACTCCATCTCGTCCCGATTTGCTTTCGAACCGCCGCCGAGACCGCAGTTAGTTCCATATTTCCCCTAGTGATAGCGCCACTGCGCGCCAGAGTTTCTCTGGAGGGGTTTGAGGGGTGGGAGCGTCAGTCAAGGCAACAACATTGAGCCGAAGATTAGTAACCAGTATATAAGGGCCATGGTTGCCACATCGGTCACTCCGGCCTGTTTAAAGATGGCCGTGGTTACGCCCACTCGACTTCACCCTCGCTTACAGCCGAGCATAGGCAGCGCCATCTCTTGTCCTTTTATAACTCTACGACCCAATATTCCTTGATCAATAAAAGTTGAGCAAGAAAAATTGAGCGTCAAACTGCGTCAAAGATTATTCAAGACGGCTGTTCAAGAATACTTGATCAAGAGTCATTGTAAGGACTTTCACACGTTCAAAGACAACAATGACGAGTTTGAAGCGCTGCAGCTGTATTTTGGAAAACAAAATAGCAACGTAATGCGAATTGAGCATATTTTCTGTGGTTTGCAGGCAAGCAAATTTTTCGTGGTTCCCAGTGCCTATGCACAATGGACGAGAATCATATATATGTTGTGAGACTTCGACTAGCTGCGGGCGTTTTAGGCATCGGCGTTCAGGCTCAGAGACGTAGAAATCGGCGCAGGATGCGTGGTCGAGGAAATGGATTAGTAGGAGAGAAAACGGTGTGATGAGCTATCTGAGCAACGAATTATGGACTAAAGCCCGCATGACACTTTCCAATTTATTGGCCAATAAATCGACGTGCAATATTGGTTGAAACATTGGACGTTACGTGCCATATGACATGTACCAATATTTACACTCCTATATTGTCCATAATGGTATTCTAATGCCCCGCTAGAGAACGCCATTGTATTTTAATGATTTTACGTTACATATAATTTTTATGTTATTTATATAGATTTTATGTTGCCGGCATCGGTGGCGGCGGGGTAAGTCCTCACCTGCCAAACAAGAGGTCGCGGGTTCGAGTCCCGCCTGGGTAGGTTTCCGCTATCCAGGGCACGGTATGGCAGGGCACATACGTTGTTCGTGAACGTGTATTTGTTAAAAATTGTTGAAAAGGCCACGATATAAAGGCCAACACGAGCTGTTTTTGGTGGAATGAAAATAATAAATAAATAAGCTCGTGTGTTTTTTACGCTTCAATCAATAGTAAAACAACTTCTTTAGTCCACATTTTAAAAATTTCATGCGTATTTTCGGAACAAAACCAATATTTTTCAGCCAAACTAGATGTTTTGCAAAGAGCATCTTGTTTTGGCTACTGGGAGTCAACAAAGCTGAGTTGTGATTTGAGATAGGTCGCGAGAAAATAGAACCTGTTCTAAATTCCAAATCGGGCAATAAATTGTGACCAGTATTGTGAAAAGGATATTGGATTAGAAATTGGTTTGTGTCAGTTGGACCACAATTCAATATCCCATGGATTGGCCGATAAATTGGGAAGTGTCATACGGGCTTGAAGACCCAGAATCCTTTCGGAATATTTTGAGGATGAATCAAACAAATTTTAATCACTTACTCGGGAGGATACACGGAGAAATAGCTAAGAAGGATACGGTATGTCGGCAGTGCATACCTGCGAAGCACAAACTCACGGTGACGCTTCGATTTTTAGCGACCGGTAAGAGCTTCAAAAGCCTTCAATATTCCACAGGATTGCACATAACACGATTTCTCTGTCCGTTCCTGAAGTGTGCACAGCTTTGTATGAAGCTCTAAAGGACGAATTCTTGAAGCTGAGTAAGAGAAGTCGATGCTTTACCTTTAATGTACCAAAGTAACGCATGCAATTATCTTTAGAAAACCTTGACGAAGTACTGAATAAATACCTGTTCTTGAATGAATGAATGCTTCTCTCAGGTAGAGGGAAAATATTTTTGGGCTGATGTTTTGAGGTGTTGACTGAAGGATACCTGTTTAAATTTACATTTTTTCGTTTCAGGCACCAAACACTGCTGCAGAAAGGGAAGTTATTGCTCAGGACTTCCAGAAGTATTGGATTTTTCCTCAATGTATGGGTGCCCTTGATGGAAAACATATAAATTTCCGAGCTGCAAGGGCGGACGGTTCTACGTTTTTTTATTACAAGCACGCGCATAGCATCATTTTGATGGCTTTAGTTGATGCTAATTATACGAGGGTTGTTTATTGTCATAATGACCAAAGTCGATTAAATGATATTAATGTTAGTACTTGTGCATGGATGTTAATGACGAAAGTTCCAAGTCGCATCTTGCTACCTTTTTTTCATTGTTATAGTGATAGTATGAGAGAATTGAAGGGAAATTGTGCCGCTTAATCCAAAAACAGTCAAATTTGGGACTTATGCAGCAGGAGTAGTATTGCATATCTTAGCCATATGTGAGTTTTACCAATCAAATGGTTTGAATTGATGCTTGTTACTATCTACATAGCACATAACAGTGGTGAGCGTTTACGGCAACCACTCGGGGGACCAGGGTTCGAGGCTTCGTGGTGGCTGTATATTTTGCAATTTATAAACAGCCACCACTAACCCACCCGACCCGCCTGGTGAGTGATGTGATATCATGAAACTATACGCGGCTTGTGAAAAGTACCGCATGAAAATTAATTAATTACAGCCAAACTAAGGCCCATCCAACGGAACCACTACTAGTTCAGGGATGTGTTCACCATTCCGAAGGCCATAAAAAATACGGCATTGAAAAAGGCAGAGCAAGTTTCGTGGTCTCCCCTTGTTAGATAAACTCGGATGGGAATCTCTGTCGGACCGTAGATAGAAAAATAGACTTTACCTTTTAGATAAATTGAAGAGCAGTGTCTTCTCTAACGAAGTTAGCCATATCTTACAGACGCCAACATACTACGGAAGATCAGATCATATAAATAAAATAAGAGAGATAGACTGTAGAACAGACAGATTCAGAATGTCTTTTTTTCCACGATCGATAAGAAATTGTAACGGCACCGATAGAACTCATAAATAGATTATATGACTTGTAGTGTAGCCTACTAACCTATGTAAAACTTGACGCATGCTTCTTAATCTTATTTTTATTCCTAACAGCATATGGTAGTATAATTTGTTAGTATACGTGACGTTTTTTGGGCGGTGTGGTGTGCATGTGGGAGTCCAATTGCATGCTGCATGCTGGTCATTGATCACCCCCCGCCAAACACCCTAGAGGTGGCTCGCAGGGTATTATGTTGATGTAGATGTATCTCTGTATCTACCCGGCAATGGCTTCTCATGTGGAACGTTAAGCCTGTTGCTTGTGAGAGCTGCCCTTAAAGAAGCAATCCCTAAAAACACCAGCATCATTAACTCGCCCATTAACCCCAACAACATAATAAAAGAATTTACGAGGGCTGTTTTTTTTTAAGTAAGGGCCGTTTTGCCGTACACTGTAGCAGTTCGCACGCCGACCGTCAAGAGTGTGCGCGCCGCTTCCCGGCATTCCTTGCGAACAACCACGTTTCAGTTGCCTCAACACATTAATTAATGCGCTGCAGGCGCGTTCCCGCTGTCCCGGTGAACTAGTTCACCCTAACCAGCCAGATGACAATTGATTTATTTTGTGCGCAATTGTTTATGCTGTGGGGGTAGTCTTCTGTTTGTGTGAGCAGAAACTTATAACTAATAAATGAGGGACATAACAATAACATTTTTTGTATTGATTACATTGATAACATGTTGGGGCACATATATGTATGAGCTTAGGTTACATTGAAATATGGGTTACATTTACAAATATGTTATAATATTAATGATGAATATCCAAATACATTTTTTTGTTTCTCTTTTTCTTTATTCGTTTATTTGAATAATATATTTGCTTTATAATAATAATATATTAATAATATAATATATATAAAGAGGCTGACACCGTTGATAAATTCACTATAAATTGAGGAGGACTTCACTAGACGCGAGAATCAGCGGCGCGCGGAATCAAGCTGGCGCGTCGGACTCTTGATTCTTCGCGAGATTGGGACTCAGATGCTCGAGAATCGTCTCCCCGTGATGAAGTCTCTTCGTGATGAAGTCTCGGAGGGATTAAGTCTCGGAGAGATTGAGACCTGGAGGGATTGAGAATGTGCCCAGTTATGGCACAGACGACGTACACTTAGTGATCTTAGTTTTTCACCGAATCATGAATATATAATTCAGGTCTAATAACATTCTCTCCGTGTTCTTCCTCCGTGTCCCGTAAAGCACGGAACTCGTCTCTTTTCCATCTATCTCTCCACCGTTTCTCTTTGACTCAGAGATCCCTTACCTACCGGCTATCTCTTACCTACAATTCCATCGTAGCTCCTGCTGTTAAAATTACATTATCAATTTCATCATTTATAACCACCATAAGGAGATATTCTCCTTAAATCCCTCTTTCCTTTCTCGTAAGTAAGTAAGGGGGATTAGGCATTAAGTATTACGCGATGAGTGTATGTCACGCGTGTTTTGTTTTTGATGTTTCTTGTAACATTTTATAATTTAACCTTTTGGTTATAGATTCTATGCAAAAGGTCTTCTGTGCTTTTTTGTGTTTAATGAGGATAAAATGAAATATATAAATAAAGAACTCGTAAGGAGAAGAGCTACTAAGTCAAATATTTGTATTAAGCTGTCATACTCTACCTATTCATCAATCATTGGATAAGTATTATAACGGACGAAATACATGTACCTCAAAAACTTTTTTGCACCCTCCATATCATATTAATGATGTTCAAATCAGTGAGATGACATGACCTTTAGAAATCTCCACCGCTAGAAGTAGTTCGGATATTGTCAAATGTGACCGTCATCCTAGGTCAGTGGTTGGCAAACTTATTAGCCAATGAGCCAAATATGAACATTACAGAAAGTAAATTTTAAAAATTGGGAGCCAAATATGCTTGTTTAGTATACATTTATTACACTAAATAAGTAGAAAACTAAATAAAACTAAATTTCTTACTTAATAAATATTTATTAATGCAAAAAATGTACTTGAATTTCCTTGGAAAGCTTGAGTAAGTACTTTCATTTCCTTAGAAAGTTTGAGTAAGTCAGGTTTGCAAGTTGTTGTTTTTAATTTTAGGCATGATTCCAAGTTCTCATCAATAAGACTTCTCATTTTACTCTTTATAAAGTTCATGCTTGAAAATGTTCGCATGTATATGAAGAACCAAAAGGGAAGGAACAGCAAACGTGAGCTTTTTCAGCGGATCGTAAGAGTCAGGAAAACTATTCCACGCGTTGAAAATGATCATGTTTTCCTTCTCCAGGTCATTCAAAGCAGACCACTTGTGCTGTGAACTAGGATCACACTTTTTCTTCTCCGATATTTCCAATAGGGGAGTTTCCTTCATCAAAGAAAACGAAAGGCATTGATTGCGATTCGTTACTCACCATTACTGTATTCATAATATACAAATTATTTGGTTTTATAAATACCGGTTTAGACGAATGGCAATGGTCCATTTTTATCCTCATTTGAAAAGGGCCAGATTGGCGCCCATGCGATGCCACTCCACGTGACGTCACAGACACCTAGTTTCTATACGAGAAGATAGGAGTTATACATCGTCTGAGGTTACCAATGCATGCATGAGGCGCAGAGCTCAGGGAAACATGTCTTAATAATCACTTATTAAAACTGGCTAAGGTCGGAAAGTTTTCTTCATTTGATAAGGTATTAATAATCCTTATTTAAGACAAGCGCTACCAGCCAGCAGGGTACTCAGCTATCCGCTAGCAGCCTGCGTCGTATCAGCGCTCAACTCGCCTCAAGGTCACCTCACAGGGCGGCAGCGGGAACCAGAAATACGTCTCACGGAGAGATTTCCCGGCATTCATACTTATGCGTCGCGTTTTCGCGCGCTAGAAAATTTTCACTTTTCATTTAATCACGAAAAATAGATATCGTCATTTAAAAATCTAAAAGCGTGAAATACGTACTCCAGGAGTAATAATCTTTCGATTTAGGCAATAAAAAAATTATAGGAAACCACCCTATTCAACAAAAAGACGTTCGGATTTAGTGCGCCATAACTCCTTGTTTTTTTTAATACAGCAATTGTATTTCTAAGCTACAAATGCCAATTTCAAAAGAAGAAAATTTCCACTCGGTTATCGTTGCATTACGAGGATTTTTGACAAACGCTAGAGTTGCTGTGCTGTTTTTAAATTCCTGAAACCAGCTGAGAAATGCTTCCCTCATATTTAAAATTATAGTTTTAAAATGGTGTTTATCAATAGAGAAATTAATTTCTTGGCGATGGTTCAGCAGGCTCGGAAAATGAAACAATGTTCCCCTTTCAAAATTATTAGAAAAAATTGATAATTTTTTTTCGAATGTTATCACTTTTTCTAACTTCGAAAAAAATTAAGTTTCCTTTCCATTGCAGTTTACGATTAAGCTGATTTAGACGAGACAAAACGTAACGACATGAAATAAAAGTTTTGGAACACCTGGTCGTCTGTTAGTTCTGGATAGTGAACGCCCTTCTCAAGGAAAATTGCTTTGAATTCCGGAAAAAGGGACTCGAAACGTTCCCTGTGATAACCAACGTACCTTGTTATGAAGCAGCAGGGTAATCACTCTCCATTAAAAAAAAGTAATCTTTAAATGGGCGATGATTAAGAGCCTTAGCTAAAATGGAGTTGATAATGGTAATCACGAATTCCCTAACTTTACAAATTTCATCCGCAAATGTTTGCGCAAAAAGCGCTTATTGGTGAATGAGACGATGGTAAACAATTATTTCGTGATTTAGTTTTCATTCCAAATAGCAACAAACCCTTTCCTTATCATGCTTCTGGCCCCTTTCTGTTGAAATCGACACAATTTTATCGAGGGGAATATGATGTTTATCCATACCTCCAATTACAGTATTTGCGATATCTTCTCCACGCGTCTGACCTATGGGTGGCAATGATCCTAAAAGTTCTTCTTTAGGGCCTGAACGAGACATAAATATTACAAAAAGTGAAACTTGCGCTGCATCATTTATGTCACAAGACTCGTCAACTGCTATTGGTAAAGCAGATACCAATTTCAGTGCTTGCATGTGCCGGGCGGTTATATTCGAACACATTTTGATTGTTCTATCTTTAATGGTTTTGGCTTACAATATTAACTCTTTTATTCTTTTCAGAATATCTGCTTTGTTCTTGATATCCCGAAATAGCTCTTCGGATGCATTAATTAAAAACATTTTATGTATTCGCCGTCTGCGTACGGTTTTCCTTTCTTAGCAAATCCCTTGGGTAAAAACAAATTTTGCCTTTTTAATATTGCTGGAAGATTCCAGTTATTAAACACAGAAGCTGACGACTCTTGACTTCTGAAGTTCCTCAACTGCTTTCTTCCTTGTATTTAGGTAGGATATTTAGTGCTAAATGACGCGTGCTTTTTTTAAGTATCTCTCTAAATTTTACTTCTTGTTATGCGCGAATTTCTCCTTACAAATAAGACATGTCTGATGTCGATACAAGTTTTTAATGAGAGCAAAATTCTCGGTCCACTCAACTTTTTTGTACATAATACCGACTCAAAATTTATAAATTTATATCAAAAATACTCAAAATTTTTGGTTTTCATCTTCCGTTTTCCTTTGCTTTTTTTCGGTAGGCATGTTAATTAGGATGCCTATAAAAGTATTCCAAATATATTTTCTTCTAAAGCCACCAGTACAAAATTATTATCATTATTAAATTAATAGAAATAAAAATAAAATATTGAAAAGTATACAATTTTATTAATACATGTAACTTCACTAAAAAGAAAAAAGGACTTTCCATCATCAGAATAACAAAACTTTTAATTTGACCAAAAATCGAAGGAAAGTTCCAACATTTGTATAAATTGAAGTTATCGAAACATCGATTACAAATTTTGTACCGGAACCACAAACATATATAGCAGGTGTAATAAAATCGTATAAATACATTTGTAAGACGTGCAGCTACATTGAAAAATACAACAACTTTTCAGTACGACAGGACAACGGCAGACACGGTAGATAAGACAAAACTCTTCACACCGCAACTGCTGGTATGTGATACCAATTTGTACCCCCACTACTTTAGAAAAAGTATGCGCGCGCATGCTTTTGGTACCTTTGTATCACACCGGAGTACGTCGAAAACATATGAACAATTTCAGCCGGTACCTTGTACATGGTTTTTGTTTACGTTTACGAAAACAAATAAAATTAAACTCGATGTTCGTTACGTTTTTTTAAAGCAATATAAAATTTAACCATTTGAGTGCCACGGAACGATATATCGTCGCTTGCAGAATATGCCAGAAGGGCCAACGACGATATATCGTTGTTTACTATGAAACCTGTTAAAACAACGTTTTTTTCATTCATTTAATACTTTTTTGTACATAATGCCAGAACAGTATATTTTTACCACGTTGCATTATAATTTGAATTGTTATTTGCAATAATAAATATATTTGTAAATTTATGTGACCATACGATAGATGGAAATTTCCGAGCGCCATTTTTTGTTCTTACGAAACAGCTTCCTGGTGTTGCACTTCATAAGCCGCATAGTTTGATCGCCCAAATTCAACTGACTTTCACCTAATATACCTTGTACTTTCTATATCTATCAGTGATATTATTTTTGGCTAATTACTATTTCCTTTCAACTTATTTGAAACATTTTATCCACTGCGAAGCGCGTCTCATTTTTTTCATAGCGCAAGCGATATATGATCGTTACTAGGAGACACGAGGTTTATATCTCTGCTCTGATAATTCGAAATATATAATTTGTTGCTAAATGTGCCATTTCAATGAAGTTTTTTATATTTAGCACCGAAAGAGAGAAGGTAAGGTACAAAGTATGTAATTGATACCGTGCAATTAATGACAGCTTGTGTACCGGTCACCTGGGGCACCGGGTCGACAATGTGACCCCGATATCCAACCTCGTTTACATGGTATCTAAGGCAGTAGTAATTGAATTATAACGACGGTGAGCATAAAAGAATACATTGTGTGCCGTCTTTTGCTGTCATCTACACAATGAAATGACCCCACCTATATGGCAGTACTGATCAGGTTATGGCAGTACTGATCCGGTTATTCTCCGCTCTTCCAGATTATGAGGGAATGGTGGTGTCTAAACGTTGCCTTTTTACGAAAACCCACCGGAAGAAATCACAGGGTGCCAAATTCGTTGACCGTGGAGCCCATATCAGACATCCTCAGTCACCATCTCCTTGACGACCAATTGTTAGTAAATATTGCTGGCCGTTATCTTTCTTATCTGCTTTCGTATGCTATCTTATAAATATTCATCTGTCCTCATTTCACCGTTTACTTTAAGGAATACCACCATATAAAAAATTATAAGTGTGAATTTTTACCAATCAAAGAGAAAGATAAACATTGTCAACGAAGAGAAACCTTAGAATTTAGAAATGAGAAATCATTATTTAGAATTGTTGTATATTACATACATGAAGTTTTATGAAATGCCTGGCCTTTTCACGTGATCTGTGCAATGAAATGAATTAATCTAGATTTTCATAGGAATAGGCAAAATAAATAACGCCGTCACCAGTTGGTATTAATAAGCGTTGAGAACGGATTGCAAAATTAAAAAGATAAAATGACAAGTTTCTGCTCAGGAAAGGTTGAAAAGAGCTCGATAATTTACTAGGAAATTTGTTTTCTGCTTCGCAAAACCGATTTCAGGGTTTCATTTTAACCGTTTGAGTGTAATCTCTAACAAGTGCCCTAACATGCCTATGAATAATCCATACGCCGTGGCACCTCCATTCGGCCCCCTTGTTTATTTACGTAAAAGAATTAGGGTAGGCCATGGTTGGATGAGCTCCTTGCATTAATATAATGATAACACATTGATATATCTACTGAAATCAAAGGAGCAAGGGCATCGACGCGAATATCATACATTTTCAGTGTTATATAAATATAATCATAACAATTTCTCAAATTATTGAGTAGCGAAGCGTGAGTGCTCAAGCATCATTGAGTGCTATATTCAACTCATCAATTAGAATAACATATTTAGATTCCATTGTTTCTACTTCTGCTTTCTACAAGACTATGACGTTGTTCAATAGCATGAAACATTGAGCTAAAATGAAAAATTTGCATTGAGGTATTTTCGTAGGTGACAATGATTATTTAAAACACGTGACTTATATTTTACAATCTATTTCGCAGAGATGAAGCTGGGGGAGGAGAGACTGTCCATACATAAGGTACTTGAGCCGAAGGAAGGCGACGGACTTCGCGTCATCTACAGTCTCCCGTCGCCTCTTACAAAACGGTCGGAGATCCATTTGAGCGTCAGTCCATCGCATTGGCTCATTGAAAAGATATCCGTGATGCAATCATCAGAAGGTAAGGAAGCACTCATAGAGTTTTAATTGATACAGGAGGCCACAAAATACTCCTCTACCGCGATTTCATTGATTCCCGCCATTAGCCGTAATTTCTGGTCCTCCAGTCGATGGTCTTCGTACCAACACACTTATTAGCCCTCGAAAGGCACTCAACGCGGCGAAATTAAACATTTATTTCTAACACTTAAGCTGATTCCAGCTGTCCACGAACATATTATCATAAACAGACGATTAAAATCGACGTATAGCCCATCTCTTTCGTGCTATTACGAATATTGAAAAGCACCTTAGTGACTAGAGGGCCACTATTTTCGGCGACCGGTGGGAATCAACGGAATCACCAAAGCGGAAAATCCTGCATACATTACGATATATAAACTCTATTGGTATTTCGTTAAGAATTTTCTAAAGTCATGCACGGGAACGAACCAGCATTATAGTGCCCCTAAATCAAATTGAATTTAACAAGCAGTAGCATTTTTGCATTGGTATTGCGGGGGATCTTTAATATATTTTTCGTTCGTCACATCTCACCAAAGGCTATCGCGTAAATAGCAAGAAAAAATTCTTCGAAGGGTCGGCCAATTTAAGAGAGAAATCAAATTGAGGTTCTGGATGTGGATTTATAATTAAGCTCGAGCTACAAAATTCATGTGTCGTTAATGTTTGCACATATATCCCACGTACAATTTCCCTTTAATGACGTATTATTTTGGTATTTGGTAACCGTCATTTACCAATAACTTTCGTCGCCGGGAAAGAGAAATCAGAAAAAAATCTCCTAGTAAAATAGTTTTCTCGTTGAACTCTTTTTATGGAACTTCGGATTTCTTCTCAGTTTTTAGGTGTCGAATAATTACACATTTGTGGTAACCTTCTTTGGTAAAAAGGGTGATTAGCTTCTTTCATAGTATATTATAAATCTTCGTTTGCTTTTCGATTGACTAACAGCGGCTTCAATAAACTTTAATAACAGCATATTCATTTTAGTTTTGCACGACTATTTAATGGTAATAGAGTTCGATTTATGATTGGCATTAAATTAAATCTAGAATTCACCGTAAATTAGGTTTTCTTCTTCTTAACTGTTTTCTTGACCTGACGGAATGGTTTTACGGCTGGTAGATGCATCCAAAGTAAATTCCGACTGAGCCTTAGCGTTCGCATTCGCCAAGTTTTTCAAAACGTTTTCGTTATTGGTTAATTTGTCGATTCCCTTTGCCTCCAGCTCAACCATTTCATGGCTCAGTTCTGATTCAGGTGCTTTCATCGCACATGCTTCCTTAGTGCCTGAGTCACCGGTATCAACTGTTCGATTGTCAGCTCTTTGAGTGTCTGAGGATCCCGGGCTACGATTCTTGCGTCTGCATTTCTGCATTCTTCAATTTACCTTGAATGCATCTACCAGCCGTAAAACCATTCCGTCAGGTCAAGAAAACAGTTACGAAGAAGAAAACCTAATTTACGGTGAATTCTAGATTTAATTTAATGTCAATGATAAATCGAACTCTATTACCATTAAATAGCCGTGCAAAACTAAAATGAATATGCTGTTATTAAAGTCTAATGAAGCCGCTGTTAGTCAATCGAAAAGCAAACGAAGATTTATCATATAATATGAAAGAAACTAATCACCCTTTTTACCAAAGAAGGTTATCACAAATGTGTAATTATTCGACACCTAAAAACTGAGAAGAAATCCGAATTTCCATAAAAAGAGTTCAACGAGAAAACTATTTTACTAGGAGATTTTTTTCTGATTTCTCTTTCCCGGCGACGAAAGTTATTGGTAAATGACGGTTACCAAATACCAAAATAATACGTCATTAAAGGGAAATTGTACGTGGGATATATGTGCAAACATTAATGACACATGAATTTTGTAGCTCGAGCTTAATTATAAATCCACATCCAGAACCTCAATTTGATTTCTCTCTTAAATTGGCCGACCCTTCGAAGAATTTTTTCTTGCAATTTACGCGATAGCCTTTGGTGAGAGATGACGAACGAAAAATATATTAAAGATCCCCCGCAATACCAATGCAATAATGCCACTGCTTGTTAAATTCTATTTGATTTAGGGGCACTATAATGCTGGTTCGTTCCCGTGCATGACTTTATAAAATTCTTAACGAAATACCAATAGAGTTTATATATCGAAATGTATGCAGCATTTTCCACTTTGGTGATTCCGTTGATTCCCACCGGTCGCCGAAAATAGTGGCGCTCTAGTCACTAAGGTGCTTTTCAATATTCGTAATAGCACGAAAGAGATGGGCTATACGTCGATTTTAATCGTCTGTTTATGCTAATATGTTCGTAGACAGCTGGAGTCATCTTAAGTGTTAGAAATAAATGTTTACTTTCGCCGCGTTGAGTGCCTTTTGAGGGCTTATAAGTGTGTTGGTACGAAGACCATCGACTGGAGGGCAAGAAATTACGGCTAACGGCGGGAATCAATGAAATCGCGGTAGAGGAGTATTGTGTGGCCTCCTGTATCAATTAAAACTCTACGAGTGCTTCCTTACCTCCTGATGCTTGCATCACGGATATCTTTTCAATGAGCCAGTGCGATGGACCGACGCTCAAATTGATCTCCGACCGTATTGTAAGAGGCGACGGGAGACTGTAGATGACGCGAAGTCCGTCGCCTACGTATTTGAGCAAAGTTAATCGACATTTTTTTATCGAAGTTAATAAAGCAATAGGACATGCTCACGGCTGAGTTTACTTTTGATTATAAGCGTGTTTATTATCTTTTAGTATCCTTTTTTTCGAGTGTTTCTCGATTTTGAATTGACAATTTATGACTAAGGATCGGGGTGGTTGAATGTTGACTTCCCACACGGTAGGCTCGGGTTCGAATAGTGGCAGAGAATTTTCGGAGACTGCCCGATCCCTGCTTGATTGCCAAAGATTGAGGAAATCGAGAGGGAGAGCTGATATTTGAGTTTCGACCCAAACTAGATTTTTCAACTTAGATCTTGTCCATTTTATTTTATCTCACCATCGTCGCTACCGGCATATGATAACGTCGTCCATCCCATTAACTGCAATTCGGCTTTTCTTTATTTTTCAATTTATTTTTTATAATAAATATTGACAATTATTACTAATAAATGTCAATGAAACATTCCATCGACTACCACAATAGGGTAGTTTCCTTCATCAAAGAAAACGAAAGGCATTGATTGCGATTCGTTACCCACCATTAGTGTATTCATAATACACAAATTATTTGGTTTTTGAAATACCTGTTTAGACAAATGGCAAGGGTCAAATTTTATCCTCATTTGAAAAAGGCCAGATTAGCGCCAATGCGATTCCACTCCACGTGACGTCACAGGGACCTAGTTTCTACACGAGAGGATAGGAGTTATACATCGTCTGAGGTATCCAATGCATGCATGAGGCACAGAGCTCAGGGAAACATGTCTTAATAATCACCTATTAAAACTGGCTAAGGTCGGAAAGTTTTCTTCGTTTGATAAGGTATTAATAAACCTTTTTTAAGCCAAGCGCTACCATTCAGCAAGGTACTCAGCTACCCGCTGGCATCCTGCGTCCTATCAGCGCTCAGAGCCTCGATCAAGGTCACCTCACAAGGCAGGAGGGGGAACCAGAAATGCGTTCCTACTTACGCGTCGCGTTTTTGCGCGCTTGAAATGTTTCACTTTTAATTTAATCGCGAAAAATAGATATCGTCATTTAAAAATCTAAAAGCGTGAAATACGTATTCCAGGAGTAATAATCTTTCGATTTAGGCAATAAAAAAATAATAGGAAACCACCCTATTGTTATTCCTGTGGAAGTACACATAGATAGATATTAAAATGTTACGATTGCATGACGAAAATATTTTTCACAAGAATTGGCCTAAGAAATCAAATCTTCATAAATGAAACCGGCCTTCATGGGCCGGTAGTACTTTCAATAGCTATTACCCAATTTCACTCATGCGTGTAAATAGTTTTTCCGAAGATGAGACGGCATAAGAGCGTTAGAAGGAGTCGGCTGAATTTTCTTGAAATGGCGTCAGGGAATATTTTGCCATAGTTTACCATAGACATTCAAGAAGGATTTAAAATGACAACAAATGGCAACAAACTTAATTAACAACGTTGGTCGGAGTGTGGGTCTTGATGATTTTAAACTCGAATGCTTTCCAATGTTTCTGTACATCATCAGGTTTTTTTATATTAACTATATTTGTTTATTTTTCAATTTATTTTCTGTATGAATATTCACCGCTTTGAAGTAGTAGTTATAAATATAAGTTACTTGTACAAAAGCCCTGATGAAGGTATATAAGTAAACTGAAACTTTGGCAAAAATTTACATTTAAATTCTTCAAGGCCTGCACTCCAAGACACTTATGAGCATTAAAAATAGATGTTAAGAGAAAGAATTAATTAAATTCATGAATAATATTGAGCAAAATAATATCAAGGTTTTTTTATTTCAAAATAAATTTTAATAATCACCAAGGAAGAGTATGCTTACTTTCCTAGCATGTTTCCTTTGAAGTCTACGAGAAAAATATTGAAATCATTGAAAAAGTCTCACTATTTGTAGGAAAGCTACCTTTTTTACGATATTTAGCCTATTAGAGAGCTCAAACAGACAACGCAAAACTAAAACCAATCTGCTGTTATTAAATTCTAACGAAGCCGCTGTTAGTTAATTGAAAAGCAAAGCAATATTTATCATACTAAACGAAAGACACAACCCAGACGGCACAGAATCCTCCGTATCTAATTCGTACTCAGATAGTATCCATTGACGAAAAGCGACGGAGCGGTAGTCAATGGATACTATCTGCACTCACTGTTTTTTCCGAATACGGTTACCAATAACTATTGTCACTGGGAAAGAGAAATTAAATCAAAACCTTCTAGTAAAAATGTTTCTTTGTTGAACTGTGTGGTGGAAATTCGGATTTTTTTCTCAGTTTTTAGGTGTCCAATAATAACACATTTTTGGTAACCGTCTTCGGTAAATACAGTGATTCGTGTATTTCATTTGATAAGATAAATCTTGCTTTTATTTTCAATAGACTAACAGCGGCCTCATTAAGCTTTAATATAGGAAGATTCATTCTAGTTTTGCACGAATATCCAATGAGAATCCAGTAGAATAGGCATTGAAAAGTTTTTCTAAATTAAATTAAATCTAGAATTCACCGTAAATTATGTTATCTTCTTCGTAACTGCTTTCGTGATATAACGGAACAGTTTTACGGCTGATAGATGCATACAAGCTAAATTCTGAGTGAGCCTTAGCGTTCGCACTCGCCCAGTTTTCCAAAATGCCTTCGTTATTGGTTGATTTATCGATTCCATTTGTTTCCAGCTCAACCATTTCATGGCTCACTTCTCGTTGAGGTGCTTTCGTAGCGAATGCGTCCTTCGTGCCTGCGTCACCGGTGTCCACTCTTCGATTGCATGTCGTCTGAGTGCCTGAGGGTCCTAGGACACGAGTGGTACGTCTGCATTTCCAGATCACCACGACTATCACTGCTATGAGGGGAATTATCACTCCACAGGCGATCCAGATGTCCTTTTCAGCTACGGGAAAAAAAGTCATTGTATAGTGATTTCGATATTGAGTACCTGGAGAAGACAATCTATATTGCTTGCTTTACATCATTTTTGAAATTTTTTTACAGTTAATTTTTTGTTTTAAATGCATATTTTTGTGTACCTGGGTCTCCTAATATCTAGATGAAAAACTTCAAGATGAACGCACAATTTGTTAACAAGCAAAATTTCAGGAAACAAGAACACATTCCAGCTAAGTAACTAGATTAGATAGTCCTCGTAAGCCTTAACCTTTATTTCAAGAATTATGGTTATGTTTGTGGTGCAGGTGGGAAGTAAGGAACAATGATTACGATGGAGTTTACAGAGATAATAATAATATTTAATTTTCAACATGTTTATATCATATTTTTGTAAACGCATAAGTGAGCAGCAAACGGTTTTTTTGGTTTCTCGCATTAATGTATAAAATATAATCTATCATGGGAATTTTTAATGTAAGAAGTAGTCATACAACTGCTCTGTGGGGTCAACGGCGTTCGTTATATTCGCGTTAGTTGGAGATTGTGGATGGACTTTTATTGCTCCAAATGTATCCTCTATGCATTTTCTTTTGAAAATATTACTGGGACGTGACTGCCTTCTGTGTCGATTGTTGTTTCGTCGGTTGAAATGAAATAGGTTTATTAACAGAAAGATCTAGTGTACAAACAAATTCCAAGAATGAGACACGCGGTTACATCAAATGAATGATCATTAATTACTTAAAGGCCCAAAAAGGGGATATGCTAACATAAATTTACGCGAGAGCCTTTGGTAAAAGATAACGAACGAAAAACATATATAAAATCGGCCGCATTATAATTGAAAATAATTCCACTAAATGTTATATTCAGTTTGATTCAGGGGCCTTAACAGGCTGGTTCGTTCCCGTTCATGACTTTAGAAAACACGCAACGAAATACCCCAAGAGTTTATATGACTTATTGCCGCAGTATTATTCACTTCGGTGATTCGATTGATTCCCAACGGTCGCCGTAAATAGTGGCGCTCTAGTCGCTAGAGTGCTTGTCAATATACGTAATAGCCCGAAAGAGATGCACTAGACGTCGAATTTAATCGTCTGTTGAAGGTAATATGTACGTAGATAGCTGGAATTTTAGAAATAAATTATTAATTTCGCCCACTAGAGTGCCTTTTGAGAGTTAATAAGTATATTGACGTGCATACTATCGACTGGAGGGCCAGAATTTTGTGGCTAACGGCGGGAATCATTGAAATCGCGGAAGAGGAGAAAAGCGAGGCCTCCTATAGCAAATGGCCTCTATGAGTGTTTCCTTACCTCCTGATGGATCTTGGGTCACTGATATCTTTTCAATGAACCAGTGAGATGTACTGATGGTCATGTTGATCTCCGACCGCCGTGTAGAAGGCGACGGAACGGGAGGGGCGACGGCGTACATGATGCGTAACCCCTTTCTTTTCTCCGCCTTCAGCACTTCATTAATGGAGAGCCTCTCCTCGCCCAGCTTCATGTCTGCGAAAGAGATTGCAAAATACAACTCACGTGCTTTAAATAACCATAGTCGCCTACGCTGAAAATACCTCAACGTTTATTTTTTTATTCTAGGTCAATTTGTCATGCCATTGAATAACGCCACAGTTTCAGAAACCCAAAATAGAAACAATGGAATATAAATATGGTATTCTAATCGATGAGTTGAATGTAGCACTTAATGATGCTTGGGCACGCTATCAGCCCTTAACATATGAGAGCGTTAAGCGCAATTCATAAGTGTATAGTGTAGACATAGTAAAGCCGAAGCGAGTGAAATGGCCGCATCGACAGCGAACATCGAAGGGAAATAGAGATCGAATGTTTCAGCTGTATTTAACCCATAAGATGGATTACACTGGTGATGATCATTAAGAAGTTAGTACCAGCATGCAAATATATATTTTAGGAATGAACTTTGTTGCATTAAATTTTCAAAATGACAACTCAATAATTGTAAAAATATGTATGATTATATTTATATCATATTAAAGGTAGGTACATGAGGTTTACGTCAATTCCTATGATCGTAATCATTTCAGTAGATATATAAATTATTATCATTATATTGCTGCAGAGGAACTCATCCAAACATGGCCTACCCTAATCGTTTTTCATAAATAAACAGAGATTTCTTCAAGGGGGCCGAATAGAGGCGTCATGGCGTATGGCTTTTGCGTAGGGGTGTTAGCGCATGTGTTAATAATAACGCTCAAAAGGTTCAAATGAAACGCTGAAAACGTATTATTTGTTAATTGTCGAGCTCTTTTAAACCTTTCCTAAGCATAAAATTGTCATTTTTATCTTTTGAATTCTGTAATCCGTTCTCGGTGTTTATTACTACGAAATGGCGACCGCGATATTTATTTTGCAAATTCCTATGAATATCTAGATACATAGGGGAGAGTGGAGCAAAACCGACTGGGCGGGTCAAACCGACCCCTTTAAAATCACCCGGTAGTTGTTGCTTTCAAGCAGCAACATTATATGCTAGGTGAAGTGGCTGCCATTACCAGCAGATCGAGCTTGTTTTCGTTTGCATAGTGGCCGCCGTTTAGTCTCTGTGAATTTTTCAAATTTAATACAGTTTTCTTAATGATTTTTATTACGTTTGTTTTAGACCTGGCAGCTATAATGCCGATCTGATTTACTTACGGTAAGTTAATATGATAATTTAGTGTTTTTAGTTGTGTTTTAAGCCCGTGTAGCCGAGCAGTTGATTATGGATATGCCTGTATTGACATATTTCTGATGCTGTGTGTCGAGGGACAAAACCGTCATCGGAGAGTGGGGCAGGACCGACAGAGGTTGGATTCTCTTTAAGATAGGGATGATTGTGACGAAGGAGACGAGGAGGCATGCAAATTTTGCAATGAGTTGTATTTCGGTTCCAAGAATAAAGAGGGTTGAATACAATGTTTGAACTGCGAAGGGTGGGCTCACGAGGAGTGTTCAAATTGTGAAGAAGAACATGACGATGTAATTTGTGATTTATGTGTACGTTAGTTCATATCCAACCTCACATATTGTTAATTTACTATTTCATGTTCAGCAATATCACACACGTGTTAAAAGAGTGTTTGTAAAATAAATCTTTCAAAATTGTACAGTAAAGGTTTTGTAAATGCAAATTCAATGGGTGTCTCTTTTGTCCCACGTATGGGGCAAAATCGTCATTTTGTCAATGTTTGAAAAAAAATCATAAATATATGTAATCACTATAATAAAATGCATTTACATTAATATTCTACACCCTATGTGTATAAATGTTACTATTAACCACATTTAAAAGAATATTAGCAACAGAATGATCAAGTTTAAAATGAAAAAAGGTTAACCGGTCAGCTTTGCCCCACTTTCCCCTAAATTTCATTTTACAGATCACGTAAAAAGGTCAGGCAGTTGCTATACCTTAAAATATGTAATATTTCAAGCTATGGTTGAAAGCTATGTAGGATATTCCTAAAATAAATGGTTGAATGAAAGCAGATGAATATTCATCAAATAGCATACGAAAGCAGATAAGTAAGATAACGGCCAATCGAAACCACAAACATGTTTTGTACGAGCCAAAAGCACAAGGAGCAGACGAGCGAACGTTAATAGATGAACGTAATTTTTGTATGCCTCGCAACTTTCAAGCAAAGTAATTACCACGAGTTTCTGAAGAAAATAAAATACTTAGGCCACCGACTTATCAGTGTTCAGTAATTCGAATTTTTCTTTAATTCTTATATCACTTAAAATTTATAAATTCAATTGTATCAACAGTTTTTGTTCATAAATGGATTTTGAAAAATGCATTTTTTCCGTAAAACCGCTATAGGTTTCCGTAAAACCGTTGGCAATGTCATACAAATACATTCGCGCTCTCTCTACTAAATTATTTCTAAAACAGAATATTGCTGGATATGGAATTATCACTATATTTTGAGTAGTCTTAAAGTAGGATATTATTGAAAAATGTATTATCCATGCTTAGTCATCAGAAATAAGAATTATACTAAATGTTTCTAAAATTGCATTGAGCCTTACCGAGTGTATTTAGGAACATCATTCTAATGCCTTTTACTTGTGGATTTATCCGAACGTCTATACGAAGATTTATCGCATTTTTGGCTGTAGGGAATCTCGTTCCATTCATTACAAAATCATTGATGGAAACAGGTGATAGATTCTCTTCTTCCATGAAAATTTCCTCATTTTCAACCCATTGCAATGTACCTGAAATTGATGGGAAAGGAAGGAAATTAAAAAAGGAAATGTATGAACATGAACATACACTGTGTTAATTGCCCTTGTGCAAAGCAATGTTAGATAAGAAATACGGCCACGTTTGTCTGAGGCCGTAAAACATTACCCACATATAACCAGAACGTGTCCGCGAGACTAAGTGCGTTTTCGAATGCACTAAAAATTAATTTAACGTTATTTCGAGTTCTCTTGCTGACCTAGGTTAACGGTCTCCATTGACAATATCCCAACTACCTCTTACGGAGGAGAAATCTGAAAGTCATCGCGGGGCTAATAACTTATATGGATTATATTGTTAATTACATGAATTTATTTTTGGATCTGCATGTTATTTAGTAGCCGGAAAGTAGATTTTGAATTATCGGTAGATGCCCTTTTCCTGAGCAGATTAATCCAGTGGGATATTGCAGAAAAAATTTCGTATTAACAACTAAGATACATCGTTCTCATCTTATCAGTTCCTAGAGATTTATTTATTAAGTGATGTAAAATATTTTGAATATCGACTGGAGTTGCAGGCATTAGTAAGAAGGTGAATGGGATACTTCTTCTTGTACTAGGATTAAGGACAGATCGTGAGCAATGAGGCAATTTCTCTTTTATGTCATTGGTGAATTGCGATGCAAAAACCTCGCATACACTTTTTAAATTACTAACCTTACAAATAGTTTTTATTTGCATATAATTGCCTGTTATCCTGGAGACCCCACCTAAAGTTATTAATTGATTGCCAGATTTTCCTGATGCCATTTTCGTTTCTTGTAAGATTTGTGTTGATGTAAGAGATTTTGGACCGGCTTATCAAGGATGTCACCTAATTTCTTTGAATTCTATAGTTACTTTGGTGAAATTTTTTTGTTGGATTGGATTTAAATCTTTTGAATAAAGTGTTTCTTCTCTGTATTTCTAAATAAATGGAATCATTTATCCAAGGAAGCTTGTGCGTTTCATTACCATTATTTTTCCTCTGCCTCACTTTAGATAATGAGTAAACATGGTTTAAATTTTCGCTTCGTAGTTGATAGATGCAGTCAGGATAAGTAAGTGTAATCAGTGTCGTCCAGTATATTTTATTCATCAAATGTTTTACTCTCCGGCTACAAAGGTGTGAGGATTGCATATTATCATTACCACCAGGTGTGTCCTTGTTTGTATGCAAGAAAACACCAGCAGGAAAGTGATCAGATATTTTTGTTTTTCCTATGAAGCCATTAATTTTGAATTGGAAGACTTTGACATTTATGTGATCTAGGAATGATAACATCACTTCATGTTTTTTGACTCCTTCTTTTAGTGATGCAAGTTGTGAGTGCATGGGTTGCAAGTAAATTTTTGTAAATATCCACCACAGTGTCTTTCGTTGATTTTAAATTTGAGTTAAAATACCAATCAAAATTAAATCAATCCAAATTGTTTTGTCTGCCTCGATGAAAAGATTCTAGACTAATAAGAAAATCTTTTTTGTTTGTATGTGGTGGTCTATAAATGCATATTAGTAAAATATTGGCGGAATCATTTTTATTTTCAATTAAGGATTCACATTCATTTGACTCCAAATCAATCACCGTTGTGGGTATGCTTTTCTTTAGAATGAACATTACTCCTCCACCCCTTAGCTTCTCCCTCAAGTAGTACAAAATACAAAGTTTCTAAAAAATACAAATTAATTTTAGTAATATTGACTCCGTAAAAATTTCTCTCAGGAGGAAATATCTTCAGCTGTAACGAAAATTTTTTATCATTAGAGTCTTCAAATCTATCGAAAACATCAGGACAACTATCTTACTGAAATGCTCAGGCATTTGGTGTAATTGCAGATAGTAATTATTTTCTCCCCACTCATATCATTTCCTTTCTCAATAAGTAGGGGATGAGGGTTCTTTGTGGTAAGTCGCATAATTTTGCCCACCAAAAAACCGTACCAAATTTCATGCTGGCTTCATTAAATTCAATGTTTTTCTCTGTGTCGCTATATGATTAGTTGAGTATTGGCGAGCTAATAGGTCAGCTTTAGGTTCAAGTAGATGCGTAAATATCGCCATAAAATTCATTTTTATTCTGCAGTTACATGATTTATGACCATTTCCTAGTACCATCATTTAGTGATCATAACAGCCCGTTAAATATTCCTCATGCCTACAACCTTCAAAAAATGCTCAAGGGTGTTCGAATTATCCATCCGGGAATCGAAAGTTGGGAAATAACTATGGTGTGGAAGTCATCGTTCAAATGACTGCAATTACAAGGCATATAATAAAGATGTATGGGGTATTCGTTTCACCGGTGAATATAGAAAATAACTTGGAAAAATATCTTTTCTCGATAAATTCACTGTGTGTGCATTGGATTCCAAAAGCGACTGTTGATGTTGCCATCTAGCGGACGATCGTTCTGGGGGCTAAAATAAGGAGGACAAATGTTCCCTTAAGTGTCCACTCCATTATGTCCGTGCCCAGACCAAGCCAGATACCTTTGAAACCAATTTCCTATACCAACAAGTACGGCTTACCATTGTCCAGTTTCAGTTCAATTCTATCCATTGGAAAATCCCAGATTGGCGTCCTTGGCGTAAAATGTAAATGCAGATTGCTATCATTAATTGAAATAGCTTCCTTACATTTAATATTAATGGTTGGAGCCCTTAAGCGATAATTCCACTTCCATTTATAGCTATTCGGTTTGAATGTGCAGAGATTGGGTGATCGGCCAATAGTGATGTTAGTGAAATCTGCGGATAGAAAAATAATTCATTAAAAGTAGTTGACTTTGTTGAGACTGGAAAAAAATTAATGAATTTCAGGCAACAATTTCAACTTTTGAGTGTTATGGAATGAGTCTTTTTTTCAAACTTGAATCTTATGTCTACCAAAATATTCAGGTTATATTTTATGGTTAAATTTATTTCATTATCTTTAAATGAATTGTAACTTGATATGCATTAGTCAGATAAAAGGCTGTACGGCAGCAAAATAGAGAAAATAAATAGTTAATATGCAATCACCGATGCTTATGTGCGTACGATCAAATTTTTTCCGACTCATGTATAGTGCAAATTTCTATTAATTGACCTCTGTGCTTTAACAATATTTTATCATATACTAACGGTACTCTATGCGAACGATTTGAAAAGTTTATAGATAGATGTAAACTGTGCAGTTGACAAGGATAATATCGGTCTAAACGTCTTGCACACGGAAATTGAGTGAGTCATTCAGGATGTGTAGTTAAGGAAAGCGGGGGGCAATATCCTGTGTGAGTATCAAAATAAGATAGGGAAGTGTGGTAGGAAAATGTTTTACGATCTACCCCGTAATATCTATGGGGTGTGGTCTTGGCCAGAGGATTTCTTGAGGACAATTTTAAATCCGGTAGTGAAAGGGAAGGAAAAGTAGAAAGTGGATCCTAAAAGATATCAGCTTAGCATCACATGCGGCGCTAGAGGTGGTGAAGGTAATAATAAAGTAAAGAAGCAGCACTTTCTTTATCCGCACGGAAAAATAGATTTATTTATAACTATGAAACACATATGTGGAGAATTTTTGTCTACACATTTAAACATTAATGCAAATTTTGCGGTGCGCGGAGTCATTTATTGCACTGGCCGTGTCTACATTTTTCATTTTTTTTGTAATAAAATAAATCAGAATTTAGGATAAAATTTCCTTTAAAATGACGTGTAGTTCATTATTATAGCATGCAGTGAAGCCAGGATATAAATTTGCAAAGTACAGCGGCACATCATTTTGACGCCGACAGTAGAAGAAAACGCTGTCTTCTTGGCTGGCACTCGAATGCATGAGGATCAACGTTGCTCTATATTTTCATATTTCCTCCCTTGATTTTAAACATCATGGAATTTTTTATGTCCTTCCGTAACTGAAATTGAACAAGTGCCGTAAATAATTTGAGTCCATCGTAACCATCGAGAAACACCTATCTCGATTTTTGTTGAGAAGTTGAATTTTTATTCTACGGCGGCCGAATTATCGAAAAATCTCAGTTTCAAGTTATGCAGTCGATGAAATATGAAAATATTATTTATATTAAAGTTATCTTCGCTCACATAGAACACGGGTTTATCATTCCGTTTATTTTAGCCTCTATTTTTATAAGCCCCTTACTTTTCCGTAACGCTCATCCCGACAGACGGCATGCATCGAGGCTTTTCTTCTAATTTCCTCCGTGGGAATGCAGACGAAAATTTTTTTCTGGGGTGTTATTGCACAGAGGAACAATGCACCACTTGTAATTTTTCCTTATTTCAGCCATGTTCTCCTTTAAACGCAACGTGGCTCTTCCAAACCTGCAGCTACGACGTTACTGAGCTTGGATCTTGGACTCCTACTGAATTATGACGTCACGGCGTAAGATTAGTGGGGGCGGTATTTTTTAGCCAGCGAAACTCGGGAGACTTTTGGGAGTCATTTTCTAGTGTATAAACTGAATTTTAAGCGGAAAAAGTATATTGCGGTACTAAGTCTTTACTGTAGTATATCAGCATACTGTCTATAAAAAGTATGCAATTTCCCTATTCTTTACTACCCTCGCTGGCTGCGACGAACTCTGCTTCTGTAGTTGACAGGGCCACAAAACGCCGGGACTGGACCAAGCGACAGCTGCTCCAGCAAGAACTGCCACAATTCCACTCGTTGACCTCCGAGTTTTGATGTCACACGCAAAGTCAGCATCGCTATATGCTTCCAAGGAACCCTGGCCATCATCACGGTACAGCAGACCATGATTGACAGTTCCCCGAAGATACTTAAGGATTCGCTTGACACTCCTATTGCTTCCCGACAAGGCACATTGTCTGCAACCGGTTCCTCAGCATTATCACCACTAACATCACAGGGTGTTGCCACCATATTTGCCTCATCCATACTAAAACGTTTTAGGATCCTTTTTGTGTAGGAACTTTGACTCACAAAGATCCCATCCGAACTTCGTTCTATCTGCAAGCCTAGGTAGTTGTCGGGATTGCCAGTGGTAATCTTAAAATTAAGTTCCATTTGGTAAATGAATGTTTTAATATCATCTATATCATTACCCACGACCAACCCATCATCAACATAAATCATTACTATCAATTTTCTGCCGTTACTACGACGCACAAATAAACACGGATCAGCTGAGCTTGCTCTAAGTCCTTGCTCCTTCATAAAATTCACAAACCGCATAGTCCAACACCTTGGAGCTTGTTTAAGACCATATAGACTTCGCTTGAGTCTACACACTTTTCCACTTCCATCATCAAAACCCTCTGGCTGAGCCATAAATACTTCCTCCTGAAGTGTGCCATACAAAAAAGCTGTTTTTACATCAAATTTCCACAGCTCCAAACCTTCGATGGCTGTCATTGCAAGAACGGTTCGCACAGCACTTTACCGTGACACCGGACTAAATGTATCGTAATAATCAATTCCTTCCTGTTGAGAATATCCTTAGGCAACAAGTCGAGCTTTGTATCGTTGCACACCTCCGTCTGCACTCAATTTTTTACAAAAAAACCCAGCGGTTACCTATCACTTTCATACTTGCCCGACGATCGACCAACTCCCAAGTATCATTTTCCTTTAAGACATCCATTTCTTCTTCCATAGCCTTACACCAGTTTGCCTTTTGAGGACTACTCATAGCTTCTCTATAGGATTCTGGATCTCCATCACTGGCATTTGAAGAATATGCTACATAACATATATATTCTCAGGAATTCATCCACTGTGGCTTCTTGATCGTACGCTTCGATAGTCGTTTCTCCATTGGTGGCTCCTCAGGCGCTTCCTCGGACTCATCCTCAAGTTCAGACATCTCGACATCTGTCTGATGTTGACGAGCAATTTCTTCATTTAAGACCAACCTGTTTGAACTTGTGCCCACAGATGAGTCTGTACAGATGCACTCTGGCTTAAAATAAACATCGTGTGAATTAATAATCTTCTTGAGGGATGGCACGTAAACCTGGTACCCATCCTTCTCATTCAGATAACCAACCATTCGCCCGAATATACTCTTGTTGTCAAATTTCTTTCGGAACTGTTTTGGGATATGCACATAACAATCCGTGCCAAAAACTCGAAGATGATTTAAGTCTTTCATCTCTCGCCTATCCCACAATGCCAAAGGAGGCTTGTCAATATTTGACGATTTCCCTGTACGATTCAATAAATAAACCGCAGTCTCACAGGCAGGCCCCCACATACACTTGGGTAATTTCTCAACTGACAACATTGACCGTGCTAGTTCCACAATAGGGTGGTTTCCTATTATTTTTTTCTTGCTTTAATCGAAAGATTATTACTCCTGGAGTACGTATTTCACGCTTTTAGATTTTTAAATGACAACATCTATTTTTCGCGATTAAATGAAAAGTGAAAAATTTCAAGCGCGCGAAAATGCGACGCTTAAGTATGAATGCCGGGAAATATCTCCGCACGTCGTATTTCTGGTTCCCCCTCCCGCCCGGTGAGGTGACCTAGATCGAGGCTCTGAGCGCTGATACGTCGCAGGATGCTAGCGGATAGCTGAGTACCTTGCTGAATGGTAGCGCTTGGCTTAAAAAAGGTTTATTAACACCTTATCAAACGAAGAAAACTTTCCGAACTTAGCCAGTTTTAATAGGTGATTATTAAGACATGTTTCCCTGAGCTCTGTGCCTCATGCATGCATTGGTAACCTCAGACGATGTATAACTCCTATCCTCTCGTGTAGAAACTAGGTCCCTGTGACGTCATGCGGAGTGGAATCGCATGGGCGCCAATCTGGCCTTTTTCAAATGAGGATAAAATTTGACCCTTGCCATTCGTCTGAACCGGTATTTCAAAAACCAAATAATTTGTGTATTACGAATACACTAATGGTGGGTAACGAATCGCAATCAATGCCTTTCGTTTTCTTTGATGAAGGAAACTACCCTATTGTGCGATTTTCTCGTTCTGCCAGTCCGTTTTGTTCGGGTGCGTAGGGAGCAGACAACGCCAAAGTAATCCCTCGATCACACAGTACCCGACGAATTTCTTCACAGTTGAACTCTTTCCCGCCATCGCATCAGAATGTTTTCACAGTATGTCCAGCTGTAAAAGCTTCATTTAGGAAAGCTAGCCTTCATTTAGGAAACCTTGCCACTTCGCTCTTCTGTTTAATAAAATATATCCGACGATACTTACTGAAATCGCCCTTAAAACAAACAAAATATCTATCACCACGGAAAGTCTCCGCTGACATTGGTCCGTTTACATCGGCATTTATTTGCTCACCAACGACCTGAGGGACCTGAGGTCTATTCAAGCAAGGTTTAAAAGGCTTACGATGGGCCTTTCCCAGGAGACATCCATCACAGAAATCTCCTGTTTCTTTAACACCTACATGGATGTTGATTCGCTCGAGTACCCTCCGAACATGACCTATTCTGATGCCCTAATCTCTCATGCCAAAGCTGAAGTATTTCAGATGCTGTTGCCGTATTAACCTCAGCAGGCACCCTTGGGACAATCACACGCATGCTCATTATATATGCATCCGTTTTCCACTCACCTGTCGCAACTATTTGATTATTTTTCCAAAGCGTAACGTTTTGTCTACCCATGCATACATTGATACCATGTTCCGTCGCACTCCTAACTGAGAATAAATGTCTCCCAAAATCCGGCACGTACCAAACATTTTCTAAATAACCATGACTCCATTTTCCACGAGTCAACACTAGTACATTGATACGACCTGCGCCATAAGCACATATCTGCGATTTGCTTGCCAAAGATACGTTTACTGGGGTCAAGAAACGGTATTAAGTAGTAAAATACTGCTTATTTGACGTCATATGATGAGAAGCACCGGAGTCACACACCCAAGTGTCAACATATCTTGAGTCGCCCATCACTGCAAACGCAGTGCCACGTTCACTGTCACTTGGAGCACTGGACATGTTTGAATTATCCATCACTGCTCCATTACCTTTATCAGCTTTCAGCTTCCAACAGTTCTTTTTCAGTTGCCCACTCTTACCACAATAGAAATATTTGCGGTCCCCTTTGTCATTCGTTGACCTCCTGGGCCCCGGTGGTTTACCGCACACTACCTTGGGTAATACTGATGGATTCTGTGAGGTTGACGCATGTGCCCCAAACGCACCAGTATCAATCGTTCCCGACGATTACTATATCCTCTTTTCAATTGTGCACAATTTTTCTAGCAAACTGTTGGTTGTCCGCTTATTGTCATCAAGAGACTCCCAAACATTGCTGAGTTCTTGATTTTCCTGCCCCACTGTGGCAAGAATTTGACCGTTCGATTGGTATATCGTGTGATCCTCGTCGGCGCAGCTCCGTATTCATGTCAGCGAATACCTTTTCCACCTTCGCGACGTGTGATGCTATATCCGTTCCCGGATCACGCTGAATTTTGAAAAACTCCGTCATGAGCATACTTAATCGCAGGATGCTGCTCTGTTCATATACACTAACCAGCTTGTCCCATATTCGCATTGGTATACGTTAAAACCAAGTCTGCCACTTGCTGACTTATAGCACTGGCAATCAATGCTGCCGTGCGCGCGTTGTCTCGTTTCCATGCACTAACACTCATTTGGACTGCCTCCGTTACTTTGTCTGGATCCACGATTACCGGACATTTCCGCGTTCCATCTATAATAGGCATCATGTCACAATGCTCAAAGTGCATGTTCATTTGCCACTTCCATTTGGCCCAATTGTTTGCACCGACAAGCTTATCAATCTTAATTTCCGGACTCGTCGCCATCGTGTCCTTTTTTTAACGATGTACAAAACACACGCGAGTCAAATACGGCACACAGCGAGCTAACTGCAAATCATTACCGATTGCACAAAAAAACGAATAAACTTTTAATCTAATCGCGTTAGGCACGTATACTGGGCCCATAGCCTGTTAAAGTTTAGGCAAAATATAGCCCCAAAAGAGACTCGCTACTGAACAATAGTACATAGCTTCACAACACAAAAAGGACTGCCTCTGTCTTGAATAGTACATGCGGTACCAAAAAGAAAACAAAAGAGTTTTAAAAAAGCAACTCTCATTAGTTCACTACCACTCCGTGGTGTCGCTAGTGTGCAGTTCACTTAAACTTCAACAACTACCACCTTCCTCGGAGTTAGTATAAAGACTCAATATATAGAGCGAAAAATAATAGAGAATATAAAATAACAATGCAGAACAAGAATATTTTGGACTTCATTTTTGATCTATATGCTTTCCATTGTAAGGGCACTGAAATAACCCATAGGCACCATCTCATCTAAGGGAAGATATCGCTGATGAGTTGAAAGGTAAGGCCACTCACACAAGCTCCACTTAACCAGGACTCGAACATCCTCGACGTTGACTGGTTGCGCGAGCCTTACAGTCAGCTCAGTGTTCATCGATGATGTATTGTGTGCAGGCACCTCCGTCGCATTCTTTTTAAAATGAAAAATTTTCTTGTTGTACGTATCCCAAATGAAGAGGTTCACTTCAAAATTTTCCGAAAGAATGGCACCTGAAAAGGATTGACGCAAAAGCAAATATCAAAATAAAAGGAAATTATAAGAAATCCACTTAATACTATGTTCTATTTATTTCTTCATTGAATATTAAGTTTAGCATACAAATACAATTTGCCGGCCTCGGTGGCGGCGGGGTAAAGTCCTCGCCTGCCAAACAAAAAGGTCGCGGGTTCGAATCCCTCCTGGGTAAGTTACCCTTATCCAGGGCATGGATGTTTGTGATTGTTAAATGTTATCAACCCCGATGTAAAGGCTGAACAGTGCTGTTTTCGGTGGTGTGTGAAATAAATAAATAAATATAATATTAACTGTAATATATTTAAAAATACAATTACTTAAACAAATTAAGCTCATGTTAACTATATACGAACATATTACGATATATGAACGATTTAATCCGACGCGTAGCGTATCTCTTGCGGTCTACTACGGTTTACTAGCATCATGGCGACTGGAGCGCCATTATTTGAGGCGGCCGGCGGGAATCAATGGAATTGCGGGAGTGAGAATAGTTTATGCAATATTTGTGGCTCAAGATCATGGTCCTTACCAAGGTGCGTATAATAGTTATAGCCTATTATACGCACCTTGGTCCTTACCCAAGATATACCACCGCCAGATATACCACCGCCATAACTTTCTATTTATCAGATCAGGATCCGCCATTTTGTGCATAACCGTGTAAAATATTGCCCTTTGTCGTCGGGAATGAACTGCGAGGGCTGTATGGAAAGTAACCTCCGTTTGTTCTCTACGTGAAAAGTGGAGGGGGTAGTGCCGCCATTGTTGCGTCGGCAAGCACGGCAGGTCAGTCGGCGTGCTGTAGTGGCAGAGTGAAGTTCATCTGATTGTGAGTGCTAGTTGTCCTTTGGCAACTTGTCTAAATGTTTGCTGCAAGATAAAATCCCGCTACGTGGAAAGTGCATGCTGTTATTCGATACATATACATAATACCCCTCAAGCCGCCTAAAATCCGTGTGGCAAGGGGTGTTAGGAAACCAGCCAGTTACTTAGTGGTAGTTTTGTGGATCCGGGTCTTCGGGAGACGTTCGTCACAGCATGAAGTTACCCTTGCTGAAATTACGTGTCGTAGTACATTTTTACTTTACTAATTCCAATACTTAGAGGTAAACAAATACACCTATTATACTCATTGCCGTTGAGCGATTAAACGCGTCTTTTGGTCGAGGTTCTATGATGAGAAATAAGGATTCGACGATAAGTGATCAAATTCATTCCGATTGCCTCCGTTGAATTGGTAATTCCGAAATTTTGTGAGGGGAACTGGGAACGCGAAAAGCTTTCACTTTCCTTTTTCTCCCCCCCACTCCAATTTTAGCTTGTCCACGTGTTTCAAGAATTCTGGTGACGAGGTTTATCAAAGGTGTTTGGCAGTGTGTGAGTTTCCACCGACCTGCACTACTTCATTTATTCTTCTACACCTGCATAACCCCATGCGAGCAGCCTCTCGGGTGTTTAGCAGGGGGTGACCAATCACCATCATGAGGCATGTAAAAGGATCCCCACTAGCGCGCTCATCGATGGAGCAATTGATAAATGAAAGCATGCTATTTACAACTACTTAATACCCTGCGAGCCACCTCTAGAATGATTGGCAGGGGGTGATCAATCACCAACATAAAGCAAGAAAGACAACCGCAACATGTACACCACACGGTCATAAAATGTTACGCATAATAAAAAATTATACGCGCATATTCCTGAACAGGTAAAACTACCGAATGTTAGTTATCTCTGACCTGCACTACTTCATTTATTCTTCTATCTGCATACCTCCATGCTATCCACCTTGAGGGTGTTTGGCTAGTGGTGGACAGTCCCCAGAGTGCGGCATGCAAAAGGATCTACACCTACATAATACTCTGCGAGCCACCTCTGGAGTGTTTGGCAGGGGGTGATCGATTACCAGCATATAACATGCAATTGGACTACCACATGCACACCACACAGTCCAAAAAACGTCACACATACTAACAAATTATGCAACCATATGCTGTTAGAAATAAAAATAAAATTAAGAAACATGCAATAAGTGTTACATAGGTTTGTATGCTACCTTACAAGTCATTTAATCTACTGGAGTTCTATCGCTGCCGTTATAATCCTCTATATTATTTCTACTGTATAGATACCTTTTTCTCAACTTATACGCAACCAAACTCTACAAATGAGGTACCACATTGCACAGAATTTATCAGAGATCATGCGGCGGCATATCTTACTTCCTAAATATTGCTATTGTTTCCTAAAATTGGTTTTAAAAAATGGCCCTTGATATTTCTCTTAGGGGATGAGGCGATCCGCCATCTTGACGTCACGTACTTGCTCCATGGTGCAGAGCAAACCTTCATTTCAGGATATTTAATTGTCTTTTCAAAATATTTTCGTAAATATTAAGGAAAACGCTAAACAAGTATTAACAGAGGATAGTGTAATTACTTCCAATGTTGTGTTTTTTAAGAAGTCCTCAATTTGTACATGAACATTCCAATTAAATTTGTACATAAGACCCTGCCTTTTTTTTCTACATTTTAAAATTAGACACGCACCTATCCCTCTGTGGACCTGCATTGAAAAGAGCGGGGGAAGCCCGCTGGGAGCGTGCGCATCACGCTCGTCTTTTATATATCGTGGAAAAAAATACATTCTGAGTCTGTCTGTTCTACAGTCTATCGCTCTTATTTTATTTATATGATCTGATCTTCCGTGGTACGTTGGCGTCCGAAAGATTTTGCTAACTTCGTTAAAAAAACTGTTCTTGAATTTATCTAAAAGGTTTAGTCTATTGTTCAATCTACGGCCTGACAGAGATTACCATCCGAGTTTATCTAAGAGGTCAGTTACACAAACAAGACTATCGTCACGACCTTTCACATACCTGTTAGCTCTTCTCTGTTCGCGTTCTAATTCCGTTATTAAGACTTTTACGTAAGGGTCCCAAACACTGGCAGCGTATTCTATTAGGGTCCCGCGAGAGAAATGTTGCTAATTTATCTCACTTTGTCGTCGCACTTTCCTAATATTCTTTTAACAAAACACATTTTACGATTAGCTTGACCTGTTATTTCTCGAATATGTATATTCCACGATAGAATATTATTGTGTCTAACTCTTAAATCTTTACGGTGTTTTTAGTATCAAATTTGGTACCCTAAATGAAATATTTCTGTTCCGGGGTGGGTTTTTTCAGAAATTCATTACTCCGCATTTTTTCCATATTTAACATTAATTTCCTCACATCGCAACATGCTTGGACTGTAGTAAGGTCGTTTCTTAACTCATCCCAATCTATACTGCAACGGATTTCTTGTAAACTGCAGCATCGACTGCAAATAATCGAAGTTTACTGTCTACCATTTCACCAATATCGTTTATATAAAGAAGGAAGAAGATTGGGTCTATGACACTACCTTGACGGAAACCAGAAGTTACTCTCACCTCGTCGAAGACTCTGCCGTCTATTACTACTCGTTGCACGCGAACACTGAAAAGTTCTGTACAAACTCTTCTCGGGATACCGCGCGGGTAAGATTACGTAAGAGCGCCGACGTTTCGGGTACCGACTCGGTACCCATTCTCACGTCGAGAGAAAATTCAAATTCAAATTGTCTGTCAGTAGCCGTGACAATGGGTAGCGAGTCGGTACCCGAAACCTCGGCGCACTTACATAATCTTACCCGCGCGGTATCCCGTTAAGAGTTTATACAAGTTGTTCGCCGGGAAAGTGTAAAAACTTACATACTCAAATGTTCTGTATCCAGGCAATTACTTTATCTTACAGGCCGTAAGATTTCAGTTTTATTAATAATTCTTCGTTCCTAGAAATCAAGAAAAATTGGGTGCGGGAAAATGCGGGATAACCCAATAGCATTTTGGTCTTAAGTCAGGGATGTTGAAGGTACATGACATACTGACTGTTCGCTAATAAACGATGATGGAGATGTGTTAAACAAATGCGAAAAAGTCAATTTATTAAAAACCTACTTCAAGAGAGTGTTCACCGAGCCTTTTTAAGACTCATCCGAGACTGTTGGCAACCTCTGCATACGAAACGTCGGCGTCGGCTCGGCATCGGCTCTTCACATTAGTGCTCACGGAATGGAACATTTTTTAAATCGCTCAGTTCCAATAGATCACCTGGTCCAGACGAAATCTTCCTCACGTCTATAAAGAACTAGCCTCAAAACTTGTTCCCTACTTGCAGCTAATATTCATAAAAAGCATTGAGCAACACGTACCTTGTGCTAGAAAATTTCCAATGCAACGCCCATAAAGAGAAGTATTAGACGGTGCAGTTTCCAACGAGGTAAGAGTCACTTCTGGCGTTCCTCAGTGTACTTTCATTTTCCTATTCCTTCTTTATATACACGACATTGGTGAAATAGCACACAGTAAATAGCTACAACTTTTTTCAGACGACGCTGCAGTTTGCAGTGAAATACGTTGCAGTAATGATAGGGATGAAATAACGAATGGCATAACTGCAATCCAAGCATGTTGCGAGGCGTGGCAGCTAGATTTAAATTTGAAAAAAATACGTTTGAATAACTTTAAAGAAGAGAAAACACATCCTACTACAAAAATTCTTCATTCGGGGTACCTATTCAGAGACAAGAGAATCGGTAAAATATCTAGAAGTAATAGTCAATAATGATCTATCTTGGAATACACATTTTCGGGAATAAACTGGTCAAGTTAATCAATATATTGGGTTTTGTTAAAAGAATACTACGAAAGTGCGACGACAAAGGGAGCGATATATGTTACTTCTCCCTCACTAGACCCCATTTGGAAAGCGCTGCCCGTGTTTCGTATGCTCATGAGAGGCATTTAATAACAAAGTTTGAACTGGCACAGCAAAGAGCTTCCAGGTTTTTCCTTTTTATGAATGTACACCTATTAAGTAGTTGTGTAAACTGGGGGCATAACGCAATTAAATGACCAAAATGAATGTAGTGGTTGGATTGTGTAAGGTACGACCGTTAAAAAAGGCGGAATGTAAATTTCTTATTTTGAAAATGAGTACTTAACCATTTATAAAAATGAAGGTGGTGGTTAAGACAGCTTTTATTGCACTTATTCCTCTCTTAACTTAGTGGCCTTATTTTGAAAGCAAAGTTAGAATTAATGCAAAACATGTATGTAAAAAGAATTCAACATATTAAAATATTTTACCTTAAATATATAAGATAAATCATATTACAAAGCATAACATTTCCAGTTTGACCAAACTTTCCCATGGAACATTTTTCAAGGCCGCTAATTCAATTAAGTTTAACTATACTAAATAGGGATACCACTTACCATTCTCTTCAAAATATGTAAGATTTTTTTCTCTGCTGCAGTCCCACGGAACTGCCTCTTTGCTGACATTATCCAAGAAAATGGTGTCTGAAACTAAATAGCAACGTTCAGCATGTGAATCATTTCACCATTTTTTCACAGCAGCATTCCTATATTTCGAGCAGTATATATATTTTACAGAAATGTTTTGATCCGAGAAAACTAAAATACATTATTCATAATTACAATTGATTTTTAGTGCTTCAATTGTCGGGCCAACTTTAGCCACACCAGCTCAACCGTTAATATAAAATGAACAGAGAATATTCTCTCTCTTGCAGTATCGGCAACATTCCATCGCCATGAACTACCAACCATTCTTAATATTACCTTTTTCGCGCTCTGATTACTTGAATTACATAAGTATATGCGAGTACTCGTATGTAATTCGAAAATTCTATATTCATGGAAGCTAGAGATGTGCGAGTAGTACTTTTTGATCTCGAGTCGAGTTGAAAACTACTGGCGAGCATCGAGTCGAGTATGGTGATTCCTGTATCAGGCAATACAACAATGCATGCTCCGACATATTCTCATTTTTCCAAAGCGAGTGTGAATTTTCTGGTATGAATGCTTAGCTAGATATAAAAACGAAAAGATAATGAGGAACTTTGACGGCAATTCTGTCACAGTTACGAGATGAATGAAAATTAATGTGTCTTCAACAGTCCCATAATTACAATTGAAATGAATTAATCTCTGTTGATAAAGTCGTCAATTTAATTATTATATGTATTCAAACTGCTAGGAATAGCCATGAGTAAAGGAATTTGCAGAGTTGTAATAAAAATTATGTACGTAAATGAATTACGTAATATTTGATCCTCTTAAATTCTCATGCAGAAAAACTCATTGTTTTGCATCCTCAGGCGGCAGATTTTGACGTCTCCATGTTCCAGTGTTAAAAAAATTTCTCACCTCTGTTCATCTAAAACCCACAAATAATCAATAATATCATCATTTCATTAGTTATCATCCTTCCTTCACCTTACGCTCGCTAACTTACTCCCTTTCCACTCGAGGTAACTGCCTTTGTAATAACCCTGATGCCCTGAAAAACTTCCTCCACAGCCTTTTCCGTTCCCCCCTACATAGAGGCTACCCAAAGTCCCTCCTGAATAAAAAAATTATCAAGCACATATGCCCCCTAAAATATTGAAATAGTAACAAACCTCACGATCTTTCCCTTTGCACCACTTACCTTCCTTACAATACAATCCCTGAAATCTATTCTCAAAAACATTTCCCAATCTTCACCGTCATATGGATTCGCTGCGTCTCAGCGGCGCTCGTGGTTTTAAAAGTGGTGTAAAAATTTTCCATTCCGATGGATAATTTTGAAATTTTCAGTACCCAGGAGCAAAACCTCATCTGCTGCACTCATCCCCCTCAAATTCACCCGTCCATCTCTGAGGAAACGTCCTCAGTGAGGGAATGGGTTCCGCTGTACGAAAAAATACCGGCTACTCTAGCCGCACCTCCAAAGCGGCGCTAGATTCTTTGACACATCGCCGAGTATGCCATATTCTTTATATTTCAAAACCCATCAGACTTTATTTTTAGAAATCACCGGATACAAGCTCTTAGAATATTCGTAACATTTGTCATGATCGCCAGAAGCCTGTGAATTACGACAGTAACAATCTTCTCTTTTCGCACATTTTCGATTATTGATGCTTAGGAACTATCTATGAACACTACAATTAAATTGCATATGGGTTGACGCTGTGAATCAAAATTATATCACATGGACGCATAATACTTGTATTCGGTCCTCCTCTTTATTTTTAAGATAAGTACATAAAAATAATAATATGCACAAATAAAAATGCGGAGTTTATCCAGCACTTAATAACAGAAAAAGTATTAAAAACAAGGATTACTCACGAATTTAATACTTTAATTTGAAAATAACTGACAAAGGGAACAGAAATAAAGAGCATTAAGGCAACAAATGGAAAATAATGCAGCGTTCAAGTTTTGTTGCTATAATTTCCACACTAATGCATCAAAACCAGCAAACTACGGTCCGAAATAAATAAATTATATCTCACTAGCATTATCAATCATAAAACATGCATAAAAGCCCAATTTTTAAAGATATTAGCAAAATAAAAACTAACACCGCTGCGACACCATAAATCAATCGATGTAACTAAACTCCATCCATATGAGGGTTAAAAATAATATTTCAACGTCCATTCTTTTTGTCAAACCCGTTAGAATTTACGTCATACAAACAACAAACCTATGTGAGTTATTCCGGATGGCAAACCCTCACAAAGGTGACCCACTACTAAAAGGGTACACATGCGCCCTACGGTCGTCCCAGATGTAAAACCAGCCCAATTTTCATCCCGACTTCTATCCCCAGTCATCTTGTCTCCTGTCTACCACCCATTCCCTTTCGGTCTAATGTACATCCAGGAATGTAATCTACCTTATCCGATGCAAACACTGCCTCTACTGCTATATAGGTTAATCTTCAACTCCCCTCAATGTAGGGGTACCTGGGGGACTTCGATTTGCTATGAGGTTAACACCGACCAATAAATAATGATGTCGTCAACAAGATGTAAGAAAATTAGCGGTATATTCATATTCACATTATTTTTCATATACTTACAACTGAATCCTATATCTTGGAGCCTACGTGAATAAGCTGGAAATTGTTCGGCCACCTCAATACAAATTGAGATGCTTTCTCGTCCAGGTATGAAGAATGGAAGAAAAGAAAGGTTCTTTCCACTCAAAATATAAGGCGCATCATACATACTGCCACGCACGGCGTCTGATTTCACTTCGACCTCATTTATCTCTTCGAAACCTGCAAAATAATAATTATACAATCAAATAAATGGCAACCAGTGTGCGAAGTGATATTCTCGTAAATGCAACTCTATCAATAACAAATGATACCTATCCGTCGGCTGTCGTAAAGGATATTAAAAAATATTTCGTAATTGTAGTTTCCGTTGAAGGAGTGAAGAAGTTCCTACTTAGAGATAATAATTAAACCGAATTGATTATAGTGCTTTTTTCCTATTGCTGACTGCGATAAATTTACTATGTTATGCGTATCAATACAATTAAAAAGTATTTGGTACCTTTAGGGGCATATTTTTTAGTGATAAGGATGATTGACCAAGTAGTAGAGGGAATTATAATACGATGGTACAAACAGGCGTAATTTAGTGGTAATAGCAGTGAAACTAAGAGATATCGTTATGGGACATGTTTTAGTAAATTTCCGGTTCTACTATCGCTTGAAGACTTTTTGGTACTGTTGAACTTCCATCAGGAGGAACGAAAACCATCGATGGTGGTTGACCTCCGCATTTACCCAAAGTAATACGACGATGGTGATGAGACAAGGAGCGTCGGATAATTAAGTCGACATATGCGTCTCGGATAATACGATATAGTCGAATTAACTTGTTTGGGCCTAAATTCATACGAAAAGTCTAATATCTCCTCCCAGGAGTGTATCTTCTCCGTCTCGCTTCATTTGCCGTGTCGCGTCGGATAGAATCTGCTCTCAGAATCCCATCGGGCCTAAGCTCGCATTTTATTGGACTAATATAGACGCAAATAGCATGCGCAACTTATAGCATGACTTAGCATATTTTGCACTGTATCTAGGCTATGACTAACAAATGATGTTGTCTTCATTTCACTTGTTTCCATGATTTTATACTTATCTATATAGGGTACAAAGAGAGTGCATCGCTTCACCAAAAGTGTTTGAATTGAAGTGTAGAAAAGATACAATAATGAATATTGAGGAATCGTGGACATCGCGGATCTCGGTTAGGAACAAGGTAACTGCGGTGAACAAATATGTATGTGTACATGGTACTGTTGGGGCACACAGCAAAATAATAAATCAAATCCAGTGAAATGAATCTAGGACAGGTCTTCCAAGAGCATATTTTGTGCCACTCAAATTGCAGGAAAACCATTTTTAAAGAACATAATGCATAGACTACTTTATCAGTCAGTGTGCCTCAGATATTTGTGCAGTAGTCTAAAGCTTAAATCAACATTATATCACCCAGATTACTCTATTTGCAATAAGATGGGATGTATTACATAAGGAAGTATTATACTACGCTCTGCGTCTGCTATTCTACGTTCCCTATATATATCCGAGTTCCTGAAATTTGGCTTCAGTACTATACAGTGGGATCAAAATTAACGCAGTTAATAGCTTAACACTAGAACCGCGGACGGGACTTTTTTGTCCCATCACCCTTTGCAAATGTTTGCCATTCATGTACTAGTGGTTTGATCCCTTTGAAATTGACTGACTTTCACTCATTTTTATGCTCTTTCGAATTGTGATATTGAAAATATTGTACAATGTTTGGTTCGCGAGAAAAACGACGATTTACCTAGAACCGCGGGATGGGACTTTTTTGTCCCATATGGGGAAAACATACAATTTCAGTTTTTTTACACTAATTTTGTATTTAGCATAATAACAGTTTATTACGAAGGGGATCGATGCACAGATACAGTTATTCTTTCAGAAGCGCAGTAAAGGGAATAATCTGTGCACTGCGCCGGCCGCCTACTCACGCAGCGCCGGCCGCGTCACCTCTGCCCGGCGCGTCTGCAGGTCTGAGCTTGACAAACAACACTTTTGCTGTCAAAATAACTTTACTGTATTCCTAGTTATACTTAATAAAACGTTTTAAGCATTACCTAAGCAGGTGTTTTGTTCACGCAAACCACAAAAAAACCGTCAATTATACTTAAACATGACAGGAACAACGTATTTTGTCAATGGGACAAAAAAGTCCCATGCCGCGGTTTTGGTGGGGTTGGAAAGTTCAGCGGTTCTAGTGTTAAACAGTATACTACTCACCATATACGCTGACAATCATTAAGATGGCCACCGCATACACGCATGTGAGGAGACACTTATCCATGATAAACATTCCGCCTAGGTTTACAAAATATTGAAAGGATACGTATGCAGCTCTTCCCTCACCAGGAAGCTCTGTCGCCTCCGAACCGATTTCTTTAAATAAATACTGCCGCTTCCGCTGAAGAATTCACGTCCGCATTCGAGCCGATAATTCATCAACTTCCTCCGACATATTTAGTTGATAAACTGCACCCTTCGTTATTTTCCTCTTCCATTGTACAGATAAAGATAAGTTTCGATCGCTTGAGGCAATTTCCTTACTTCACCCCCATCTTTGAATAGCCGATAATTCATCAACTTCCTCCGACATATTTTGTTGCTAAACTGCATCCTTCGTTATTTTCCTCTTTCATTGTACAGATAAAGAGTAAGTTTCGATCGCTTGAGGCAATTTCCTTACTTCACTCCCATCTTTGAATAGCCGATAATTCATCAACTTCCTCCGACATATTTTGTTGCTAAACTGCATCCTTCGTTATTTTCCTCTTTCATTGTACAGATAAAGAGTAAGTTTCGATCCCTTGAGGCAATTTCCTTACTTCACCCCCATCTTTGAATAGGCGTATATTTTAGAGATCTATACTATTATTGAAAGAAATTTCAAAAAAATTAAGGTTGCACTGTAACATATAATTTTGTTTATAATCCAAGAACAACGTGCATCAACAACCCCTTAAAGTGCATACGGCCACATCTAGCGTGGAAAAATTCATTCATCGTCACAATAGCGAAACACTGGTTGCGGTCATATACCAGAAAAATTGGAAGGATAAAATGAAATATACAAAAATTATACAACGTTAACATAATTTGTGGTACTTAACAAAGGGAGTGTTCGAAAACCGGGTCTTATATTCATTATTCTTAGTAAATCGGGAACTACCCACGTACTTATTACACCCCATATTGGTTATATAACCAATAGTTCAAATTAAAAAACGCAGTTAAACAATTACAGGTCAAATATATTCCCTTAGAAATAGAACTTGTACAAGAATAAGTCGTAGCCCGGTGATTACGTTATTACTGTTCGGAAGTCCTTGGAATCATTCCCGTGTACGACAACTTTTTCATTAGAAAGAGAGAGAAAAAGAGAGCTACAGAGAAAGTGTTGCCCTCGAAAACAAAGGTAAGTGGCCCCTCAAAGACGGTATATGGGGGGAGGGTACGAATAGGGTGGTTTCCTATTATTTTTTTATTGCTTTAATCGAAAGATTATTACTCCTGGAGTACGTATTTCACGGTTTTAGATTTTTAAACGACAACATCTATTTTTCGCGATTAAATGAAAAGTGAAAATTTTCAAGCGCGCGAAAACGCGACGCTTAAGTATGAATGTCGGGAAATATCCCCGTACGTCGTATTTCTGGTTCCCCCTCCCGCCCGGTGAGGTGACCTTGAGGCGAGGCTTAGCGCTGATACGTCGCAGGATGCTAGCGGATAGCTGAGTACCTTGCTGAAAGGTAGCGCTTGGCTTAAAAAAGGTTTATTAATACCTTATCAAACGAAGAAAACTTTCCGAACTTAGCCAGTTTTAATAGGTGATTATTAAGACACGTTTCCCTTAGCTCTGTGCCTCATGCATGCATTGGTAACCTCAGACGATGTATAACTCCTATCCTCTCGTGTAGAAACTAGGTCCCTGTGACGTCATGCGGAGTGGAATCGCATGGGCGCCAATCTGGCCTTTTTCAAATGAGGATAAAATTTGACCCTTGCCATTCGTCTAAACCGGTATTTCAAAAACCAAATAATTTGTGTATTATGAATACACTAATGGTGGGTAATGAATCGCAATCAATGCCTTTCGTTTTCTTTGATGAAGGAAACTACCCTATTGGAAAGCTTTCTGGACGGCGCCGACTATCGGGAGAGAAGGCGAGGCGTCGCTCGAGATTACGACAGGGATCAGAGTGCAGAATGTGCCCCGGAAGCCAGGCCACGGCCTGGAACATCCTTTATGACTGCAGAGAGACAGGAGAGGTGTGGAGAACGGCGAAAGAGTGGATATCGAAAGTCACGGGGTGCAAAACTAGAAATGCCTTGGAGCTGCACAAAGGCAATCCCCCCTCAGAAGGGCGGCTTTACAAAACGCGACTTACTGGCGAACTATATTATATCTGAAGCAAAGGCCAGTATTTACCATTGTTTTACGGCAATGGAAAAAGGCGAAAGAATGGCTCCAAAATACGCAGAGTACTTAAAAAAAAAGAATCGAAGGCAGAATCAGGAGGGAATATCTTTACCGCAAATTCAAGTGTGATATGAAATCCTGACATGTGGTGTCAGGGCGGTGTCCTTTGCGAAGTGGAAAAGGTGGAATCCGGAGACACGATACTGAAAATGAGGATGGAGCCATAGAGAAAATAATACAATAATAAGGGCGGAGTCTTACTGGGGCATCGCCACTCGGAGGGGGGGGGGGGCACATGCGCGGAGGGATGGGGTCCAAGGTTGCGGTAACCAGCCCCTTCGGCGGACCTCCCCTGTGCGCGGCCCTTCCCCTCGGCGAGTGGAAGGGTGATGGAAAAGACCCTGAACGGAAAAAACGAATGAATGAAAATGGAAGAAAATGAAAGAAAAATGATGATGTATTGATGAATAAAACAAGGTGGCGATGAAAAACTTTTAAACCTTAAAAAAAACGCCCTTATAATAATAATAATAATAAACAGCTAAAAAATGAAGTGCTCTAACGAAGTTGGGACTAGCATTTATTGAAGTCCTTTATGGTTCGGGGGAAAAACGAACTTCCATATCTATCCGTTCGGCAAAACATCTCTCTTAATTTATCGCTTCTATCGGACCTGGAAATGTAGTGTGACTATAATATTATGTTCTCTGTGTCGCTCTTAAAGATATCCATTCTCACTTGTTCAAGCAATCTAAGCCTAGCGCGCAGCCTCCGAGTCTCCAGCGGCTCCAAGACTAATTCGCTTAACATCTGGGTAACACTGTCTGTACGCCCGTAGTAGTTTTTGACGAAACGCGAAGCATTCCTTTGTATTTTATTCAGTTCGCGGATTAAGTCTTTCCGCACCGGATCCCATACGCTCGCTACATATTCAAGGTGCGGTCGGACGAGTGCGAAATAGCACCTTTCTTTTACTTTCTCATCCGAAAATCTTCCCACAATACGCTTGACGAATCTTAATTTCTTCACGGCTATGCCGGAAATATTCTTTATATGTGTTCTCCACGTGGGGTTCAAAGTTATCGCAACTCCCAGATACTTCACTTCGTCTGTTGCCTTTATGTTAATACCATTCACTGCATAAACATGGTTAGAGTTGGACGAATTCCACAAGAAATGTACCGTCTTGCCTTTGCTCAGATTAAGTTGGAGTCCCCACTCTTGGCTCCACAAATGAACGTTGTTTAAGTCCGATGATAGAATTTCATAGTCAGAGTGATCACTAATTTCGCGATAGATGACAGCGTCGTCAGCAAATAAACGTATTTTACTGCTTATGTGGGAGCAGAGATCATTAATGTATATATTGAACAACAGGGGACCGATTACGCTTCCTTGTGGAACACCTGATGTAACTTTTACAGCATCAGAGCTAATTCCGTCAAGAATTACTTTTTGTTTACGATCACTGAGAAAGTCGCGTATCCAGTTTACAACTGTTTCGTTTAATCCGCATGACTGTAATTTGTATGAAAGTTTGTTGTGAGGTACAGTGTCGAAAGCTTTCTTAAAATCAAGAAATAGTGCGCCAACTTGTCTTTTCGATTCACCAGATTTTATAACGTCGTGAAGAAAGAGCGCGAGCTGTACGTGTTTCGCATGATCTACCTTTTCGGAATCCGTGCTGATAGTCATGGAGGAAATTATGCCTGTCCAAGAAAGTCATGATATTACTAACAACGATATGCTCAAGTATCTAGCCATTAATCGATGTTAATGAAATCGGACGGTAGTTGCCTGGGTCATGTCTGTTTCCCTTTTTGAATATGGGTGTAACGCTTGCAATTTTCCAGTCTAGCGGTAACTTCCCTTCGGAGAGTGACTTCTTGAATATGATCTTTAAGTAAGACATCTGTTGACATTTGTAATTTTCAGTTGTGTTTTGTCTCTGTTGGTTGGTTACCAAGATTGTTTATTGATCTGGATTTGTTAACAATCCTTATGTGTGTGAAGTTAAAATACGGTACTACTAAAACTTTTAAAATATGAAGAGTTATTGCATTTAATTCATTTACAACTACCAGTGCTTTCCAATAAAATACCAACAGAGGTTATGGGCCCAGCACTGGTAAATTATAAGAAGTAAGTGAAGTCTTCATAATGTCGTCTGACGCATCCGGTATATCGTCTCACATTAAGCCGTTGTGTGGGCGTGAAGGATATCCAACTTGGAAATTTAAGCTGAAGGCGTATTTAATAGATCAAAACTTGTGGCATGCTGTTGATGGATACCCAAATGATGATCATACTGATGCTGCTTCAAAGTCCAGGAAGGATGAGCGTGCCCTAGCTAAGATTTGTTTGTGCGTGGACGATTCCGCTATCATACATGTAAGAAGATGCAAAACAGCTGCTGAAGCATGGAAAGTTCTTGCCGATGCATATGAAGATAAGGGTTTTGCCCGGAGACTTAACCTTCAAAAGACTTTGTACCGGTTATCCCTCGGAGATTATACGTCCATTGAAGAGTACCTAACTGCCGTAATGGATACCGCTCAGAAGCTTGCTGATATTGGGAAGGAGATTCCTGATGAGGATTTAGTTGCTATTTTGCTTGGAGGTCTTCCTTCACATTACGACCCCCTAGTAATGGCACTCGAGAATTCAGGAGTTGAAGTAACGGTGAACATGGTGAAAACTAAACTCTTAAATGAAATGTCCAAAAATGATGGTGCAACTGAGACTGCATTTGCATCCAATGCGTCTCGAACTATTCCGAAGAAAAAGAAGTTCCCGAAACGCAACAACTCTCAAGATGGTATCGTCTGCTATGGATGCAACCAACCCGGCCATAAAAAACCAGACTGTCCAAACAAGACCAAGAAAACGGCACAGACATCGAGTTCAACCCACAAGCAGCTACACAAGAAACAATACACTTTATTCTCGGATTTAGGTGTTGGTGGTTGTGCTCAAAGCAATAAAAATGATTGGTTTGTGGATTCCGGGGCAACTGCCCATATGACTCCTCATAAAGATATTCTGTTCAATGTTAAAAGTAACTCTGGTTTGGAGATTGTGTGTGCTAATAAACGTAAGTTGCAGAGTGACAGTATAGGTGATGTCATGATTCACAAAATTAATAACAACAACAGTATTAGTAGTATTTCTGAAGTTGTTCATGTGCCTAATCTTGCTACAAATCTTATATCTGTGTCAAAATGTGTTTCAAAAGGTTTTATTGTAGTATTTACGAAAGAAGGTGCTAAATTTTTTCATGATAATGATTGTAGTATTTCAGGGAATGTTTTAATGACTGCTCTTCCCAGTAACGGGTTATATAAGATAGAGTCACAGGTATCAGAAAAGTCCCTGGCTGCTACAACTAACCCTTCTCAGCAAACTCTTTGGCATTGGAGGTTGGGACATCTCTGCCGCTATGGTATGAATCTACTGAGAAATGGATTAGCTGATGGAGTTGATTACGCCCCTGAGGAAAATAGAACTGTATGTACTGCATGTCTAGAAGGGAAACAGAGTCGAGAACCTTTTCTTAAAATCAAAAGTAAAAGGGCGACTAAATGCCTAGAGTTGATTCATTCTGACCTCTGTGGACCATTCAGTGTAAAATCATTAGAAGGAAATAAGTATTTACTTGTATTTATAGACGATTACTCTAGAATGATATTTACCTATTTCATTAAAACAAAAGATCAAGTTAGAGTAAAGTTTCAAGAGTTTAAAAACCTCATGGAAAAGCAAACTGGCCAGAAAATTAAAATTTTACGATCAGATAATGGTTCTGAGTATGTTAATAGGGAATTCTCAGATTATCTTAAGTCAGAAGGAATTATTCACCAGACTTCCATACCCCGTACTCCTCAGCAAAATGGTGTTGCTGAAAGGGGAAACAGAAGCATTGTGGAGAAGGCTCGTTCCATGTTGCATAGTGCCAGACTACCTAAGTCATTTTGGGAAGAAGCTGTGAGAACTGCTACGTATCTCAAGAATAAATCACCTCATAGATCCGTTACAGGAATGACTCCAGAAGAAAAATGGACAGGTGAGCGTCCCAACTTGACACACTTAAGAGTATTTGGCTGCCGAGCTTTTGTACATATTCCAAAGGAGGAACGCAAGAAGTGGGATAGCAAAAGCAAGGAACATATATTTGTAGGATATAGTGAGAATAAGAAAGCTTACAAATTTAGGGATCTTTCTAATTATATGAAGGTAGTCCATGCTAGAGATGTTGTGTTTTTAGAAAATAATTTTTCCGGTGAGAGCAGTACTGATGCTCAAATTCCTTTGGATTCTTACAATGAAAATGCAGATTCAACAAAAGATGAAGCTGCGGCTGCTGTTAAAATTTTTTTGGATTCTCCTTGTGAAAATGCAGATTCAACAGAAGATAAAGCTGGGACTAATGTTCAAGAAACTGCTAAGAGTCCTAGATATCCTCAAAGGGTACGTAACAAGAAACAATTTCCTGATCATGTTGTTTTACAAGCAAAAAATTTCTTTGACAAAGAACCTACCACATTTGAAGAGGCTATGCAAAGTGAAGACAAAGAGCATTGGATGAAAGCAATGATGGAGGAATTAGAGTGTCTTAGAAAAAATGAAACTTGGAAGCTAGTGCGAGTTGCAAATAAAAGTGTAATACCATGTAAATGGGTTTACAAATTGAAAAGAGACAATGGTGGTAAGATCATCAAGTACAAAGCTCGTTTAGTTGCTAAAGGTTTTGCTCAAACTCATGGTATAGACTTTGAAGAAACTTTTTCTCCGGTAGTCAGAGGTTCAACTATCCGTTTGCTGTTGGCTATGGCAGCAGAACTGAATCTTGATGTTGAACATCTGGATGTCGAAACTGCTTTTTTAAATGCCACTTTAGATGAAACCATCTATATGACACAACCAGAAGGTTTCATAGCTGTAGGTGAAGAGAAGAAGGTTTGTCTATTACAGAAGTCTATTTATGGACTCAAGCAGGCTAGTCGTGCTTGGAACAAAACAGTTCACAAGTTATTGTATGAGATAGGGTATATTAAATCAAAACATGAACCCTGTGTCTACTTTAAACATATTGGAACTAAAATAGTTATTATTACATTATATGTTGATGATTTCTTTATATTCTCCAATGATGAGAAAGAAAAGAAGAAATTGAAGGAAGAATTGAAGAAGAGATTTGTCATTAAGGATCTTGGCAAGATCAAACATGCCCTGGGAATGAATTTTACAAGAGATGAGAAGAGGGGAGTATTCAAGGTAGACCAGAAACAATACATTAAAGATGCTTTAAAGAGTTTTGGCATGGAAGATTGTAAGATTGTTTCGACCCCAGTTGACGTTAGTCAAATGAAAGAGAAGGGTAAGGATATCATAGATGTCCCGTACCAGTCATTAATTGGAACTCTCATGTATCTCTCCGTCAACACGCGGCCAGATATTTCCTTCATTACTAGCTATCTCTCCCAGTTTAATAAGAAGCATACAGATATACACTGGAAGATGGCCAAGCGGGTACTTCGTTATCTAAAAGGTACTATGGAAATGGGACTCACATACAAATGCACTGGGAAGCCTATTTTTGGTTTTTCTGATGCAGATTTTGCAAATGATCTAAATGATAGGCATTCATACTCTGGATATGTTTTCACTTGTGCAGGTGGACCAGTCTCCTGGAGTAGTAGAAAACAAAAATGTGTTGCCCAATCGTCTTGTGAGGCAGAATATATTGCTCTTTCCGAGGCTACTAGAGAGGCTATTCATCTAAAACATCTTATTTCCGAATTATTTCAGGAACAAGAAATTATTACTATTTTTGAGGACAATCAGAGCGCTCTCAAGTTAGCAGAAAATCCTGTTTTCCATGATAGAATGAAGCATGTAGATGTGAAATACCATTTTGTTAGAGAACAAGTAGAAAACGGTAATATAAACGTAGATTTTCTCTCCACTGAGGAAATGACAGCTGACATACTTACCAAGGGCTTAAATCGTATAAAACATGAAAAATGTATGAGAGGTTTAGGCATGGTTTAAAAATAATTTTAAAAAAAAATTTGTAATTCATTTGATGGAAATGCTAAAGAGCTGTTTCAGCACATCTTCAATTACGGGGGGGTGTTGACATTTGTAATTTTCAGTTGTGTTTTGTCTCTGTTGGTTGGTTACCAAGATTGTTTATTGATCTGGATTTGTTAACAATCCTTATGTGTGTGAAGTTAAAATACGGTACTACTAAAACTTTTAAAATATGAAGAGTTATTGCATTTAATTCATTTACAACTACCAGTGCTTTCCAATAAAATACCAACAGTTGTGAGGTACAGTGTCGAAAGCTTTCTTAAAATCAAGAAATAGTGCGCCAACTTGTCTTTTCGATTCACCAGATTTTATAACGTCGTGAAGAAAGAGCGCGAGCTGTACGTGTTTCGCATGATCTACCTTTTCGGAATCCGTGCTGATAGTCATGGAGGAAATTATGCCTGTCCAAGAAAGTCATGATATTACTAACAACGATATGCTCAAGTATCTAGCCATTAATCGATGTTAATGAAATCGGACGGTAGTTGCCTGGGTCATGTCTGTTTCCCTTTTTGAATATGGGTGTAACGCTTGCAATTTTCCAGTCTAGCGGTAACTTCCCTTCGGAGAGTGACTTCTTGAATATGATCTTTAAGTAAGGTGCGATCTGAGGAGCTAACTCCTTGAGGACACGCGCGGGTATTCACTCCGAACCCGGAGATATACTATTCTTAATCGATTGTAGTTGCTTAGTTATCCCATCACGTTGTTTAGATATTTCTTCCATCGATTCCTCAGATTATGGGATTTCTAAATTGAGAATCGTCAGTAGTGTATACACTTTCGAAGTGGGAAGTAAACGTGTTAGCTTTGTCAATATTTTCGGTGATAAGTTTACCATCTTTATCAAATAACGAATCTACTGTTGAATGTTTTCCCTGAAGCTATCTCGCGTACGATCAAAAGGATTTCGGATTTCCTTCGAGTAATTCACCGAGTATTTTTTTCTTAAGCTCTCGCATTGCAGTTCGCATTGATTTCTTGGTTATTGAGCGTTGTGCAGCGTAACTTACTTTAGCTTCAAGTTCCTTCGATTTATTACATGAGATAATGGACTTTCTGTACACGTTGTATAGTTTTATCTGTTTCCTAAGTTCCCTTCTGACATCGTTGTTGTATCAGCGAGATTCCTTATTATCACATTTCAGTTTTCGCGGAATATGTACGTTGATTTCTTGACGCAGAATTTCTAAGGAGTGTTTCCATGTTACATCTGCGCTTTGGTCCTTTGATGTAGCTACGAAATTTTTTTAGAAGTCATTAGGCATCTCGCCATATTTAGTGAAATTGCATTTATCAAATAAGTAAATGTTGCGTTTTGGTTTTACGGCTGACACCACATCAATTTTTAACGTTGCAAAGATTACTCTGCGATTGCTGATACCGTCAATAATATCGACTTGTTTTATCAAAATAGGATGGATTACTGCTAAAAGGTCTAATATCTTATTTCCTCTCGTAGGTTTGTCAACTACTTGGGCGAGAGAGTGATTTGCAAGTATGTTGAGCAATATCTCGCTGATTTATCTATTCCTTGAATTCGGTTTTACAGTGTGAGTATCCCAGTTTATTGATGGAAGATTAATACCTCCCCCGATTACTATTACACTTTTACTGTCTCTCTGAGTAATTGCGGATACTTGATTTTCTAGTAGGTACTTACTACATTATATCGACTATGGAGTTCGGAGATCTATAAAAAGAGAAAACATGAATACTCCTTTTGTATCGTTGTGTTATTGTACACCATACGCTTTTTATTTCGTTGTCAATTATTTCGTGGGAGGCGCTGTGTAAATGTGATTTAACTGCTATAAAAACTCTGCCACCTAATATATTGCGTCGATCGCATCTGTAAATTTTATATTATGGAGGAAAAACTTAGCTGTCGCTTATATCTTCCGTAAGCCAGCTCTGTCCCCATGACCACGTCTGCGTCCTGAAAAATATGCTCGATTTCGGCGCGCTTGTTTTTCACGCTACGGCAATTACCTACAATAAGGTTAAATGTAATATTTTGTAGTTAGATTTTCGGTTGGCTCTTTTTCAAGCTTTTGTATACTAAGCGGGTGAATTTTATTGGCACTGCTAATAATATTTTATACGTTTTCTTTCTCTGGAGCACGCGTTTTGGGAATAATGACGCTATTGTCCGGCGTTACGGCTCCTAAGCTTACTTTCTTGTGAATACTTTCGCAATGCGGGTTTCCTCGGAGGCTACGTTTAATAATATCATTAATAATCCCGCTAGAGAATACTGTCCTTTCCTATCATAGCACGATTCCACGGTCAGCCTATAGCATTACCAGATTTTTTTCAACAAAAATTTGTATTTCATTTTCAATAATGAACTCTTCTAGAAGAATTACAAATATTCTCTATTATTTATTATTCATTAAGAATTGTGGAATTTTAAACGGTTTTCTAGCGTTAATAACTACAAAGTTAGTGAATACAATTTAATGAGGCAATAAGTCAGGAAGTCCGTTATTTTTAGCGCTAAAATTTCGTTTAAAAATTACTCACCCACAGAAAAAACGAAGAATTCATTTCAAAGTGTATAAAAGTCGTAGTATGCAACTAAATATATCATCGAAAAAATTATTGACAATATAACCAACTCGCATCGAATTAATGCGATGAGCATTATCATAAATGAGTGGAAGGGTTGGAATAAAATTCCGAGAATTGGCGATGAGGTCCCGATAAGCTGGGTGTAAGGCCGGGCCTTAATAGGGTAGTTTCCTTCATCAAAGAAAACGAAAGGCATTGATTGCGATTCGTTACCCACCATTAGTGTATTCATAATATACAAATTATTTGGTTTTAGAAATCCCAGTTTAGGCGAATGGCAATGGTCAATTTTAACCGCATTTGAAAAGGGCCAGATTGGCGCCCATGCGATGCCACTCCACGTGACGTCACAGGGACCTAGTTTCTACACGAGAGGATAGGAGCTTTACATCGTCTGAGATTACCAATGCATGCATGAGGCACATACTTCAGGGAAACATGTCTTAATAATCACATATTAAAACTGGCTAAGGTCGGAAAGTTTTCCTCGTTTGATAAGGTATTAATTATCCTTATCTAAGCCAAGCGCTACCAGCAAGCATGGTACTCTGCTACCTGCTAGCATCCTGCATCGTAAGCGCTCAAAGCCTCGCCCCAAGGTCACCTCACTTGCGGCAGCGGGAACCAGAACGACGTGACACGAAGTTTACCTGGCATTCATACTTAGCCGTCGCGTTTTCGGGCGCTTGAAAATTTTCACTTTTCATTTAATCGCGAAAAATAGATATCATTTAAAAATCTAAAAGCGTGAAATACGTACTCCAGGAGTAATAATCTTTCAATTTAGGCAATAAAAAAATAATAGGAAACCACCCTATAGGCATTTTCCCGTCAAAAATCACACCAATGCAAATGCAACTGAGCATGGCTCACTCAGCTGAGAATTGCGTACATACCAGGATACTTTATTCTTTCCTCCACGATATACCATGCATACACGGAAGTCATGAAATCGAAGGCGGATTAAGGACGTTATTCTGGGGAGGGGAGCGGTTTCTCAACTTTCTGATTGCATGATATACATCTCATTTCCGGGCACGCCTAGACCCAAGGGACATCAAGTGAACTTTAACGAAGCTAAAATAATTGTTAAAGAGAGCAATTATTACCCCAGAATGATACAAGAAGGACAATTTTAATCGGGACGATGGATACCATCTTGACAACCATTGGAGGAGATTATTCAAGGGGACTAATCAGAGATCAGCTATACAAACTGACGGCTACGGGGCCCCACATAATAAGGGCGAAAACAGTGAACCACCATCTATGACCTGAAGATGCTGGCAGTAGTGCCCTCAGAGTAAGGATTGGGGTAGAGGGCGCTTTCAGGCTGCGCAGTAGCAGATTCTGTGGTCAACATGGTTACCACGTGATCGTGGGAAGAAGTGCGGGAATCCTTACTCTTCTCGTGGGAAGAAGTGCGGGAAGTGTGGGATGTAAGTGCGGGATCTTGACTACATGCGTAGTAGCCAAAGCCATAGAGTAAGTATATATAGAGAGCTCACCACACGTACAAAAATCGTATACGTTTTTGGTGTAGTTCTAGAGCAGTTAACCAGATGCCACTAGAAGAATTTTGGCAATTTTTTTAATTTGCTCGTTCCACAAGTCTAAAAATATATTCTGAAGCAGAAAGGGTTGCTACGTTTAGTGGAGATATTAATTATTCAATTTTGTTTATAACAATTGTTATAAAAAATATTTTCTCGAATTTCGGCTAGTTACTTCACTTTTCCGAGTTTATATTCCTAATCCATTTTCCGGCAGACTGTTCTTAGTATAAAGTTGAAACTTGCAGGAAATGTTCATAGCACATTTCTTTCCATACTAGTAAACTTTAATTTGTTCATAACTCAGTTTCAACGTTGTTATGTGTGTTTATATATCTTTCGGACGAAAAATCTGGAATTTTGCCGGGTAAAAATCAATCGCCTGCTAACTTTCGTATCTTACGATATAGGTCCATATATGCTGCGTATGAAATTTGGAAAAAACTATAAATTTATTTTTGGTGAAAGAATTGTAACTTTATCTCTATTACAAGGGGAGTTATGCATTTTTAATGGCCGCACCTCGTCAGGCTTTCCGTACTGGCCTGGGTCTACGCAGAAAGCGCCCGCCTCCTAAGGAGTTCGTTTTGCCATCAGATAGGTTGGCGAGGTGAGGGTTTTGTTTTGACGAGGAAGAGATTTTCCGTGAGGGAAGATCTTTTCGCTTCAATAGACAATATAAATCTTATTGATGGTCATCGCATCGTTGAACGATCAACATAACGAATGAAATACATTTCGCGTAGTGTGCTTCAGAACTTCAGTTAGGAAATACCTCATTTTGGTGACGTGTAAATGCTATTTACAACACCAAGTGCCGGAATATTACAATAAAAAGGGAATGCGAGATTGGATCTCTACACTGAACAACAATGCCCTGATTGCATTTCGCTAACGGTCATAGCCTCTTCACCACAGTTAGTAACTAAAGCTTAAAAGTATTTGGTAATGAATTCTTAAGCGCGCAGCTGCAAACGAACACAAAGAGGCATGGATCAGCAGAAGCATTTTTGGGAATAGGGGTGGTCGGTGACCTTGATTTGTTTGCTCGCTAGCGAGATGAGTAATGCCCCATTCTGTTACCACGTCGAAAATGGAAAAGTTTCTTTCGGCTCTACCAAATTTCTACTTCGGGTCTTACGTATGAGGCCGGGGATCATCTAATGCATGTTTTCGTCTTTCCTTGAGGCCTTATTCTGATCGTAGTAGTGATAATCGTCGTCTCGTCAATAACAAGACGCATTGTCGTTTGAGGAAAGTTTTGTTTTAAGCGTTAGCATTTAGTTGATGTTCTTAAAAGTAAAACAAATAGCGGCTGCAATTGGGCCCAGGTTCACTCATTGCTTACATTCTTGCCTCATTATATGAATGAATCCCTTCTCCCAGGGGCCGAAAAACTAAATATGTAAAAATACATTTTACGCGGTGAGCATTTATCAATGAATCATTTAGCAATATCGAATGGAGTATTTTTGGCATATTCCGATTGTAAGTTGTTGCGGCACTAGAAAAATATGGCGATTCAAAACTATCCACCCTTCCCTTTTTCGGAATTACACCTCCTATTATGCAGTTTTGTGAATCGAAACTGCAAGCAAAATTTGCTTCGTAGGCCTCATGGGGAATCCTAATCCGTAGGCTAAAATATGTTATCGCGTTAGAATCTTGAGTTATCCATTCATTAATTGTTATAAAACATTTGATTCTAGGTATATTAGATATTGATTGCTTTTCGTACACAATTTAACAATCCAAAACCTATTTTTTTGTCTTTGATAACAAGTTATTCATTTAAATACAGATTTTCAACACTAATACAGGATTTGTTATAATCATGCAACATAAGGTTGGTTCGAAGATTTTCGCCGCGTTGATCAGATTATCTCTGCATTCTCTTCAGGTTTCCACCGCGTCCGTTGGCTTTTGTCGAAACTGTTCTCGCCAAAAGGCAACGGACGCGGTGGAAACCCGAAGAGAAGGCAGAGCTCATGCAATATAAAGTTTTAAGTCCAAACTTCGAACTGCAACCGACCTGTTGACGAGCCTTTCCGGAGATACTTCCTCTGAGTGGCTGAAATGTCATCTATCAATGATTCTCCCGAGGTGTAATCCTCATTTTTCTCCATTGTTGGGGACTTATGTCCCGACGAGTAAAAACTAGTGATGTGTTTTTAGAAGGTTAAAAAACTTCCATCTGATGTAAAAAAATTTCGACGGAGTCGACGTACAAGTAGCCCTCCGGCGCGAGAATGTAGGAAAACAAAATTGTGCGATATATATAATTATATTACCTTTGCTAATGCAAGTACATCTCACCGTATGAAAGTTAATCACAACCAAGTTGTTTTTGATCAATCAATTAGAAGGTAAACGAAGAAGATTTGATTATTTCCAAAGCAGAAAAAAGGAACTGTGTGCTAATCCGTAATAAGGTATAATGCATCGCCAAATGTGATGATGTGTTGGAGGATACCTCATTCGTGATTCCCCCCGTGATCCAACGGATAGATTCCAAAAAAGTGTTAAAAAAGCTTTATCTTCCTGCTGTAATTTATAAATTAGCCACTAAATTAAATATCATCTTTAGGCAATTGCCTGGTTTTTCACCAAAATATAATATTAACAGCCCCATCATTTTGCCACAGAAACTTCAACACCTCATACGTTACCATCCAACACCAAGCTAGTTTCTTTTGACGTAAAAAATCTATTTACTTCTGTACCTGTACAAACATCTTTGTTACTTATGAGAGACTTACTGAGAGACCACAACATTAAAAACAGTGTGTCTTGTGAACTTCATTGTCTAATGGAACAGCATGCCAGCCAAAATTATTTTTTGTACAGTAAGAATATTTATCACCAAACAGACGGCCTTGCAATGTGGTCCCCCCTTTCACCTGTAATAGGCGAAATATTTACGGACAATTCAGAACGCCAATTATTTGATTCGGGAATTCTATCTTATCCAACATCTTCTAATACCGTTATGTTGACTACATCATTTGCCGCTGGACCGGAAGTGTCAGACAATTAGATAATTTTCTGAATCTTTTAAATCCTCGACATCCTAATATTACCTTCGTAGTAGAAATAGAATCCAAAAAGCAACTAAACTTTCTCGATCTCTCCATATCCATATAGTTGGTGACAAACATGAATTTGGTGTATACAGAAACCCTTGCTATAGTGATACAATCATTCCGAGTTACTGATGCCATCCAACCTCCCAAAAGTTATGCTCCTTTCATTCTATGTTACATAGATTGATCTATCAATCCGGCATTTACAAAGTTAATTGTGAATCATTCAACTTGTGTTTCATTGGTCAAACAGGCAGAAGTTTTATTATCAGAATGAAAGAACATGGGAAATTGGGATGAAACGTCACTCTCGCCAAACATTTGGTACAGACTTTTCATTCTTGTCATTTTCAACCAGAATTTTCTCCACCCTTTCAGTAAGGTCACAAGGCTTGATGATTTAGAGCAATTTGAAATAGTACAAATTTATACAAATATTCTTATTAGATATTAGATGTTCCCGTGGACATACCCCGTTAAGACGGTCAAAGGCTCCGCTCCGCGGCGTCATAAAACGACTGTTTTCGCAGTAGAATCCTGGGGGTGTGGGATCGGAGAGTTAAAAAGGTATGAGTCTCAGCTAGTATCTGTCTGGTAGGTCTTTTTGTATGATTCCCGGTAAAACATGTCACTTTTTCGAAGGTTGAACGCTTTTAATAGAAACATGGTCTTCAATCGTATCCAAAGAAAACGAAATGAAATTCAATGAAACGTGCACTCACCTTGGCTAAAATACCTGCACTGTTTTCACCATAGACCATTTGAGAACCGGTGTCTTGAAGAAAAACATAAAAACGGTGAATGCTGTGCGTTAAAACCCATACAATTTCAATAACCTAACCGCGTCGCGGCTAATCCAACTCCCGACGCGCGCATACGAACCCTGCCGCGCGATCGATAAATCAATGTAATTTTCGGCGTCGCAAACTTATTCCCAAGATAACTGCATAAATACCTCAAAAAATCTTCAAAGAATGATCTCATATATGTTACTTCGCGTGACTTTGCCGAAAAATCATTTGAAACTCTACCGCAATGTAGAACTTTGTCGCAAAACAGTAACCGCCATTTTGTAACTGCACGGTAAGAATTTATCGATGATATTCTTAAAGATTACGGAAAATTAAAGAAAGAACACCATGCCGACAGATTATGTGGTTTTTTATTCTGCATGAATCCACCTACAACTTCACCTTCTACTTACTTTGGAAGATTTTCAGAGAAAATTGAAGACGGGCGTTTTTATGGAACGTTGCTCACGTATAAGCCTGTGTATCTCAGAATCGGGTAGGATCTTTGTCAAATGAAGTGCATATCCTTAAATTTCAATCAGTTTTGAGTATACCTGCGAAGTTTCAAGTTTATAACTCAAAAAAAGTCAGTTTGTAATTTTGTCCGGATTTTTCCGAATTCCGCCCAGTGTGCGATATCCCACGGTCAAATTTGCATCAAAATATTTGCATCAAAATTTGATGCAGCTAACGCGCACCCTGTTCCACGGTCAAAATTTCATCCAACTGGCTTTTCGTACTATCATTTGTACAAAACTCCGTTGTGTCAAAATGTATAGGGCAGGTTCTAAATTTTCATCCAATAGGATGAAACCTACCATTCACAGGGCCCTTGACAAAGAAGCATCGCCAAGCGCTGACACAGAGGCCACATAGGTTAAGCCGGTGTCCCACGGTCAAATTTGCATCAAAATTTTTGTCCAAAAAGTTTGATGCAAATTGCAAATATTTTGATGCAACTGGACAGGGGTGTCCCACGATGCATATAATTTGGACGAAAAGGAAAAAGACGATATTTATGTAAACAAATTTGGAAGCTTATGGAAGTGAAGGATTCTTTCTTTTTTAGCAGGCGAAATTGTCTGAACAGGCCTCTTGAACATTAAAGAGGCGAAAAAAAGAAAACAGAAGGAATGCTGAACTTGGCCTTGGCTGGAAAGGGGGTATGAAAGCGTTGGAATAAGCATGCTAAACATGATGGAGAAGGAGTTGGTCGCCGATGTTCCCGTATATTATCGATAATAATTTACGATGAGTGAGGATGATGTAACCCCACCTCGCGGGGCACATTCGGGGAGGGGGAGATTGGAGGGCAAAAGGGGAGGGCAGAGGTGTAGCGGGGATATTCCGTGCACCTGGGGCGAGGGAATGGGATTTTGGGAAAGGGTAGGAGGGGAAGTTTAGGGGTGATGAGACCTGAGACAGGAGCGTTCGGATAAAGAAAGCCGTTCGACTGCGTAGTTCGCTCAGCATAAATTTAATGAGTTTAAATATGATCATTTACAAATACAAGCAAATCAATGGCAAAAGTAACAATTAACTTCTTCTCCTTGAATCCAATGAAATACAACGCATAATTCACTATGCTGCGCAACAGAAAAATTTCAGTCCTTAACCTAAACCCAAAAAAAATCACGCTACACGTTTTCACATTCACAACCCATACAAAAACCACAAAAAAGGGGACAAATAAATAAAAAACAAAAAGAAACGGGGGGAATGGAAATATGAAACAACGAAATAGATATTGCACTGAAATTCACACGGTAATAGGGGAAGTACAGTCCTCTTCTCTATTTGTGCGGGGGGGGGGGGAAATTTTACAAACGTTTTTAATGAATTCTCTTCTTGACTTGGTGAAGTGGGAATTTTCTTCTGTTCCTTGAGGGGGGGGGGGAAGGAATGGGATTTCGTGGCTTTTTCTCTTACAGTTTGTTGAATTTTCGGGGCTCTCGATCTGCTGATCGTGGCGATTCCGTTCCGCGGCGTATGCTGCTCTGCGTCAACTCCGGCAGGTTCACGAGTGGGAGATGGCCTCTCTGCGACAGTTGGGAGATCCTTTCATCAGCACCACGAGTCTACCTTGCAACTCCTACTCGTATTGGGCACCCTCTCTCTCTCTCTCTCTCGGGATCTCTCCACCAACTTTTTTTCTCTGCCTCCCCAAACTCCGCCTACTCTTGGGAGCGTTTTTTGTTGCTTGGAACCGCCAAAAAAAATAGAAGCCTTTTTCCTCCGGTGCACCACGTTATATAGCCATTGAGGGGAGGAAACACCGGGGAGGGGGGGGTCAGGGGAAAGAAAGGGATGATGCACTTGGGGCTGGACGGTCACTTCACCAAGGACACGGGGGGGGGGGGAACCACGCTCTTCTTCGTCTTAAGAGTTCGACTTGCACACTTTAGGAGGGGGGGGAAAGCATTACACATTGTGGGGAGGAAAATAGGGAAACATCAAATGGGGACTCAATGATTCATGACACTCACGCACACATTCACACGGACACATATCAAAAGAAAAAAAACGGCCTTCCTTTACCTCGCACTCCCGTCTCATGCGCCACTATGTAAGCGGGCAGAATGCACCGGTTACAATATTTGCATGTCCCTTAACAGCAAGGTTGAGGGCAGAATAAAACGGCAGGATACAAACGTAAGGCAGTTTATTCCCGCGGTGAAAATATTATTAATAATTAGATGGATATTGTGGTTGAGAAGATGTTATGAATAGTGCTGTAAACGTGCATTTAAATCACATTTTCCCTCTCCTAATCTAGCAGTTGCTAAAATAAGGTCCTTATCCTATAATAATAGTGATAGAAACGGGCAGCTGTAGTGTTTCACAGGAATGATCGTCATTTCATATTTGTCATTTCTCCAGCTGCTCGCTCGCTCGGATTGCATGCCCGACACAAAGATAACCTGTAGAATTCGGTCTCGATACCTTAAGTAAATCTTTTATTATTTCCAAAACATCCCTCCTTGTATTGCGATTCTAAATATCGCTTCATTCTTATTAAAGATCAACTCATTATTACGTATTTCCTAGTTGAGTTTCCATCGCCTATCGAGACCAATTTTTGCTCATTTTTACTTTTAAGACCACACCAGGCGATGAAATAGACGATCACGAACGTATAAATATATTTGAAATAATGTTTTGTGAATTCACTTTGCGGTATGGTGACATTATAAATTCAAAACTAAACCATTTAGTATGCAATAAAGTACTAATGAAAAAACTCAACCGGTTACGATATTTTCAGGTCTTTATCTAGAGGTTTACGATAACGCTAAAGCCCTGAAAAGAAGGAAACCGGTTGGGTTTTTAATGCATACTGTGTGGATTACAACAAAGTTTGCAAATGAGCATTTTAATTAATAAAAATATATATTATGGACACAGAAATAAACTTGGATGAAAAAAATAAATAAATGAATTGTACCAGATGATGGGTCTGTGAGCCGAAACGCATCGTACGCATTAAAATGTTGTGGAAAATTGCTACCAGCTTGTATTTAAATAAATGTGAAATCTTTTGTATATTTATTCGCATGTTGTTGTTCGATTACTTTTACGTTTTATATGTCCTTTATTTCTGAAATAAGAATCTCCAAACCAGCAATTCCTATTATCATAAATGTTTCTCCGCATATATATTTATAGGGCCCGGGACCCACCGAAAATTCCCTCTCTCTCCTGCTTGACTTTCGGAGAGCAATCTTTGAGGTGCATGAGACAGTTTAAACACTTATTTACAGCTGCATTTTGTAAAACTGTTTTCAGTTGGAATGAGGAAAGCCAAGCATAGGGAAGATTCGTGGAAGACGCACCAGGCGAGAAAAAAATCCCCTATAGGACCCAGCCTATTGCCCAACCTTCTCTCAGCCAGCGTCTTCCCTTTCTTCGATGCGAGGGAGACTGTGAGGCAGAGTTCGGGAGAGAGGAAGAGGGGAGGGCGGGAAGGAAAGGGGAGAAGCTGGGAAACTTGAAACCTGACTCTCTCGCCCCTAGCTCGCCACTCCAGGGGCCATCTATCGGCTGTTTGAGAATTAAAACAGTCGATACGATTTCCTCCTATGGCGTGAGCCCTCTAGAATATACTTACTCTATGCCAAAGCGTACTCTCAGGCTGCGCAGTAGCAGATTCTGTGGTCAACATGGTTACCACGTGATCGTGGGAAGAAGTGCGGGAATCCTCACTCTTCTTGTGGGAAGAAGTGCGGGAAGTGTGGGATTAAGTGCGGGATCTTGACTACATGTGCAGTAGCCAAAGCGCACTCTCCCCCATCCTTACTCTGAGGTAGTGCCAGCCAAACTGTTGTCATCACCATAGCGACGAACACGATAGTAACCAATAAACAAATTTTTTGCTAACCTAGTGAAATAATGAACCTTTCTAAGGAGAGTGACCTATAAAGTTTATTTCTGGAGAAATTTTAAAGCATGTTAAAAGGGGTCGGCCGTCCCCTCTATCCTTCCTCCTTCAATGTGCAAGGTGATTATACAAGGAAATGTAGAATACATAAATTCTAGGACTAACCACCAGACTTCTCAAGGCCAAATATTTCCAAGTATGGTAACTGAATCAACAACAAAGTATGTCAAACAACAAAGTATGGCAACAGTTCTAAATTCAACTCAATGTTTTATCCTGGTTTTGTCTTGATATAAATTATAGTATCAATTGATCCTTTGCCTCAGACAACTGAGATAGGTTGGGTTTACAGGAGAGTAGGAGAAAGAAAACCCAACATGAGATAAATGAGACACCGGTGAGCAGGGGTGCAGCTAGGAATTAAGGCTTTAGGTTTAAGGCTAAAGGTTTAGGTGCAACTAATATCGGGGTGTGTGTGGGGGTGTGGAATACCCACCAGGATAAGCAGTAGGTGCAAGATTAACCCTTTTAATGCCAGCCGGCCGATCTATCGGCCAGAGGGGTATGTGCGAAGAATGCCACGGGCCGATCTATCGGCCGGGTGTATTTAAATTAATTAAATATTTTTCCCAAGTTGTACAGAAGAGATAATAACAAAGGTGAACTTTTTAATCAATGACGTAAGTATTAGAAGTTTAAATAAAAAAAAATTAGCTTCAACACATTCATATTAGAATTTTTATAAAATATTAAGTAAAATAGGGTAGTTTCCTTCATCAAAGAAAACGAAAGGCATTGATTGCGATTCGTTACCCACCATTAGTGTATTCATAATACACAAATTATTTGGTTTTTGAAATACCGGTTTAGATGAATGGCAAGGGTCAAATTTTATCCTCATTTGAAAAAGGCCAGATTGGCGCCCATGCGATTCCACTCCACATGACGTCATAGGGACCTAGTTTCTATACAAGTAGATGGGAGTTTAACATCGTCTAAGGTTACCAGTGCATGCATGAGGCACAGAGCTCAGGAAAACATGTCTTAATAATCACCTATTAAAACCGGCTAAGGTCGGAAAGTTTTCTTCGTTTGATAAGGTATTAATAAACCTTTTTTAACCCAAGCGCTACCAGCCAGCAAGGTACTCAGCTACCCGCTAGCATCCTGCGTCCTACCAGCGCTCAGAGCCTCGATCAAGGTCACCTCACAAGGCAGGAGAGGGTACCAGAAATGCGTCACACGGACTTTTTCTCATCATTCCTACTTATGCGTCGTGTTTTCGTGCGCTTGAAATTTTTCACTTTTCATTTAATCGCAAAAAATAGATATCGTCATTTAAAAATCTAAAAGCGTGAAATACTTACTCCAGGAGTAATAATCTTTCAATTTAGGCAATAAAAAAATAATAGGAAACCACCCTATTGTGCATCTTCATCAAAAAAGCCCAGGCATTCTTCGCGTATACCAGGTAAAAAAGGCTGGCACTAAAAGGGTAAATAAATTTCAGAATTTTAAGATAAATGGTTCAAAATGGTGAGTTTAACAGCTTTCTGAGATATTTTTTATTAATCCTTACACTATTCTATTATTAATATCAATCCAATTAAGTAAAATGGATTAAACTTCAAATTTCTCTAAGCTCTGGGGGGGGGGGGGGTTTATCCCCCACAACCCCCCCTCACTGCACCACTGCCAGTGAGCACCATGTTTGTCCATTGAAAAAGAAAGAAGAAGGAAATAGCCTGCATCTATACCTCCCAGACTAGACCATTTAACTAGAATTTCCAGAAGTTACAAGAAAATATGTCAAGCCTAGGCAGTCAAATAAAAGTAATTTTATACACACGGATGACACATCCATTAATAAATGCATCTAATTGATAAAAAAAAGGAACTTTGCTTGCAAACGACATTCAATGGATGGAGAATCATCCATTTTTCTAACCATCAGCCCAGTATGATATCATTGCGGCATGGAACTAGTTTCTTTATGATGAAAAATAGGCAAATAATGCAGAATAGACAGGTAAAACCCAAAAACAATTAATACACCTCTAGGGTGAGATAATGAAACAGTTTAGTTATGCATAGGGTTACGCACGCACACAATTTTTACATCACTGTTTCAAAATCTAAATTTGAATTAAAGTTAATGGTTAACATCACTGTAACAACTAAATTCATTAACTGCATACGGATCCATTAAGTTTAAAAATGAATCAATATTTTCCAAGACTTGCATTTACCTGTGCAAATACGTGGCTGGGCAAATGATAGGCAAGAAGCACAAATGTAAAATGGGCAAATTCCTGGACTTGCATTTGCACTATTTTGACTGTTTGCACTATGCAATTTTGATTGTGTGTTTATGCATCTACCCACCCACATGAATGCATCATGTAAGCACTCATTACTAGATAAATGACCAAAGCTTCAATCAAATGAAATTAATTTATTGGAAAAATAAGTATCACATAGAATACATATTAGAGTAACTAATAACAGTACCTTATGAGGTATTAAAAAATCACATAATTAGTAGAGTTATACTTTTTGTCACAGGATTATTATAAAAATTGGCATTCTCTTTACTGAGGATAATCCTTTTCAAACATTTAAAACCCAGAGCAATAATCTTTTTCCACAGGATGCATTCATTTAGATGTACTTTCATCTCTTTTGGCAATTAAAGGAAGGAGGTAGAGAGCAATGAACACTTATCATATGCTAAATTATTAATACTTATGAGCAACTTAAATACAATTTGCATATTCACCTTCCAGAAGTACTTACATAGAGATATGAGATCTAAAAAAAAATGGAATTATAAAACTTGGGGAAAATAAAATATCCTGGAAAAAAATAAGGGCATTCATTTTTTTCATTGAGTATTAAGCAATGAAATCTTTAAAACAAATGAAAAGGGAAATCTGAGGGAGAATATTTTAAATCACATATTCAAGCCACTCAAATTTTTTACAGGAGTAAAAAATAAATATATAGAGGATAAATGCAAAAATATCAATGCTTTCTTTCTGATATATTTCAAATATTTCTCTAAAAATATCAGGACTACGTCAAGCACAAGGGATGACAATATGCAACCCCAATCAGGCTAAAGAAGTGAAAGAAGAAGGATCTAATTTTCAACACCTCCCTTATACACATATGTTACAGTTTTTAAGAAGTACAACATGGCTGGGCCACTTTATAGCTCGTCAGAAAAACATAGCTGCACCTTATTTTGTGCAAAAACAAATGACCTTGGCAAAACAAGGTTGAAATTGTCCAAACTGGCATCATGCAGGAGATTCCAATGCTGCACATAAATAATGCAAGGTTTCAATGGTAACTAGATGAACATCTGAACCTCGAGGGTTGACCTCAACAACTTTTAGGCTGAAATAAAGTAAAAAGATCCATTGTTATCCATGGAAGAATACATTCTAAACTTAAATCACCTCAGGGGCAAACTCTAAGATTATCAGAAAACTATATTCTATTCACTTTATGTTTAAGGGTGAGCTTTCTTGGGAGCCCGTACAATCTCGGAGGGCTTGATGGGGGAGGGGTGGTACAGAGAGAGAGAGAGGAGGAACGAACTTAGCGTTGCCACATTTACACAGCAGTGGCGTAGCCAAGAATTTCTTTCGGAGGGGGGGGGGGGGGACCCAAAACCAGGGTGGGGGGAAATTTTGGAAAAATAGGGTACTAAGTAATGGGTTATAAACTAATTTTATAATTTTTCATAATCGAAAAAACTTCATTTGTTTATGAAATATTTTGTAAATTCATGATTTTTCAATACATATTTTGTTTTCTTGTATGAAAGAAAATGATTGCGTTTTTAAATTTTGGTGGCGGTCAGGACCCCCTGGTTATGCCACTGGTACAATGCCGCCCTACTTTGTTACTGAAAATGCATGAGTCAAGGGTGGTCACAGGTATTTTGGCCCCAGCGTAGAGACAATATACCTACTCATTTGGAAGGCATTGGGGATAATCCTTTCACAGAGGCCCAAGACATTGTCAGCTACCTTGCTGAATGAGGCGCCGCTGGTGAAAGGCATACTTAGACACTACAAGGAGAACACATGCAGTTTGGCAACACTGCTTCACGATGTTCGCTCGACGGAGGTCTGAGAGTGACTGACTGAGGCCACGCCTACTGTTTCCTGATTGGCAAAGGGAAAGTCACGTGTCGAGAAACTTTCCCCTCCCCTCACCTCCACTAGCTTTAGCCACACCAGTTCACCCGCTAAGATTAAATGAACAAAGTATAGGATGCCACCCACCATTGCTCAGGAAAGAGAGTACCCGAGAAGTGGGAAAATTGGAGCTTTGAACTCTTGGTCACATAGCAGGATTTATAGGCATTCTGAACAGCAAACCATGGAAAAAAAATTTCTGTACACCACGCACAGGATCAGCTTATACCCCACTCCACAACACTGATTGCTATGAGCGTCCGTACGTATTTAAACCAAAACGTCTTGGGAACTCATACCCCAGCAAAAATATTTGCTCGCAGAGGATAAATAGATGAGTTTAATACTAATTGAGTTATGTTTTCCTTTAGATAGAATCAATAGGTGAGCCTACACAGCAGGATTTCCAACCACAGAAGTTGTATGACGTGACATAACAAATGGTAATGAGAAAATGACGCAAAGGACGAGTCGGATGCAACTGATAGTATCACAACAGGGTTTGGGAGCATTAAATACACTATGTACTAACTAGTACTTAGATGTACTAGTAACTAACTAACTTAAATGTACTAACTATGGTCACAATCCATGCTGCCATGTGAAAAACCATAGGGGCACACAAACAGACATCCTCTCTTACATACATATAGATGAAATAAAGTCAATCAAGTAAAGATTTACCTACAAAAGGTATTAGAGATAGGATATCACATCTGCCAACCCCCCAAAATCTATCAAACCCCCAAGATTTTAGAATCCAATGAGATTCGAACCAGAACAACGAATGGTTCTAAACAACACCCTCATTTTTGATAGAGTGAAAATTTCAATGATTTGTACATTAATTCCACAATTCATTGAGTTTTTACTGAAATTCACTGCTCCATTACTCTAAATGTTGTTTAGTCTCAGTAATAATTTTTTTGTGAGATATTATTATGTTTATAAGGAACATTCTGTAAAATTTTCACTTGTTTCCATCACGCCCCTTTTTAGATATTGACCTGCGAAAATCGACGTAAAAAGGCTTTCGGCATTGTTTGACAAGCTCTAGAAAAAAAAGGAGCTCATTCTCAGAACTATAACTTATACTTCTAGTAGTTTTTTAAGTATTCAACTCAGAAATAACATTTTATTAGAGAGTCTTGTTTCCTTCATGAAATTTCACAGCATTAAAAAGTTGGTATTGACAAATTCTGACAGTTTTTACGGAAAGATTTTGACTGACTGTCTTTTATGATATAAACATTTAAAAAATGGTTTCCTAAAGTTCTTTTCATGCTGAAAACACTGAATTTTTAATTATTCTGATAACTTTTGAAATAACTTCAAAATAAAACTTTATGCAAACCACGCATTTCATGAAAATTTGCATAGCCACCCTTTTAAAAATGGCTGCCCCAAAAAAAAAAAGGCTAGTAAATTTTTTTCAAATTGTATTTTGTGATTGTCTACTGGTAGGGAACCTACGATTAAAAAATCAGGATAATTAAAAATGTCAACCAACAAATTTTATTTATATTGGGTGATTTGAAATGGAATGACCCTACAGTAATTGCTTTTCCCACTTTGAAAATATAATTTAAAGCATGATATTCATTACCATCATCAAAAAAAGCTAAAGATCCATCATCTCAGAATCAGTAATTACCATGCAGTAAAACATATAATAGAATCAAACTAAGATAAAAAATCACAGAAGTTGATGAAAAGGTTAAAAAAAATAACTTTCCCTGCATGAACAACCATTACAACATGACTTAAGCACTAGAGCAAGACAGATTTAATTGGAAATGGAAAAGCCGTTCTGGGAAGACTTACTTGGAGATTTTTCTGCAGAGATTCCTCTCCTTATAAGGATTCAAAGTAATAGATTTAATTTTGTCCCCATTAGGCCTGAGCTCTGCTATTTTCAAGGCGACATGAACAGGCAAATTTTTAAAAAACAGACTCAGTATCTCTTCAGTTAGCACACAAGTGGAACCATTCACTTTGATAACATTAACCTCCTTCCCTTCCAAGCCTGTAAAATTAAACAAAATAATCATCCGATTGTAAAAAATATTACAGATACATAGTTCAATACTTCATGTAATAATAAAAAAATGAAAAAATAAAGAAAATGAATTTCCAATAAAAATATGATTACAATGAGCTTGTATTGAAATACTTAAAGCTCTGGTAATGTTAGATACTATGTTAAAAGCTAAATTATTTTTTTTGGATGAAAACCATGCATACAGCCTTTCAAAAAGTTTGGATCCTCTTCATCATCACTGTTGCTGTCTATCTTTACCCTCCACTTTTCTTGGGCATCACTGTAAGTGAAAAATAAATGTAGTCACAATACTTTCAAAACCACTTGATTAACAATAAATATGAGAGATTATAATACACGTTTATCAAGGCCAAAGCCATGCAAATTATACCAAGGGTCATGAAACATGGCTTGATTTCCATTAAATTCTATAATGAGCAATTTACCATCAAATTAAAACCATTAAAGAAAACTAAACAGCTGTAAAATCATTTCATCTTGACAAGGTGCTAACCAAACTCAACCACAAAATCATATTATCAGAGCAAAGAATTGCTAATATCCATGCCTTTCAATAAGAAAATGCCAAAATACTGACCCATGCGCCTAGCTTCTAAGATCGTCACAAAGGAAGTCACATTTGGCAATAATCAATAGGTACACTGGCTTACAAGTCAAAAATGCCTGTAAGCTGATTGTGAGGATGATATAATAACAGATAGAACAATGCAATTGATCAATCACGAGATACCTGACCTTCGGCAGCACACCACACCAATGGTATATAAGCAATAGTCAAAACACACAATATCAACTAGCCAGAGGTGGGCGTGAGTGAGTTAATATCGTCAACAAATATTGCGACGCTCGGGTATAGCGTCAAAAATTTTGCGATTCTTAGATTGCAAAAGTGGTTTGTTGCACAATGGAGAGAATTCATATTCCTGAAAGGACCGTTCAAAATACAGATTTTTTTCGACAGTAAAGTAAGATTTTTATTAGGCTTTAAAATATTTAATTGTGAATATCATTTTTTTATTAATGTTTTTTTATTATACATATTCCAATGTACGAGTAGATTTCAATAAACAGTGTTGTATATAGCAGAACATTTGCGTTTTTACTTTGTCCTTTCACTCGGATTTAAGGCTGCTTTTTTTATAACGCCACTCGGATATAACGTTAAAAATCTTCAGGTCCCTTTGATGATGTTATAACCAAGTTCCACTGTAATTCACAGTGAAATCATCCAAACCATCATAACTCTAATTTTAATTTGACTAAGATTATTTACAGGGTGTCCAGCCAATCAAAGCAGAAAGATTCTTGCATAAATCCAGGTTTTCCACGAAAATTTTACTAAAAATTCCAGGTTAATCTTACATGACTAAGTAGTATGTACTGTAAGTAGTATGTATGACAGTACTAATGGGAATTATAAAACACCCAAAATTAAGCGAAAAGAAATTTGGTTCAAAACAAAAATTATGAACAAATTTTCCTTTTGAAGAAAATGATATTAGTATAAGACATGGAGCTAAAATAAAAGTCATTATTTTTATAAGCAAATATGTAATTATAAAAACTAATAATTTGCTGTCATAATTTCCTTTAAATTTTTGTTTCATTAACCTTTTCTGTGCAAAAAGCTACAACTTGAACAACCACAGCTAGTTTTGCCCTCCCCTGCTCCCTCCAAATCAAATACTGCGTCAAACTCAGGAAAACCACAATCGAGACCCTCCTATTAATTAATTATGATTAAGTATTCCTACAAGGATAATGCCATGAGGTGTTCAGCATTGCTTGAGCGGTATTTTATTTTATTTTTTTTTTATTTTATGCTCAAACCACCGGATACAGCTCTTATTGGCCATTTTACACCGGGGTGTTCAACAAATGTAACAAGAAAACGTACACAAACGACCATGCCCTGGACGGGGGAAACCTACCCAGGCGGGACTCGAACCCGCGACCTCTTGTTTGGCAGGCGAGAACGTTACCCCTACGCCACCGAGGCCGGCAAGAGCGAGGTATAAGCTGTTCTGGGAGGGAGGGGTACACTAACAAGTCCTTGCGTGAGAAGAAAGCCAGGATGAGCCAGTCAAGGGCCAAATCTATACCTATCATCTTTATTGACCATTGAGGGGTGGTTCACAGAGATTTTGTAACCCCTGGACAGACTGTGAATGCCAGATTTTACGTAGAGATACTTGAAAGTTTAGGGAAATGCATTCTCTGCTTGCAGCTAACAATATGCGATTATTGGAAGCTTCACCATGACAATGCATCGTGCCACACCGTGGTACTGGTGAGGGAGTTCCTAGCCAAGCACGGGGTTACCATGGCCTAACCCCTCCTAGAGTCCATACCTGGCACCACCAGAATTCTTCATCTAGCCTCAGCTCTAGCGGGAAACCAATACAGCTCGGTAAGAGACCACCAAGGGGTCGTGACATCACTGAAGGGGATCCCGGAAAGCAAGCTTCAGAAAGAGTACCTGTTGTGGGAATCGTGTCATACATGTTGTGTCAAAGGAAATTATGCTATTTCATTGACTATTTAGGATTTGCATCAATTCACTGAATAATTTTTTTAAAATTTGATTCAGTCCTAATACTTTCTGATCCTACCCTGTACAAGTCTTCCTCACCAGAGATATTAACTGATTTGGTCAAGGAAGAGATCTTTTATTCCTACATCACTACATTTCTTCCACTTTGCAACACAAGGTACACGCACACATACATATATGTAGCAGTGTGTAAGACAAGCTTAACCTCAGTCACAGAACTAGTATGCACAAGAAAAAAGATAAATTCTCAATGCCATCACAAAGTAACTTCTGGACCTCCAACCACATTTTTCAGGGGCATTCTCGCCACTGTTGGGGAGATATCTTGATTTAGCCACAGCAGCGAGTCCGATTCTAAGTTGTCCGTAAACTTAGCCACGAAAAGAAGATTCTGAGGCAATTCAGCAATGACTACCTCATAAAAAAAGAACTGCCAACACATCTGACCCAAAGTCTAACGAAGCTAAAGATAAGCCACTGGCCAAGCGTACCTTCCCTACACATGTACAATTTTCAGAAAAACCTACATCTCTGAAGAGAGAGAACATCGAGGCAACACAGACAAGCCAGCTCCCAAGATCCAAAGCATCCTTATGTGAGCAAAGGAATTATTTCAACTCAAAAAGCAACTTTTCCAAGGACAACTTTCAGGAAAAACCCTGAAGATGATAGAAGAGTGTACATATATCACAGAAACATTAGCACGGTTTATTTTGCAGACAAGTGTGGATCCCAAGAATATTTTAAGGATACAATCCCTTAACATAAATCACCCCTAAAATACATATAAACACTGAACGAATATGACTTTTAAAATTAGGCCATCAATACATGTGCTGCAGAGCTGTCTTTTAGCAGCTCTTACACACTTCCTCACAAAAGGCCAACATTTTCTCTTCTGAAATATATGTGCATAATATTATAAACATATACAAATTGTATTTATAATAAAATATTCACAGGATCCAACAAATCTGGAGTGGATTAATCCAATAACCAAAAGATATCAGGGAAAGGGTTAGATAGATGGAATCACTATAATTAAAGCAGCACTTACCGTCCGACTTTTTCTTCTTTCTGAACACACGCTTTGACACTATTTTCTTTGACTGGGCCTTTCTCATCAACAGCTTTCAAATGGTATGACCTAAGTAAAGCACTTAATTCACTGATAGCACTTTTTGTCAATGTTTTACCCTTAGGTTTTGTTTCTGAGGTTGACTTTGAATCTAAGGCTTTATTTTCTGATGCAGGAACTGATGCAGGAACTACCCTAGGCACCGAGGAACTTTCTTGACTTAAATGAGAACTGGTGACAACTTTTGAGGACTTGGCATACTTATCAACAGCCGCCACATCTTCAGCAATTACAGAGGCTTCAATATTCACAGGTTCCACACCCTTCTGTTTGCTTGAGATTTGACTATTATCACTTTTAGAAATATTTACAGGCACATCAGGCCTTTCGACCTTAATAGAGCCAATGTCTAGAGTTTTTTGCACACCACATGAATCAGCAGCCCCTTGGAGGGCATTTGTCGAACAATTTGCAGAGGCGTTTAAGGGGTCTTTGAGAGCTACTGGCTGAAAGTCTGGTTTCCTTGCACTATCACCAATCCCACTGATTGCAACAGCTGGTGGAATATAATGTAAGGATGGTCCTACAATTTGACTGGCTGACACAGGCGGTGGTCTAGGAAAATTTTCAAAACCAGGTGGTACAAACACTTTGGGCTTTGGACCAAGATTATCACCAGCACCACCAAAGCGAGGGAAATTTGGCGGCCGAATGTTACCACCGGCATTACTCCACTGCATGTAGTTTTGATTTGGAAACAAGTTGCCAGGTGCAGTTAAGTTCTGACACATAGCCCCTGGTGACAAACTATTACACTGTAATGCATTGGCTAGGAGTTGAGAAATATCTGGCTGCATGTTTGCTAGAGGCATTCTGTTCATCATCCCAGGTGGTGTCATACGGAGAGGTGGAGGCATCTGCAGGAGAGGCTAAATAAAAATATATTAACTGAAGTAATGTCTTCGAATGAATAATATGAATGGACATGAAAATTATTAACAAACCTCCATAATTAGTGATGAAGTCACTCTGAGAAATACAAAAGAGAAAATAATGCTTAATCGAGCACCTTTGTATACAGGCACTTGCACTAAGGAAATTTGGTGTGACCTTTTCTCCAATTTGTTACTTTGGTGCTTATGGTAAAAGAGAAGCATTTTACAAACAGTATTACATATACCTCTAGAATGAGGTATATCATACATTAAACACCTTCACTAAGGCAGGGAAAATTAATAAAGAGTAGACTATACTGGCTTCATAGGTTCATAACAAATAAAAATAACCAGTTATGTTTCATCAGAACCTTTTAGAAAAATTAATTCATTAATATGATGGAGAAAGTTATTTATGAGTTTCTTCCTCAGTTAAGTTAAGGCAAGCTTATCCTTAACTAATTAACTATTTTTATGTTAAGGTTCCTCTTCCTGCTAAGTATTTTTTTCTACTGACATATTTTTAAAAGCTGGTTTGAGAGTATTACTTAGCCTACAGGATAGTTAAAATTTAAGTTATGCAATACCACACCAAATACATTGGTACAAGTATACCATTGCCAAGGAACAGGATGTTAGATTCAGTTTGAGTTAAACGGAAAATCTAATTACACATAACCTGTTTGAAAACTGAGAAGCCTGGAAACCAGAGACTAGTGCATGATAATCAAGAAGTAGTTGTTGCCTATTGTACAATGGGAAGAGATTTTTGGGTGCTCAATTACCAATCAAAATCTTTACAAATTACTCAATGGCTTTTGCCATTGTATAAGGTGGTAAAAGTAAGCAGGGGTAAATTCATTAAATTTTTCAACGGGAAAAGATTTTTGAACGCTGAATTACCAATTAAAATCTTTATAAATTACTCAATGGATTTGGCCATTGCATAAGTGAAGAGATGTTTAACTGTCACCATTGATCTTATTGCTTCATTGTGGTAAAAGTAAGCAGGGGTAAATCCATTGAATACCATTCCATCATCCCCGGTAAATTAGATAAAAAGAAATTTCTTTATTCGTTTGAAGCTGAACTGTTAGATATTTATCAAAACAAAAACTGTTTTTCTCAACAAATGATGTGACATTTTAATACGTACCTGGTCTAGAAACTATATACATGAGTATTTGTGTCAGAAAATCGAAAAGGAGCCGAGAGAATATCCACAACAGGTACAAATGGCTCAAGCGGTCAAAACATCACCACAAGCATATTTATGGGTGTAGTCAATCTAAATGTAGAATATTTTTCTCCCTGGTTTCTATGCATTATACTTTGGATTAATGCAAAAATAACAACCTCATACTATTCTTTAAAAACTATATCAATCAGCAAAAAAGAACAGATACCATCCACAGCAAACTTTGCAAGCACTTTGAGGATAAAGGTACAATTCAAAACATTTTCACACAGTAAGAAGTTCACCCAGACATGGGTCACTGGAGCACACAAAGGTGTGCCATTTGGGGTGAATGTCCTCATTTATGGACATACAAACATATATCATCATAAAATCCTATTATATAAGCCATCACTAAATTAATACAAAATTTGCACAGACTGAAATCACAACCATACCTGGTCTGCCAGCAAATTCATTCCAGGAGGAATCATGCCACCCATATTGTTCTGCGAGCCAAGCAAAAGCAACTGTGCCTGGTACTGTTGTTGCTGAAGTTCCAGCAACTTCTGTTGCATCTGCAGCTTTTGAAGCTCAAACCTTAGCTGGGATTCCTGCTTTAATTTTTCCTCGAGCATTCGTTGCTCTTCAAGCATCCTCAACTCTTCCCTCCTTCGCTGTTCCTCAATCTGTCTCTGCAATTCCAGTTTCCTCTGCTCTTCCAAGCGTCGAGCTTCTTCCAGACGTATTGCCTCTTCCCTTCGCCGTGCTTCTTCCAACTGTCTAGCCTCTTCTGAGTATTGATCTTCCAACCTCCTGGCCTGCAATTAAAATGATGCTCATAGGGGTAAAAAAGAATTCAACAAAAGCTGATTCATGACAAGATGCATTTCAGCAGAGATCACACCATTTAGATAAACAAAAAATTTCATGGCTAAAGCAATGAATATTATGTTTAAATAACATACCAGAGCAACAATAAAAAAGTACGAGGGTGTATTGGAAAGTAAGGTCTCCAACGATGCCATTTCCGAATGCGAGTCACGAGGAAAAATTTGACTACAGCACTGAAAATTTAACTGCAGCAGCGTTGGTTCCTATGGCAAAGTGTAGAACCACCCAAGTGACCTAGGACCCTCCAGTCGCTGCAGAGCAGTAGTTTTAGATGGAGCTCCCACTTAACTTGCCTGCTCAGCACTAACTACCCTCTATCATTCGATTTTTCAATGCAAAAAAAGTTTCTCCGATGGAAATTCATCGCTATTCAGTAGAAGTGCACGGTTATTAGTGGACAGACATGAGGAAGTTGGGCCGAAAGTTTTCTGATGGACTGGAAAATGTCCATGATAAGCGGTGGTAGGGGAGGCTAGAACGAACAGCGTCTTGAATTGACAAGAAGGTGTGCAATGATGGTTGAGCTTTTCTGTGCAGAATATTGTGTCGGAGGTCCCCAGTTACAACTGTGTGTCCGCCAGGCAGGTCCCTAAGCAACTCACCAATAAACAAAAGAAATTGTGCATGGAAAGTGCCAAAGAATTTCTACGGCGCTATGATGAGGGTGAAGAATTTCTTGATTCGATTGCAACTGGAGATGAAACATGGGCACATCATTACACCTCGGAAACAATTTCAAAAAAACTCCTAAGGAGACAGAAATCCAAGTCAGACTAGAAAGTGCAAGAAGCAGTCATCAGTTGGCTTCACGATGCGGCAGGGGTGTGGTAGGACACAGGTGTTAAAACGCTGGTTACAAGGATGCAAAAAGTAATTGATCGTCAATGCGATTATGCAAAAAAATAGCTAAACGCTCACCCTTTCCAATGATGTACACCTTAGACCATTTTAACTAGACACGCCATTGGGCCGGTACGCTGTGGCCAACATTGTAAGGAGCAGAAGTGAGTGGGGGTGAATTAAGTCTCAATTGGGAATGCAGAAAATATACCGTACACATGCTTTACATACATTTTAATGCTTATCCGTTGCAAAGTTGCTAAAAAGTGAAGATATTGGGCATGCAAAATGATTTTAGATATAAAAAATAGTTTGCGATTAACTTAGGCATCTTATAGCCTTGAATTTGAGCAAAAAGTTACATAAACCAAGATAAGGTGAGTAGCGATTGCATTTAATGCATTGATTATGAATGTCATAGGCAAATGAGAATGTTTAACATTACAAGATATTTACCTACATATTACTATATCTAACACATATTGCTATACTATACCAAAAAAATTAGTGTTGCCAATTTAATTTTAAATTACTAATGAAACTGATAAGACCATTTAAAACAAATAAAAATTGCTAATTACAACATTATGAAGAATTCAACTTTCTTCCTCTTTTATTACAAAAAAAATTTCAATTCTGTAACCAGCCTTATATTTGCTGACCAGCCTTGAAAATGCAGCAAAATCTAACAGCCCATTCATACAAGGCCATTTTTGGTAATCCAGGTGGAATTTTCAAGTGCTGCATCCAATTAATACTAGATGCATCTATATGATAACTACGCTGAGGACAGCCTAAATGGCTATTTTCCCCAGGATACCAATTTTATGATGCTTTAAGTTTATAGTGGATCACTTATGATGAAATTTACTTTTGACTGTCTAAAAATGCCTACTTGACCCATAAATACCTTTTGCTGCTAATGTCATCTATTTTATGCACTAAGAAGGAAATATTCTGGTATGGTATGGTATTTGGAGGAGGCGACCGACAGCTGAGGTCATCAGCACCATGAGGGAAGGGTAGGTAAGGAAGGGTGGAGAGAAACCCGGCGTCGGCATTAGCCTGCTCTTAACGAAAGGCGCCAAGGGGTCCACGGCTTAACGTCCCATCCGACGGACGGAGTGTTGCGCTTGAAATGTCCTCCACACAACACTCAAGCAGGGATCAGTCATTCTCCGAAAATTCTCTGCCACTGCCGGGATTTGAACCCGAGCCCACCGGGTGGGAAGCCAGCACTCTAGCCACCACACTAACCCAACCCCGGGGAAATATTCTCCTCGCCATCCAAAATTCTCTTTACTGCCGAGCCTGTCTGTAATTTGAGTTCATTTTCTAATGTATTAAAGCTAAAATTTCATTAAATATGCACTGAGAAAAATCAGACCATTACTAAATAAAAAGTAGTTAATAATTTTACACGATTTGAATGGTATATAGTTTTAATGACTTAAAATTCGCATTTGAGGGGACTACTAAGTATTAGTGAGTTAGAAGATAAGCTGCCTACAGTAGACCTGAGCCAGAATTGATACTGTCAGTAACTAGGCTAACTACTTCATTATCTGTGCAGTCAATACATCCTATTATAAAGGGCTTCCTGAGAAAATTAGCGTTTCATGTCCATTTACAAAAACCCAAATTTCTCCAGAGTTAACTATATAAATCAGCGATAGTTAAGCTTCTTTTTTGTTAGCAGATTCCTTTTTTTCAGGGCTCATTTAAAAAAATTATCGTCATTTGCTTTCCTCATGTCATTTTTTTAAAACCATAAACTGAGCCGGAAAAATATTCTTCAATCTATGCCAAATTTAACAGATTTTTATTGCTAAGTTACCATCAAGTGGGTAAGGCACACTAATATCAAGTAGACTGAAAGATTACATTGGTAATATTTAAATATTCCACTTATCGATACAATTATTACGGACCAATGAACCTAGGAAAATTTTATGTTCGCCAGTTACAATAAAATACGACGTGTGGTGCGGGTTGCATACAGTGCATTAAGTTGTTGCGCGGTACACAGGCGGATTTAGGGGAGGGGGTTACCCCCAAACGCTTAAAAAATATACGATTTTTTAATACAGTTATCATAAAGTTCGTCTTGTTTTTTGCATTACGAAGCCTCTATCATTTAATTTCATATTAAAATAAAGAGATTATTCCATACAGTAATTGTTGTATCTTGTTTTTAATCTAAAAGATGAAAATACCGCTTGCATGTCAGACCCTTGTGCCCCCTCCCCCAGAAAGAAATCCTGGATCCGCCCTCGGCGCGGTAGTACGCCAACAATTATTCATTCATTTACAATCAAATCGAAGTTTATACTTACATCGTTAAAATGCCGTTTTAGTCAAGAGCGAACTAATGCAAAACCCAATAAACAAAAAAGAAACATCACCAAACCACCATAAATTGGTGCCGCAGTGAATGCATGTAATCTCCTGATAATCAAGTTTTACACTTGGGCAAAATTTCACCCTCGCCGCTGCTGCGACCGTTTATGACCGTTTAATTGTTGTCGTTGTTGCAAAAGAGAAACCGAGCTTCACAAAGAATCCTCAAAAAAGGTTTTTAATGTTCATGCACGACGACGCTAATGCGTTATTACGTCTGGACACGGTGTTGAGATCCTTTACCATACAACACGAATATCGCTGCGACAAATGTCTATATTCTCACCGATTTATGAGGCGTAACATATATACATTAACGTAAAAATAAATCTAATACTTTACGCACCAACCTTAGAAGGTAACGCAGGTTCAAGGAGCAGGATTTCTTGCTAGGATGATGGATAAAGCGTATTCCTGCCGCTTTGTTTTTAAAACCGTGATCAAGAGGAGATACGGCGAAATAATCACGTAGAGGCCATATGAAACTAATCACAATTCAGCAAGTACAAATGTAGGCGAGAAATGACAATTAGAATCCATTCTAAGAATACATAGCAATTACAGGAAATATCATATTGACAGCATGCGATAAGTTTGACAATCCAACCTGCCGATTAGAGTATACACCGCTGACTTTTACACTGCTTCTTCGCAAAAATTATTAACGATCAATTATAAATTTCCCGATATTTCGAGAAATGATTTCTTGATACCATTAGATTTTTCTGCCATGCAAGGAGCTGGATATACGTCCCGTGGTTAGCAATTCATTTGAATAAGATGACGAAGTATAACTAATGGGATTCGCATAACATCGATGTTTTCTATCGATTAGTTAAAATCACTGTTAAGTGGTAAAAATTACGACGCGGCATGAATCTTACTAAACAAGACGCACTATATTGGCAAAGCATGGACCGGAATTTTTCTATTATTCAAATCTAAGCCCAACAACCTGTCGATTAAAGCACCGAAAAATTGGGAATGAAAAATGACACAAACTTTTTACCTTCAAACTTTTGCTTCACAGTCACTTATGCACGATGGCTGTCCGATAGGAGATTGCCAGCATTATTCCTTCATAAGAGCACAATACGGTGATTCCAAATGATCAATTTAGACCTTTCCACAAATTGGGACGTGGTACACTGGAGATGTTAGAAAAACTTCACTGAAAAAGATGCTATAACAGGCCTCGCATTCACTGCTCCGCACAAGTTCGCGAAAAAAAATTTGCCCTTTAGTTGATCAATTCGATTTGAATGATGGTACAGCTCCGTTACTGGAATTCGCCGAAGCATTCGTGGAATTCAAGAAAAGAGTGGTAGACCTTGAGATGCACACTAGAATTTATAGTTCCCCAAACGATAAGAATGGAGTTGTCTCAACGTCTCAATGACTCAGAGAGAAGAGAGAAGTTCAAAACACCCAGCCGAATACGTTAGTGTCCACGAATGGAAATGTTTACACGTTCACCGGGAGAAGTAGAGAACATACGTCAAAACTTAACTTTGATGAACGCATGGCAAGAAAATATGCTGAAGGGGAGGGAGCCAGGGCCAGAGGAGCGGTAGGGATGAGTTCGAACCGCCCCAAAATCTTAGGAGATAGTTTTAAGCGTACCCTCTCCAACTGAACTTCCCAAAATTATATCTCTACTCCCTCATGACTCCCCCTCCCAGGAAAAAAATATTCTGCTTACGGCCTTGGAGGAAGCTAACCCTAAGAACGAGGGTGGCGAATAAAGGGGGACTTGGGGTACCCCCCACCCCACCTGTGATACATGGAAATTTTGGTTGGCTCCTCCAAAAAAAAATGTTTTTATCCCACCACCTTGACAAACACTGTTTAAAAACCATGGATGGATATCTAATAGCCACTTGTCCACACATATCAGACCTAAAACGTATTATCTCTATGATCCTACGAAACATCGACCATAATGGTTCCGGAAATCACGAGGGATGGTTCCAACCATATTCACCAAATTTTCCACGGCCCGGGGCATATTCCCCCTCTCCTGTGTTGAGATTCCCTTCCTTTCCTCGAGAGCCCCGTGAACCCAGCAGCCCTAGAAAGGAAAATCTGGCCTTCTTGCGCGAAGCATTAGACTTCACCTTCCAATTCCACCACAGACACGAAGGAGAAAGATAAATACGACATGGCATATCGCAATCTTCATTTTCCCTGTCAAATGGGATGATGAAGAAAAGGACCTACCTACCGAGAGGAAAGGAAGCCTTCCAGACGAGTGGAGAGGCAAGGCCGTAGATAGCGGGAGCGGGCGTAATATCTCTGGCGCGCAGTCAATGCGAAGGTATGCCTAATTTTGAGAGGTAAGTAGCACTTTTAAGAGGTATGGAGGGGTAAAATGCATTAGAGGAGTGGGATTAAGTAAAGAATGGGAATGTGAGCACACTGAGACGTTCTTGTCTTTCAGCAAAGTGGAAAGACCAATTACGCTATTCTGAGTCAGTTGCCCAGGCTTTGCTCAAGGTAATCGTACCACCGATGGCGAGTATGATGGTCAACATAGCATCTCGGACGGGGTAAAATGGAATTCCGAGCCTTGGACAATTACACTCTGGGAATATCCAGCCGTCCCGAAGGTATATACACCATGGATGAAATTGGCCATGAAAAAATCATTTGGCTCATTGAAAAAAGGAGGGGAGTGCGTAAAAGATATCTTGAGCTACCTTAACTTTTATCACAATAAAAATTAATCAAGCCACATATACTAAGTTCAAGCAAGTTTTATTTCAACTAGTTCCACACATACATATGACAATGCCGTCTTATGACATAAAAAAGTTGCAATTGTGGTTCTGCAATTTTCTGCAATGTGGATGGCCCTGCAAGAGGGGGGCATGAGCCCCCATTGCTCCCATTACGTATCCGCCACTGGTTCGAATCTTGACTAAGCCAAATGATTTCTTCATGGCAAATTTTATCCTTGGTGTTTATAATTTGCACCTGTGCATGTGACTGCATACAAAGTCGCTTGTTCTATGTAGTGCTTTGCGACCCTAAGGTAAAAGGAAAACTCGCCCTACCATCATCCACTGTGAAGAATACCTGAGGGCACTGAAAATTCACAGAAGCCATATAACAAAGGCAGGTAGCCAGGGGGGGCTAGGTAGCTTCAGTCCCTCCTTCCCTTTTAGTGACTACCAGGGATACATCAACTGAGGAGACCATTATCCCAAGGGCACCTACCCTCTGACACTCAATTTTTACTGAAGTTAGATTTTGTAACATCTACCAATAACCAATGATAAATTAAACTTTCAGCATTATATTAATGAAATATATACAATAAAACTCACTTATAACGAATTTTAGGGGACCATCTTTCTATTGTGTAATAAATGGGATTTGGTTATATCCATAACAAAGAATGTTGCCCTATATACCACATGATTGTCAGCTAATATTCCATAAATTATCTTTATTTAAGCAACATATCCATAAATTTATCCCAGCCTTTCCATCAAACTGCTGTAAAGGGAAGGATAAATAATAATTTTTAAGATCAATAGTAGAACTATGTGGCAATGAGCACACGTAAGAACAACTGTTCATAAGGTGAGGAACCATTAAGTGGCTAAGATGGCCGTAATCTATATACATAAAAGAAAGTTGAAAATCGTGTTAGTTAGAACACTTATAACTAGAGAACGGCTGCACCGATCTTGGTGACATTGGGCTCTTTGGATTCGTCTCAGCCCCGGATAACATATAGGCTATTAAAAAATAGTAAAAGTTCGCAAAAAAAATTCATCTTTATCTTAGAGATATGTTTCTAGGAGTTGATTGTTAAGACGGTCAAAAAAGTAAGATTTATTTTGTTTTTACTAATGTATTGACTGATTACTTTCACAATATTTAAAAAAATTTAAATGTTCAAACATGTTAAATATATTAAATTAATATTAAAATAATATTAAAATAATTTAATTAGAGGTAAGCTCGGCTCAAATTGAGTTGTCAACAAACATATAACTACCGTGTGTGTAAACAAATCTCCAAGCAATTGTTGATTATCAGTAATCTTGCAGTAGATGTCATAGTAGAAAACGTAATTCAATAGACTGATATCATCGATTACTGCACGATCAACAGCGGCATAATCTTCGGCAAGTTGCTTCAAGTGTTGATTTGAATCGAGCAGCGTTTCTATACGATTGCACAATTGATTATAGCTCGCATCCTTTCGTTCCCATTGGTCAAATGGACGTTGTTTGCCAGCATTGTGGTGCATTTAAGTTCGCTGGAGAAAAAGAGTTTGCTGGATTGTGCTGCCTTAATGACAAAGTGAAACTCCCGTTATTGACTTCGCCACCTGAGCCATTGTGTTCATTGCTTTCCAGTTAAACACCAGAATCACGGCATTTTCTTGCAAACGCCCAAAAATAAAATGGTTGTTTTCAAATGACTTCATTTGGGGCTAACATTATCCAAGAACCAGGATTTAATCCGATATTCAAGGTAACTTAATTGAACTTAATGTTGAAGAGAGAAAATATTCATTTTCTGTAAAAGATAACTTTTTTTTCAATTGCTAACAAATTGCTAAAATGTAGTTTCAGTTATTGGTGAATATATTTAGATCAATGTTCTTGTCTAAAATAAATAAGGCATGCAATAATACGAAAGATTACGACTAATATTGATTTCTCTTCCGACAGATTCAAGGCCAGATTCACCATCAAGTTCTCATCCCGAAGATTCTTATGATCCCCACTGATATGCCTTTTGGATTTAAAGGAATTCAATTTCCAATTCGCATTGCATTCGCGATGACGATCAAAAAATCGCAAGGCCAATAGTTGAGTGTTTGTGGGCAGAATTTAGAAAACCCATGTTTTTCTCATAGCAAATTATACGTTGCATGTTCACGGGTTGGTAAAGCATTCGCTTCATTCATTCTTGCACCTAATAACAAGACCCAAAATGTTGTGCATCAAAAGGTTTATGAGTCAAGGGAATAAATAGATAGTACATATAGGTTGAATGAAGAAAGTCTTTCTGATAGGCCATTGTAATACTATTTTTGTAATTGTATTGATTTTTTTCCTTATTTTATTTTAGCAAGCCGAATATGATTAAAATTTGTTCAGCCGTCCAGTTTATAAATAGTTGTTACCAATATGTTTATCGATTGTTAGGCAGTTCGAAGTTCGCCGGGTCAGCTAGTTTCTTTATAAAAGAGGAAATAATTCCCCAAGGGACCAAAGTACTTCATAACAGCAGGGATTTCGTATCATCCAAAATTGTTACAAGTGGGGAAATCAACATTGGAAAGTCGAAGAGACCGGGAACTCACCTTCTTATAGGCGGGATTTTGTTCCATGCGAGACTGCTATTAGCAAGTCTTGCTGTAGTTGATTTAATGAATAGTATGGTTAACCAATGCATCCAAATTGACGGCTAAATGTAAGCCCTTAAACTCCCCAAAGTTCCCAAACCTAAGTTCAAGGCTGGCAACAAAAATCTTATAAGGGCACATTCCTCCCTGTCTCTTTAGGTGACAGACTTCTTGCATAAAATTTCAGCTATTATCCTGAAATATTCACACTAAAAGTTTTTTAATTGCTGACCACCTAAGAATAAACAAAATGTGGATCTGGGCTATGACACAGTTTTACTAGTTGTGATAACTCTTGCCACCCATAATTTGCACAAGTCAAAAGGAAGGTTAGTAGTTTAGCCAATTCAAGGAAATCAAAAGGCTCTCAGCAAACTCGGCAATTCCTTCATAAACATAAAATAAGGGCTTCATTTCCCAAACAATATATGTACTTTCCAGTTACATAGTATGACAATATTGTATTTCATTTGCTTACTCTAGGGGCAACAAATGAAATTCAAATGCTGGCAGTAAACCATAAACCGTCAACTTTGAAGTGATGGTTGAAGTTGGCAGTTAAAGGTTTAATGCAATCATAAAGCCAACCATTAGAAACCATGTACTCAAGTCGAGTTTGACGTTCAAGTTCAATATACATGAATTGCCATGAGAAAGAATTGCCTTCGACCAGAATCGAACCACCGACCCTTGCTTTCTTGGCCACTGCACAGACCACTTAAATATCCTGGTTCCTGAATTCCTATGGCAATTGTACCAAGGCTCATGGTGTTAGGCCCTCACAGTTAGTGCCGTGCGAGAGTCTTGTCTCGATGGTCAAGCAAGACTTTAATTTCTGAGCATCGTCGGGACGAGACACTCCCTGCACCGAGTCTCTCCTGGGTCGAGAGTCTTGACAAGACTAGAGAAGTCTCGCCCCTTTGAGACTTCCTGACACTCGCCGAGACTCTCAGGTGAGGCAGGAATTTCTGATGAATACCGCAATCAGTCGATAATAGAGTTTACTAAGGTTTTTTAATTATTTAAAAAATCCCCCCTTAAAGCAAAAATCGCAAATGTCTTTCAGGAAAATAATATTTTTTCAAGCAAATAATTTTAAAAACTAATAACGAGATGTTACAGTTTCCTTAAATTGTTGATTTCATTCACCTTTTCCATGCTTAAATCTTACCTACAACTTGAACAACCATAGCTTGCCCTCCCCCCCTAGTTTTGATCCTGGGAACGCCCTTATCCGTGTTAAATTACATGTAAGTATGCAGTGGCGTAGCCACAGAGGGGGGATTTTCCGGGTCGCAACACCCCCTTGAGCCTTGAAAGCTTTTCCCTCATCCAATTTATATACTTTATTTTAACCCTTGGGCTGCTGGAGTTCATGATTTTAGCTGCCAGCCAGTGCAGAGGCGACCCCCTGCCACGAGAGCTGATCTGGTAGAGTTAAGCCCCTCAGCGATCCTTGCAGTGAGGGAAAGTGCCCAAGTGCAAGATATCCAGGTAAAAATAAAATTTTTGGGTCAATGCCGCAGTCAGTGTGCAAAACATAGAAAACTGTTCCCGCACACTAAGGGTTACTAAATACTCGTACAAAATTACTGTTTTTGAGTCCAAAAATCACGTTTTCAACACCCAAAATCCCAAAATTTTTCCCGGATCCCCATTGCACTGGGGTATTTTCCATACACCCCGGAAAGTCCCAGAAATTTCCGGTAAACCCCCCTATTTCAAAATCCTACGCCACTGTAAATATGGAAATATTATTAGGTGTCCTACCTCTTCCAGCCTCCTTGCCTCCTCCAATCTTCGTTCCGCTTCCATTCTTTGAGCCTCCTTCAACTTGTGCATCTCCAGAGTCTTCCTTACTTCCTCAATTCGCCTCTCCTGATCCTTATTATTCCTTTCCCGCTCAATTTTCATCTCCTCCTCAAGCTTTCTCAATTCTTCTAGCCTCTTTTGGTCCTTAATACACTGTTCAGAGCTCAAATTCACCTTGTTATTGTGTTCACTAATAAGAGACTGCTGCCTCAAGTATTCCCCAACATCCTGACTCTCATCATAGCCTCCATTTTCATAGTATTCATCGTAAGCACACACTTCAGGAGCATAAGGTGATTTTGAGGGGGATGCTGTATTTTCCATGTACTGATATCCATTTTCTGACATGACCTGGTAATGAAAAGAAAAGAAATTAAAAGCAATATTCCTTGTTCACTACATTCATCATACCACTGAAGAGGCTCAACTTCATCTATTTAATATTTTTACAATGGTATGCAAAACCTAGAATTACAAATTTTATAAAAATAAGTTAAATTGTTAGGGCTGGGTTGACGAAATGTTTTCCTTTGGATTAAGTGCATAGTTTGACTGTACAAAATATTATTTTTGATCCAAGGTTGTGGCCAGTTTTATTGCCATTATCTACATATGATTGGTCTTGATACAGTACACTCATAAATAGCATCATTTAGCAATTTACATAGCTATGTTTTAAACGTAGGAATGTTCATTCACAAATCACATCTGTTCGGATGATGGTAATAAAATTAGGCAGGATGTTGGTGCCAGAGTAAAAGAGTATTAATAATTAGTCCAGTAAATGAACAAACATTAAATTTAAATAAAAAAATTCTCCAACAATACAGCAAAACATACCATATTTGTCTGAATATAGTCCCCCTTTTTTTCCCAAAATATCCGTGATAAAATTTAAGGGGGTACTATATTCAAACCCATTTTTTTAATTTTTTCCCGAAACTCAAGCCTCAAAATTAGGGGGGGGGGGGGACTATATTCAGAGGGGGACTATATTCGGAGGAATATGGTAATTATGGAGGCTAATTATTGGTTGCCACCTATACATTATTATTTTATTAGTTGTTGTATCTACAACAGCCAATTAGGATTTTATACATTTTTGGAGACCAGACCCAACTTTTTCATAGCAAGTGTTGTCATTTGATATTCTGGTACCAACTCTTTATCTTTCAAAATATCGTTCTCCTTGACCTTAAGCTTAAAAACTCAAATTTTTGAGCTTTAAAGGGACAGAGGTGTGTAAACATGGGAGATGTATAAAAGCACAGTAAAATATTCTTTAAAGTATGAACAACACAATTTCAATGGGTCATTCCAGGCTAACTTGCACCGGTGTTGATCCTTGATCTGTCAGATTTTGATGATGGTATTCATGATTACCTCCTCAAATAAAAATGCAATTTGCTTAAATCAAAGAAAAAGCTGCATAAGGAAGGCATTCAAAATGGCAATTTTACACAAGCATTTCAATTTCGCCATCACATTTATCGGGAAGGAATCAACAGAATAAGATGTTTTACACCTTATATTCTTTAAAAATACCACCAAAATATTGTTTTTCACGTAGTATTAAAAGATTACCTGGTAGGATTAATGAATGAAGAGCTGTGTCAACCATCTTCAGATCGGTAACCAATGATGATGACAAAAATCAAAATGAAGGAACATACATTGCTTCGTCCTACAAATTACAATCGGAGAGTTGAGATGGGACGAACAATAGTGTGACTCACCTTCACACCCACTTTACATGTGTATGCTTCTTCATCATTTTTAAGTTTTTCACGGAGCTTTTCCTCAGCAGTTTATAAGTTAAAACGGCAGAAGTATTTTTAAGATCAAAGCAACACCACCTCACAGCTTGAGTTTGTGCTGCCTTCTTCCTATGTTACTCAAGGTTACTCAAGATGTAACAGTAATAAATTGTCACAAGGGAGAGACAAACTGACAAAGGAAATTTGGTAAATAAGACTCACAATGCTAAAACAACGATGATCAAAATATCAGAATATAGACTGCTCAAGTTTCGATCTGCCTGAGTTGAGGTGTTTAAGTAACAGGTTGCCTTCCCCCCGTTAGTCCACCTCGTCACCATGACAACGTAACAACATTTTTCATGCTTTGATACCCTCCTCACAAAGCTGAGGCACTCTAAGCAGTTGCTCTGCTTGACGTTTCATGTGCACATATGTATACTTATTTTCGTGGCGACTACTGTGTGACCTGTCATCAATGACCGGAATGATCATGTGAAAATTTTATCCTCCTGACACCATGCTGATCATAATGACTGCAATTAATGAAAATAAAATTTAGATTCAACTCCAATGATGTTTCTAAGTACAGTAAGTCCTCAACATTCAAACAAGATGCTATCCAAGACCTTATTCCTTAGAGAAATTTGTTCAAAAGTTGAAAAACCCAAGCAAGTCATCAAAAAGTGTAGTGTTCCTGCAGCATGCAACACTGCATTACAATTTGGCGTTAACTCGTGACAATCACAGATTAATCTATAACGATTCTCTATCAGCCATCAGTTTCCTGACCACATTCTGAAAAAACACGAATTGAAACAGTTTATTAACAACTCAACCACTCACAAGGAAGACCAATCGGATTAATATCAGACCATTCCATCAGATTAATTGTAATACCTGCCAAGCTTACTACATACGTCAAACATGGTATAACATACTCATTGCTCACTAGTACTACAAAAAAAAATACAAACCAGAGAAAACTAGCATAGCACAACAATTGAGTGGCACAGGCCACCAAGTTACCCATGAGAATTTAAATCTTTTGAAATAAACATCTAATCCCCTTATAGAAGGGTATGAGAGTATTCTCATTTTCAAAAATAAAGAGAATATTCTGAATAGTGATGAGTCCCTGATTCCTCTCTGTTCTCTTTACTACACTTGAAATCCAGGTTATCCTTACATTCCCCCTCACCCACACGCCTTCAAACATTAAGTTTACCTGACCCCTGCACCTTACATTCACCTCCCCCCTCCACCTATATACTCCATTTTTTCCAAATTTCTCGTCCTGGTTTCCATACCATTGCTTATGCCAGAGCATTTTCTCCCAGAGTTTAGCCAAGGAGTAAGTGTGGTATGTACACATGTGTGTATGAGTGATATCTCAACCAAAGAAACCTTAGCTAGACCCCTTCAACCCTCGGAAAGTTTCCTTTGAGTTGAGTGAGTGCTTGTGAAGGGTTTCTGGTTGAGAGGCTGAGGTTTGTCACCGCTGATAATTTGCCCATTCCAGCAAACCAACACAGTATTTTGTTTTGAACCTGTGATGTGATACCTGCATTATGGCCATTCGAAATGATTTTCTGCTTCGTGTTTGAGGCCATACAGCTCACCTTACCTGTTCTATTGTTTCACAATACACTATCAGTCATATTTTGTGACGCTGTTTATCAAGCAACATTTTCCAAGGCGTGTCCCCTATAATAAATACCTACCTATACAATATGATAAAATAGTTAACATTCATCTTGACAAAGAATTTTAATGTAAACTTAAGGCCCAAAGCCCCAAAGTCGAAGTTCCTCCGTGCCGCACTACCTGTAACATCGCCCAACTCCAAAGGTGCCAAATTTAAAAATTTGGACTGTAAATGTTCCTATCTTGGAAAGTTCTAAGTCAGATGTTTGTAAATAAAGGAATTACTGTACGATAGCAAAAATACAAAAACAATGATGGCATCACAGGATATGAGCAATAGAACATCATGGCAGTCAACATTTTAAAGACTTCCATTCCGTCAGATAAAATTTTTATATAGTATTCCCTTCCATTTAAGGATGCAATATTTTTTCACTTCTGTACCTATGAAGCACAGTTGAACCTCGATCTATAGTTTCCACATTGATTGTTTCCCTGCGTTCACAGTTCACCTTTCCTGGTCCCAAATAAAGTCCCATACAGACAATGTAATTTTTTCCTGCATCTATCGTTCCCTGATGTATCATTTTCCTGCAATAATCATTTGAAGATCACGGTCCCGATGTATAATTTTCCCGCATCCATCATTTGACCAAAATGAGACGAAGTATTTACAATGTGTCAATTATGTATTTGAATCTTCCCCAAGAGATGGAACTACCACAGGGAGAAGTACAGTGCCGTGGGATAGTAACTATATTGCACATTTCCCAAAATCCAATATCCCCCTCCCATCAGCCCTCAGACTCCCCTCCGAAGTTTTTTCCGTCTCTTCAAAATCAAACAAAAGGCCCCAGCTCACACAGGGTTTGTATTACGAAGACCACAACTCAAAAGGTTCGAAAGAAAATATCAAGTTACAGGAGGATAATAGAAACGGGTTTCACCCTTCCCTCTTTCTCCTCCACTGACCTTTTTCAGTCTACCTGCTTCAAAAAGCCCCAAATCTAGAGGTCAACTGATGCATGAGTCATCTATTTCCCCAAAAGGTCTCTCACAATGACTTTCAGAAATTGACATTACACCTTTATAGGATTGAAATATTAGTAATGTGCGCCTAGTTTAAAAAAGAATAAGACCAAACAAATATGACGTATTTCTGACAATATTTGCGCATTTTTAGTAAGGAAATAAATGGAAAAATACGATGGAGACTTGGCATTCTGGCAAAACTTGATATCCTCACAGCTGAGCTTCTCCCGGGAATTTTGTTGTTGACCGGGAATTTTTTTTCCGAAAACAGATATCAAGTTACAATTTATGAGATATGCTATAAATCTCCCTTGTCACAGTCACAGACAAAGGGATATTTTCTCAGGATATTTGATTTCTCCCTGCTAGCTATTCGAATTCGTCTGCTTATCTGGTGAGAACTTTAAAAGATGGACTGAAAATAAATGAAGAAGAAGAAGAAGAAAAGAATCCAGGGAGAAGATCGTGAATATTGCTAAATGCCTTGGGTTGTCTGCTAGCACATGAAGGTAAGAGTGCAGGTAGAACGAGCTAGCTGTTGAAAACAAGAAGTTGGATGAAGCAGAGTATCAGATGGGCGTGCTGCGATAAAATTTTAAAAATGCAAAGGAATACAGTGCCCCCCTCTAATTCTACCACACGCATTTTTGGAAAAAAAAAGGGATGCACTAATTTCAAATAAAAATGTTATTACTGAATTTTGGCTCAAATTCGAATGAAATGATAGATTTACTCAAATATGGGAATTACTTGGAAATTCAATAAGTGACCACCCACAGCACATAAGAAGCAACTCACAGAAAGGATTTATTTCTACAGGAACAGTTCATTTCCATCGTGCCATTGTTATCTTGAGAAGTGAATGACTCCTTGAATGAATCATGAATGTGGTAATTTTCATTTGGAAATACTGAATAACTCCTCACAGAAGTAGATGGGTGGGGAGGGGTAAGTCCCGATCCTCAATATTTTTACGTTTTTCATTGAGGTTATTGATAGAAAAATTTGAAACGCAGCATCATCTACAGCCAATTTATAATATTTATTACAAGGCCCCTTATCAAGAGACAAATACAGAATTAGATTGAAAGTTAAAACCTCGCTCGTATCTCATAGGATATCAAATTACATGACCCAATTATGACCACAAAGTATAATTTCTCTGCAAATTTCCTCGAAAATTTATGCTTAAATCTGGCTCTCGTGGTGATGGAAAAAAAGAAGATGGAATACTGACAAAAGTACAGTAGAAGCCCGGTTTTACGAGTGCTCATAATCCCTCGGAAATTACTCGCAAAACCGAGCGCTCGTTATATCCGAAGGAGTTGAATAAACACACCCAAGTCTCATAATCGTTCCTTTTTACAGTTTTTCTTTTGTTTCCACGGTAATTAACGAAGTTAAACTGGAAGAAAGTCATTATCAGGGACAATATAATTGAGTACCAACATATTTTAAGAAGGAAACGGGAGATTTTCATTTTTATAAAATAATAATTCCCCTAGTTTCGGTGATTTTATTCCCATTCTTGTATTTTCTGAATGCCGAAGAAAGCTGTAAAAACAGCGTAACTAGTCGAAATCAATACGTTTGGTATTCAGTGGAAGTTTTTGGATAATTTTGCGAATACATCATGCCGACAATATCAGTTGTCGAGTTTTCGAATGTTTAATCAGTACATCAGTCGAGAAAATCGGCCGAAAGATTCACTGAAATACAGCGTGATTCGGTGATCGAAGATATTTCTCGCAAAGACATTTTTTCCCCATTGGAAATGTAGTCAGCTTTCGTCTTTAACATCACACTGTTTATGAGCAGTACTGCTGACCTTTGTTGACAAAACCACTTGAATAGTGCAGATTCCATTTGTGGATGTTCCCCTTGCCGAAATTATTTTTGGCAGCTAGGTCTTCCTAGTTCATTCACTACTGCAGGAATTGTATCTTTCTTTAATATTATGAACTACGAAAATGGCAAGATACCAAACCGCCTCCGGATATCAGTCTTTAAAGTCCAGCTACTTTCGCACTCGTCTATAATTTTAATGTCCAAATATTTACGTTTCCCCGATATGATGCACTCGCGCAAACCACCTAACACTACTACGCCCCTGAGACTGCGTACACTCCGCCCATTCACGCACATCCCAAGTCTCCCTCGAAGTATGATTGGGCGCATGCAGTCAAGGGGATGGTAGAAGTGGTAGAAAATCACTCTCTTCTCCTGAATGGTGAGGCCCCATCAGCCCTCTCCCTTGGATCATACTCAAAGGGTCGGGGGCATTGAGTTCACCCCTCTATACAGTCTGGCCGCAGATCATTGTTCGGGGTAGGGGGTAAGGTTGCCAGGTAAGAAAGGGAAACGCCCACGTTACATGTAAACAAAATGCTTCTGTGATTAAAGGAACCGGAAGGGACAACGACCTTGACGGACCCAAAGGAACAATCCCTTGTTTTGGTGTTTCAAAGAAAGGGCTTGTTTTGGTGTTTCAGGCTTGTTTCTTAGCTCCACAGGCATGTGACAATGAAGAATATTAGACAGGGGTGCGAGATGCATTTTGGGGGCGGTGGTTGGCTGCAAACCGTGCTGGGACAGGGTTCTCCGCTCCTCATTTTGGGCTAATATCGGACCACTATCTGTGCATCAAACAACTCTCGCCAGCCCAACTGTAGTCTAAGGGTTTTTTGGATAGCGATTGCGATGATATAAATATGTTACTTAATGTACAAAATCTTCAGTTCCTCTGAAAAAATAGCCCTGGGCGGTTTACATACACATGATAAAGCACCGCATAGGAACAGATTAGCAAAGAAGCATATGCTGTGTCGTAAAATTAGGAGTGGAATTTCTTTTGGCATAGGAGTTTATATATTGCAGCTTTTAATCATCGCCAAGAGATTCAAAGGATCTGGTGTAGTAAATAGCATTTTTTAATTGTGCTCGCAGAGTACATTGCCCTTGAGGGTAACCCTCATCTAAGTTAAGCCATTCGTTTAAACAAATTTTAGGGATTGCGCTGAAATGCATCACAGTTCAGCTGATATGATGTGAAACTTTGAATTGTAATGAATTCTGGAGAGTATGACGAAGAGATAATGAAGATTCACTATGATTGCTCACTAAGAAGAGGATTTCTGCTATCAGCAGATAATTCTGCTTTTACAATTTTTTTACAATTAATTACTTGGCGGTGCTGAGTCCTCGCTCGCAAACAGATGGTTGATATTATTTTACCATCTTGGTGATAGTGATTTTCCTACCTGGCAATAGCTGACGATTTCTTAATCTAACTATATTCCTATGCATACATGAAACATTGAAATATTCATCGCCGGCTAGCATGCAGCGACAGGTAACGTTGCTGTAGCTTTCCATAAGTCAAAAGACAATGTAAATGCGCCAATCTAACTACGACAATGCGCTTTCAACTTCATTACCTGACACAGGAAAAGATGGAGGGGGTTTCACTACAATGTAAGTTCCGTAACTTAAGACAAAGCCTATAATGATATTATAGAGACGAAGCCAGCCAAAGAAGATGGGAGGAACTAACTCGCTCTCCCGCTGTCATCTTTCTCCCATACCCCTCTCATTGATAGCTGGGCGTAACAAAAGATGAACATAAAATGGGAGCGCACAGAGCGTACTCATAGCCGTAAATCACTAAAATGCTTGGACATAACTGGCTTTAGGTGTAGCAGATCTGACACACATCTTGTATTTTTAGTTTAATAAACAGATAATACAAAACATAATAGTTAATGCTTGCTCAGCGGCGCATTGCCCTCGAGAAATATCTGTCGTGAATCCGAGCATACACAGTGGAAGGAACTCTTTGACCTCGCTAAATCCGATTTATTTTACATGTAAAACATAGGTCATTTGGCAGCACAAAGACTATCACTCGCAAAAACGCAATTCTCGTAAAATGCCGTATTCACAAAAACGGGCTACTACTGTATTTTACAAAATAAAACCAAAATGATAGGTTAGTTATAAAAGATTCCTATCAGGTGATGGCATTCACGAAAACTTGTTCCATCTAGTAGTGCCTTAATAATATTGGACTATGACTCCGCTAGCAAGGAGAAACAAAATTATTCCAAATGAAAGTCTTGACAGAGAGTTGGTTTCTGCAATGAAAACATTGACAAAATAGAAAGAAAAGAGAATAGTGTGACAATAAGGGTTGCCCCTAAAAAGGAAAAATAAAAATCCTGAACTATCCTGGGCAGAGAGCCCTAAAGAGAAACTTATAAGATCTAATAAAGCCCTCCTATACAGTGGGAGTGGGGTGGGAAAAGAAAAATGTTACTAGAACCATCAAAAATATGAATTAATTCAATGGTTTAAACTCGGGGCAGTTTAAATCCGCAAATTTAACGAATCCAAAATCAAATCTTTCAGGGACTGGAATCAAATCTCAAATCCATACTCACAAAATTCATAAAATTTTGAAAATTCACAGACAGCATGAATGTGGATTGACCCCAGGAAATAATGTTTCATGAGCATTAGCAGGTAGCTGAGCGATGCCACCCCTAAGTCCCACATTTACCAATAAGGAGTGCTATGCGTGGCTCTTGCATTGACCGCAAGAAAAACAATTTCAGAAAGCATCAATAAGAATTCCATAAACGATTTTAAATCCCAGGGCGAGGAAAACATGGAAAGCTCAATGTCTCAAAATAAACAACAGTGACTTCAAAATTGTATTATTTCCAATTTAGAATAAGCTGTTGCTTTCCTAGGTTTTAGTTTAAGAAAAAAGGAATGGGTAGCAATGCAGTATGAGTCATTAACATGGTAACTGTATCAATGACTATTCAGACTTATCTCTCCTAATAGACTAACTCCTATTCAAAACATGTTCCGAATTTTGATCCTTTTTTTTTCATCCCTCATCCATCTTGCACCATCTCTCTTATAATTTTCCTCCTACTCCCCTCACCACCCTATGAAGTCCACCATTCAAAAACTCTTCTCGGGATACCGCACAGGTAAGATTATATGAGAGCGCCAACATTTCGGGTACCGACTCGCTACCCATTCTCATGGCTCCTGACAGAAAATTTGAAGTGACCGTTGAAGCTCAGCATTAGGAGGGGCTGCATTGGTCAAGTCCCGATTGTTGCTGCGGAGGACCGTGGAGCAGCGTAGACTTAGCTCCGGCAAGCATAACTCTTTTAAGAGTTCTATTCCAAGAGCTGCTGATCGAATATCCGGTGTCTCTGTTTACATTTTTATTCTCAAGTCTTATTTGAATAGCCCCTTTAGTTAAACGATCCCAAAATTGATTTGATCGCCATAAAACTCTGGTGTCATCCCACCGTATTTTATGGTCCTCATCCAGGCTATGCTCGACTATGGTCCCCTGCGACAACAATCGGGACGCAACCAATCCGGCCCTTCCTAATGCTGTGCTTCAACGGTAACTTCAAATTTTCTGTCAGCAGCCGTGAGAATGGGTAGCGAGTCGGTACCCGAAACGTCGGCGCTCTCATATAATCTTACCCGCGCGGTATCCCGAGAAGAGTTTTTGCATGTTGTTCGCAGGGAAAGTGTAAAATCTTACGTAAGTCCACCATTCTTTGTTCTTCACAGTTGAGGACCTACACTCGCCAGACATCAAGAGCATTAAAATGCCGAGCTTAGGTATGAATCACATTTTCTTTCCAGTCATTGTACGGCATCAGAGGCATGGAACAACTCATAGCAATCATTTGGAACTAAATGAAGTGATTACTTAAAAAAATGGGAGAAGCCTTAGACATAGTAATAAAAAACATCAGGTTAACTTGATGATAATACACTTTCAAACATGTAGAAAATGCTCTTTGTTAAACAGTCCAATAAGGACCATTTTCCCCATTTTGGTGATAGATGTTAGACAGCTGAAGAAACTGTTAAATAACTTCCTAGGGCCTGAAGACACTAACAAGAATACAAGCAAAATATTATATTTGAGAATATGGATAAAAGTTGAAGAAAATCCAATGATTACGTCTCATCAATTGAGAAAACAAAAGAAATCAGTCCATTCACTTCATACAGTGTCTGACCCAAAATAGTTGAAATAAAATCCCACCACAAGCTTAAAATAATCTACATTAATTATAATTCTAGGGACTGATCCTTGAAGCAAAGGGATTTAGAGTATTGAAAAGATAAATAGCTGTTGAGATCTTAAGTGTGAACAATCAAAAAATTGAAAGAGCAACTATGCCCAAAAACTGTGATCGTCAATGTAATACTGGCTAAATCCCAAATAAGCCACTTGCTTTAGGGAATGGTGTTTATATTTGAGTCTCAGAAAATGTCTACTATTACTAACAAGGGGAGACCACGAAACTTGCTCCTCCTTTTTCAATGCCGTATTTTTAATGGCCTTCGGAATGGTGAACACATCCCTGAACTAGTAGTGGTTCCGTTGAATGGGCCTTAGTTTGGCTGTAATTAATTAATTTTCATGCGGTACTTTTCACAAGCCGGGTATAGTTCCATTATATCGCAGCACTCAGCAGGCGGGTCAGGTGGGGTAGTGGTTAGCATTTACGGCTACCTTCCGGGGGACCAGGGTTCGGGGCTTCGTGATAACTGCATACAGTGGAACCTCGATAAAACGACACCCCACGGTGCACCAATAAACACTCGCTATAGCGAATTGTCGCTTTACCAGAGGTGGCGCAAATAATAGCCAATATACCTCATATTACTCCTTTATTTTTATTTTCTCGCTTAGACCTGTTTGGTGTTTTTTTGGCCATGGTGTGTTCCATCAAATGCTTTCTATTCATGCAACTCATGGACGTGCGGGTATGCTGACGACTGCTTTCTGCCGCCCGAGGAACAAAAGAAGATCAGGCATTCGCGAATGCTAATGCTACAATATTTTCACCAAAATTAACTTATTTATCGAACGACAGTTTACCACATAAATTTGAGACTGAGCACTCCATAAACTTCATTTCTAACAGATCGCTAGCAATTACAGAGATTAAAGAGTCTTGGTGTAAGTTTTTCCGGCGGTGAAACCCTCGCTATGGCGAGAGCCAACACCAAAAGGGCCTCGTAAAAACGAAATTTTTAACATGCTTATTACAGGATCAATTGACGGTGCTTCGGCTATCTCTCGTAATAGCGGGGGTCTCGCTATAACCCGTACTCGCTTTAACGAGGTTCCACTGTATATTGTTGTCTTCGTTGTGATCATACGGCATCAACTTTTTCATTAATTTTAATTGCGACAAGCATAGACATGAGACTATTTTTTTATCATCATAATGGCGTTTAGATATTTAAGCAGTGTCATTTCAAACACGGAGATACGACGACTACACTAGGAAGGGTTGGTGTGCGCCACAATGTTAATTTTTTCATTGCTTATACTGATCAATTTCCACATTAAAAATGAAAACCACTCTATCGAGAGCCCATGCTATTAAAGGCTCGCGGCGATCAACAATATGCGTAAGACATAATTAAAAAGAACACAAAACGATTATAAAATGCCATATTTCTCGAATACTTGTAATTCACTTTACTCCAAAGGGAGTTTACTTAAACAGTACCTATGTGCTAAAAGAACCATTTCGAAATAAAATTTCCATTAATAAATTGGATGAAATAAAAGTTGATGACCCTGGACCGGGCGTGGTGGCGTATAAAATACGTCAATCTTCGAAAACCAAGGAATTCAACATCGTATGTACATTCTGGACTATAATGGTCTCGTGTATTCCTACAATGTACTTTGACTATCTATATTGCGAATTTTCAAAGTTCGAGGTATTGTGGCTAATTTTTTTAGATCAGCAAGAGAAACCCGTCACACGTGGCATATAAATTACGCCGCGCGACCGGCCGTGTACCACCTGTGTACCTTTATATCTGTATCACCTATAAATGTACAAGATTTTACTAATTTCTACAAATAAAGATTAATTTCAACAAAAATCGAGTGTTATCATATCTGCACATAACATGGGCAAAGTACGCCATTTGCCCGGTTGTGTAGAAATAACAGTCACGTCCGCTAGAGGGTTAAAAGCAACAATTACACCAAATGTGTCTTGCGCTCGCCGCTTCCCAAAATCTTCCGTAGCCCTTCCAATATAATAACAAGATGCCCACCAACAAATATCATTTCTTCGAAAAAAAAAGGCCACTGTTTTAGCCCCCCGCTAATCTTTTGGTATGTTTTTGAGGAGAGTAGAAAGTGGAGCTTCACTTCTCCACGTTAGAAATGACACTGCTTAAATACCTTAACGCCTTCAATGATGATAAAAAAAGTCTCATGTCTATGCTTGTCGTAATTAAAGTTAATGAAAAAGTTTACGCCGTATGATCACAATGAAGACAACAAAATATACAGCCATCACGAAGCCCCGAGCCCTGGTCCCCCGGGTGGTATCCGAATACGCTAACCACTACCCCACCTGACCCGCCTGCTGAGTGCTACGATATCATGGAACTATACCCGGCTTGTGAAAAGTACCGCATGAAAATTAATTAATTACAGCCAAACTAAGGCCCATTCAACGGAACCACTACTAGTTCAGGGATGTATTCACCATTCCGAAGGCCATAAAAAATACGGCATTGAAAAAGGAGGAGCAAGTTTCGTGGTCTCCCCTTGTAAGATCAAAAATGCAAAATAAACATATTTTAAGAACTTAACAACTGCTTACAGACTGAGAGAAAACAGATGCTGACTCCAAGCATGGACTCCAATGGAATACAATCACAACTGTATACCTAATCCACTGTGTAGTTTTAACTTTTAATTTTATAAACTGTAACTAGATACAAGATTAAACAGCCATTGCAGCCATAGTTGTCTGGGAATTTCAAATTAAACAAGTAGTTAATGAAAATAGGTTTATTGTTGGCAGCAATCAATATTACAAAGATTGACTAACAATTCAGCCACTTACAGACAAAGGTGTGCCCTCTCCAATTAATGATGAATTGATTCGAGGATAAGATATTTACTGTATTTATTTCCTTACAAAGTGGACGGAACTGGGCATTCACAAAATACCGATTCAACAATCTATTTATACTTTTCATTTTTTCATAGATATGAGAAGCACTAGCACCTCACACACATTCATTGTGAGAAAAACAAGAATTAGTTTAATCTTCTGCCATAGAAATAGTCCCAAACGATAAAACAATGAAAAAATTAAAACCATAATCGAGGAAAAATTCAAAGGAAGAGAAGCAATTATTAGTTTCCGCCAGAAATGTTAAAAACATGGAACTAAGACCTACAACTTGACAACAAAATGTAAAACCTTTGAGAAGAATTCAAACAAATTTTACTTGCATTAAATGCTTGTTTACCAGAATTTAATCAAGAAAAGAGAAAGGATAATTTGCAATGACTTCATTCGGATTACCCCTCAATTAAAAACTAAAAAATTCAAAGCTTTTTATTATTGATTTGAAGAGAAAAACTACTGAACAATATAAATCAATGCAAAGAGCTCCGGTAACATTTGAAGAGTCAAAATACATTACTAAGAAACAAATTTCGAGCCTTGATTAAGTGATTTTCCTCAATTGAAACTTTCGCTTGATTACGCTTCCTATAACTAAAATTGAATTATCTGGGTCTTCCATACAATGATGGGATTGCATTGTTGAACCAATCCAAATCACTGCCACAGGTACCATCAACTGACCAGAATAACAAAACTGTTTACAGTACACCAGACATTGAAGCCAAATCACTTTTTCATAGCATGACCATACCTCACTTTTGATTAACTCACCAATAATTATAAAGTTATATTCTTCCTTAAGTTGCAGGAATTGTCAAATTTTATCCCCAGAGTCTACCAAATATTAAGGGATTGGATTGAAATACAAAATTCTTGGCCATGGGAAAAAATATCCCCTTAAAATGGCAACTCTGGCCAAAAATAAGTAATCCACGAGTGAATGTGTAGGAAATATAGCCCAAACATCTACTTATTGAGCATACTGAGAAGATTCACTAAAGAATCCACAAAAAAGCAACCTTATCGAAACAATCAATCCGAATATTTGCAACTATATCCACAAACAACATGCTATTGCAGACTTCATTACATAGGGATTCACAGAGAAAATAACAATAAGTAAAGCAAAACTGCCAGTGGAATCGGAAGTGGTTGAGAAGAATGGTAGGGATATAAGTGTACAAAATTTTAATTGATCATACAACTCATGTGAACTTGACAAATGTAATTGTACTGTAGGAAGAGTTTCAAAACACTGAATTGATGAAAAAAATATACCCCTTGCCACCAACTGTTGGATTCTAAGACACAAACAGCATTTGAGTAGTTAACTTAAGCTAACTGTAGTAGGCTAGTTGACGAGAAAACTGTATAAGGTTGCAAAGTGACTAGCATTCATGAAAAATGAGAACTGATAAAATACTGTGCCATTGCTAGGGTATTTCACAATTAATATAGGTCTAGTAAATCACATTTTCACAACTCATAAAAGGATTAGCTCAAGATACGTATGTTCTAACTTTTCTAATGATAAATTGTGCAGGATAGATCATGGTATATATGTTATCGACTGAGCTTAAAACTTGAGGCCAGGCTAATTTATAATTGTAAAAGCATCAGCCATGTCACAATCAGTCATATTAAATCTTGGCATCTGGGACACTTTTTTAAAAATATCCAAGGACAGCAATGCAAAATAGATCACTAGATTAATATTTGGACCAGTCATGGACCAACGACCCTTCATTCCTCATTGATTGCGTGACGTGTCAACTCGAGCAGCATGTGAATCTTGATTAGTTTAACAGGGTTAAAAATTAAACTATCCATAAATAACAGGGTGAAGTAGATGCAAAATAAAATGCATTCAACCAACCAAACAATAAAGATATAACATATTGCCGTGGAACACTGATCCATAACCTACCGCTGAAAAAAGCAGCTTATACTAATTTCAACCCAGAAAGCTTGATGATAAAGATGACAATAACTTTGAGATAGGAAACTTCCGAGTTACCTAAACATACAAATTATTTCCATGGATTTTTTCTATTATCGTTCCTTTACTCCATAATGTCACCGAAAAAAAATATGGAAATAAATAAAAAAACAATCACTATTGAAGCTCATTAGTCATTACAGAATGAAAAAGTATTTAGTTCCGAATTTCAATTGATAAGAAGTGTCTCCCGCCAAGAAACAGAAATGAAGAATTATATTCAAGGACTTGTTAAAAGAATAAAAATAGCGCTAACCTTTTTCACTCCTACCGAATTAATGGAAAAAAAACTAATTGCCCATAAATTTTCACCGACAGTTAGATTTTCACTAACGTAGAAATAAAGTGAATCTTCAGAATAATTTCAGAATGAAATGCTCACGTGTTAACAATAAGCAACAAAAACAAAGGCTAAAGGTAGTGGGAGAGAACGGAATTTACTGCATCCAAAACTGATGGAAATGCAACAAAACTTAATGAGAAAAAAGGTTATTTAAAAACTTAAGCTGATAAAATATTTTTTGCAAAATATTAAAAATCTTTACACCAAGCTTATTCTATCACATATTTGAAATTATGGGGTTGTTTTCAGACAGCACACTTTGATCTTAACAGCTCCAACAAATTTACCGGTCTCTGTGAAGGCACCACCGATGATGATCCACCAGGAGATACACGAGGTAAAGGAGTCTTTGGTGGAGAGGAGTACTCATGTTCTCTGCCACTGAGCCTACGCTCACTAACTCGTTTCAGAGGACCAAGGACAGGAGCATCTTCTTCATCATCAGTCATCTCACCAAATTCTGCCAACCCAGCTGACACAATCCGGTCATTGATATGTACATCATCTATCCCTGTAGTGTCTGTCAGGCCCACACTCAAACAATTGTCCTGCAAGCAACAATAACAAGACAATAGATGGATTATTGGTGAATTATCTTTGTTAAAATTCATCAATAAAGATAAAGAGTCAACAATAGTAGTGTGAAACAGTAGTGACATATTGTTGTCTCTTCACATTTAACAAGATATCACTGAGAGATAATAAAAATCAAATCTAGGCAATTATGAGCAGAAAATATTTTATTCCAGCCCATGAAAAGTAAAAATGGCTACCTTAAAGTTTCATAGATTAATCATCACATACACAATGATAAAATTACCTACCTATGACATAAAATGGCATTCTCAACCTGAACTCTGCTGTTAGCATAACAAATACTTTGAGCATATTTTAAAAGCACTAATAATCTAATTAGCTTCCTTTTGAGTTCACTTGATGATATAGGTCAAGATCCTCCTATGAGAATTTACAAACTATACCTTCAGTTGAGGAGACACCTAGTGGTAATCACTAAAGTAATGGCTTATTGTCTGTACCAAAAGTATGGAGACTCGAGTTTGAACACTTATAAAAACCATACCCTTTAAGCTTTTTTCATGATATTGGTACGATTACTTTTCTTGTTATAATAGGGTTGTTCACCATACTTTTTTTATTTAAGAAATCGAAAGATCGTACTTCAGAAGAAGCAATGACAATTATATTATGCTATTTTCTTCATTGTACATGTTTAGAGAAGGCTTTAAAGAGTGACAAATTTTACGTTACGCCAAAAAGCCCTACTTCCATCTTGAATTGATGTGTGACGTCACAAGCCTGTAGATGCCCTACTGCAGTGGCTCAGCAGGGTTATTCCACTATTTTTAAAGATCTCCAGCGTCTGCCGCCAGATCAGTGTTTAACACCTTGAGTGCGGCATGACGTGATATCACGTCATGATGCGCTATCCCCTGGTGCTGATGACGTGATAACACGTCATGCGTACCCAGAGGGTTCCGGCCCTCTGTAAGAGCTCAGTTCAGTTCTATTATGACATTTTTCGACTCTAAGTTGCTCAGCAAGGATCTAGCAGCGTATTTGTGAACGCCGTTTCAAGCAACCTTTCCTGGGAGGATCGGGAGAAATTTTTTCTTTTATCTTAAGGTAAGCCAATTTCCATTCATTTTCCCCTGTATTTTATGCTATTATTTTTATTTCTTTCTATTAATGCGTGAGTATAACAAATTTTATTTGAGTTATACTTTACAAGTAATATGTATTTACTATCTGGAACTTAATTATGTGTGTTTATTAATTTTTTATTACGTTTTTATAATATTTAGCGATAATATAGATATTTTTTTCCATTCTTCCTTTTTTTAGCTCTCTGCCTTCTCTAGGCGAATTTACACGAAGGAGGATAGAGGGAGCTCCTGGAAGAGATGGGCATCAGGCATTCTCTGTAGACTCCGAGCTAGAAATTTTGAGAGGAGGGTGGGGAGGAGGTTGAACCCTCACATTCAGATACTCCGTTGCCTCCTCCTACTCCCGATCCCTTTGTCAATCCCTGGCCCATCCCCTTTGTCCTATTCTTTCCCTGAACCTTCTAACAATACCGTCAGTCCTTCTCCATCCCAACGTCCTTTGCGGTAGACCCGTGGACCTGTAGTTCAGTGACCCCTCAAAATATCACTTTCATAGAAAACCCAGCTCTCACCATTCCACCCCCTTCCAACGACCCAAGTGTTTTTGCGTCTCCTTTTCCCAGACACCCTCTTTCGTATACAGACATACTTTCTTGTAGTCTCCGAAAGAATAGGTTAGGAATTGGAAACAGTGACCTATGAAGAGTTTTACCTTCATAGGCCTAATATTTCACAAGGTAGGTATTCCTATAACCAATATATCCGACTAATGGAGCATTGCTATCTTGTTTGACCTGCTTTGCTTTCATGAGTCGTGATTGATTCTTTAGCATTCTTCAAGCACTTCATTTTTCACCGAACACCGGCCAAAACGATTCAGAGCCTGAAGGTTTCCTCTAAATATCCGTCAATTTAGATTAATTTCACTCCTCCATTGATTCCCTAATAATTCCTTCTTGAAACTATGCACTCTTTTTCATGTATCGTGAACCCGCCTAAAAGATTCCCCTTTATAAATTCCGTCTTTCTGTCATTAGATCCTTTATTATTCCATCCTACATTCCTTATCCCAAGCCACTTTTACCATCATTATCTCAATCCCACTTCCCTGAACTCATCCAAGAGGCAGAAAGAAGTATCGATGGTGCAATATTGCACTATTGCGGTGCAAGCACTCTCGGGCGTAGGAAAGAGACCGCAGATATCTACACTGGCTGCAAGGATTCTCCTCTACTCTGTCCCGAGCTTTTTTCTTTCTTTCATCAGAAGGCATAAATAGTATTATATATTTTTGTATCATATTTTGCAAATAGCATTATAGGCTAAATATATTGTTATAAAATTTGTGAGAGAGGTATTTCCTACATTGGTAAAACATACATGGCTGTACGTAGTTGTATGTAATATATAATTTGAAAATGGTTATCATTTCGATTGTAATGAAATTGTTTTGGGTAAATATAATATTTTTTTCATGTCATGTGATTCCTTTTTTCAATAGACTAGGGCTGCTTCATAAATAAGAAGTAACTAGAGATTTCTAAGCACGATGGAATTAGTTTTTCCCTCGTGTAATTAGAAATAAAACGTTGCTTTCGGTAATCGGGTACGTAATAATGGGCATAGATGCTGAAAATCTATTCCTAGCAGTACGTATTATTGAATGGTTTACTCGAATTGATATTATTATGCACCAAATGAAAAAAATATTATAGCTGAAAAAATTTACATCATTTTCAGATTTTCGCAGAATATTCGTAGTCAGAACCACGATACGTGGCCTAAATGAAGATTACTTGTGAGATATTTGCTTGTAAATAGGTACTATTAGTTCCAGTTTTTATGTATTAACTTTTAACTCAGTCGCATCATATTGCATAAATATGTCATTTGCTTGAGTTCAGAAGATAGTAATGAGGAAGTTATGGGTTGATTATTTCTATTTCCACATCCATTATTATTTCGGCACCGGAATCTCCACCCCAGCGACCCAAAAAGGACACGTGTCATCAAAATCTTTCCTCATACCTTCCTCATCTTTTTGATGTGCCGATGGCACTCCCGAAAAAGCTATTCCTTGTTCTTACAAGCGGACCGACTAAATTTTACTCTCACCCCTCGCTTCATCTCCGTACCCCGTCCAACCTTAGAACAGCCGGCAGGAGTGGTGCACGTGAAGAGACACCATAATACACCGTCGGAAAATAATCTCGAAAGCGGAGTGCCAACCATCTCAAGCACCTGCAGTGAAGGGGCTACATAATGGTATGTGAAAACCATTTTCGTTAAATATCTGATGCTTACAGTTAGTCGTATGTGAAGAAAGGAATTGGAGCTGAAAACAAGAAACGAGTAAAGGAATTTGTGACGAGAATAGTGGCTTCAGAGGAAAATGTAAAAATTATTCAATATTATAGAACCCTACCCCGACACTTAGGATTTCTAGTACATACAAGGAATACGCCGAAATATCTTGCCCAGAACTACCATCATAATCAAACAGCTGTTCACGGAAACTCCTTGTATTTATAACTTGCAATACATTCATCTAAGCCAAAAATTTCCCTATGGCAGTGGCAAAATACCAATGGCGATACCAGTAGAACATTGCAAACTCATTTTCCTCGTATTTTCTTGGATACATAGCGCACAAAAAAATTGAAAGAAAACGGTGGCGCGGGGAAAAAGCCGACAGTATGCAACCCGCATTACGTTTATATCCCGCTGTGCGGGTGACGTGATATCACGTCATAAATAAAAAAATTCATAGCTAACAAATTAGGGCCAAGAAAATTTTTTCATTATTTTTCCCAGCTCTTTTGGCACCCATGCATGCGTTTTGCATTAAAAAACGACAGCCGCACCGGGGGTCAATTTTGAGTTTTACATGGTCAGCATTGAAAGTGTTAAAGAAAATCCAAATTTATCCTATGATAAGAGTAATAATAAGCAAAATTACCCTTACTTGTACATATTCATTGTTCATCATATCACAAATAGCACTACAACGCACACATTTCACGAGCTGTCTTTTTGATACTTATAATCAGTATATGTATTTCAAATCAACTGATTCAATGAAAAACTTGGCTCACAATAAATATAAAACACTATTATGTAACACTAATAAAACATGACAATCGGTTTTCCAATCACTCTGCACACACTAAGGGAGCGATTCATAGACGACACTGAAATTGCTCACTTTACAAAGTCTCTCTTTACGGTAAAGTGAGACTTTAACTAAAGTTGTTTCAGAGTCGTCCCAAGGATCTCACTTTATAAAGTGGCACTTTAGCTCCTAAAGTCTCCATCGTGCATTGAAATTTTGAATGTTGGCAATGAACGCTGCAAAAAAGTGAAGAAAAAGATGACACACGATATTAAATGCGTACTTGTTTACATGTTTCTGGCGACTGGGTTTTCGTGTTATATTTTGCTAATATTTTATTAAGTTGCATTTTCTCGTTTTCTCATACTATGTGCAAATGTAAATGAATACTGCGTCATTGAAAGCTTATCCCCACCAGCTTTTTTGTACGTTAATGACTGAGTTGGCTGAATAAAAGCTCACTTTTAATTAGCTTCGTGCATTGGTAATGCCCTTCGATGTTTCCAGCGAAGTAAATATTCTAATGCTGATATTTTCACGTCATTATATGATCATTTTCTATGATTAACTGCATGCGGTTGTTTGGACTTCATGATAGTCGAAGTTTGATGGTGTACGTTCATTGAAGGTGGGTGAAATAGTGAAATTCTCTCGCGTTAACTTGAAACTGTACCAATTAATTTGAAGATTTACCGATCAGAGGTTGCCTCAGTTGGACGTATATTTTGAATGAGGTATGGGTGTTTGTTGAATTCTTTTGTGCTTACCAATATTTTAATTCTTGGAATGTTGACCTAAGGGGTTATATATTCTAGAGAAATGGACGTGAATGTACATTCAAGAATATCTATATCATCAAAACCAATGAATGAATAGCCACGCAATGAAACATGTTGAATGTGACAATGGACTTATATCAATAAATATCTCTTTGTCTAATTCAAAAGATGCCTCGACATATGTGAATACATAACCCGAGTATCCATTCACGAATTTTGTAGTAAAAAATGTCAATAAAGTCTGTGATGCTGTGTAAATAAAATTTCATAACATTCCTACATCCTCGAGAAAACATTGCTTTGCTGCAGATGATATGACAATGAAGGAAAGTATGTTTCACTTTTTATTGCTGCCTTTCATGACGAGATCTTATATCATCATGGTGAACATTCAAATACATAGTCCAAAAACGAAACAGAAACTCGCCTCTAGTTTCAAAATCACATAAACATGTTAAACGTGATATGGAGGCATACGGAAAGAGTACATTAAGCAAATATTGAATGAAAACGCTTAAAATGCAATGCAAGGTATAGAAACTAGCATTTGGCCGGTAAAACGACATGAAAATCAAGTCTTTCCTTACGAAGGCTATTGACGCCAATGTAAACAGAATTTCGCTATCATATTCAAGTATCTTTAAAGAAAATTCTAGAACATAAACGCATAAATAACCTAAGAACTTAACAATTAGCTTGTATACAAAATCAACACAAATTATGCCAACCTGTTCAACCACTTACTGTGTTGTAATTATCACACGACCGATAGAGTTACACTTCAATATAAGTAATGGGTCATCTCCATCAATACTGATTCCATATATTTTCAGGGAAAAGACATATATTACGTGTCTGGTTATTTCTTGAAACTCGCCAGTCTGCTGCTGTGTTCTCACCAAAAAATTAGTTCCTATTAATTTCCGTAACCTAAATATATTCATATTTCAACTTCAATAACAGCCGGTGCAGCCATATTTATTCGTCCGTAAAGGACACTTTAGCCCTAAAGTGAGCTCCGGTTGGGCAATTTACGGTAAATTGACGATTCGGCCATTTTGCTTCTAAAGTGGCGTTTATGAAACGGAAAAAGCAGACTTTAGCCCGGCTAAAGTATACTTTAGCCTATAGTGCTGTCTATAAATCGCACCCTAAAAGATTTTGCACTCCTTGAAGTTCGAAAGGATTCTCCACACCTCACTTCCCACTCATCACTAACGACTTAGAATCAGTTTATGTTATTTCACATTGACATTGTGAAGACAATGAAATTAATAGGCTGAAACAAATTATTAAACTAGCTAAACCAGTTATTGTAACATCAAAAAACTTCGAATTTCACTTTCACTCTTACCGTAACCAAAATATGACCAAAACAAAAACAAACAACAGCGCAACGAAATTCGTGAAATGTAAACACAGGCGAATGCTCAAAATGAATTGGCAATTATAGGTAATAAAATCAAACAGAACTTAGAAGCGAACAAACGGATGAAAATTAATATACGTTCGATGTATCCCTAAAGTACAACTAGCTCAAATATGAAACATATCCCCTTCGCAATAGTTAGATACCTTAGATCGAAATGTATAGGGTTGATTGAACCAGCATGGAAGAAATAAATAATTTCGTTGAAGATGTTACATTCACAACTCACTTCACTATTGTCGCTTAACTCTTTACTTCATCGTCTATATGCAATCATTCACTTAGGGGTACATAAAGGGCACAAATTGTGTTCACTTGCACTAGAGGCATAATGAAAGTTCACTGCACATAGTTTCCTCGCAAATGCAGCTATACAAAAAACTTTCAATTCCTGTCAACGCTACATACGTTGCCTGCCTAACTTGAAGAATGGATTTTATGTCGCCTTGATCCATCCGGAAGTTTCATGCACAACATAGGCCATTTCAAAATAAGGAATAACCTTGGTCAATGTCCAGTCGGCATGCCGAGTGCTCAGCTTGGCATCGAGGGTACAGGCCAGCCAGGCCAGGCGTACAGGCTTTCTACGTCATCACCTCTATTTCAAGATGGCGGACCGTTTTTAGCAGCGTTGAAATTGTTCGCATTTTGATTGCTAATAATTCCACCATTACTTTTTCAACGCATCTGTAATTAATCCCAATCAAAATGAAATTACATCAGAAGTGATATCCATTCATTTTTTGAGACCGTTCTGATAGGCTTGAACAACCCTATCCTGTTCATTAATATGAGTGAAACATTTTTACCCTAATAGTTAAATTTAGATATTAGAGGATAAACCAAAAAAGTACCAGTTTTTCAAGCCTTTCTCAGTAAACCTCAACTTTAAATAATGGTCAACATTAAACACACATTAATAACTTTACCAAGTTTGTCATGGATTAAGGCTCTTTGGGCATTATTTTAAGTTTTAATCTGTCTACCACAATTAGAACAATTGCTATTGTATTTTTAATGAAACAATATTTTCTTAGCAACGGTCGCCAATACAAGCTGAATTTTGACATTGTTGTCATTGGCTAGTCTTCCATATCTATGTACACCTGTTATCAATTGTTCACAAATATGCGTTGATTTTATAACCATTTTCATTTTTTACTCAAGGAGATGAGCGTCAACTGCCCCAGTAGCCTAGTTGGTCACCGTTAAGTTGCAGCGAGATAGCAAACGTCATGCTAAGGTTGCGGTCACAATGGTCCATCACCGTTAACATTAAACGTTGCAGGCATGTCACATTTGTGATCGTCAACTTGTGACTGGCCTGAAACCAATTATCAACTTCGGACAGTAACCATAACTTTGTAACAATATCGTCAGAAAAATAACATCATCATAGCAGTCTAAGCCACGGCCGCTGGAGGTGGATATGTTGATTGTAAGTTGATGTTATAGATGGCACGTCATTCATTTATGTAAATTGAACAATTTTGATGTTTTTTAATGTCCACTATGCTTTTATATACAATAACTTTATTTCTTCATAAATACAGGAAAATTCGTCATTTGGGACTGCCTGTGCTTGTATTTTAAGGTGAATACCAGTGAATATAACTTTTGCTCGCTGCTTGGAGATTTCTACGAACATCTTTTGCGCCTAAATAGTGTTAGTTTTAACGTGACAACTCTCGTCCATCTACTGCTGATAATCACAGCGCCAGTGGTTGTATTCCACTACGTTTGACAAGGTTGAAAAATATTGATCAAGAGTTGTAATTATCAGCGTTCCATCATGATTGAATAGTAAACAGTGCTACTACACTATTGATAAATGTCTGACAGTAATGTAAAAATTGTCAGTGGCATTGCAGTACCATCCTTTGCAACTGGGGTGGTAAAAACAGCCAGTAACAATAATCCTTTTTGCATGCACTGCCTTCCCCTTGGTGTTGGGGAAGAGCTAGAATTTTCCTTGTTATGAGTTGAAAAATCATTATAAATCAACTTTTGAGCATTTTCCGATAATTACTGTATTTCTTTTCAAAGGATAAGAGCAGTTGTCCCTTCCATTCACACACATTACTCTGTTATTTAAATGCTTACAACTTCATTTACTGGGTGTGTACAACTTTCACGATGAATTGTATCCTTAAAAAATATTTGTCTGCAAAATTCGGACTGCAAATGATTATAATTTGAGCTTTTTACAAACACAATAATAAGCCTAATGGTGTCAATCATGGGCATATTGGTAGTGAAATTATTATTACAGTATCATTCAAATTTATATCAGGATATAAATTTGAATGGTCCTAATGGATGAAATACATTGAGATCATTCATATTTCTCATGGAAGAAAGAATTTAAAAAATCAATTAAAATATATTCTTAAGAAGAAAAATAGTCAAATTGGTTTCGCTCATGATAAGTCAAGCTGAGGAAAATTGGAGATGGGTGAAAAATTAACAAAATTGATAACATGACATATAAAAACAAAATGACACTCACAGATTTTTTTATCCGAGTAACAGATGCAACAGTCGGTCGATTGCTAATGAGTCCAATAAAAAAGGTCATGCATTCACTCGTCCATTCTGGTTTAGGCATTGCATCAGAACCTTGTGACCTTCTTAGTTTTCTCCATAAGCCATATTTAGGTGGTCGAATATTGGTTAGGCGAGCAGGTAGAGCTTGCATGGGTAGATTTGCAAACCTCACATCCAAGAAGTATATTTCTGATTTTGGGATCTTAGCTTTTGAGCCATAGTCAACATAAAAAACCTAAAATGAAGAGATTCAATAATTAATGGAATGAAAAAAAAAAACATTTCAATGCAGCAGTATGACAGTTAACTAAAATTGTACACATTTTTCATAGGCCAGGATGAGCATATTAACATCAGCTGAATCTATTTCTGTGTGCATAGAAAAGGTTTCAGTCACCAATAGGGTAGTTTCCTTCATCAAAGAAAACAAAAGGCATTGATTGCGATTCGTTAACCACCATTAGTTTTAGGGATGAGTCGATTCCAAATGTCGATTCTCGATTCCACCGATTCTCGGGAACGGAATCGGAATCGAGAATCGATCGCCTAAAGTCGATTCCGATTCCATCGTTTCCAGGAAGGTAAATGTTTTGAGCATAGACTATAAGTTTGGGGCATAAAGGCTGCCACACACCTAAGCGGCCGCGGTGTCAGCCTTCCCCGCGCGGAGGATACGCCCGGCACGCGGGTGCTGCGACGGGCATGCCTAAGAGGCCTCGGAAACATGAAAATGTCGGCAAGAGTGGCATTATGAATCACATTCGGAGAATTCATCTGGACCACCAATTTTAAAGTATAATAGATCGAAATATATTTTGAATGGTATTGGTAGTCTGATGATAATAAAAACGTGCAGAGAGCGAGTTCTCCTGTGAAAACGTTTCTTATAAATACGCGCTGAGAGCGGGTGTTTTACATATATAACTTTTTTTAGACTAACACGCGTCTGCGTCAATAATAAAAAATTTAGACATTCGCGTTTGTATAGCCCAGTTTCATCAATGCAACCCTTGAGATACCAAGTTGATACTTGCTTGGCATAAGCCGCCGCGGCCTCCGGGCGGACTCGACAGGTTGCCTTCGTCCGCCACCGCGCACCCGCCAGGCTGCTCTCGTATGTATGGACGTAATGAACGCTACATTATTGTTTAGCCACCGTTATTGTTATACTGTTATTTTTAGGGATGGTCGGATCGGATACCTCGGACCCAAATATCTACGGATATATGCCCTTCATCGGATACATCGGATCCAAAGTCGCGGAAGACATCAGATCTGGATCCGAAATTTTAAATAATAGCTTCAGTGAATGCAACGCCCCATCAGGATGGATAGAGTTCCGATTCCCTCTTCGAATGCGCCGTCGCATGCGATTCTTGTCCTACTCATGAACCTTTTTGTTTGAAAGCTCTCGCAGAGGTTACGAGTAGAATTTCAGCCGTGGCCAGAATTTTCAGCCAGAAAATAAAAAAGGCAAAATACGACTGGCACATAGTGTGACTCTTCCCAAGAGATTAAACAATCATCGGGGGAATCTCAGCGCCGTAGGATAATAACGTAATAACCACGTCAAAAGTAACTACGTCGCGGATTTCAGAAAACCACCTTTGGCCGTCCATCAGCCCGTGCCTCTATTGTTGTTTTTTCGTATCCGAAATCAAACGGATCATAAATCATTGTCTTCTAAGAAAAATATCAAATCACACGAAAACAATTGACGCGTATTTCATCCCTACCTCGTCGCACCAACTGACCTTTTTAGGGCTACCTGCTTCAATTCTCCGTTCCTAGACGAAAAATGCTAGGAGAGTGACTTCTGGGCCCGAAGATATCTTGATAGCTTCGACAATAAGATGACATGCACGAGATTTAAAAAAGAATTAGACCAAACGAGACGCATTCCTGACGATAGTTCTGTTTATTTTTCAGCTGTAATTGAATGCCGCTCAGTTTTCTATCTACAATTCTACAATTAGACTTTACTGATATGCAACATTGTACAAGCAGCACAATTTTCAAAGAAACAAGCGCAACATTAATCCCTCAAACAATTAGAGACGGATTGGAAACGCCAACTACATATATCACGTAGTGCGCCCGGCTTCACTTTCAAGGCAACGACGCGACGTCACCGAAGCAAAATATGACTCCGAACCGAACCGTGTGTGTGCACTGTGGCGTAAATTATCGCGAGGAAGTGCTAAATCCACCTCACCATACTTAAGCATTTTCGGGTGAAACACAAGTCCGTATGCGATGAGAAAGTAACATTCGGGGGAAACGTGCGTGAGGAAAATTTGAATTCAGTCGATGGCAGGGGGGGTAGCCAGGAATTTTGTTAAGAGGGGGTCCAAAACCAGGGGGGAAATTTTTAAACAACAGGGTACAAAGGAGAGGGTTTCAAACTAATTTTAACACACTTCATAAAAGAAAAAAAATCATTTAGCAAAGATACATTTTTCTCTCATTTTTCATTTTTGTAAATTCATGACTTTTAAATATTTTGTTTCCTTTTATGAAGGAAAGTAATTGTGTTTTTATATTTTGGGGGGTCCTCTTGCTACGCCACTGGTCTGTGGTTCATCCTAAGATTTTTCCTATTTTCATTTCCAAACCCAAGTGTAACAGTTTAGGCCCTGAGTATGTAAAGATGTTTTTAAAAAAAACTTGAAATCCCATAAAATTTTTTTTAACTTATAAAAATATTAAAATGTGTATGAAAATCTAAAAATCATTCCATTGATTGTATGTATCCAGAATAAACTTGAATAATGACTTTGTTTAATGACAGGAATTTGAAAATGCCTTTGGATTCAAAAATATCCGATTCGAAAGATCTGGCTCCAAAAATCCTGGATCCGTCCATCCCTAGTTATTTTATTCCATTCAATTCTTAAATTTTTATGATAGCATGCTACAGATGAATTAAAATCCCACCTGTTAGAAGGAATAAGAATCGATGGAATCGGAATCGAGAATCGGGAATCGATTTGAAGGAATCGGAATTGGAATCGGAATCGAAAAAAAGTGGAATCGACTCATCCCTAATTAGTTTATTCATAATATACAAATTATTTGGTTTTGGAAATACCGGTTTACACGAATGGCAAGGGTCAATTTTATCCTCATTTGAAAAAGGCCAGATTGGCGCCCATGCGATGCCACTCCACATGACGTCACAGGGACCTAGTTTCTATACGAGTAGATAGGAGTTTTACATCGTCTGAGATTACTAATGCATGCATGAGGCACAGAGCTCAGGGAAACATCTCTTAATAATCACTTATTAAAATTGCCTATGGTCGGAAAGTTTCCTTCGTTTGATAAGGTATTAATAATACTTATTTAAGGCAAGTGCTACCTGCTAGCAGCCTGCATCACAGCGGAGCACATATCCTCGCCCCATGTTCACCTCACACAGAGGCAGTAGGAACCAGAATGACGTCACACGGGCTTTTCCCAGCATCCATACTTAGCCGTTGCGTTTTCGCGCGCTTGAAAATTTTCACTTATCATTTCATCGAGAAAAATAGATGTTGTAATTTAAAAATCTAAAAGCATGAAATATGTACTCCAGGAGTAATAATCTTTCGATTTAGGCAATTAGAAAAAATAGGAAACCACCCTATTAAAAAAACTCAAATCATCAGTGAAGTCAAGTCCCAAGCAGGTGATATTGTTACCACAACTTGTAAGCAATATGACAATTATTCTCAATGGATTACCATCACAATTGTACATTGGGTCTAAGTTTCTTTAATAATTATACATGAAATCACAATTTGCTACTCTCAATGTACATATATGAAATATTCTTCAAGCTACTCATATGAAACCTTGCAATGACTAAGTGCATATTAAAAAAAAAAGCTCAAAAATATTTGGTAAATCCGCTGTATCTATTACTGCATACACAGGCAGATTTTGGGGGTGGGAAGGTGCCCCACGGGGTCACATGTCCCCCCTCAAATTGCTTAAAAAAATATAAAAGATTTATAATACAGTTATCATTACTTTAGTTTTGTTTTACAAATTGCAGAGCCTCAATCATTTAATTTCATTTTAATAGCTTCCATAATAAAATAAGAATATTTCGTACAGTAACTGTTGCACAGTGTTTTTAATCTGAAATATGAGAAGACCGTTAGCCTGTCCCCCCCAGAAAAAAATCCTGGATCCACCCTTGGCTATATACATATGATTGTAGTCACTGACTGCACAACTCAAAATTTTCAGACTCAAAAATCTTTGCTTATAAAAGTGAGTGGCAAAAGAGTTCAAACATCAGGGTGGTCACCAAGTATCAAACTGTAATTCTTAGATTTTACAAGACTACCGTATAAGCTTGTGTAAGAGACGCACCTTTTTTCCCAGACATTGCACCCGAAAATGGGGGTGCGCCTCTTACATAAACTTCTTATCTCCTCCCCTCCCCTTCACCGGTCGCAAGTCCAAGGGGAACTGAGTGGCCTTGGTTTTCAGCGTGAGTCAGTCATCTGAAACCCTGGGTCAAAATCAAGCGGCAGGCAGGGGAGTTTATCCCTTAGTGACGTATTTTTAAAATGCTCCTGTTTGAATTTCTTGCAAGCATCGCGCCGTCACGTCGGTACCCCAGAGGTGAACATTGAAAAGATCGCGCGGGGTGATTCGCTCCGGAGCGCGCGCTAAATTTACTGCCACGAGTGGGCATCCCGCGGCATTTATACTGCATAGTGTAATCGCTTATCAAACGTATAGAAACGCGTCGTTTTGAAGGACATACCTGGTTAATAGTCAACATCTGTCTTGCCGAGCAATTTCCATTACGTTGAGCACCTGATTTTTCAAAAATCATCTTCAGACGCTAATATGAGGATTTTTGCAACTGAAAATTATATTGGTGTCTAAACCTGCGGTTTAAAAAATTCGAACGAGTGTGTTCATTGTTGGACTAAATGGTGGATAGAAGAAATCGGAAATGCTTATAAGTGAAGAGCGCTGAAGGCGAGGTCGAGGGGAAGGAGCGCGCTCCCTCCCCTCCGTATTTCAAGCTACGAGGCTATGAGCGAAGGAGCAAGGGAAGAACACGTCCGATCTTGCATGTGACGTCGTTCCCTTTAATTCGAAGGGGCGAAGGCGCAGCAATGTGATATACGCAGTTTGCGTTGCCTGAAGTTTCCAGTCCGTCTCGTCTTGTTTGAATGCGCTTATGCTACGCTTGTTTCTTCCGAAATTGTGCTGTTTGGACTATGTTGAATTTTAGTAGCCTTGTTTTAGCTATAAATCTTTGTGTCAATCAATTAGAGCTCAAAAAACTTAAATGCTGTCAGATATACATCGCGTTAGGTCAAATTCTTTTTAGAACCTCGTGCGTGTCTTACGATTGCTGAAAGATATCGAGATATCTCCGAGCTCAGAAGGTGACTCACCTAGCATTTGACCTCCAGAAACTCGGAAAATTGAACCTGGTAGACCGAAAAAGGTCAGTTGGTGAGATGGGGTAGGGATGAAACACGTTTCAATTGTTCCCCTGTAACTTGAAATTTTCCTATTTTCCTGTGGAGTCTCGGAAAGGAAAAAAACGGCAGATGCATTGGCTGATGGAGGGCCGAGTGTAGTTCCGTTAGGCCCCTTGCACGCACACCGATTTTGGAAAGCCGGTAAAATATCGGCCGATATTTTACCGGCGAAGCGATGCTTGCACACACGCCAGATTTTTACCGGTCAAACGATAAGTTGCTATGTTTTTTAGCCGGCGCCGGCGATCCACAGTGACAATGGCCGGCAGCTAATCGGCATTTTGCCGGTGCCGGCGCGTGGTCGGTACGTGTGCAAGCTCCAATGCTCTCCCATTGTTCACTATTGGAATGTGGACGGCCGATATTTTACCCGCCGTCCAAAATCGGTGTGTGTGCAAGGGGCCTTAAATCTACGACGTGGTTATTATCCTACGGCACTGAGATTTCCCCGATTGTTGTCCAATCTCTTGGGAAGGTTCATGCTATGTGCCTGTCGTGTTTTGCCTTAAAATTTTCTACGGCTGCAATTCTATTGCAATACTTCTGCGAGAGCTTTTAAACAAAATTGTTCGTGAGTAGGACAAGCAACGTAGAGCGATGGCGTATGCGAAGAGAGGATCGGAACTCTTTCTACTCCCTCTTATGCCGCTATCACCGCCGCAGTTATCAAAATTTCCTCTTTCAAATAGTACTGAAAGAGGAAATTTCGATTACTGTCGAAATTCCAGGCATACATCTGCAACACCGCATGATAGGATTTAAAAAAATGCCGCAAAATTTTTTCTTCATAGCTCCGATGCTCAAAATAGGGGTGCGCCTCTTACACAAGCTTATACGGTATTTGTGAAATTTCCAATAATGTTTCTTAGTGTGCATTTTATTGGATAATCACCTTATCAGGAGACAAAAATGAGATAAGTTCGGTAAGAACCTTATACAGAAACGGTGCACCTTTTCTCCAGAAATGCCAGTGAAAAAAATGAAGTTGTGTGCCTTACACGAATCCTCCAAATTTTTATGCAAGCAGCGTTCCATTTTCCCTCAAATTCTTATAGTTTATTATGGCATTCTCCAGGGTTTAGCATTGAAACAATGAAACCTTAGCAGGAATTTCATTTCTAACATTACTTAACCTAATTAATCATGGAAACGTAAATTTATTACTTTAGTAATGAATCACGAGTTCCTATACTAGACCGCACCCAAAAAATATTAGGAAAGTTTTTTTTCCTCACGAGCTGGCCCAAAAATGGTGGTGCGCGGGATAAACGAGGGCACAGCTACCACGAGTAAATACTGTACATATTCCCGATTTTGATGAAAAAAATTTGTTTTCAAGTCCTATACCTTATCGGAAAACCACAAATTGATGTCTAGCAGCTAAATCTACATACTGAAAGGTTTTTTTCCCCTCATGCAAGGAAGTGAAAGGGTAAGGAGGAGTGGGAGGCATACAAAAATTCATTAATAATGTTCTCGAAATATGATTTAATGCTTTCCCGGCGAATAATGTGGGTAAACTTTTCTCGGGAAAATTATTTATTGAATAAATCAATATTCAGCCCTGAAGATGAGTGCCGAGACGGTACTTGAAACGTTGGCCGATATATAAACATTAACCCGGTGGGAATCCCGAGAAAAGTTTACCCACAATAATGTTCTCCTTTCCATGTACACAATTTAAAATTTCCAACTGTTCTTACGCTTCAAGTCTGTACCCTTAATAATCTATACTCGATAAACTTTATAAAAATTTAAAAGTTTCCTGTACGTGAAATCATAAAATTTAATTATTAATTTTCTTAATGAAACAATTTTATAAAGTTGTGCCAGAAACAATCAGTGATACAATTTGACAAAAACTCACTTCAGCATGGCTCAATGATGGTAAAGCTGTTATAATTCCACGGTGCCATTCAGAAAAAGGATCGGGATCAGGAGGAAATTTTGCAGCACAATACTGACCAATCATAATGGCAGCACTTGGTATCCTATAAACTGTAGGCCCATTGCTGTTATAGAAATCCCTATAATGAATAAATCAGAAAGTAGTCATTTCACAAGGAAAATCAATCCGGACCTAAGGAAAGTCATTGTATGTATGATCACACCGAATGCATTAATAAAAAAAAATTTTGACAATCATAGACTCCAAAATGACTCACGAAAAAATTCAAAATTTAGTTCTCATTATTTTCTGAGCACATCTCGTATTGAAGGAAAGTTTTTCCAATTAATTTCCCTACGTTAAATAGAGAAAGGCTATCCCAATGTTTTTTCTTACATTTCTGCAAGGAATATCCAACACACTATTAGGATTTGATAATGATAAATTAAAATTCAGGAAGACTTACTCCCATATTTCAGCTAAGGTTGAGAACAAGCAAAGCACATCACTTCATTGAAACAAACTATTATGGTCCATTCATGTTCACATGGTAAAACATGCATACTTACTGCAAGTCATCCATCATAGCCTCAAATTGAGCTCTCAATTCAGTGCTGAAGATTTGATACCAGAATTTTGATGGTGACGTTACTTCAGTCACTTGCAGATCAAAACTACAGCCAGGAGCAAGGCCTTCAGGTAACTCTTGCAGGGGTATCCCCTCTTTGTAACCAACTACTCCCATTGGATAAAGGGCAGAGATGAAGTCACCATCCTGAAAGATATTGAAACCCAACATTCATGATAAATCTGAAAACCAAAAATCTCTTCATCTTCAGCTAATTTCAAACTGTCTCAAGAGCCCTTGCAAAATTTGCAAAATGAGAGTTTGAAGTGTTACAGTAGACTCTCATTAATACGAAAAACGTTATTACGAAGTTGTCGTTTTTCTGAAGTAAATAATTGGTCCCGACGAAAATGCTAATCCAATCTATAGTAAAAGAAACATTATTACGAAGTTACGAACATCAGCCCCAGTCTTGGCTGCCATAAAATGAACTTTATTTCATTGTTCCACGGGTATGAAACGGCATTTAGGTGGATATACACCATGCTACATCTTAAAAATTGCACTACGTTTAAGATCTCCTCATGCACTGTGCCCAAAAGCGTCAATAATGGTTCTTTCTTCAGAAGGAGATACAGTGGAACCCCGACCTATCGTTCCCGCATTGATTGTCCTAAAAGAAATGCTAAGGAATTTCATCAATGGGAACATCCGGTTTTCGGTACTAATAGTCCGGTTGGGAAACTAACTAACTTCGTATTAATGAGAGTTTACTGTATACAGTAGAAGATCAATAATCCTGAATGCTTAGGACCATATGCATTTTGGATTAATGATATTCCCGGTGAACAGATGAGTTATCTGGTTGTAGGCAACACAGCAGCATGGAAAAACTTTTTTTTCAGAATGCGTTGGCATCAGTGGAAATGAAGCATTGTATGTAGGGTAATGGGTGAAATATTGGGAAAAACCAAATCAAATTCATAAAATTTATGATTGCAGACATGATTTTTGCTTTTACATTCTGATTAACATCTATCGCAGACACCAGCCTCTTGAAAGGAATTTCTATTTGATTTATGATAATATGTATAATGTAATTTTTTCCTTTATATACTGATGTTGCTCTTTCATTAAAATTCATACTAATAAGTTTTAGGGATGTGCAAGTAATCAAAAATTCTAGACAAGTCGAGTAATTGGTACTCGACTCAAGTGTTTCGAGTAATGTTACGAATGTCAAGTCGAGTCGAGTAGTATCGGTTACAGAGCTGTCGAGGCCAGTGAGTTCAGATATCTGCTGAGAGGAGGCACTATCATGAAATCCATGTAGTACACCCATGCCTCGTATAGTGCAAGGGATGCATTCCTTGGGGTCTTTGCGAATACGAATTTGCATTATACGAGAGCATTTTAACATTGGGAAGATAGGGATGCGTTCCTGGTAGCATAGGTCTTGGGTATTGAATTTCCTCTAAACCATCTATATTCCCATAATTAGCCTTAGAATACCTTATTTATATGAATTTTATAGTCTAAAGTATCTTAAACGATAGTAGGCATGCATTCAAAGATTTCCATTCATGTTAAAAGAAATTCGTATGTGCTTTTGAAATTCCCTCCTGTCGTGCGGGTGGGCTACCATCTGTTATCTCAGGTGTTTGTAATGCATTGCCAGCAGTTGATGATTTTTCAAACCAGTCTAAAAGCAACTATTGTGTCACCCAGGCCCTTTTGTCGCTCATCGAAATGACAGGCAAATGCTACTTTGTATGCTGTTTTATAGCTAGCGGAGTTTATGAATGATAAATCATTTCAATTTGAAGTCCTGCAAGGCATTAGCAGCTACGTGAAATTCTTTAAATGCCCTGAAACCTGACCCAGGTTTTCCTTCCCTGAAAATGAATGAACGAGAATACATTCTTTTCCAAAACAATACAGTCTCGTCAACACTAAAAACTAGTTGAGGGGGAAAGGAGCCACTTTCAATCACAGCTTGGAGTTCATCAGAAAATGTTGCGGTGACTGCACTATCAACACTTGCAGATTCACCTGATATCGCCGCACTGAAAATACCTGCTTGCCGTTTAAAATTCTAGATCCAACCAGAGCTTTCACTAAATATCTTGGAGCGATTACCACCCTCGTCTTTATGTACAGATTCACTATGAACTTCCGTAAGTGTTGACCGCTTGGTTGAAGTTGGTGTGGCTGAGGTCACTGATGTTTTAACTTCGTCTTCATTCAGAATAAGGCATTGTGAGTTTAAACTTCCGCACAATATTGCTTTGAGGTTCTCCATTTTCAAAGCAATTGACCTCTTTCAATTTGTCTTCTAGGTTTATGGTTTTTCTAGATAACTTCTTTATTTCTCTACCCGCATTCCTATATTTTTGCCATTGTTCCCTTGGTTTTTACTCTGTATGGCTCTACTGAAATCACCTTCTACTGCTGCGCTGCATTCCTGAGATGCAGAGAGGGCCTACAACTGCTGGTAGGGAATGAAGCCACTGTGTTTGAGACTCTATTACGGACCCTTTTATGTGTTGATGCTATTCATACGCAACTCGGCCACCGCTCCATTTCTCCCCTGTGAATACGGATGACCTTGAAGGCTTTAGTGTAGACCCTCTACCTGGAAGTCAATCGCCCAATAACCTAGGACGGCAAAAATTACCCCTCAAACTGTATTGCTAAAAAACACATTTCCACTAGCCCCACGCTTAATTAATGATCTCTTCATTTGCTGCATGAGGGAAGGGTAGAGGGAAATCGGCATTGGCTCTTAATGAAAGGTACCAAGGTGATCACGGCCTAACGCCTGACGGATGGGATGTTGTCCTTGCAGTACCCTCTACATTGTACACAAGCAGGGATCAGAAAACTCTCTACCATCACCAGGATTTGAACCATGGCCCATAGCATGGGAAGCCAACACTAGCCAGGACACCAATCCGAACCCAGTTGTAATTAAATAAATTGGGAATGAAAGGAAATGTATTCATACATTTTCTCCCCAATGCCATCAGACATTCATCCTATGAAGAACAATTTCTTATCCAACAATGTATGAGAAAAGTTATTGTTCCTGGTGCCAGAAAACAATCCCTACATTTTGAGCACTATTTTCTCGATAAATTCTCCATGAAATCATATGAGAGTTGACATAACAGGAAAATGGACTTTTATAAATGCTTGAGAGACCAAACATCAATGAATCATCCTAGAAGTCATCATGAATACTTGAACATAGTTTGCAAACTGTGCACATTACCTTTTTCAAACCACCAAACTCATCTTCCTGAGTCGTAGTAGAATATCTGCATGGTATGCAAACCATAGGTATAGTGCCAGAAAATTTTAGATGGACTGTGCCCCTTCTTGACAGGTGTCCAAGAACTTCCATGAGATTTGAAAATCCATAGTCGGCAAAAGGAAAATCTTCCTGATACTTAGCCTGAAATAAAATTAAATAAAACTTTCATTAAATAAAAATTAAGGGATACAATCAGATATACAAATCAAACGAATACAGCTGACTCCCAATTATCTGGCTGTGGTTTATCAGTGATGCGGATTATCCATGCACAAGTTCACACTACTTTGATCTTTTCCACTATCTTAATAAAAAAATAAATCGGACGCAAAAGCACCAAGTATTTTCATGCATGGCTACACTGGGCTTATTATTTCCATTAAAATCCCCTCTATAAAATAGAATTATTTTATTTACTTTCTGACAAGAAATTTTTCAAATTTACTTGGACGTCTGCTCTAGCATTGCAGACGACGATCAGCGGCCGGAAAAAACTATTGATTAATTTTAGAAGATTCTTCACAGGTAAACCAATCATAAAGTAAGAGAAATATTACCTATAATCTATAATAGGGTAGTTTCCTTCATCAAGGAAAACAAAAGGCATTGATTGCGATTCGTTACCCACCATTAGTGTATTCATAATACAGTAGAATCCTGATTTAAGGTTTTTCAGGGGGGACACACTTTAAAACACTAAATGTGGAAAAACACTAAATGAGGACCTGCCATTTTTTTCAGGTTTTAGGGTCTGTAATGATTGGAATGACTTTTTATGAATTAAAAATATTATTTTAAGTAACTAAAAGGTGCTGCATGCAGCAAAAAATTCTTTAATGAAATGTTCTCTGCCCTATGAAGGTTGGATAATACTTTTCAGGAATCAGCTAAAAAATGGGTAGTAAAAATAAGTAATGAGGATGACAATTGTTTTAATGAAATATTTTAAGAAAATTCTAATAAACATCAACTTAAAAGCATTCCCACACAGATTATTATTATGGGCATTAGTGATTCCATTTTTATGCATATTTCAGTGGTCACGATGAAATTTAGAATTTTTTCTGTAAAAGTGACATGTGACTATAGCATTTCTAATATAATTAGAAAAGGTGTAAGAAGGTACTCGAAAAATCATGAGGAATGAGTGAAATAAAGGGACAGCAGAAGATTGCTAATCCCGAATTCTCAACTACCGAATATCTAGTAAAAGGGAGGTTTTCTGGAATTTTGCCAACTTTACATTTTCTGTTGCCTCGGCGAAACAAGGGATTTATGAGCCTTTAAAAAGCCTCCTATTAGCACATTTTGGATTTCGAGGTCATCCAAAAAAGTAGAATCTTATTTTAGTATGCGTACAAGGCGATAGTGATTCAACTCGATGATAACACCAGATTCATTGTCATCCGCGGCCTTATGCAGGTCGAATGGAGCCGGGAGAAGTTGCTTACGTGGCACGCTGATCACCTTGACTCCGACTCGCCTTGTTTCTCGGCAGCTTTAAATAACATTTGGTTGGACCTTGAATAACGATTAGCTAAACTGTTAAGTGAAAAAGTTTAATCTTCAACAGAACTGGATTTCATCCGAAAAATTGTCAGCGCCCCTGGAGTTAGGCAATTTCATCAGGGTTATGATGTCGAAGTCAACCACCAAGGGATACCTGCCGGATTTTCGTATTTTTCCACACTCATCTATTCTACCGTGACTATGCAGTGATTTTTTTTTCCAGCATGAGCGATTTATTTAGAGTCATGGACCGTGATAGTTCGTCAAAACTCCGATTGTCATTCTCTTTTGACATTTATTAGCACCAGATAAATATTTTTGAATCGACAGCAATATCAACCAGCCGCATGTCGATAAATTGGCTCCGGGATATCTAAATTACGATGTAAAATAATGTTGTTCCGTAGGGAAAGAATGCTCTCACTCACGGTAATGACAGCAGAAACACTTCCTCTGTTCTTTCGCTGTTCCTCCGTGGAAACTGACCTTGGAATGGATTATAGAAAGAATCTTCTAGTGAACCGCACAACTGATATTGGGCCTCCTCTTTTGAAAAGAGAAAGTAGCCGACTGAAAAAAAATTGGGCTAATAATCGACTGCCCGTAGGGAATAGAGTTGAAAGGGGCATAAGCCATCAATTGAAAACATAACGAGAAAACCATTATTGTAGCGGCCCTTGGAGGATAACTCGTGTCATCAGTCGTCATGTATCATCCAGGTCAAGTTCAAGAAGTGAAGGATAAGGTAGTTCGAGGTTATCAAGGGATGACTTTTCTCCATTAGATCGGATCTGATACAAAAAGTGCCTGGTGTTTGGATCAGAAGGGGAGCGAAACGTTACGAGAAGACAAATCACCCAACTTGCGAGTTGAAGGTCGCAGCGCTGCGCTCGCGAAAGAAAGCAGTTGACGAAGCGTTCCCCGGTAGATTCTATTGACTCTTGGTAAACTTTCATTAGACTGCTCTTGTTGATGAGCATAAATTCGAAGATTTGGATGAACCGTCATGAAAAAACGTTAAATCGGGCAAAAAAATCTTGAGCGGTACCAATTTTTACGACCATAAATGCAGAAAAACGCAAAATGCAGAAACACTATATACGGATAAATTTTACATTGTCCTAATAGGGAATGAATCGGGACCCAAAAAAATAAACGCTAAATGTGGAAAAACGTTAAATGCGAAGACGTTAAATCCGGATCCGACTGTATTACCTACAATCTATAATAGGGTAGTTTCCTTCATCAAAGAAAATGAAATGCATTGATTGCGATTCGTTACCCACCATTAGTGTATTCATAATATACAAATTATTTGGTTTTAGAAATACCGGTTTAGACGAATGGCAAGGGTCAAATTTTATCCTCATTTGAAAAAGGCCAGATTGGCGCCCATGCGATTCCACTCCACGTGACGTCAAAGGGACCTAGTTTCTACACGAGAGGATAGGAGTTTTACATCGTCCGAGGTTACCAATGCATGCATGAGTCACAGAACTCAGGGAAACATCTCTTAAAAATCACTTATTAAAATTTTTTAAGGTCGGAAAGGTTCCTTCGTTAAGGTAGTAATAATCCATATTTAAGCCAAGCGCTACCTGCTAGCAGGGTACTCTGCTACCTGCTAGCAGCCTGCATCGTATCAGCGCTCAAGCCTCGCCTCAAGGTCACTTCACAGGGCGGCATCGGGAACCAGAAATACGTTGCACTGACTTTTTCCCATCATTCCTTCTTAGCCGTCGTGTTTTCACTCGCTTGAAAATTTTCACTTTTCGTTTAATCGTGAAAAATAGATATCGTCATTCGAAAATCTAAGAGCGTGAAATGCGTACACCAGGAGTAATAATCTTTCGATTTAGGCAATAAAAAAATAATATGAAACCACCCTATTGTATATTTTATATCGCAAATTTGGAAGTAATGCCGTGGCCTCGCAAACGATTGAATACAGCCCAAGGGAACCGGAGACTTCGTTGCACTCTGGCATGTTTACACCGCAACTAGTCAAGGTCCAACTAGATTGGAATAGTAGAAGTGAAGACAGCTAGGGAAGTGGAAGTAGAGATATCATGAGTCATAGCCATTTTTAGCCAATTTAGCTGAAAAAATGCCACGTAAATTTTTAGTATGGAAATAGGAAATTTTGATAAATGTAAAAGTCCAGGAATACGTCTGCAACGCTGTATCATATGATAAAAATAGTTATGCAAAATTTTTTTTTCTTTAGCTTCGATGCTCAAAATAGGGGTGCGTCTCTAACACGCACTTTTACGGTAATCCTTATTTAAGCCTAGCGCTACCTGCTAGCTGGGTACTCTGCTACCAGCCAGCAGCCTGCATCATAGTGACGCTCATAGCCTCGCACCAAGGTGGCCTCACGCAGTGGCAGCCAGAACCAGAATGATGTCACACAAGCTTTTCCCAGCATTCATACTTAGCCATCACGTTTTCCCATGCTTGAAAATTTTCATTTTTCATTTTTCATTTAATTGTTAGCAATAGATATTGTCATTTAAAAATCTAAAAGCGTGAAATATGTACTCCAAGAGTAATAATCTTTTGATTTAGGCAATTAAAAAAAATAGGAAATCACCCTATCATTTCACTTATGCATCGAATTATGCCAAACTGAAAAAAAATCATATTCTGCCTCATTGAAAACATATCATAACCACCTGCTTAGATGACACAGATTGGCAACCCAGAAGTTCAATCAATTTAGAATATTCTTTTTTAAAAAAGCAACAACATACCTTGTATAAATCCAAGAATTTAGCTCTTTCAATTCCACCAGGAAAATCCTCTAAAAGAAACTCTACATTCCTGGTTAGTTTTGATGGCAGAGATGGCAATTGATTCCCTATGGAAAAATAGCCAAGAAAAATGTGTAAATCATAACAAGAAAATAAGTGCACTTCTACCTGGTTAATAAGAAAAATATTCTTGTATTCAAATGTTTTAAAGCCAAATAACAACAAAATGAATTGATGTCCAAGAGGTATTTGTCACAAAAAGGACATAGGTTTGTCACCTTCGTACAGGGAACATTATTATGACAGTATAATGTACATGTTGAAATATTATTAATTTAATTAATCACCATCATTTCCGAATTATTTTCCCATAATTGCATTATTTATGAATTTATATTTATTCAGAGTACAACGGATCTATATTAGAATATTTAATTGAAAAATAATTATGTTTAATTAATGCACATACCCGATGTCTGGCAAAAATAGCTTTATAAGCTGATTACAGCATAAGAATAAGACAAAATTTTATTTATTTTTGCAGTAATATTGATCGACCAATCGATACTAAATATAATACTTTTCTATCCCAATTTTTAAGTACAGAAACAATGAAGTTGCTATAAAAAAACTCTTCAACTTCGTGTCAACTATTGCTCATCACGAATCTCATAATTTTTTCAATATATCTTCACAAATAGTGATGATCACGGGAACGTACCACTGCTTAGATTATCTTCACCCTCTCTGTCTGGAAGAAGTTGGCTTAGCGTTATGATAGGACTTTAAATAGAAAAAAATTGGCTGTTGACAAACTAGTACGGCTATCTGAACTCTTACCAATCATTGATGAATGATCAGGCGTGTTGGAGTCAAAATCGTATTAAAAAAATCATTACGCACACAATTCAATGGCTACGGCGTACTCACTGCAATGGGGAATTCCCACAGCTGGTGCACTCACTACCCTTGAATGCACCCATTATTCCCTCAGATTCAAATCACTCTTCCCTAAGATCTCTCACAGAGCAAGGGAGCAGGTAATAGCATAGTACATTTTCAGCCTCCTTGAATATAGAAGTCAATAGGGTAGTTTCCTTCATCAAAGGAAACAAAAGGCATTGATTGTGATTCGTAACCCACCATTAGTATATTCATAATGTACAAATAATTTGGTTTAAAAAATCCCCGTTTAGACGAATGTTAATGGTCCAAATTCCATATGAGTAGATAGGAGTTTTACATCGTCTGACATTACCAATGCATGCATGAGGCACAGAGCTCAGGGAAACATCTCTTAATAATCACCTATTAAAATTGCCTATGGTTGGAAAGTTTCCTTCGTTTGGTAGGGTATTAATAATCCTTATTTAAGCCAAGCGCTACCTGCTAGCAGGGTATTCTACTACCTGCTGGCAGCCTGCATTGCGGCGGCGCACGTATCCTAACCCCAAGGTCACCTCACATGGCAGTAGCGGGAACCAGAATGACGTCACACAGGCTTTTCCCAGCATTCACACTTAGCCATCGCATTTTCGTGAACTTGAAAATTTTCACTTATCATTTCATCACGAGAATAGATGTCATTCTAAAAATGTGAAATATGTACTTCAGGAGTAATAATCTTTCAATTTAGGCAATAAAAAAATAATAGGAAACCACCCAATTGAGCATTACGTAGGGACTTCCAGATAATCTAGCAAAACACCATTGGCTGCCTAGAACTTATATTTGAATTCCTAATGATCAGCGATGACTTCTCAAGTACGTATATAATACGTCAAAAAAGACCACTCCAAAAAATGGGTAAACAGTCAAACTGAGCATCTATGGACCAGTCGCATTCATGCAGAAATTTCATAGCTGAAGCGTTCACTCCCCAAGAGTCAGACAATGGAGAAGGGGACGTCCATATTCCTGCTAGCCCTGGTGGATTATTGCCCATTCCTACTATCACCTGGACTTGTTCTCCTTTCATCATTTCGTAAATATTAATTCTGTATTCCGAAATGTCAAACTGATGTTTGGATATGTTAAACTGAATACTTGGCAGAAGTAATGCTCTCTTTAGCGCAAATTTAGGAACAAAAAAAAGCTCAAAGCTGTAGCCATTAATCACATTAATAAGCTCCTGTGAGAAGACTAAAGGTTGATTAGCATCCCCTCCCACAAGCTTTCACCAACAGACACTACCTCACCGATTACCTCGTTAATCGCCTATTGCTGTCATTTGTGCTGCAAAAGGTCAAGATGGCAATTGGTGATAATGTAACCTAACAGAAACTTTTCACTGTTAGCATTGCATCACTGTGGGATTGCAAAGTTTTAAACATTACAGAGAATTAAAAGAATGAGTCAAAATATCCTACCTTTTCCGACGGGAGCAGCTGGAGAATTCCACAGAGCATTGGAATTGGAATCAAATAAGATCCAGTCCGAATTGGAGTCCGGCCTTGTGCAAATAAAGACATCTTTAAGTTTAGAAGCCATTTGCACAACGCTAACAAATCCAATTTGCTTAACGTCAAGTTCAGCACCAGTATGTACCTGAAACAGAAAACAGGACCAAAAGAAAAATGATGAATACACAAATGCAGGCTTGTGTGGGATATAGCATAATCAAGGCCATAGCCAGGGGGGGATCAAGGGGGTTGCCCCCCCCCCCCCCCCCCCCCGAAATGATAAAAATGAATTGGATACTTTATGCTCGCTTGGTGCTCACACAACGATATTATATAGCGGCGCAGGGACATCTAGTAGTCCAATGCGACTCAAGTCAATAATTATCTAAGTGAATTTGTAGGTGCAGTGTGTGTAGTTGTAGTGCAGTGTGTGAAATAATAGTGCTGTGAATTTGTAGGGAGGTGAGTGACTAATGAGCCTCCTGAGGGACTGCAGAATTGACATCGACACCGAGGAGTTAATTCATTTGATCACTGAAAAAAAAAGATAGGAGGCTAAATTCAACTTTATAATAATATTTTTATATTTTCCTCTAAGGGTTTATGATAAATATGTATATTTAACCGTATACGCTATTTTATTTATCTTATAAAAATAATATTATGTTTGTCTACTATTCCATAAACCCCACCGAAAATATTTTCTGGCTAAGGCCTTGAGTATAATAAGTGCCTTTCGGGTGCTATGGAGCCCAATCTGCCTTATCTAGAAGCCCAGGAAACACTTCATTACCAAATAATGAACATAAATACCATTACAGTACATTGCATCCAATGATCAGCTTCTAACTTTAGCATTGAGAACCTTAGCGCTATTTATTATGATAAACAGGGTGTCCAGCCAATCAAAGCAGAAAATCGCATGCATAATTCCTGGTTTTCCAGGGAAATTTTACAAAATTCAAGGTTAACATTACGTGATTACTGTGATGGATAAGAATTGTAATGCACTCATTATTACTTCAATGCTTTTAAATCTTCTATATTATTTCTACTGTATAGATATCTTTTTCTCAACTTTTACGCAACCAAACTCTACAAATGAGGTACCAAAATGCATAGAATTTATCAGAGAACATGCGACGGCATATCTTGCTTCCTAAATATGTATTGCTATTGTTTCCTAAAATTGGTTTTTAAATAATTTAAAAAAAACAAATACTGGTAAACTGACGTTAACAGCGCACAAACTGATACATTTGTTCATTTGCAACAATATCTCACATTCTTTAAATAACTTTTATCAAAATGCGGCTGATTCCACATTCAAGTCTCCTGTTGATATGTAAGTATGAGTCATCATGTGCGTTTAACAGAGGATAGTGTTGTGTTTAAAGAGGTCTCCTTCCAATGTTGTGTTTAAAGAGGTCCTCTGACCTCAATTTGTACATGAACATTCCAATTAAATTTGTACATAAGACCCTGCCTTTATTTTCTACATTTTAAAATTATAAACGTGCCTATCCCTCTGTGGACCTGCATTGAAAAGAGCGGGGGAAGCCCGCTGGGAGCGGGCGCAGCATGCTCGTAATATTATAATTATGTAATTACAGGGACAAGGAATACGTTAGTTGGCATAAATTGTATTTAAAATTTAAATTTATTCGATGCAAGCCAATCCGCTGCTTTGACCTCATAAGTAGATGTTAATGTCACCTGGAATTCTAGTCATCATGTATTTGAATCTTAATTGAGTTAAAGAGTGCAGGACAACGATTATGTTGTCTGGTCTGACATTCCTCGTTTCGATGTGGTTGTAAAAATTCTACTAAGTTACTGCACTTGAAATTACAACAAACATATTTTAGGCAAACAATTAACAAATAGTGTAAAAAACATAAAAAAAAGAATGAACAAAGTAATATTCAACGGTATTATAAAATAGTAAATTAAGACTGGTAGTAGTCATAGGGTGGTGATAGGAGTAGGGGGAAGGTTACGATGAAGATGGTGCACGATAGACGAGGGATGAATAAAGAATCAAAATTGGGAACACATTTTTAATAAGAGTTCTGGGAAGAAGAATAGAAAAGAACTAGTGATGGGTCGATTCCAGAATTTTATCGATTCCGATTCCGATTCTGAGATTTCAATTCCGATTCTACCGATACCGATTCCATCGATTCTGATGCCATAGGCTCCAAGGAAAATATCACTTAATTCCAGGCAACAAGAAAACCACTTTTAAAAATATTACTCGGTGGAAGAGTCAGTTGACAAAAGCATCTTTCATATCTTCACTATGTAATTAAAATATAATGCCTAAATTTTTAAAACGGAACATACCTGAAAAGTGTTGTAACATGATAGGTATTACTTTAGAATATTAGCACTCATGTTTAAATTTAAAGTAAAAGTACCTCCTTGCAGTCAGGGCGGCAAAGTCGGGCGAGAATGATGTTTGGCGGGGAGAGGGAGTACATGCAATGCGGCTTCGAAGGCGTAAATGGCGGGTTTGGGGCATGGAAAACCACACCGTGACGCACTTCCGCAAGATAAACAATCTTTTATTGATAATATCTTATCATTATCAATAATGTCTCACAAATTTAGTCTCCTTTTACTTGCTTTAAATTTTTGCTCAGAAAGCAAATCATCTTCCCTCTGTCAGCATAAAGCCTGTTGCATTTTACTTCACATATTTTTCCTGCAGAACTAAATGTCTTTCACTGAACACAGGGGATGGCAGTATGGCAAGAAACCTCTTCGGTAATACTTTCAGCCTTGGGTAGGAGATACAAGTATTCCAGTATTTCCCAGGGAAGGAATTTGGTGGTGCATTCATCTCTGATAAATAAGCTTCCACTTCAGCTTCAACAGTGTTTGCTATGGTGACTTTGGGTACTTTTCCAAATGCATCACTGTATCTTGACCATATACCTATCACAGGCTCCTTAGTCTGCATTTGCTCCTTCGGAATATAATAGGGATTTCCAAGTAGCACTTTTTGATCTCGAATCGAGTTGAAAATTACTTACGAGTATCGCGTCGAGTCGAGTATGATAATTTCTGAACCAGGCATTAATACAGCAATGCATACTACAATATATTCTACTCCAATTTTCTATGATGAATGTCTAGCGTAGTGTAAGAAGGAAAATATAATGAGGATCGTTGATGGTTGTTGTCAGAAGTAGGAGATGAATGAAAACTAATATCTCTTCAACAGTTCCATAGGGACAATTGAAATTAATTAACCCCAAGTAATATGTCGACCATATATATGTATCCAAACTACAAGGGAGAGCCCTGAGTATAGTAATTTTCACAGCTATAATAAAGATTACATACTAGGTCTATGAATCATGTAATATTTGGCCCTTTCAAATTCTCAAGCAGAAAAACCAATTATTCTATATGCTCAGCCAGCAGGTTTTGACGTCTCCATGTTACAGTATTGCTGCTGCAGAAAATTGCCTTTTGCTACACACTTGTGTGACTGAGCAAGTACTTTCCTACCAAAATTGCAAGATTTCGGAGACTCTGGAATTTTTATTAAAAATTATATCAACGATTTTTTTGTATCTTGAATCTTCATGGAATTCAAGTAGACGAAGCAAACAAACTATAGAGCTAAACTTTAGTTTTGTAGAGCCAAAAAATTCTATACTTCTCACGTCATTAAATCAACCTTAAAATCTCTTGCTTTTTTTAAGTTCAAGAAAGAAACTAAACGCTACAAATGAATATCACATCGGACGGACGCAGTAATAAAAAAGGCTAAAAGAGCCTTGTGGTGTCAAAACTCCCCCTTCCGCGCGACTCACCTCGGCGAAGGTGGAAAGGGAAAAAGGGTATCGGTCATTGCCTTTCACGAAAGCAGTTCATTTTTCTCTCTCTTAAGCATGCCGACTTAATCTCTTCACTTTACTTCAATACCCGTGCCATATTTCTTATGCGTGGGATGGTTCCGAAAAATATCCAATCCTTAGTATTTTCACTCGAGTAATGCGCTAAATGGTTCAGTCGATCTATACATAATCCTTTTTAACATCCTCAGTTAAGTGTTTTAAGTCAATGAAGACGATTTTTCATGCTTTATATGACGATTTTCAAGGCAAATGTTTTTAAAAACTTGAAAAATCGGCCTCAGTTACCGAGCCTCAGAGTTCCGCGGCATGTAGCTCAGCCTTGACGCACGATTGAAAAATCGCTCTTATTTCCTTTGTCGCAAACTTTTTTTCCAAGATTTCTAATTAGTACTCTTTATAAATTTCTACTTTATATTGTGATTCAAATTTTCCAAGTTATATTTTTCGTGAACTAAAGATAATGTCTACTTTATGTCAAATTTCACGTGAAAAACGGGTCGGCCATTTTGCGTTGTAAAAGCAGACAGATGAGAGCCAAAATCCTCAAAAGTCATTGAAAGTATAGGCAAAGCACCAGGTCAAAGGAATATTGCGTTTTTTATTCCATAAAACTCATACCAACGCAAAACCACCTGGATAAATTCAAAGATTTTTGAGGAAAAACGATATCCCGCGTGGCATTGAAAAATTGGTCACGTTTGGGCCACTGTATCTCACTAAAAGGTCGTATTTTTGTAAAATGGCATATAAATCTATATCTGGTAATGATTTATGAGTATTTACGCTAATTTTCATATCTCTATCCCCAAAAAGGTCATTTTGGACTTTATTCCAGCTTTTTCCGATTTCGGACCAGTTTGCGCCGGGTAGGAAGACGATCGGCCGCCGCGGCTGGCGTAAAGGTATTCGGCACCCACGTCGACAAATATAGTATTCGGCAAGCTGAAACTACCGGGCCAAGGCATTAGAATGACTTATCGGCTTTAAAAACTGCATTATTACATGAGTTTCATGATAGCGCTTCCTGTCGGTAGATTAGACCTACTAGCCTCAAAAGCTCTGTAACCTTAACTACTCGACTCGACATTTGTAATGCTACTCGAAACGCTCGAGTCGAGTACCAACTACTCGAAACGCTGGAGTACCAACTACTCGACTTGATTCGAATTTTTGAGTACTCGCACATCCCAAGATATGTGTTTTGTTATTACGATTACGTGGCGCGAAAATTCGAATGACTGTTCGAAGCGCGGTCGTACATAAATTTGTGGATTGATGTACTACTGGAATCGGAATCGATTTTTCACTTTTGCAAGTACTCATTTTCGATTCCGGTTCATGGTCAAGAATCGAGGAATCGAACCGACCCATCACTAAAAAGAACATTTACTGACAGAAAGACGGGGACGTGAAACAATGAAATATGTCACTCGATCGTGTGCGAAGGAACACAAAGCGGGAAAAGAGAAAGAAAGTCAGATGATCTGTATTTGCCATTTTACCAGAATTCAGGAGGAAAAAGATGACAAATTCAACCCCTCCAAACATTGAAGGGCTGAACCACCTCTCATGATTTTCCATCAAACTAGTCAAAATATTTAAAAAATCTAACCAAAACATCTTATGATTTTTCCCATAAAATCATTCACGTTGATACATGGAAAAATTTATGTTGTTATTTGTAATATTTAGCTGTGTTCATTGGTTAGCAACTAGATGTATTTATTTATGTTTACTCTGTGCAACAATACTCTTCTGATCTGATGTTCATTAAATGAAGTGTCTGAGTTGAAGACATATTTTTCATCAATACTAAACCAGTATCTACAACAACTTCGCGTTAAGAAACTAACAATTCAAAAGGTCTAACCTTGTACTCTACAGGTAGATCAGCACACCATAAACCATCTGGATACTTGGCCAATACGTCCCGAAAATTTTTCTTCATTCTATCACTAACCAAGACACCAGCATCCTCGTCAGACCATTCATCATCTGTAAGTCTTTCTGCCCCAGCTGGTACCATATCACCACTAGGACTCCCATGACTCTTCCTGTCCCTAATTTCACCAGAAGTTCTATGCCGAACCAAGTCTGAAAATAAAAATCAATTTAAAAATAAGGGGCATGTCATGACAGATATTTAAGTGAAAACATTAAACTACCACTACAATAATATAAAGCACATCAATAGTCTTGAAAGGATAAAAAATTTGGTGCACAGAGAGGATTCTTCATACTCATTGACAATCGAAGGGAACCTAGAATCAACCTACCTTGGGAATACCTAGGAAGATGGGTATGGGAGGGAAAAATAAGAAAGCAGCTGTCCATTGGCACTAACGCTGTCAATTGGCACCATTAAGGCCTGTGGGACTTAGTGGATGTTTACGCCAAGAAGTGGATGCATTAGGAAGGAAATAAACAGCTGAAGGATTTCAACACACACTAGGTATAAAATGATGACCAAAATATCACAGGTAGAAATGACTATCAAGAGTAGGAGAAAAGATGTAACCTTGCAACAAGCACTTACAATTTATCCAAATTAGCACTTTTTAAGAATTATTCTCAAAGAAGAATGGAGACTTCAAAATAGCATTTGAAGATTTATATGTTATCTAGACTGTTAATAGCATGATTTTCATTACTGTTACCTGTTTAATGCTAGCAAATTAACTATCATCATTCACTTAATCGTACAAAAGAATACTAAAACAGTAAGGAAACCACTTCTTTTTTTTTCAACGGTTTATGCAGTAAATTAAATGAGCTGAAGGATGCGCAGTAGCTGGTATAGTAGATGATGATGATGTCTGAAACACTGCAGAGCATTGGAGAAAGTGAAAGCGAGTTAACACAGGGTTCCCACTCTAACTACAATATAAAATTCACGGTTTTTCCCAGGTTTTCATGGTATGAATGTCATCAAATTCACGGTTTGTAGATAAGGCATTTTAGGCAGAAATATTAATCACGTAACAATCATCAGCCGCACGTTAACTAACTAAAGTAACAGATGCCTTGAATGCAAACGCAGCAACAAAAGTGTTATCTCTTATGAAGTCACCTATAGTTAGCAAAATTCAGGTCCGGCTAAAGGGCGTGAGTGGGAAAATGGAGAGAGCAGGGTGACAGGGAAGTGAAGAAGTGCCTGATTTTTTGCCAGGGTTAATGTCTTCCAATCGCAGGCTTAAGGTCAATGTGCTGTCATGGCACACGGACCTATTAACAATTGCACTTCGAATACACGTCTGCAGATAAATGCGTGGACTGTATCTGCATGTGACTCGGCCTTGAAACATGATCGAAAGATCGATTTTTCTTTTAATCTGTCTATCGTAGATCTACAATCAAGTTTGAGAGATTTCTAAGGTTTTATGACGAAATTCACGGCTATTTCCAGGTTTTTTCACAGTAGACGAAATTCACGGCTTATTCACGGTTTTAAGTTTTTCACGGTTGAGTGGGAACCCTGTAACATAACATTTTTGAGTAGTGAGAGTCAATAAAATACCAGACTCTTTTAGATTCAATACTAAAATTCTTCTTAAATATATTAATCAAAAACACATTAGAAAACATAAATTTTATTTAATTTTAACATATAATAAAAATTCACTCAAGTTTTCAGCCATACAACAGCACAGAGGTACTTTTTGATTTGTGCAACAGGACCAAAAAACTGGGCGTTCGTAATAAAGATGTTCATATAAAGTTTTCTTTTAGAAATCATTGCAATTAAACATACTTCATCAAAATTTCGATGAAACTGCAGAACAGCAGAAATTCAGAGTCATGCGTATAATATAAACGATTAAATTACGCAGAAATATGTATAAAAGAACATTCCTTTGCTTTCATCAATAGAAGAATGCAACATGATGCAATCAATGGTTGATATCTTCCCGCATACAGTAGCCCCCGGTATACAAATAAAATGCGTTCCAAGACCTTGTTCATATGACATATGAGCAAGGTATTGTGGATAAACCTATGCAAGGCATCGAAACGTGCTGTTATCCCGCAGAATGCACCACTGCGTTACAATTTTCAGTTAACTCACGATTGTGATGAGCCTATCTAGCTGCACATGCGATGCATGATGCAATCCAACACCTTGTTCGTACGTGGATGAACCTATGTAAGGCATCAAAACGTGTGATTATCCAGCAGAATGCAACACTGCGTTACAATGGGGAACTTTCATTGTTCGTTGATTGCTCTAAAAACTATTTTGAATAAGTAAAATGGATACATTAGCTCGCAACAATACCTAAAGTTTCTCCATTCATCATCAAAAGAAATAAAAAAATTTACTTTAAAATCGAGAAAAAAATTCTCTGAGCGAAGACACCCGAGCGTTGCCGAGGCCAGGCGTAACATCATAGGTGCCTAAACAACCGTAGGGAGTTGGAAAATACGCTAATCTTCTACTGAAGAACGAACCATAATTGATGCTCTTGAGCACAGTGCACAAGGAGAAGTTATACGTAGCTAAATGATTATAATGGAGCATAGTGTATCCTCCTGCATAGTATCCTCCTAAATGACGATGCTTAATCGTAGAACTTCGTTATAAAGTTCTTTTTGTAACCACCACGACTGAGGCTTGTAATTTTGTAATAACGAAAATTGTGTAATAATATTTCTTTTACTATAGATTGAATTGGTCTTTTCTTCAGGACCAATGATTTGCATGAGTTTAAAAATTGAAAAATTAATTATACGTAGACTTGTTTATGCAGTTGTAGCGTTCAAATCATTGCGCGCTACCACCGAAAGGTAGCACCGCCTGGAGGAAGACAGGCGGAGGATCCTTGGCGCCGGCAGGGTAACGGTACCCTGGGGATTTGGTGCCCTTCTCCATGGAGTGGCGTCCCTGAGCCCACGCCAGAGAGACCTGCGAAGCCGAAGCGCAGTGAACTGCAACCTGAATCCGCGGACATCGCGATTGACTGATTCTCGGAGTGCGACTCAAGTGTATCCGCGGCGAAATAAATTTATATACTGTTCATTGTTACTTAGGGCTTAGTTATTTCATACAAAAATAACCCTTACAGACCCTAAACAGTAAATCTATGTAGCTCAGCACAGCACTTCAATGAACTCCGTCTGCTCTGCAGTGGGGCCCAGAACTTACCCTTTGCATTAACATTGAATCTCTTCTGATAACCTCTACAAGCACTCAAATTTCCATGACAGTTTGAAAATAAGATCCTTCATCCATTTCTCTTCGAATCTAGTATTTTTCAAAGTGTGCCAGTTATTCATGCACCAGTGCATCTCATTGGCCAGTAAATATAGTAAAAGACTAGATATAAAAATTAACTTACCATTGTCAGGATTGCATACGACCCATTCCTTCCCACAACGGTTTGTGATCTTTATCAATCCTTGATCCTTTAGTCCATCAATCACCTCTTGAATACCGCAGAAGCCGTAGGTATTCAGCCACCCTGTTTTTCCATTTTGAGCCCATCCAGCCATGGACAGGTCTCGAGACAACTCATTGCCTAGTGAACTCAAAGGCAGGCCTTCAGGATACTTTTCACTCAATCGGGATATTGAAATTCGCAAGGCTGAAGGGATAAACCTAGGGGCCATCCCATTGAGTCTGGAATTATCACTGGATGCCATATTGTAGATTCAAACATGGTAAAAAAATTGCAAGGGATAAAGTACATTTCATAGAAAATGTTGATAGAATATGCATAATTTTTAACTGATAAAGGCCATCTAATTAATTGCTTGTAATCAAAAATAAAATGAGCAAAAAATGAGCTTGTTATCGCCTCTTATCACATATATAGACTATTTCTCCGAGTACAGGCCTCTATATTTTTTTATCAATTACAAGTTTCCGACATTTCCATTTTCAAGAGTTGAATGAAAATATGATGAAATTTAATGCTATAAATAATAAGTAGGGTAATAATCATGTCTCACAATATTTTCCAATTTATAAATAATTAAACTAAACATAATTATATAGTAAACTAGAAGAAAAGAACTGAGCATATTGGTACATACCTTTCATGCAATGAGTTGTTTATGGTTACTAAGCTACTTAATTAAATACCAATTTTCATTAATAAATTATGGTAAATTTAACTTACTTTTCTACTCCTGGTCTCTTATTACAATTATTTTAGAAAAAAATTTATACTGTGTATTAATTAACTTTTACGACAATTGAAAAACTATATGAGTCCTTTCTTCTGATTCACGATACTTTACGAAAGTGAAAAAAATGTTTGAACTTATAGCAGTTGTGATAAAATAGTAACACTAATGAAACCATGTTCATCAATAATTTTTATAAGAAAAATAATAGCAATATTTATTGATAAAAATCTCTCACCTGTTCTTAGTCTTTGGCTGAATAACTGCTGATGTTCTTTTCATGCCACGGACAGACTTACAAGACTTTTGTCTAATAACCATTTTCTCCACATGCTCAGACTTTTTGGACTGAAACCAAAATATATAAAAAATGTTGATAAATGTATTCCACCTCAATATAAGAGCATATTCAGATGATTCATCTATTTGACCCAGGTTTTTTGTTGACTGCCATTCACATTTCCTATAATGCCATTAAGTTATTATTATTAAGTCCATACGATAGACCCTTGCTTCACCGTAATACCTGTTCCACAGGATTGATTGTAAATCAAATTCCACTGTAAAATGAATTGGCTTTATTTTCAGAAGTGGAAACAAAAGGAATATCAGTGCATGTATATCTTGTTACATTCAAAAATTTTCTTCATTAAATAAGGCCTTGAATTACATAATTGATGCCAAATTGTGCAAGTAGAGAAAAAGTAAGCAAAATTTGGAATTTAAAAAGTATATGAAAAGTCACCTCAGACCTCAAATCTAGTGCAAGGGGAACCCATTGTAAAGTTTTACAGTGGTCATGATGGTCACTATAAGTCACAATCCAAGCCAAAGTTATTGGTCCTGGTCACCTTTGGAGTCAGAAATCCACTGGGATTTAGTTTCTTTGTGGTCAGTCATTGTAACCAGAGCAGTGTGGTAGGAAATTAAATTGCCGGTCACAATGACCGGTGTGATGGTAAACATGTTAACTTAAGCAGCAAGTGGAGAGGCTAACTACATGGTGTATGTTAACCTATGTGCCAAACAGCACATAAACCACCAGACAGAGGGAGGTTAATTCTAAGTTGCTAACAGCAAAGAATATTGCAGAATTAATATTATAACAGTTCACCCTCACTTTATTATATTAATACATTCAAGGGGACAGATCGCAAAGTGATTTCCATCCAATGTTGAATAAAGATTATTTCCAGATCAGGAATTTGTTTTATGAACATCAGCACATGAAAAACTTGTTACTTCAAAAAATTGTTTTGCAACCAAATAAGGCAAGGCTATAATTAATATTCTAATTACAAAATATTAGAGATGGGTCGAATAGCATTTTTCTGGAATTCGAATATCGAATACCTAATTTTTTCCCAAATATCTCACTCGAATACTGCATTACTGAATACTGAACATGCATTTTCCCACCAAAGTTAACTACGCAGCATTGAAAATCTGAACACTTTCTAAGTCATTTTACTTAAATACCGCTCCCAAATCCTAATGCAACTGTCATTCACGAACTCCATGATCAGGGAAGCGGACTTTAAAAAAATATTGGAGGGGCCAAAACCGGGGATCTTGCCCTGGGAAATTTTATAAGTAGTGAGTTTTAAGTTTTTTAAGCATTTCAGAAGAGTCATACAATCAAAATTAGAACCCTAATAACTCGAATCTCGATATCTGGACACTCCGGGGAAAATCGACAAGCCCGAGTCATTATTTTCTCACACCCATAATGAATTTTTTAGGAGGCTCAGGCTCCCTCAGGCCCCATGCAGTCTGCCTCACTGTCCACCATTACATCAAACTTTCGCGCATGGCGGGCACCACAATAGGGTGGTTTCCTATTATTTTTTTATTGCTTCAATCGAAAGATTATTACTCCTGGAGTACGTATTTCACGCTTTTAGATTTTTAAATGACAACATCTATTTTCCGCGATTAAATGAAAAGTGAAAAATTTCAAGCGCACGAAAACGCGACGCGTAAGTAGGAATGATGGGAAATATCTCCGTAAGTCGTATTTCTGGTTTCCCCTCCCGCCCGGTGAGGTGACCTTGAGGCGAGGCTTAGCGCTGATACGTCGCAGGATGCTAGCGGATAGCTGAGTACCTTGCTGGATGGTAGCGCTTGGCTTAAAAAAGGTTTATTAATACCTTATCGAACGAAGAAAACTTTCCGAACTTAGCCAGTTTTAATAGGTGATTATTAAGACATGTTTCCCTGAGCTCTGTGCCTCATGCATGCATTGGTAACCTCAGACGATGTAAAACTCCTATTCTCTCGTGTAGAAACTAGGTCCCTGTGACGTCACGTGGAGTGGAATCGCATGGGCACCAATCTGGCCTTTTTCAAATGAGGATAAAATTTGACCCTTGCCATTCGTCTACCCCGGTATTTCAAAAACCAAATAATTTGTGTATTATGAATACACTAATGGTGGGTAACGAATCGCAATCAATGCCTTTCGTTTTCTTTGATGAAGGAAACTACCCTATTCTTTTCCTTTTTTAAGATATGCACATTGAAGGTAATTTATTAGTAATGCTTTACTGCATTTATTGCAAACCTTACATTAAATAAAGAATTGATAATTACTTTAGATTAGAATATGTAAAATTTAAATTTCGCCATCAACAGGGTGTCATAAAAAGGAAAAGGCAATCTCGCGTTCACTTCAAATCATTAATACATTCTTCTTAATGCTCTTCTCGAAGGTCATCAGCATTATACATACTTTAATGATAAGTTTTTGCAAAAATATTACTCAAGAATTGAATCAACCTAATGTGCCAACCATCATGTAACACCCAACCATTGTCGATGGATTTAATTAGAATCACAGACGAATTGCGCTGTGTATTCAAAATTCGAATAACTGATAACTTTGAGTCATCGAATATCGAATAGTGTAAAAAGCCCATTTGAGGTATTCGGTGACACTACCATTCGAACTAAATACACTATACACGGAGCTAGTACCTGATATCCAATGCAGACTCCCTTTCCCTACCTTCATGGGAAGCAGACACAAAATTATATTATTCCTGCTCGGATTTGATACAAACATAGTTTTGGAAAGTATCTCACTAGGGGAGACCATGTACTTAATTATACCTTCCACAATATCATATTTTTTATGGCATTCAGAATGCCGAACGCTCATTGAAATGGGTAATGATTAGGGATGGACGGATCCAGGATTATAAAATTCGAAGAATCAAGCAAGATGGAGTGGAATTGATTCATAATGAAACACTAACTTGCAATTTTCCACAAAAATAAAATTTAATTCGACTCGAGTTTCGATGTTACTACATCATTTTCAAGGTACAACTGAGAGAGGAGAAAATGTTAAAATTTTCTCCTCTCTCAGTTGTACCTTGAAAATGATGTTGTAACATCGAAACTCGAGTCGAATTAAATTTTATTATTGTGGAGAATTGCAAGTTAGTGTTTCATTATGGATCCAGGATTTTTTTCCGGATCCGGATTCAGATCAGATCCTTGATTTTCGGAGCCGGATCTTTCGGATCGGATATTTTCGGATCCAAATGCTTTTTCAAATTCCTGCTATTAAATGAAGTAACAATTTAAGTTAATTATGGGTACATACAATCAAAGGAATGCTTTTTACATTTCCAGACACATTTTAATATTTTATTAAATTAAAAATCATTTTTATAGGCTTTCAACTTGTTTTTTTTTTAACATCTTTACATTCTCAGGACCTAAAATGTTACGCTAGGGTTTGGAAATGAAAATGGGAAAAATATTCGGATAAACCACTGACCAGTGGCGTAGCGAAAGGGGGAATCTGGGGGGTTTGGACCCCCAAAATATAAAAACACAATTACTTTCCTTCATTAAAGGAAACGAAATATTGAAAAATCATGAATTTCGAAATCATGAACACCTTTTTACTTCCGTAGAACTCCACTGCCCACCAGAAAGAGAGAATTACTTGTAAAACACAATGTGATAACACTAGAACTTACCAGGAGTGAATGCAAACCACAAGTGAGTTAGCTCAACGCTAAGCCCGATTGAAAGTAAGAATGCTGAAACAAGGGTATATCTTACTTGCACCCTGGAAATGCTGCTTGATGGTATGATAAGGTGGCTTTTTGACATTTATAGGTGGTCCCCCTCTGTTCATGAGGAAAGGACTATGGAGGACTCAGGGAAGCAGTGAGCAAAAGACACATTCGACACAAGAGAAAACACACAGCATAAACCGTATAGTTTAAATAATCAACTTTTATTTCTAGATATTATTTAATTGAAATAATATATTGAAATGGTTCCATGTATTACTATTTTGGTACTTAGCAAGTACACTACTTCTTCATCAATATAAATTACAAGAGGGTTCAAGGTATGCAAGCTACTTCTCTACTCTGGCTGTAAAGCACTCTTGTCCTTTTTATTTTTGATTTCGATGTTTATCAGAAATTAAAAAAAGTAAGTATATCCACAAAGCATTATACGATGATAAAAAATTTCTCCTGACTTCGCTTGCTACAGTTGAAATTAAATTTAAACCCAGGGAAAAAATGATCTAACTGAAGATGACAATACATTTCGCTATGATGGAGTTAAAAACACAGGTCCAAGTTTGGGGTTAAAAATACTAACCAATAAACCCACAATGGTGGAGAGCCACTATTTTTAGACAATTTAAGGCATGTCAAACACACCATAAGAAAAATAATTAATTACAGCCATACTATGGCCCACTAAATAAGCCCATTCCGAAAATCGATACGCATTCCAAAAGCCATAAGAAATATGTCTATGAAAAAGGCAAAGTGAGGCGAATATCTCCACTTGTATGTAACATATTTCGAATTCCACCGAACACTGATCAGGCAAGTGACAGCTTAGACCTGCCTAGACAGCAAGCTGGAGCAAGATGTGTTGGGAGGAAATCAAAATACCAAATGCGTAAACATATAAATATCAAAATGTTTCAGAAATGATTCTTCGTGAAAAAAAACTTTCAAAGTATCATTACAAGGAATGTTCGTTCAAGAATAAAAAATCATTAAATTACAATATTTAACTCCATGATGGTGAAAACGATTACCTTCGACGTACAGGCAAACTGCATATTTAAACTAGAACTAAAAAGGCCTCGCGGACAAGAGCCACGGTGAATTCTTTGACCATGCACTTAGTCTACCTCATTAAATAATCACCTGCACAGGTTCAACGATTAATAAATTAGCAGGGCAGCCCCTTGACGGTTCCCGAAGGTGTACAGTGTCTGGTATCGACCGTAGAAACGCCTCCGCCGATGGATAACCAAATGACTTATACGGCAACGAGGCGCCGTCATGCTTTCTGTAGTCAATCTCCAATTGACGGATTGTAGTTTCGGTACTTGAGGATATGAGAAGTCCACGAATTATGGACTTCACCTCACTCAACTCTACCTCGGCTTGTGACATCTTCTCATTCGAGTGGACACCGTCAAGTCATTTAGGCTGCGGGAAAAAAGGAGAAAAGTAGGCATTACACACCACGTTCAACAGCTCCGCCGGATACATGCTGGATCGACCATTCCAGGAAATAATTCTTAGGGATAAATATATCATTATGATAGCTGTCATGCAAAGGAAAATAATGCAATAATTGGTACGTCTTCTAGACTAGCCAACTTGCCTAACCCAAATACCATAGTAGCTTGTGTCAGCGTGATATAATCTTTCATTCCAGAGATCACGAGCAGTTTTGAAACAAGCTATCTCCACTTAACAAAAATTAATATTATTTCTTTAAAATATGTAAAAATCACCTATTCAACTTCACTTAACAATCCAGTTCAACTCAAAACTCCCTTCCCTGATCCAACCACACATGCGCAAAACCAAATGACAAGTGCCATCATTTCCGGCGGAAGTATGAAACGCGGAAAATATAAGACAATTTGAAATTGGTGTTCGCCAGAACCATATTAGAATATTTTTACAAATCACTATTTAAATCGTCAATTTTATAATTTTCTGAAAAAGAGTATACGCTATAATTTTCATTTAATGTAATTCTGAAATAATTGTCTGAAACTTTTTTGTATAGGACGAATTACTCGTTTCAAATGGTAATGAATTGTTTGCTAACCAAACGAAGATTAAAACATAATTTTCTCCAAAATTAAAGGCTTCATCATTACTCTAAATCTATGAGGGTCACATGCCCTGTTATAATTCAGTAGATATCAATAGGCTTCCAAAAATTTAGAGAGATTGAAGAGAAGACGAAGAGATAAAACGAAACAAGAAAACGAATACCAACATAAAGGGGTTGTCTGAGGGATTCAAAGGAATTCGAAGATAATTTGAGAGGTTTTAATAATCTTCCTGCTATGAAATTGTTTTAACAGTATTTGGAGGGGTTTCTTAAAAGTCAATTTGGGTAGGATTTGAAGGTGGGTGAGAAGCCTTATGAGGCGGTATCTTATAATACAGACTCTCAAAAGGTTTATTTGCACTGACTCATCGAAAACTAATTACTGAGTAGAGGTTTTCAGCAGAATTTATTAATTTTCTGCAATATTCGCTTCAGAGAGGATTTTAGCAAGATTCCCCGAAGAAATATTTCTTTCGACAATCCCAGACGTTTTTTTATTATAAGGATTGCAATGTGATTTGAGACGTCATATAGGTTATGACTACCACGCAAAGGGTCCACTCGTCTAGCCTTCAAGTTCATCGGGGAGTGGAGGCCCAGTTGCGTATGAGCAGCATCAACGCGTAAAAGGGCCCGATAGAGAGTCTCAGACACATTGCTCCTTCCCTTCCCAGCAGCCGTAGGCCCTCTGCGTCTCAGGAATACAGTGCGGCAGTTGTTCAGCAGTAGGTGATTTTGATCCTAGAGGTTCTATGGTTTTGATAGAGATATACGGAGTAAAAATCAAGTGCACAATGGCAAAAAATAGGAGTGTGGACAGAAAAGTAAAGGAACAAGGGCGTATACCCAGGATCAAAACTAAAGGGGGGCAAGTCGTGGTCGTTCAAGTTGTAACACAGAAAAGGTTATGAAAAGTAAGTTTCAAGAAAATTATAACAGCTCTTTATTATTTTTTTGATAGTTTGCTCGGAAAAATATTTTTATATTAATTACTTGTTTTATACTAATATCACTTTTCTTGGATTTAAAGGAAATTTGTTCAAAAACTTTGTTTTGAACTTCATTTACTTTTGATTCTATCTGCAACTGCCTCCTTCATCGGCCCCCCGGTGGGTACGCGCATGTAAAAGAGTTATCATGGAAAAGCATAATCCAAGAAGAGAAATTGAAAGTGATCTCTTGCTGTGAAAAAAGAGAGCGTCAAAGCGATATTGCGCTTAAGTTTAAGCTCACGACGTCGGCAGTCCGCACTATTATTCTGAATAAAGACGAGGAACGTCAGTAACATCAGCCGCACCAACTTCAGCCAAGCGGTCAACATGTACGCGAAGTTAATTGCTGGAAAAACGAAAATACTTCCAACTACCTGGATTTATAACAAACGGTTGAATGAAGTTCCTCTATTACAAGCTGTTATTTGTGCAAAAGCTGTGGCTTTATTAGAATCGGTATAATAAGGTGAGACAGGTGATTGCTACGAGACGTTTAGCGGTAGCTCCGTTTGGTTCCAGAATAGGGTAGTTTCCTTCATCAAAGAAAACAAAAGGCAATAATTGCGATTCGTTACCCACCATTACTGTATTCATAATATACAAATTATTTCGTTTTATAAATGCCGGTGTAGACGAATGGCAATGGTCCATTTTTATCCTCATTTGAAAAGGGCCAGATTGGCGCCCATGCGATGCCACTCCACGTGACGTCACAGGGACCTAGTTTCTATAGGAGAAGATAGGAGTTATACGTCGTCTGAGGTTACCAATGCATGCATGAGGCGCAGAGCTCAGGGAAACATGTCTTAATAATCACTTATTAAAACTGGCTAAGGTCGGAAAGTTTTCCTCGTTTGATAAGGTATTAATAATCCTTATTTAAGCCAAGCGCTACCAGGCGGCAGGGCACTAGGCTACCCGCTGGCAGCCTGCGACGTATCAGCGCTAAGCCTCGCCTCAAGGTCACCTCACCGGGCGGAGGGGGAACCAGAAATACGACGTACGGAGAGATTTCCCATCATTCCTACTAACGCGTCGCGTTTTCGCGCGCTTGAAAATTTTCACTTTTCATTTAATCGCGAAAAATAGATATTATCATTTAAAAATCTAAAAGCGTGAAATACGTACTCCAGGAGTAATAATCTTTCGATTAAGGCAAAAAAAAATAATAGGAAACCACCCTATTGCTACTTTAGGGTCTCTAAGGGGTTATTTCGTGCAAAATAACTACGCCCCATAGGCGGATCCCGGGGGGGGGGGGCACGGGGGCACGTGCCCCCCCCCCAGACCCTCAAAAATATGCAAAATTTTTAATACGGTCCCATTATCATTGCGTTCGTTTTGTATTACGAAGTATCCTTGTGCCCCACCCAGAACAAAATCCTGGATACGGCCTTGCTTGTGCCCCTCCCAGAAAAAAATCCTGGATCCGCCCCTGCTACGCCCTATGTAACAATGAACAATGTATCAATTTATTGAGTCACGAATACAATTGAGTAGCACTCAGAGAATCGGCGAATCGCGATGGCTGCGGATTCAGTCACGGTTCCGCGCTACGGCTGGCAGGTCTCAATCGCGTGGGCTCATGGACGCCACCAAGGGGACTCCATTACTATTACTATTGTAATATGCGTGGACGCCACTCTCCGAGAAAGGTGCCAAATCCCTAAGGTCCCGTTACCCTGCCGGCGCCAAGGGTCCTCCGCCTGTCTCCCTCCAGGCGGTGCTGCCTTCCGGCGGTAGCGCGCACTGATTTGAACGCTACAGCTACAATATCAGGTGAATCTGTAAGCGCTAATATCCCAGTCGCCGCAACATTTTCTGATGATCTCCAATTTGTGATTGAGAGTGGATCCTTTACCCCTCAATTATTTTTTAATGTCGACGAGGCGGAATTGTTTTAGATGATAATGCAATCTTGTTCATTCAGGGAAGAAAAAGGAGTTAGGTTTCAAGGCATTTAAAGACCCCCCCCCCTCGATCCGGCCCCACCCTGCCCGAAAAAATCTATTTTAACGAATGAAGGTGGCATGCGCCTCCTAAAAAAAGGAGTAAGTCTCTATAGGAGTAGAGTCCGCCTAGGGGTCATCAGGGAACCAATTAATGCTCCAAAACGAGATTGAAATATTCCTCCGTTTATTCCTCCATTCACTACAACATCCCGACCAAGGCCCCTCGTCTCCACTCCAGGCCGCGCTTCCGTCCGTCAGCGCCTTACTGGTCAGACCCAAGCACATTCCTCTTCAACACCGACCTGATAAGCAGCCGGAAGTGTGAGAATCTGCATCAGCATTCCGCGGGTGGGCGCCTTGCTGGTCAGACCCAAGCACATTCCTCCCCGACTCCTACCTGATAAGCGGCCGAGAATCGTGAGAATCTGCATCAGCACTCCGCGGTTGGCCAGCCATTAGCGAATTTAGGGGGAGGGGGTGATAGACAGGCTCGGAACTAGGGCGGGGCTGTGGAGGCACGTGCCCGGGGTGGAAAATTTCCGTGGGCGGCAAAATTCCAAAAGTTAATTTAAACCATTATTAAATAATTCTAATTAAATTATTTAACAATAATTGCTCAGGGGCCGTTTTAAAGGGAGGGGAAAAATTTGAAAAGATTATTAAAATAAGTTATTTAATTTCTCTAATTAAATTATGTGTCAATATTTTTTTTAAATTGTAAATTAATAAACAACAAAGTTTGTATAACTTATTAATAACAAACTCACGGCGCGTAATTTCAACTACCGTATCTCAAAAAAATAGATTACGGATGTATTATATTTCAGTGGTGGGGAAGAGGAGGGAGGGAGCGAGGAGGACCTGGGGAAGGCGGAAAAACTGATCTTTGCCCCCCCTGTCAAAACTCCTAGTTCCGGCCCTGGTCAAAGTGGTCATCACCCCCAACCCCAAGTTTCATCATAAATTTGGCAATTAGTTTCTTCTCCTTTGTTTAATCCATTTTCGCCCAGAAAAATATCTGAAATTCCGATTAGCACCTGAATCCTTAAGCTAATGGAATTATGTAACCAGCTTCAAACATAAACTAATAGATGGACTAGGTCAAGAAAACATTTGTAGCAATTTGAAAACAACATAGAGCGTAGTTTTAGATCAAGAGCTTCACATACACAGAATGGTAGGGTTTAGCGGCGCTTAATGTATGGCGCCATATGGCTACCGCAGACGGAAATGGGACTTCTTGATAGTTTAAAATTGTTCTGTTCATCTGATGTTAAGAAGAAGAATAAAATTTTAGGCTCCAAAATCCGTTAAAAATGGGTATTTAAAAAAAATTTCACACGGGAGAACTCCCCTCTCTTCTGGGTGGTATTCGATGCTCCCCGGATCAAGGTCATGAGGTCAAATCTGATGTTGAATCCGCCACTGCGGTCAGCGGAAGGCGGTGGAATGAGATAGGAATAGGAGGGGGCCAAACAAAAGCCTCATTCAGGTCACATACAGTTGCGTTTATTTTTTCCCTTTAAATGCATGCTAACACGATTATCAGAGAAACTTTTTCTTGAAAGAATTCCAGAGTGAAGTACATAGTAAGTTCCAGAGTAAACTTGAAAGTATTTCAGAAGGAAAAAAACGCCAAAATGCGCAAAGTAGTATGCGCTGGAAAAGGAAAAAAAAGAGATAGGGAAAGCCATGGGGAAAGACCTCATTTCAGTGCAGCGTGTGTAAAGTGTTTTTTTTGTTTCCCATATTTTCAAGTGTACCATGCATAGAAAAATACATTAGAAGTGGTACTTTTAAGTTCACCGATCGTATCTAAGGTTCTAACGTCCTATTTTAACTTAATTTCACAGTACAGTAAGTCCTCTACTTACGAACTTTCACAGGTACGAGCACTCAAAAAATTCGAGCGTGTCCTCTGGGGTTAGCCGATGCAACGCGGTGTGACGCAGAGAAACTCTGGATGTAATATTATGTCTTTCTAATCTATTGTCTTTGTATGCGTGAAGCCGTAACATTTCGCCCGTGATACTTTTCCTGTTTCCTGCTCAGTGGTTTTTTTATTTATAAAAATCAACTGCTCGATGGATAAAGCGTTCAATTAATGTCTTTAGGACGAAAAGTCCTCTGTAGCTACCGGCAACCTCGGGTCGCACCCCTACCCTTCCGTCGGCTCCAGCGGCAATTAGCGTTGCAAAGTGCGGCGTATTGGGGTATCGGTCTGCACGCCCCTTTTATCTTTGCCCACCAAGAATGACCATTCCTACTTTAGGTGTGGAAATTCTTTTGCGGAAAGGACCGTTCGTTTACGGTGCAGTGACCCTTTGTATCATTCGGGATTTTTTGGCCTTCGGCGAGAGGACGCTTGGGTTTTTATAGAGGAGCGCTTTGGGAGCCTGTAGTGTGTGGTAGTGGTGTGATTTGGTTTGTCATTCTGTACGCAAATAATCTCGTCAGTACGTGAAATCATACTTGAGTTTTTCATCAGCACTATATTTGTGTGACGCGGCCCCAGCGCGGACATATTCCGGTCCACCCTGGTTGGCATTGCGTACATTTTTTTGTACAATCCTGGACTTGTTCTTCATCGCTCCGAGTGCTGGTGCGTCATTTTGTGTGAATCTATTGAGTGTTTATCATTTTGTTCAGCATGGCATATGGTTCAATTCGTGCCCAGACGGCACAGAATCCTCCGTATCTAATTCGTATGCAGATAGTTTCCATTGACTATCCGCTCTGTCGCTTTTGTCAATGGATACTATCTGCATACGAATTAGATACGGAGGATTCTGTGCCGTCTGGGTGGTTAAGATATTTTGGATGAACTTTACCCAAACTGGGCGGAATGTAGTGAAGACGATCAGGGGCGGATCCAGGATTTTTTTCTGGGAGGGGCACAAGCAAGGCCATATCCAGGATTTTGTTCTGGGTGGGGCACAACGATACCTCGTAATACAAAACGAACGCAATCATAATGGGACCGTATTAAAAATCTTGCATATTTTTGAGAGTCTGGGGGGGGGGGGCACGTGCCCCCGTGCCCCCCCCCCCCCTGGATCCGCCTATGAAGACGATAGAGAAGACAATCCAGACCTCCAGCTAACACGATTATTAGGGAAGCATTTTCTTGAAAGAATTCCAGAGTGAAGTATATTATAAGTTCCAAAGTAAACTTGAAAGTAATTCTGAAGGAAAAAAAGCGCCAAAATGTGCAAAGTAGTATGCGCTGAAAAAGGAAAAAAAGAGATAGGGAAAGCCATGGGGAAAGACCTCATTTCAGTGCAGCGTGTGTAAAGTGTTTTTTTTTTTTTTTTTTTGTATCCCCATATTTTCAAGTGTACCATGCATAGAAAAATTACATCACCTAAATTTAATGGATTTTTTTGTAAAACAATTCTTTTCTATGATTTCCTTGGTTTAAATAGTTCAACTTGAGCGTAATAAAAATTATAATGCATTTTATGGCTGTGCATCATTTGCTACAACTTTTTTATTTTTCAAAAACAGTAGGTTTTCATTATGAAATTATGCATTTAAAAGTTAGCAATTGATTTTATTCAACTCATTAATAAATAAGAGCAAAGTTCGTTTTTATTGAAGTACACACATCGTTATAAATATAGTTTTGATGCTATAATGTTTTAAAAAAATGTACGACTTTAGTAAAAATGGCTGGATTTGTCAGTAGTGCCTTTAAATTAGCGACCGGCAATCAAAGTGTTAATGCGGGCAGCGAATTTTTTTCGGTTCCAGCCGCGTCGCCCGCGCAGCTAGATCAGTTAGTCATAATCGTGAGTTTACGCAACCGTGTATTGCAGTGCTGCATTGTGCAGGATAACTACATGTCTTGCTTGGGTTTTCAACTTACGAAGTAGCATCTTATTCGTACGTCGAGAACTTACTGTATTAATAATGTTACTAATGTGGAATTATTTTGAAAAATGGATTATATACTGCTAATTAATACCGTGTTTGCCACCTCTGAGGATCTTGGCGATCGAGGTGATCGCCTCGATCGAGGGAGGACTCGTCTCATTACAGTTGCGATTGAATCAGAAAAATCATGGTACGTATACATGAATTTTTAATGAATTTTAATTATAACTCTTCTTTCAAAGACAAAAATTATTTTTTTAAATTTGAACTCATCTGAGATTTGTCTTCAGCCATTTGTGAGTCATGTGTCATCTTGTTAACTCCAGGCCGTAAATTTTCAGGGCCACACAAATGGTTTAATCAATATAATTTAAAAACTATGGTTTGAAGCAAAGTGAATTAGATGGATATACCTTGTAAAATAAAAAGGGTAGACACCCGGATATGAATGCATACTTCTGCGCATGATCAGTGGCGCCGACTCCATGGGGCTTGAGGGGGCCCGAGCCCCCTCAAAAATTCGTTATGGGTGTGAGGAAAAATGTGTCAGGCTTGTCAATTTTCCCCGGAGTGTCCAGATAACGAAATTCGAGTTATCAGGGTTCTAATGTTGATCATATGACTCTTCTAAAATGCTGAAAAAACTTAAAACTCACCACTTATAAAATTTCCCAGGACAGGATCCCCGGTTTGGGCCCCCCCCAATATTTTTTGTAAGTCGGCACCCCTGCGCATGGTTATATAGATACTATAAAGATACCTCCGCCCATTAACATCTCATTTGCAAATTAGGGTAAAGATCTATGTTCATTAGTTATTACTTTATACACGATAAAACTACTTGCATAATTATTTTTATTCTGTGTGATGAGCCAAACATATAAACTGTCATTGTATTTCACTGAAAAGAAAACCTAACAACAGCACGCCCATTCTCAAGCCAAGATGTCCCGCACCGTGATTACAAAAGTGACCTGCACATAAATGGCCATGCCGAGATGGGTCCGCAAAGATATGCTATTCCCTTCCTATATTTCATTTACCTTTACCTGATTATATGGGGATAAAATCCTTTCAACCGATTCAACCAAAATTACTTCAGCGTAAAATTCCAAGGAGGGAAAAGATATAATTTTGCCATTCATGGTTACAGACACAAATGCATATTATTTAGCAATCTGGGAATGCAGACTGTCCATATATTCACGTATTTAGTATTGAAAAATGGTATTGAGGAAACGTTGATGCATCTTTTGTGAGAGCAGTTGGCGCTCTCATTTATCTGTCTTCAAAATTTTATGATCAAGTTGCTCTTCCAGTAGAAGAACTACTCGAAAGCTATGCACAAAAAAACTAGCAATGTCAGAAATCCCATAACTTTTATTCATATGTTTTGTGCGAGAAATAGAAGTGACACACAGAATGTATTATACTAAATTTCATACATTAATATTTAATGGTGGCATTGGATCCAGCATTTTCACGGAAATTACTCCACTGTTGCAGTTAATAACTTCATTCATGCCTCACTCAATTTAAATTGGATGATGATAATCACATAGGTGGCAATCACACTCATTATCTGAAATGGACAACATATCATAGATGAATATCACTTGCGGACAGTTCATAGAATAAGAAAGCAGATGGAATTTACCGGAGCAAGAAGAATCAATAACTATAATTTTAGTGCAATATGTGAGCAAGTTTGATGACAAATCATTATGCATGTGTGAATGATAATCAAGCTAGCACCATTGAAACAACTGACAAGAGTATAAGAGCAAAAACAGATCAGTATTTTGATGGAAATATTTTAAGGTAAATTGACAGCAAAATGATGTAAATGCGTATTCCAAACCCTGCCGCGTGAATGGCGGTGAAATATACAAGAATTGCCATGAGAAAAAATTCCCCTGGACCGGGAATCGAACCACGGACCTTTGGCTTTCCACGCAGACCACTACGCTATCCAGGTTCTTTAATTCTCATGGCAATTATACCGAGGTTCTTGGTACTTGGTGTTAGGCCCTCGCGGTCCATCAAGGATGGCAACGCGAGGGAGAAAGGACTTACAAGAAGCCACAACCGGTTGAGAGCCTTAAACCTGCGCAAAAGCCGCGCAAAGCGGTATGTGTAATATTCCAAACCCTGCCGCGTGAACGGCGGTGAAATATACAAGAATTGCCATGAGAAAAAAAGCTTTCTCCCTCGCGTTGCCATCCTTGATGGACCGCGAGGGCCTAACAACTAGTACCATGAGCCTTGGTATAATTGCCATGAGTATTAAAGAACCTGGATAGCGTAGTGGTCTGCGCAGTGGCCCGGAAAGCCAAAGGTCTGTGGTTCGATTCCCGGTCCAGGGGAATTTTTTCTCATGGCATTCTTGTATGATGTAAATGTATTTGCCTTTCCTTGTTCAAATACTTGTCACCTAATATCATTGGTAAAATGATCAGCCATTTTCTAGATAACAGGTAGAAAAGATGCTGCAATTTCCTCTGTTCAGATTCTTCTATGTATATAGTTTCTTACCCTTGGCCAACTCACATTTCAAGCATTTCTGTGAGGAGTGCCTGAAGGCTTTCTCCAGGGATTTGAACCCAAGACCATTTGGTTTAATTTAAAAAATAGGCCCCCACATCCCACTGCAGCCACACTACAAAATACTTACAGAAATTAAAAATCCTTTTGTAAGAGAGAAATAGCCTGATGCTGTCACTTCCACTGGAGATGCAGTTAGTTGAATTATTAGCTGATTTAACTGTAAATTAAAAAGTAATTGGCAACATTATTTCTAGGTAAAGCAGAATAATTTAAATACACGTTTTCACCATTTTAAAAATTATTATGGGAATTTCAGACAGTGGATAAATTCTTGCTATCAATGAATCACTAAATAAAATGAACTAATCCAATGCCACAACTTTTTCCATAAATAAATAACTATATCCATGCAGATGTTGTGGAAAATTTTAGTGGCAATGCACGAGTCTCAGCTGAAACCAAGACCTGAATAAAGCCCTTATATGGCCCTATATAAATGGTTATGAAGGATACCAAAATAAAGTGACAGGTTTTAGAGATAATGTAGTGAATAATCAGTGAGTCTTGGTGTGGCAGAGCTTTCAGTATGAAAAGCTACCACTAGCAAGGCCATAGCCATGGGAGGGATCAAGGGGGATTGATCCCCCCCCGATATGAAAAAAATTAAATAGATACTTATATGCTCGCTTGGTGCTCACATGACAATATTATATAGCGGCGCAGGGACATCTAGTAGTCCAATGCGACTTAAGTCAATAATTATCTAAGAGAATTTGTAGGTGCAGTGTGCGTAGTTATAGTGCAGTGTGTGAAATAATAGTGCTGTGAATGTGTAGTAGAGAGGTGAGTGACTTATGAGCCTCCTGAGGGACCGCAGAATTGACATCGACACCGAGGAGTTAATTCATTTGGTCGCTGCAAAAAAAGCCAGAAGGCTAAATTCAATTTTATAATAATATTTTTATAATTTCCTTTAAGGGTTTATAATAAATTTGTATATTTTATGTTTGTCTACTATTCCATAAACCCCCCCGAAAATATTTTCTGGCTACAGCCTTGACCACTAGGGAAAGCCACCTGGCTAAGGTCGTTGCCCTGGGGCCCTGAGGTCCCTATCAATACCGCCAGGGTACATGGAGCCTAATGCCAGGAAGGCATCGTTAGGGAGACTCACATAACAGCTTCCAAGAAAAGACTTCCTCGTGCGAGAGACCAGCAGTGCATTAAGGGACTGATAACACAGTATCAATTTCCATCTAATAAACGTGATCCTATTTACTTTTGCAGAAAAGTTTCTCGGGTTTTCCACCGGTTGATGTCGTCCATGTTCTGAAAACCTGAGATCATACTATTTACTTTTGTTTACTTCATTGAAGCAAGGTATAGTACCCTATATTCTAACCCCTTCACTTAGCTAAAATTAGACCTGACTCAATCACTCAGTGATTCAATTCAAAATTTGGTTTCTAATAGGTGAGGGAAGAGCTCACCCCAGATGTTTGATAGCACACATTCTTTTCCAGGGACCAGTTCCTTTCACTGGACCACTTCTCTCTCCAAGGATTTTTGTAAAGGACGTCCAGAGGCTTCACCGCAGAATACCCTCTGATCAGCAACCCAAATGGGCAACCATGCTCCCATAACCTGACTAAAACCCACTAAATAAATGTCCTGGGCAGTTGCATAGTCAGGAATTTCTTTTTGGCGGGTCCAAAAACAGGGGTAAATAAAAAAACAGGGTGCCAAGAAATGGGTTTTAAAAGAATTTTAACACTTTTCATATTCAAAAAAACTTAATTTTTTAAATAAATATTTTATAAATTCATGATATTTCAATATTTTTCTTCTTTTATAAAGGAAATTAATTGTGTTTTATACTTCAGGGGGGTGGTCCAGACCCCCCGCAACCCACCCTGACTATGCCACTGATCCTGGGGTAGATAAAATGCAAAGGAGTTGGTGTACAATGAAAACTCACGAAGCTTGAATTTTTCCACAGCGATAATTATTCTAAATTCATTTCTCCCTTAGCTGTAGAACTGAAAATATTTCATAACCACTGCAAAATTTAATATTGTGTACGTTTACCCAAAGAGAAGCTTTGTAGCAAATGAATGATTTCATATTGAAGTTTTACTTGCTAAGATTTAATTACCTGTCTCGCACTTTTATCATCCAGGTCTTCTAAGCACACTGCATTCATTGTCCATATTCCAGCTCGAGCCTAGAAGACATAATTGTGGTTGTTTCAAGTGCTGGATGAGAAAATATATATACAATACTTTGAAAAATGTTCAACTACAGGTGGATCAATTATCCTATGTTATATACTGAAGTAGACAACATTTACACCAATAGGCATAATTTAACAGTGGTAAGGCACATTAGTAATCCTCCCAAAAATTTTCAAACTCATACTTCTCCACCCTAATATTTTTTGTCATTGTCCATGCTCAAGGGTGAATGGTGTGTGTTAGAAATTCATCTAAAAAGGGTGGTCGCTCAAGTGTCACCACCAGATCTCATTCAAATGTTGCAAGGTGATAGGAAATGGATATCTATGAGGTGTAGTTTTTGTTTCAACTGCCAACGCAATACTTTTACAAAGAAACGCCTAAATTTATCCCATCCCCATCGCAGCAATAGTTCCTTAAACTCCATTGCTAGGAGGAAGAGCACGGTGGTTTGTTCTGCTGAGGGTTGCATGCATTTAGGTGTTTTCTTGTTACTTTCCGACGTTAATATCTAAAAAAGTATTGAGCGTCTTTAAAAAAGAAAAGAAAATATATATTTATAGAAATAATAATGTATAAATGGAAATTTATATTGTCTTTAAAGAAGAAAAAACTTACCTAGTTTAAAAAAAATTGGGAATCATTTCTTGAAAAGAGAGAGGAGGAGAGGTATTTCATAATCCTGATGGGGCTTTTCCAGCCCAACTTTAAGCATAATTAAGTCAGCTATAACATTGGGGTGGAAATGGAACCTCCCCAGGAGACAGATTTCAGGAGGCCTGGAGGGAGCACACGTACAGGACTGTTGGAGAATTTGAACCCTTTAACTTACAGGCTATGAAAGCATGCTGGCTAAAATTTTGATTTCAGATGTGATTGAGTATTATTTTCAATATTACCTACAGTACAGCTAGGGGTACTAATAATTGATGATGGTTAACTATCGGTACTATGAAAATGAAAGAAGAATAAAAGTCGCCATGTAAGAACACAAGCATATTATCCTCTTGCCGAACGGAAGGTGATGTTTGACAGGAAGTGACATTTGATGAGCATGAGATGAATGAAGACTTCCATGCTCGGTCACTCTGAATGAAGTAATGGCAACATTATTTCTTTAAGCAGTGATGATAAAATGTTTCTGATCTCCTGTTCAGGTATTGGGTACTGGCTATCCAATGCTTCTAATACTAACCTTCTCAGACAGTGAGGTTGCTGTTAATGCAACTGTGGCCATTCCTATGATGCGGAACAATTGAAGGGGTATCTGCCATCCACTCATGTACCCCCTGGAAATGGACACTGTGAATGCTAGGAGTACATCAACAAGGCTCTTCATTGTTAAGAAAAGGATGATAGTTCCTTGACATCCATTAATGCCAAGCACTCTTCCGCAAGAAAAGAGATTTCCACATGGGCATGGCTGGGTAAAATATTTTGATTTTTTTGTCAGATCAATAACATTCACATCATTTTTCTTTTTCCGGCATCTCTTCAGATTGTATAGAGTTTGCAAATCAGGCTTATGAATCATCTGCTGATTGATTACATCACTGGATACCTGAATGAGGTATTGAAAAATAATCAAAATTTTAAAATGATCGAGCACTATGCAAAGTTTATGTGATAGTATAAAGTAGACCACCAGAAGGGGTGAGGGTAATATATGATGGCGCAAATAGCCTGGTCTACAAATCTTATTACATCCCCATCAAAGTTACCTCCCTGATTTACTCAATGACATTCTTCATTTAGGAATGAAGGAAGTATTCCAATAGGTTAACAGGATTCACTTTTTTTAAGAAGATGGATTGGAGAACATATAATGAGTGAAAACTCTCAGCTAGGCACTAATGATAGGGTTTCAAGATACTGCTTATTGCTTTAAAATCGTTAAATTGGAGGGAAGAGGGATTGGGAAAAGTTGATTACATGGTTGCTATGAGAAAATTTGATATCATTGTCAGAGTTACAATTCAGAACACAAATTACTTAAGTGTTCATCGAGTAAGAGGAGCAGATTCTAATCCAATTTTTATTTATTGAATTTTTGTAGGAATCAATGGTTGAAAGAAATTAGAAAGCTATAATGTTGTCTTGCAACTTACCTCCATTGATGAACCATACATTTGGCTCATATAGTTCTTTGAGGTCATCCTAACCGTGGAATGGCTATTACAGCTTTTGGGGTTCCCACATTTTTTTCTCCATTTGGCCACTATTTTACTTCTTAATCCCTTCAGCCAACCATATTTTATTGCTATTTCTCTGAAATTTTCATTTTGCTCGCACTTTCCTGATTTCTCAGGTACTGTGAAATCAATGAAACCATTAAATATGTCATTTTTGTCTTCCACTTTAATGCTATTCGGTGAAAATAAAATACCTGTTGATAACATCGGAAGAACTGAATTTTCTTTCCTAAAACCAAAATCTTCCTTTTTCTTGGATGTAAATATTCTTATTCTAGTCATGTAATCATTTCTTGGTGATAAATAAGCGTGTCTCCGACTCTCCTTACGAGTTGGTTCCAAGTCCAAGGATTTTCTTATCTTATTAGGTTTTGCCCATGATCTAGGCATTCCAGCTCTAAGGATTTGCTTTAGATACATCAATGCTTTAAATTTATCTGCAGCAATGAAATTCAATAATATGTTAACAAGAGCATCTCTTAATATAAAATAATTACATACACAAAACCCATCATAGCAGAATAAATGGTCATGTTCTCTGAATTTGACTTAGCTAAGCAACCATTTATCCTATTATTGGCAGAAAGACAAAATTATTGAGGGTCACTTACTTATATTTTCTGCGAATTGACCTTAAGATCTGGTAGAAATTCAATGTAATAAAAGTGAAATGACGATGAAGTAGAATCTATCAAACACAAAGTCTAACTTTTCTAATAAAAGGAATCATTCAGAGAAGCTAAAGGGGAATATAATATAACCATTTTCTCAAAATGTTAGCTGATGTATTTGTAACAGTGGGGATAAAAGACCCCTTAAAGACAATGGAATTTTTATTGTATTTCTTTTGGACTGAAAATACTCTTTTCTTAGTTACCTTTAATTTTACATGCCATCGTACGATGAGCAGGTGATTCTAATGCAGTGGTTAAACCTGCTTGTTTCTTGAAAGAGATCCTGCTGGTGTCAGCAAAAGAGCCTCTTCTATAATTTTTGTTTCCAAAAACAGGAGTGAATGCATTCCGCTGGAAATTCTTCTTTTGAAATACAAGACAGTTTCTCATTACAAAATGATAAACTTACACTCATACAGCAACATAAAATTTCGTTCAAAGTATTTCCAACAATAACATTTCAATAGGGTGGTTTCCTATTATTTTTTTATTACCTAAATCGAAAGATTATTACTCCTGGAGTACGTATTTCACGCTTTTAGATTTTTAAATGACGATATCAATTTTTTTTGCGATTAAATGAAAAGTGAAAATTTTCTAGCGCGCGAAAACGCGACGCGTAAGTATGAATGCCGGGAAATCTCTCCGTGTGACGTATTTCTGGTTCCCGCTGCCGCCTTGTGAGGTGACCTTGAGGCCCAGTTTTAATAAGTGATTATTAAGACATGTTTCCCTGAGCTCTGCGCCTCATGCGTGCATTGGTAACCTCAGACGACGTATAACTCCTATCTTCTCGTATAGAAACTAGGTCCCTGTGACGTCACGTGGAGTGGCATCGCATGGGCGCCAATCTGGCCCTTTTCAAATGAGGATAAAAATGGACCATTGCCATTCGTCTAAACCGGTATTTCTAAAACAAAATAATTTGTATATTATGAATACAGTAATGGTGGGTAACGAATCGCAATCAATGACTTTCGTTTTCTTTGATGAAGGAAACCACCCTATTACTAAATGATGGATACAAATTTATTTTTTATTAAATACTGCTTTAACTTTGAAAATTAAGTAGATTTATTATCTAATCAATTAATGAAGAGGATAATCACATGCATCCTTGCTTTGGTTTTTAAAACCCATCCTAATGGTATTTGAATGCATGACCTTTAGGTTAGCAGGCATTAACACTGCCACCCAGATAGAGGAGCTGATAGAAAAATTAAATATAGGATGGATAGCATATTAATCCACAAATTTACGCCATACTTTTTACATGAATTACTTCCAAGTGCTCTTGTTATGAATGGATGTATGCGCTTGGTCTTCAGTTGCAATGGCCCCGTGAAAAACGCAACCCTCACATCTTAAGTGTCACGCTAGTTTGCCTAAAAAAAGGCGATAGGATACTTTCAATTAACTTTCGAAAAAAGCTGGGTAAATACGCATATTTGGCTATTAGTTTATAATTATGGAATCTTCGCTAAGGAGGCAAAATGAAAATGGGTTAGTGATAATAGGCAGAATTTAGTCTAAATATAGACGAAAAAGGTATGAGCCAGTCTAAGTAATGAGAGCGACCGAAGGAAAAGCATATTTGTGTAGACAGTATAATTATTTTCAAATTGGATTAAAAGAGTCAGTCTCAATAATTGACTTTTTAATTCACAGATAAATTTTGTAGTAACTGAATTACGTGAATATATATATATTGGAATGTGTCCTCAAAGAAGTCAATGAGTTTGCGAAACAGTTACAATTCATCAGAACCGAGTGGCGGTGACGGAAGAAAATTATTTCACAAATTTATCTTCTGCATTATGTACTGATAGACTTTTATTTACATCAAAAATATTGAAATAACTGAAATATACCAGTGAGGGTATTTTACCAGGGATAATTAATTTCAAAATAATTATATTCAATCGTTAAAGTTTATGAAAAAAACTGATGAAAATCAGGTTTTTAGATTTTTTCAAGAAACTATATGAGGAAAAGTTATAAAAATATTTTCCCAGGAGAATTGGAAAAAAGTTTACATTCAAGATCTTACAACAGCTAAAAACATTGTGCACATTGGATAGCCTTCTAAAGGCCGTTTTACACGGTACACGGAATTGCGTAATCTGACGTAGTACGTGCGAAGGCGCAATCAAAATTGCGTCGTGTAAAGCGGTGAATTGCTAGAACACATGCGAGAATGCGTGGATGCGAGACGGATAAATAGCCCCTGTTGTAATTTCGTTCATGCATTCGCATAATTCCACGCCATTTTAGAAATTAATGCAGCTCTAACCTGCGCAATTCCGTGCCCCGTGTAAAACGGCCTTAATGCCGTGTTTGTAGAGATGGATAGAATAGCATTTTTCTCGAATTCGAATATCGAATATCTAATTTTTTCCCGAATACTGCATTACTGAATATAAATTTTCCCACTAATTTTAACTACAAACGGCAATAAAAATAAAAAAGTCTGAACAATTTGCAAGTCATTCTACTTCAATGCGGCTCCTAAATCCTAATGCAACTGTCATTCACGAACTCTGTGATTACATCAAACTTGCGCGCATGGCGGGCACCGCAATTCATTTGCTTTTTTATGATATGCACATTGAACGTTATTTATTAGTAATGCTTTACTGCGTTTATTGCAAACCTTAAATTAAATAAATAACTAACAATTACTTTAAATTAGAATATTTAAAACTTAAATTTCGCCATGCAACAGGGTGTCATAAGAGGAAAAGGCTATTTCGCGTTCATTTCAAAGCATACATACATTCTTCTTAATGCTCTTCTCGAGGGTCATCAGCATTATACATATTTTAACGCTTAATTTTAATGATAAGTTTTCGTAAAAATATTACTTAATAATTGAATCAACCTAATGTGCCAACCACCATGTAACACCCAACCATTTCCAATGGAATTTATTATAATCACGGACGATCGCTGTGTATTCGAAATTCGAATAATTGATAACTTTTAGTCATCGAATATCGTATAGTCTTAAAAGCTCATTATTCGAGGCAGGGACGCCGACTTACAAAAAATATTGGGGGGCCCAAACCGGGGATCTTGTCCCGGGAAATTTTATAGGTAGTGAGTTTTAAGTTTTTTAAGCATTTTAGAGGAGTCATATGATCAACATTACTACCCTGATAACTATAATATCGATATCTGGACACAAGGGGAAAATCGACTAGCCTGACACACATTTTCCTCACACCCATAACGAATTTTTGAGGGGGCTCGGGCCCCCTCAGGCCCCATGGAGTCGGCGCCACTGATTCGAGGTACTCGATGATACAATTATTCATTTCTACGTGTATGCTATTTCACCATACTTCGGAGGAATCAGCAGTTATCATTACCAATTAAAATACAACATAATTTCTGGATAACTATATAGCATCATTTAAATGGAGGGTATTTACTTTTTTCTTGATATTAATTCCTCTTCTGTGCGCATTGACGACTTGCCGGCTCTCCATTCCCATAATTAAGGAGCAGATAGCTGAGCGAAGAAGGCGTAATGTTTCCAAGCGTGAATGGAGCAGAGTGCGACCATTTATTTTCAGTCTAGATCCCCGAGGTTTCCCTAAAAACCATAATTACACAGTTACGTGAAATATCTATTCCGTGATTACCTTTTTAATAGAATATAGGAAAGCACTGAAAACTCATTCAAAAATTACCAGAGGGTTAATCGCAGAATATTAAAAAAAATAAAAATGCAGTATAGTTAACCATTTTGCCTCAGAATATACCAAAAATTGTCCCGAATAGATCGCGAATAATGAACATTATCAGTGCTAATTTAGATCCTTCACACCCATAAAGAAATGGTAAACATACCTGTTAAATGTGATCCGATTTCTTTTCGTTGGTTTGGTGATTCAACCGTATTAATAGACATCCCAATATACTGCTCTAACTCATCGGTTATGAGGAAGTTCACTCTCTCGATCAAGGCGCTAGCCTCAAGGAGAAAGAAAAGAACCTGGACAATATGTAGGTAGAAGTACGACGAGGTGATAGAGGCTGAGGTTATCCACAGGAAAACTTGAAATCGACAATGGATTGGATGTTTCAAAATGGAGCTCTTGTTGACTTGAATTCCATGCATAGGCTTCTGAGCCGGATCAATTATTATTTCTTCCGTGTTTTTCTGATAAAATGAGTCCCTTACATTTGTACCACTATTTTCCAATTTATCTATTTGATTTCGGAAGGTTACAACTCGAGGTCCGGTCATGTTTGTACGATTAGTCAAATGGGACTCGGGATTGGATCGATGCTCATCATACCTTGCGGCTGCTGGATCAGTATCAAAGGTATGTTCTCCATTAGCGCGACCAATTACCGCAATGACATCTCTCAAAGTTGAGCTATGAGTCTGAGGTCGAACTACAGACTGTAACTCATGATCTTTGGAAGGGATGGCCGTAGTCGAATCTTTTTGGAAGGGAGGAAACGGAGGATCACCGATTATGAAAAATCTCGAGTAGAATATGAGAAGCCATGATAACAAGATCACATAACCAAAAATGGATACAGCTGGGAACAAATGAAGAGAATACCTGCGACCACGGTAGCATAGAAATTCTGATTTTTTTTCTTTTCTAATCATCTTCTGCGTCCCTAGGCCTATGCTGTAGTCATCTTTACCGGATATAGGGAACAATTTTTTTGTGATCGAATAACTTCTACTAATTTCGTTCCAAAATATCCTATTGCCTTCTTTCCTATCATCTATTCGTTTCCTTCCAGAATATCTGAATTTTTGCGATCCCCGCAATGTTTCCTGTCTTTTTACCTTGCGTCCAGATATGGTGATAATATTCCCTCCAGAAAATGAGTCGGGGACTATTTTTGGAGCAGGGTGTAGGAAGTAGTCTTTTTCTTTTCCCACCTTTGTCAAATGCAGATTTTCTTTAGTTTGACATTGCTCGGGATTCACCTGATTTTTACTTGCCAAGGGGCTATCCCTCGCGGAAAATGATGCAGGTGATATTTTTGCCGAAATATGTGACTTGAAACTTCTATTCTTATTCATGAGGTTGTTTGATACTTCTTCCTCGATTACATCCCGAGGATTATACATCTTATCTCGAGTAATATACATCGATGATCTTTGATTCTTAGAAATATGGTTCCTGGATTTATATCTATTTGCTATACTCTTGATCTCAAGAAATCGTAAGGCATCTGACAAGTCCTCCATGAGAGCAATCAGACAGCTAGACTTCCCAGCATTGATGCGTGCGACCACGAATAGGAGGATCTGACATATCACCCCCATGGCTGTGAAACCCATCGTCGCGTTCCTTATTAACTTGGTAGTTTTCTTGTGCGTAGTATTTGGGGAACTTGATACCCTCTCTAAACCACTAGAAGAACCTAGCCACATATCAGGGATATCTCTCTTGATGGAGGCAAAAGGAAATCCAGTCACCATATTCTTCTCAAAGTTGTGACCTCCATTCAAAGGAGAAAACCTTCTCCGTTCATATGTTTCCCCAAAGCGCGTCACAATCCCCGGCATACCTAGATTTATAGAGTTAATCGACAATTTTCGCGAGACAACAGAAGTGATTCTGGTTATGTTTTTAGTTTTATTTTGTATTACATAAGAATCGTTCGTCTGTGACGACTGTGAAACATTAACCAGCTCTGCAATAGGCGATAGGTTCATCAACTTGTTTAACGATGGATTTCGATACTTGCCGTTTGCCCATCCCGTCGGTTTCGAAGATAATAAAAGCAATTTTTGAAGGATATTAACTCTATTTTTGGGTATTTCTCTTGAGAAGCTTCTAGGAGGTTCCGTTGAAAATGAATTCTCGAGAGAAAAATTAGAAAATTTGAGTTTATCGAGGTTTGGCATCTCGAGCCGTTTCCTGCCAGATCGGTTGACTTTCCTGACAACGCCATGCGATTCTTTAGGAAAGTTTAGATCTGAAGTACTATAGATCACTCCAGAATGTTCTTTTCGCTCAACAGGACGATGATCGTCATGCAGATTCAACTCATTGGACGGAAATTGGGCCTTGTGCAAGATAATCGAGCAAATATTAACGATTAGGGTGAGTCCAAGGGCAATATCCCACAAATGCGCAGGATGCAAAACGACGAGGTATTTCCCTATCCGCTTGAGATATGGTATTCTTGAAAGTTGTCGCCCATTTTTTCTATGAACTCCAGCCATAGGGAAGACTCCTAAGAAACGACTCACGACCGCCATTGGCCTCAGGCTGACATATACTCCACCCTCTTCTCTGCAAGATTTCCTCCTCCGGAACATGATTTAAAACCCGCGATGCGAGGCTGGAATTTAGAAGGACAATGGCTTAATTTTACTCGTATCAAATGAGTACTAATAATTCGTTTCTCTGCATTATGAACTGATGGACTTTTATTTACATCAAAAATAGTGAAACCGTGAGAGTATTTTAACAGGGATCATTGATTAAAAAATTATATTTAACCGTTAAAATTTATGGATAAGACTTTTGAAACTCAAGTTTTTTAAATTTTTTTCTAAAAAAAAAAAACAAAAGAAAAAGTTACGTATTTCACGCTTTTAGTTTATTAAATGACGATATCTATTTTTCGCGATTAAATGAAAAGTGAAAATTTTCAAGCGCACGAAAACGCGACGCGTAAGTATGAATGCCGGGAAATCTCTCCGTGTGACGTATTTCTGGTTCCCGCTGCCGCCCTGTGAGGTGACCTTGAGGCGAGGCTTAGCGCTGATACGACGCAGGCTGCTAGCGGGTAGCTGAGCACCCTACTGGCTGGTAGCGCTTGGCTTAAATAAGGATTATTAATACCTTATCAAATGAAGAAAACTTTCCGACCTTAGCCAGTTTTAATAAGTGATTATTAAGACATGTTTCCCTGAGCTCTGCGCCTCATGCGTGCATTGGTAACCTCAGACGACGTATAACTCCTATCTTCTCGTATAGAAACTAGGTCCCTGTGACGTCACGTGGAGTGGCATCGCATGGGCGCCAATCTGGCCCTTTTCAAATGAGGATAAAAATGGACCATTGCCATTCGTCTAAACCGGTATTTCTAAAACAAAATAATTTGTATATTATGAATACAGTAATGGTGGGTAACGAATCGCAATCAATGACTTTCGTTTTCTTTGATGAAGGAAACTACCCTATTGGGAAAACGTTAGAACTCAAGATATTACAATAACTAAAAATATTATTCACCTTTGACAGTCATTGGATATCTTCATTTTTAATTATGTTGGATAATTTTAATTTTTCTAATCATCTAAAAAAAAATAGCCAAAAATTCACTATTGGTATTAATATAATATCTCTTTTACTTTTTCTGAGAAGATGCATCTCTAAAACTGCTTATAGGTGGATCAGTTGGGTAGCCAGAATTGTCGTTCGGGGAGGGGTCCAAAACCAGGGGGGAAATTTTGACAAACAGGGTACCAAGTAGAGGGTTTTGAACTTATTTTAACACTTTTCATGATAGAAATAAACTTCATCTGTCAAATAAATCTTTTGTGAATTCATGATATTTCAAAATTTTGTTTCCTTTAATGAAGGAAAGTAATTGTGTTTTTATATTTCGGGGGTGGGGTTCCGGACCCCCCGAACCTCCACTCTCGGCTCGACGCTGAGCTGGATAATTTATTTCGCGTACGAATTCACAATCTCTTTTTAACTTCCTTAATCTCTCACTGTAGGAAGACATCCGAAAATTGTGCTTTATGAACTAACTGGTAATCGAATATGTATAAACTGTAAAAAAATTCCATACTAACCTCAGAAAGAATATATGTGAAATACCCAAGAATTCTTGCTTTGGACGACTGCTTGTGTTCATGGCAGTGGGTCACGTTTAATGGTGAATTTGAGAAAGAAAATTGAGTTTCAGTCCATGTTACAACTCGATATTTTCATTTTTCCTACTCAAGCTAACACCAAAGAGCGCGATAACCCAGAACGTCAAGTTGCTAAGAGATTGTGGGTAGTCGCAATAGGAAGGTAAAGCGTAAATATTTACCCACATACCCAATCGGAAGGTCAGAAATGCAATTCCATTAGCGACGAAAGCTTTGATTTGTAATGAAATTCAGTTTTTTTTTATCGCAGCTAAGTTAATCTCAATAAATCTTCCCCGTCAGTCAATTCAACACAATACTCACTGACGTGAGTTCTCCGACGTTAAGAAAACAGAAGTTATGTAAATAGTAAAGAGCCAGTGCTACAATTCTATTCCTGGGGAGAGATAAAGATCGTAATGTTTAACCCCATGGCAGGCCGAGAGACGCCTCTTTCCTCCTGCGCAGGAATGAAGTCACACCCCACGCAACAGAGAAATCCTCGAGGCTTAACAGATGGATCGAATGAGGCAACGTATATGATCGAATGGCGCAATAAATTGGTAACTTAGGGGCGCATTTTCAAATTAAATTTTTTAGGCAAGTACGAATAATAAAAAATCTGGTCAAGGATGGATTAAAGGATGGGACAAGCGTAAGGGGTGACGTACTCCTCTACCCCGATGTAAATGTTAATCAAATGACTACAGTGCCTTATGCCAAAGCCATCCATCGAGATATTTTGAACAAGTTTCAAATCCGCTAAAACTCTCTCAATATTTACTCCGAGTGAAAACTCTTTTGGGCGATCAATTCCATGGAAGATAGCCGGTTTTTCTAGGAAACTATAAGCATGCAAAAATGACTAAGCCAATAAAAATTTAGGTGATGGAGGAAGATGAGAATATCGATGGATATTGGTTTTAAAAAATCTCTAAATCGGCCAAATTTTAATTCCTAAGAGAGGGGGTCAAGGGGTTCAAAGCTCCCCGAAATATTTGAAAGATATAGTTTAAGGTGTGACCTCGCCAAATGAACGGAACGAATTCTCTCACTTCTCGAAAAATTCTGGCTGCGATGCTCAGATGAAAAGAGCAAGGGACCAGTCATGGTCAAATTTACTAACAGGATATCTGTCATAATGTTTTTTTATAGAAAAATATAATAATAGCATGAAATCCTAACGTTATAATAATAACCAAAGCAAATTCCTAGAGCAAGGTCGCACAATGCTATTCTGGGGCTCGGGGAGATACCATTGTAATAATTCTCCTTGACGACGGGAGAAAACAATGAGAGACAATTATAAAGGTGAACAACAATTCTCTTTGACGACGCGGGAATCGGGTTGGTGTGAAAGCTTAAGTGTTGGCTTCCCACCCCGTGGGCTCAGATTCAAATCCCGGCGGTGGTAGAGAATTTTCAGACTGCCCAATCCCTGCTTGAATGATTGACATTTCGAGCACAACTCTCCGCTCGGATGAAAGCTTCTCGGGTTTCCAACCGGGTCAGGGTCTGCATGGAAACACGGTTGGAAACCCGAGAAGCTTTCATCCATGCTATTCACCGGGAAAAGCTCAGATTCTTCAACAATCCGCTCGTCGGCTGGGATGTTAAGCCGCGGTCTCCTTGGCGCCTTTCGACGCCGACGCCGGATTTCATACCACACTTACTTACCTATCCTTCCCTCACGGCGCAAATAACCTCAGCTGTCGGTCACCTTCTCCACATACCATACTCTTTGACGACGCCAAAATAAAGAGGAACTGAGTCATATGTAATGTAAATGTATAGTTGCGTTCGGTAATACCAATGGTAGTACGCGTCGTCGCTCCCGATTTTTCGTCCTGAATACTTATCGATTTTTATAGGTACTTATCAATTTGATTTGTGAGGGAATGGTACGTGTCGTCACTCCACAGTTTTCTTCGTAATTACCAAACAAAATTGCGTTTTTAATTTGTGATTATTTTATATATATGTCATAAAAATAAACGTTTTACTGCGTTTCTATCCCCTTCCCCACCCCTAAGAGCGCTGAGCAGTGGCGTAGCCAGGAATTTCGTTCGGAGAGGGGGGGGGGGGGGGTCCAAAACCAGGGGGGAAAATTTTTAAAAAATAGGGTACTAAATTATGGTTAAGTTTTAAACTAATTTTAACACTTTTCACGATCGAAAAAACTTCATTTGTTAAAAAATACTTTGTAAATTCATGATTTTTCAATAATTTGTTTTCTTTTATTAAGGAAAATAATTGTGATTTTATTTTTTAGTGGCTACACCACTGGCGCTGAGAATGTAATTTGGTATACCCAGAGGCCCCCACCTGGGCGGTTTTCATAAAAGGACGTATTCCTCCCTCTCAACCAATCGTATTTTGTCTTTTTTAATGACAGCTAAGGGCTAAAAATATTTGCAAACGTCTAAAAAATTTTTGAGGATAGACCTTTATCAGCATTTGCCAGTTAGGATGATAGAAGAACACACAAACCTTTGTAGTTTTCCACACTTACATCAAATGTACGACGACCTAGATTTCATTTGATGTCATTCTCCAGGTGTCCGACACCAGCAAAATACTTGGGGGACGAGGGGGATGATGTAAGTCTATTATTTATATTTGCCTGTTCCTTAAATGTAAAACATTTCCATCTCAGAAAATATTGCAGTAAAGTTTTCAAACTTGAGATCCAGGGAAATGTTGACCTACTGTTGGTCTACTTAATGAAAATTTCAAGATATAGCATATGTTTTGAGCGAGAAATCTGTCTAAAACAGACTGGTCAAGTGGGATGCTAGCATCCTATTAAGCATATAAAATACTCAGGGACATTGATGTGGGCCATTAAAAAACTAGGCTGAGGCAATATGTAAGGGTAAAGGTCGAATTATCATATAGGAGGACAAGGGCAATTAGATGAAATTATGTAAGTAGCACCTACATCTCAGTTCTTTAGAAATTAAAAGCAGTTGTTTGGCAGTGATTCTCCAAAAAAGTTAAATCCCTTCCTTCAAAAAGGAACAGCATCATGATCCATAGATTGGTTTGAACCAGTGCTCTACTCAATTTTCCAATCAGATGATCTCTCAATTGATCTTTTCACGTGAACGATAGACCCTAGGGGTGAGGAAGAGGGAAAGGGTTAGTTTAAATCAAGTTTAAGACAATGCACTTAAGTGACAACATGTGGAATATACACTCGGGTAGAGGCCTAGTCTATTAAGAATAATCACTTAAGTTTTTCACCCAGAAAATTGATTTATCTTCAGTCATTCCTAAGCAATAACAGCTCAAGAACATACAAGAAGAGAGAGAGGCAAACACAAAGGACGAACATTCTCTGAATTAATGAAAATTCCTCAAATGTCTTGAAATACACAATTTCCTCTTGCCAAAGAGGTTAAACGAGGTATTGGGGCCAAACCAATATTTAGAGCTGATAATGGTACTTACAACAGGGATGAATATAATGGCAGGGATCCAGGACACCCAACACCCCTCCCTCTCTAAAAAGAGGCTATATATACGCCACTCATTGTCAGTCTATAGGTATGTATCCAATATTGTCTATCCGTTTAGGATGAATTCCACCCCACTCACTCGCAATATTTTTTTGATCCAACTCAGCACTAGTATACTTCTCTCAAACATTCTTCATCTCTATAATCTATTCACTTTATGTTTTCGAGTGAGCTTTTGAGAGAGCCCGGACACTCCTGGACAGCTTCGCTAATGGGGTAGGGGTAGTACCGAGAGATAGAGGGGAGGAGCAAACTTAACGTCGCCAAATGTACATAGCCACCCTACTTTGTCACTGAAAACGTGAGAGTCATGTGTGGCCACAGGTATTTTGGCCCCGGTGCCGAGACAATTTACCTACTCGTTAGAAAGTTATTAAGGATAATCCTTTCTCAGAAGCCCTTGACAATGTCAGCTATGCTTTAGCCACACCAGCTCACCAAAAGAGATAAAATGAACAGTAAAGAGTCACATAAGATAGGTTTTTTCACAGCTCTTATTCCAATCTACTAGTCCTCTCAAATAATTATCATCGATAGAGTGTGCACCAATTCACAATGAAAAGTTCACCTTTATTACACAAATCGATTTCACATAAATTACGAACGTAAAACCCCTGGGTAATTACTCATGAAGAAAAATCAAGAGAGATGATACGTACAATTACTTCACAAATCAAATCATAACAATTCGCAAACATAATTGATAAGTATTCAGGACGAAAAATCAGGAGCGACCGCACATACGACTGAATGCCATTATTTCTATTACCCCTCCTCCTCCTGTTTTTGTTTTTTTTTCATGTTGTAAACGAGAGAGGACCAGATGTATTTTTACCAGATTACATGGTGTATGTTTGGCGAGTACAAAAAGTTGAAATTTTGTATTTGTCATTAACCATAGCCACAGAGTAAAATCAACCACTCACAATCAGAGCCAAGAATATGTACCCCAGAATGGTGAATTCCTTACAGAACGTTGCTGGTGCTCATTATATGTTTTGATATCTTTCATCATACAGAAAAATCCTAAGAGTATGTGATAACCAATGGAAGAAATGAATCAGAAAAAGTTTGATACTACTGCTATATTAAGAAAGCATATTCAACAAGAAATGATTTATTTAAGTATACTGGGACTAGCCCCGGTGGTAACTTTTCCTAACTAAAATAAAATCCACTGAGGAAAAATCATTCACCGAAAGTTATCACCGTGGCTAGGGTATACTTAAATAAGTCTAGAGCGAACGCCTCTCGTGTTCAAAGTTTGGGCTTTGCTGTCCACCTGTAGCGCCGTTCGTACGACCTGGACTGCTAGTTGCATAATATGCTCAGCAGTTCATACCAACTTGTCCGGTAGTCCACAAATTTTTCCATAGGGGACAATGACGCCTCGGTAGCTTAACTGGCTAAAGCACTCGCCTGGAAATCGAGGAATCCAGGTTCGAATCCCGGTCAAGGCGAATGATTTTTCCTCTGTAGATTTTTCGCAGAGGAAATGATAATGTATTCATTCTTAAATCAACTAGAACACTTGCTCCCTCAGCCCAAGATAATAGCTGGGCAATGTATTTAACAGAGTAATGGAAAGATAAAGGATAAATAAGGTAAAAAAAAACAATGGCTTAGCATAACTGGCATGCTATTTATTTTGGTGACAATGCTTTATAAATGTAAATGGAATGAATAATAAGCACAGAGTTAATTCTGACACTTTCAAGTAACTATTACAAGAGATTTGAATGCCGAAGGAATATCTCTGCGTTCATAAGTTATAATTTCTTTGGGAACTAACTCATAGGGAAGCTAGAAATAAGTCACACTAGCACATTGCCTAGCAGGCATATTTCCTTCACTTAAAATAAAAGACAGAAAATACTTTAAATAAAAACAGACACAATATGATACATGAGTGAACATAGTCTTTTACATTCCACTGGAATTAATACATTATGACTTACAGCAAGTTTACGTAAGCAAATGGATATTATGAATATTATACAATGATGATCAAAGATCCACAATATGATAGGCAAGCTAAATCTTTAAATATTTCATCAGTACAACTTATCACAGAATAACAGTTTACTTGGGTTGTATTCATAATAATTCAAATGTTTAAGCCCATAGCAATCTGAACAAAGGTTTCATTGGTTAGATGTATTCTAACAGTTTTACAAATCTATATTCTTAATATTTCAATAATCAAACTTGCTGAAATTCAGCAAATCACATTAAATATGTAATGCCTATTACATACAATCAAAAGACTCCAAATCTGCTTCAACCATATCAATAACTCGCAAACTTCTATTGCTATTTACTTTAAGGGTATGCAACAATATGAAAATACTCAGAATTATAAAATCCTACATGAATGATGACATAAATAACAACTTGTAGCATTGCATGCTAAGGATATTTCTACGGCTTCAATAACTGTAGTTAATGCCTATAATGACTTCACCAATATCTCAAAAATTTGTGAAAATGCATATAAAATTCTTCACAAATGAAAAAATACGTTTTCATTTTTTGCAACTATAATGTAATACTGTACAAACGTAAATATCTAAAAAATCAACAAAAATTCATATACACACATTATACAATTTATATCACTTATGTTTTATACATTTGGTGCACCTGTGCAATTATACAGTTCTCTAAGTATGTAAAAACATTTATTTACAAAATGTTTGACTTTAGGATAAGGAAACATTATGACATGCACTGGAGAGGGTTTCAGATGCACTGAATCAAAATGACAAACATGTATTACTGAATTCTGAAGTGACCTCCTTACTAATGTTTTGGGCAACAGGAGGCACTGGAAAAACTGATTTAAATAAGACAGTAAATTTTGGACATATGCATTACATTGCAAGAGTAACCATGAAGAAAATTATGATATATTATATATTAAACTGTAATTACCAATTAGCACCAGTTAATGACTAATGATTATTTACTAACTGACAACTGAAGTAATTGTTTGCAACAGTAAAAAAAATATTAAGCAGCACAATATTAAGTGAGGAATAAAAATTATTATTATAAATAAGAACAAAAATTTGACAAAAGTGGTGCCAAATCAAAAAAAAAATTAGTTCACTCAACAGCCAAACCTGTATACTTTTTTAAAATAGAATATTAAGGAAAACTTTTTAAGCAAGACTACACCAAAATAAAATTTCATTTTTTAATACAAGTTCATTTATGAAAACACGGAATTTGATATGCATGGTTTTTCTCTGTCATACATGAATTTTGTTCAGAATCGAATAATTTCTAAATAAAATAAATAACTCATCTCAACGGAGGACAGATTCTCTGCTGGGTGTGCAACAAAAATGTAACAAATAAATTATTAGACAGGAATACACAGGTGTAACTAGTAACCATTAAAATATGTCCATTTTCACAAACTAACATAAGAACGATGCATGATAATACGTGGGAAAACAAATTATGTGGTCATTGGAGGACTTTGTAAAGTGTTGAATTCATAAAGTTATGCAATGAAAACTATTTATTCTCTTAGGGTAGTGCAAATCGCTTGAACACCTCTTCCTCGAATATACTTCTTTTATAAATATTACTATGCCCCTGTGATATAATTAGTGCACCATTTATTAGTTTATTATCATAATATACTAACACTGATAAAAGTCTGAGTAAACTGTAACGTTTTTTTCTAAAATCAGCCAATCAAATAGGTCGATGCAATAATATGCCTAAAACAAATTTGGGGATATTATAATTTCTCTCAATTTCAATGTGGTTCCCAGAAAATATTATCTCGTCTGGAAAAAAATGTTAAGCAAAATTGATGAGGCAACACCCTAAACATTTGTCCCACAACAAAATCAAAAACTCAAACTCTCAAGTATTACAACAGTTCCAAATTGAAGTCTGGTGAAAATAAATGAAATAGCAAGGTTATTGTTAGAATCTGTTGGCCCAAAAAGCCGTCCTCAAATACTTGTGATGTGCAATGTAAAGGACTATTTGCAAACCAACATTGACGACTGGGGCTATACAAATATTCTCTATTGTGAAAACATATTTACAAACCAATTTTAGATTCCTTTCTCACAGCTTGGTCTTAGGTAAGCAATAGACAGCATAAGGCTTTAAAGTTATGTTACAGCAACAAGTAGTACACAGGAGGTATTTGAAACCATGTAATCTATGTCACGCCGAAGGCATTTTTGTCTAGATTACCATTGACATTGAGCTTATAATATACAGCATGACACAATAGACCCTCTAGCAAACGAAACTACAGTGTAAAATTCAATCGCTCATGAATCCACTTTGGTGTCTTTCAGAAAAATTAGGCCACATAACTCATTTCTAAACAGGGCCTTCTGAAATCATTATCATTATTGTCAATGCAAAGATGATTCTCTCATGTATCCAATTCTTAGTACTTACACAACAAAGATGTAAATAAGCTTAATTGGAATAAAATCTTCTCATAACTAATACATGGTGGAAATTAGAGCATTACATGAAGCCTGCAACACAAACTCTAGCAGTGAATTCATGGAAGAGAAAATGAATGAGTCCTACAATGAGATGAATTTACATTGGAGAAGCATGAGGTAACATTAGAAAACTCCAATAACAAGGCTTCATTCCTAAATAATAGTTAAAGAAACATTGAGCCTCTTACAGTTCAAACCAGAGTAAATTTTTACATGAATAATTTCTGTGCAGCAACTGATAAAAATAAAAACCTTGCTTCTTTTTTATTACTGTTGGAAGATAAAAGCTATCCATGTTCCATGCCTTTCATATAAGGAAACACGAACCAATCAGTGGCGAAAGACAGCAGTGATTATGAGATTATATGATTGACAATTATGAATTTCAGCATTAAACACCACATCAGGCAGAAGTAAGCTCTAGATTTAACATAGAGTTTAAAGAGTTATACACTTCAACTTACTTAAGAAATATGTTACATTAGGAAATAAGATGTATGAAAAAAATGGGAAATACATACACGCAGAGGTAAATTAAGAAAGAACATGCCTTCAATGAAATCACCATGGTGAACAAATTTCAATGCTCTGAATCTTCACACAGACACTCAGGGCATAACTTGAACATCTCTCGTAGTGGTATTTAAGGTATTATTGGAATTCCAAAGGAGGGAAGAGCTGCAGTTTTACAATTAAATTCTTACGGGCTCAAGTTATTCAGATCACTCAAAAAGTTTTCAGGAGTCAACACATGTGAAGAACCTGAAATTGAAACAAAATATTAAAAACAATTTTCCACAAATATCCAAGAGAAAATGATAGATTATGCAGTTATAAAAACAACATGGTGAGGAAAATGTGAAATTAAGAAATGAACCATAAGCAAGGTTAATGAAGTTACAATGAGAATGACTAGGATGAGGACAAAGAGGATTTTGATAGCACTGGGATACGAACTGGACATCTCAGAGTTCAATTTCAGGGGAATACAACAAACATCCCCAGAAAAATTCCTCAACAAATGCCTATCATACACTCAAAACCTAGCTTATTGGTGGCAGTTCTAGGAAAGAAAACACTTTCCTAACTCCTGAAGTGTGCATTTAGCATGTCAACAGAACTTCTTGTGTTTATAAAATTAGCTGATAAAATGCACTCAGTGAAAACTTAAGATCGTAACATAAAGTGCGACCTGGAACTGCGCCACCTGCATAGCGAAGGGTCGCTCCACCCGCGGTGATGACACCCCGATCAAAGCCCTGGACCCTGGATCTCTCTATGACAAGAGTCAACGTGAGGTTTCCAATCCTATATTGAAGGAGTTATTGGATCGTGTCAAGGTAATCCAAGAAAACCAAAGTGAGCTTGTGAATTCTTTAAAAAACGACATAAGTGAACTAAAGAAAGTTATATCAACCTGGGAAAGCTTAATCAACGAACATAGCAAAACTATTTCTCTAATTATCGAGTCACTATCAAATATAAGTGGTAAATTCGACGGTATGGTGGCTGAAAATGAAATTTTGTTGAAGCCAGTCGCTAACCTTGAAGCTCAGTTGAACACATGGGAGCAGGACTCTCTACGGAATGTCGTAGAAATTCACGGGATCCCATTTAAGTCTGATGAGGTATTGGAGACCCTTGTCTGTCAAGTTGGGCTGGGCCTTGGGGTCAAGTTAGATGCCAGTGATGTCGATTATGCATATAGACTGAAGGCCCGTTCAAACTTACCTAACAACAGACCCCCTTCCATCCGGGTTCGGTTCATGAGATCGAATTTAGCACGAGAAATACTGGAAGCTCGAAAAGCAAAAAGGAGTTTCTCAACAAGAGATATTGGATTCAGTGATTCCCCTAACTACCCCATCTATGTCAATGAATCACTCAGTGCTTTGAATCGTAAAGTGTATGCTAAGGCGAGAGAGCTTAAAAAGAACGGTAAACTTAAATACTTATGGATAAGAGGGGGGAAAATATTTGCAAGGGAATGTGATGGGAGTGAGCGAATTCTTTTACGCACCGAAGGCGATCTCCATGCCCTTCAATGACCACTTTGACCACTCGTAACCACTTTGTTTGTGGTGATTATCATGTGATAGCAATTTCTGAATCCTGGTTGAAACCATCTGTGCCCACTGAATATGTTAATTTGGATAATTATATATTGTTACGAAACGACAGGTTGGAACGAAGTGGTGGAGGTGTGTGTGTATATATCAAAGAGAATCTCAATGGAAAGATATTGTCCTGTGTCAATGAAAACTTCAAGCTTGAATTTATGTTTGTTGAAATAACATGTCCTCTTGGAAAGATTTTACTCGGTGTTGTATACAGACCTCCTAAGGTTGGTTACTTGAGTGAATGTTTTGAATGTACGCTGGCAGGCTTCCTTCCGTCATAAAATAACATACTTATATGTGGTGACTTTAACTCGGATCTTTTAAAGATTACGCATGACAGTAACTACATAAGAGACCTATGTTTCAGGTTCAATCTGTCTTTAGTACCATCTCATCCAACTCATCATCGGCTCACATCAAGTACTCTATTAGATATATTTATTATAGATGACCTTTCTAAAATAAAGGAACATGGCCAATATCCAGTTCCTTTCTTATCTGACCATGATTTAATATACATCAAATTTAATCTTAAGGTGCCAAAAATGAAATAGAAGGTAATTTGCTACCGCGATTTCAGTAAATTTGTCCTCCGTAATTTTCAAGAAGAATTTGATAATATGCCATGGGCAGACTTCATGTCCACCAATTCTGTAGATACCAAGGTATCAACCCTTATGATTAATTTAAATCAATTATTAGATATTCATGCCCCACTAAAAAGATTTACTCCGAAACGAAACCAACTTCCATGGATAACCCCGGAAATAAAAAATATTATCAATAAAAGGGACATAATTCGCCGCAGTTACACAAGGAGTAAATCTAAAAAACTTTTTCTGGAAGTATAAAAAACTGAGAAATGAATTAATTAATGAATTAGTTAATCAATTCAAAATGAAAATGTTTGTTTATTAACTCGAAAAATATGATTGTAATTAAAATATGATTGTAATTATGATTATGAATTATGATTATTTACTCGAAAAATATGATTGTAATTAAAATACTGTAATATATTTGTCATTGATACTGTTAAATTGTATTTTCACTTTTTCTATGTTGTTCACTGCAGAGACTTTACTGTTAAATTTGATATGTTCCATAGGACAAGGTCCTAGAACAATAAATTTATTATTATTATTATTATTAAAGTATCTCACAGTTGTACATCTTAATAAATATGGCAGTCATTTTTTTAATAAAAAATATCATGTCATGGGAGCTACAAAAGAAGTGAGCAGTCACAAATTGTTCCTTGAAAGCATAAAGTAATTTTTAATATATGAAAAATTATTTACCAATTATAACTTCCCAGTTCTTGAGAGCATTGGTAACTTCATACGCACAGCGTATTTCAGAGAAACTGATACCACCAATGACGAACACAATAAGCCTTGGAACATTTTTCACTGTTTGCTGCCCCTTGTCCTTGTGCCAATGACCATAGCGTGCACTAAAAACAATAAGAGAAAAAGTATATATCAACCATTCAACTCAACAAGTAGTATAAAATTTTAAAAAATACGTAAGGATTGGTAGATTTTGGAAGTTAAACAATGCTGAATAAGACTGTGGGTACAATGCTTTGACTTTCAAAAAGAACAACCCAGACAGATCAGTCTATAAAGTTTTTGAAGTGAACAGGCTCCTTGATAGAAGTAAAGATTCATGAAGTAGCAGTACGCATCGTCACTTCCAATTTTCTTTTCATGGATAAGTGTGCTTGCAAAACATGTATTCATTTGATTTGTTGAATTAAAAATGAACATGAGACACTAACAAAATTTATAAGGCAACTGAGGGCATATACACATTAGACTCTATTTCCCTCTCATTTGACACACTTTTGTCTGAAAACTCTGAAATTCCTTATTAAAAGATGATTTCAAATCATAATGGAAGCTAATTAAAAAATATTCTCTTCCAGTTCCTTTTTAATTAACTCCATACACAGATATTCTCAGTTACCTAGGATTCACCATGGGAGCAACATACTTCCATGAACAAAGGAAAGTGAAATTTCCATCACAAACCTAGTTGGTGCATGATAGCCGGAAGGAGTGGCCCGTCCAGCAAGATATGGGAAATGCTTTAGGTCCAACTTCTCCTCAATGCAGTCCTCCATAATGTCCTTGATGATAGGAGTCCACCTTGACATCTGATAGGTCTGCTCAGTAATACGCTCCTTTCGTGGAACTTGATATATCTTTTTGCGATTTCCCTGAACAAATGAATAAAAAGACAATTTGGTTAGAGGAAATAAGTGACTAAGTTTGTAGGAGGTTAAGAAGATAAATTAAATAAACCTTGTCTAACCTAAATCAAGGCCATTGAGTAATTTAACAGACCTCCAATTTAAAGCAAAATTGGGTCCATTACGGGGGAGAACATGCCAACATAAAATGCACAATATGCATAGCAACATCAATATTACGTACTGGTGCCTTGGCATCATTCCCAACAATATGCAGTAAAAAGAAAAATGAGTGCTATTTACACAGTTCTCTCACCCATACTGCATCTACTTTCTGACACTGATGTGATCATTGGCATACAATTTGTCATGACAACAAGAATAATCTAATGAAATGAGGTTTATGATAGGGGAACAACATTACGTAGAGCTATTACTCAATTGATAACTTGAATGGAACGTTGGAGCATGGCTCCCATGAAATACGAACTGTGTTTCTTTAAAAATTCCCTGTTTTTCCACATATGCCACGAATTATCGAAGTCATCACAAGAATATTTGTATGCTAAATAAAACAATTAATGTGACCACCTATATGAAATAATGCATAAAATTTTTGCTTACATCCACCACAACATTCAGTCCAACATGGGAAAGGTTCGTGATGGTCAGCTTCTCCTGCGGTGTAAGTTGTGCATGCTGGACCAGTTTCGCCAAGTTCTCTTCCAGAATGCCATTCTTTGAAAGGACATAGAGAAGCACCACACGCATCTTGTCATTATTCGAAACAGTTTGATCCAGAAGCACAGGGACAATATTCCTCATGTGATCCTTGATTCGCTCTCCTTCAGCATCAGTGCCCATTGCCAAATCCTAAGAGATCACAAATATTTATTAGAGATTATTGTAAATCCGATGACTCAAAGTAGCAATTTATCAAATATATGATCTCTCATTGCCTGCTTAAATGTAAACTCCCGTCATCATGTCAGTCAAAGTATGGGAGTTAACTGAGAGCTCTGAAATATGAGGAGAAAGATGGTAGATGTAAAGATTCACGTTTTCAGCCCCCTATCTCACACATCTATCCAAATACAAAATTTCCAACTTTAAGCGAGTTGAACTAGCTCAAGCTGAGTTGACCTCAAACTCGTTTGTTTTGAGTTCAGTTCAAGGTAAATGATATACTTTATTTTTCGAGCAAAGCATTACATAATACTTTAAATCTAAACTTAGCTTCACAAATATCTTAAATCCAACCAATGGAACAAACTAATTGACTTTGTATTAAATTTAACAAAGCTTACTAACGTCTTTCCCAATTTTTGGAGTTTCATGTTTTTCATTCGAGAAGTGCAAAGTTAATCTTGAGAAGAAACAATACCTACTTTTGCACAATTCGGGCTATCACTTAATTTTCAGCATTGAAATATCTGGGATTATCATAACTGCTGTATTCCTGATGATTGAATTGGAAAATTTCAAGCTTGCCATAACCTAAACAAAATACATCATGGGCAGAAATCCGTTCTCAGCATAATCATTAGTTCCAACATAAATGCAAAGACTGTGCTTTCTATCATCTCGTTGAAATCAATAGATTGTGAGCCAAACTAAGTATAATTTTGATTGTTTCTAATAAAAAATAATACATCTGAAGAAAGCTTAAAGAAATTTATAATTTCCAATTATAAATCCCATTATGCAGTAATTTATATCCTGGCGACGATGTTAAGACTGCTTAGGTCACCAAATATAGACATCACTATCACTTTTCTCACAGAAATTATTGCAAAAAGAGGGCCCTATACTTTGAGATTTATGGCATTTAAACTTAAGGTATTGAATAATTATATTTAAAGTTATTACTTGAAAAAAGTATTTGAAGGCATGAAATCATCAATTAACTAGTTTTGCACTGTTATTTCATCTACCACTAAATTTGTATTTGAAAATTCAACTACACGGACTTGGCTTTATGAAAGAGTTCGATTTGTGATTTTTTTCTTCGAGTTGAGCAAGCATATTTAAAAGCAACTTTCCTAACTTACCTGTTCTACTTTGCAAAGTTTGTCGACATAACCTTGGTATGCCTTCATGCAATCCTCTGCCAGGTGAAGATGTGTTGAGTACTTGCTTAATTCCTTCTGATACTGTGGCATTTTTTTGATCATTTGAGACAAATCTCGCATAGACTGCTTATCTCCTTGTGGCATTCTCTTGGAGTCAATAAATTTCTTCAGATTCTTTGTGACATTCCTGGAAGAGAAATATAATTAATAGGCAATGAAATAACAAGATTCCTCAATGAAAAAGATAATTATACACAATACATTTACCAACAGATTGATTTAAACCAAATTGTTTATAGTTTCTTCGACTAAAAAAAAGGAAGAGTTGAGTTTTGAAGGCTTTGAAAAAGAAAATTATATGTTATTCCATTTTCTTTTCCAATGGGGCTAATTTATACACTCTGCCATGTTGTTCGTTTAAATAAATAAATTAAAACTAACAACCAAGGTGGAGGGAGGTGATTGTTGTGAACGGCAAAGAGAGGGAGTTGGATTGTAATAGTCATGGCGTGCGGATGTGTATTTGCTCCCGAGTTTCAAATTATAAAACGTGTAATACAGTGTAATAACAATATTTATGAACCATCAAAGAAGAAGATAAAAGTAAAACGTTACAGTAGTGCGAGGAAAAATTTTCTTCCCCTAATTCCCCTAAATTTGACCCTGTAAACGTAGGGAAGAAATTTTTTGTCTCATACCCCAAATTTAAATGCCTTTCCAGCTTCTTGAAGATTAATAGACACTGTTTTGTGATATATGATCACAGGCTTTCCTGGGAAATACTATAGATATAATCACCTCAGGTTTCGCACTGGGTATCATTGTTTAAGCCCTTGAATATTCTTATGTGATACCAAAAATCGAAAAGATTTAGGTTTTAAGGTTTTTGCAGCGATTAGATGCACTACTACATTCAATTCAATGTCCAGGTGTATTGCTGCGTGCTGAATATTGAACTCAACGTTTCGTTCCTCCTGCTGGGAACGTTTTCAGGAGACTGAAGATGTAAGCATTTTTATCTCACACCCTTGGAAAACTGGTCAATTGATGTCATGGGTTTAAAAATTATAAATAAAAAATCCAATTCCTTTAAAATATCAACTATAAAAATGTTTACATCTAAAAAAAATTATATAACTTAATAAATAAATTTTTAATCATATAATTTACTAAATATTTACATCTTCAGTCTCCTGATGATGTTCCAAGCAGGAGGAACGAGATATTGAGTATAATATTCAGCACGCAGCAGTACACCCGAAAATGGAATGTAGTAGTGCATCGAAAAGATTTTATCCATGTACTATTCTTGTGAAAGGCACAATATCATAACACTAGGACCCTTTTTTAAGAAATAAATGAAGTAATCAAACTTTGAAATATTAAAAATGATGAAGAATCTGCGTTTAATTTTCTTTTACACTTGAATGTTGAAATATTACTCACTGTGATACAACAGCAATGTGCTGATGACGAAGCTCCACCCATAGTTCATCATTTTCATCCAAGAGAACTTCTTTTTCTGGAGCCCCCGCAGTAGCTTCATACCTATTGCAAAAAAATGATAGCATTTAAGACAAAATCGAAAGCAGAGGCATATAAACATTACCATTATATGCTATGTAAATTAGCTTAGCAATCTGAAATTTGAGCACACATTTTTATAGAGATATGAGTTATTTTTATTTTATTTCTACTTTATGTGCCACTCTTTCTACAAAATTGTTATTATTCTTTAAAGTGTTTTTAACCTGTTCAACTTTAATAAATACTATCTAATACTATTATATATTTATTTATATTATATTTATATATACTAAATACTATAATACTATTTAATAAATACATCAAGAGTTGAAATTAGGGGTGGTCGGATAGGATACGTCGGATCCAAATATCCACGGATGAAGCACTGAAATCCCAACTACTCAACTCAACTCAAATTGTTGAGTAATTGCACATCCCTAATAAAAACATATACAACCTAGAGGAAAATACTTTGAGTGATAACAAATAAATAAATAATTTTAAAAACTTAGAAAAGAAAAAAAAAGGTCCCAAATAAATTTTTTCAGGCGTTTCAGTGGGATAACTCACTATTCTCAATAGGGTAGTTTCCTCCATCAAAGAAACCGAAAGGCATTGATTGCGATTCGTTACCCACCATTACTGTATTCATAATATACAAATTATTTCGTTACAGAAATACCGGTTTAGACGAATGGCAATGGTCCATTTTTATCCTCATTTGAAAAGGGCCAGATTGGCGCCCATGCGATGCCACTCCTCGTGACGTCACAGGGACCTAGTTTCTATAGGAGAAGATAGGAGTTATACATCGTCTGAGATTACCAATGCATGCATGAGGCGCAGAGCTCAGGGAAACATGTCTTAATAATCACCTATTAAAACTGGCTAAGGTCAGAAAGTTTTCTTCAGTTGATAAGGTATTAATAATCATTATTTAAGCCCAGCGCTACCAGCCAGCAAGGTACTCAGCTACCCGCTAGTATCCTGCGTCCTATCAGCGCTCAGAGCCTCGATCAAGGTCACCTCACAAGGCGGGAGGGGGAACCAGAAATACGTCACACGGAGAGATTTCCTTACCCGTCGCGTTTTCGCGCGCTTGAAAATTTTCACTTTTCATTTAATCGCGAAAAATAGATATCGTCATTTAAAAATCTAAAAGCGTGAAATACGTACTCCAGGAGTAATAATCTTCCGATATAGGCAATAAAAAATAATAGGAAACCATCCTATTATAAATATTCCACACATTGCAACTCATTATAATTTTCTTGAATGTCACAAACATTTTAATTTTCACTAACACTAAAATACAGTCAAACTGGTTTATTACAAAACTCAAGGGAACCAAAAAATACTAAAAATGTTTAAGTGATTCTAAAACTTTTCACCAAATATTATATGATGAAAAATAGATTAACTAATAGAATCTGATATTTCTTTTGCATTCCATAACAATCTTTGCTGAATTTGATAACTAAAAATGGAAGGTAAATTGAGCTTGTTGCAATGAAACTGATGAGGTAAGTCTTGTGGTATTTAGAAATCATGGACCTAAGCTGCAGGTTTATCACAATTTACCTCCTCACTCCTCCCAACTTTAAGAAAATGAATCTACGTACTTACATGGGGAATACACGACCTTCGGGTGGCCGATTGAGCTCAAATTTTCTGATTCGGTAGGTCATGGCTATCAATTAAATATGCCGAAGCAAGACGACGCACTTCTCAAAAATTTTCGAGAAAAAAGCAATTAAAAATCGTAAAAAACGGGTCTACGGTATATATCCCGTATTTCCTTATCATTTGTTCAAGATAGCGGCGGCCCAGTTTTTTTTATTTTATTTTTCAAGGATTTTATTGTTTGCATTCTTAAAGATTGTTTTCTTATCTTCGTTAGCTCAATGAAAATATTTTTAATTCATTTTTTAAATAATTATAAGTGATGAAAGGGGTAGTTTTAATTGCTTTTTTCTCGAAAATTTTTGAGAAGTGCGTCGTCTTGCTTCGGCATATTTAATTGATAGCCATGACCTACCGAATCAGAGAATTTGGACTCAATTGGCCACCCGAAGGTCGTGTATTCCCCTTGTTAATTAAAAAATAAATCAAACTATAAACCAAGTTCTGGACTTCACAAACTACTTGCTATAGAGACATGCATTTGAAATACTCACTTATACACATCATTTTCTATAGGTAAGAGATCATAAGCCATGGCTTGCAGAGTCAGTTCATGAAGAAGTGGTGATACACAATCAAATCCTCTATCCAAAATTAGAAGTTGCGAGCGAGCCTTTTCAGGTCCTTCACCCATTGTTGGTTCATCTGCCTTGTATGCATCCAGTTTCTGCTGCACCAGTTGTGCCAACTCCACATTCTTCTCAAAGTCACTGATGTGAAGAAAAATTGAATCGTTCTGAATAATCAATGAATATATACACATGCAAATCACAAAACCCATTTTTAAACCTCTGGAGAATACTTTACATTAAATACTTTGAATTTGATTTCATTTTATGGATCCAATCACAACTGAGGTAACTTGATGAATTATGTAAGGCAATTCTCATAACTACACAACAAAAGTCATAAGTAGCTTTTGATAATTATTCCATGAAAATAAAACACTGGATTAAGAATAGGAACCAAGAACCTAAACCAAAAACTGGAAACATAACTATTAAAAGAGTGGAAGTCACTCATCCTAACACAAAATTCTTTACGAACTCAGCAATGGTTAGCAGATTATCATAACAAAACATACGACACAAAGTCCTCATATGTACAACATAGATGAGCAAATGAAGGGAGAAAAAATAAGCTAAGCAGCAACTTAATTAAATGAGATTAAAAAATAAAAAAAGCATGAGAAAGTATGATAATCAGCCTTTTTCACAAAAAATTCGGAAATCAAAATGAACGGAATGAGGTTGGTAGTAAAAGAGAAAATCATAACAGCTCTTTGAATGTCAAACCTTAGCCTCATACATCCCTGATTTTCAAACCTAGCTGGGTATGGATGCAAGTGCAACAGAGTGAAGAGTGATTGTCCTTCAAAATATGACAGACAAGGAAGAGTGTATGACTTATGCATAAGAGTGAACTATTAAGAGCCAGAAGTAAAATAGGTAAGTAAAATAGTAATAGAGGAGGTGGATAGGAATAATGCAGTTTTCTGGATTGTTTCAAATGGTTGCATATTCCCTACATGCAATCTAACGTCCCTTTTCCTTCAGGACATGAGTTTATCAAATAATCGCAGTGACATTACTAAAGTGAGGTTCAAAATGCGGCTCAAAAACTGACCAATGAACAACAAAATTAGTTCACAAAGAAGTTCTAATCATCAATGAAGAAAGTTATCAGCTCATCAACTTCATCATATATTACCTCAGTGCAACTACTAATATTCAGCAATAGTGAGTTCCCTATGCAATATTAATGGCCACAATAATTGTAATTCATTAAAGAAAATGGGTGTGAAATCATGAAAAATGATAGTACTCACACAGTAAAAGGCAGCTCAATTGGCAATAAATGGCAAGTTAGGTCGAAGTAAAAAAATCATAGGAAAGTGAACAGAAAATTTATGAACTTATCTTAACCAAACCAATGAGTAATTTACTCATATTTCATGATTCGTACAAAAATACTATTCTCATGTTTTTTTTTTAACCACGCCTTAACATTAATCCAACTAACAAAAAAACAAGAGCATGTTTATGTAATAGTTATAATATTAACCAGAAGCCATACGAATTAACTATGTAGACTACGGCTTAGCAATTAATGAGGAGAGAAAAGCAGAGAAGATGAGACCCCTCAAATCAAATGGAAATTGAAGAGAATAGTTTTTTACCATCTATATCTGACGGATGGATATTCTCCCAAGGTGGCACACAGAGTAGCAATTTGTTCTGCAATCCTCTCCAAGTTGGCATTCCTTGTATTGGCAAAAGCTGGATTATAGAAGCACTGGAACGTCTCAGGTGAGTCCAAGGAAAACACCTATAAATAAGAAAAAAAAGATGATACACCAGCCCCTCAGTTGTATTCCTGCTGTGTAATATTACCCTCCACATATGGTATGGAATTTGGAGGAGGCAATCGACAGCCGAGGTCATTTGCACCATCAAGGAAGGGTATGGTGGGAAGGATGGAGAGAAACCCAGCATCATGCTCATTGATCACAGATCAGGGTTCCCACTCTAACTACATTATAAAATTCACGGTTTTTTCCAGGTTTTCACGGTTTAAATGTCACCAAATTCACCAATAGTGCGAAAAATCCACAGAGGAAAAATCATTCGCCTTGACCGGGATTCGAACCCGGATCCCTCGATTTCCGGCCGAGTGCTTTAGCCAGTTAAGCTACCGAGGCGTCATTCTCCCCTGTGGAAATTTGTGGACTTTACCGGACAAGGTGGTATGGACTGCGGGTGACTCCGTAAAAAGTTATCACCGTGGCTAGTCCCGGTATACCTTCATAAGACCAAATTCACCGTTTGTAGATGGGGCATTTTAGGCAGAAATATTGACCACGTAACAATCATTGGCCGCACGTTAACTAAAAATGTAACAAACGCAACAGATGCCTTGAATACAATCGCAGCAATGACAGTGCTATCTCTCATGACGTCACCTATCGTTAGCAAAATTCATGTCCAGCTAAAGGGGTGTGAGGGGGAAAATGAAGAGAGCAGGGTGGCAGGGAAGTGTGCCTGATTTTTTGCCAGGATTAACTTCTTCCAATCGCAGGGTTAAGGTCAATGTGCTGTCATGGCACACACGGACCAATTAATAGTTGCGCTTTCGAATGCACATGTGCTGGTAAATGCGTGGACATTGCCTGCACGTGAGTGACCTTGAAACATGATTGAAATAGGGTTTTTTTCTCTTAACCCATCTATTGTTGTTCTACAATCAAGTTTGAGAGATTTTTAAGGTTTTATGACGAAATTCACAGCTATTTCCAGGTTTTTTCAAGGTAGAAGAAATTCACGGCTTGTTCACGGTTTTAAGGTTTTCACAGTTGAGTGGGAACCCTGCAGACGCACGTCCCATAGCAGCTGCATCGCGGGCAACTTGTGCAAGACACGGCGTGGTGCTTGACAGTGTCGTTTCCAATGTCGCACAGTGATTTTGAAGCATTCGTGCAACCCACGTTTCTGAATCCATGATATTGCTGCCCTGGGCGCGTGGTTTTTGGAAACCAGGTACTACACGGAGAGGTAAGAATATGAGTGTGATCACGAAACCCTTGTTAAAAAGATTGCAGGCTCAAAAAGAAAGTTCTTAATGATTCCAGAAAGAAATAAAAAATAACATAAAATGTGGATAGACAATAACAGACTGATTAATTTACGTAAATGATGAAGGTGAAAAGAAATTGAAGTGAAAGTTTGGATTTTTTATGTTTCCCGATAATACGTGCCGCCCCTCCCCATCATTAGCCTGGATAATCCGGAGTGTACTGTAAACGGGCAACTTTCCAGAATTCACAAGATCTTAATTGAAGATAACACTAAAATAAAACAATTTAGCATTATAATTTTCCATATAAAGTACCACGTCCACACTCCAACATTATTTTTCAGTCTCAATGCATGAATCATATAAATAGGTACCACACACACACAAAAATTCTCATTTCAGAGTTAACCATTTACATTCCCTGAGAGTTCTCTTCGCTATAAATTTTAGTTGCATACAAAGTTTTATTTACATTTAAAATTTAGTTACATACATTCAAAGGTTTACTTCAATGTTTTAGGAATTTGAGAAAAAGGATTTCCATTGTTCAGGACGGGCTTATGAAGAGGAAGAGTTGCACTTCAACAAATAAAAAATACAGCTGGGCTTCTGAAGAGGAAGAATTGTACTTCCACAAATAAAAAAAATACAGCTAAATGATGCCCTAGGTTTGATGAATTTTACTCCGTATGAATCAAAATTAAAGAATAAGGCAAACAATTAAAACTATATAAAATTTCGGTACATAGGGTACGGGCTTCTGAAGAGGATGAGTTGCACTTCCACAAATAAAAAAATACAGCTAAAAATGATGCCTTAAGTTTGATGAATTTAACTCCGTATGAATCAAAATTAAAGGATAAGGCAAACAATTTAAACTATAAAAAATTTCGGTACATTGGGTACAAAACAAGGTACCTGTAATAACCTACCTGGCCCTCATACGGCAAAAATGCAATATTTATCTCTTTCAGGGTTTTGATTTTTTTAGCTGTCAATGATTTGCAGAGTTCATTGAATAATTCCTCAGGGCAGACTGAAATAAAAAAAAGTGGAGGTCAAATAACAAGCTATTTCAGACATTTTATTGTTCAGTAAATTGATTCAAAGAAATTGCTGGGCACACGAAACTAGTACAAGAGTCAAAAGAAGTAAAGACAACATTTTTAAAGACTCCAGTTTTACGCAGGTTAAGTTTTTCTTTACTTGACTAACGAGATTCGACAGATGATATTATAGGTAGGACAATAAATGTTTCATTCAGCTAAATGCTAAATTTTTGTGAATTAACAAAGCTAGAAAGTCATCAAAGTAGATGCATTTCGTTACACATGGCGTACTTTTACAATATCAAGGGACTTATGAAGGAAATGACAACCCTCCTCCTTTTAAAATGCTTCATTATCATTGACTAGTTTCAATGCACGGTAGCTTAAAAATTATTGTCTCTCAAAATAAGTTACTGAAAATAATAAGTTTTAAGAAGTGAAAATTAGCCATTTCCATAGTTAGTAGATATAATGAAACCAAAATAAAATTAGCTAAGCTCCCACAGAAAAAAAGAAAGAGGATTGGGAAGCACTGAATGTTATGAGTGCAAGAATGATTACATGATCATATTACCCAGGAAAGAAAAACTGATTTCCAACAGTCTTGAACCTCATTTGAATCTGATCTGAATCCTTAAAATCTGATTTGACTCTGTGTTGACACTGATTTCCACTGGTTTCCAGCGGACAGGAAATGGAAGGAAGTGATTTGAATCTCATTTTCATTGTAACTGGTTTCCAGCCGTCTTCCACATGGACTGTATTGACACTGAATTGAATGTCATTTGAAACTCTTTTCCTTATTTATTGGCTTGAAAGTGTTTTCCACAAGTGCTTTCCAACAGAGTTGAATTGTGGAATGAATTTGAAATTCTCTTGAAATGAGTGTCTTATAAAAACCTATCTCACACAGGCTTTACGACTGCGTTGATTGGAAAATTACTTCTTCTGAGGTTTCAATGAGTATAATTAGTTCAAAATCATGGTCAGAAATAATGACGTAGAGGAAATATGTACTTTGCCGTCTTGCAAAAATTCACGGGTGATGCAAAAAATTTACTGTAAGTACATCATCCACATTTTGTATTGTGCATCATTTCACCTGCTGGAGCTCACCGGGCATGCAATTTAAGTGGCTAATACGGCTTAAGCACGTTTAAACCTCACTTTGCGACTTCGCCTTTTAAAAAAATATAGCGGGCATAGTGCTGCCACCTAACTACAAAAGATAGCAAACCAAAGTAGCAACGCCGATACGCCGATTCCGTTCTGAATGTTTACGTGCTTTTGGTTCTGTTTTGTGCTAAAGTAATAGGGCGTGGAGAAAAAATAATCATATCAGTATTATTTAACCAGTGCTAAATTCCCGCAGTGTTGAATTAAGCCATTCGTGCATCTCTTCAGTCTTCAAGCGACAGTGGAAGCCTGATGTGATTTCGATCGTTTGTGTTTTCATTGAATAATTTATCTTGTGTCAACAGATTTTGAGCGATTACTAATATTTTTGTATGCAATATGTATAATATGTACTTGCGTTACGTCGCCGAAGAGAACCTACCAGGATTTTCAGAGTATTGTGTATCTTGCTGGTTTGTTTGTGCTAAGTGAAACGACCGTGTTCATGTATTTAAACATTAATGGCAAGTTTCTGTAGTGTAACATACAGATATCGTTGGCTTAATTCTGAACCAGAATTATTTTCATAAGTCACGTAAAGAAGTCTTTCTTTCATAAAGGCATCTGAAGTATTTTCTAGTGTTGTGATTTTTCTGTTAATCACGGAAAAATTTGTGCTCCTCGATAATTCAAGATTGTGGAATCTGATGCAAGTTGTTGTTGTTCTGGTGCAGTGACTGTTCTGTTACTCTTGGCAAAACTTTTGCCTTTCGATGACTTTTCAAGAACTGATAAACAATTACAAAAAGCACAACTAGTTTGTCTAACTCTCCTTCTAATGAGATTTCATCTGTAAATTCTGTGTTTCCCTAAATTATTTCTAACGCATGAAATTGAGATTTTAAGTGTATTCTGCCGCAGAAGTTTACCAAATTAGATGACTATGTATTTTCAATTGAATATGTACTTCCAACAGAGTTTGTGCATTCTTAATAAATACGTTAATAGAGCCTGTGTTATTTTGTTGTGGTGGGAGACTTACATGAAGTTCATTTTGTTAGGCTGTATTTTGTCAACTTTTTTCAGCTGAGTCTACATCCAGATTGATGATAGAGATGTAGCATGTGAAGTTAGAAACGTTGGTTGAGTGCAGCTCTGCGAAACTTGGAATTGGCGGAAATAATTATTTCCGCCTCGGGTATCAGCAGTTAATTTATGTATCCGAAGTTAACTTATGCACCAGCAGGTCATAGGAGGTGAGAATCGAGTCGCAAACAAGATTCAGATAGGTATGAAGGTGGAAAACAGATTCGAAATAGCTTAAACGGGGAAACCGGATTCAAATCTGTTGAACGGTGGAAACCAGAGTCAAACCACATTCATGGAAATGAGTAGGAAAACAGCCGCCATGTTGGACCTTCACAACTGATTTCCCACTGTCCTCCTACTGATTTCCAGCTGTTTCAATTTTCAAAACAGATTCAAAGGAGAAGAAAATCAGTGCGTCAAACCTGTTGGAAATCAGTGTCAAATCTCATGGAAATCAGTTTTTCCTTGCTGGGTAAGTACGATTGAAAATACGATGTTAAAAGTTAAAAAATAAATAAATGAACTGAAATTGCAATTTTTTCTCAGAGAAATTCTTGAGAAAGCCTACTTTTTCCTTTCAATTTTTATGAAATTATAAACTTACATAAATTAATACACATGTTTAAACATACAAACACAGTAACTCATAGAACAGTAGCATGTGCTACCAATTTTCAAAGGGTAAGAATACTAGACTGTGTAACTGAAACCTCTGAATAGTGAACCACAAACAAATAAAGGGATCAAAATGTCAAATTTAGGCCCCTTCCATTACAAAATGGGAAGAGCCTTTATTGCAACAAGGTTTCACAGTATCATAATACCTTTGGGACCATTTGCAATTATATCACTGGAATGGTAATTGAATCAATTTAATTTATGAACAAATACCTTCAGTGAAGTAAACATGAGCTCCTCTGTACATAGTTCGGTTGGGGCTGCCAAAATCATTCATTAAGGTATGGACTGATTTCTCACATGGAGTAATAAGGTATACAGCCTCCATTGTTGGCAAAGGCTCCCTTTTCTTGTGGATGTCCTCAACAACTGAAAGATTAAGATGGTATTACTTAAATGTAAGAGGAGCCTTGAGTCAAATTAATATGTACTACAATATTCACATGCATACATGAAATATAGGAGGTGTCAATAAATATATAACTGCTGCAAAGACTGCACAGTTTATCTGATATTAACAGATAAACAAAACATCTTGCAACAAAATTTCCATTTTGTCAAGGTAAATAGCTAATAAAAATCTTGATAGTATTAACTATCAAAATTAGAAGAGGCATTTACTGGTCCAAGGAGTACATCTTACATTAAACAAACAACACAGAACAACTTACATTCGTTACTTAGATAACAACAGTTAGCATCTACAATGACAACCATTTATTCAAATATTAGAATTACACTACCATTTATTATATCTAACTTCCTATTAAAATACTAGAAAAAGAAAAAATACAACAAGGCAAGGACTAAATTACATTTTTGAGACAAAACCTTTCATTTTACATACTAGGAATAGAAGTTTACCAATCTTAAAAATTCCAAGTGGGAACTGAATGGAAAAGTAAAATTACGCCTTGATAAATATTAATGCACAGAATTAGAGAAAATCACATCTATTACCATGAAGTCTTAAAAACTGATCAATGCAATGATAAAAAGGGAATAGAAAACACAAAGGTAAAAGCGCTGAGCACTAGATGAATAATCTCAATGACACAAATAGGACTAATATTAGATCCAGAGCAACAGCGAGCAGGGAAAAGTCAGTGTATGGATTAAAAAAAACTATCCAAGCAAGGGCACAGGACAAATTCATAAGAGGATTATACATGCACGTACAAAAAATAAGACAGAAAAAATAATGGCGTTGGCCAGTGCATTAACTACAGGAATGCTAAGCATTCTTAAATAATTAATAACTCATTGAGATTAAAGACTGAGGCCAGAAAAATTTTCCATGGGTTTCATTGGTGCAGAGGCATACAATTTATTTCAATGGGATGCACTTAAGATCTCATCTCCCAAAAATTTCAGAGTTTTTCAAAAAAATAAAAAAAATGTTTTAGCATAACAACAGGTATGTATGTTACTAAATACCATGAAAAAGAAAAGAAAGAACTTACTTGTTATCCCTTCAGCAGATATTTCATGCATTTTGCAGCATGCTGACACCATTCTCATAGCAAGCTGATCCACAACAAGAACTCTCCATTCTACTCCACCAGGTTGTCCTTTCTTTTTCAGCTTTATGGCTTCATTCATAATCTCTGTAAAAGGGAATAATGGATTCATAAGCTTATGTATTTAAAAAAAAGTTGGACACAGACTGAGAGAGTCAGCTGATGGTTATTTGATGATGGATGGAAATGTTTGGAAAAAATGCCTGCATGTCTTTAAATTGCTCCAAGATAAATTCTTGGTTTCTCAGAAACCCTTTTCATTCACCTAACACATTGGCTTACCATATTTCTTTGTAGTTACCTACCCAGAAATACCATTTATTTTTAGCCTGTACTTCTGGAACGGCTATACGGCTAATAAATGTTTGTATAATCCTACAACTTCTACTCCAAAAGACTCCCTCTTCTGGCCACTAAATTTCCCCGATTCCTAGCAAGTTGAGGTTCAATCTCAGCATTTCAACCTTCAAGTAATCTAGCCTTCCACAAGACCTAAGCGATCTCACATTCCATGTTCTTATTTTCAGTATTTATCATGTTTGACCTATGTACCCTCTCTAGTAGTCCCCACCTGGAGATCTGAATAGGGGACTGGTTTATCTCCAGAATATTTTATGAGAAAAAATGCTATTATGTCTTAAAAATAATGGGCGGAGTAGCTGTGACTAGCTATAGCGACTCAGGAAAATGATATGGTGGTTTCCCATTGCCTTCCACATCGCAGTACTACCACCATTAAAGTAAGTGCTACCATTCCTACAGTGAAATAAGCGTTTCTGTACTGATCACTGTAGTCTCTGGCTTCATTCATTTGAAGGAGAGCTGCTGCCCCCTCCTCTAAGTATTGGGAGGCATAAATTTAGCGACGTATCAGTGCTCAAGCCTCGCCCCAAGGTCACCTCACAAGTCACCACCTCACACAGGGGGAACCAGAAATGCATCACACGGACTTTTTCCCATCATTCTTACTTAGTCTAATCGCATTTTTGCGCGCTTGAAATTTTTCACTTTTCGTTTAGCCGCGAAAAATAGATATCGTCATTTAAAAATCTAAAAGTGTGAAATTCGTACTCCAGGAGTAATAATCTTTCGATTTAGGCAATAAAAAAATAATAGAAAACCACCCTATAGGGCAGGTCTTGCATCTAGGATGACCGCAGGGCAAAGGTGTACTATTGGGAGTAGTGGGTGAGTTATTGGACAAGGGGTTCGTTGAGCGGAATAAATCTGAAAGGTTTGCTGGTCGTCTGAATGTGATAGTAGGGGGTTTAGCAAAAAGATTGTCTGTCAACTTATTATTTTTTAGAACAGGGAAAAGATCTTTAAGGATAGATTGCAGGGATTGTATTCCAGGAAAGTAAGTGGTGCAGAGGGAAAGGTCACGTGGTTTGTTTCTATTACAAGGTTCTGGGAGGCAACTGTGTTTGAGAATTTTTTTATACAGGAGGGACTCTGGGTAGCATCTCTGGAGGAGGGAACGGCGAAGGTTGTGAAGAAAATTATTCAGGGCATCAGGAATTTTACAAATACGGTGGCCTAGAATGGAAAGGGAATAGGGAAGGGAGCGTTTAGTGTGGGAAGGATGACAACTGCTTAAATGAAGATACTGCTGCTTATTCGTGGGTTTTACATGGACAGAGGTGAGAATTTTGTTATAGACAAGAGAAATATTGACATCAAGGAAGGTAATCTGGGAATTAGAAATGGTTGAGGTGAAAGAAAGAGAGGATGAGGAATTGAGAGTAGCAATAAAATTGTTGAGGGAATCATAACCATGTGGCCATAGGAGGAATATGTCATCAATAAATCTGAGCCAAAGGAGGATTTTCAATGGATATTGGGAAAGGAAAATTTGGTCAAAATGGCCTAGGTAGAGGTTTGCATAGGAGGGACTGAATCTACTAATCACCCATTGAGCAACCTTTGATTTGTAAATAATGCTTATTGTTAAATGAGAATGAATTGTGCATTAGGACGATATTAGCTAGGCCTAAGAGGAAGTTGGTGCTAGGGGTATGAGGAGCTGGGCGTTGGGAAAGGAAGTGGCGGAGGGAGGAAAGACCTTCAGAATGAAAAATGGATTTGTAGAGAGAAGTGACATCTATGGTGGACAAGGCACGGGAAGGGTATGTAACCTTTTGAAAAGATTACGACAGATACTGAATGAACATTAAAGAGAGAAAGAGCTTCCCAAGAAAATTCCAACCATGACAACGAATTTAATTCTGCCTTCTGTACAGTGCAAACCAACAATATTGAAGAGAAACTTCTATTAAAATTTTAACTCAAAACATAATGCAAGAATCACAACATTATTGGTTCTTTAACAATAGCAGACAAACAAGGAAACGTTCGCAGTTCACAACTAAAAAGCTACCTCAATAAATTCCGGGGAGAAATCCGATATTCAAATTTACACCGCGCTTAACGAGACGCAAAAGGCCCGCGATTCCCATGAGAGAGAGGAAAAATACTCTTGAAAATCGTATGCAAGGCGTTAATGACAGGGAAGTCCACGGCCATAAAATCATCACAAAGACATTACACTTGATATCACTAACTGCATACATGCTCGAATGGACATTATTGTATGAGAAATTCAATTGCCAGCGTCAAATTTTACAATCATCTATTCTGGGATGCATTATTTCACTCATAACTGGTGACTCATACACCGCACCTCTCGCACACTCCGCGCATATCCTTCAGCCGCATACTCGTACCCAAGTATTGATTATTTGTCTGACGTCAGAGCTCACTTGGGAACCAGCCAAAAGCTAGTTCATCGATCGCTTGAGCAAAACTTAGGTTACAATAAATAGTCTACACTAATGTCAAACGCCCATCAAAATACTTCACAATAGAGATACATTCATTTCCCATTAAATTTCGTCAGAAATAACTCGATTTATACAAAAACAAAATTTTGATGTAGGCCAGCGATAAGCAATCATGTATGTTACAACCGCGTGTAGGATGATCGCGCAATTATTAAAGGGTTTTAAGGAAAAATACTACAAATTAGTATTTTTTATTGGAATTCGATCGAATTAACTTATGACCACTTGAAAACTTGTGGAGTTAATAACTAGCAATGTCAAACTCACTCACTTAATTAGGACCTGCATGATAGGTAAAATCCCCTAAACAACAGAGTTTAAAGTATCTCTCGAATAATTACCATGAAAATATCGCACAATTCTTATCAGTGACACTTATTGGCAGTAACGAGTAAAAAGTTAGATATGAAATAATACGACAATAAAATCAATACTGAATTCTTAAGGAGTTCATATGTAACTTACTTTGCCCGACTAATGTTTTGAGAGACATCGCTGCAGGGTAAACTTTGAAACGTCCACAAACGAAAACACTTTATGAAATTACAGATTATCCAAATACGAAGAATGGCAGACGCAAACGACGAATACGGCACGTAAGCGACTGCTATGCCACTTTCGTGAGTTCGGGTATTGCGACAACTAAACAATTTCGTTCTTAAAAATCTTGTGTGCGGCCGAGTCGCCGAGTGTTGGCCAATATAATATTTTGTGATGTATTTTGGTGTGAATTAGTTATTTATCAACAATTACGAAGAGAATTTCCATTATCTGTGAATAAAACTGTAATCTTTCTGTTAGTGGATGAGTTGCTTCACGTCTTGAATATTGGTAGCGGAGTTATAAACAAAGGCTGTCTGTCATGTCTCTTTTGCGGTTTTCTGGGGCGAGGGTCGTAAATGCAGCTTCTAACCAAGTTCAGTGTCGGACTTTGACTGTATCAAGGAGCTCTTTCAGCCGACAGATTTTGGAACACGAAAAACCTGTTGAGTGTCATGGGTTCATTTACTATCCAAGGTAAATTTCTTGCTTTAAGAGTGGTAGAAACCATTCCGTTGAGTTTTTTTGTTCAAACATTTGTCTTTCTGTTTGAAGGCTAGCTTGAAGATCTACTATTAGGAATTTTAATTATAAGCATGATGGTAAATCTGAGGTACACACTTTTTTCTTCTGTAGAATTATTGAACTCTAATTAACTAGATGTATCCATTACAAAGATTAACCTCAGGAAAACCTCTTTGGCCGAGGTTATAACTCCTCAACTTTTATGAGATCGCTTTAGAATTTTTAATTGACCTCAGTTAAATCTCCACTCAAAAATTTTACGCCTACTTAAGAAACTTGGGAAACCTTAGGATTTTTAGTTTATCTCGGGAATACATCAAATATTTGAAGTTACACCAGGAAAACTTGCTTCTAGAATCGAAATTATCTTCTGAATATTTAAGACCTCTGGGGTAAATTTTAAAGAAGAATAGCGCAAGTTTAATCAGAAATGTCTTCGAATCGTGGATAACTAACATATTTTGTATAATTTCTTTCTATTGGAGCTATGTTTCTTGAATTGTATTAGATGAGCTGGTCTGGTTTAACATGGTAGAAGACCAAATTTCTATTGACATTATTCTTTTGCCTTTGATACTTATATCTTTATTCTACAGATTTCCAAACCAAGAAGATCCTCCAATTCAACCGAGTAAGGTCTTCATGGTTCAAAGAATCAAACCACTTAAAGGCCGACCCTATTGGGAGAAGGAAATAATGAAACAGTATAAGATGGACGGTAAAGTAAGTAGAGTTTGTACTACTGCTTTAATTGTCGCATTTTATCACATTAATCGTAATTTCTGCTACTTATTACAGCGTCAAGATGTTGTGATAATTAAGAATATACCTGAAAACAACCAAAGATTGTGGAAAGTGAAGCACTTGATCAGGATCACTCCAGTTGTGTTCCCTAACGGGCCCCCTTCTAGGGAAGATATTGGGGGTACATTCTTAAAGGAGAATGGGGAATTAGTGGTTTCTAAACGCCTGAAAATACCTCAAGAATGCTTGGAAAGCAAAGCAGAAAAAGAAAAGTTGAAAATGGATAAAGAAACAATTAAGAAGCAATGTCGTTTACGGTGGCTAAATGCTTGGCAAACTTGGTAAATTTGTTAATTGTTAGTACCTAAGACATGTTATCCAATAAAGCTGTAATTATGCGTACTGGTTTTTATTTATTGCATTTTCATTGCTTGCATTATCCCATCAAAGAGAAGAATGAATTAATGGTATAGATTTGGAGACGCGGAAAATTTGCGTACCTCGTTGCTCAAATGTTTTTGTGTAGGGAGCGAAAGTGTTCCTCATCCGCCATATTGATTGAGGCTTTCAGCTGTGTAGTCTGCAGGGGAAAATGCGAGTGGTGTGTGAATTATTTCAGGGTAGAACTCATTGTCAGATATTATTATCATTGTGACCTGTATTTTGCATAAACTAATGAATCGATATTGCCATGGATATTTCGGTATTATCGTATTTAAATGTGAAATGTCAGAAGATAAGACTGCTAACAGCTATGTTGTAGCCTTCTGATATTAGTTTTACATGGTGTACACGGATACATTTCTGGTGTCTACGATGTCTCTGGAGAGCAAGATTCAAGATCTTCAAGCACGTCTCGATGCTGAGAATAAAGCTAAGAAAATTGATACTTTGCCGAAGGACCTGAGCCACGTCTCTCCTAGTACCAGACATGGAACAAGTCGGAGGCCTAGGCAGTGTAAATATTATTTAATATTCGAGAAATTTTCTCTGTTTAACAAATATTAAGCAATGGCGGGATTTTTCGTGCCATCACGTTTACTCTATTTGCTATTGTTGTGGGGGTCTGGTGTTAATATTTATGGCCTCTGTTTGAAGGCAGTAGTTAATAAATACCAGAGAGGCATTGAGTAACTTTCATCTTATTATCATTTAGCATTGCATTTCAGAGTACATATGCCTACCCATTCGGTTTTTGCCTCTAAGGAACACTATGCCAGAGCTGAAATTAATGTTTCACCATGGGTCAAGTGTTCATTTCAGGTCTTTTATCCTACAGGCTATAGTAATGTTTTAACTGGGAAATCGCTTTTGTAAGAGGAGTTATATGTGATTAAATGACGTAGTGTATATTTTTCATTGATTTCAAAGAGTATCAACTAGAAAATAGAGGTTGTTAGTTATCATTTACTTCTTGTTGTCAGGTTATAGAAGTATGCCTTTTTAGTTCATTGTATTTAATGAGAAGTTTGAAATAGACAATGAAAGTTAGGAATTCTATTTATCTAATGGAAGCAATTCTTTAAGAGAAATAATATAACTTTATGCGGCAATCCATATCCCATCTTCTGCCCTAATTCTATTCATTGGTACTTCAAAGACCCTGCTTTTAGCTGTTGTCCGATTATATTTGTTTTTTTTTTCAATGCCCGCAAGATTGTAATGATTACAATCAAATCATAGTTTTCTGCTTATTTTGTAAAACTGTATTCCTTGTCCCAAAATGAGTGATGAGTTATTTCTAGTTATTTGCGATTGGTTCTATATTTTTTTAAATTGTTGTGGGATACTTGATACATCATGAAGTGGGATGTCCTGATTTATCATAATTCTGCTTTTGTGACGATGGCAAGGAAACACTTGGTACTATTGGAACAGCGAAACGTAGCCTTAAGGCCTGGTTACACGGTGCATTAACCCGTACGGGTTAATGTATGAATGCGTGTCTGTTTGCATGTCTGAATTCATGGACGTTTGCGTGAACGAGGAGCATGAATGAGCGGTTACACGGTACATGCGTTCGCACAAGTTTTCACACATTTTCTCGTAACGCGAGGCGTTTAGTTTTTGTTTATTCCCTTTACAGTGCGCAAAATTTAAATGTGAAAACAGTATCATTAGGTAGGAAGCAGACGATACCTACCAGAAAAATAATTCCCTTTTCGTTGTTTCCTGTAGGACGAGGAAATTACACATACTGGTAATATATTTGCGCTGCCGTGTAAACAGTGGTTTTCATTGTAGTTGCCGATGTTGTTTCATTTCGTGCCAGTAATATTTATTTATATTTAATATTTATCGTTAACGCTTGCTTAATGCTATATCTCAATAGTACCCTATTTATTTCAAACCGTTATCAAAGTTAATACTTAGGCTGAAAATTTGTAGACTCATCTTGTTTTTAAGCCGTGTTCACTAGACATTTTTCTGTCACCTGTTTCACTGAGTGTAGATGATATATGAGAGTAGATATTTTTAATACTTTGTTCTACTTTTGTCCGGGACGGTTATAAAGTTAAGAAGATATTTGCTGTTGATGGAAAAGATGTTGGTTTAGAGGTCTTGCCGATTTATGAACTTGCGTAATGTGAGTCGTATTTTTGTGGTGAGCCAGCGCATTCCCACCTCGGACGTATAAAAGGTAGAATTGTCGTTAATTCGTATGATATTAATTATGTTTAAATGTGTTCTATAAGTCGTATGATAGCCGTTGTATTTCACAAATGTCGTATTGAAAACTCTGTGACAACCTCATCGATTGTTTTGTTCCGGCATAATACAACCAATAAGATACCATAGGCATAAACTTGGTATGTCCGGCATACATACAAGGATAATCTATGCAAATATTAGTGTAGATGCAAATGGTGAGTTTGTGGTAGGATTCAAGCACTTACGATACAGTACAAATGAACAAATACGCGTAAAGAGTTACTGAATAGCCAAGACGGCCGTGGAATAGCCCTGCAGATGACAACTAAATGTGTCGTTTCCCACCAGGTGGCTCTGTTATCAACTTGTGCGAATGCATGAACGAAATTAGAACATGTTCTATTTTCCGTTCACGCGTTCATGCATTTGTACATTTTGGGGTGGTTACACGGTGAATTTTTCCGTTCATTCTCGCGTTCATACATTTAGACATTAACCCGTACGGGTTAATGCACCGTGTAACCAGGCCTTTAAAGTCTTTGAATAAATTACTTTTATATTTACCTATGATTGTGCATTATTTGTGTGGTACCCACTTGCACGTTGAGATTAAAATACTGCATTAACGAGTGACTCTTTATTACATAATTCCCATAGGGAAAAGGTATTAACATCATGGGATGATGAAGTTCCCTTCAAAAAATTCTGATGACTTTATCAGGATTCCCATCTGATCTCAATATTTTCTCTTTGGTGTAACTGGTGGCATGTCTCACTTTAAAAGATGAGATTTTGTTTAAATCCCTGAATAACAATTAATAATTTTGCTGTGGCTTCCTTTATTTGGCGTCCTCTCTCACTGTCGATCTTTTCACAATTGCACATGGCAGTACATGCAGTTAAGTGATTATTCGTTACTTTCGGAAAGGTCAATTGTTCATGAGCAAAATTGAGGATTTATTCCTCTGGCATTTGATCAATAAAGCTGCCTTGCCACTTGTACCACAGTGTCCACTAGTGTTGTGCTTATTGCACTACATGTTGTTTGATGATCTTAGAAGATAGATTTACTTTGACTAGTGATGGCTCTGTTCTATAGCTGGTACTGTACCTGATCATGAATAAGTAGAACTATGTTCGTATTTCTTGAGGTGAGATTCGTTTTCAGATGAATACGAAGACGATTTCCTCCTTTTGTGTCCATCAAGTAATCATTTGAAAAAATGTATTGCAAATGCAACCGAAGTATACTTATCTTAGTCATCAGGTGGACTTCTGTTGGCAGTTGTTTTGTCTCAATTAGTAATCTATCTAATAAGAATGGAGGAAGGAAAAGAGAAAAATGTTCGGCATCAGGAACAAAGTTAGCCCTGAGAAATTACTGCCTAGTAAATGGGAATCCCATCATAAATTCTGTTATTTACAAAAAAGCTAAAAAAAATTCTCCTTTCATTTATAAATGCAAAATATTTGGTTTGATAATAATGTGAAGGATTTCATTCAAGACTCTCGTGGTCAAATTGAGTGTTCATAGTAGCTGCACATTAATTTCACTAATTTCAATTTCTTTTTGTTCTCATTGGACATATTTAATCACTAGATATCCTATTATTCTTTTAGTTAATTATTTTTCATGGTGTACGAATTAGCTAAAAAGATGCTAGCTGGAGATATCTAACTGGCTTTAGTTTCATCACAAGTGGTTCAGTAAAATTAAAAGCAACATGATTTTAAATATTTATTTGTAGGTCTTACATCAGGATTGAGTTAATTAGTAGATCATTGAGCAATCATTTAATTAGTAGGTATTTGAGCATTTCAGTGCAGAGTTGTTGTAATAATACGAGGTTAAAGTATTAAATGTTTTTCTTTATATTATGCCCTAAATATATGACTGTGCTGGTAGGAGTAAATTTGGTTGCCTTTAATTTCAGTTTTTTAAGTCGATCGGCTGGTATCTTGTATTTGTATCTTTACGAGAATAAGAAGAGGAGACCATTGGGTGTCATTGGAGAGAAAGTTGTCAGTTTTATACGACATGCCCTCACACTCACCTCTCCTTTTCCCCTCTTCCCATTTTTTCTCTTTTTTCCTTGGGGTCAAAATCTTTTTTAACCCTCAATCTCCCCTGGATACGTGCCTGGTGGATCACAGTTATACTCCATCTGATGTGGTATGATCCACGTGGTCACACCACAGAAGATGGAGTGGGTCACACATAGACTCACCTTCTAACCATTGCCTAGTGGTTGTGCCTTAATCGGGGGCCTTCCACCAACGGGAGCAGGTAGAGGGGATGTGGAGGAGCATGGGACAGCCGCCATTCAGGCCAACTCCATCAAGGAACAACGTTAGAGGCCCTTAAGAGGCTCGAGTAGCATGTCCAATGTGGTCATGGGTGACAACGGCCTAGTGATTATTGCTTTGCTAGCCTTCAGGACCGGAAGTGTTTGCAGTGATGAGGAGGTCTGGCTGAGTACCCCCGTTTCAGAGCTCTGGCGGAGTGGTTGTCCTTTTGCCGTGTATGGCATAGGTAGACAGTGATTCCTGTTGCTTCCGGCCACACGCTTCCGCTTGGGTGAATTGGCATACTTGGCCCTCGTAGTATTGTACACCCAGAATGTGGCACTATAAATATCTATTGTCTTGGAAGTCTTGATAAATGCTGCATGGGATCCAACAATCTGCCATCTTCTTAAAGATGGTGAGGAACTGCTGTTCTACTGGGAAAAATCCTTAGTTAAAAATTATGCCGTATACCTTGGGTTGGAAATAGGAGTTTTGTCAGAGGGGGCAAAGATAAGTAACCCACTCCTCCTCCCTTGATCCCCCCTTGCTCCCTCTCTTCTCCCGATTCCACCACTAAAATATAATAGATCCATGACATATTTTTTTGAGATGAGGTAGTTTAAATTACACACCATATATTTGCTGTTAAGAAGTTTTATTGATAATATTTTTTAATAATTTATAAATTATTAATTTTTTTAAAATAATTTAATGACAAATAAAAAAAAATCAACTGATTTGGGCGTTACTTGGTGGAACGATGAAATATTCATGGTGAGTCAAAAACACAGTACTATTCCACAATAAATAAATTTTGTGGAATAGTACTGTGTTTTTGACTCACCATGAATACAAAAATTAAGTTAAATATTCTATTTTTGCTTCCCACTGAAGTCTGCCGCCCAGGGCACATGCCCCCTCTGCCTCACCCTGGTTCTGGGCCTGGTATAACTGTTTAAGTTTTCATCCTCCTGCCACGTTTAAATTCATTTTAATGTCATATATTCTTAAAAATAAAGGGATTTATATGTTGTTAATTGCAGTGGGAGACTTGGGAGGTAGCCTGGGAAGGGCTGATGGCACAGGTGGGAGCCGTCCACGAAAGCAATTGGATCTTCCTGTCAGCTACATGGCTCAGCACAGGGGCCTTGATGGCTCAGGGTCATCCTCTGGTGGAGTTGGTGGCGACATGGATGGAAAATTGCAGGAGATCATGAAAATGAATGGCATATTGGTTTTCGACAGTAAGGTATGGAAATAGTTGTTTTCTTTGACCCTTTCAGATGAATTTTGTTAGTTATAACTGAAGATAGTGTTGAAAATTATTGTAATTTTCATTCCAAAACCATATTGCTATAATCAGTTGTGGGTTGCAAGTCAACCATAATTTAGAACTGTTAAAATGTTTTGAATTAATATTAATAGCTGGTAAAACTTGATATACTCTGATGTACAAAATTTTATTTTTAATAATTTATAAATTAGTAATTATTTTTAAATAATTTAATTACAAAAATTAAGTTAAATATTATATTTTTCCTTCCCACTGAAGTCTGCCGCCCTGGGCACATGCCCCCTCTGCCCCACCCTGGCTTTTAAAATTTATGTGCATTTCCTGCTGATACTGAGAATTTTTTTATTATGACATGGTATTTGAAGGGAAGGGATTAAGTGTTGTTGTCATTTCCCCCTTTTTTCCCCCCGAATAAAAATGTGTGCTATTGAAACTGGGTCAAGAAGAGCAATGGGATTAGATGCTTTGTGAGAAATATGTATATATAATGTACTGGCTTGGTTCTGCAACTGAGGAAGAGACTGAAGGTGAAATGTTATTTGTGGACAGTGTTGTTGCATAGGTATGAATTTTGTACCAAGAGAAAATTGTAAGAAGATGGAATGAATGCTGTTGACTTACAATGATTCAAAAACTCCTGAACTCAATTTACAGGGAAGAGATTTCACGTAGCATGTTGATAATGTGCAAGGAAAGTAGGATAGGAGTGGAGGCAGGGCTGGGATTGCTTGTACAGGCATCCCCCGAGTTACGTAAGAGATGCGTTCCGGCAGACTATGCGTAAGTCGAAATTTACGTAAGTCGAACCTTTGCGTTGGCGCTTCAGAGATTGCTGTATAACAAGTTGTATCGTACAGGAATGAGCGCAACCACATACGCCACCACATCCATCGCTAGAACTGCAAATTTTTCACGTTGATTGCTGACTTGGAATTTATAAGCGATTTTTCTACAGAAATTAATGAAATTTCCTTCGAGGAATGACAAAAATGGGTCACTTTGTTATTTTTAGCACGAAAAAACTATAACTATTCGATATTTTTTCTACCATAGGTTGTACGAGCGAATATCTACTTCTTCGCGCTCGCATTCGAAAATTAACGTAATCATTTGAAATACGGTTATCGCTTACGTAAGTACGGATTTACGTAAGTCGAGACATACGTAACTCGGGGGATGCCTGTAAATCTGTCAGGTTTCCATTTGAGTAACTTCTTTTAACTCTAACATGCGTTGGTAGCTTGCTTCATCCGTGGAGATGGCTTCAAAGTAAGCCACCAAAATCAAAGAACAAATGAACTGATCTAGCTGGACGTGCAACGCAGCCGAAACCGGAAAAACCTCCCTCTGCAGTAAGGAAGAACGGGTGAAACACTGAACAGTTTCTAACTCATCACCGGATTCAGTGAAACTTTGTTCAGATTATGCTCTCTTTATTCAAATTCTCTTTGCCACACCGGATCGTTTTGGCCGAATCGAAAGGCACCAAATTCGAAATATGAAATTTTTGAATGCTCATATCTCTGAAAGTTCATTAATCGAATGTGTGTAGAAAAAGGACTAACTGTACATCCAATTCACGAGCGGTCATGAGTGGGTAACTATATAACCACAGGAGTGAAGCTTATTATATGATGTTGTGTATATGCTGAAGAAAGAACCATGATTGATGCTTTTAGGCACAGTACATGAGGAGAACTTGGTAAACGTGGCGCAATTATTAAAACTTAGCTTAGTGTATATCCACCTAAATGCCGTTGTTTATTCGTGGAACTTCGTGATAAAGTTCATTTTGTAGCATCCGGGACTGATGATCATAATTTCGTAATAAAGTTTCTTTTACTAAATATTGAATAGGGCTTTTCGTCGGGACCAACCATATGCCTAGTAATAACGAGAACTTTGTAATAACATTGTTTGTATTAACGAGAGTCTACTGTATACTTCTTTAGCACAATGAGAGAAAGTGAGGTGGCAGCAAGCTCAATTTTTTAAGAACTATATAAGTTTTAAAATTTTGTAACTAAGCAATATGCGTGGAAAAACTGGCTAATAGTATGAATTAGTTGGTTGTGTTTGAAGTTTTCTGTTGTTGGTATTGTAATTTTGCATGGCAATTTACCTAGGATATTTCTACTGTTGCAGGAATATCGAACTGAGATCGCAGATTTGGAGCATCTGGGTGAACTTGGCAATGGAACATGTGGGCATGTTGTAAAAATGCTTCATCGGCCAAGTCAAACTATCATTGCTGTTAAGGTATGTACTAATGATTTAAAAAAATTATTCATAGGCCAATAAAAGCAGACTTAAAAGTACTGGATGTGTTTAGTACTTCTTTGGCTGTTCACTTCCATTTTTTTTATTTCACTAAATGTTTCTTTCAATGATATTTGGTGATTTTCATAACTACTTCCTATCCTTTGTTATCAATTAGATTAATTAAAGTGATAGTTATTCCAAGGAATTAGTGAAAATCTTAATGCAAATCAATGATAATATTTCATGTGCCTATGTGATTTATGTAATTTTACAAATTTCTAATTGTCCTCAAAATTTTTGGTTTTCACAAAGCCTTGATGGAGATAACATTATTTATGTATGATATTTATTTATTCATTTTCATGCTATTTCATTTTTCCTCTTTGTACAGTTGAATTGAATTCAAAGATATTATGTAGTTTTAGCTTACTCTTTTACTTTTGCTACTTCAAAGATAATTTATCTTATTTAAGTATAATAGGACTAGCCATGTATAGGCCTTTTAATTTTGCGGTATATTCTTAAAATTGCCACAGGGAAAAATGATGCCTAGGTAGTTTAAGTGGCTAAAGCACTCGACCAGAAATTGGGGGATCCGGGTTCGAACCCGGTCAAGGCGAATGATTTTTTCTTTGTGGATTTTTTACGCATAATTTATCTTGATATTTGAGGTAATGAAATTTTTCCTCTTTCAGCAAATGCGCCGATCTGGTAATAATGAAGAGAATAAGCGAGTCATTATGGATCTGGAGGTGGTCCTTAAGTCTCATGACTGCCCTTTTATTGTTCGCTGTCTTGGTTGTTTTATTGCTGAGGCTGATGTTTGGATCTGTATGGAGCTGATGGCAACTTGTTTTGATAAGCTTCTGAGGAGGCTTAAACCTGATTCAGTGCCAGAATCAATTCTAGGAAAGGTCACTGTAGCGGTAAGTGTATTGTCCTCTATTACAAAGTTTTCACTCTTGTTTGAGATTGATTTTGAAACTGGAAGTGCTTTGAACTGCAATGAAACATTTAAATTTCCTGGACTTTATTCCCCATTTAGCTTAAGTCACTGAGAACAGATTTACAGAATTGCTAAACAGAATTACAGAGTTGCTAAAATGGGGCCCAAAGAAATGGGCATCAAACTTTTTAGCAAATTACCGACAGATATTAAAAATGTGAATAATTCTAATTTGTTTAAAGCCAAGTTGAAAAAACTACTTCTGTCTAAAATGCATTATTCAGTTGATGAATACTTTGACGATGCATTTTAACTCTTTATGTAAATATGTTAACAGGCAATTATTCCTGATTAATTATATCTGTATTTTTCTGTATTTAGATGTATTATTGACGTGCCTTATATCTTGTCCATTACTAATGTACTAGATCGTTGGGCAAATAAAGATATTATTATTGCACAGTCATTGATTTATTACTCATTATCTAAATTTATTTCAGACTGTTAAGGCTCTTCATTATTTGAAAGAGTCTCATGGTGTAATCCACCGTGATGTGAAACCGTCCAATATCCTGCTAGATGAGCGAGGAAACGTAAAGCTATGTGACTTTGGTATCTCAGGGAGACTTGTTGACTCAAAAGCAAAAACTAGAAGTGCAGGTTGTGCTGCATACATGGCAGTAAGTATGATTGGAACATTTTTTGCTAAGCATTACCTCTGATTTATTTAGTAACCTCCACATTTTTTCATAAAATATTGAAGTCTTGCTATCCCTTAGATTAATTGAATCAGGGCAGTTTTGAATGTGAGCTTTAATATTCGTATGGCTTCACTTCTTTCCAGCCTGAGAGAATCGATCCACCAGATCCTACTCGGCCAGATTATGACATTAGAGCTGATGTGTGGAGTTTGGGAATTACTCTGGTGGAACTAGCTACGGGACAGTTCCCTTATCAAGACTGTAGAACAGACTTTGAAGTCCTTACACGGGTCCTTCAAGATGACCCACCAAGGTTACCTAAATCTATCAAAAGTACAGGAAAAGAGGGAGGCGATGGATCTGAAGATTCTGAAACTAGCTATTTTTCTCCTGAATTTCATTCCTTTGTCACTTGCTGGTAAGGAAAATTTTCAGTCATTCATAGAAATAACTGTACCTGCTTTTCAATAATTAATCTTTAGTGTCTGTGACTATAGAATGGTAGCACTTTATCGCTACATTCCCCAGAAGGAAATCATTGATACATACAGATTTTAGATTGTTACTATTTGAAAAAGGTAGTTGATAATGTTGTTTTTTCTCATTAATATCTTCTTTTTGAAGTGCCCTAGAGCAAAAGAGAATAAGTGCCACAGCTCATTGCTTTTAAAATGTATGTCATATTTACATTATTTGTCCAGAAGGTTCACTATATCCTTCAAATTATGGTTTAAGGGTTTTTCATTAAAACTTCTGTGCAATTCATTTTCTTGACTACAATATAACCTTCATCCAATGTTCCAGAATGTTGTATACTGTCTATTCCTAATGGTAGCGTCACCCTTTTTTGATTCATCCTAATTAGCCAACTTCAAACTAAGTAAATTAGAAATTAACTTTATCCCTATTATTTCCATAGGCTAACAAAAATAATAGGTTGTTAGTTGAATTCACATGCAAATACCATATAAACGCATGGAAGAGACGCTCCCCTATTTTGAGTATCGGAGCTAAAGAAAAAAAATTTTGTTGCATTTTTTTAATCCTATAGTGTGGTATTGCAGACAATTGCCTGGGCATACGACAGTTATTAAAATTTCCACTTACAATTCTAAAAATTTATGCTGCATTTTTCAGCTAAATTTACACTATGTGTAAGGCACTCTGAGATAAGTAGGTATTCGCTTGTAGTCTTATCTTTATGATACTAACTAAGGATGGTCAAATCAGATACCCCGGATCCAAATATCGATAGATAACGCCCTTCACCTTATACTTCGGACACAAATTCATTGAAGAAATTGAATATGAATCCAAAATTTTAAATCAATGCTTTTGTGAATGTAACGTCCCATAAGCGGGAGTAGAAAGAGTTCCGATCCTCTCTTTGCATATGCTGTTGCACTGCTATGCTTATCCTACTCATGAACAATATTTTTTAAATGCTCTCGCAGGAGTATTGCAATAGAATTTCAGCCGTGGAAAATTTTAGGCAAAACACGACAGGCACATAGTGTGAATCTTCCCAAGAGATTGAACAACAATCGGGGTAATCTCTTGCATAACTTAATAACCACGGTATAGATTTCACAAAACAACCCTCGGCCCTCCATCAGCCATCTAGGGTTTCAGATGACTGGCTTGTGCTGAAAACCAAGGCCACTCAGTTCCCCCTGGATTTGTGACTGGGGGAGGGGGGAGATACGAAATTTGTGTAACAGACACACCCGTATTTTGGATTACAATTTCTGGGAAAAAAGGTGTGTCTCTTATATGCGTTTATATGGTCATATTCCTATATTCCTTTCATAAAATTTTTGTCAGTCATCATTTACTGCATTTTTATAAGCAGTTATTTTAATTCTTAATGTACTTAAAATGTGGTTTGATTCTACAATGAGTGGTAGTTTACTTCAAATATGTATTATTTCACTTAATATTACTCGTACTGATGCCTAGCATGCACTGGGGTCACCTTAGCTGTAGTCGGGGCTGAGCCTATTTACATGGTGCAGGCTCATTGAAGTGGAATTACTTGGAAATTTGGAATCTATTCATATTAGGAGAAATTAAGATCTGAGAAATTTTCCACAAAATTTATAGAATTTAAATTTATCGAATCCCAGGAGTTTTCTCATTTGTTAATCACACTATAGCTTTGGAGGTAGTCGAGTTAATCAATTATTATTGTGGAGAATTATGAACCACTTCATTTCTCCCAGTGTAAGTTCAATGTGTGTACAATGCTATAGTGTCTCGAGTGTCCCAATAATATTTTAAGAAATACTGTATGTATCTTATGTTATAATTTTTCACTATTTAACATGGATTGTCAACTTCACCAGTGTTAGTTTATTAATGGATTCTTATCTTTAGCTTGACGAAGAACTACCGGCAGAGACCCAAGTATAAAAAGCTCTTAGAACATCCATTCATTAAGAAATATGAGACTGCTCCAGTGGATGTTGCTGACTGGTTTGCTCGAGCTATGAAACAGTGTGGAGAGAGTAATTCAACAGGTTCTACAGCAGTTGCAGCCTCATCGGCAAATAGTGTGAGAAGTGAAGATGCTAGCAGAGTTGTACCTCCCCATCAACATCCAAACTCAGCAACATCCTCATCATCTATTCAAAGGTAGTTTTTTTTTCCATAATAATGAAGGTATTTTTAGGATGGCTGCTTATGAGCAAAACCTGGTGAGTCCAGGAACATCGTTGTGTAAAGAAAGCCATGGTATGGCGTTGAAAAAATAGAGCTACAGCAAACTCCCAATTTTCAGGGCTAAAAATGCGGAGATGCAACACGAATAATTGGAGTACGCAAATAATCCAAACTTTCAATTTAATTTCTTGTAATCTTCAAAATTTAAGTAAATCAAACAATATGTAATTATTTACACATGTTGTCTGTAATTTTAGATTGCTTTCCAGGATCATTACGAGCTTTCTTTTTCCGATCTCGGTCTTTTTTGCGGCTATAATGTAATAATAATTAATTACTAATTTTTGCACTAATTTTTTTTTATTGCTGAATTTGAAAGTTTAGCCTAAAAAAGAAACATTAGTATAGTCACTTTTATTTCCTGCATCTGGGGTATGCACTTTAAAACGTTTTGAAAGTCGGAAAATTTCATGTTGCGCTGAAACACAGTGCTTCCATCTTGATTGAGATGTGACGTCACAAGGCAGTAGTCACCAGTGGAGTATCGCTGTATTCCGTCGCCTTTAGCGCGGCGTGAGTTTCCGGGAATCGGTGGAGTTTGCTTCCTAAAAATGTCGGCTAGTACGGAAAACATGTATTGAAAAAAGAATTATAAATGATTTTTTGTTCCAAATTTCATCTCGACGTCGAAACAAAAGCCTGGTGAAGATATTCATTACCGTGCCTTAAGCACAAGCCATACGGAATAAATGGTTCAAGGCTGCTCCTGACTCTTACCTATCGATGATATTCTGTTTTGAAGATCATTTGAAGGTATTGTAAGATCAAATTGATATATATATTATAATGATTTACTTACCTCAGTCACATCAGAAAGTGTGTTGAATTATGGCGCGACTGTTATTTTACACGATCGGGAAGAATGCATACTTTGCCCATGATATGTGCATATATGATAAAAAACGACTTTTGTTAAAGTTAATGTTTATATGTTGAAATTAGAGATGTGCGAATAGTATCCGCGAATACTCGAATACCAGAAAGTATTCGATATTTGAGATCTTGAATAGTTATGCCAAAAGTACCGTCTCGAATACCTCGAATACTTTGAATTTCGCGTCATACACTGTCGCTCGCACGTCATTGGTAGTTGACTCAGAAAAATGAGAACTCTAGTCGTTTAGTGCATGCAGCGCGGTTTTCGGCAAGCTGACGAACTATATCAAATTCGCGGTTTAGAGCGGTGAAAAGAGTTCGACATGGGGAACCGAAATAGATAGGGTGAAAAAAAGGAGAATTCCAGGTGTCCCCCATCAGGAGTAACTCAGTGCCGTGGGATAGCAACATAGGCGCATTTCCCACGATCCGCTATTCCCTCCATTCACCCCACCCAATCTGACGATTTCCTCTTCTCCGAAATCAAACAAAAGGTCCCAGCTCGTGCAGGGATCGTATTACGAAGACTTTAGCCTCGAAAAAATATAAAGTTACCGGAAAATAATAGAATCTCGTTTCACCCTTCACTCTTTCTCCCCCACTGACCATTTTCCCGCATTCATCTTTTAATAAAATTTAGACGAGGTGTTTACCATGTGTCATTTGTGGCTAATAAAGACAGGCACTTATTTTGAATCTTCCCCAGGAGACGAAACTACCACAGGGAGGAACTCAGTGCCGTGGGATAGTGACATTGGCGCATTTCCCACGATATCCCCCTCCCTTCAGCATTCGCCTCACCCACTCTGACGATTTCCTCTTCTCCGATATCAAAAAAAGACCCGATCTCGTGCAGGGATCGTATTACGAAGACCTTAGCTTCGAAAATAATATCAAGTTACGCGAGAAAAATAAAAACGTGTTTCGCACCCACCCCCTTTTCTCACCCGCTGACCTTTTTCTACCAACCTGCTTCGAATTTCCCCCTTTCTGAGGGTCAACTGCTGCATGAGTCATCTACTAGCCCGAAAGGTGTCAACAATGACTTTCGGCAATTATTATTACACTTTTATTGGATTGAAATATTAGTAATATGCGCGTAATTTAAGAAAGAATAAGACCAAACACGACATATTTATGACTTTATTTAAGCATTTTACGCAGGAAAATAAATGCCGGAAAGACGAAGAAATACGACGGGGGCTTAGCATTTTGGCGTAATGCTCAAATAGGGTGCTTTCCTATTATTTTTTTATTGCCTAAATCGAAATATTAATACTCCTGGAGTACGTATTTAACGCTTTTAGATTTTTATTGGACGATATCTATTTTTTGCGATTAAATTAAAAGTGAAAATTTTCAAGCACGCGAAAACGCGACGCGTAGTGGGAATGATGGGGAAAAGTCCATGTGACGCATTTCTGGTTCCCCCTCCCGCCTTGTGAGGTGACCTTGGGCGAGGCTAAGAGCGCTGATACCTTACCAAACCTTACCTTATCAAACGAAGAAAACTTTCCGACCTTAGCCAGTTTTAATAAGTGATTACTAAGACATGTTTCCCTGAGCTCTGTGCCTCATGCATGCATTAGTAACCTCAGACGATGTAAAACTCCTATCCTCTCCTGTAGAAACTAGGTCCCTGTGATGTCAATTGGAGTGGCATCACATGGGTGCCAATCTGGCCTTTTTCAAATGAGGATAAAATTGACCGTTGCCATTGGTCTAGACCGGTATAGAACCAAATAATTTGTATATTATGAATACACCAATGGTAGGTAACGAATCACAATCAATGCCTTTCGTTTTCTTTAATGAAGGAAACTACCCTATTGTTTACATAAAATTAAAATATTCCATTAATCAGCTAAATTCCTGTTTGAATCCTTTAAAGGCAATCACAATTACTCGCCAAAATCTTGGGTTTCCTGCTGCATAGGCGACCTAGTCAAACATTCTCACATTCATAGTTTAGTATTCGAGGTATTCGAATATTCGAGCAATGATTTGATATTCGAATTCGATATTCGAATTCGAGAAATCTACTATTCGACCCATCCCTAGTTGAAATTAGTACATTCATAGGTGATACAGATATAAAGGTACACGGCAGGTCGCGCGGCGTAATTTATACTAATTAAATTATGATGATAAAAAATATGTCTCTGAATTTCGCGTCATACACTGTCGCTCGCACGTCATTAAAAATCGATTGCTGCCATTAAAATTAATGATAAACTTGACGCCGTATGATCACAATGAAGACATAAAAATAAATGCCATGACAAGGTCTCGATCCCACATCCTCCGGGTGGGATGCTGCACACGCTGCCCACGCTACCACTACCCCAACAAACGCATCGTAATAACCGAGAAATTTTAAGTTTATATGTATAACTTGTGAAAAGTAACGCATGAAAATTAATTAATTATAGCCTAACTAAGGCCCTAATTGAAAAAGACGTAGCAAAGTACCTGGTCTCCCCTTGTTAGCCTTAAAGCCTCGCATTTCTATGGAGCGTTGAACCTGTCCTCCTTTTTCAAAAATTCAGTGACCGTAAATACATCAAAGTTTGGTATACCATTTATAAATCGTTGGAATTTTCCTTCTCCCAACCAAGATTAACTTTTCTTGAACCCATCCTGGACAGCGAACCATTGCAACAACCAGCCAGTACGGAAATAAGGCTAACATCCCATGATTCTAGTTGCGAAGGGCGAACGTTCCGGCCGGCGTGAATACATACGCAACGAATAAGTCTTGCAGCAAACGTCTAAAATAGGTTTATTAGTTTGACTCAGTTCTTACAAAAAAGTTTTGGAATGATTAACGGCATTGTGCCAAAATATACTCAGCGAAAAATAAATACCATTATCTATTTATTAAAGATTCAATGTGCTTTTCGCACTACTCTTTCCAAACTTGAAGTTGACACGTAAATGAATACACCCATGTCTCGTATAGCGCAAGGGATGCGTTCCTTGGGGTCTTTGTGCTATACGAATTTGCGTTATACGAGAGCGTTTTAACATTGGGAAGATAGGGATGCGTTCCTGGTAGCATAGGTCTTGGGTATTAAATTTCCTCTAAAACATCTATATTCCCATAAAAAGCCTTAGAAAACATTATTTACATAAATGTTTATAGTTTAAAACATCTTTAAAGAGAGTATGCACGCATTCAAAGACTTTTATTCACGTTAAAAAAAATTCTTACGTGCTTTTGAAATTCCCTTCTGTCGTGCGGGTGGGCTAACAACTGCTATCTCAGGGGATCGTAATGCATTGCCGGCAGTTGACGATTTTTCAAACTAGTCTAAAAACAACTATTGTGTCACCCAGGCCCTTTTGTCGCTCATCGAAATGACAGTAAAATGCTACTTTGAATGCCATTTCATAGCTAGCGGAGTTTATGAATGATAAATCATTTTAATTTGAAGTCCTCCGAGTCATTAGCAACTACGTGAAACAGTCTTTAAATGCCTTGAAACCTGACCTGGGTTTCCCTTCCCTGAAAATGAATGAAAGAGAATGCATTCTTTTCCAAAAGAATATCGTCTCGTCAGCACTAAAAACTAGTTGAGGGGGAAAGGAGCCACTTTCAATCACAGCTTGGAGTTCATCAGAAAATGTTGTGGTGGCTGCGCTATCAACACTTGCAGATTCACCTGATATCGCCGCACTGAAAATACCTGCTTGCCGTTTAAATTCTGGAACCAACCGGAGCTTTCACTAAATGTCTCGGAGCGATTACCACTCTCGTCTTTTTGTACTGATTCACTATGAAGTTTCCGTATTTGTAGACCGCTTGGTTGAAGTTGGTGCGGCTGAGGTCACTGATGTTTTAACTTCGTCTTTATTCAGAATAAGGCATCGTGCGTTTAAACTTCCGCGCAATATCGCTTTGACGCTCTCCATTTTCAAAGCAATTGACCTCTTTCAATTCCTCTTCTAGGTTTATGGTTTTTCTTGATAAATTCTTGATTTTTCTACACGCATTCCTATTTTTTGCCATATTTTCTTGGTTTTTAGTCTGTATGGCTCTATCTAAATCACCTTCTACTGCTGAACTGTATTCCTGAGACGCATAAGGCGTACGACTGCGGGGAGGGAACGAAGCCATTGTGTTTGAGACTCTATAGCGGACCCTTTTTTGTGTTGATGCTATTCATGCGCAACTCGGCCACCGCTCCATTTCTCCCCCGTGAATACCGATGACCTTGAAGGCTTCAGCGTAGATCCTCAACCTGGAAGTCAATCGCCCGTTAACCTGTGACGGCAAAAATACGTCTCAAACCGTATTGCTTTTAAAAATCTCATTTCCACCAGCCCAACTCTTAATTAACGATCTAAATTATTTATTATCATTCTGTTAAGGAGACGAGATAAATTACTTCGGCAGGCCGGCTATCTGGACCCAATGACGAGTAATACTTTTGGCCATTGCGCAGCAATGGATTTCGATTAATATATAAACAAAAAAGAAGATTTGAGGCAAGCAATAATATTAATATGCGTAAAATGATAGAAATTTCGTGTGTACTTAGCGCAAGTTCACGTTTTATCACGAGAGAGCGAGAGAGCGTTTAAGATTTTTGATTAGGCTACACTGCGTTGCAATGTTTCCCCGAGGAACGAATTTGCGCTATATCGAAATTGCGCTAATCGAAATTGCGCTATACGAGACATGGGTGTATTAATATATTACGCAATGATGAAGCCATGTACTCAAAAGAGAAGCAGCCACATATATATTTAAAAGATATTTTATGACAGCAAAAAATGGATTCCCTCAAATTCGGTAATTTTTCTATGCAATAATAGTGGTAGAACTAAACGGCGTAGAAGCTGCCTTCTGCTACTGCCTTGTGACGTCACGGCCAATATTCAACATGGACACCCGTTTTAGCGGCCTTTGAATTTTTCCATATTTCGGACGGTCATCTCGAATCAAGTATTCACTATTAGGGTTTAAACTGTGGTGTTACGACATTATGTTATTCTGAACTGTAATTAAAAAAATGTCTTTGGTGCATTTGAAACACTAGTGTACTTCCCTATTGTACTTGAATTCTTACCGCTCCATGTAATACCTGGTTTCCATAAACCCAGCACCCGCGGCTGCAAAATCACAGATTCTGTAAAGTGGTTTGCACGAATGCTTCAAAACCGCTGTGCAACCTCGGATACTACACTGCCTGGCACCTCGCCGCGTAGTTGACTCTCTTACAAGTTGTTCGGGACTGCTGCGGGACATGGATCCGTGATCACTGAGCGAATGCGGTATGATGCAATTAAGGGTTGATATCTTCCCTAATACATTAAGTCCTCAATGTACGAGTAAGACCTTACACCTCACACCACAGTTGGTTAACCCAAGCAAGGCATAGAGGAGGAGTGCGGTTATCCTGCAGAATGCAAAACTGCATCACAATAACGTTGTTTCCTTCATCAAAGAAAACGAAAGGCATTGATTGCAATTCGTTACCCACCATTAGTGTATTCATAATATAAAAATTATTTGGTTGTAGAAATGCCGGTTTAGACGAATGGCAAGGGTCAATTTTATCCTCATTTGAAAAAGGCCAGATTGGCGCCCATGCGATGCCACTCCACCTGACGTCGCAGGGACCTAGTTTCTAAACGAGTAGATAGGAGTTTACATCGTCTGAAATTACCAGTGCATGCATGAGGCACAGAGCTCAGGGAAACATCTCTTAATAGTCACTTATTAAAATTGCTTACGGTCAAAAAGTTTCCTTCATTTGATAGGGCATTAATTATCCTTATTTAAGCCAAGCGCTATCTGCTAGCAGGGTACTCTGCTACCTGCTAGCAGTCTGTGTCATATCAGCGCTCAAAGCCTCGCCCCGAGGTCATCTCACACGGCGACAGCTGGAACCAGAATGATGTCACATGGGCTTTTCCCAGCATTTCTACTTAGCTGTCGCGTTTTCGTGCGCTTGAAAATTTTCACTTTTTATTTAATCGCGAAAAATAGATATCATTATTCAAAAATCCAAGAGCATGAAATGCGTACTCTAGAAGTAATAATCTTTCGATTTAGGCAATAAAAAAAATAGGAAACCATCATATTGTGTGTTAACTTAACTTAACGACTGTTAAGAACTGATCTAGCTGGGCGTGCGACGTAGCCAGAGTTGAAAAAAATCACTGTCTGCAGGAAGGAAGAACAGGGTAATGGATGAACAGTTCCTGACTTCACTCCGTATTAAATGGTACTTCGTTTAGATTATGCCCAATGTGTGAGTTCCTTTACACCACTCGGCCACCTTTATAGATGCCAAATTTGACGTTTTGGGCACGCTTCAATTTTTCGAATCTGTGTAAGTTCATGAATTGAATGTGCATAGGAAGAGGATTAACTGTACATCAATTTACAAGCAGTAATGAGAGAGTCACCATGATTGCTCAGGAATGAAGCTCATGGTATGATCTTGTGTGTGAATTGAAGTATCTCATACTGAAGATAGAACCATAATTGACGCTCTTGGGCACTGTACACAAGGAGAACTTGAACGTGGTGCAATGGTTGAAACTTAGCGTAGTGTATATCCACCTAAATGCCATTGTTTGTTCGTGGAACTTTGTGGTAATGTTCATTTTGTAACTGCCGGGACTAGGACTGAGGTTCGTAATTTCGTAATAACAAAAATTTCGTAATAACGTTTCTTTTACTGTAGATTGGATAGGCCTTTTTGTTGGGATCAACGATTTGCTTCGTAATAACAAGAACTTTGATATAAGGTTGTTCGTATTAATGAGAGTCTTCTGCATTGCTTTTGAAATTCTTAGTGGTGCAGGTTGACTTTTGTTTTTTGTCCAGTTTAAGATAAAACGAGAGCTACTACTTATTACTTTTATTTCCCTGGTGAATTGCGGAGAAAGTCTAAATTTTCACTTAATATAAATATGTGTAATTCCTAGGTATTCAATTTTTGATATTCAACTGTAAAGTCGGACATAAAATGATCATGTTAGGCTAGCATGCGGTGATTTTTTTTAATCCTCCATTTCTGCTAGCTTATCTAAAAATTTATTCTTGTTAGTAATCAAACTTAGTTGCCAAAATCCAGATTGCATATTCCACATTTTTCAAAATTTTGAATTTTTTTCCTCAGGTTTACCACTCCAACAGCTTCTCCAATGCTTCCTCGAAGAAGAGGCACATCCTCATTACCGTACCACCATCAAAGGTCTCTCTCGGAAACTCCAAGACCAGTCTCTGGAGATTCGTGTGCCTCTTCAAGACCTTCCCCACTCCCCTTCTTGGCATCGAACAATAACAACAACATTTCTACCTCCACCCACCCAGATGCCCTCAACAGGCTGTCCATCTCAATGTCCTCTTCAACCCCGTCTGCCCTGCCGGTCAGTGCCTTTCCCCCTCACCATCATCACCATCACCAGCCACAACAAAGGATACCGCATCACTTGACACCTCCTACTGGAAGGAAGCGTTACCCTTCAGAACCTCATGCAAACAATGGAACTATAAATCAGCAACAGCTTCACAGGCTGTGCAGCTTCTCTCCACCGCCTCAGGCCCACAGAGGGCATCACCATCTGCACCACTTCCACCATCATTCTCATCCGCATCAATACTATGAAAATCATGATGTTGGGGTGAAATGTGGGGATAAGGTTTGTATTTAATTTTATACCTCTTTCAAAGGTTTCTGCTGTGGATAGTTGATGCTACCATTTTTTTCCAAGCTTCCATCATAATGTTTGATGTATGATGATGACAGTTTAGCAGTAAATCCTACCAGCAAATCTTCAGGTCAGAAGTTTCTGACCTCAAGACGCTGATGGGGTTAACTACAAAACTGTCTTTGTGAGACATCAAGCAAACCGTGGAAGCCGAGAAAACATGATAGCCTTAGAGTTAGATGTTATTCCCTCTACACTGCACAATCTTTCCATTTTTCCAGTTGACCTGCTAGAAGCTTCTTACTTGGCATATATTTAATTCGCCAGTTATATTTTGAGGCAATACTTTCTTCTTATTTATATTACCTTTTCTCTACTATTGGCAGTTATTGTTATTACTACTGCTCTCATCATTGTTAATGTGTGTATCTGATGCTATCTTTCACTACTTGTTCGTACTTAAAATTCACCTATGTAAGTCACACTCAGTTGTGTTACCTACATGATTTATTACTCTCCAGCATTGCCATTTGTTGCTTCTTTCTTAAGTTTGGCTAAGTCCTCATTTGTAAGTGATGATTATTCAGTGGGGAAACCAGTTTTAAGAAACAATCTGTGAAGTGTTTATTGAAAGTGTATTAAAAGTTACTAGCAATTTTCCACAATTTCTCTATTATTATTTCATGACTGGTTTCAATACATTTTGTATTACCTTCAGGTTAACGCCCTACCTGGGGATTATACAAACTGTATTGAAACTGGTTGTGACATAATATTACAGTATTTAGGGAAAATTGCCAATTACTTTTAATTTACATGAATGTTAGAATGTCATCCGGTTAAGCCTAAAACAATTCTATATGTTTATTGAAAATCTGCTGAAATTTATTTGGTTAATTATTGTTTAAGGAGGACGATGCAGTAGCAGGAAAGAAGCGTTTTGCCGCCAACATTAAGTTCCAGGTTCCTCCACCACCCTCTCACTCACCGCCTCCCCCACCAATCCCTGCCACGCACCCTCCAAGCCATCCCCAGAACCATCAAATGTGTTCTGCTCACCAGGTTGGGGGGTTTAGGAATGACTTTAGGGGGCGGAACTCACAGCCGGTTTGCCCTGGGAACCAACCTGGTCCTGCTGTAAGTCTTATTTTTCTTGGCACTGTCGTCAGTTGTGATAAATACATTTACATTTTATCGACAGTATTCATCCTTCATGAAATTTTTGCTATCAGGGAAACAACAATTGCTCTCTCTATGATTTTGACTAACTGCGTTTAAGAGTGTGTTCAAAAGTGCCAATAATCAAGTTAACTTGATTTTTACCTAACTTGTTTACGAAAGACAGATCTTGTGGCAACTTACAATAGCCTATGTCATGAGCATACTAGATTAACCTACAACAACTTGGCATTTTATTTTACTTTCAAAAAGATATTTCTGCTGTTCTCATCATCTAAGTTTCGATGTTATCGGCAAAAGTCCAAATTGTTTTTTTCTGAAAAAATCAAATATTTTAATTGAAAAATGTTTTCAGCTTTAATTACACATATTTAATAGTAACGGATATGATTTGAGGCTTTCTTTCACCATCAAACTTCTGGGATGAAAAGGCATTTTTTTCCAAATAGCCTCAGTGTAAAATGTTTTTGCATGATATTGTTTTGCATGGAAGAATGATTAATCCCCTATTAATTGTTGCGTCATTAAAAATTTAATGCTGTAGGTAAACATACTTGTCATTCTCACTGAGGTCCAATGGAAAGTTAGTGAAATATATTAAGCAATTCTCATATTTATAAATTGATTTTCATTCCTCATCATATTTTTGGGTTTGCTGAATATTAATGTCATTATAAAAATTTTCAATCCTCCATTAATTCAGCATGGCTTTCCTCCCAAGTTTTCGTTGCTTATCAATAGTCATGAGGTGTTATAATTTTTTAAAGATTTTTTTTACGATTTAATGACATTTTTTCTGTGTTGCTGTCTTGCTTATAGGCTTTTGAGTGTAGATCCTTATGAGCATTTTTAAGCTAGCCTTGCTTGATTTTGATGCTATATTTGATCGTTTGACAAGTGTTTTATGTCAAAGAATGCTATTTTTCAAATATTTATTGTGACTAGCTTTCACGATGCTGCACCTGAAACAGTATTTCTTGGCATTACATATGTGGTAGTTGCTTCAGGTATTAAATTTTCTTTTCCTCTGAGTACAGTACAAAATAACCTTTCTATATATCTAATGAATTTTATTGGACAATTAAATAGACGTTGCACAAAATACACATGAATAGGATCATACAAGGCTAATTTATGAAAAATACCGAACCGTGAGTGAGTGAGTAATACGTGAGTGAACCGAAATGAAGGAATTAAAAATTCAAGATAATGTTATCAATATTAGAGTATTACCAAAGAACCCATTATTGCCAATTCCATTTCTTCAAGGTTTCAGTGAAACACCTTGATCTATGCATCCAGTCCAATATTGCAATATAATGGCAGTATATTTTGTCACTTTCTCTAGCCTTGTGAGGAAAGATGAGTCTCCTCAAATGTGTATGAAGATAAATTGCGTTATTGTTGTACCTAGCATAATTCTAAATGTTTTACCAGTTATTTCTATCAATAATATCTCAAAAATCAAGGCCCATTGGATGCTTTGCAAAAATGCTAATCTCTTAAAATTTCATTTTCAACCCATCTGCAAAGTATGAACACAATCAATATGGTGGTGACATTTGTCCATTCAGTGGAATTGGAAGTCACACTATTTGCGGGGAAAATTTTTTGACCAAAAGCCCTACAACTAGTATACGTATGTACAGCAAAAATCAAGACTTATGGTCACCTTATCTTCATTTGCCTTTTTTTTGCCATTTCTCTCATTTCACAGGGGAAAAGCACACCAATGGATCCCTCAGCCCTCCAGCAGCACCAGCAACAGCTTTACACTAGGCTACAGGGAGTGGTTGATGGGTATGGCCAACAAAAACTCCCTTCTCCTCCTCCAAGACTGAGCAGGGGTCAACACACGGCCTCTGCAGAAGGTTCTCCTCTTCTAAGGAGAAGTTGCAATATGGAAGGGGGCGGATCTCCATCCATTAGCAGAAGGTTGGTCTCTCACTCATATTGCTTTATGGTGAAATTTTGGATTAATCCATTGGTATTAATAAGGACAAATCGGTTCCAATTCTGGTTTCCGGCCATCACTTATGGTCCCAAGGTAAATCATTGACTGCCACTCAGGTCATAGTGACTGATTTTGAAAGCTCCTGCCACATAATGCTGGTCACGGTGACTTTCCATGGAGCAACTAAATGTCAGTGGATTTATGACTCTACCGGTGACTGTGACTGATTGTTTGGCATGGCCAAAGTCATTATGATCACGGTGTAGTAGAATATCAAGCCAGAACACATCAGACCAGGGGTATTGCGGCATTTAGATTTTTTCAGTGCTTAGATCACTTTATTTTCTGTTATCTGAGTAATTTAACTAACCTTTGCAACTGCCATTAAAATGGGGGTGTTGAATGAAAAAAATAGCTCAAAGTATTGAAAAATCTCTCCTCTTTGAATGTCTGTTCATCAGTTTGAGTAGTCGCTTAACATTAGCAAGAGTCTACTGAATGGATCAAGATGTATAATGAGACATCCCCTATATCCGATATATCCGTTTGCTTATTCTCGTGGCATTTTCAGCCTGTGTGTCTTTGTGTGTTCGTGTGTGTGAATGATTGGCAAGGATGTGTTTGGTCCCAGCTGTCTTTAGTCCATCTCCGCCAACCATTACAGTAATACCTGGGTCAGTGTAAAAGGGACAAGTTACGGCTGTTGGAGGATTTCATTTTCCAATTGTTATTCAAGGCTGTAGTGCTCTAATCCTCATATTCAGGTCATTATGTAATTTAGAATTCCAGATTAGCGATCTTGTACTGTTCTTCAAAACTGAAGATAATTCATGTTAGATTCCTTTGAATTGATATTTTAACCTTTCATGAGCCAATAACACACAATTGATTAGGAATATACCAACTGCATGTCAGAAAATATTTACTTAAACACCATAGCTGACAATAATATGTGGGATGATAATTTCATGTTATGACATTATGAAAGCTGCCTAAAATAATAGATCAAGTTATTTCACTAATGATTGGGTGAATGGCATCACTCTATTCAATGCAGTGCAAATACTCAAGTAAACTCTTCAGGTTGGGTCTTGCACAAATTATTTCAGTGAGGATTTTTTTGCCCGATTCTGCTTCTGTTTTCAAAAACCAAAGAAGCTAATGGACCCAATTCTAGTTTATGTCTATCTCCAGATTTTTGACCACTGATTATGAAAAAAATATATCCAAGATATTATTGATTAAGATGTTCTTGTCCTTTCAACTGTGTGTTTTTTTCATCATCGAGGTGGCAATTAGATGTTTGTTTTGCAGCCTAAGTTTTCATGGCTTTCTCCTCATATTTTTTTCACATTGTTGTGCATTTGAATGGCTCTAGTGGGATTGTTGCATCTTGGATTGTGTATCCACAGTGTGTTCCCAAAGTCACTTCATCATCATCTCCAGAAAGCAATCTTTGCATAACCTCTTATTCGGGAATCATAAAAGATAAAAATTTTTAACTCTGTGGATGGTATTTCTAGATACTCATATACTAGAGATGTGCGAATAGTATCCGCGAATACTCAAATACCTCGAATACTAGAGAGTATTCGACATTCGATGTCTCGAATAGTTATGCGAAAAGTACCGCCTTGAATACCTCGAATACTTTGAATTTCGCGTCATACACTGTCGCACGCACGTCGTTGGTTGTTGACTCGGAAAAATGTAGAGAACTGTAGTCATTTAGTGCTCGCAGCGCCGTTTTACGCAAGTTGACGAATTACATCAAATTCGTGGATTTGAGCGGTGAAAAGAGTTCGACGAGAGGAACCGAAAATGGTTGGGTAAAAAAATCCGAAAATCCCCGATTCCCCCGAGGAAACACGTTTTAAACCCAAACCAGGAGAACCTCAGTGCCGTGGGATAGCAACCTTAGGGCATTTCCCACGATCCGCTATCCCCCTCCATTAAGCACTCGCCTCACCCACTCTGACGCTTTCCTCTTCTCCTAAATCAAATGAAAGGTCCCAGCTCGCGCAGGGATCGCATTACGAAGACCTTAGCTTCGAAAAAAATATCGAGTTACGAGAACAATAAAAACGTGTTTCACGCCCTCCCCCCTTCTCACCCACTGACCTTTTTCTGGCTACCTGCATCGAAGTTCCCCATTTCCGGAGGTCAACTGCTGCGTGAGTACCGTGGGATACTTACATTAGCGCATTTCCCAAGATCCGGTATCCCCCTCGATTCAGCACTAGCCCCTCCTCTGAGGATTTCCTCTTCTTCGAAATAAAAAAAGGTCACAGCTCGCGTAGGGATCATATTACGACCTTAGCTTCGAAAAAATATCAAGTTGCACAAGAACAATAGAAACGTGTTTCAGGCCCTCCCTTTTCTCCCCCACTGTCCTTTTTTTTCTTACCAGCTTCGAAGTTCCCCTTTTCTGCACAGGTCAACCGCTGTATGAGTCATCTATTAGCACTAAAGGTGTCTAAGAATGACTTTCGTCAATTGATGTTACATTGGATTGAAATATTAGTAATGTGCGCGTAATTTCAAAAAGAATAAGACCAAACACAACGTATTTCCGAGTTTATTTAAGCATTTTACGCAAAGAAATAAATATCAAAATACGACGGAGACTAGCATTCTGGCGAAACTCGATATCCTCGCAACTGAGCTCCTCGGAAGCTGATGCTGTATTTTTTTTTCGAAAACATACATCAAGTTACAATTTATGAGTTATGCTATAAATCTCTATTGTCACAGTCGAAGGGATATTTTCTCAGGATATTTGGTTTCTCCCCGCTAGCAATTCGAATTCATCTGCTTATCTCGTGTGAACTTCCAAAGATGGACTGAAAATAATTGAAGAAATCCGGTGGAGAAGCGCGTGTATTTTGCAAAACGCCTCGGATTGTCCGCTAGAGCTTGACAGTTGGGTGAGGGTAAAGCGCGCTACCAGTTGAAAATAAGAAGTTGGATGAAGCCGAGTATCAGATCGGCGTGCCGCAGAAATGGAGTTTGGTAGATAAGAATATACATATACATCAGACAGAAATCCTTCGTAGCAGTGTAAAAGCCGAGATGGCATGCAATCATTTTTTTGCGAGGTGGTGTGCCCCCTTAGGATATTTGAAAGAGATGTCAGTTGAATCAACTATAAGCCCAAATTGTTTCCATAAAATTAAAATATTCCATTAATCAGCTAAATTCCGGTTTGAATCCTTTAAAGGAAATCTTAATTACTCGCCAAAATCCTGGGTTTCCTGCTGCATAGGCAACCTAGTCAAACATTCCCGCATTTATCGTTTTTCTCGTCCCCCCTGAGAAAAGATAGATCGAGGTTCTACTGTATAACTTTTTATTTATACATTCATCAAGGGAAATAGAAATTTTATTAAGAAATAAGAAGCTTAAAGAAATAATATGCTTTGTGCAATTCTAGTATTCGAGGTATTCGAATATTCGAGCAATGATTTAATATTCAAATTCGATATTCGAGTTTGAGAAATCTGCTATTCGACCCATCTCTATCGTATACCAATCGTTTCATTTCCGGGTGCATGTGCTGTAATTATTCCCCTGTAAAAACCACCCGTGTTGAGTTACCGAGCCATGTTTTCAGCCACTGTGTGATATAGGCCCATATTCTTAGTTGACCCTACATAAGTGGTGGGGGGGGCGGGGTGATTCTGTCGTCAAGTTCTCTGATATGACGTAGATGGTGGCACAGTGCCAGTTTTCCACTGTGGTAATGTAATGGGACCTAATTTTGAAACTAAGAAAAGATGTCCAATAATTTTCGGGCGTATTGCTAGGGCAACGGCTCAAGATAAATAAACAATCGGTGTTGTCTGCCAGGTGGTGTCAGTACGTCAATTATCGCTACAAATATGTCCTCTCATATTTAGCCAAAATTAGAATCATATTGTCTTTAAATTACTTCAAAAGCGGTCTGCACAAGATAGCAATAAGTACGGGGCAAATATGATCATTGACGTGGGAACTTGCGTTGCATCATCAAGGTTCGTCATTCGCATTTGGCTTTCGTAAGTAAGTTTATTATGTGGCAAATAGTGGCATGAAAAGACTATTTCTATGGTTGTATGTAAACGATATTGGTTTCTCATACGTACCAAGTACCAAACATGAAAAATATTAATACATATCCACAGATACAAGGTAATGTATACCACTACACTTTACGTATTGTTCTTCAGCCAATTTTATTATTTATTTCACTTGATGGGTAAAATGTGGTAGAATTATTACCTTTCTGCTGTGTTACTGTGCATTTTAAAATGGTTCATGTGAGCTCATTTCCCATAGTATCCAAAGTAACCTAGATTCTTTAATCAAAGTGATCAGTACACGAAATTTGGTCGCCTTGTTTTTGTAGGGTGTAGGGCTGGTTTGGGTACCCTACATTAAGTAGGGCCCGTTTAGTTCCAAAAGAGGCCATATATAGGGCTTGATGTGGCAAGATCACTTTATATAGGGGCTGATGATGTATCCAGGGTCGGTTGGTTTTACAGGGTTGACTAAGAATATGGGCCTTAGCTCTTTTCATGGCACATGTAGTTGTGAGGTCTCTGTCCTAAAAGTTTTTACAAGTGCTTTCAAAATTGTTTTCTTGCTTAACCAAAAGAACATGAATGTTCTCCAACACTGGTTGTTACAATATAATCTATTTGATGAGTAGCAGAGTATTAAAGCTTTGTTAATCTGGAATCTCATTATGGAAATCATGAGAGGAGGCATTTTTAAAATTCAATGCTATATACTTGTAAAAACAATTGACTCAGGTTTTACCTTGCAGAAGTTATGAATCATTATGATGGAAAAAACACCTAGCCAGTAATTTTCCACCCTTTAATAAAACATAGATTGACTGAGGTTTCAATGGGTAACCACCACCTCATAACCATAAAATTGATGGTTACCCCTTAATCCTGGGTTGGTGTGTTTTATTATAGTGTGGAAAAATTTTAGAGGTGTTTTCTTCCATAAATGTTTACTAGTCTTGAAATATTTTGGAAGTGAGAAGTGAAGAAAACAACATGTGTAGTTAGTCTCAAAATTTGTTCCCTGGGCATAGGTGACTAACTCACTGAGTTAGTGGATCGGTCATGTTTATTGGGTCATGTCAATATGCACTCCAATGCATGAGTATATCATTCCCTTTGTTTTGACTTCTGAGATATGAATCTTTTGTCCATTCTAATTAACAATTGTGTACTTCTCTGTGTATGTTTGTGGTGAAAACTGTGATGATAACTAATAAATAAGGTGAAATACTAGTAATTAATGTTATTCTTTTGCTGGTCAGGTCATAGGGTGAGATATTGTCAGTCGGAATGAATTGTTTATCGTTTTCATGATTTGTTTTATTGGAGCCTTGTGAAAGTTTATGAGTCCATTGATATTAGAACTAGTAGTAAGAAATAAGTATCAGTTGATTCACAATTTGCAAAAATAATGAATTCAATTAGACATGCTGGATTCTAAGCATGTCATTATGGGTTCAAATATTTCCATAAAAGTTACGTCTCAACTTTTGCCTGTTGCAGAGGAACCTCTGCTTTTGGAAGGTTATGGAGTAATCTTGGACTCAAATTGGTTAGTGCTCCATTGTTTACATTCTACATTAGCTTTTTTAGACTGAGTTTCATAATGGTCCGCAGTTCTTCTCATTTCCTGTTTCATTTAAGTAAAAATAATTGGGAATATCTAGTACCCTTCAAAATATAATATCAGTTTTATTTTTGGTTCGCTGAATCTTTGGAGTAAATTTAATCAATTATTGGCCATTTTGATACTCAAATTTTTAGCTAATTTAGACTTTCGAGTTGCTACAATTTCTATTATTGCTTTCCAGATTAGTAGCCTTGTAATAACCTGCAATAGATCGCTCAGTACATTATGCTTAAACCTTGATTGTAGTTATCATATGCAGATCATGATAATATTGGCACTGAGCTTTTGGAACACTTATGTTGCATTGAAATGATATTAAGTTTAAATGGAAAATTTATTTTTTATTAAAAAAATAAAACTGTATAAAATACTTCACTGCGCTCCCCGTACCTAAAACTGAAATTTATGGATAGACTCCTGCTAACAAACTCCTAGTTTGGCTGTCTAGTCTTACCAAGGACATTTTTTTCAGACTAAGGTGATTTTAATGCCAGCTTGAGCTACTGTCCTTCTGTCATCTTTGCTAACCATGTAGTCTTTCTGGTGATCCTTATCAATCAAGACTTAGTAGGTAGCATGAGGATTTGTACTTACTTTTCGAAGTTAATTCACCTTGTTTATAATTTTCCATCACAAATAGTTTCTATGTCGTTAAATAAGTATGAACATCTTTTTATGATCTTTTAATCAGTTCTAGGTAGGTGTAGCAAATTTTTATGCCTGTAATCTATTATTATATATTTATAAATTCACTGCTCTATCATCTGTAGATGTATTTTAAACTCATTATCCTTAAGTAAGGTTGTTGCATTTTAATTCCCATTTTGATTTTTAATTACTATGGGTAAATATTTACAAATAATCAAAGATTACAACAACAATTTATAGAGGCATACGAAATGGGACTTTCTCTGTTTACCCCGACGTTAAATATAATACTTTGGTTTCCAACTATAGAAGATTCACTGAAAATGCTGACACAAAGTGAATATATGAATCTGGCCTTTATATTAGGCCTTCTGATCTGACTACATATCGTGAAAGCCACAGAAATTCACTTGTAAAGGCTCTGTTTTCTGTCTTTGTTGAGAAAAATGTTATTTGCTGCAAAGATTTCACTTGGGATTAACTTTTTTTGTACTGGCTTATTTTTATTTGTATGTTTTCTGGATCTGTGGTAAAACTGGAGATGATATAATCATAAGTGTTTTTCAGAATCCATTGAACAATACACCTCATCATTTCATGCGATAAAATCTTCCTAATTGGTTATTGTTACTGATTTAGCTAAAACTTAATTTTGTATTCTTTTAAATACGGGAATTGCAATATCTTTAGCTATTTATTTTATTAAAGTATCAAAATTAAGGATGAGTCGGTTCTTAAAATATTTTTGGTTCTTGGTACTGGTCCCGTTCTCCCCATCGGTTCTTGGTTCTCGATACTCGGTTCCAAGGATGAACTCTTATTATCTGAATTAATGGCAAATTTAAATGAGCAACCACAAGAAATGAATGGAAATAATTTCACTGAAAATGTAAATTATCAGGAAAGCTGTGTAAAAAAAAAACTTAAGAGTGTCTCCATAATTTTATTTGCCAAGCAAAAAAGTATAAATAACATGTTGTTATGTATGATCGAACAATATGTCACATTACATCAGTGAGCCACTTGTTCTTTCTCCAGGTTTTGATTTTAAAAATTCAACATTTTTACCCTATCTGGGTCTAATCTATTATTTTTTTGGCAGAAATATTGCCATGAACAGGCGTTCACTGAAAACTCCCAGTGAAACTCCCCCAACATCTGATGACATCATCCGTTAATTTGTTGTAGCTTGTGAGTCAGTTCAAAATTTATTCTGTATTCTGCGATGTAGCTTAAATTGTTACTTTAATTAACAACTTATTCGCATGTCACAGTTCATGTAACATTAACAATTAACTGCTCAACACGCTGGTATAGCGACACCATGGATAAACTAATTGTATGTGAGCTGACGCAAACTTGTAATGCAGTGTTGCATTCTGCAGGATAACAACACTTTTCGATGCCTTGCATAGGTTTATCAACTTACGAACAAATTCTCGGAACGTATCTTGCCCATATGTCGAAGAATTACTGTATATATATTGTATCCCGCTCCGTCCGGGATTCACTTTCAGAGGGGATGGGGAGGATAGTTTGGAGGGATCGCTCAAGGTAAGCGGGTCGTGGTTCGAGGGCAAGGGGAGATGGAGGGGGGGAAAAGGAAATGGAAAAGTAAGTTGGGGTGGGTTCACTTGCTGAATGGAGGCTGGCGCGTACGAAATAATGAAGGCTTACGTAACAGTTTACAATTCCAACAACACGTTTAATGTGCACTTCAATTGGGAAATGTTCCACAAAATACATAAATAAATGACTCTGAATAACAAAAATTCAACTACTGCTACTGGCCAGTTGAACACCTTGTAACAACAATTAATAAATGACAAAAAAGAAAATAAACCCTGCTTACAATTGTTGGCGTGAAATATTACAAAAATGCTTGAAAAATGACAAACGCCAATTCCAAATTATCACTTATTGTCCTACTAACTACAATTAACCATTCACACACACACGGGGACACGGGGGGACTTAAAAAAATGCACGGGAATATATCACTGTTCTTCTTCTCTTGAATGGAAGAGAGGGGGGAATGGGGCTCTTCTGATTCTGTTGAAATTTGGGGATATTGGTGGCTAGAGTACTTATCGCTCTCGCTGAGTTGCTGGTGGAGAAGATTTCCTCGGCTGGCTCGATATTGCGACTAGTATCGCTGTGGGATGAGAGAACTCCTTCGTTGGCGCCGTGGATTGACGTCTTCTGCCATGCGTGCTAGGAGGAATCCGTCTTATCTCCTCTTTCCAAGTCACCGCCGTTCAAATATCGTGTCTTCTTCCACGCCGGGCTGCCTCTCTCTCTCTCTCTCTCTCCTCACAGGATGGATGGGTCGTGTAGCAGAGCCTTCGGCTGACCTCTCCAGCAAAATAGTAGCTTGCACGTCGCCCGCACTCCGCTTATATAGCCACTTTCTGGGAGGGGGATGAGTGAACGGAAAAACCCAGGACATCGGGTTTTTTCGGCTATTCTTCCGTAGGGGAGGGGAGGGGGTTTCTGTGGAGGGCGAGGGGATTACATCACCTCTGTTCGCAGGTGTTCCGGCTTCACAGTGGGGTGGGGAGAAACATGCTATGAATCACGTAGACAACGGAACTTTCCACACTTCGTAGATGGAAGAATCGTGGGAGGGGTGGGGAACGGAAAAATACAAAATCTAGTCATTCACACTTCACTTCTCATTCACACGCACACATTCACACAATATTACATAAGCATTTACACGAAATTAAATAACCCTTTACAAAATTTATACAACCCTTCACAATTTACACAAGCCTTCCTTACCTCGTAAACGCCTCTTTAATAATCCATGAACCGAGCCAAACGGCAACGGTTACAGTATATGATTCAGTCATAAGACCACCTTCACACGGAACGATTTTCTGCCGACTGCCGTTCACGGCACGGCACACGACGTTGCAGAGAGTCGTCTCATCTGAAAGCTGCCTGAATTTCACATGAATGGTGGCCGGCGAAAATTCGTTCTGTCTGAAAGCGGTCTCAATGTTGCATTGAATGTATTTCACACCGCAGACGGCCCATCGCCGGCCCAGATTGAAATGTGCTCCATGCCATCAGCTCGATTTGACTTGTTTAAAGAAATCAATGGTAAGTTAAAAGAACGACGCCATGCCATGGGCAGAGGCAGGCGAAGTGTCGGCTTGTCTGGCCACGGAAATGCTACAATTTTGGCGAGAGCGACTAACTGACAAACCCTTAAATGTGTGTGTTAGCCAGCAACTGTGAAAGGATTAAAAAACGTGGACGCCATGCAATCGGAAAGTAATAAATGCATTTTTAAATCTTCTTTTTTTTACTTTTTTGGCCTTGAATACACTGCAGACCATTTTGGCTTTGGGCACCAAATTCAAAACCTCGCGACCGTTCCGAGCCTTTTCTAAAGTACTGACTTTATGCGATCGGTTCTTGATATCGGTTCCACAGGCCAAGAACTGGCAGAACCAAGAACTGGAACCGACCCATCTCTAATCAAAACCTCAATTAGACTTGTCTCTTTTTAAAATTGTCGATTTAGATTATTGTGGCTCTAAAGTGAAATTTTCGGAGCAATAAACTTTGCTGGTTTCAGAGTTGTTACAGTCTGTTTGGAGAGCAATTAGCTGTTCAGAGAGCCAGCTGTCAAGAGTCGTGATGTTAGACTAACTTCTGCACTTGCTTATTTTTTTATTACTCCCAGTCAGGGGCCCCCCTAAGCCACCTTGGGCCGGGTACTTTGACAATCACCATTCTAGCGACCTAGCCAGACCACCTCTGGTATAGATAACTTTTTTCAATGTTCTATGGAAATTAAACCATACTTAGATGCTTTTCAAATTTCAGGAAGATAGGCTTACTGTGATAGGCGAGAATAGTGCTCATTATGCCAAATCTTTTGGGGTGATTATAGGGCTTAACTGTCTCACTTATTGGAACTTATCCATTTCTAAGATTAACAGTGAAACCTACTTCTTGATTTTTAATGAATCCATACGTGAATTTGTTATCAATGACTATCTGTAAATATTTAATGATGGTAATGAGAATAGAATCCTGAGGCAAGATATATCTGACTATCTTTTAGGTTCCAAGAAACTATGAATGTGGAAACACTCTTATTTGTTGTCTGGTGCTGGATATCTTCTTTATTCTAATCAGTTGCATGGCAAGGTTTGATTTAGCTTTCAGAGTGCGTGTAACAACACCTATAGCATTGAGCTAATTGAAACTGAGACACCATGGTAACTCTTACATCTGGGGCATGAAATATCTTGGAGCTTATTTTATATATTATGTAAATAGTGCTTTTGTTTTGCATAGTGCTCATTTTTGACGTTCATGGATATTGTCTTTCTTGGTAAGTATTTGTGGTGATATGACTATTTAGTATTTACTGATCCATATTTTCATTTCATTCATATTCGGTGGCGCCGGGGTAAAGTCCCCGACTGCTAACCTAGAGGTCGCGGGTTCGAATCCCGCCTCGGTGGTCTAACCACCATCCAGGGCATGGATGTATGTGATTGTCAAACAAGTTAATTGTAAGAGAGGACTATCTAGTCCTAAATTCACTTGTGAAATAAAACGACATTATTATTATTTATTTTTTTTCATTTTCATTCTGATTCTATCATTTTCATTTAAATCTACTCCTAAAAGAATATATTAACATAAGAGCTACAAATGGAATAATGCCACAGCAAAGGATTCACTTTTCACTAATATAAATAATCAAGTCAAAAAATCATGAACCAATGCTTAATATTGGAATGTGGATTTCCTTAAAGGAGTTAGTTTAGTCATAACAGCACTGCTAAATATGTCAGGTTATACTTCAAATGTAGTGAAAATGCATAATATACCTTGAAGTATGGTAATTCAAAGTTGTTTGAGTATGTCTCCTCATAGATTAAGTGCTCAAATGTTGTGGGAATAGGAATCAATTTATTCCCAATTGCCGTACTGAATTCTTATTGTAAGCCTAAAGGAGTGTTGTGGAACCAATATGTACTGGTCTGCCATTCCTCCTTATATGTACTCTGTTATAATGTAACCCATTATTATAAAATATTTATCCACGATAAACCTTAGTGGTGGTATTAGTGATGATCTAGGGCCATTTTAGCTGTAGTTCTGTTGGTTTTCAGTATTTTTTAAAGTTAGAGTTGATAATCCTATTCTTTTTGTTATTGTATTTCTTGTAGAAATAAGGCTGGTTCTCGCAGAAAAAGGATATAATATGAGTATTTCTGAAATATGAACGTTTCTGATTACACAATTGGGTTTCATGTCAAGCGTGGAAAATGTCAAACAGGAGGTTCCCCTTGTTGTGTTTTATATGTGTTATCAAGGAGGGTAGAAATTTTTTAAGTCCAATAATTGTAAGATTTGTGAGACAGCATATAAGAAGTAGTGGCAAAATTCAGTTTTATAGCAATGTACAGTATTGGCTTCTACATATGTAGGCTGGTTTGCAAGCCCTCTGATGATCAAAATACAAAGAGGATATCAGTATTGATACATAATAAAGTGCAAATGGATTTATATGCAGATAAAATCCTGTACACTGCATTTCACATGAAGTTGAACACAAAAAACCCTTCAGGTCTGCTATTTCAATGAAATTTGGTCTCGTGACTGAGCATAGATACACAATGTAATTATAACCCCTTAATTCTGGCTACTGCACAACAATGCATTTAAATTTTCAGCTTCGAAAAACAATTAGAAACTTTTTACATAACTGGAAGGTCCATGAGCTAGTGCCTTGACCACTGTTACTGTTCTTCCATCAGTTATTATGGTTGCCATGTAGGATGAAAATGGTCCCAGCTTAAAAGCAATAATAATAAAATGGAGACAGGGATAAATAGGTATTTGGGAGAACCTACCAACGCGTTACTCGATATCCTCACAACTGAGCTTCTCAGAAGTTGATGCTGTATTTTTTTTTCGAAAACATATATCAAGTTACAATTTATGAGTTATGCTATAAATCTCTATTGTCACAGTCACAGATGAAGGGATATTTTCTCTGGATATTTGGTTTCTCCCTGCTAGCAAATCGAATTCATCTGCTTATCTCATGAGAACTTCCAAAGATGGACTGAAAATAATTTAAGAAAATCCGGTAGAGAAGCGCGTGTATTTTGTAAAACGCCTCGGATTGTCTGCTAGAGCTTGACAGTAGGAGTGAGGGTAAAGTGAGCTACCTATTGAAAAATTTTTCGTCCCCCCAGAAAAACGATAGATCAACGTTCCACTGTATACCTTTTTATTTACACATTCATCGAGGGAAATAGAAGAAAAAATGTACGTTTAATATGCTTTGCGCAATTCTAGTATTTGAGGTATTCGAACATTCGAGGGATTCGAACATTCGAGCAATGATTTAATATTCGAATTCAATATTCAAGTTTGAGAAATCTTTTATTCGACCCATCTCTAATGAAAGTATTGACCTTATTGGAAAGACCAGAATTCTTCCTCCAATATATTTGCTTAGAGAGGGTCATAGTAATTTGCCCTTGACCTGTTTTTAAATGTATTCTGAAGACCTACTCCATACTTATTTCCCACTGAAATTTTTGCCTTTTGGCTTAACTCTCTTAATTCTTGTTGACGTCATCAAGAAGCAATGAGAGTCGCGTGATTATGGACAACCATTCTTGTTGACGACGAAAGAAACAAAATGGGGAGTATTGTAATGAAAATAGTGGCGTTCGATTGCACACATCGTCACTCCCTATGTTTCAGCAGAAGTACTTATTTATTGTGTTGTAATTTGTGCTTTAACACTTGGGTACCGGGGTATTTAACTACCTAGGAATGCCGAGATTGGAAATTTGTGCCTATTAGGGCGTAATGCCTTTGGTTTAAACATGGTTAAAAAGCTAATGTTTAGAATATAACTTTATCCAATCAAACGTTATGATGCATCAATTCATTATGAATAACGAACAACAACTGAAAACGTACTAACGAATACGTATTGTACGCTTTAAAATTGTTTAGGTTGACGCGCCTAAATGACGAGAATCTTCGTCATCCGTCCGGAACGTTCGGGAAAACAATGACGAGAATTCTCGCCATCCGTACGCAATGTGTTAACTAAATTTGTGAATTAACGTTACAGGTCATCACCTCCGTTTTTTTTCATGAGGACTTATCCAGGGCTATTTTCTTTAAAATATGTGTTAATCTGATTTGTTGAATTTAATTATTTATGTATCAATTTTTTTAAAGTGAACGTTACTACTCTTTTCAATGAATTCTCAGGTACATTTCTCCGACACCCCCTCAGCCACCCCCACGCCGACTGTCCTCAGGCGAGAGCAGCTCAGTCCCAGGATCCCCTCGGCACCTGAGGTCAGCGGGGGATTCCAGCATCGAGGGAAACCAAACGGAGAACCAGCAAGCATGTCAGCAGTCACTTCTCCAGAGGCCCAATGCAGCCCAGCCGCAGCAGCAATTGCATTACTCCCCCTTTCGATCGCGCTTCCATTACACACCTCAGCCTCGACGCAGAGTCCTAGCTCCTGATTTCAAAGACCTGTGACATGGCAGAGAAGTTAGTTCATTGTTTTCTCATTTTACACTGATGGTGGTGATAAATTCAGTTGTTTCTTTAGGAAAAATAGCAATTTTTTCTCTGGTAAGGTAGATCTCATCAGCGTTGTCCAGAGGTATATGCAAGCATTTGTCCCCTATGGGGTTCTTGGCAGTTTTTTGTATGTTCTTTATTTGAAGTGTAATTAATTCTTTATTGCTGAGATCATGTTACTGGTGATTTCAGTTCTCCTTGTGTAGATTACTATATTAATTTTAATTTGGTTAACTTCTTTTGACCTTCAGAAGCTCATGTGTAATGTCAAGTTACTTTTTTCATGTTCTCACCCAAATATAAGACAATCCGATAATAACCTTTCTGCATTATTTCCATTTATCCTCCAAGCATTTACATTTCTTTTTTCTCTGTCCCATTTCCTAGTTTTTTAATCAAATTTCTTCTCTTAATTAAAGATTTTTTTTTTGAAAGCATTGTTGCGAATGCTAAAATATCCTAACCCTGTTTTTCAAACAAAATGTTTTCAAGTGAAAGCTTTAATCCAAGGATAATGTTTTATGTTTTCTTCTTTCCTGTGTGTTCAATTCTGAAGTAATTTTCAGATTAATATTTCTTCTATCTTAACTGTTCTTTCTATCTTTAAAATTGTTTGACTTCCTAATCATTTTTTTTTGTTTCCCAATGCTCTTATTTGCTTATTTAATTATAATTTGTTTTGCTCATCTCTCATTGCTCAAAGTCTTCTCTACATAAGTGTCCAAATTTTTTTAATACAAATTTTATTATCTTTAACCAGGATTTCCACAATTAATATTTTCAAGTTATTTCTTCTACAGTAATTGGTGAAAATGTTTCAAGAATTTTTATTTGAGTAGTGAGGCATTTCTTTCGTTTTTTTTTGTATGTGTTGACTTGGGTGATGATGTTACCATGGACTTCATATCCCATCATGCAAAAAAGCAATCAAGTGTGATAGCCTCTCTTATTTGTGTCATATGTACCTCTCATTATGTAAATGTCTGAAAACAAGAAACTCTTCCTTTGCCAAGATTTTGAATCAGTTTTGTTTGGTCATCTGTAGCATTTTTTGCTGGATGCTGATATGAACTTTTCTTCACTATTTAAATTATAAAAGTTGTGTGATTAGAATTAATATCTTCTAACTTTAGATATGTGTGGTCATTTAATGTGGATAAAGTACGTGGGTGTTTCTTTGTTAAATCCTCTTAACCGGGCAACTTTGGAAAAGAGTCTAAAAGTGATCTACTCAAACTGGGCATGAGTTTACATCCAAAAGCATAGTTTTTAACCTTTGTGAAGGGTATAATCAAAACATTGGAATGTTATAGTACTTACCGCTGGAAAATCCTTTATTAAGAACATTGATTCTCTTAAGATTACCTCATGATAATGTCGTACATATTGCAATTACAATGGTATTAAGTAAACTTGAATTTTTTGCGGCATGGTTTCTAAGTGACATTTCCATTTTTACTTCTTGTTAATTAATCTATAAGATATTTTATCATTGTTCTGTTTTCTGCTGTAATGATTTATGGGAAGCTTCCAAGTTGCCCTGTTGAAAAAATAACTTAAAGCTTATACCAGGTATAAATATATAAGTGGAAAACGATACATTTTGTTCCCTGGCATTTTTTGTTCTTTCATAATGTTCTATCTGAGATCATTCTTAGTTCATGGAAGTGTCTCTCATTCTTTTTGATTATTTTGTTTTCATAAGCTATGATTGTTTACTGTGTTGACCAACCTCTTCACAGTTGAACTGTAGATCATGATCCTCTAGTATAAATATATAGTGTGAATAAGTATTCAAGAAAATTTGGGAAAGTGCCTTCAACTATGAAAACTTAATTTAAACCTGAAAGTAATTATGGCTTAGAATTATCTACCTTAATATGTACATAACTGGTAATCTGGCACTTTTTCTAGTGACGGATACATGAAACATGATATTCCATTTGTCAATGTAAGTGTACTTAGGAATGAATGAGGTTTATTTCCACTTATTTGTTGATATGTTGTACCTAAATGACAAATGAAAATTTTGAGACTGCTATTAGTCATGTTTAGTATTCTTAATTAATGGAAGAATTTATTGGACAAGTTCCAGTATTCTGCAGATTGATTTTTGCCGGAGAATGCTTGGGAAATTTTTTGAAAATGTCCATATTTTTACGAAGTAGACTCTTCTACAGTTTCTGGCATACTAGTCAACTGGTAGGAACTTAATCTAAAAATATTATGCTGTCAGAAGAGCATTAATCATGATCGGTCAATCTGGATGGGTTCATTGCATAAGCATGATTATTACCTTGGCATTACAAGTTTTTGTGACTTGTGAGTGACTCGATTCGAAAATTTGAAATTATAAAGCACACTATGAAATAGGTGTTGTTTGATCAGGAGTGGTAAATTGTAGTATTTCTAAATAAAGCTTATGGCTTCATTGTACTGATTGTTCACTGGAAATAATTGAGACGTCCCAATTTTCAATACTGTAATGTAAACCAGTAATGGAATTTTATACTAAGAAGAAAATTTTTCAAAAGTGAAGTTTTTATCTTTTGTATCTAAATTCTCTCTGATAGTCAATGCTATTAAGCATTGACTTAATGGTGTGGGGAGATTTAAGGGCATTTGAGTAGTACCATGCATGTTTGTAATGCATCCAAATTCAACCACTCCTGATGAATATTTCTTTTTTTTTAATCTATGTTAGAATTTTGTGTCATTGGATGTCATATTCCAAAATCAGCAAATATTGGCAACCCGGAAAGTAAAAGCATCCTGGCAATTATGAATATATTTATATCAATAGATATTTAAAACTTCAGTTCAAATTGAGCTGAACCACTAATTATTCAGCCCAAATATGAATTTAAATTGTATGCTCTTGCAGTCATCCTTATTATGCTAATACAAAATTTTGCTTTCTTTTGTTGGAGAGAATGTATTGCACACTGACATTATTTTCTACCTTGATTGCAATCTGTTACTCAAATAAAGGGTTTGTGTGTGTGCAGTGAGTTACGTTGTTAAGTATAAAGTAATCAATTAGGCAAGTGACATACCTGTGGGCATATAGCCTGTGGTTGCCCTTGAAAACATGTGCCTGTACTGCTCATTTTCATAGGTAGCAAAGAGTAGCATATCTTAAATTTAATTAATTCTGCTTATTCTGTGATAAACAGTGTGTGGGAAGAAAATGCCATTTTCTTGTTAATGCCGAATTTTCTTAACTGAATGAAATGTGAATGACTTTAATTTTTCCCTAACTTACAAATTTTACTTGCTACCCCTCATCCAGTGGTAATAGATTGTATTTTTGGTTTAATTTCTATGTAAATCTCCAATTTTTAGAACAAAAAGAATGATTTGTATCCTGGTTTACTTAATGAACCTCTGTACTTTAGGAACTTTGAATTCTGCATTTATATTATTTTTTCAAGTATGTATGAGAAGTCGGGGTATTTATTGTTCTTTATCCTGTCACTCATGAAAACTAAAATATGTTTTCAATTTAGTTGATCGCTTGAGGGATATCTATTCTGTGACCACAATACTCTTTCACAAGTTGCTGTTTAATGTTAGTGAAATCATTATTCAAGGAAACCAAAATGAGGCATTCTGTGAGGTGTGTGGAATGTGTGTGTTTTTCAGCATTATAACAGTCAAAGAAAATTAAATTTCCTTATTAACCCCAAAGATGGTACCTCACCAACATTTTCCTCTGTAGGTTTTGTCAAGTTCTCAAACCTGTGAAGACTGTTTTTGAACTCATCTCTCTCATAGGAAAATTTCTCTAAGTAGTTGACCAAAAAATGAACAACTGATGAATATACCTCCTTTTGATAACTCATTCTAACCAACCACTGTAATGAAATACAGAATGAAGTAGTCTAAATTTAAGTAATCAGAAATAGTGTGACTTAAAACCTGTAATTCTTGTTTGAGGGATTTCCTAATTTTCTCTCTTAAATTGTCCCTACTCTCCGTAACACCTCAGAGCCTGATATTGGAAGATTAAAGACTTTTTGCAGTTTGCTGATTTGCTCCTGGAAATAGCTATCTCATTTAAATCTGAAACCTACCAATTTTATGTAGGTTAGTTCTTTCACTTTAGTGTCGAAGCTCTAACTTTCTTCCTGCTAAATCAAAACTGGAAGGTCAGCCTGTAATGCTGAACATGTGAATTCAGTCCCCAATGACAGTTTTTAAGTCAAAATAGAAATACTACTACTAAAATATCCAGCTAAAACATAAGATTTCAAGTTTAACAAAATATTTTCACATAATTTTCATCTAATTAAATGTGTTTTTCCTTGAATGTTAAATTATGGCTTTAACATCATTTTCGTATAGGTATACATGTAAGAAATTGTCTCATATAGCTTGGAAGAGCATTTATCTTGGGACATTGATTTTAATGGAAAAAAGGCAAATGCCCCGGCCCCTCATACTATTTCATTGTGCTTGATGCTTCAAATGTTTGACTTGTATATGCTCAACCTCAGAGGCCAAAGTTTGTGTATGGATTTGTTGCTGGTCTTTCAAAAGGTATGAGTTGTGGAAATGTAACTGGCAACGGTAAAGATGTTTGTAAGCCAAATCTCATTTTTTTTAGAGTATGATCCTGTGAACAGCCAATGAAGAGTTGTAAATAATATGTATCAGCTGTATAGGTTTTATGCTATGTACATACATTAAGAAATAAAAATCTGGGAAATTTTATCCTTTTATACAATATTGATTACTTTTGATAGAAAATTAACTCTAGAGAGCTCTAACCTTTTACTGGATTTACTTAATATAAATATTTTTGTTATATCCTAAGGTAATATTGCTTAAGGTCCATAGCTGTAGATAATAGACTGTTGAAAAGAGCAGTTACCACATAATGAGACCTATTACCCATGGACGTACCTGGCAATGGTCAGGTTCAGCTGAACCAGACCATCACCAAAATTTCTCCACTAATTTAGAAATTGTGAAATAGTAATGGATATCTAACATACCATATGTACTTCCTATTTTTAAGAGTATTTTCATAAATTATTATTCACCGTTTATCATGGTTAACTTTGTTTTATTAATTTGTAATGTAATCTTCTATATTTTTTATTTTTGTGGCAATCTTCACCAATCCAGAGTATCATTTGTGTATTACATGCTATAGGGGTGAATTTATGTCAGCTCAAAGTAAAAACTTGACATTTCCAACCCAATCCTGTCAAAAATTTCATTTAGTGACCTTAGTTAATAATGGACAAGGGAACACGGTGGCCCAGTGGGTAGAACAATGGCCTGCACTCCCAAAAAAACAAAAATCCACAAAGTGCAAGGTGACCAGGGAAAGGAACTGACTCCCATAGCTTGAAACTAGCACAACATAAATATTAAGTGTGTTCAGCTAAATACGACAAATGTAACTGTACTTTCTTATACAACTACGGCATGTAATTATTCAAGATATCTCTTTTTCCCTAAGTACAAAATGTAGAAAAATATGACTGTAAATATCTGTAGATATAATTATCATCTGTACCTGCCATGCCAGCATGCTAAGTATTCATTGAGAATAATTCAGTGAGTCAATCAGATAATGTAGATTAATTACATACTTTAAGCCTGCTGACTTGTTCAAAGCTTTGTTCCTCACAGCATGATCATTGACTCTTTACAATGAATGACTTGTTCTTAAAAATTATTGATGACCAATTATCGTTCTTTTAATTCTTTCTAAAGATATTCAGATACTATTGATACTTGTTCTCATAAATTTAAAAAATTGATGGCTCTAATTAAAGTTCGTACAGAGTATAACATGATTCTTGGCATAAAACAAAATATGTTTGGACAATATAGTTAAGTAAGAATTGATTATTATTGAGTGTGTCTGCTTTTTGTGAATCATTTTGGATCTAGAATCACTCCCAGACATACGTGGCACCCTTCAATTGTAAGGAAACGTTTTGACCTCTTGCATGTATTAGCATAATAACTAGCAAAATATTATGCTAATACATGCAAGTGTCTCTTTGAACCTATCGTACACAGCGGAATGTCTCGAATAATATTAACCTCTCCCAGAGCCAAGTCTTATATAGTCAGGTCACTTAGTGTATATAAAGTCATTTCTTATGGACAAATTATAGCCACAGCTTATTATTCCTTTATTGCCAGGTATTTTGGGATTTCTCTTGCAGAACACTCCATTTCAGATGACAACTCAAATGTAAGGAATGCAAATCGTTAAATAAAACAAAGTCGAAGCTTAGTTATGAATTTTTTTATCAATATTTCATTTTATTAAAATTAAAAAATTCAATCACAAGATTTTTTTAAAATGGTCTTGTTTTTTTCACATGCATAGAGATTCTTATTCAAAAAATGTGAAAAATTGTCATGGTTACCTCTGAATCTATAATTGATTCGTATGGAGTATAAAAAACAATGCAATACATCAAACAGCTGACAATACGATCAGTGTAATGGGTTGATGTAATTAATTTTGTTTGATAAGGTTAATTATCTTTTGGGTTAGTATGTAATCATCATGATTGAGCTTTTCCACTGCATCAAAATGGTCCACCACTGGAACAAGTTGGAAGTCACAAGAGAATCCTTTGGAGATCAGCAGCTAGAAAAAAAAATCATTTCATTTATATAATCTCAGTAACCAAATAGCTGAAGATGTACCTACATACAAAGAGAAAAATCCTGGTAATCAAAATTTCAAAACTTCCACAGATAGCTAGGAGAAGTTACGACAGGAATCATCACTCACAACGTCAAGATGATCCTGCAATTTTTAGCAGTTTTGGGGTGACATGATAAAATCACAAAAGAAGGATAACCATCAGAAAAAAATGAGGAGAAAGCCACAAGAAAGCGAAAGTTGCACTTAACTCTTTACCAGCGAATAAAATGAATAAACTTCTCTCAGGTTTTCACATGGGTTAGACAAATTAAGGCATCCAAAGTTTCTACATTTAGCCTTGAGAATGGGTAACGAGACAGACCCCGAAACATAGGCTGCCTTAATTTTTCTTAAACATGCCCAAACTCAAGAGGAGTTAAATCAGTCAAAGGGATTTCTTAACACGTTGCGTACCGGGTGTATTTAAATTCCTAGGAATTCTGGGTGGAGGTGTTGAGATTGGAAAAATGTGCCTATTAGGGCGTAATACCTTTGGTTTAAACATGATTAAAAAGCTAATGTTTAGAATATAACTTTACCCAATCAAACGTTATGATGCATCAATTCATTATGAATAACGAACAACAACTGAAAACGTAGTAACGAATACGTATTGTATGCTTTAAATTGTTTAGGTTGACGCGCCTAAATGACGAGAATCTTCGTCATCCGTCCGGGACGTTCGGGAAAAAAATGACGAGAATTCTCGGCATCTGTACGCAACGTGTTAATGCAGGGAGAAAAAGGATGTTCTGGAGGAAATAAAATGCCCAGATATTAAGATTAAAATTGATTCATAAGAAATAAAAGGTTGGAAGACTACACAGGGGATAGATATGAGATCAGAATTAACATACACAAGTGAAGAAAAACAGGGAGAGCAGATGAAGAGGCTTAAGAGATTTCCACCTGAAGCATAGTGAAGCAAGATGGTTAAACTAATAAGAAGTTATCAGGGAAGACAAGTGGAATAAAATTCCTTCCAACTGGGGGGCAAGAAAATGACAAGCAGAATGAATATTGTAGGATAAGAAAAAAGGGAAATGTTCAAAAGTAGGGTGAAATTAATGCAGAGGTTTGCTTTTAAATGTTCAAGCTGACAAAGCTGAAATTTAGGAATACAAGAAAAGAGGGAATCAGATTATGTCATTGCCGATTACCAACAGGCCACAATCATGCGATATAACAGATTGACTAAAAATATCAAATAAAAAAACGGAGATGTATAAAAAGCAATAGAATGCAATCTGAGAAAAGGTATGATATACAAGTGTCAAATTCTGCTTGGACAGCGCAAAGATCTGTAAGACGACTTTGATAACTAATTTAAAGATTTATAAAAAGCAAATTAACAATGGATGAATGTATGATGGCAAGTTTTTTTTTAATATTTCAGTTCAGAATTACAAAAAAAAATTAAAAAGACTTACATTGGAAAAATCTTTGGATTGCCGTTGAAATTCCGGAGAGTCATTCTCACCGACAGCAACATGAATCTTGACATTAGCTGCATTGGGGCTTATATCAAAATACATTGGACTCCATTTCACAGCTTCAGCCCTATTGATGAGCAAATACAATGGCAGTTACAAATGCATCTACTGATGGTCACGGCAAAAATAATTGCAGGGCAATCAAAACCTCGATTCGAAGTTAGTTTTTACGAAGTGGAATTAAGTGAGAGAATTTTTATGGCAAGTGTGTGACAAAATTACTCAAAGCTATGCCTTCAACAATTTTACTTGTGTGATTTAGTATAGCTAAGTTATAACTGATTAGAGATCATAATTGTAATAAGATACTGAGAAACTTTGTCAGACAATTTTTTTAAACATTTACTGACTTTTTTTAAGAGTAACAAAGTGCTTGTCTTGATTCACACAAGGGCTGAAATATGCCATGAAAAAAATCACATTTTTCACCCAGAATTTGAAAATCCAATATCCTGTTTGTGTATTTACTGCGTACTTGCTCCAGTTTTCACTCATGAGTTGTATTTCATGTGTTATAAAGTCATTATTTCTAGCAGTTGCGGTGGTCTAGTAGAGTAATCGTGCGACTGTGATGGTAGTCATAATGAGTTCGCGTCTCGTACATGGAAAATGCATTGAAAGTGGATTGCACGACTGGATTATGCAAATATATATTCCTAATACCACTTATTATAAGATGTCATGATCGGCTTGTAGTTTGAATAATTGGCTAATTAACTATTAATAAATATCATCTGATTTTAAATTCTTTCTTCCACCAATGCCATCACAAAAGTATTCACGATCAAAGTATCACAATGTAAATAGCTATGGCTTTTGGCCACATAATTCACCTTTTGATACCATCAATATAATTACAAGAGAAGACTCCAAAAATCTGCAAAAAAGACCCAAATAAATGCCATTTTTTATAAGTCACCTGGTCATTTCCAAAGGTTCATTCACATAAATGGGGAGTAAGGGTGTCAGGTCATAGACACCACTAATAAGTATCAGTCCTTTGAGAAGCACTTTATGGGTTGCACTCAATGAATCCATCCAAGCACGAGATAATAGCATTGCTGACAGATGACCTCCGGCTGAATGGCCTGAAAACCATACAGACCTGCAACAAATAATACATGAACTCTCAAGGAATATGTAGATAATAATAAGACTACCGTCAGGGGAAAATTAAGGTAGTTGTTTCGAGGGGCTAAGGATGGGTTCATTGCTTTCTGCATCACCTTGGTGTTATGCAATACCTCCCTAGGGTAATTCATCTCGGGTATGACATACGTAGCTAAGTCACTTTCAGACATTCATGAATTCTTTTTAAGCAATGTTTTTTAAACTGGTAAAATAATTACATCGTTTAGAGAGCCACCATAAATATTATTTATATTTAATTCTTCTAGAAATTACCATGGGGGTCAGCTGTCTTATTTCTATAATCTTATCAAAAGTCGGTTTTCCAAATCATAGTAAATGCAGAAAATATTTAAGGAATTATCACTGTTCAGAAAATAAATAGGGTAGTTTCCTTCATCAAAGAAAACGAAAGGCATTGATTGCGATTCGTTACCCACCATTAGTGTATTCATAATACACAAATTATTTGGTTTTTGAAATACCGGTTTAGACGAATGGCAAGGGTCAAATTTTATTCTCATTTGAAAAAGGCCAGATTGGCGCCCATGCGATTCCACTCCACGTGACGTCACAGGGACCTAGTTTCTACACGAGAGGATAGGACTTATACATCATCTGAGGTTACCAATGCATGCATGAGGCACAGAGCTCAGGGAAACATGTCTTAATAATCACCTATTAAAACTGGCTAAGGTCGGAAAGTTTTCTTCGTTTGATAAGGTATTAATAAACCTTTTTTAAGCCAAGTGCTACCAGCCAGCAAGGTACTCAGCTACCCGCTAGCATCCTGCGTCCTATCAGCGCTCAGAGCCTCGATCAAGGTCACCTCACAAGGTGGGAGGGGGAACCAGAAATGCATCGCACGGACTTTTTCCCATCATTCCTACGTACGCGTCGCATTTTCGCGCGCTTGAAATTTTTCACTTTTCATTTAATCGCGAAAAATAGGTATCGTCATTTAAAAATCTAGAAGCGTAAATTACGTACTCCAGGAGTAATAATCTTTCGATTTAGGCAACAAAAAAATAATAGGAAACCACCCTATTCCTTGAACCCTTTTAAATACCCAAAAACCAAATAAAATTATTATAAAAGGGCCTTTGCTTTCCAGCTGTAAAGCATCTACAGTTGGCTGATCATGATAATTAAGAGGATTAGACACATTGGAAATGCTTTTCATGACACAGAGATGATTTTATCATCGTTCGTTTTCATAGCCATTATTAAAAGAACTTTGTCTTGATATTTTCTGTTTATTTCAGCAACTCCTACCTAAAAAGTTATGCTGAATTACAAATAATCATCTGAAAACCTCTGGCTTTTGTTCATTCTCTGATCAATTTGGACCAAGTATAATGGAAACAAGGCAAAACAGAAGGATATCCAATGTATTGAGTTAATTTTTGAACATATAAAACCACTTACTTTGAACCAAGATTTGAAGCCAAGTCCAAGATGTAACAGGCAGCATTCTGAATTTCTTCAATTATTTCGCCTAATTTAACTGAAAAATGATTTTTTTATTATTCAGAGACAGAGCACTAGGAAAGTAGTGATGTCTAAAATGCAAAAATATGCATAATGCCATTATTATGACCATTAATTAATAAATCACATATATTGTAACATAATATTTTGAATAGAAGATGATTTATAGGATTTATTTATAGGACTTCTTTTACAGATGCTTAGCGAGTTAATCAAAATTTATAAAATTATTCTACCAGTTACAGTAGTTATACATGGAAAATTTTCTTGAAAAGTTTTTAAATTATAATACATTATAAATACAAGAAAACCCTACCCTAAGAAACAATAACACAATCAAAACCCCACATAAATACTTTAAACCAATAAAGACTTTTCAGAACCAAGTAACAGGACCTCAAATTGATAAATTATTCCAAATAGGATTACACCATACTCAAAACTAAACTTCATTATTGATAATGTGGGCTAGAAATTATCAGATCACTGTCATTCTTAGACCAGGATTGCGTCATTTTTACTTTGTAATCAATATGCCTTAGTCAAAATCTACTCTGCATCGAGACTAACTACAGGAAGGCTTATAATTATGAACAATGCAACAAAATTTGAGAAATCAAAGCCCAGTTAAATCAATATGTACAGTTGAGGACCTCAAATCCAGAAAGCTTGGGACCAAAGGGCTTCTGGATTTCTGGTCTTCATAGTATATTTTGTAAATTAATTAATTTATACATGTGCGCAGGCTCTTGTGCTTGATATCCTTATGTGTCCCTGACAAGGTTCTTAGCATATGTCCATAGTATGTGCTAAATTCCTACTCATCCCAGAACAAGGCCTGGAGAGTGGTGCCATGAGGTGGCGAGTCAAAACACTACGCAGAGGAATTTTCAAATGTTCTGGATTTCGGGTTTTCCGGGTTTCGGGATTCCGGATTTGAGGTCCTCAACTGTACTCTAAAATACTCCAGTCTCCTCCCTCTATCTCATATCTGCTGCTCTTCAACCAATGTATATTATCCAAATGAACCTGTCCCCTATACAATACCTTCCTCATTGCTAGAGCAAGCTATGGGTAACACAATACATCAATGATAAAAGATTACAACTATTATTTGAGGAAAGAGGATTGAACACCTCACAAAAAGCAAAGAAAAAAGAAAATGACTTATTATTCTATATTATTTCCAAGAACTACTTCAATTCAAGGGGAGAGATTTCATAAGCTTTGACTCCATGTCGAATTGAAGCCTGGATTACATACAAGAATTAGCTTTCCTAGATATGAACAATTTTAGATAGTTTTAATGGCCAAAGCATATAAAGGGAAAGAATCTACTACTCTTCATTGTAACTAAAAAATAGAAATGCAAATGTGTGAAGATTTTCCCAAAATTTTACTACTTTCTTCACGTATGGAAGTGATCTGATGGATGAATAGTCAGTGATTTTTCATCAACCATTTGTCCATAACCCATGTGGCCCCTAAAACTCATAACAGAGAGGAGTTGACCAACCCTTTCTGCTCGTATTGATTAGCCTTTCCAATGGCATTTTTTTCCTATTTCTGAATTTGAATTTCTATATTGGAATTTGAATTAACAGGGTTGAGGCAAATCAGAAATAAACAAGCACTTCATTGCATGGACTCACTTGTATTAACAAAAATTTTTCCAAAGCAATGAAATAAGCAGAGGATATCAGAAAACACACACATAATTTCAAAAACAAATAAAGAAATTACCTTTGGGCGCAAGGTCGTATCCAACCACTACCACACGTATACCTGCAGCGTAGAAAGGTTTCACACAGTAACTGGAGATGGTTCTATCCAATGATGACCAATATCCTCCATGGATGTACACCAAAATAGGAGACTCTAAAGTAAACAATCAGAGGCAACTGTTAAGGCCAAAATTAAGGTTTTATGACCGGGCGAATGTGTAAGAATGCCTTTCCATTTCATAATTATCATCAGAACATTACATAGCAACAAAATATTACGCATCCAAAAAGTTAGTGAAATTAATACTGAATTTTAAGGATACGGTTAAACAAATTTTTTCCATAAGGAATACCAAAGGGAATTCAAGGCGATAGTGGGTATAACATTCTCTCTGTGATAATGAGAGAAAATCAAATAAGTCGCGCAATAATTGATGACAATTCTTGTTGATAACACTGAATAAAGAATAGGGAAGCATTGAAATGGAAAAAGTGGCGTTCAAGTGTGCAAGTCGTTGCTTCTGATGTTTTCACCAGATGAACTGATATAAAGTGTTTGCGATGTGTACTAACTAGAGTTGTTAAGTTATGGAGTAAAGAGAATTTTATGTGGGCGATGGTTTTTTAAAAATAGGTTGTCAATTACGATAGTGTTTGAAAAATAAAATAACCTATATTTTTCTTTTCTGTGCCCCATGACCTATTTTTTGACCAATTTGTGGCAAAAATTAATGGTGTCAACCCATTCCCAGATAAGTTGATAAAATCACGAGCACCTTCCAAATTGGTCACCGCTTCTAAGCTACTCCTCTCCTCTCTTGGCATTGGCCTTGCATGGTTCATATTTGTTTACCCTCTTGGGCGTAATTCCTTTCCTCCATACGGAGTTACCCATGGACGAGTTAATAAACTGAACTCTGAAGTTTTTTTCCTGGATAAGTTCTTTGTAAGCAATGGGCTTTAAAAATTGATGTTTGTAGTTTGGAAAAAGAGAAATTTGAAAAGTATAGCACATAGTGTGTCTGTTATTGAAGGTTTTGTGGCAAATACATTTTCTGCTGCCCACATCTGTCATTAAGAGTGTCCACTATTTGGAGGTATTGATTCCATAAGGTTAAACGTTTTGCTGTGAAGAACTAATAAATGTAGTAAATGAGAGGTGTCCCGAATTAGGGGTGTCTGATAAGGGGAGGTTTGACTATAATGCCCAGCCAGCACAAAAGATAACTTGGAAATTATTTGACTAACTTGGGGCATTTCGACCCTTTTCATCATTACCCTTTCTACACCCATTAATTACTCACATACAGAATTTAATAAAAAATATATATTGAGGCATTTACTTGTATGTGCTTAAGGAAAGTTTTAAGTAGAAAAAGAAAGTTCCATATATCCACAGCAAAATCTGTAGTGATATTTTTCAAATTATGTATCTTTGATTTCATTTCGCAAAGTTTCACATTATATACACATTATCGATGAAAGGTTAAGGATAAGGTCATTAACAGAAATAAAGTAGTAAAAAATTACCTGATTATTTTCTTATATAGGTACATATAGAAGAATACTAATTTCCATGGGATAATTATTTTTGCTAAAAGAATTATATGAGAGTTGAAAGATCGAACACATCTTGACGGTTGGCTACATTGGATCCTCAATTGTGATTAGTGGACAGTAACATTAGCTACTAGTGGGCGAATAAACAAAGAAATAATGAAGGAGGAACATGAAAGCAACTGCAATTGCCAAAGTAACGTGCCTGGCAACTATAATTTCTAACTACTACTGGAGCATGAAGTAAACTAAACTAAATTTACTCATAAGAATTAAATTTTACGATTTTCAACATTACATAAGGTAATTATCTGATATAACGTTGAAAATTGTAAAATTTAATAATTCAATAGGAAAACAAGCTTTTATTAATGTAGAGGTCAAGATTAATAGCATCAGCTATTAAGATAGTACATCTGTCCAGTACTCACCCCCTAGAAAGGTCTAGAGCTGCCACTATTTCTATTCAATCAATGCTTTCATACACTTTAGGCCATTACATAATACAAATAGCAACACAATGGTACTCCACATTTGAAGCATCCCAGCTAGCATGACGTAAGACACAGAGATAAGTTTAAAATAGGGTAGTTTCCTTCATCAAAGAAAACGAAAGGCATTGATGGCAATTTGTTACCCATCATTAGTGTATTCATAATATAATAATCATTTGGTTTTAAAAATCTCAGCCACTCTATGTGATGTCACAGGGACCTAGATTCTATATGAGTAAATAGGAGTTTTACATCATCTGAGATTACCAATGCATGCATGAGGCACAGAGCTCAGGGAAACATCTCTTAAATTAAAATTGCCTTAGGTCGGAAAGTTTCCTTCGTTTGACAGGGTATTAATAATCCTTATTTAAGCCAATTGCTATTTGCTAGCAGCCTGCATCGTAGCAGTGCTCGTAGCCTCGCACCAAGGTGGCCTCACACAGCGGAGGCTGGAACCAGAATGACGTCACATGGGCTTTTCCCAGCATTCATACTTAGCCGTCACGTTTTCGCATACTTGAAAATTTTCATTATTCATTTAATCGCAAAAAATAGATATCGTCATTTAAAAATCAAAAGCATGAAATACGTACTCCAGGAGTAATATACCTACTTTCGATTTAGGCAACAAAAAATAATAGGAAACCACCCTAATAAGGAATAGGTAAGTAGCTTACTACGGAAGTGTCTTCTATTTTTCTTACCCATGAGAATATATATTATTGAAGTAGGGAATAAAACAATCTAATATATAAGTGCTTAACACAAACCTTTAGGTAAAGAATCACCTCCAAATATATCTAACTTTTCTCCCTCTCTTGTTCCATAAGGTACTCCCAGCTCACATGGAATGTTAGATTTGGCTTCATTGCTGGCTGCAATTGAGAAAATGTCAGAAAGATTACCAGAGTAGGACACCAAAATGTAGACACAGAATCATATTACGCACAAGTAATTAAAAAATATCAAAATTGGTCAAATTTTAAAATGAAGAGTCATGTATCTCTAATACAGTAATGTATACGTAATGTTCAATCTATGCATACTGTCACTTTTCTTAATATCTAATTAGGATGATTTTCCATACACCGAAAATGCTTACTCTTCCAGCAAGCCCAACAAAAATCAGAAATATAAACTAAATTGGTTTTTACTCGTACATCATTGGAAGGAGATTCCATCAATGGGGTAGCTTAATTCACAGAGAATGAGTAAACACAGTGATGTGATGTAACTAATAACAAGAAATCTAAGGGGGTACTTTAATTAGGGAACTTTTATTTTCAATAGTTTCATTATTAAAAAAAATCACATTTACAGGTAAATCTATCCAAATTCACTCTGGACTGATGGTAAATGAAATGTTGAGTATGTACCTTTCACATTGAACCCATCAAGATGAAGTTAATACATTGTATGTCAGTAGCTGTGTCTCAGATCTCTCACTCACAGCAGGGTGACTTCCTTTACAGGATCAGAGAGGCTTCCAAGAACTTGAGAAGGGTCAGAAGCAAGGAAGCATCACATTGTATTATTCATATTGTCAGAAGATGTATGAAAATTGGAGGAGGGAAGTATAAATGATATATTCCACATCATGTAAAGTGTATTTTATACAGTATGTATAAGTTTCTGCCAAGATTTTACATGGATCTTCTTTAGAGATGCCTCCAACAAATTTTTTTCCAAATTTGTGTATTGAGTTCGACTATCAGAATCAAACATTTGCCAAAATGTATCAAAGTTGTACATTTTTAAGTGCAGTGGATATGTACATGGATGTAGTGGAGTGCGTAAGCGTAGTGACCTCTTTTGTGCTCACTGAAATAGATTTGTTTCTTGAAACTGCTGCAAGTGCCTCAACACCATCCCCTCTACTCACTGAATGTTTCTTCTCTAAAGGCAGCTTCCGTCACTCTATTATGTGGGGTACACCACATCTAACCAAGAGTTCTCCCCCTCTCCTCTGCGGGTCACAGTAGCAAGGAGTTGCGTACTCCATTATGATAGTAAGATCCATGTGAAGAAGATAGTAAGATCCATGTGTAATACCCAATTCAGGAGCCATTGCCGACCTCTCTTTATAAAATTAGACTTGCTTACTGTGCCATCAATCTATATTTATTGTACTTTGGTTTTTACTTGGGAAAATTTATGTTTGTTTAGTACAAATGAGTCTTATCATAAACACAATACTAGACAGACATCTGATCCGATCTACATGTTGTACAGCAAAATTTTAAGGTTTCTCCTTTAGGTCCAAGAGTGATGTGCATCGAAATGTACAAAGCCCTTCCTAGGCATTTAAAAAACATTGAAAAATTGTCGGCTTTCAAATACCAGCTGAGGAAGTTTCTTATGACAAAGTGTTTTTATACTGTGGATGAGTACTTTTCGTAATGTTGAACAGCTGTGCCTTTGTGTGTGATTTTTTTTCTTATCTTGACCTGTCCGATGCATTCATGTAATGTCTCCAGGATGGAATAAAATTATTATTATTATTATTATGGCAGCCGAAAAAGAGAGTGAGCAAAGGGCTGCTGCAAAGCTGAGTGTGGGGATAAGCCTAGTCAGTGGAGAGAGGGTTTTCTGCCAGTTGGTTGCCAGTAAGTTCATTAGCAATGGTGTAGAGAATCACTCCATTTCAGCAAGCAAAAGTGAGGCTGCTACTACCTTTGCACACTCCACTCCATTCACATCTACAACCCTAACAAATGCACCAAATTATTATACTTTACAAATATTGAAGAATTTAATGTTTGTACTCCTTTATTTATATTTGCAAAGAACTAACGAAAGTCCCAGGGAAGTGTGCAACATGATAGTCTTGATTAGGACTTTTTACCATCTGACTAAACTTCAGTAGTGAATACAGAGTTTGTTCCAAAAGTAATGGATTGTATAACATTCTGACATTACTGATAATGATAGACCAACAGGGAGGGTTGGGGTAGGTGGTTGGCAGTACAAGCTTTCCAAGAATCTGAATGCCAGTCACCTCTGAGCTCAAGCTTTTGGAAAGAGTGGCCACACCAATGCCAAACACACTGTTAACCGATGGCAAAAACCAATATTCCTGGAGGGTTGAGAGGACGTCACCAACCATACTTGCTCAGGACGCCCTTCGACGTCCTAGGACGAGAACAGTGCTGAACGTGTATGCAAATTATGAGTGCAGACCACTGAAATAGTGTCAGGTGCATGTCTGACTTAATGGACATGCCAAAATCAGGTGTAGAGTTCATTGGATTATGTTGGAGGACTATCACATGTGCAAAGTGTGGGCTAACCTTGTGCCGAGGGTTTTAAGTAATGAACAAAAGCATTGCTGAGTCACAATTTGTGAGAAAATGGAGAGCTATTATATGTTGATGAGCCTGATTTCTTAGAAGACATCATCATTGGAGATGAATCCTAGTTCTTTGAATACGAAACTCAGATGAAGCGATAGAGCACCAAGTAGCAGAAGATGCCGTAGTCAAGGCCTCAGAAAGAGGAAAGCAAAGGTGAAGATCATGCTCATATTGCTTTAAGCAGTGACCATTGTCTTTTTCGAGTACAAAGGGATTGTGCATTATGAGTATGTGCCACATGGAGAGACAAGAAATGTCCAGTTTTACAAATAAGTGCTTATGAGATTGACCCACAGAGTATCTCGTACCTAATCTGAGAACAGGAATTCATGGAAACCTCATCATAACAATGCACCAGCACACACCCTTTCACGGTCGCCCACTTCCTGACCAGCTAGAACACTGAAATGTTGCCATAGCCACCATTCAGTTTAGGATTTCCACCACCAGACTTCCTTTTGTTTCACCCCTCAAAAGAGAGTAGATAAGTTTAAGTGTATTGGGACTAGCCATGGTGATAACTTTACGAAGGTAAGGTTATGAAGGAAACTACCCTATTTTAAACTTATCTCTGTGTCTTACGTCGTGCTAGCTGGGATGCTTCAAATGTGGAGTACCATTGTGTTATTATTTGTATTATGTAATGGCCTAAAGTGTATGAAAGCATTGATTGAATAGAAATAGTGGCAGCTCTAGACCTTTCTAGGGGGTGAGTACTGGACAGATGTACTATCTTAATAGCTGATGTTATTAATCTTGACCTCTACATTAATAAAAGCTTGTTTTCCTATTGAATTATTAAATTCTACATTTTTCAACCTTATATCAGATACAACAATGAACAAATTGCGTGAAAAATCCACAGAGAAAAAATCATTTGCCTTGACCGGGATTCGAACCCAAATCCCCTGATTTTCAGTCGAGTGCTTTAGCTAGTTAAGCTAACAACGTGTCATTCTCCACTGTAGAAATTTAAGGGCTATACCGGACAAGGTGGGAGTTGAAAGGTGCACATTTCAACATCAAGGCTACCATAACAAGGCTACTTGAATTACATCCCCACTGCCTAGTTCCAGGATGCCTTACGGGCATGCAAGAACCACTACCAGAGGTTTGTTTGTTGTATAAGTTGGATCAATAGATTTTTTTAAAATTATTGCATTACTTTTGGGACAAACCCTGCACATATACAATGCCATTATCTATTCATGCAACTACATATATTACAGCAATACTAAAATTCATACCTGCTGTGGCAACATTGATGTGTTGACTTATAACATCATCAGCAGATAAGCGCTTAGACCATCTGCTAGGTGAGTACTGCAGATCCAGCTCCTACAAAATGTCATTGAGTAATGACAGTGAAGTGAATGTGCAATTAGCAATGAATTTAAGGAAGGAAATATTTTTTTAAAGTATATAATAGCTGATTAAATTGTATCTGGCATGTAAGGCACATGATAACCATCATTTACCATGTGAAAAAATCTTTAAACAGAGCATGAAAAATTTTCATCATTTGCCTGGACTAACACTTGAGCCTGGATCCTCAGAATCAGGCCCCAATACGGTGGTTTCCTATTATTTTTTTATTGCCGAAATCGAAAGATTATTACTCCTGGAGTACGTATTTCACGCTTTTAGATTTTTAAATGACGATATCTATTTTTTGCGATTAAATGAAAAGTGAAAATTTTCAAGCACGCGAAAACGCGACGCGTAAGTATGAATGCCGGGAAATCTCTTCGTGTGACGTATTTCTGGTTCCCGCTGCCGCCCTGTGAGGTGACCTTGAGGCGAGATGAGTGCTGATAGGACACAGGCTGCTAGCGGGTAGCTGAGTACCCTGCTGGCTGGTAGTGCTTGGCTTAAATAAGGATTATTAATACCTTATCAAATGAAGAAAACTTTCCGACCTTAGCCAGTTTTAATAAGTGATTATTAAGACATGTTTCCCTGAGCTCTGCGCCTCATGCATGCATTGGTAACCTCAGACGATGTATAACTCGTATCTTCTCGTATAGAAACTAGGTCCCTGTGACGTCACGTGGAGTGGCATCGCATGGGCACCAATCTGGCCCTTTTCAAATAAGGATAAAAATGGACCATTGCCATTTGTCTAAACCGGTTTTTCTAAAATGAAATAATTTGTATATTATGAATACACTAATGGTGGGTAACGAATCTCAATCATTGCCTTTCGTTTTCTTTGATGAAGGAAACTACCCTATTTTCCTAAGAGGATTTTTTTCACCATACATGTACCTGCACATAATTCCATGAAGATACCATACCATATTGACCGCAGATATAATTTTAAGTAATGTCTATCTCAATAAACCCCCTCCATATTCCTGGCGAAAATGAACTGTTCATGGACCATTCACGAATCGTTCCACGAGTGTTCGTAACCTGTTCATGAACTGTTGGGGCACTGTTCACAGACTGTATTTTGGCCCAAATGAATCATTACGAACCGTTCAAATAAGCTGTTCTTGAGGCATTTCCCCGCTGTTTATGAAGCATTCTCCAACCATACAGGAAGCGTTCAACTAGGTGTTCATAACCTGTTCCCTAAGTGTTCATGAACTGTAGGGGAACCGTTCACGGACTGTATTTCGGCCTATTTAAATGTCACAAACTGGTCAAATAAGCTGTTAATGGGGTGTTTTCAGATGTTCATGAAGCATTCTTTCAACCATGAATGTACAGGAAGCGTTTAGAATAATACCACATATGATTTACATCCCAGAGAGTAGGTCTGAGAATGATATGCAAAATTGTTTGCCAGCATTTCAATTTATTCCTTATATGTATCTTATTCTGGGTTCCTTTCCCTTTCCCTTGGGCTACAACCTTGTCGCGGTGGAAAGGCTTGCGCATTCCTATGACCCCTAGAGCTGCGCTGGCAGGATTAATTCGCAATTATTCCCGGTAGGGCCACCCATGCCAGATAGGTCGAAGGGTAGGAGCCAGACGAAAGGTAGTCAACGTGATGGTGTCACGTAAAAAACACTGTTGGAATGGAAGTGGGAAACCCTACCAACTATCTCTTCCCTGAAAACAGGGAGTTTGATCAAACTAGCCACGGATGGAATCGCAGGACCCAGCCCTTAAGGGCAGGTGTCGTAGGTGGCAACGAGGTCAGCAAGGTCCTTGGGGTCCTTATCATGCGAAATCCTTGCAGAGACATATCATCATCATCTTTTTCAGCATCAGCAGCATCATCCCAGGAGCAGGAGAAGAAGACCAAGAGGATGGAGAAGAAGAAGGCATCGATGAATGTAGGGACGTGGAATGTGAGGACAATGATGACGGCGGGTAAACTTGAAAATATAAAAAGGGAAATGCAGAAAGGGAAGATAGATATCTTGGGTCTATCCGAAGTTAGGTGGAAGGACAGTGGGGACTACTGGAGTGGCGGGTACAGGTTTATATATAGTGGTGGAGAGGAAAGTCAACGAGGGGTAGCTTTGGTATTAAACGGGAAGATGGGAAAGCGTGAGGTAGGCATAGAGCAGGTAAGCAATAGAATTCTTGTGGTAGAAATTGAGGCACGACCCACCAACCTTGTGGTGATTCAAGTTTACATGCCAACAAGCAATCATAGGGAAGAAGAAGTAGATGAGGTATATGAACAGCTCGAAGAAATAATTAGAGAAACTGCTGGTAAGAAAAATCTGGTAGAAATGGGGGACTGGAATACTTCAGTCGGGGAAGGGAGGGATGGAAACGAAGTAGGAGAGTTTGGATTAGGAATTCGGAACGACAGGGGAGAGAAAGCCGCAGAATTTTGCAGGAGAAACAAGTTATTCATTACATACACTTGGTTTAATCATCACAAAGGGCAAAGGTACACATGGAAAAGTCCTGGGGATATTGGGAGATATCAAATAGACTACATCATGGTAAAGTTAATGGATATTCTGAAGAAAATAGGTGTAGATTGGAGGGATAGGCGACTGATTCGTAATCTGTACATGGCACAGACTGCGCAAGTGAGGGTAGCGGATGGAGAATCTGGGTGGGCAAGAATGGGCCGCGGAGTGAGGCAAGGCTGTCCGCTATCGCCGATGCTCTTTAACCTGTACGCTGAAGAGATGGTAAGGGAAGCGTGGGATGAGTTAGAAGTTGGAGTAAAAGTGGGAGGAATGATGTTCAAATCAGTGAGATTCGCAGATGATCAGGCGTTGATTAGCCAGTCAGCGAGGGGGCTTCAGGCTCTAGTGGATGCCTTACACGAGCGTTGCGAGGAATATGGGATGAGGATTAATCACAAGAAGACCAAGGTTATGCGGTTTTGTAAAGCCTCATGAGCGAGGAATGTTAGACTTAAGATAAAGGTGGGTGGTGAAAAACTTGAGCAGGTTGAGCAGTTTAACTACCGTATAAGGGTGTGTAAGAGGCGCACCCCTATTTTGAGCATGGAAGCTATAAAGAAAAAACTTTTGCGGCATTTTTTTATGCTATCGCGTGGTGTTGCAGAAGTACGCCTGGAATTTCGACAGTTATCGAAAAATACAAATTGAAGGAGGAAATTTTGATAACTGCGGCGGTAATAGCGGCATAAAAGGGAGTAGAAAGAGTTCCGATCCTCTCTTCGCAAACGCCGTTGCCCGACGATGCTTGTCCTATTCAGGAACAATTTTGTTAAATTGCTCTCGCAGGAGTATTGCAATAGAATTGCAGCCGTGGAAAATTTTAAGGCAAAACATGACAGACACATAGCATGAACCTTCCTAAGAGCTTGGACAACAATCGGGGCAATCTCAGCGCCGTAGGATAATAACCACGTCGTATATTTAATGGAGCCACACTCGGTCCTCCATCAGCCAATGCCTCTGCCGTTTTTTTTCCTTTCCGAGACCCCACAGGAAAATATGAAAATATCAAGGGAACGATGGAAACATGTTTCATCCCTACCCCGTCTCACCAACTGACCTTGATCGATCTCCCAGTTTCTGGAGGCCAAATGCTAGGTGAGTCATCTACTGAGCCCGAAGATATCTCGATAGCTTTCAATAATTGCATGACGTGCACGAGGTTCAAAAAAAGAAAGAGATCTAACGGCATAAAAGGGAGTAGAAAGAGAACAAAAAGCGACGCATATCTCACAGAATTTAAGCTTTTTAAGCTCTAATTGTTTGACAAAAAGATTTATAGTTACAACAAGGCTACTAATATTCAAAATAGTCCAAACAACACAATTTCGGAAGAAACAAGCGTAGCATAAGCGCATTCAAACAAGGCGAGACAGACTGGAAACTTCAGGCGACGCTAACTGCGTACATCATATTGCTGCGCCTTCGCCCCTTCGCTTTGAAGGCAACGACATCACATGCAAGATCGGACGTGTTCGTCCATTGCTCCTTCGCTCATAGCCTCGTAGCTTGAAATATGGAGGGGAGGGAGCGCGCTCCTTCCCCTCGACCTCCCCTTCAGCGCTCTTCACTTATAAGCATTTCCGATTTCTTCTGTCCACCATTTAGTCCAGCAATGAACACACTCGTTCAAATTTTTTAAAGCGCAGGTTTTAACACCAATATAATGTTCAGTTGCAATAATCCTCATATTAGCGTCTGAAGATGATTTTTGGAAAATCAGGTCCTCAACGTAATGGAAATTACTCGGCAAGACAGATATTGACTATTAACCAGGTATGTTCTTCAAAACTACGCGTTTCTCTACGTTTGATAAGCGATTACTATATGCAGTATAAATGCCGCAGGATGCCCACTCGTGGCAGTAAATATAGCGCGCCCTCCGGAGCGAAAAACCCCGTGCGATCTTCCATGTTCACCTCTGGGGTACCGACGTGACGACGCGATGTTTACAAGAAAAGCAAACAGAAGCATATTAAAAATACGTCACTTAGGGATAAACTCCCCTGCCTGTCACTTGTTTTTGACCCAGGGTTTCAGATAAGTGACTCACGCTGAAAACCAAGGCCACTCAGTTCCCCTTGGACTTGCGACCGGTGAAGGGGAGGGGGGGAGGATAAGAAGTTTGTGTAAGAGGCGCACCCCCATTTTTGGCTGCAATTTCTGGGAAAAAAGGTGCGCCTCTTACACGTGCTTTTACGGTATTTAGGCAGTACGTTACAGGAGAACGGATACAGTAGTAAGGATATTAGGAAGAGAATTGCATTAGCAAAGGAGGCATTCATGAACAGAAAGGAGCTTCAGGGAGGTTCGCTATGTAAGAATTTAAAAAGGCTAGTGAAGAGTCTGATCTGGAGTGTTGCGCTTTACGGTGCAGAAATGTGGACACTTAGGAAGGAGGAGGAGAGAAGACTCGAAGGATTCGAGATGTGGGTGCGGCGAAGAACGGAGAAGGTAAAGTGGACGGAGAGGAGGAGGAACGACGAAGTGCTGGACATGGTGGGTGAGCAGAGGCAGCTTTTAGATGAGATACGGAGGAGACAGAAGGTATGGATGGAGGGAGTACTTAGCGTGGATGGGATGTTGAAAACAGTGTTAGAGGGAAGAATGTAAGGTAAACTAGGAAGGGGAAGGAAAAGAATAGGATTTTTAGATAGAATGAAAGATAGTAGGTCTTATTGTGCACTGAAGAGGGAAGTGCATGATATAAGGGGAGGCCCCCGGAATTCTTCTTAATCACTCCATGGAAACCTACCTTAATCGGTAGAATACTTTAATAATAATTCAGGGCTACGAATGATAATGATTACGTTAAATTGATACACGAAGGCATGGAAGATTATTACAATGTTATGCTACAATAAAAGAATATATGTAAAAAGAATTCAATTTTACGTCTTCAGAAAGTGTTCATGGCCAACTGTTCAGAAGCAATGCACAAGGCATTCCATTCATGGTCTGTTCGTGGCTGCCAGGTTAGAGCCTGCGAACAGTTCCCAAACACTTCATGAACGGCCCAGGAAATTTGAGAACTGTTTGCACGGTTTGTGCACAGCCTAAGAACGGTTCGTGAACAGTTCATTTTCACCAGGGAACACAGATCTATCTTCAGCCTCAGGACTGTGATTCTATTCACACAAACATGCTCCCTTGTGAGACTATCTCGCAGCATAAACCACGTAATCATTCAAAAACAACAAAAAGCTGTGGGGGGGGGGGTGCTTTGACAGCTTAAATCATTGAGAACCCAGAGCAGACTTTGGACATACAATTTTAAATCCCACAGACAAAGGCAAATGTCATAAGATGAGTAGGATCATGGTGTCCGAATAGGTAATGTAATGTAATCATTCATAAATTACTTGGTCAGTTTTATAGTCAATATGTTGTTCTTTTGTTATCTATACATGCAATTATACATGTCTCTTTGCCCTCTATACATTGCTGCAACAATCATTCCATATGATATTAGGCAAATGTATGAAGGGCATACCCAGGATCAAAACTAGGGGGGGGGGGGGGGGGCAAGCCATGGTTTTTCAAGTTATAAGTAAGATTTAAGCATGAAAAAGGTGAATGAAACCTACATTATAAAGAAACTTTAAAAGCTCTTTATTATTTTTAAAAATGATTTGCTTGAAAAAAATATTATTTTCCTTAAAGTCATTTGCAATTTTTGCTTCTGGGGGGGGGGGGGGGGGGCAACTGCACCCTCCTGCCCCTTGCAATGGGTATGCCCATGGAATGAATGTAGTTCAAGAACAAGACTTTGAACACAGGAAATGGAGAAGAGAGACCAAGAGCAAAGTAAAATGTGAGTTATAGGATACACCCACATTAATGGATTATGTAGTTACCACGGGTGCAACTAGCACTCAGCTGTATGGGCACATCAATGAGACTAACAATGAAAGAGAAGAATCATTGATAAAATCCTCTTTCACCGCAGTTTTTGAACATAAAGACATAGCTTTGTTGTATTTTATCTCAAAATTTACCCACATACATAATACCCAGCTAGCACACGGGAGACTGTCTCCCCCGAATCCTTAGAGACTCTCTACAGAAACCAAAGAGACCGTCTCCCGGAAGCGGTAAGCGTCTCCGGAGACAACAAGGAGACGGCCGGACGATACGATGACGAACCCATGACGAAATGTCCGCACTACTCAAGAGACGGTCTCCGATTTCCGATTGATGCGCCATCAAGCGATAAGTTTGCAAACTAGGAACGAGAATAGTGAACCGGTTGCGCCATCTAGTGGCATATTTAAGTACTACTAGCGTTACAGCGACCCCTGCCCCCCTTTTGGAATTAATATACGTAGAAAATTGGCAACCATACCACTTATAAACCGTGGCACATGCAAACTACAACCTCACCTAAAAAATAAGCATATTACTTACGGAATTTGTAACACAGGGCAGCTTTCAGCATTGATGAGAATTGAGAAACAAAAATAACAACATACAATTAGCATAGGAAAAGGCAAAAAATTTATATATTTTCAAATATTGGTTTATTTACAAATACAATGGGACGGATATCCCCTATCTATTGTTTAATGAAAGTAGACAGAGACATGAAATTAATGAACCTGAGTGAACCCATGTCCACCTGAGTCCAGTAAGCAGTTGAACCTTGACGTTGGCAAAGTTGTCTTCCAATTTACTGCCATTAATGTCAGATCATGTAAGTGAAGCTTCAAATGTATCTCCCAATTGGATATCAATTGCATTTCACAAGTAAACTGAACATCAAGAGACTGAATCAAGGCCTGAAAAGTAGAAGCATAATACCAGAATCAAGAAACTCGATGACTCCAATAAAAATATATTAATAGTGGTTTTGAGACAGTATAACATGTACTCCCTCAGGCTAGCAAAATAATAATACAATGCTCACTAGATATGGTTAATACATTTTGAAAATAGTTTGATGCACAAGGAAAGGCTGAGATTTTTCGAGCTAAAAGGACTCACATAAAAGGGCCATTCCATGTCAGTTCACCCAGGTCATGGCACCCACCTACTTGGATTTTTATAATATTTTTGTCACTAGCTACTACAACCAACTTAATGAATGATGTAAAATATTTCCTCCCTTACCCTCATAGTTTGCAAGACATGAGGGGCCGAAGATTGAGATGTTTGCTCAGAAGTGGCGGTGGTGGGATTCAAATTCCTGAGTGCAGGGCACAAGGTAAAAATTCATAACTCAAAAACCACATAAATTTGAATGAAATTTGGACCCCTTGTCTATCCAAGTAGGAAGCTTCCACATAATGTTTTTCATTCCCCATGCATTGCTACTTTAGCCAAAATAATGTCAAATTTTGTTACTTAGCAGATTTTTTTAGATAAAAACATTACTTCATATTTTCAGAATTACCACAAAAATGCAGAGTAAAGGTGAATGTGGCTCCAGTTCGTATTATTTGTTAAGAACAATACTTAACTTGCGGCAGCTGAGGGGAAAAGATCCCAATGGCTTGCACACACTGAAATGATGCTCTTTTCCTGGAATCCACCTATTTTTTAGGTACTTAGTTCATAGAAAAATGGTATAACCATACATAGGACTCTTACTGCACGATAAAAGATAAATGACAATACTAATTTAGATAAAATTACTCAAATAATATGCTTCAATCATTAAACTTACTCTTAAAGAGTGAAATGAGTCCACCTAAACTGGTGTTTCACAAAGTAAACCTTTAAAATTGCATGGTATTTCATCTCACAGAAGATCAACCTACGTCAAAAGGAAAGTAGAGACACATGCAGTAAATTTAAAAGCAGAGTTAAAATAGCTCTCAATGAAAGGTTATCCTCTAAAAAGGATGACCAAAAATTGCCAAAAGAATTACTCCACAAAGTTTGTGATATGGATGTGTACACAGGCTTCAAAAATCAAGGAATCAGTTAACTCATCAAGCACCCATAAGGGAATGGTGCAATTCTTAACAATGGCAGATTTTTTTTAGCAGAAAGAGGGTAATGAAAGAGCTTCATGTGAGTGAATACACGATCCACCAGCAAGATAACTTTTCAGAGACAATGGAATATTAGCTGCCCCTGCAAACATCTCAAACTTCGACCCTTCGTATCTTGTAAGCTATGATAGTGAGAGGAAATATTTACATGAGTAATGAAATAGGTGATAGTAGGAAGAGACCAAAATTTTATTAAAATCAGAGTTGGTGGGTGTCGTTTTGAAAGTTTCCTGGGTGATTTCACATGGAATGATCCAAAAAAAATATTTTAATAACCCACATTTACTGCTTATATTCAGAAATAACCTTCGATTACCTACCCAGATAGCACAAAGTAAGAGAGATAACAGTTTCTTATGGTTTTCTTTCGGAAAGAATTGATAAGCAGCTTATCATAAGCTAAGGGTAAGATGGTAAGCTAATTTAAGGCAAGGGTAAGATGCTAGGGAAGAATAGGTAAGGAATGCTATCAAATGTCCTCAGGCAAGTAAGTCACTTCTGTTGGAGCACCAAAGGCGGCTGAACAGCATACTACATATGCTATGCAGCTCATCCCGACATGAATTAAAAGGCTACTGGTGAAATTAAGTGAGTCTTTATAAGGGCTTAACAACTGATAACAGATTTACCCGTAAATAGAAAAAAATTAATAACGGCAAGCGACTGGCTAGTGAAGATATAAAGCACAATACTAGTACTTTATACTTGTGGCAGAAAGAAAATAACATCAGGGAGAACTGAATGACAGACCTACGTATCTGACGTTCTGTACTCTAGCCACTACACCACAGCAGCTGATGAGAGAGAATGGTGTAGTTACCAGTTTAAAATCCTATTATGTAGAAAAACTTGTTTGATATGTGCACGAAAAACTGAAATTATTCAAGGTCCACACAATTTAACATTTATGAATTTTAATTTATGGCTTGATAACCCAGTATGAATACAGCAGTAAGATGTTATACTTACTCATAGAAGTTCCAAGAATGGAAAAAATATTCCTATACATAAATCCCTTAAATGAATGCTCAAAAATGATGGAATCTAAACAACATCTACGGAATTGCTGAAAGTTTGGCATCCATTTTGTCATTACTCTGGATGATTGTCGGCCTTAGCATGCCCATAAGAAACCCATAACAAACTTACTTGATGAGAGCCTTCCTAATTTCTTCCTTTCACCTTATCTCAATGACTTATAATGTGCTAGCTGGGTACACTATCCAATAAACCTTGTGCACCAAATGGTAACATGGTAGCTGCTAAAAGTCATGTGGCACAAAGCCTGGAAACTGTTCTAGAAAAACATGCATGATTGGGACTCTCAAATAAATAATGCATCACTAGCCACGTGCCACAAGCGAACAAGAAACCTAGACAAAACGGTTAAATTACAAAATAGCTCTCTCTGAACCACTACATTTGAATTTCAATATCATACCAACAAATTAAGCAAAATAATAGTATTATCCACCTAGTTATGCTAAAAAAGTTAAGATTCCTAACATTAACAGTGGATTTAAGAATGAATAATGTATAATCCTGAGTTCAATATCTTCAACCAAACCATAACAGAAAAAATATACGCACATACACCAAGGAATCCATCCACTAATTTCCTTCCCAGTGCTTTCTGCCAATCTTTCAGGACTGGCACAGTCTCATTAAAGAAGCCAAAGAGGATCCATCACCTATTTATCAAGATTTTTTTTTCGACATTGTAAGGATTCCATGCATGAAGATCAGATTCAAGAGCAAATAATTTTCCAGTGAAAATCTTAGCAAGTTTAACATCAAAACAAAGAGGATCCGTCACCCGATACTACTTACATATGATGTATTAATCAGAATATAAAATTGTTATGAATCCATGAATGGAGATCAGATTCAATAACAAATAATATTTCTGTGAACTTAGCAAGTTTAATATCCTCACCCAAACTTAAACTGAGAAACTACTGGCACATCTGCCACAAAATCCATATGTAACATTTCCTTTCACACTGCCTCTTTAAGCACGCCTGGTAAAATGTCACTGGCGAATCATCCTGGTAGTGCATGTTGTCCACCAGCAAAAGAAACCAAATTGGTCCCATCACCTTGCAGCATTCACATTATCATATGCCACCTATTAATCAATAAATAAAAAGATTTGTTATGGATTCTTTCATCAAACATCCACCAAGGAATCCATAAAAGGAGTTCCTTTCTAGCTGCTTTTGCTTAAACTAAATGTCTGGCATAATTTAACTGGAGAATCATACTCATTGTGTATGTTGCAAACCACCAAAATAAATCAAATAGGTTGCACCAACTAATTCCATCCAAATTATTACACATCACATATTAATTAAAATTAAAAATCGGCATGATTCCATGCATTAACATTAGATTCAAGAACAATTAATAGTCCAGTGGGTAACTTACCTAGTTAAACATCCTCACCCAAATGTCAACACAGAAACTACAGGCACACCTGCCTAGAAATCCATAAATAACATTTCCTTTTAAGTTTTATCTGCCAAAACTGCATGTCTGGCACAATGTTACAGAAGAATCATCCTGGTAGTGAATATTACGTTACAGCAAAAACAGCGAAAGAGGTTCCATCTCCTGATAATTAATACACATCACCTATCAATCATGAAATAAAAAAGAAATGTTATGATTTCATAAATTCCAGGTAATCAAGAAAGCAAGGTAGGAAAGCCTGGATTAAATAGAACATCGGGTAATTATAACAGAAAACCATATTGTTGATTTGTAATATTTTCTCCAAAAACATACACGGACTCCTACGATAACTAATTATTGAAGTCCATAATATAACTTCACTGTCCACACATGGCATATGAGCCCTTAGGCGCACGAGCACTAAACGAGATAATTATTTATACATAAGAATTATACGTTCATATTCATGCAATCCAGAGTGACAAAGCGAGAAATCGGCTAGTTCTTTATTGTCAGACCTAATTCGGGATACGCTAGCAGTACATGAGATTCCCACTAAACCTGCATAAATAATGAACAAGAACGTGTACTGCGAAGAACGGCGAGATTTCGGCGATATGACTATAATATCGTAACAAGCCTTTTAAATGAATTGAAATGGGAATCGTGGATGTCGCTGGTAGAGTTTTTATCTAATCTCTCAAAAAATTCCAAGTCAACAGTTTCAGTGATGACTAAGCATATATTGTGAACCCCAGCTTACTACTTTTTTCTTTCGAGATGGTGAAGTTTTGACTACTACCCTACTCCAAATTCCATACATGCATGATATGTAGTGCATAGTCGGTAATAATTCACCCCCACGACACAACATGGTGGCTTGCCGGGTATTACGCAAATGTATTTTAATTGCTTTTAATGTCTGAAAAATAAAGCTGATGTTCACATTGCTCATTGACGGGAATTCAACGGAACTTAACAATCAACCGAGTAACTAATATAGTAAGGTCGAAAGGATAATGGCCATTCTTAGTGAAAATATCAACACACACAAACTAAGTTATTCGAGATAAATACTTAAGCACATCATACAACGAATATTTTCCACTACGAAGAGAATATGTAAAAAAAATGAAAATATATGCAAATATTAATCATACGAGAACCAAATTCTCTAAGCATTTAACGCCAATATCCAAGTCTTTCGGGCATGAGAAGTATAGCGCACACGCGAAAACAATATGACGATAAACCCACAAACATTGGCAGGGATAAACCATAATATAGTACTTACCTTAAACCGGTGATAGAATATGCAGTTGAATAAGCTATAACAAGAACAGGTACGAGGATAACAACGCTGTGTTGGTATCTTCGAAGTCAGGACGTGCCATGTTCGGCCATTTTCCAAGCGGATGCGTTTCAGCGGAGGGATCCTTTCCGGTGTCGGCGCAATCAACGGTATAACTATATTAATTACTGTTGATTTCGAGTTATACTAAACCGTATTACAGCTATTAAATTAGGGAGTAATTAAAATTATTGATTTGACCATTCAATCTCAGCAAACTGCTTCTGGCAGATAATGTAATTTCGGTAAAGCTAAGCGTTGACCTCGGAAAGAAGCGGAAGTGGGAGGGGGGTACACTCGAAAATTGAAGAAACGCAAGGAAAAGCGGCCGTCTCCTCTCGGTCTCTTACCCTTCTCCAGAGACAGTCTCCCGTGTGCTAGCTGGGTAGGCCTTTAATATAAATATAAAATAGGCCTTCTTTAATATAAAACAGCCTGGGTTTGCTTATTAGATTTATATGAGTTTATTTAATATTTAAAGTATAAATGAATTTAAAAGACCTTATTAAGGAACACACATGGAACTTGGTAAGACTGTATAATGAGGGGGTGCCTTAATGGCTCTACCATTATCATGCGATGATTATAAAAAATACTAATCAAGTTCGCGAAATAATGGATACTAAGAAAATGTGAAAAAGTAGTCGGAGCAAAAATACGTTTTGTACCATTTACTTTCATTTGCATACACTTGATTGCAGTCTGAAAAGGATAATGCACGTCCACGTAACAGTATTCCCAGCCATCTAAAAAAGATTAAGATTATAAAAAAAAATGAGAAGTACTTTTATGTCCATATTGACACACGCAGAAGGGATCTTGTCGGCTAATTCGGTACCGGGAGTCGTGATGAACCTCACGTGCGATATCTGCAGTTATCTGGAAACCTTGAATGGACTTAGGTATCTTCCTGAATAATGACTAGTTACGACACGGTGTGCAGCATCAGACAAGGTTACGTAACCTTCGACTGTGCCCCACTGTTGTTGATAGGACAATGGCACGAACAAGGCAATGAAAAACACAAGAAAAAATAAAATTAATGTGTTAAAATACAACAATCATAATTGATAACTGCATTGCGTTTAGTATGTCTTGCTATCATCCGCTTTCAAATTGGAGTATTCGCTCTCACTACCATATATTTCATGATTGATTGCCGCGGCCGTCACCAGCATAAAAGTATTCATAACGTGAGTTTCTTATCGTAACGTCAAGACAATGAATAAACAAAGCTCGCAGGTGATGAAACATATAACGATGAGTTATAATTTACAACCCTTTTCACGACTGTGTAGAATAAAGAATCGACAAGAGGTTTTCACCTTAAACAATACATAAAACTCATGATTCCAGCAAGAAAAAAAAACAAATTTCCTTAGATTTTTCAAGTGCGCTTCATCTTATTATTCATGCAAGCATGCATTGATGGGTTGTGTTTGATTAGGGCATGTACGTAGCACAGAGGCCATGGCCAAGGAAATAAGTTGCGTGACCTTGTTGAGCAATTATCACACTCGTTTAAATAAACCAGACATATCATCAAGCGAGAAAGAAATTTAAGATACTCGATTTACATGATAATCATACTAGTACATCATCTTAACTCCGTAATATTACCAGTAAGTACTTCACATTTTAGTGTCCAATTATAAACACATTCCAATTCATTTTCGCGCGGAGGTCGAGGATGTTTTTTTTAGAAAAAGAAGAGCGCCAGTCGCATCATCTTGTTGCTATTTTGTGGGAAGTAGTAGCCAGGTTAGTGACGTTGCAGATACATGACTTTTAGTTTATGAGGTAACGTTCTCCGCTTATCTGAAGTCAGAGTGTTGTCGTACATTTCACGGTAAAATCGCAGCTACTTTTTCACGCATCTAACCAACCATGGCCGAACCGTCCGCGACGCCAATTAAACTTTACAGTCTTGAAGAAGTTGCACAGAATAAAGACAAAAAGTGGATTGCTATACACAATAGTGTATATGATGTTAACCCCTTCCTGAATGAGGTAAATATTATATATGAGAGTCTTTGGTGTTCCCTGAATATCTACTTAGTCCGCTATCTTACCTTACCCCATAGTTTTGTTTAATCATTAGATTTGAAGCATATACATTTGGCCTACATGCTTAGAATTTTTTGCTTTCAGCATCCTGGTGGGGAAGAAATTCTCATAGAACAAGCTGGAAAAGATGCCACGGAACCCTTTGAGGATGTTGGACACTCGACTGATGCTAGAGAGTTAATGGCAAAGTATAAAATTGGAGAACTGATTGAGGTATGAGTTATTTCTTGTATTGTAGTTCACCACTGTTCTAGTCCTCAAGTTCTCATTATATCAATTTCTCTATCAGGCGGATCGAAGAGACACCAAGGTTAAGAAGCACGACTGGAAAAGTTCGGAAGAAGGTGGAAGGTATTGTTGTTTTCTATTGTGAATAATTGATTTGCATTTGGATCAGATCGAAGGGTTGGGGATACCGATTGTGATTTCCTTTATAGCAGCCCTTGGAGCTCTTGGCTTGTTCCGGCAGCAATTGGCATTGTGGCAACAATCATCTACCGATGCTATCTGTTGTACCAGTCATCACACTAATCTACTGGAGAAATTTTCATCAGTCACCAGGGCTTCAGTGCTGTATTTCATATCTTTCCTGACTACTCATACTCCAAACATTAGATTCTCTTTAGTGAAAGACCATTTTTACTGAGTCCTTGAATACTTGTAGTCTTTACATTCTATCAACAGGTGCATTATTTTTTAATGGCACAGTCAGAATTATTATGGGTAATCAGCGTAAAGATGTTGCATTTCTGTGTGTTCTAAATGTAATGATGTATTCAAGGTGTATGTGCTACGTACTCATGTTAATCTAACGGGACTGAATTATCTTTTAATTTACAAAGAAATCAAGAGGCCAAAAATTATAGGGAAGTTAGGTAAAGTTCGAATCATTTGCTATGCGAAATATGCTGGTTATACAGGTATTTTAATATGCATTAATGAATTGTATCATTGTGTATACATTTGTTTATGTTCTGTTATGTTAATAAAGAAGATATTTTCTATAATAGATAGCATTTCGTTATGGCTTGTTGGGCATTATAACTCAACGTTGAAATTCCTTTGTCTTGGTTGCATTATGATGCAATGAAGTAGAATTCCATTTGTGTAAAATCCAATCATTATTGATAAAAGTTAGATATTGCTTTTAGAGCACTCCACTGATACGTTGGAATTCTGGTGATGGTCTTATTTCTTGATATTACAAGCTAATGAAGTACATCGATATAGCAGCCACGTGTTCTTAGAATTTGTCATTTCAGAACTTAATGTCTTTTCATAATAATGAGCATCATGGTTATAGCACTGAGATAAGTCTGTGGCAAGGTCTGCAAATGTAATTGAGATACTGTAGGTGCCTGAAAAACTGAAGGGAAGTCTCGTGTCGTACATTACCTCCTTCCACACTTAATATCAATTATTTTTCCTCTTTCTGTGGATGTGATGGAAGTTATTTTTTCTATGAGCTTCACATCAAATGTCATTCATCGTCCTTTCTCCTGACATTATTTATAGCATGATGACTTAAACTTTGAAATGACATTTGCCCTTTAAATACTTTCTTTTTCAATCAATTATCCTTGATAAATTAAATTTATTTTCAGCTAATGGTCATAACCCATGATGTAGGTCATTTGCACATAAGGTTTCAGCTATGTTCTCCTTTCTTGTAATTAAGTCATAAGTATCCCTCATCTCCTAAGTCAGGCGTCATCTTAAATGCTGGGTCTGGTCTCACAGTGTCGTCTGCGAACTTTAGTGCCAGACTACAGATTTGCTGGTTGCCACATAGGGTGAGGAAGCTCACTTATGCACTACCCATTATCTCAGCTATATGAGGTGACCACATGCAAGCAGCAATGATAGCACTGTTCCAGATATAGTAATGTATAGAAGCATGGATACATTATTCCATTATATAAGTACGACAGAAGAAAAAAAAATGGGGTCAGTTTACTCGCCGAGCCATCTTGTATACCTATACAGTACATTCTCAGTTCGTAATGCCCCCTTAATTAGTAAGAAATTGAAACTTTGATCCAAAACAAGCAATTACTAAGGACATTTTAAGGCTGCAAATGTTATATATATGTATATGTTATATATCAAGGCTTTTGTATTGAAGGCACATCTTTCCAAATACCTGTATCGCCCATTTTACATGTGGATCTCAGTAGAGGTTACCCTTTCCTTCAGGCCAAGGGTGTAGCAGGATCAAAACTAGGGGGGGAGGCAAGCCATGGTTGTTCAAGTTGTAGGTAATATTTAAGCATGGAAAAGGTCGATGAAATCAACATTTTAAGGAAACTGTAACAGACCTTTATTAGCTTTCAAAACTATTTGCTTGAAAAAAAAAATATTTTCCTTAAAGACATTTACAATTTTTTCTTCTGGGGGGCGGGGGGCTAACAATAACAAAACTTTCCCAATGCTGCCCCTCGCTGCATACGCCCATGCTTCAGGCACTGAAAGATACATCTTTGCCCCTTCTGTTGTTATTATGTATCACTTCAGCCAAGGTACTACATCATACATTTTAATTTTTAAGATCCTTGTCCTGCTATGTTCCATATTAGGTCAGTATTTTTTTTAACCTAATTCCTATTTCTTCATCTTGTATCAGATAAATCATAACCAGCCACTTGGTAATAGATTTTAATACCTGTAAGTTGCTAGGATATAAAATTTATAATAAATGCTACCAATAACAAAACTTTCCCCATGCTGATGAGGTCAGCAATGGCATAAGGTCAAGCCGATAATTTTATCTACCATACTCCTCTTTAGCTTTATTTATTTTTCATCAGTTGCAATGACATGTAATTGTTTCTAACAGGAAAAAACATTTTTAAGCTTGCCAAAAGCATGAAAAACAACTTGAAGAAGAACATATAAGATGAAGCCCTTTAAAAACATCACAGCTGTGATCAAGAAAAGAACAAGATCAAAAATCTAAGAATCATGATGCTTCAGCTCCTACGAGTTCTTCAGTATGAGTCATGATTTTTGTCCTAATCAACCTTGAAAGGAGGACTTTCTGTTTTATAGAATAAAGAACGTTATTACTAGGTATTCTTCATAATTAATTGAAGGAATTGAAATATATATGTATGTTAAAAAGAAAAAAATGATTACCTACTTAAGTTAAAAAAAATTTGATCCTACCACAAGGCCTTATAAGCATAATGCTCAACAGGTGTACTATCAGAATGTCCTCTGTTTAAGCAGAAACTCAATTATCCTAACTGTTACAATGTGCATGCACAATTTCATTGTTGGTCCTGATATGCATCAGGTCCCAACACGGACATAAACTATATTTCCTTCAGGCACTAGGAAGGGTGCTGAAGGAGCTCAAATAACCCCTGCAATTTTTTTCAGTCTTCTCAAAAATATTGTGTGCGATCAGCTGTACACAAAGTAACTTGATAATCGTTTTTCCAAAAATTTGTTGCTTATGAATGCGTTTCAAATATTTTCCACATAACTCTTTCGATGAATTAATCTTATTTAAAAGGGATGGTGAACTTAAATTAGACCTATCCATAAGAAATTAATTTTCTGGTTGTGCAGCTAATTTACTCCTATTGTCTATCCATTCACAAAACAGTGTATAAGCACCTTTTCTCTTATTATGCAGCGATGAGAAATTATTCTAATTTCGATGGCTTTATACAGTTTTCCACCTTTTGATTCCAAGCCTAATTTGAATGGCCAGAATACTGAATTAAACAAAGATGGCTGCAGACAATGAAGGGGTGGACAACACACTTGCTCAATGATATAAAACGATATAGGGACATAGATTACCTCTCACATTATGCTCCTAAGAACTTTTTTTCTAGAATAGGGTAGTTTCCTTCATCAAAGAAAACGAAAGGCATTGATTGCGATTCGTTACCCACCACTAGTGTATTCATAATATACAAATTATTTCGTTTTAGAAATACCGGTTTAGACGAAAGGCAATGGTCCATTTTTATCCTTATTTGAAAAGGGCCAGATTGGCGCCCATGCGATGCCACTCCACGTGACGTCACAGGGACCTAGTTTCTACACGAGAAGAAAGGAGTTATACATCGTCTGAGGTTACCATTGCATGCATGAGGCGCAGAGCTCAGGGAAACATGTCTTAATAATCACTTATTAAAAATGGCTAAGGTTGGAAAGTTTTCTTCATTTGATAAGGTATTAATTATCCTTATTTAAGCCAAGCGCTACCAGCCAGCAGGTTACTCAGCTACCTGCTAGCAGCCTGCGTCGTATCAGCGCTAAGCCTCGCCTCAAAGTCACCTCACAGGGCGGCAGCGGGAACCAGAAATACGTCACACGCAGAGATTTCCCGGCATTCATACTTGCGCGTCGCGTTTTCGCGCGCTTGAAATTTTCACTTTTCATTTAATCGCGAAAAATAGATATCGTCATTTAAAAGTCTAAAAGCGTGAAATACGTACTCCAGAAGTAATAATCTTTCGATTTAGGGAATAAAAAAATAATAGGAAACCACCCTATTGCAGTGTGCTGTTATTAAATTGTTTTCCAAAGTATTTTACCTACGCAAAGGTGGAACAAAGATAGGTCTTTAGAAAAAAAATATAGCTGATGTCAGACAAAGGAGGTGGCTACTGATTAAAATTGGAATTTATACTTTTTGTATGCAAAATACACTACAGTAAGAGGAAGTGGCAGCAGCATAGAAGTGCCCATTAGAGCAGGTTCAACCCTTTCACTGCTGTTCAATCTTCGAAAACCTTCTCTTCACATGCGGCAAAAAGGTTAAAATGCACTTTGTGGGCCCATGGAGCAGGTACCTCCGGGATGGGTGTGGTCAGAGATGGGCAAAATACATGTCAAGTGTATTTTAGATTCAAAATACAAATTACTTTTAAAATCTGTATTTAAAATACAAATTACTTCTAAAATTGTATTTTCCATACTAAATATATATTATTTATTTATTGTTCCGTTGGTCAAGGAAATTTGACATAGAACATGGTCATGAAAACATAAAAATATACACTTTACACAATATAGACACATTATATTTCAAGATACTCTAATCATAGCATTAGAGTCGGTCACAAAAGTATTCATTAACACAGTAGTAAACTTTATTGAGCAACATTTTCTTTAATTGACATTTGAATGTGTGGGGTGATATAATTAACTTAATTGATTGGGGCAATTTATTGTATATAAGGGAAGCAGAGTGAAGCGGTCCATGTTGAGCAGCAGTCAGGTTATAACTGTGCAGATGAATGTGGTTCTTGGAGCGAGTGGAGTGCTGATGAATGGTGGAACTTAGTGGAAACAGAGAGGGATTGTTTTTTGCAAAGGTGCAACATTGCAAAATATACAAACAGTGTAGAGTAAGTATATTTAGTGCTTTGAAGAGAGGTCTAAAAAATACAAATGTAATTTCAAAATACTCCATTAAAAAACGAAATACATGCCTTCACCGAAGTTCTTAGCTAATAAAAAATTAAAATCAATTCAAATATGAACTATTTTTAGAATGAGAGGCTCAAACATTCTTACGACGTATTTTAAGGAAACTGGCAATTAGACCATTATCCATGGCAAAATGTCTTAAATAAAATGGAGAAAAATATCTCCTGCACCTTTGGGAACAGCGTCAGATTCTACAAGTCCCCTCCACAAATTACTGGATGCACAACTTTGTTTCGCAAAATACTCCACACGCGACTACGTTTTGCAAGTATACAAGCGCCTATGGGTGTTTTTTAAATAAATTAATAAAGTAAATTAAGGGGCAATTTATTGTCCCATAGATGGCACGCTAATACAGACTCATTCGGGATCCCTGCCATCTTGTCGCACGCTCTTTCTACTTATGCACAAAAACATAACGTGTATTTTGATTTTGAATGTATTTTTAAAATACCAACTACTCTTTAGATGTATTTTCGTTACAAAATACTCTCATAAAATGTATTTCTGATACAAATTACAAACTACAAAAGTATCAAAAATACGTATTTCAAATACAAGTATTTTCGATACTGCCCATCTCTGGGTGTGGTACACCCTCCAAAGGGTCGCTAATCCGCGACCCTATCCTCGATGAGCTCACCCACGCAGGACCGTCTCCTCGACCCTACCAGCCTACCTCCCGAAAAGTGACCCCTCTGACTTCCTTTTGAAATTCTATCAATCAATCAAGTAAGTCTTTGAACCGTGTTTCTGCGATGAAAAATAACGATTTATTTAACTTTCCTGAAAACGTGGCTGCGGATAACCGGAAAATGGCCATTTTAGCAAAGTTAACAAAATCGTTATTTTTCATCACAGAAACACGGTTCAAAGATGTGCTTGATTGGTAGGAGTGCGATGAAAACAATCATTTTTTGATGATCGGATTGATTGATTGATTTTCAAATTGCAGTCAGAGCGGTCACTTTTCGGGAGGTAGGCCCCTCCTACCTCCTTCCTCTTCTTCTTCCTCTCCAGAAATAGAACTGATTAATCTCCAAAGAAATCATGAAGTTCATTAACCGTGAAAACATTAATAGCCCTGGTAATTTTCCCACAATCAAAAATAGGAATCGGCAAAAAATGAAATCCTCCAGTGAACATGGAAAAAATTAATTACAGAACAACATATTTGAAGCTTAAAATTTTATTTCCAAAAGCCTCTGATTCGAGTAATCATTTATGTAAAATATCATACACAATGTCCACATGTTATATAAGAGGTATTACACTCTTATTGGAATTACTATACATATTCAAATAAATTGACTCACAAAGAAATTTCACTTTGTGTAAGCTTTGTCACAAAACCAAAAGAAAAAAAAACAAAATTGGATTCATATCAATTAAAAATGATAAGGTTTCTCCAAAATCATAACCTTCATTCATCAATAAAATCAATAACAGTACCAGTTAAAACAAAACCTCCACCAGGAGTCATGTTGACTTCAGGATGAGTCCTATTGGGCAGCACTTGATAGCTACGAAGCCAGTTCTCCACAACCCTCAGGTTTGCTACCCTCGGTATACCACCCTTTCCGCCACACTTACCATATTTTGAAGCCCAAGGTTCCCATCCTTTTAACACAGCATAAAGTTCAAGAAGGGGCTCACGATGAGGGCAGTACACAACAAGGGGCCGAGATGGGGCAAGATAAGGAAGAAGTGAGAGAACAATAGTAACAGGATGTTCTCGAGACGCAACCACAACCAACCCATCTGCCTGTCTTGAAGTCAATATGCCAGCAGCAATTTCTGCTTCCTGCTGCCACCGAGGCTTTTTAGCAGCTAATTCATTCTCTTCACTTCCTTCTCCAGGATCAATCTTTCTCTTCCTATTTTCACCATCTCCCTTACTTGATTCATCTACATTGTCAAACGTCTCATTGTCTGGATCATTCATACTATTTTCTTCCAACAAAGCATCACCACTTCCCTCTTCCATTGTATCTAAGTCCCGGTTGTCCACCAATTCATTACTGCCCTCACAATCTAGTACTTGATGTTCCAGTTCTGTCTTTACTACTATTTCATCCATGGGAGGGATGGCTGGGGACTCACGCAATTTCCCTAGCTCTTCAAGCAACGCTTTGAAGTTAACACTTGATAATATAGAAAGTTTTTCTTGGGGTAAATTCAGTGCTCTAGGAGCAATAAGACAAGGCACACCATGCCCAGGATATAAATGAATCAGTCTGGGACCATCAGCAGGTAACAGTGTCAGAAGTGACGCGACTAACAGACCCCAATTACCACTTTCATACACTATATAAGTTGTCCCCGAGTTTAAACTTGGATTCACTTCTTTCGATGCTATATTCTCCACAGCACCTTTTTCTAGGATCTCTTCTTCCTTGATGTCCTTCAATACATACTCTTTCTTAACAAGGGATTTTTCATCATTGGCTTCATCCACTAAGACTTTATTGGTATCTTTCCTTTCACTGACAGCAGATTCAACTCCATTTTTAACTCTATGACTTCCTTTTTTGGGCAGAGTCTGCTTGACAGACGGTAACCTTTGCCACTGAATGTTGAGCGCAGTCAACATTTGAGATAGAGTATCAGGCCTCATACCAGATATGGAACCGCGACTACCCTCTCCACCTCCGCCACTACAAAGCACCTCGGCAACACTTGACAAAGTAGTCCTACGCATGCTTATCTTCTCCCTCAAACAATGTTTACTTTCCTTTTTCTTCAGATACTTAGATTTAGAGTAACGGGTCTTCTTGTCATATGTCGAACTATTTGCCACAAGATGATTGACTATTTCTTTACCAGTGAGCCCACCTTCACGCAGTGCTTCAATCTCCACTGCTGAAAGACCCTGAGACTGACCATCATCATTAATTGTTCTATTGTCTCTCTCTTCCTCATCAATGGCGACGTCAGTATGATCATCAGGATTCAAATCCCCATAATCATACTCTTCATCTTCCCCTAAAGGAACAATATTGAATATTCTTTTCCCCGATTTAGGACCAGAGCTTGGCTCCATTTTGAAATTTGTCCATGGTAGACATCCAATGGCACCTTCCAGTGAAACAAAATCTTTTCCAAGAGTGGTGAATCCTTTCCGTCCAATACGAGCTAATTTTTTCTTGTTTAACTGAAGTAATATCACCCATTCTCCTTCTTTAAAAGTTTCCATGATACCAATAGGATGACAGGACACTTTGTTTGATTTAAAAACAAACCAATAAAGGTGTCTTTTGTCACAGGAATATGAGAGATGCTTCACACAGGCCAATTCTGCAAAAAATAAACATTTCCACATGTGAAATACAATTTCAGCATTCATGATAAGGAAATAAGCACAATATTGAGATCATTTTCCTATTTTACGAACAAAGATATATCTATTGAAAAATTAAAGGACTAGCCAGTTTTTTTCAACTTAACACCTCACCCATTAAGTGACTCAACATGGAAGGTTTGCTTTGGTAGTGTGGGTCAGACTAACCCACAGGCATGTGATATTACTCCTTCAGGGTGGCAGGAGCATTTCCTTGCCATGGAACACCTCGCCCTTCAAGGATATTTAATTGGGGTGCCAAAATACTTCACCCATAATTTGAACCCAGGACCCTACAGTCAGTAACCCAATGCGTAGAGCATTGTGGCACTGATTGAAGAATCCAAATCCTATGTCAAGCTTAGGACACTCAAAACAAAAAAAAATACTTTAAGTGGAAAGTGGCCCAAGGAAAGGATCTGGCCATCATATCCTGAATATGTTAATTTTACATGAATGTGACTTGGTCTGGGGTAAGATCCATCCTCATCCATAGTAACCAACCATTGGGTGAATCACTGACAGATTGAATGAAAAAAGGGAAAACAGACACAAAGTCTATCATTATTATCAAAATGAATATCATTTATTTCCATGAAATGAAGCTTGAAGCCTATCTCGTTAATTGCAGGAAATTTAATTAAACGTTTTAGTAACTCCATATATAATATGACGATCAGAATTTTAATAATTTTGGGTCAAAAAACAATTTTTCATGTATGAGTATGTGCCATGCGTACTTCTCAATGACGAGACTTCACATCTCTATCATACTTTTATAGGATTCTGTTCTGGACTCTAAAAATATATAAATAGCAAATATTGCATTCATTAAGTTTCAAGCCCATGAAGTCAAGTTTTCAGAAAGAAAATTTCTCGTCTGCTAGAGCATCGGGATAATTCTTCTGGGACATCACATCATAAAGTAGCGCTGCAACAGAAGAATTTTTCACGGGTTCCATGTTATACCAACACAAAATCCATTTTAGATCCCAATTTTTTTACAGTCTTTATATCAACTCACCAACCTGTCTGTTTGTTTGTCTGGTACAAATCTTGTAACTCAAATTTGACTCACTTCCTGTGAAGCAAAAACGCTGAAATTTTGCACACTTCTTCATTTCCGATGACAATACATGAAAATATAACTTTTTCTCTCCAACCCCCCTTTAACCACCCCCCAGTCAACCCCCCCCAAAACATGTTTTTGATCTAAGAAGTTCCAAATGGTCGATTTTCGTGTTTCGTGGCATTTTTAACATAGGGGTAGGCATTTAAAAGCATAGGGGTGGCATTTTGAAACATAGGGGGCTTACCATTCACTGAAAATTTAATAAATATAGTGACTTTTTTAATACGTCACTTTTGGTTTTTCGGGGTCACTGAGTTTTTTTGCTTTGGGTCATATATAAACGTTGCTCATCCCCTGTAATCTAAATATAAAGGCTGGTTTTAAAAAAAATTTTTTTATAAGAGCTTATTCTATTTACGAACATGTAGTCTACTAGTCTATCCAGACTACAAAAGCCATTCTTCAATCCAATGTCAACCACGTTTCATGACGGTATAACGCATCGAATTTTCACTCCTTACGCAATGTAAATAGTTATAACAAAGTATTATTGCTGTTTACTCATAAGCTACATAAGCTCATAGTTTACGCATAAACTACAATAATACAGACGATCTGCTGCAATCAGGCTGATATGCTAATGTTGTAAGAATAAAATGAAATTATTACCAAGGTGATCCCACGAGATATACACTGCATTAGGCGATACCCGAAAAAAACTGTTGTCATCTTACGTTGATGCTAAAAGCAAAATTTCGTTTTTCCAGCTTGACAGAAGACAGCGTTCAACCCGGCAGGATAAAAGCTTATCTTCGATGAGTGCATTCGGATACATTCGAGCATAATATAGTTTACAGGATTCTTTCCTCTGTGATAAATGAAATAATAATATCTACTAAAGAATAAATTACATCAGTGTTGCCCCAGAAGTACCATACAATAGCGTTTTTCCAGTTGTTCAAAGGCGAAACTTATAGTAATTACCAAATAAAAATTCCGTACCCTTAAATTTTTAATTGTATGCAGTCAATACTTACAAATAGAACAGCTTAAGTCACTTCGATTTCTTTCCTTCGACTGACAAGTACCAAATGCCGGTTGATCATCAATGTTGCCACAACTAACGTCTCGTCTGTGGGGTACTTCCTCAACACCGCCCTTTCATACTTATGCGGAGGTTTTCCAAGTTTATAATGTGATTCTTAGTGTGAGCAATCATGCATCTTCTCGAGAACAAACATTATTTTCTCGAAGTAGCACACGAATGGGGACACATGCTTCTTACGCTACGATGTACACACAAGTAAATACTATCGTATTGAAGGTGGTGGGAGATTAATCATGAAATCAACTCGCATAATTTGACATCTTCTCTCCAAATTTAAGTGACGATGAGATGCATTTCCGATATAGTTAATGACAATACAATTTATTAAAAACTTTTCGAACTTCGACGGCTTACACCAGCTTACACATGCGCTCCCCGCTATGCTGTTATTTGGTAAGGAGAAATATCGCAAGATCGCAATGCGCAATATTTAAAATTGAAGTGAATTGAAGGGTGGAAGCCGGCGATTCATTTTAAAAAATGGATGAAAATGTGTGTATCAATGTGGCCCAGCAAAGAACGGTATTTACCGCACCAATCACTCAAGCTACGCCGAGAATTTATACCCCTGGGGAAATTATATCACCGCATGCAGGGTTCATTGTGTAAGTGTTTATCTATGTGTGGAAGTTGTTGACAGTGGGCGCTTTCCATTCATGCACTCACGCGTCGAATTGTGTCGACTCGCGGTACCTATTTATAACTCTCCAATTCCTGCGCGTAATCGTTTGTTGACTTGTGTCACAACAGTCGGTGACACACATAGAATGGAACACGAAAACAGCGACGCAAGTCGACTTGTGTCGACGCATGTCGATGAATGGAAAGCACCCAGTATGGACTATTAGGTGAAATTTAATTGTTCATATTCGCTTTCGTATTAGGTGTTGTTGTCTCTAAAACTATGCTAGAGCTGCTGGTGATACTTGGATAAATTCTTGAATACCTGCACATAAATCTTTTTGAATCTCTGAAGTGAACATTCTCTTCCTTGTTTTGTCAAAAGTTACTGTTACCGTACATAACTAATTGGTTATTGCCTACATAATGTGTGGAAATAATAGGTCAGGCAGCCCGAGGCTAGCCTCCACTAAGTGGCTTTAAATCTGACATGCTCACCGTGCGTTTGCATGGATATTTGAATTGGGGAAACCAGCATGTAAATTGGTTGTTCAAAGAAGCTTCTTTTTTAATCAATCTGAATTGTGTTAGTTCCTTTTTATATATTGAATGGAATGATGAAATTGAGTCAAGTTATCGGGGAAAGTGAAGATATAGACAGGGTTCTGAACACCTGAATGCCCCTCATCTTTTTGTCATTATTCACATAAGACCCTGCATGCGAATTTACTACGATGGGATCATGAAACCACATAGCGATGAGTGTCTCACCATAGTCTTCGAGACCAACATCACTTCATCATGGTCTATCTCGAACATCACAAATGTCTCAGAATGTAATCGTGAGATGCACAGAAAATAATTCTTTACATATTTATAGGCCATCAACTCTTCCCATACCTATTTTTTGTAGCAGTTCTGAAGTTGTGATTATTATTGTCGTGACTTTTAGTATGGAATTCTTGTTTTCAAAAGGTCATTAATAGTCACAAACTTATCGTAATAATGATTAAAGTAAAATTAGGATGTACAAAACTGTCATAACTATACAAGAAGGCCGTGAACTAAGACCTCTTAGAGACATATCTGAGGGGTCTCTATTGCATCTCTAATATCGCATGAGACATCTCAGGAATGTCTCTCGTGTGACATCTCAGGGATTATTTTTTGGACATAGTGACATCTCGGAGAAGTCTCAGATATGTCTCCGTAGGTCTCATGAATGTCTGCGATTCATCGCATATGATATTTGGGTTGTCTCAGAGATATACTTAACCGAGACATATTTCTGCTTTGTGGGAATATGGTAGTATATAGTTTAAACGAAATGACTACTCAATAGTCTTTTTAGTCTTTGACAGCCATTGTTGATTGATAACAATAAATTTTAAACACTCCTTTCTGAATTCCTGTAAGGATCTAGTAAAACTTCGAAATGCATTTTTTTCCTTTTATCACACTTGGTTCTTTTTTACGCATCTTTTTCGTTCTTGTTTACAACTTATTCAGTGTTGCTTAGCAATTGTCTGTAATTTTGTTATATTAGCCCTTGTGAACAAATATTGAAATTATAATTGATGTTTCATATGTCAATCAAACCCTTTGTATGCAAGTCTGAATCTGCCACCCATATCCGATCTCTGTATGCATCCAAAACTTGCATGCCCTGCCCTCTTCCTTTTTCCTCACCCTCATCACACGACTGCATCCAGGTTTCACGCGTATACTTCTCACTCTCTAACTTCACCTACAATATCTTCATGCTCCTTCACTCTTGTTCTACACCACTGCCCCTCTTTGCTCAAATGCACCCATACTGTCATAAAGCATCTGCTCCCTAGTCCCTGTCTTCGTTTCCTTCAAATGTGTTAAACAAACCCTAATACCTACCTGAAAGTGTATCTAGTCTATCCCCAAACTGTCCCCAACCCCCTCTTATAAGGTGGGCCTTTTCATTTCAAATCAGGCAGGATTTTTCATCATTTTTCAGGCCTGATGCAGCAAAGTTCATAGGATTATAACTTTATATCAGTTCAGCTCTGAGGTCAGATTAAGTGATCATAATTCATCTTAAGGATACTGCTTTCACATGTATAACTTTTAGAAAAATCGGTGATGGTCACCTGACACCCCGCCTCCTGATTTGATATGAAATGTGCAGGCCTGACCACCGTGGCTAGTCATGGTATGTTTCATTAGATGCTCAAAACTTTTGAGGTGGAGAGGAACAAAAGAGGTGGATTTTTTTCACAATTTTTGCATTTGCAGGTGACTCCTGTATAGTTACCACCGTGGCTAGTCATGGTATGCTTAAACAAATCACTGACATTCGTGTGGTCTCTCTTTATTTGCAGTGTTGTGTTGCTCATGTTGGGATGTCATTATAATTGCTTGTAACCACTCTCTTTTTATTATTCTCATGAGCAGATAATACAATGAACTCTATTTGTGTTCTTTTGTTTTCTATTTAATCCCCTACCTGGATGCATGACTTTGATCACTAATACTTTTCACTCACACGCAGCGATTCAACCCTATGGTTGATTTGAATCAGTAGTAGTAGTGCTCACCTTTAAGTCAGTGGAATGTTTGCACATTTGTTGTAGGGAAGTCACTTCAGAAGGACGTATGTTTAGGAGTGTCCTAAGTCTTCAACTGGGATTTCAGCCTGCGGCCATTCAATCAGTAGCTCAACGCAATACCGTCTTGGCCCCCACAGCACCACCAATAGCTGTTGCTGTGTAGTCAGTTTACGTTTGTTGCTGTGACTCGGCCAATCATCATCTCATCAATCCTCAACTTGCCTCAGAATCTTTTCATGATATATTACTTAACTTTAATTCATCAGTTAACAACGATATGCATCCTCTGTGAAAGTATTTTCTTATTTAATTTTACGTTTTGAATTTCATTCGTATGTTGATTTGCATTTATTGCTTATATTTTTGGTTTGCGATAATATTTGCTGAGAAATGTGTGAAATGATCATGGGCAGCCAAAATGGTGGTATTCTTTGCTTTGTAGTGACTTTTCTTACAGGAAAAAAAAACATTGTTGTAATTGCTGCATATTTTCTCATTGGTTCAAATATGTAGGAGTCATGGAACATATATAGATGGAGAAAATTTGAAAGCTTCAGTTGCTGGTGTAAAGGAGCAAGTTGATAAATTGGTATTTGTTCGACCTTTGAAAACAAGATACAACGGAGAAATTGGAGATGTTGTCGTGGGGAGGGTGACTGAAGTACAGCAAAAGAGGTGGAAAGTGGACACAAATTCAAGATTAGATTCAAACCTTCTCATTTCTTCAATGAATTTACCAGGAGGAGAATTGGTTAGTACCTGACTGTATTTTTTAGATTTATGGTAGTAAGAGAGAAATTGTTATGAACAGTATTAAAAGTAGTTCTGCTAATATTATTGTTCCTTTTTTAGCGAAGGAGATCTGTTGAAGATGAAAAAATGATGAGGAAATTCTTACAAGAAGGTGATCTAATCAGTGCGGAAGTGCAGAATGTTTTTGATGATGGTTCATTATCTTTACATACAAGAAGTTTAAAATATGGGAAGGTAAATATTTTGATGTAGCGGAGGAATGGAAAAGTAAAGTTGTGATCTGGTTAATAGGTACATCTATTGCAGGATTGCTCTCAACTAGATACCAGCTTTCAGAATAGCCATTTTCATTCATCCCATATTTTACTTCACTCTTCTGTTTCTCTGAAAATCAAGAAAAGCTTAAGAATACTGAGCAATAGTGACATTCAACCAATGTTTCTAGTATCGCGTACCTCTCATTCATGCACTTTAGTGAACCCAACATAAAGGAAAGTATGTAATAGAAAACAATGCAATCCCCTCCACTTTTTTTTACCAGCAAGTATGCCATTGTACTGAGCACCCAGCTGAAAATTTGTGATTTGGTGTGGATAACCTTTTTGGAAGCAAGCATTTTCTCCATCACACAAGGAGCCTGGCAAATTTTAACCATGTCTAACTCCCATTGTTAAGCCTCTCTTATTACCTATTGTTATGGATGATATGTTGATGTTGTTTCAAATAATGAAGCAGATGACTGAATGGTTACTCTCTAAAATTCTGCCTGGAAATTAGCTGTAAAAACAGTGTTAGTTTCATTATTTAGGAACTGCCTTGATTTCCATTGAATCACACCTTTTTTACATTTTTTAAATGTATCCATGCCACAATTTCAAGTGAGCTAAAGAGATATTGTTGGAATCATTTTCACTTCTCAACACTCATGAAGCTTTCGTGACAATTTCAGCAGTAAATATTATGTTAGCTTCAACAGTCTCACCTCTTGAACTTCCAGTAAGTCACACATGAGAGCGTAGATGCAACGAAAGCATGCATTCCCAGTAAACTTCTGATTATGTGGGCTAATGATTGGGAAAGGTGCCACGAATAATTGGAGAACACGGATAATTTCAATTTTTTCTTAATAATCACCTATTAAAACTGCTTAAGGTCGGAAAGTTCCTTCATTTGATAAGGTATTAATAATTCCTATTTAAGCCAAGTGCTACCTGCTAGCAGGGTACTCTGCTACCTGCTAGCAGCCTGCATCGTAGTAGTGCTCAAAGCCTCGCCCCAAGGTCACATCACTCGGCGATTGCGGGAACAAGAATGACGTCAAATGGGATTTTCCCAGCATTCATACTTAGCCGTTGCGTTGTCGCGCGGTTGACAATGTTCACTTTTCATTTAATCGCGAAAAATGGATATCATCATTAAAAAATCTATTAGCGTGAAATTCGTACTCCAGGAGTAATAATCTTTCGATTGAGGCAAAAAAGAAATAATAGGGAACCACCCTATTGTCTCTGCTTCCACTTCCCCCTTTACCTTCACTTCCACTACTTCCTTCCTCTCCCATTTGACCTTGACTGGTCACTCCATAAGCATACTCATGGGCATCAATATCTTCAGTTCCTTTGGGCTTTATTCAGCCACATGTGAGGCTGCAGATATGATTGCACCTTAATTAACAATTGGTCATCTGTTGAAGAAATCTTCTAATAGTAATCCTATAGGTTTTTTTTGTCTCTCATCGTCTTCGGCAATACTAGAGCAAATGTGCAACTAAATACATATGTATGAAACATTTCTTGACTGTATGTAAAGAATATAATTACATTTGACGAAGGGATTTCTAATGGTAATGATAAGCCTTTTTCATCCTTGCATTAAAATGGAATAATCCTGGTGTTTTTGTGTCCAAATTTTATTTTTTCATAAAGATCGCGAAAAACATCTAAGAAGGGTGAACCACATGCACTAATAATTGGGAGTTTACTGTAGTACTTTTCTAGTGTACTTGTGCCATAAATAATATTTCTCTGTTAATTATTCAATCCAAGGATATCTTGATGTAAAATATGATACTTTTTCTTTGATACATACATTCATTTTTAGCATGTCATCAGAATATTTTTTTGTATTTGTTATAGAATTGAAAGGAATTGTTATCTATTACTATAATTGACTATGCTATGGACAGAAATCTTATTTCACTATCTTGAATGATGAAGAAAATACTTTTCATGTGTCAATATAAAGAACAAACAGTAAACTCTCCAGAAATAATTTATGTTTCCTGTGGAATTGTGTAAAATTGTATGACACTAGTTGCTATTCAAGTGAAGCACTCATTGAGCATGTTCTGTTGTAATTATCGGGCTATTTTTCCTTTGTAGCTTTCTCAAGGAATACTACTTAGAGTTTATCCATCCCTTATTCGCCGGCGTAAAAATCATTTCCATGACCTGCCATGTGGTGCCAGTATCATCCTTGGTAACAATGGATTTATATGGATCAGTCCAACTGTGAATACAGAGTTGGAAGGTGGAGCTGGAGGCTTTACGCAAAATTTGGAAAAGGTAGGAATCTTATTATGTGTGAGCAACATACCTTTTGTCCATCATGAACCCAGCTGAACTTGCATCCCACTCCTTACTTTGATGAGCTAAAGTTCAAGTTAAAATTCCATAGCTGCTGTTGCTAAATCAGCTGGCAGATTGATGAAAATTTATGAATTGGGGTGATTTCTTGGGGGATAAATCAAGGCACAGGGGACTGAAACAGAAAAAAAAGCTGTCCTCGGATGTGTTGTTTTCACTGTTGAAGTTGAAAATGTACTTGGCTGTTGTTTATAGATTGGAGCATATGCAAGGTGTCCAGTGCTCTGGAAAACAGGGATGATAGGGCAATCTCAAGTAATTGTATTTTCTAAGAAAATATCAGGAAAATATTGAATTTACTCAGGAATTTTCTGTACATAGTGTGAAATTATAAATCCACAATGCAAGCATTATGTCTTGGCAAGTTTCTGAGTCAAATCTCTCCTGTGTTGTTGAATTTTTAATATCAGCGATCACCAAAATTTCCTGTGCAATATGTTTTGTAGGCATTCATTGTGCCCTTATTGGTTGTTGTCTGTTATGCAGCGGAGTAAATTATGTACAGTGGAACCTCGTTAAAGCGAGTACGGGCTATAGCGACACTCCCGCTATTACGAGAGATAGCCGATGCACCGTCAATTGACCATATAATAAGCGTGTTAAAAAATTCGTTTTTACGAGACCCTTTCGGTGTTGGCTCTCGTCATAGCGAGGGTTTCACCGCCGGAAGACTTTCATCAAGACTCCTTAACCTCTGTAATTGCTAGCGATCTGTTAGAAATGAAGTTAATGGAGTGCTCAGTCTCAAATTTATATGGTAAACTGTCGTTCGATAAATGTAATGATTGACGAAACAATGCTTTGCATGATTTTTATTCAGTGCGGCGCTTATAAATTGTTTGAATAGCTGGTCGTTATTTGAGTAAGGACATGATGCAAAAAAACATCGCCTTTCGTCTGGATTTACGCTTACGTTTATCGGATAGATGTTTATCCGTCGCCGCACCACTCCTGTTCCTGTATATCTGTTCGCAACAGGTATATTGGCTATTATTTGCTCCACCTCCGGTAAAGCGACAATTCGCTATAGCGAGTGTGTATTAGTGCACCGTGGGGTGTCGTTATATCGAGGTTGCACTGTACCTTCATCAATAATTGAAGTGAATTTTTTTCTTGTGACAAATCTGATGTATTTTACTTTCAATTCATTCAGCGGTATTGAAAGACTTGTGGATATAAACTAAATTTATTGCAGAAGTGTACAGTGGAACCTCGTTAAAGCGAGTACGGGCTATAGCGACACCCCCGCTATTACGAGAGATAGCCGATGCACCGTCAATTGACCCTATAATAAGCGTGTTAAAAAATTCGTTTTGTACGAGACCCTTTCGGCGTTGGCTCTCGCCATAGCGAGGGTTTCACCGCCGGAAGACTTTCATGAAGACTCCTTAACCTCTGTAATTGCTAGCGATCTGTTAGAAATGAAGTTAATGGAGTGCTCAGTCTCAAATTTATGTGGTAAACTGTCGTTCGATAAATATAATGATTGACGAACCAATGCTTTGCATGATTTTTATTCAGTGCGGCGCTTATAAATTGTTTGAATAGTTAGTCGTTATTTGAGTAAGGAAATTTAGTGATGCAAAAAAACTTCGCCTTTCGTCTGGATTTATGCTTACGTTTATCGGATAGATGTTTATCTGTCGCCCTGTTCCTGTGTATCTGTTCAAAACAGGTGTATATGCTGTTATTTGCTCCACCTCCGGTAAAGCGACAATTCGCTATAGCGAGTGTTTACTAGTGCACCGTGGGGTGTCGTTATATCGAGGTTGCACTGTATATAGTAACTGGTTCATTTTAAGTAGGATTTTATCTGTATTTACACCAATTGATAAAAAATAAATTCAAGGGTATCTTTGAGAAATGCGTATAATAGTTGATTTATTTAATATTTCCATTTGTTTTCACTCACTTTGATTTTAATTTTATTTGGCTTATTTCAGGTTGTTTCCATGGAAGAACGTGAAGTAATGGCTCGATTGCGCAATTGCATTCTTGCTCTTGCTGCCAGTAAAATGTCACTTTATGACACAAGTATATTGTATGCTTTTGAAGAGTCTCAAAAATACAAGGTAAATCATGTTTACAAATCCAATGTCGCTGGCGTGAAGTGCAACACACCCTAGCTTTTTGATATGAGTCCATTCTGGAGGACCGATCGTAAAGCGAATTCCGTTGTAAATTGAATCTGGATTATTTCCAAATGAAGAATCATTTAAAATATCAGCAACACTTGTAAATTTTGCTGTGTTAAAAAGTGTTTCTTTAGCAAGAATCATAGAATTAAATTTTGAATGTTTATTAGTATTAGAAGTTTAAAATTTCAAGAATATTTTGGTTATTTTTTCGTTGAAGTTACTGCTGGGTATGTTAAGTATTTACCATATATTTTGTATAAACATTCTATAATAGCCAGGCCCAAGGATCTGTGCTACCCGCAATGCACTAAGATAATACACTCGGAAGCACAAAACCTTCTACTTTTTAAATAAAGAGTTGTATTGTTCTGGGAGCAACTTAACTATTTGTTCCAAATAACTACTTGCTTAAAAAACTGCTTAGTGGTCAACTACTCAGTCTCCTTCAGTGGAATACTATAGCATCAGTACTTCCGACTATGAAGCAATCATATTTGTGATGGCATAACATTTTTATAAATTCTTGGAACCACTGGTGTGTAGTTTATTTAGGAAAATTAGTTCAAAGGCTTTAAATGGTTCCTTTCTGTAATAATAAGGAATCGATATCAAGAATTGAATGTCAAATTATAGGTAAATTTTAAATTCTTCTCCATCTTTGTTTGCAGGTCTCTGAGCTTCTTGACACAGAAGCTATGTTGGATGTGGCGTTGATGACTCATCATCGACTGGAAAGCCAGGAAGATACGTAATTTGTACTTGTAACTATGTCACTAAACATATGATCTTTTCGAACGTAATCTAGCAAGGTGGTTTCAAACAACTTGCTTGAACTTCCAAGTATTTTGTACAGTAAAGCATTTATCTGTTAAAGACTTTTGTTCCCACTGAATAGCATTTTTTCTGCTACCACAAATCCTTATTGCCATCGCTTCCAATATAGTGAAGAATGATTGTCTTGATTAAGGTTTGAATATATGGTCACAAAAGAAAATTGGGATGAGGGAGCTATCAAGATATTACATATGATCTGTGTAATGTAAGTATGTGTAAAAATGTGATGATAAAGGATAGAAACTTTCTGAAAGTAAGGGACTTAGGGCCAAGATCCTAGATTTTTCTGGTGTGCTCTATCCATTAAGGTGGTATGCTGATTATCGTTAAACTCTTCTTACTGGGTAACTATCTCTTAAGGGATATTCAGCTTTATATGGCATAATTAAGTAACATCCCTGTATATAAGACTTCTATATAAACTATTTCTCCCATAACATCAATGGCATTAACTTGGAAAAGTGTACTTCCTTGAGTTATTTACTGTTGAAAAAGGATTCACTAATATTTTCCCATAATTAGGTTTTAATATTGCTTATATTCATCATGATTTCAGCGTCTCATCTTAAAAATATGGTCACTAAGATTACAGTGCACACCGTCATTGGAAACAATGGACGAAGGTTGTCAAGACTGAAAATAAACAAAATGCAATAAGGTTTGACTTATGAGGCAGAACATAATTAATATTGCACAGAAATTACTCAGCACTTCCGTAATTTCCCTAATAGAATGACAAGAACACCAAACTGAAGGTAGAGGGTACAAAAGTCCACTCAGGGGAGGGAAAGGGTCATCTCTTGAATTGGCTGAGATGGGTGGGTCCTTTGGTGGTTGTATTGAGAAAAGTTCATGCCAGTGATAAAAAGGAGGCTGCTATATCTGAAACCGCCATAAATTAAGGAGTCGAGATGAATTTGAGTTTCCTTGGAATCTCTAAATATGTGTAATGAGAATCTCGTGATCCATTTGAGTTGCAACGAAGTTTGAGGAAATATTATGGCTATTTTTTGTCAGATATTCTAGCACAAGATTAAATAATTTGTGAAATTTTTTGCACATTGTCAAAATGTCAAAACTTTGTGCGGAAGGTTTCTCAATGTATGGGAAAAAATCAAGCACCCTATATTGATATAGTTTGGAAGCTTTAACTACATGTTGCAATTCGTTCTGTGAAAGAAACACACTAAACGAGGCACTTAAAAGCAACCAGTGAAGCCCACCTTATGCTTCTCATGCCAATCTAATGCTTGTTCTTGTAAACCTAATGGATGTACACGATGTATACCATTGGTTGATGTATGAATTTATACACATCCTTATGCATTCTCAGAATGGAGTCATTCCATCAGACTCGAATTGCTATTCATTTTCAGGATAGAGTTAATGGAAGCAAAAGACTAGGACAAAAAATCTCCCTCATTCAGCAATTCTCTTATGAGTTGAAAATTAAAGTTGCCACCCAATTTTAATGAGTTGATAGTGTCACTTGAGTTCAGGCTCATTGTCTTTTCATTCACATGATCTTGCAAATGATCATTCTTCATGTAAAATGGCCTAACTGCAAGCTATAGAGTAAATAAAAATGAACCACAGGAATTCAATGCAAAGAAGGGAGAAGAAGCCAAGAAGTATGTAGTGACCCACTTGGCAAAAGTTTAGGGTGTGTCCTGGAAGTAGTAGGACTGATTTTTTCCCGCACACGCGGACGGTCGGACGGGAGTTTTCTGGGGGACAGGTGATGAGGGGGGACTCTAACAAAGCGCTGCGAACGCGCGGCAGTCGGCTCTGAGCTCTTGCGGAGTGTGAATCGTATTTCTTCCAGACCTCTGTCAAGTGACCTCATCACGGTGCGTCATGGAACGTTTAGTGGAGCAGCGTTACGCAGTGAAATTCTGCATTAAACTCGGGAAAAGCGGCAAGGAGACCCATGAACTCATCAAGGCAGCTTACGGGGATAGTACCATGAGCAGATCAACCACATTTGAGTGGCACAAGCTTTTTCGAGAGGGAAGAGAAGACGTCGAAGACACCGAGCGCTCAGGACGCCCTTCGACCTCAAAAACGGACAACAATGTGGAGCGACTGAAAAAATTTATTGAACAGTGACCGTCGAACGAGTGTGAGAATGTTATCTAAAGAACTGGGAATGCCTAAAACTCGAAAGACTGCGAAAACGCATCGTCCGCGTCCGACCAGCCATTGCAGTTTCGTGGATCCTTCATCATGACAATGCGCCGGCCCACACCGCGTTCATTGTCGTTGACTACCTGGCGAAACACGGCGTGGCAACCCTACCTCACCCACCCTACAGCCTGGATATCGCCCCCCGGACTTCTTTCTCTTCCCCAAGCTCAAGACCCCTCTTAAAGGGCGTCACCACGGGTCGGTGGAAGCTCTCCAAAAGGCCGTGACGCGTGCTGTAAAGGACATCCCGGAGTCAGCCTTCCAGGAAGCGTATGCTGCGTGGAAAACTCGCTGGCAGCGTTGTGTCGATGCCCAAGGGGGCTACTTTGAAGATTTTTGAAGCGATGTACCTATATGAGAAATACATTTTTTGTTCTCGACTCAGTCCTACTACTTTCAGGACACACACTGTGTGTGGCCTTATAAAATTATCAAACAAAATCGCTTAAGCAGTCAAATTTTCACCACTTACAACTTAGCAGGTTATAAATGGAAAAATTTGATATCTTGATTTTCCATATGCTATCTTAGTTGTCAGTCGATTGGACAAGTGAGGTTAGAATAAGCCCAGGATGTGTGAAGTTTGCTCATTCCTTGTGCCTACTCACAGGTGATGGACTTCATTGGAGGTGTCAAAGGCTTATCCCTGATTGAATTCCTTAATAAATCAGCTAAGGATGAGTCAGCCAAATTCTAATTAATAAATAATAAGGTATTTAATCATTAATATGTTCATGTAAGCAAAATTTACTGGAAACAAGGAACCTTTCAGAGTGAGTCATATTTGGTAGTTGAGGGTTTTAGAAAATAACAAGGCAAATTTCAGGTTTCCTTTCTTTCAGTACAAATACAATAAATGTAAAACAGTTGAGGTATGTTCATAAAATCCTGAATCATACTAATAAATATAACAAAATATTCAATCCGTCCAAATATGGACCTATGAATACAGTAAGTCTTTTCTCATTGGTCTTGATCGAATTACATGAGATAGTGACATAGTTTATAACATGATAACTAATCACACACATTGGTTTCTCAATCAGTAAAATGCATAACAAATTAGTATGGTGAAAAATGTAAATTAGGCTTCTTCAAGAATGGGGTAAGAATTTAAACTTTCTTTTCAAGAAAAAAACCTTAGGGGTTTGAAACGTCATAAAGGAGAGGTTGTAGTTCATCTTTAATTAAAGGATGATGAGGACCATGAGTAACAAACAAAACTTTTGCAGCTTCACTAACAAGTTCCTTGGCCTCTATTTCAGAACTTCCAACTAATAATGCAACCTTGGCAACTTTCAAACAAAGTATTCCAACGAGAGGGTGGCCAGCTCCAAGGTAGTGCCTGAAAATAATGAATAGTTAGTTAACAGGTTAATCTAATGATGATTAAATTTTCGTTCAACTGAGGAACAATGCATTCTTACAAAACTTAATGACTGCTAAACTGTGAATATTTTCCTGCTTAAACCTAAGTGCATTTACTTTTCACTATCATGATTTTTATTTCATTTACATTCATACCAATCCACTAACTTATTCTGCTTCAGTACAGTATTTTGGAGATCTTAATTAGCTCCAGCTTGGTGAGCACTGATGATACATAGCCCCCAATAGTTATCTTTCCTCAAATATTTCCACACTGTGAAGAGCTTTAATAAAGTATACAGAAATGCATTTCACCGTTCATCCCCACCTGAATCCAGGGAGTAGTTGCTGTCCGTATGTTAAGGCATCTTCCCAACACTGCATCTGAATGGCACTATCAAAAGCTAAATCTAGAGTCTTCACGTGGAGAATGTTGAGAGAGTGGAAGAGAGCTGCATTCTGTTTGCGAATAAGTACTTTGCAAACATCAAGATCTAAATGGGAGTCAAAGAAATCACAGCAAATTTCAAGATACACTTCAAAGACAAAGAGACATTTCTTCACTAGATGCATTGAGCAGTTGCACTACAAAATTTAGAATGTCATTTCCATCATACTTAAGATTACTGTACAAAAATGTGGTCTTTATGCATGGGTGGATAGATAATTTAGGGGGAGTAGGCAACTGAAAAGCAAGCAAATCTATTCAAACTTTTTCTTACCTGATTAAAGTATCAGAGCACATAAGCTTCTGTAGACTTTTGAAATTAATTAAGGCCTGGTGAAAGTGATAAAAATGTCTAAATATATGGTAAAAATGTATTTTTAATTTATTATACACTTATTAGCTCAGTGATTCAACCCAAAGGTTGGTTTGGATAGGTGAGGTTAGAGCTCACCCTAAACTAAGCCACAGTATGTGAATTTCACACATTATAAGTAAGGGGGCCAGTTTTCCCGGGACATCTTGCACTTCAAAGGTTTTGTTTGTGAGTGCATGAGGGTTTTACCCAGGATTTGAATTCAGACAAAAGCCACTTTATTGAAATTCATATTTATGCTAAACCGAAGAAATGTGCATTCACAAACAAGTATTTTATTGTGACATTTGCTAATAGCTTCACTATTTTGAATTAGCAACCACGAAAAAGAAAAGAAAAAAACGCAATTGAGTTGAGTTCCACAAACTTAGCATGGCCTATAGTGACCCAATGACCCAATCCTCTCCTGATGATAGTAGAACTTAATCCTCGTATACAAGGAAATGATAAATACAAGGGGAATAAATTCATTAAAAAAAGGATACATGCTGTTGAACCCATAGCTTTTATTTGCTCCAAACTGAACTCTGATACTTCTTTATAGCTAGCAATCATCTCATCATTTAAACTCCTGCCACAGGTTTCACATAATGGTGTTATTCCGGCATGTTTCCCTGACTATAAATAAAAGAATAATAAAAGGTGGAGAGATAAAGTATTAAAAATGATGTTTTTACATAAAATAATTAACAAGAGGAAAAACACACCCATGTAAACATTACAAAATTAATTGTGCTGTTACTAGGAATACTTCTACCACGATAAGTTCAGTCAGATGCTTAGAGCTACACTATACTACAAACGCCATATATTGTAAACACGACTGTTGTATCTCTTAATGGACAATGCACACTGTAAGGCATAACTGGCACTATGCAAGAACTTGCATTGTAATTTTTGTTAGCTTGATTCTTTTAATTTGATTTTTAACACTGTAAAAATTATGAATGGATAGTTCTTTTTCAAGCAATGATGAGCTCCATTGCACTCCATGCTAGAATAATTCTAACAATGGGTATTTTCATCAATTATCTAGTCAAATATAATATTTTGTATAGATGATGACCAGGAAGATCACATGTGGAGACTGAAAAAATAAAGACCATACCTCAAATGGACCTTGGATATCATAGAACCTCGCTCGAAAAATAGTATAGCAGCCATTGCGGATAATAATGAACTACATAATACATTGTAAGGAATAATAATAATATATTTATAGGCCCTGTTGATTTCACTAGATAATTGTTGGGCAAGTCAAAAATGTACACAAGTGTACCAATTCAAAGTTTGAAGCAACTGAAAAATAAGATAAAAAATACGTAAATGCACAAATCAGTGGGATAAATATGGGGGGGATGAGAGGGTTGATTCCCCATTTTTCAAGTAAAAAAAATCATTCAAAACTATTGTCTAGTTTTGACATATAATAACTGCATCTGCTAAAAGTTAAAGATCATTTATTATAACGTTCAGCGCCGCTTCGGTCATAATGACCGAAACACGTACTTCATCTTCACGCCGCAGTCGACGTCATGACCAAAGAATTAGCCTTTCTTTTGGATGCTCATAGCACCCCGTCTGTCACAGCTACTTTGGTGCTGCTTATATGACACGACCGATGTGGAGTGCACAGCGGAATGCACAAGAAAACTCAAATGGAAAGGATCCAAGTATTAAAATAAAAGAAAAAAGAATAACGCTGGCGCAATGGGCTAATTTGTCTAAAAGTCTGCGGTAGGGTACATGTTAACACGTTGCGTACGGATGGCGAGAATTTTTGTCAATTTTTTTCCCGAACGTTCCAGACGGATGACGAAGATTCTCGTCATTTAGGTGTGTCAACCTAAACAATTTTGAAAGTGTACAATACATACTCGTTAGTACGTTTTCAGTTGTTGTTCGTTATTCATAGTGAATTGATGCATCATAACGTATGATTGGATAAAGTTATATTCTAAACATTAGCTTTTTAACCATGTTTAAACCAAAGGCATTACGCCCTACTAGGCACATACTTCCAATCTCAACACCCAGAATCGGCGTTCCTAGGAATTTAAACATCCCGGTACACAACGTGTTAATATCATGGAAGTGAGATGAGTCACTGTATACCGACCGGTGACAAAGGAGTCAGGGAGGGTGCGCAAGCCCTACAATGGTGCGACACTCCCTCCCAGGCTCCAACATCCCTCCAAAGCATATTCCTACTTATGCCACTGGTATAAATACAATGTAATTTTTTCCTGTTACAAGGATGCAGTTAGATATTTCTTTACATTAAAAAAGCACTCTTTGAAAAACAAAGAATTGACTCTTTTCTTAAATACATTGAAGTGGTTTATGCCTTTGATATTTTCAGGTAGCTTATTAAAGTATTTCATAGCTATTCTATATGGGCCTTCAATGTGCATATTGAGGTTGCTTTGAGGCATGAATATTTCTGATTTTTGTCTTGTTTTATGATCATGGAAGCTGTTGTATGCTAAAAAGTTTTTCATATTTTGAAGAGAATATAACTAGATGCTGAATATATCTCTGCTTTTATAACTGTTCCCCAGAAAATTAGACCATATATTCTTCATTTAAACGTCCCTTAAGTACACGGCTTATTAATGTAATTTAAAAGGTATAAGGATCAGATCAGATTCACCTAATGGGGAGAACATATAAGAGATAGAATCTCTACCACTGTATTTGTATTACCTTTACTGGTTATTTCAATGGTTGGTTAATTTTTTAATATAATTAATTATTAACTATCATTTCTTTGGCCAACATTTTTGGCATTTACTGGGTGGTATCCAGAAGTAGTAGGACTGATTTAATAAAAATTGATTTACTGAAAATTTTGATACGTCGACTCAATACTCTTCAAAATAGGCCCCTTGGGCATCCACACACTTCTGGTAGCGAGTCTTCGAGGTCTTGACGGCCTTCCGGAAGTCGTCATCCGGGATGCTGTTCAGCGCCCTCGTCGTCGCCACTTGGACCGCATCCACCGTGTCGAAGCGATGCCCCTTAAGCAGCCTTTTGATCCTGGGGAACAGGAACCCGTCCGGTGGTGCCACATCAGGGCTGTCAGGCGGATGAGACAACGTGGAAACGCCGAATTTGGCCATGAGATCCCTCACAATCCACGCGCCGTGGCACGGTGCATTGCCGTGGTGGAGCTTTCAATTCCCCACCAAGTCTGGTCGCAAGGGTGTGATCTGATTTCGCAGGCGTGTGGGCGCTCCCACGTAAAATATTGCGTTTACAGTATGTCCAGAAGGTACAAACTCCTTATGGGCAATTCCACGACGGTCGAAAAATGCAATCAACATCGATTTCACTTTCGATTTCGAGGTTGATGGATGCCCGGCGCGTTGGTCGTCCTTGACGAGCTCCCTGCCCTCCCGAAACAACTTGTGCCACTCAAATATCGAGGAACGGCTCATGGTATCCTCCTTGTAGGCCTGCGTAAGCATTTTCTTGGTTTCGGTTGCCGATTTTCCAAGTTTGTAGCAAAACTTGATGGCGTACCACTGCTCTAAATTTTGCTCCATCGCAACTAACGACGAGGCGTCAAAACAGGAGGTCACTAAAACAGTATCCCACAATCAACTAATGGACGCAGGCGACTGCCACATGTTGTAATCTGCCCCCAAAGCTCCCCCCCCACAACATCCGGTCCTTCAGACCCCCCTCAATATTTCCGCCCGCGGGAAAAAAAAAACAGTCCTACTACTTCTGGATACCACCCTGTATTTTAGCCATCTTCAGGGTTTAAGAATTTTCTCTTTCTTTTCTCTTCTTTCTCTTTCTGTTACTAAAGTCATTAGATTAATTTCTTTCATTAGCATTAATCAAATACTTTCCATAAAAAATATAAACAAAAAATAGTTTGATTTATAGTAAAGTTAGTAGTTAACCTAACAAAATGATTACCATGAGGAGAGGAAGTGAAAATTCTGAAGCCCTGAAGATAGTTACATTAAAAATGAAACTTAGGCAGAATAAATTATTGTTAGAAATAATTATATTTTAAAAATTTGAGCAGCCTCCAATGCAACCAGAAGATACATAATAACAGGAAAACCTTGGGGCCAGGAACCTCACAGGATAGGAAGAGAATGGTTGCCCAGACAGCAAAAATCATTCAATATGCAACGGTGGGGTTGATAAATTAATAAAAGATTTAATATGACATTTCCACATCTAAATCAAAGATATAACAACAGATATATGACAGTAAAATCAATTTAGATGGATGACTTCAATGAGAGACTCACCATGAATATTGGATTCTGACACTTCCCACTCGGACAAGATGACGTAGAGGAAAATACCTCAATATCAGTCATGCGATATCCGTTAGTACCACTTTTATCTACAGCTGTACATCGCTCACAATCACACAGAAAATAATAACCTTTCTGCAACTCCGGCCTTCGGTCATCTCTGATGCTAAGAAGATCAACATAACTGATGAAAATCTGTTAAAAAGAAAAAATATCAGTATTTACAGAAGTTAAGATTCCTGAATTAACATCAGGCACGGTAGTCCTTGAGATAATATTTAAGACAACAATAAATTCAAGGCAAACATATTATTACACAGTTGAAAAAGACTTACCTTTTTCCAGTCCAATGATGGGAAGTCAACAAGAGATCTTACATATAGTGTTGGCCCATCGAATGTTACCACAGCATTGGGTCTACAAGAGTGGTCCAGAATTGAAGGAGCCAAGTATATTCCGGCCCCAATGCAAGACATTTCTCCATCAAGAATATTAAAACAGTTGACACAGAGCTGCGGATAGTTCAAATGACTACTGTTAGTTTTTAATTGAACTACGGAATTCACATTTGCAATTGAAAATAAATGGAATCTTAGTACAGAAAATTGTAAGTGATAAAATGAGAAATGTCAGATAGTTGGAGAAAGATTTTTTAGGACCTTAGACCATACAAGTTCAAGTGTTGGACCCAAAGATATCACACATACACTCTAGAAATCACTCAAAAACATGTATTTAACACTGTATTTCAATTAAATATCTAATAGCCATGGTTTAGAAAGTTTTCTCTTGTAGCTAACATTTACAACCATAACTTTTTTGTACTCTTATTTCTTTGGTAAATAACTACATATTTAATATAGGTATTTTGGTTTGAAGGTTTACTGAAAAAAGTGACAATGGCAAACAGTGACAATTTATCATTGAGAATAAGCACCGTGTCGTGATAAAAGCAATGCTTGGGGAAAAAGGATCAATGGTGAATTCACAGAATACGTATAAGAAGATAAAAGAAAAATTTGAGCGATTGGAAATCATGGGATGCACCAAAAAAATATGAGTGCCTACCTTGCATGTACCACAGGATATACAGATGGAGGTTCAATAGGAAAATCTGTCCTCCATGAAAAATTAGAAAACAAAAGTCTACCTTTTGCTAATACTTAGATAACATTTCTTTGGGAGAGTTAATACCCAAAATTTCATATTTCCTTACAAATGCCTTTAAAATGACATTGAAGTGTTGAGAATATGACTTGACTCTGATTTTTCAATCATTTTTTCTTTGGTAGATAAAATAATACTCATTAAAATGAAGGTGACCAAGCGCATCAAACACATGCTTTGCTGCTGGAAGGTGATCAAGACCAAGTTGAAATACTTGCTCTGCATTCAATATGTTAATTAAACATTTTTTTTTGCATTTTCAGTGTTGGTACTTATGTTTACATAATATAGTTTTTAATACCAATGCTATCCTACGTCATATCCTTGACTGAGTAGCCAAAACTATTACTTTTACGCCAAGAACATACAAGAAACTAACAGGATATATGTATCAGAATCCTTAATTTATAACATCACCAAAACTCCATTCATTTCCAAATTCTGACAGACAATTCTAACTACCTTAGGGTCCACAAAGAGAATTACAAATATCTGAGGTATTACATGAAAATAAGCAAACAAACATTGATAGGTATGAAAACAATTCTTATAACCGAATTCTAAGAGTTTCATGCTGAAAAGGATGAAATACTACCCCACAATCACACTAAAGTCATAAAAACATATCTGTAAAACCTAAATAAATCATGGTTTTTTAATATAATACCGTATGCTGCACCAAGCTAATTTTCTTTGGCCAGAGAAACCATTAGATGATAATTTAAAATAACATTCTAAAAAAGGAAACATAATAATCATAGTGCACAGCATTCCTGTGCAACAATACCACAACATTCCATAATACACTCAGTGTGATGACAATTGCTAAAATCTTTCAAAAGATTGGGCTCCAATTTCAAACATTATTACATCAAAAAAAGAAGCTGTTCTTGAAGTACGGAGAACTATGCCTCTCTGCAGTACCTGCATCAAATATGTTATGTAATCACCTACATAAGTGCAATGTGCTTATGACTCTAAATTGAAGCCAAGAGTACAAAGGTGACACTCATAGTACAAATACGGTAGATCCTTTCTTGATGATATTAATCCGTTCCTGAAGACCAGCTGCAAAGTGATTTCCATTGTATATTGAATCAGAAGTATTTTCAGACAAGGAATCAGTTTAAAGAGCATCAACACAAGTAAATATTACTATGTAAAAAAAGATTTCTCCTACAAATTAGCTTACATAAGAAATACATTATTGTGCGATTTGAAACATAATTGGCAAAATTAGAAATTTTTAAAAGCAAGCGCAAAAAAATGCTTAGATCGTACACCAAATCTATCCTAAGTCAATCCCATTGTAAAGGTAGGGTTAACTGTATAAGAATCTAAAACATTTCATTAAATGTATTTAGTGAGGATAATTACGAATTTGGAGGATAATTGAAACAATTATCATTTATATTTCAGTACTATGGCAGAAGTCTGTTATAGTGAGTACTGCTCTATGCAAGGACAGAGGTATAGCAGATGATTTTTTGGTGAGCTCACGCAGAAAATCATAGGGATTTCACCTATAACAAGTGCTCATGTTAACTTTAGCGCTAGTCGTAATCCATGTCTTACGGTGTGTATAATTCTCAGAACAAACCTTATCTAAACTTTGACCACATAATGGATGTTAGTGATCTTATTCCAGATGCATTTCGACAAGATAAGGTATCATTTTAGTAGTTAAATGAATACAAATAGTTTCTTCCACAATTTTCTAATATCATTGTCCACGATACACCTTATATCCTCGCCTGGGCACCAAGAAGCTAGATATACATGAAAGCTATATCACTCCTGAGTGTTAGCACATTTTAGCACTGTAACTCACACAATCACATGAGGTTTCTGGGACCATTATCCATGTTTAAAGAGACTTTTGGGCATTTTCCTGCGAACTTTCACTAATGATGTGAGGCAAATGCATGTCATTGCCTTTTGCCTTTGCTTCTGTAAAAGCACCAGATCTTTGTAATTTTGCAACTGCCCATATAGCGATGAACTGCTGCATGGTGGTGCCACACGGTCTGACATGCAGTTTTGTATCTCCTTCCCGTGAACGATAATTGTTCATATCGTACAGATTGCCTGAAAAATACTCTGTGCCCACCGAGCTGGAAGTCATTCAGAGATGCTCTACAATGCTCTTCTAGACAGGGAGTCTGACTATATGCTACATAGAAGTACACTACCATAATTATCAATATTCTTGATGGAATATACATACTCAAAAAAATACGTAAGATGCATCATGAGGGATAGTTGACTGAAAGATTAAGAATTCTCATTAAGAATCTTCATTTTTTTTACGTAAAAAATTTAAATTTTAGTGCATTTACTGGTCGGTTATATATAGATTGATCGATATTACTGGATAAATGAATCGAATTTTGTCTTTTCATGCCATTATACCTATGTAATGAGGTAATTCCTGGGACAGATTGGCTATATTTTCTATTAAAACTTAATTATTTAAAAATAAATATCTTAACAGAAACTTTTACTTCTTGATAAATATTTATGCATAAATAAGATGAATAATCTATGTTCTGTGTCATAGTAACCTGAAAATGACACGACTTTGATGTTTAAGTTAAAAATAATGAGTAATTTTCAAAGGACCTTCAGTGCTCATTGTAACGGACTTTGCTGTACATGTACACACCACCACAATCTCACACACATGTAAAATATTAACATAAAATGCATAGGTAATCGACTATTATAAGTTTCCTTTTAGAATCGTTCAGTAATGAATACAAAGATTGCAAGCATTGAAGATCTGGTCAGAGAGTTTGAGCTCATTTCTCACCAATAACTGTTGATGGAAAAAAGAAAAGAGGTAAATGAGTGATTGAATGCAAATCTGGCAGTTTATTACCAGTTGAACCCATCACAAAGAAATTGCCTCCTCTTTGCCTTAAAAATATAAAAACAATCATTCATAATTCTAACATTTTTCAATAAGCTCCCCAGGACCTTTATGTTTAATTCTTATGGAGAATTGAATGTTAAGAAAACTTTGTAATTCCACATATAATATTTTAAAATCTGATGAAGAAAATTAATTTCAAAGCCAGAGCAGTTAGTAACATCACTGAAACTACATAGCAAAGTCTAATTCTTTATGATTATTGCAGTTCGCAAACTTGATGTACCTTTCTATTATTATAGGTAGAAGATACTTTTTCAAATATTTAAATAATTGAAGAGCCTCATGTCAAAATACTCCTGAAATATATTTCTATATATGTAATTGCAATACAAACTGTTGTATGGATTGAGAGTACTTAAGCAAGCCCTGATAAATTTTTAAGTATCTATACTTAGGACAAAGGACAGGGGTACATAAACTTAAGTTAATAAAAATATTTCTCAAAGTTAAATTTAAAAAAAACTTCAGAGAAATCAAAAAAAGCAAAAACTTTAAGCTTGGTTCTTGATATCATCAATAACCATGGAAAAATCACAATTCCTTCCTTACTGTATTCTATCGACTTAATGTTATTTCTTTCTTCTCTTCAAAAATGGATGAGTACATTTTAAGAAGTTAACGGATCAAAGAATCACTTCAACATGAAGATTCTTCCCTGAAATTGAAGCAAAACATCAATACATCAAAACCTCACATATCCACATACACAATCTAGATTGAGGTAGGTATACCCTTAAGGGTACCATTAGAACAAAATTAACTCCAATCACATAAGACAAAACTAGACAAAACTAATACAGTAGACTCTCGTTAATACAAACAACATTATTACGAAGTTCTCGTTATTACTAAGCAAATCGTTGGTCCCGACAAAAAGGCCTGTACAAGCTATAATAAAAGAAATGCTGTTATGAAATTTTCGTTTATACGAAATTACAAACCTCTGTCCCAGTCCCAGCGGTTGCAAAATGAACTTTATTACGAAGTTCCACACATAAGCAACAGCATTTAGGAGGAAATTCACTATGATAAGTTTTAATAATAGCGCCACGTTTAAGTTCTTCTTGTGCACTGTGCTCAAGCGCGTCAGTTATGGTTCTTTATTCAGTTTATACGCTACATCATATAGTAAGCTTCATTCCTGTGGAGTCATGGTGACCCACTCATAACCGCTCGTACATTAGACATATAGTCTCCTTACGCACATTCTATTTATGAATTTTCAGAGGTACGAGCATTCAAAATTGTCAAATTTCAAGAGTTATCGCATGCTTGTAATGCAGTGTTGCAGTATGCAGGATAACCGCACTCCTCGATTCTTTGCATTCAGACCGGCCGCCGAGATTTGTCCGATAACGGCACAATAGGAGGGGCAGATAACCCTGGTCTAGCACGGTTTACAGCCAATCGCTGTCCCCCAAACGCACCTAACACACCCTCGCTAGTCATTGATTTTTGCATAGTCAAATGCATAAGGAGCACTGAAATAAGCCTGATCCACCCAAACAAGTCCTTTCTTCGAATCATCAAACCAAGTGATTCTTCCTCTGGTTCCTTCATGCTTGTCGTCCCTTCCGGCTCCTTTCTTCACAGAACCCTTTGTAGGTGTTTCCCTTTCTAAGCTGGCAACCTTGCCCCCTACCCCGACCTAGACCATTCTTCCTATCATCGGACAACTCTCGGCATCTGGACTGTAGGTTTATCAACTTAGGAACAAGGTCTTGGGACGCATCTAGTTCGTATATCGGACTGACTGTATTCGGGAAGATATCAACCCTAGATTGCGTCATTCTTCAGTGGAGAAACTGAAACGTATTTTCCTATATATATATATTTTCGCGTACTTTAAACGCGTTTATTATATACTGTTTTTTTGACGATTCCTGAAAGAAACGTTCATACAAACTTCATTATTACGAACCTCCGATTTTTCGGTCCCGTAAACTCGTAATAACGGGAGTCTACTGTATGTTGGGATAACCATAACTCCACTGCACAAATGCTCCTATGTATATATATTTTCGCGTACTTTAAACGCGTTTATTATATACAGTTTTTTTTCGATGATTCCTAAAAGAAACGTTCATACAAACTTCGTTATTACGAACCTCCGATTTTTCGGTCCCGTGAACTCGTAATAACGAGAGTCTACTGTATGTTGGGATAACGATAACTCCACTGCACAAATGCTCAACAATCACTTGCCAGATAACATCCGCTTGTGCCGTAGCCCAACAACATGCATGAGCTCAGCTGGCAGTAGCCGGAGCACAAACGCTCACCTCCAATTCTCCAAGCTTTGGAGGAGAGCGTTTGTGCTCCGGCTACTGCCAGCTGAGCTCATGCATATTGTTGGGCTCCTAGATGAGCAGATTTGATCTGGTGGGCAATTGTTGAGCATTTGTGCAGTGGAGGTGTTTATAAGTATGTGAAGATCAACATTAATTACCACATGGAATTCTTTTACCGTTGAAGGTATCCATAGCGAGAGATAACCATTTCTCAGGATTGCCCAGTAGGAGGGGAGGGGTTTATGGTTCATAGTGTACCATTGAAATTAGTAGAGCGGCCTTGTTAAATCATATTTGCAGTGGGACGATTCTGAATTCTAAAAGTAATATTATATATTATTCAAAATTGGATTGGTAAACATGGACATAAAGTAGCATATGCTACAAAAAATCACTTCAAAAAAATACATATGAACAGTTTGAGGCTGGGAGGGGTAAGTTATTTGTTTTTTTGGGGATGAACTGTCGATACAGGAGGTGGCATCTCATTTTTACATATAATTTTTAGTATAATAAGAAACTGTTAACAAAGAGGAGTTTTGTTTATGTACATAGTACCTCAGCATCAATTCCCTTCAGGGTGTGGCATGCATCATTCATTGCATTCAGTTCAGTGGATGAGGCAAGATACAAATATTCCATTGAATCTTAACAAATCTAACTGATTTACAAGAGTATCTACAGAGTACAGACAAGTGACTGAAGTCAGTTTGGCCAAAGCAATAATCAACTCAACCTATGTATTTTGAATGAGAAAAAATTAAATGTGAATGTAGTGATTTTCTAAGCGCTCAAACAGTCATCAATGAGCAGGCCAATAAACATCCATCTGAAATTGCCTTATTTTTCCTTTATTTACAGACTAATTTCACAATGAGAATTTAAGAGACTATGTGCTCCTCTTTAAAGGTGATCAAATGTGATTAGAATCAACTAAACAATAACCTTAAAATGCTTTAAACAAATATGTTTTTAAATATAGCATCAAAGGTGATTGTTCAAAATATATAAGTCAATTCCTTTGACATTAATCATTCCATGTTTTTCCAGACATGATGACATTCCCTAACTTTACAGGTCTTCCAGAAGATTGGCCACCCTAACTGAGGATTTCAGCCAAAGAATGTCCAAAATGAGATGTATTCTAATTCATGTGATCTAAGAGAAAAAATTAAAGATAAATGTGTTTCTGAGATGATTAAATAAATTGGTTTTCATTAATATTAAAGAGCACAATCATTTAACTGGTCTATATCAAGGTTAAAATAAAAATACCCAAATGGATACCTAGTAAGTTTGAAAAGCAAAGTTTAGAAAATATTCATACCTTAAGTATATTGATAAATACTTTTAATGAGGACCAGCATATGTTGCATTGGTACACTAATAGGATAACTCCTCTAGATAAATTATTCTGAATGGGAAATTCTCTTTTTGAGCACTACTACTTATGTAATAACTTAATAATGGAAACCTTATTTCACTATCGCACATATTTCAAATTCATCAAGTTAGAGGTTCTCAAGTTTTTCCTGCATTCAAGCCTAAAAAGTATTCTAAATAAATACACCAACAAAAAAAACTTCAACTACACCAGATGGCCACACTAGCCAAAGTTACGGAAAGAGATAAGTTTCTCATTTCTATGGGTAGCAAAATAAGGGATCATTAAGTATTTTTCTTCAAATATCTCTTAACCAATCTCTAGTATAAAAGAAAACAAGGAATTCAAAACTTACACGTCCATATATTCCAAGCATCTCTGCTGTATTTGGCAGAGAGTCTTCCCCTCCAAAAAACTCGATGAGAATTTGGCGGAGTGTTTCAAAATGCTCCAAACGATTTTTGTCCTGTTTGAGATCAGAGTAGTCTGTGAAAAGAAAAGGATGAGATGTTACAGAAAGCATAAAGAATATCCAAAAAGATGATAGTTTTATGTAATAAGTGGAAGAGTGGATATAGGGCAGTGGTTTTGATGTACAAATCAGAGCCGTTTAATAAACTTCAACATCACTTCATACTAATTTCGCTTTCCCTTTGTCTTTATTTTGAATCAAGAGATACACAGACAATAGGGTAGTTTCCTTCATCAAAGAAAACGAAAGGCATTGAATGCGATTTGTTACCCACCATTAGTGTGTTCATAATATACAAAACATCTCTTAATAATCATCTATTAAAACTGCCTGTGGTTGGAAAGTTTCCTTTGTTTCATAGGGTATTAACAATCCTTATTTAAGCCAAGCGCTAGCTGCTAGCAGCAGTAGCGTAGCCAGGAATTTCGTTGGGAGGGGGGTCCAAAACCAGGGGGGAAATTTTTTTGAAACACAGAGTACTAAGTAATGGGTTTTAAACTAATTTTAACACTTTTCATAATCGGAAAAACTTCATTTGTTAAAGAAATATTTTGTAAATTCCTGATTTTTCAATATTTTATTTCCTTATATGAAGGAAAATAATTGTGTTTGCATATTTTGGGGGGGTTTGGACCTCCTAGACCCCCCCCTGGCTACGCCACTGGCTAGCAGCCTGCATTATAGTGGCACACATGTACTCGCCCCAAGGTCACCTCACAAGGTGGCAGCAGGAACCAGAATGACGTCACACGGGCTTTACCCAGCATTCATACTTAGCCGTCGCGTTTTCGCAGGCTTGAAAATTTTCATTTAATCACGAAAAATAGATATCGTCATTTAAAAATCTAAAAGCATGAAATGCGTACTCCAGGAGTAATAATCTTTCGATTTAGGCATTATAAAAATATGTAATAGGAAACCACCCTATTGCTAACATGAGCAATTTACACACCCATTAACATTCCATTATCTATGACAACTTAATTGCTGGTTTCATAGGGAATAAAGGACCTCCTCCTTTAACCTATGGGCTGCGAAAGTTCACAATTTTAGCTGCCAGCCAGTGCAGAAGAGACCCCCTGTGCAGGAGGCAACCCCTGCCATGAGAGCTGATCTGGTAGAGTTAAGCCCCTTAGCCCTTAATGGTGAGGGAAAGTGCCCAAGTGCAAGATATACAGGTAGCAATAAGAAGTTTGGGTGAATGCCACAGTCAGCATGCAAAAAGTATAAAAACATTCCCGCACTCTAAGGGCTAATCTGAATGAATAAGGGTTAAGTTAATTGTTACTTAAAATTTTATGCCAGAGACTATGACCATTTTCAAATACATAAGGTTTTTTTAAAGCCTTATGTATCAAAGCCATGAATTCAACAAGATATAAAAAAATATGTTAAATCTTAAAATCAGAATGCTACCATGATACTCACGAGACATGAGATCCTTAAATCGTCGAGACCATGTACTGGTAATCTCAGCCTTCTCTTGATCTCCATCTCCCTACAAGACAATACGATGTCAGAATCTCTAAGTAAACTAAATTTTCAAGTATCAGGTGTGATTGCATGAATTAAAACTTATAAAGTTAAACAAACTCCCCACTTTTTCAACATAAGATGTTTCCTTACACAAAAAAACTTGAACTAATGACATGTAATAACACAGAGCAGTGCAGGTGGTAAAATATCTATCTTCTATTGTGTAAGACAGGACGGTGGCTTGCAACTGCATCCCAGGAAAATGACTCGTGTTTCATTCATAAGGACATACTCTTTTCCTGGTTTTGGGTAAAAATTGGACATCTTAATGCATATAACCACAGAAAAGGAAAAACCAGAGTACCCACTGCACTCTGAATAATATGAAAGAAAATAGAACTAGTTACAACGCTGAAATGCACCTTAAAAACTTGCCTAGCTGGTGATCTCTTGGCCATGTCAGATTCAAAGTAAGCAATGGCAACATCACCCTACATGCACCATGACGTTCTTTAGATTGACCCCATGGCTACAAGGTATTTCATGAGAGCTGTTAGTTGATTAAACACAGAGGTTAATCCACATCACACATATCTGCCCCAAGGTTCATTTACTTATTGCAAACATAGCATTGAATCACAACTATTTGTCATCATCATCACTGGTCAACAATCCTAGGATTGGTTTGACGCAGCTCTCCACTCAGTTCTCCTATCAGCTAATCTTTTCACACCTACGTATTTCTTCTCTTTCACATCTCTCTTTACTTGTTCCATATATTTTGTTCGGGGTCTTCCTTTTCCATTCTTGCCTTCCACTTGTCCATCGACGATTGTCTTCATCAGGCCATCATGTCTCAAGATGTGGCCTCTAAGGTTGTTCCGTCTTCTTATTAAGGTTTTCATGAGGCTTCTCTTCTCTCCTACCCTTCTTAGGACTTCCTCCTTACTAACTCGGTCGATCCATTTGATTTTCATCATTCTTCTGTAGCATCACATTTCAAAGGCCTCTATCCTTGCTTTCTCTGCTGCGGTCATTGTCCATGCCTCACTTCCATATAGGAGCATACTCCAGATGTAGGTTCTTATAAATTGTTTCTTTACTTCCATATTTAAGTTTCCCGCTGTAAGTAGGTCTCTCTTTTGGTGGAATGCTCTCTTCGCCTGGGCTATTCTGCTGATAATTTCTTTCTTGCTTCTCCCGTCACTAGTTATCTTGCTTCCCAAATAACAGAATTCATCCACCTCTTGAAAGCAAAAAATTACAAAATGCAAAACTATGAAATAGCTTAAATGGAATGTGCTATGATCAAGCACCTTATTCAAAGAACATCACTGAAATACTTTCAGGCCATCATTGGCAATAGACTCGCCAGTAAGCAACCTACATTTCAGCGGCAGAGCTAGCTCCATTTTGTGTCACACTATTTGCCATGTGGTGAATACTTTTGTTATGCCGCCCTCGGTGGCGGCAGGGTTAAGTCGTCACCAGCCAAACATGAGTCCCGCCTGGGTAAGTTTCCTCTATCCAGGGCATGTTTATTCATATACGTTTAATTATTAAATTTGTTGAATAAAAGAATTGGAATAAAATTTTTAAAAATAAAAAAATTCTTTATACGTAAATGATACATATTATTTTTTTTTTTTTTGGCCGTATTTTAAGACGTTCCTAGAGGAACGACTCTTCCTGTATGACGCGTTACTAGGGGGAAGAGTCGTATGAAGAAGAGAGTGCTAGTAGATCCAGATGTAGTAATGTACAGTTAGAGCCAGAAAATGGTTTTGGAAGTTTCATCAGGAGAGGATGTGCATAGATAGGGGTGCCAAAATCCCAGAACTGAAATCAAGCACACATTCGAAACATTCACAGTAAGGGCAAAGGAATTATCATCAATGATGGAAATTAATCCACACATTAATTCTGTCTGCTAAGGAGTGCCATGCATGAAGAAAATTAAAGATTGAATAGTAAAATAACTTTTTAACTAAAATATTAAACAAAAATTACTAAATGTACACAATAGAGTAGTTTCCTTCATCAAAGAAAACGAAAGGCATAGATTGTGATTCATTACCCACCATTATTGTACTCAAAATATACAAATTATTTTGTTTTAGGATTCCCAGTTTATACGAAAATTAATGGTCAATTTTAACCTCATTTGAAAAAGGCCAGATTGGCGACCATGGGATTCCACTCCACATGACGTCACAGGGACCTAGTTTCTACACGAGAGGATAGGAGTTTTACATCGTCTGAGATTACCAATGCATGCATAAGTCACAGAGCTCAGGGAAACATCTCTTAATAATTACTTATTAAAATTGCCTACGGCCGGAAAGTTTTCTCCATTTGATAGGTCATTAATAATCCTTATTTAAGCCAAGTGCTACCTGCTAGCAGGGTACTCTACTCTGCTACCTGCTAGCAGCCTGCATAATAGCAGCGTTCATAGCCTCGCACCAAGGTGGCAGTGGCAGCCTGAACCAGAATGATGTCACATGGGCTTTTCCTAGCAATCATACTTGGCCATCGCATATTCGCACGCTTGAAAATTTTCATTTAATCGAGAAAAATAGATATCGTCATTTAAAAATCTAAAACCATGAAATACCTACTCCAGGAGTAATAATCTTTCAATGTAGGTAATAAAAATAAATTGGAAACCACCCTATTGTGTCGCTACATTTAAGATACAGTTTACACCGAGCTTTACAATATTTCTCTAAGCATTGAACAGAAGAAAGGAAACTTGCTCTGAAATCGGTGACATATGGCATATGGAGGGGGGGTCATCGAGAGGGGATTCACTTACAATCACAATGGAGTCGTTCACTCAGAAGCTAAATCTCTATTCATTATGTAATTCGCAAGGTGGAAGGGAGAGTTGAGTAACCAAGAAAAATAATTCGGGGAAGCGGGAAAGTTGCCCACTTTCCATGAGTTGGTGATGTTGTAGAATAGGTACTTTTGTAGACGTAGCGAAGGTGATAGTATACACGCAGAAACGATTCAATATCTGTATTTTTATTGCTCGGTATTGGCGATACACAGAGACAAGCGTTCAGGTGCAGCATTGACAGGCGCAGCAGGCGGTGTATCGATGACTAATGCAAGACCGCCACAATGTCATTAGAGTTCAGGTTCATTCAGCCTATCAGGATTAACCATTTGGGAAATTTCTTGAAGCTGATCAATTCTTTGCACCCCAACATCAAATTCAGGATGGAATAACCAGAGGGACATTTATTAAATTTTCTGGACCTTAATATTTCAATCACAAACAGGAAACACAAGTTCACTAGTTATCGTAAACGCATGTGCACCGATCAGGTCATCCACTCATCCTCTAAACATTCCATTAATCAAAAATTAGCAGCCTTTCACTGCATGCTGCACAGAGCATTAGCCGTACCATTAGAGCCAACAGCTTTCATGTCAGAAATAATCACAATTAAAAAATTGCAGTCGCCAACGGTTACGCTGAAAAATTAATCGACGATTTACTGGCAGGCCAAAGGAAAAAAATTTTAATTAAGGATTTTTACTCCTCAATCACAAATGACAAAGGATCGTGGCGACGCCTGAAGTATGTAGGACAACCCTCTGTTAAAATAGGAAATTTTCTCAAAGAAATGAACATTCATCCGGCTTACTACAATAACAGGAATCTAAAAAGCTTGCTTCCACCCATCAAAGACTCCATTAACCCAGCCCTCCATAGTGGGGTTTACCAACTAAAATGCAGTGATTGTGATGCCAAATACGTGGGACAAACGGGGAGGAACCTAGCCATTAGAGGCGAAGAACACAGACGAGACTACATCAAGAAAACGGGGATGTACCAGTTTGCCTCCCACCTCCTTGAAGAAGGATACCAGGCGGATTTCACCCTGGAGTTGCTGCACCGTGTGAAGAAAGGGTCAAAAATGGACATCAGGGAGCAACTGTAAATTTTAAGAATAGTCAAGAAGAAAGAGCCCATCACTAATGACCACCTTTTCCCATTCCACTCCCCCCTCCTGGACATCCCAATTTTGCACCCGAAAAATCCCCATGACGCTAACCCACGCCACCTTCCCTAAGTACGCTTCCTTTCCCTTTCCTCTCCCCCCCCCCCCCTCCTACGCGAAGCGCAACAATTTAGCGCTCTACAGACATCTCCTCTCCACCCCTTCCACTCTTCCCCCCTTTTTGGTATATAACCCACAACGACGCTACTTGTACTGCTAGTCCTATGAATATGATACAGTGTATCGAAACTAGTCAGGAAAATAAAGTTCCAAATTGTACAAACAGCAAAGTTTTTCATTCACAAATCAGTTAACCATTCAGTGAGAGAAGGAATGGCTTACAACAGGGTAAACACCTACTAACCATGTGAAGCCCATGGACAAGGCTGTAATATATGTAACTGATAAGCAAAGACACACTTGGCATAAGTTCATGACATTATCAACTCATATGCAAACGGTTAGGGCCATTGATTTTTCATTGAGAAAAGCTCAATAAGTGGGCAAAAAATTGAAAAACATACCTACCATACCCAGAAAAATGCAATAAAACTTACATACTTGACACCATAGATGTTATACTTAAAAGCCCAACAAAACCTAACAACACATTAGAGAAGTAAAACTGTTGCTGCCTTGACAAAAGAAACCTCACCAAAACCCCAAGAATTTTGATAAAAATTAATATTGAAAGCATGCTCATTAATATGACTGCTCATTAACACCTTAACTGTCATTGAATATTATGCAATCAATAGGGTGGTTTCCTATTATTTTTTTATTGCCTAAATCGAAAGATTATTACTCCTAGAGTACGTATTTCACGCTTTTAGATTTTTAAATGACGATATCTATTTTTCGCGATTAAATGAAAAGTGAAAAATTTCAAGCGCGCGAAAACGCGACGCGTAAGTAGGAATGATGGGAAAAAGTCCGTGCGACGCATTTCTGGTTCCCCCTCCCGCCTTGTGAGGTGACCTTGATCGAGGCTCCGAGCGCTGATAGGACGCAGGATGCTAGCGGGTAGCTGAGTACCGTGCTGGCTGGTAGCGCTTGGCTTAAAAAAGGTTAATTACTACATTATCAAATGAAGAAAACTTTCCGACCTTAGCCAGTTTTAATAGGTGATTATTAAGACGTTTCCCTGAGCTCTGTGCCTCATGCATGCATTGGTAACCTCAGACGATGTATAACTCCTATCCTCTCGTGTAGAAACTAGGTCCCTGTGACGTAACGTGGAGTGGAATCGCACGGGCGCCAATCTGGCCTTTTTCAAATGAGGATAAAATTTGACCCTTGCCATTCGTCCAAACCGGTATTTCTAAAACCAAATAATTTGTGTATTATGAATACACTAATGGTGGGTATCGAATCGCAATCAATGCCTTTCGTTTTCTTTGATGAAGAAAACTACCCTATTCTTTTACACATATTACCACACATCAATACAAGCAAATTGCAGCCAACGACAAACAGGCGTGGAGGAAAAGATCATCACTAAGATTCTATGATATGTTAGAAATTTAAGAGGGAAGGAGTAGATAAATGCACGAACCTTGAGTTTCATAATGAGTTTAGCCATCATACGAGATGCATCAGGTAAAGTTCGAGGCTTGATTCGTCTCATCCCCACACATTCTTCTTTGTGTTCCTTCCATGCTTTAGCTTGACAATTTTTCCCGCAATAATGCACAAACTGACACCCTGAGCATTTGAAAACTTTACCACTGGAATAAAAAATAGGTATTTGGAATGAGCACATGTTGAGAAATTATGAACACTTGTTGGTTCTAATTAGATACAGGTCTAATATATGAATATTAAAATATTCATGCTCTCAAATAATGTTATGCAATATGTATATTATTTGAAGTAAGATATTATGACTTTCCGGCCTATGTTCCTATGGTTCCAGCGGAAGCTATACACGGCTTCCACTAGATTAATTGCGGCATGACTGCCCCTAAGCTCTAAGGACGAAACCTTTAACATCAAAATTTCAGCAGCAATGCAGCCCAGTGGATGCCTTGTATAACCTTCACTGATAATTTAAATTACTAGATACCCATGTTCTCAGTATCAACAATCTGTATGAGTATCATTACCACTTGCAAAATAACTTATTTTATACATTTTCAGACATCAAGGGAATAGTAGATGATGAAAATGCCTTACAAAAATTTGACCAGACACAGGTCACTAGAGTTCTCTCTAAGGGGCATTTTCTGGGTTGCATCCATGTTCCACATGGTAAGTCCCATCCCGGAGTCGCCCTTTCCTTACATAGTCACACAATATTTAACGGCAGCCGTGAGATGAGATTGTCAATAGAAGATTTTTCCAACCAGATTAATGGTTTGATTTATAATTTTTTTTTAGCCCAGCAGACACTGCCAGGGCATGTTAGAAAATTCATATTTTTGGCGAACATATTCATTCACATCACAAGTCCTATTTTTTGGCCTTCAATCTGCTCCAGGATTTGTCTCAAGATCCCAGCATCTTTAGAAACCCTGCAGCAGTTAATATAAATGTGTTGCTATCCTTATAAAAGGATTACACTCCCCAGATAGCAATGCAAGCTGGAATCAAGCTTGACTGATCAAGGCTGCAAGCTTGCAGCAACCTGGAAAAAACAAGCCTGTTAGCTTGAATCAAGCTAACTAGTCTCCACCAGTCAAGGTTGTTGCAAGCTTGAAAAAACAAGCCTGAATCAAGGGTATGACACCTTCCCACATAGCAATGCAAGCTGGTAATAAAAGGTGGTATAACACTGTGTGCTCTTGCTAGCCACAGGTGAGTGATTTAGTGTTATATATGAGTGGTGAGTTGTAAGTGAGTTTTGTGAGTGACTGAGCTTTCTGACCAGAAAATATTTCAACCTTGACACGACAAGGGAAAATCAAGTTTGGCAGCTTGACATAGGCTGGACTCAGGCTTGAAAAATTCAACCTTGACATGGCAAGGAAAAATCAAGCTTGACATAAGCTAACATGCTATGTGGGTCCATTTCTCTTCTCTTCTGGTGGGCCTCCTCAAGCAGGACCACAACTGTGGCAAATTGTGGTGATGCACCACCAACAAGAATATGACAAGTGTATGGTGTCTCATTTTAACACTTTTATCTTAAGAGTGATTGGCAGCAATATTTTCATACCCGTATCAATGTTTAAAAATGTGATTTTTCATTCATTTGATCAATATCCTGCTATAAATATTCTACACAAAGTATTACCTCAAAAACTAGTAATTACCTCAAAATTTCACCGCTAGCCTTAAATCAAAATAATCATTTAAATCCCATTAGAGGATCTTTAATTTACGAGAGAACAATCAGTATAGTTATATGCTGTCGAAGAAAAAAGATATATTGCCGACCTACCATGCACCTGTTTTATTAACACTTCTTACAAATATTTTTTAACTCCCGCACAGGCTAAAAATATTTCCACAAACAAAAATAAGAATGAGTAAAAACATTAAAAATCGTTTAGAGTAAAAAATTGTAAGGTAGGAATTTCAATGCTTCAAGTCTTGTTCATAAAAAGGACACAAAGTAGGAGAGGGATACGTGGTAAAAATGCACTTTAATTGAGCAGAGTAGAAGGGGATAGGTAATAAAAATGCACATTAATTGAGGAAGTTTTGATAATTATAAATTAGGGTTGGGATCACTAATTATTAATATAAACAAAGTGGAATTAAAGTAATTCAGGAACAAACCTTTTCAAACAACTGTCACAGTGCTTCCCTTGAAACTTTGAATTTAAAATGTAAACAAATGGTTTAGCAACCATTAACGTAGACCCCTTTTTAACTGGAGAGACTGGAGTCTTCAGATTGGTTTTCATTGTGGAAGAAAGAGCGCACACTTACTCACGTCTTCCTTGCCCCTCCGCCGACTACTTTCCGATGGCAGAGTTATTTTTGAAACTAGCCGGTTTAGCCAGAATGGCATTGTGACGTAAAGAATGCTCAGGTGAATTATTTTTTAATTCACAAGACTGTACCCAACGTTATTACAAACTTGTGTTTCAATCATTCGCAGGAAAGTACAATATTTCGATACAAGCAGATACATTCAACTCTTATGCTATTGTCTCTCATTTCCCTTCATCCTCAGCAGAAATATTGGAACCACATAAATTCTCACAAAATAATTAGCAGAAGGGAATGAAGCGACGATTTGTTTTCATGGATCGCCATATCGTTAGGCATTTGTTCACAAATATTGCAGTTCTGCAACAGAGAGGGAGAAAAGACAGTGCTGCCGTGAACCTAAAATGGATATTGTTCAAAGGTTGAGTGATATTTATAAAAATATTGGAAATATATTTTTTGGAAAATGGGTCGAGAAGACGGCGATCACTCTAACAGATTATCAGGTAATGAAAACTAGCGCTGGATCAGCTGATTTTTATTTACGTTTGCTTTCTTAAAAGTGGGCCTTTCCTCTCTTATTTCGCAAGAATTTTCTTACTTGCTAGTGAACTCTCGGTGTCCTTAAATATTGAAGCTATGCATGTAAATGGCCCTAGTGGTTCATAAATGAGGGCATCCCTAGAATATAACATGGTGTACAGTTTTTTTCATGATGTTGTTATTTACTATTGAAAAACCAACATTCTCATTGCTTGGTCATGTCTACTCATATTCTTTAGATTGCTGTAATCACTGCGATTGTATCTCTAGTCATCATAGCTGCCTGCTGCTTATTAGTCAGAAACTGGAAAAACAAAGGTTGGTAATGAATGTAAACAATGCCCTTGTTTAACGATTTTTTTCGGTCAGTTCACATTGTAAATAATCGCAAAATAGAGTTTCTTCCAGAGGTGAAAGAGTTCGTGGGGGTTGGGTCTACCAGACCACGGTTCCGCAAAAGAGATAAAGTTTTATTCTACGGGAGGAAAATGTTGAGAAAGGTAATAAAAAAAGAACTTCCGTCGTAGTAAATTTTTGTTTATTTTGCTCATGCAAACATTATTTTTCAAAGGTCAAATCAATTTCTGGCCAAGTACGAGGTGGGCAAGGGAAAAAGAGGAAGCTCGTAATGAAATTCGCGAGGAAACTATTGCAATTGAAGAAAGAAAGCACCCCAGTTCAATTACAGGTGAGTAAATTCTATTTTATCTAGATAGCTCTATAGTTATAATGAGGTGGCAAGCGTCGACCTCATTTGCGTCCTCATAATTTGAAGCCCCTGGAATTAACTGATTTTAGATCTCTCATTTGTGGTATAACTCCCTCTTCCTCTACCTTATACTCACATTTTTTAAACACATTAAGTTTTTTCAACTCGTGGTGTTTGTTTGGTTTGGTGATATGGAAGGATGTCAAGGACAAGGAAAATGACTGCCAAATTTACTCTTTATTATAGTATTGATAGAAGAGCAAAAGCTTATATGGTAAATCAGGAATGGTTTTACCCGTAATCTGAGCTTACGTGATTTGGTAAAGGGATGTCTTGTATTTTTTAGTCAAATATGCAAACTTAATTAGCGTAACAGGCTTCAATTACCACTAGTAGGGAAGGCTGTAGCTATAAAAAAATTCTGGGGAAGAGGTATCTAACGGTGTAATATTCATTTGAAGAGAGATCATAAGTCTTGAGCATTTTCGAAGGGGCCGCCAGACCCATACTCCTTCACTATTAGAATTGGCCTTGTTATTGGGTCTTATAACTTCTATGGTACATTTTAAATTTATTTGGTGGTCATATTTTTACAGCAATATGAGGGATGTCTAGAAAGTAACAGATGTTTTGAAATGAAAAATAAGCCAAGTAAAAATAACAATTTTTATTAAGTACATTTTGAAATCTATTTTTCTACATTATCGCCATTAAAATTAAAGCATTTATCATAACATGGTACAGTTTTCTCAATACTGTCTCTGTAAAAATCTGTCACCTGCGAGTTCAACCACTGGTTTGCCGTGGCATGCAGTTCAGCGTGAGTATCACATTGTTGTGTAGGGAGCCATGTCTTTGTCGCTGGGAACAGGTGGTAGTCGCTCGGTGCCTAATCTGAGCTGTACGGTGTCTACCGTCCAGATGGTGGAAAACTTGCCATCCAAAGCCATCCAAGAGCTTGTAATATTCACTTTGTATATTTTGAATCAAATAAGCACAAATTACAAACACGCTTGTCAAGGAAAAGTACTCGCAAAGGAAATAGGGATCTACTGCCTGTAGTGTTATTTCACAAATCATGTTAACACAAATTTTATTCACAATTACCGTGGGCTATTGGACACAAAGAAAATGGAGTGTGACGACTCGTACCTAACTTAATAAATCCAATTACACTCACATTATGAACACAATTAATACGTACTTTGGGCGAAACATCGGGAGTGACTATGCGCACAACCTAACAACTCTATTCATATTACAATACTCCCCATCTTGTTTGTTTTGCATCAACAACCACAATTGTTTTCCATTATCAAGTTAATCTCATTGTTCCTTCCTGTCATCTACAAAAATTATTACAAGCTCTTTGGTACAATTGGCCTTGTGTGGACGAGTGTTGTCATGGGTGAACAAAAATTTCTTGTTCAGTTTTCCATGGCGCTTGTTTTGTATTGTGTGTTTAAAATTTCTGAGTGTTTTGCCATACCTCTTAGGGGGGGATCGGTTTGGTGTGGTGGCTAGAGTGTTGGCTTCCTACCTGGTGGGCTCGGGTTCAAATCCCGGCAGTGGCAGAGAATTTTCAGAGACTGCCCGATCCCTGCTTGAGTGTTGTGTGGAGGACATTTCACGCTCAATACTCCGTCCGTCGGATGGGACGTGAAGTCGTGGTCCCCTAGGCGCCTTTCGTTAAGAGCAGGCTAACGCTGACGCCGGGTTTCTCTCCACCCTTCCTTCCACACCCTTCCCTCATGGTGCAAGTGACCTCAGCTGTCGGTCGCCTCCTCCAAATACGATACGATACCTCTTAGGGTTGGTTGTTCAGCCAATCTGGCGATAAATTTCAATTGGTTTGTGATTTTTTGCCAGCAAAAACCTTATCATAGCTCGCACTTTACAACTGGCAGGATTTTCAATTGTAGCAATAATTTTGACACCTTACTGTTAGTGGCGTAGCCAGGGGGGGTCTGGAGGGTCCGGACTGTAGGAGTGTGTGATTTTTATTGTTTATGTTTCATTATATGGTCCACATTAATGGGTGCTTTCCAATCACCTTGCGCAGATTAGCTCACATCGCAGCAGATTGAAACACACTAGCGCAGACGAACAATGGGGCAGGATGTGTTCCCATCTGTTTAGCGCAGATGACGTCACACCTGTGATTGGAACACGATCTGAGCTAAACAGTTTAAAACAGATCAGTGCAGATACGCGATTGGAAAGCACCCAATATTGTCAGTAGTCTGTTTGGTTTACCATTGTTGTCTTTGTTTGTTGCTACCAATGCCTGGGTTTGTGCATTATAAGTAAAGTGAGTAAAAAGAAAGACATTCGAGTGGTTTACCATTTGATTTGATTTGATTTGGTTTACCATTGTTGTCTTTGTTTGTTGCTACCAATGCCTGGTTTTGTGCATTATAAGTAAAGTAAGTGAAAAGAAAGACGTTCGAGTTGCTTTCATACACTCTGCTATCTGTGTGATTAACTAAGAAGGAAGATATTAGTTAATAATTGCACAACCCCCCAAAATATAAAAGAGAAATTATTTTCCTCCATCAAAGAAACAAAATATTGAAAAATCATGAATTTACCAAATATTTATTTAACAAATGAAGTTTTTTCAATTATGAAAAGTGCTAAAAATTAGTTTAAAACCCTCTGCTCAGTACCCTGTTTTTCACAAACTTTTCCCCTGCTTTTGGACCCCCTCCCCACCGAACGAAATTCTTGGCTACGCCACTGCTCACTGTACACAAAGTACGATCAGCACAATGTGAAAGCTACCACGGAGTGTATGGAGTGTTGAAACACTATGACAACAGGGTAGTGGTGCTACTCCCGCCCACTGCCGTGCCATGCCAAAATGTCTCTGATACTTTCTGGACAGCTCTCGTAGATTGACACTTTTGGATAAATCTATATGCATAATTGTCTGCAGGTGAAAGCTATGTGGTAAAAAAAGCAAGAATGACTGTCGACTTTTCGGACCAAGTATGGAGGTTAAGTGCAGATTTGGGATAGGAGTGGAGCCAGAGGATGACCTCCTCAAATCTAAAGTTCCATCTACCCCTGGCAAAAGTTTATTGTTAAAATTATTTGCAGCTACATAATTTGCTATACAGTTTGAAATCAGTCCAGCATTGTTGTATTCACTCAATGAGAAAACTAATTCAGTCAGTATCACCCATTTTATCATGATGAAGAGGGATTTTGGGTTAGTAAGTACTCAAACGGCACTCAATCTATCTGTTCAGAAAATGTAATATGAGAAATCTGTTCTTTCAATTTAATCTGGGCTTTCAGCTTTTTTGATTCTGTAGGGATACCAAGAAATGCTCATTAAAAATGGCCCTTAGCGCAGGGTAACAGGTTTTAGGTTTTTATTTCTGTGTTTTTTCTCATATAAAAATGGGAAAAAATCAGAATGATAAGCAGCAAATGTGTTCATTTTTTTCCTTTGAAATTGAAGGAACAGCGATTTTTGAAATATTTATGCACTTGCCTAAATTTTATCTAAGGACATCATGTTTAAAAATAAAAAATATTAGATTTGTCTTTCAAGATTTTATTTTTATTTTTTTAATTGCTTGTACATATATCTCAAGTTGCAATAAAACCGTTTGACCTTCAATTGGTCCTTGACTGGTCGTGTGGCTACGTAAACGGCTAACAATTTGTAGAAAAGAATTTTTTTCTCTACATGTGGTAGAAATCTAGTTCTGAATGGCTTGGGGTCATATTACATTGTCGTATCCTGCTATGCCCTTAGCAATTATGTTTGATTCACCTGTATCAATCAATTTCTCTCATAATTACTCCTTGGCTAGCATTATGATATTTATGCTTCTTAATTCACTAGATTTAATTAATAGTCTAGTAGCTTTTTTGCAATTGATCAAACACAGTTTTTTAACCATCAGATATTCCTGTAATTGTATTCTTTGGCATCCTTTGCTCAACAATCTGTAAATTTTCATTGTTTTTTTTTTTTCAGGTGTTGGAACCCCCTGATGAATATTTGCAGGAAGATACCACTGGAAAAGATGATAATAGAGTGCCACCGGATGCTTTATATATGCTGCAAAGCATCAGGTAATAATAAATGAATATTTTTTGAATTAAGGGAAATAACCTTGGATTAGCTGCCAACAAACCATTGTGTAGTCATACACTGACGAAGAAGATACTTGGGTAGATTAGAAAGTGAACTCCTGGCTCGAACTTGGGAAATTACGGTTTGATTCCTAGCCAATGCAGCTGATCTGTATTATTTGAGTTTTTTTAAGCTTTTTTCAGAGAATATAAGCCCATGATTCACTGCAATATTATCTTGAAGATTTTCTTCGTCTAAGGGCCTTCCAGGAAAAATAATCTTGCTCCACTTTTTCCTTTGACTTCATTACCATTACAGATTACTTAGGTTATATATTCAGTTGGATTAATAGATGTGGTTGGGAATACTCCATATGTTAGGGTATAATATCTGAAAGTGGATATGAATCGCTTGTTGTCTTCTTTGTAAAATTCTTTTCCTTAAACATTCTTAACTTTTCTGATACGAATGAATCGATCATGAAAACATGAGGCTGGCAAAAAAAGCCAATTCCACTAAGTAATTGTTTTTAACATAAATAATGTCCATGATGTTGTGGAATTGGCTACTTTTTTTATTTCTTAATGATGGTGCTATTATTTTTTCCATACTATAGTAATGCCTGAGTTTTAATGCTAGAGAAAATCCTACTTGCGAACTGGCTTTCAAAAATCTAAAACCTCAGTGATAACAAGCGTCTATTCAGCCAATCACTTTGGAAACAGAGAAGCTTATTTTGTTTGAGGCAACCTGTATATTCTAATGATAATGTTTTTATTTCAATAATCTACATTCTGCCTTTAGTTGTTTATGTACTTTCGTTTTCATCTACTAATACTTAATATGAATTATTATTAAATTTTATCTCAGGGTATTTGGCCATTTTGAAAAACCAGTTTTTCTGCGTCTTTGTAAGCATACAGAAATTATGCAAGTACCTGCTGGTTCCTACCTTTTTCGAATTGGTAAGTAACTAATCCTTATCCTTGATGAATTATTCTATGCATAGTTCCATACAATTTTTTTTGTGGCAGGCACCAAAATGCTATGATGTTGTTCCAGCTTCAAGCTTGTCGTAATTGCATGCTAAATTTCAGTGGTGTAATCCACACTGTTTGTGCTTATGACTATGTCCTATATTTATCTCAAAAATCACTTCAAAGCAGTCTTTCTTTTGCTGTTGTAACGTTTTTTTTAATGTATAACAAGTTTTATAAATTTAAAACTCGGGAGCAAAAACACATCCGCACGTCTTGACTATTACAATACGACTCCCTTTCTTTGCCATTCACAACAATCTCCGTCTCCTTTACACTCCATCCCGAGCCGTACACAACAATTGCCTCCCTCCACCTCGATAGTTAACCCTTTCGCACCGGACTTTGGTTCTGGGAAATTCTTCCTCAATACGAGTCTCTTGAAAGTTTTCTTTACTCCCTTGTACGAAGCGTTTTCGCGTCAACTGAAGGCAGTGGTTCCCTCCCTAACAATTTTTAGACCCAACTCAGAGGGCGCCGATCCCTTTCCTCGGCCTCTGTCCCAGACCCTAGAAGGATTAAAAGCCCCTTCCTAGCACGAGTTCGCGGTCAACTGGCTAAAATGTTAATGCAAAATATATGAAAATATTTGCTGCTCACACCGATTTTTTTACATTAAAAATGAATTTTGTGTTTTTTTCTGAGCGTGCAGAAATTTTAAACGAAGTTCTAACGTTGATTTAGATGGATTTAATGTATTTACTAGTTGTTCTATAATTCCGTTGAGATTAACGTTAGAATTTTGTTTGAAATTTCCATGTGGTCAGCAAAAAAAGATGAATTCATTTCTAGCATTGAATTTCAAAAGTAAGCAACAAATATTTTTTTTGGAAAACATACTGCAAATAACAGTTGTTGACCACGTGAAGAGGATAGGAAAGGGCCGACCTGAGCGGCCGAAGATGGGACTGGGCTTGTGCTAAGGCGGGTCGTGAGGGGCGACCGCGTCCGTGGGTCTATTGTGTCCGCGATGGTCACTTTTTTTTACCTGTGCCGCACAGGCGCGGCATTCGTTGGTTAGGGTAAGAACATTCAGGACGCACTGGTGTGGCATTCGTTGTTTAGGGAAGAAAATACTCGCCGCACAGGTGAGGCATTCGGCTCGAAAGGGTTAATTTAATTTATATGTTTAAACAAATAACATGGCAGTTTGTTTACATTGTTGACTGTTTGTTACGTGAATTTTTTTACCTGATTTTTTTGTTATTCTGAGTGTATTAATTTTGTGTATTTTAAATGTTTTCTTATCAGGTGATCAGGATGAGAATGTTTATGTTGTGCAGAGTGGTCGTGTAAATGTATACATAACAGGGGCAGATGGCTCAAGTCTTTCTTTGAAATGTGTGAAGACAGGGGAATCTGTTATCTCTCTACTTTCATTTATGGACGTCCTCACTGTAAGTACATGATGTATATGTAATATTGCTATCTCCACTTTCAAATTGAGGCTGGATGTAAGTTTCCTTATGTGTTGATAATTTTTTTTTTTAATCATGGTTGGTTGGCAGCTTTTGTATTTTTTATTCTTTCTCAATTCTGTTGGCAAAGGTTACCACAATTTACGTTAATATTTATAACTATTATGAGCCCACATTATAAATGCCTTTGTCAAAATGCTAAGATTAAACGGACCCAAAAGATATAATTATTGAAATATTATTTAAGTAATGATAAAAATGCAAAAGGGGGTGAAAATATGGCTTAAGCCAACACAACCAAACACAATCTTGAATACATGTAATGGTTTCCCTATTTGGGGGAAAATTTCACTAAAAACCTTGCTCTCACCTCCCTAATTTTTCTTTTTGGTCATATGAACTCAAGTATGTGCATTAATTGTGGTATATTGTATTGAAATTGACATTTAATGGTAAAAATGAAAAATTGGTTAATGGGGGTGGTGATGGGGGTAATTGGTAATAAGATTGGTCTAAGGCAGGGGTCTCCAATTTACTAGGCCACGAGGGCCACATTCCATGTTCCGAATCGCCCCGCGGGCCGGATAGCAAATTTGCTGATTACTGAAGTATACTATATTCAATACATGAAACGAGTGCGCGGGCCGGATGAAAACCCTCCACAGGCCGTATTTTGGAGACCCCTGGTCTAAGGTGATGGGCTTAGAGTTTTATATGCATGCATTAGTGAAGCCTGAAATCGACCAAAACTATCTTGAAATGCAATACATCAGCTTTTTTTATATCTTGGGAGTTTCCATTGTTAAGTTATAATTTTAATGATCATGGCTCAGTCAAACCTACTAAGAGTAAAATCATATGTAATGAGGTAAAAGTTGCTCCCTATCAAAAGAGGCTCTTTGACTGTTTGGAAGAATAAGATTGGTAATTAGCACAAGGCAAATCAAGTTGGCCTGATTTTGCAGCATAGACAGAAGTGGTAGTGTGATTCTCTGAGAAATGATTGAGAAACATGAACTTATATAATGCCAAATATGTTTAAAACAGGCCATCCTTATGTAAGTATTGGCAACATGAGGGACTGTATAAAAGGGTAAAATGTCACGCCGCCATCTAGCTCATTGATGAGAGGCGATCACTGAGTGTGGCTAAATTGCCTAATTTGATCGGGAAAGGCTTTTACCTCAAAGTGTACAGTTCTCTGCAAATTTCTTCCCAGTTGCTGTAAATACTGACCATACTCCTTACAGAAAGTTGTACCTGCAGATTAATAATTAATAATTGTTCATTTTTATTCAATTATCTGTGAGCATCAATTGAGTTTGGGGAAACAATCTTGCAGAAGATTCTTTATTCTCAACTTTTATTTTTTAAATATTACTTCTTGGACGACCAGGGTTAACAGACTGTTTTGTCCCTAGCCCGTCAATTTCTATTGAAAATGATAAGAATCAAAATAAATACTTTGCAAAAAGAAATTGAGAATCTATCACTGCCATTGTACTGTTGATGAGTTATTGATCAACATTCAGGGCTAATTTTCTGTTAGGATCTTGCATTTTAAAACATAGATAGAATTCTGACGCTGATTATTTCTATGCATGCATGTATGATTATCATTGTTTTCTTAGGCTTCTTTAATGAAATCACTACTTCCACTTCCTATCATTGTACGACATAGGAAGCTCAACTCCTCACAACTTCGATGTTACTTCTATCATGTCACATCACTTCATTTTTCCAGAATATTTGCTGTCATGTAACAAAATTTTAGACAGCCTAAATTCCAACTCATAATCATGATTATCCATGGATAAGACATGATTCATATTGTAGACATATTTGGCTGGCAAATGTTTCCTTGAGAAAAATATAGTCTCTTGACTTTGATTCCTCTTGAATAGCTTTTTCGAGGGGTCTTGTCAGCCAAAATTGTCTCACAAGGGATGTCTCTCTAGTGTCACCACCAGATCTCGTTCAAATTTTGTAGGTGATAGAAAATAAATAGCCATGAGGTGTAGTTTTTCTTTCAGCTGCCTGAGCTAAATACGTATTGAGTTATTAACAATAGAAACTAACAGGAAAATGCCTAAATGTAAGCAACCAAATGTCTATACACCGCTCTTCACTGTAGCAACAGGGTAGAAGGGGCTATATTTTGTGATGTGGATCACATAAATTTAGGCGTTTTCCTGTTACTCTGTGTCGCTAATATCTTGAAAAGTATTGAGCTTAGGTGGCTGAAAAAAAACTAAACCTAATGACTATCCATTTCCTATCATCTAGCAAAATTTGAACGAGATCGGATTGTTACACTTGAGGGACTTTCCCTGTCAATCTAACAAAAACAGTTATTTCAGGCTAATCGGATGCATCACATATCCTTTAATGCTTTCATTTGTTCCTATTCATTTCCTGAGAGAGTTTATTTAATAATCACTGTGAGGCTCATGGGATTGTGATCCAATGGAAAGAAAGCTCTTAAGTGCAAAAATTGTATAAGGATTTGATGGTCTCCTATCAAATATACTGTGGGAAAACTCTCGGGATCATCAGTAATTAGAATTCTGACGACGTTTTGACACCCAACTCTGCTATCAGGGCTCAAATTACTGCAATGTAGATCAAAATGACTGGGAAAATTAATTTTTACATTACGAATTTCAATCTTAAAGAAGAAAATTAATGGTTTCCTCATTTTTGTGATGAATGGGCTTCCATGTTAAGTTATCATGTTTATGGTTGAATAGATGCACAGTCACTTCCAAAAGTCGGTCCACATACCCGGCACAGCCATATCTGTTATTCTCAGAAGTTGACCTTAGTGTATTGCTTATGCTTTCCTTGTCCAGTGGGGGTCGATTTGACTTGATCGAGTTATGCAAATGGTGCAGCTTGGCTTCTTAAACCCTTGCCTAAAGCCCGAAGCACGATTTCAGAGGTAGGAAGGCCCTGTGAACCCTCTCCCCTCCCAAGAGCCAAACAATTCCACCATCAAAGAAAGCAGAGAAGAATTTTTTCCGCAAGAGGTAGGAAAATCTGGGTCATTTGGTAAACTTATACAGCATATATAGTACAAATAAAATTTTTTGAGCATAATACTCTGATATTTACTTACTCTGATGTTGTCGTGTCGTCACCTTTAACATCCATACTTGCATTCATCAGTGTTGGCGGAAAAGATTTTTAGTGATCTTTCGTTGTTTACAAGTGAAATAGCAGTTACTTTCCAAGTTTAAGTTTCTTTGGAATACGAGTGGTGCCTAAATGTTGAACACCGCATCTTATTCCCATTCTGTAAATAGAAAATAAGTATCTTCTATTTACAGTAGTTTAATATTTTAACCGGAAAAACTAACTGGTAAGGCCATTGTTTTATGAGAGAAGATAATTTTTGCATTATATTTTTCAGATGTGGAATTACATTGCCTAGAATTGCTTTTAAGATAAATATAATTTTTCACTGAAGAAATAGCAACATATTTATGGGTAGGCAGGCTTTTAGACCACAATGTGTCTTAGGAAGTGTTGTCCTTTTCTATCTGGGGAATACTGGTACATTAGCATTGTTCAGTGTTTTTAAAGAAAAATAGTGCAAGCAACATCAGCCTGGCATTATGATTGAGTCAACCATTTATGGTGGTCTTGGAAAAAATAATTTATCTATCCTTCTGAAATGAAAAAGGGAGTATATTAGATTATTATTAAAGGTATCCTGATAATGTTGGATTACATGGAAGATTATATACTGTGACAAACGGGTTCGCATCTGTGGTAAAGTGGACCAGGAAACACCTCAGAGCGGGGGAGACATGAAAACGAGTAAATTTTGGGAAGCGAAATGAACGGGACAATTGGAAGGGGAGGTTGAGGGTAAAGAGACCACCCGTATTCATGGGTTGCGAACACAAGAAATGCGTTTATTCACAAAAGAACGTGATAATTAAAGTTAACACACAAAATATGGGGAGTAGCACTTGAAATGATGTTAGTAGGGCCGGATTGACATGGATCGGATACAAAATACAAAGAAACCAAAAATCAACTTGATAACATCAAACTAAGTTTAAAATGAACCGCGTTTAAATCTTCCTGCAGGGTTTAAAAGTCCACTGCTACACATTAGAAATTCAGGGTTCACTTATTGTTCCAGTGCAACTTGAAGCAGGGGGGAAAAAGGGCGGGATAGGAGAGAAAAACGTTCTCGACACTGCTTTGACTGGGGAAAGTGGTGAGGGCACGGTTTTTTACTGCACCGTGTTTGGGAACACGAAGTCACACGAGGGGATGGCGAGACCAAGGAGACTTCTCTTGAGCTCGTGATGGTTCCTTGTTGCGTGTTCCAGGCCGTTGACTTGAGAGTTGCTAAGGTGCTTTCTCTCTCTCTCCGATGGCTCAATGCTCAACTCACTCGAGCCAAAGCAAGCCGTAGCTGCCTCGGGAGTCTGCCGATCGTTTCTCTCTCTCTCACTCTGAATGCCTCGTGGCTCAATCTCCTCATGCACACCTCGTGAGAGGGGAAGGGAGGGGAGGGCAGTGGTTTTCTCTCACGCGCTCTGTCGGGCCCTTACCTCACTCACATCGTTGCGGGATATTCAAAAATGCTGTTCACACGTACACAAAATAAACTAAACTTACACTAAATAAACTTAACAGCCAAAAAAAAAGGGAAGGGTAGAAACTGGGACAAGTGCTCCCCATAAATAGTTGTTAGCGCTGCCGTTACAATACGAAACACCCTGCCTGCACTCTTCCCAACTTTAATTTACCACTTTTGCGTTACGCCCTTTCATTCCAACCATACCCTTACTTTCATCCTTCCCTTACCTCAAATCTCTCCACAATGGATAGCACTTCTTCGTTTCTTTTCCTCTCCGTCCATCTCACCTTTACTGGTCTTTCTTATGCTCACATCTCAGATGCCTTAATTCTTTTCTTGTCCCTCTTTCGTCATCGTCTAAATTTCCGCACCATGAAGTACTACACCCAGACCAGTATATTTGGTTGCTAAAAATCATAGTTTGTATTAATTGCACAGAAATAGTCATCAGGTACCAACACGGTTTATATGTTTATCGAATGAAAATTATTCATGTGTAGTTTTGGTACGAATATTGTCAGCATTTGTTCATCCGTAGGACTGACTCAAGGTTTTCATTACGTGAGTGTAGGTTCTATTCTTGCTGTGAAACCACTTACATATGATAATGTGGAGGATATTGACATGCATGATATCACCTGGCACAAATTACGACTGATTCTAGCAGAAAAAAAGAAAAGGAAAAGGAGAAAGACTTAGTCTGAACTCTAAATGATAGGGGAAAAGATAAAAGACATACTAAATGTGCCTTAACATAGTAGGAAATGGGCAAACAAGTCATGTAAGTAATGCTTCCAATGGTGTTTTTTAATTATCGAAATTATATTTATGCTAACTATTTAGACATTTGAACTTTCAATGAACATGAAGATGTGAGTTAATTACTTACCAATACCTGGAATGTATTGAGCATATTCGCTTAGGGAAATGTAAGTAACGATTGGAATAAATATCGTACCGAAGTAAACATAATAATTTAGCCTACGATAGTATTTTTGATTTCTTGAGTGATAAGACACACAGAAAACTGTAGGATAATATATATATATGTATACCAAGAAAATGCTTTGGAATAATGAAATGCCTATCAGTGTCTAAAATACTTAAAAATAGAGCAATATGCATAGATTGGTAATAATGTACTAAAGGCGTAATCTAAAAGTTTATTTTGTAGGCAACTTTCACAGTACTCTTTCAGACGTAAATTCCAATTTTCGTTTCTTCCTTGTATGTGCGTTGTGATGCAGATACGTCTCAATATTTTTTAGTACAAGCCAAACAATTCAGACCACTGAGAACTTATGCTTCGTCTTGTGTTATGGCACTGGGAGTCGGGGAAGTTGCGAAGAATTGAGGAATAGTGAAGAATGCCTCGGTAGGACTTGCACGAACGGTGAGAGAAAGTCAAACTGGTCCTTTCAAGGCACAGAAGGCATAGGCACTACTCGACGTTTGAGCTCAGTAGCAATATCATAGTTGCTCCCGCAGGCCATGGGGACCGACTTTTGAAAGTGACTGTACAATGTATGTATGTGTGTAAAAACAGTTTTTTTTACCTAATTTTGCTAATTGCTAAACAATCTACATTTTACCATTCTTAATCTTGTACTAAACTATATTCCATGCTTCTCTACCTTACTTTTCCTTTTTCTGTGCATATTTTGTGTGATGTACCTCTTTTATCAAGTATGTAGTCTGATTTTTCTGTTTTTGTATTTTTAACTAGAAGAATTACTAGGTAGAATTTGAAAAATTTTCATGCAGGACTAAGTATATCAAGTTGGAATTTTTTTCGCATCACAGTTAAACATCATCCCTTCCCCAATGTGATAAGGGCAAGATTTCTTGAAATCCTCTGCGCTGTATATTTGCCTCCAATGTTACCATTCAGATGTAGTAATACAGTAAAACCTCTCTTAAACGAAACTCAAGGGACCGAAATTTTGCCGTTTCGTTGATCGGGAGTTCGTTCCCCGGAGGTGATGCGCACGTTGCATCATTCTAGGGGCTCGGAAATTGAAGCAGGTCCGCATGCGTTATCTTCATTCTACCTTCGCATACTTCAAAACAGTGCTTATTTCTTCAGCTGCAATGCAAATCGCGGGCAATAGACCACATTTAGGAAGCCTCAGTTCGTATTATTCAATCACTTCGCGTGCTTTTTCATCGGTTTTCAAAAATATATGCAACGTAGCGGTGAGCGCGAGGCCATCCCTTTATTCTCAATATTTGAAATAGAGTACATGTATTCGCGAAGTTTACGGTGAAAAATTAAGAATTCGATAGATTTGACCATTACTAATATAAAGTTAAAGTAACAGCGCCAATTATAGCTTCATCATGAAATTAAGATCGCTGTACCATAACGGCGCGAGTGCGACTTTCGTCGACCCATTAAAGCGCAGTGGGTGGCAGCATTTCTTTATAGTATTCGAATCCAGAATACTCCACAGCAATATTTGCGGTCGCGGGCTTCGTAAATAATTCATTGTACTAGCATCATTTCCATCGCATTCCGGATAGACAACTGCCGATAAGAAAACATCTTGAAAGGCCTTATGCAGGAGTTCTCGAAGTAAAATACGTCACGATTTTGAAAAATGAGTTTTCGAGAAATTATATTCTGCAACCCTCAGTTCGCTGGCTTCGTGGATAACGAAATTTGAGTCTATTATAGTGAACTCATCAAACGACCCTTCAATATTCATGACTTTTGAGAGACCCTGCCAGGATTCACGGCTTTCGTCATCACTCTCCATCGCGTGGTCGCAGTTGACTGCAAACCGGATTGACAACTCCCGATAAGAAAACAGCTTGAAAGGCCTCATGCATGAGTTCTTGAAGTAGAATAAGTCACGATAATGATGCTGTTGACTGCAAACCCGGTTTTTGCAAAATAACTAAATATGATGACAGGTGCGACACGCTTCCAAGCTTTGCAAAGCCGCTGCATTACCTGCAAAATGGTCCTCTTCAATTTCGCCGATCCCTTACATCCATTCGGCAAACCAAAAACTCCACTAAAATCCGACGATAATGCCGCTTTGCCGCAGAAATGACCCCTCGGTCGAGAGGTCGCAACTTAGCTGTTGCAGTTGGGGGGAAGAAAATAACGCGCACATTTTTTATTGTTAGTCCTATGTTTGGGCCCGCGCAGCGATCGAGGAAGAAATCTTCTTTCCCCATGAGTGCATCAACTCCCGTCAACCACCGCTGAATTAATCCCGCTGTCATTCATGGATTTTTGCTGCTACCACAGGGGTGAGCCATCACTCTCACCAGTGGCCTAGTCTAAATATGGCATGTTTAGACAGTGTCGTCTTCTTCATGCAACAATTGACGGCCGTCGCAAACCTTTTTCTCAGGAGAAAATCAACACCTCTTCACATCACGTTAGGACATCGCTACAATCGCCGACAGACAGAGACTGACCTTTAGTATAAAGCACTCAATTCAAGTAACGTCTAGATCAATGGGAAATGTTGGCTTTCGTCTCTTAAGTGCGAATATTTTTATCCAAGATTGCGGCAAATGCAAAAGTTTCTCCTATTTTTTAGATGATGTTGAAATAAACAATGTGAATGAAACAAGAGTAACTACTGAGTCATATATTAAAGATAATTAAGAGAGGCAAATTTTGGCTTTCATCTTCTAGCGCGCACATTGTATCTTCCGTAATTTAGTTAAATTTTAAAGAAGTTATCCAAGATGGCGGCGAGTGAAAAAAATGCTTCTCGGAATATACGTGTTGTAATTCTGTAAAGTATCTTAAACAACCGTCAAAAGAATGCGATCGAAGTACATAGCTCTAGATATCATATCTTTGAGCGTGTAAATATTGGGACATTGAGTTATTTACGAAAGTCAGCATTAACATTTTTCGCAATTCGCCGCGAGCCGCGAGTTGGGGTCGGCGGAAACACACGACGGAAGGCTATGGTTACGGTTAATAATGACGATTCTGATTGGCTTATTCAGTGGAAGTCTCTGATTTGCCCTCCATCGCTACGAATATTAAATTATTCATGTGAAAATAAAAATTTAACCGGAAAAATTGGTTATAGGGAGGTGAATTTCACTCGATCGCGCCGAAATTTCATTTCGTTGATCGGGAGTTTTCGTAAAAGAGGAGTTCGTTCATCGGGGTTTTTCACTACTGTGTTTACATAGGCAATTGGCCGGACCAATAGCATTTGTTCGTTGAACGGGGTTCTTCGTTCAGCGGGAGTTCGTTAAGGTGAGGTTTTACTGTAGTATACTTTAGTAGATCATGTGACTGAGTAATTTGTATACATTCAGTTAACGTGTTCGAATGTTATATTTGTATGATTCTTCGAACAGCATCAAAATATATGGAATGAGTAATTCTCAAAGTTTTTTTGGATAAAATATTTTGTATGTATGCCCTGACCAGTAGCAAAAATTTTTCCATTAACAATGGCATTCTTCGGGGTATCCAAAATAACTACTGTATAATAAATTTCATAGATTTGCCATTTGCCATATTACTAGATGATTGCCTTTCAAGCCATTAATGCTTCTCAATAGCATATAAGCTGGATTAATGGGAAATAATTTCCTATTGGTTAGCAAAAGTAAGAAGAACTCATGAGATATGAAAGGTGGAGGAAGTATAACTGATAAAAAAAATAGATGTGGACTAGTCCCTACAGGGTATATGAATGGTGAAAGTATAACAGATATTAAAATATAGATGCGGACTAAACTCTTTGGGGTATGTGTTGGTGAAAGTGAAGCTTAGTGTGGGTGAACAAGCCAAGAGGGAAGTATATCTCAGGTTAAACCCACGTTGATCTTCTTTTTCTGCTAGATCTGAGCGAAAGTGAAGTTCTAAATTTAAAAATGGGACATGTAAACTTCTGAGGTTGCACTAATATCTCTCTTGTGGAAATGTTGTTCGGGATGGAAGAATTAGAGTTAGCTTTTGTCAACTGAGAGGGGTCTTCATCACACTTCTTTTAGCCTTCAATCCTTAGTGATCGCAAAGGAGTTGTCGTCCACTTTATCTCTTAGCTCGACAGTTGCCCCAACTTCAACATATGTGTCACCTTCTTTCGGCATCAGGGGTAACTAGCACCAATGTATGTTAACATGCTGTGAAGGAGTTTATTTCTGGCTTCCAAAGTCGATGATGATGATGTAGTCAGGTAAAGCTATTCCAAGATTTTAGTCCTGGAAATGCTTTCATGAATTCATGTATTCTTTATAACTTCTACTTCATGCTTTTTTCTTCCATCATTTATGCTACTTTCAGCGGATGAATCAGTCACATTTTCATCCTGTGGATTTCATTCTTATAGCAAATATCAATGCCATTGTCCTCCTCATCTGATTCCAACATATGTCTCCTCAAGTCATCAACCATTCTGTGATAATTTAATTTCCGTTATTTTATTAGTAAGAACTAATTTAGATAAGCGATAAAATATGATACATATTACGCAACCGTTAATCTGCAGGTGGACGAGTCTTTTTCTGGAATGGCACCGGAAATGTTACAGGAGATGACTTCATCCTCAAGTAATGCGAAGGTATTCTAGAAGGATATCCTGAGACTGTGATGTCTTTAAACAATGAGTTAAAGGAATCAATTAAAAAAAGTTAGACTATAAAATTTGGTATACATTTAAATAATGCAAAGAGTAATAATATAAAGAATGGAAATATGTTAGCTTAAATTGCGATAAGTTTTGTGCAAATAATACTCTTAAAAAGTTAAACTAAATGTTTCAACTATAAGCATGTTAAAAATTTTGATGAGAACGAATAAATTATTGAAGAATTTTGGAGGACATGAAGTTGGTGCAAAGAAAATATGTTTAAGTTAAAAACTGATTCTATTGATGAGATTGGAGGTTGAAAAACTACTGTTGGCGCAGAACTTTTGTGTACTCAAGTTTGGATACCAATCACTAAAAAAATATGGAAAAGTAATCACTGTAAAATTTTCTTCTTGCTCACTTCTGCTTTATTTTTGGTGAATTTCAATCTCAGATTTGTGTTATAGTATGTACTTATGGTGATAGTTCAATTGTGTAGGAAGAGTACTAGTACAGACTTAGAAAGAAAGTTTTTTTTTATTGAGTCTCAAGCAATATGTCACATTCTATGATGTGATTTGGGAATTAATTATTCTGTTATCCCCTATGTTTGTTAATGTAATACAGATTAACATATTTGCGAAAAAATATGAAGTTTTACACTTGAGTCTTAAAAAGAAATGCATTCTTATTAATTTTGAAAAATGCGCACATCTTGAAACTGTGGAGTGTTAGGAATTTGTTTTGGTAAGTACATAGTATCTATGGAATAATTCTAATATGGAATGGTAGCTTTTGTCAAAAATGCTTTCATGTTTTATTAACTGATATTGATACTGTTTGCTGTTGGTGTTTAAAGCAGATTTTTTGTCATCTCTAGTTAAGCAGTTGGGAAAAATAAAATGTCATTTGTTTCATCTGTTCTCCCTGTAAATGTTAGTTCTTGGTTTCTGATCTTGAGTATGAAAAATTTCTGTGCTGATATTAAATTTTATTTTATAAATGATAATCTTGCGAAACTGTGCTATAAGTATAGTTTTTTAAGACTGAACATAATTGAGCACAGGCACATTGGAAGGGATTGAAAGAGACAGTGATTGTGATGCGATCAAAGGATTTGCTGGCTACTGGGTGGGCAATACTTTTTATGCCTGTCAGAACTCAACTTATTTAGATCCTTATACTCCTTTTTTCTGTGTTCTTTAATGGTATTTTCCCTTTCATCACTCTTGTTGGCATGTACATATTTCTCTCTCAATATTCTTTCTTTCAACATATTATTTGTCTTTAAGCTTTATCTCTTCTATTAAATAATAAATTTAATCTTTATTTTTTTTGGAAGCATAAAACACTCATTAATGCATGTTTAGAACCTCCTCAAGTTCTTTAATTTATGTTAGCAAGTTGCTTATATTGAATGGAAACTAACACTCCAGTTTGCATTATTGCAATTAATGGAATAAAATAATGCTGAATGAAATACTTTAATTTGTTACTAACATTTTTTATACTTTTGTGATTGTTTGTTTTGTTGTTTTAGTTTTTATTACTGTTTCTAAATTTGTATTGTAATTTTACAGGGTCATCCAAAGCCTTACAAAACTGTAAGTGCACGTGCAGTTGAGGACTCTGTTGTTGTTCGGTTACCAGTATCTGCCTTCAAGGATGTATTTAGAGACTATCCAGATATCTTTATTCGAGTCATGCAAATCATTATGGTTAGACTTCAGCGGGTAACGTTTACAGCACTTCATCAGTATCTTGGGCTCAGTGCTGAACTTGTCAACCCAGTAAGTATTAGATTTGATAATTATCGTTATAGGTGTTTCTTTACTTATCTTTGAACTGAACTCCAAGTATTAAATCTTTATGATTCTTTTATTAAAATTCCATAGAGAATAAGCATGGTGAATTGGCTCCTGAGAGATATATGTCTATGTGTCTAAGGCCAAAAGTATGTCTTCAAGAGTCATTTGGCTATGATAAATAATTAATCCATAGTTTAAATAATTTAGTACTTAGGCATAAAAACATGATTAATGAACGTTTTAAAATAGAGCCTTCTTATGTGAAATTATGATAATTACGATGTTGTGACTTGGTTGTGCTCTGGTTAGAATGATATGATTTTATTTTTACTTTGCAAAGGGCCCTCACCGGAAAAAATCAAGTCCATTTGTCACTTCTCCTGCCAAAACACTTGGTCTCCGTAGAGATTCTGCTGCACCAATCAAGGTGCCAACTTCAAATAGTGGATTGCCATTGTCGCTGACTCCAGAAGAAGCTGAAGTGTCATCGTGGGAAAACACACCACCTTCAAACATAGGTCAATATGTCAGAAGTTTGTATGTGCAACTCTGGTTTCTTGATATTGCAACATTATCTTTACCATCATCATAATTATAAGGGATGACCAACTTGCTAGCTTGTATGTTTTGTTGATATTGGTTTGCAGCAGCAGTAACAACATAAGGAAAGATGTAGCTGAAGTTGGGAAATTTAAGCTAACCTTTTTATCAATTTTACCAATAATGCATGAATTATTTTGGATTATGAGCTATATTTCATGCTGATGAATAAATAACGTAAAAAAAACCCTAGGATGGGCAGTATCACAGAAAAGTATTCCATGAAATATTTGGTCCTAATATTTAATTACCATATCCTACCGACTGCGTTAAATTTTTTGCCGGCCTCGGTGGCGGCGGGGTAACGTTCTCGCCTGCCAAAACAAGAGGTCGCGGGTTCGAGTCCCGCCTGGGTAGGTTTCCCCTTTCCAGGGCATGGTCGTTTGTGTACGTTTACTTGTTGCATTTGTTGAACACCCTGGTGTAAAATGGCCAACAAGAGCTGTATCCGGTGGTTTGAGAATAAAATAAAAATAAAAAATAAAAATATAAACACGCGCAAGAGACGCACCCATATTTCGAGCATCAGAGCTAAAGAAAAAACATTTTTGGAGTATTTTTTTTATCCTATCGTGCGGCGTTGCTGACGTATGCCTGGACTTTTGACAGCTATCAAAATTTTCACTTTTCACTAAGGTGTTTTCCCTTTTTGAGACCACACAGACCATAAATCATTATCTTTGAAAGAAATTATCAGTTATCTGGGAACAGTGGAAGCATGTTTCATTCCTAACCTGTCTCAACAAAAGACCTTTTTCGGGTTATCTGCTACAATTCTCCCAGTTTCTGGAGGCCAAATGCTAGGTGAGTCACCCACTGAGCCCAAAGATATCTCGATAGCTTTCAGCTATTATATGACATGCACGAGATTCAAAAAAGAATGAGACCTAATGCGACTCATATCTGACAGCATTTAAGTTTTTTAAGCTATAATTGAGAGATACAAAGCTTTATAATTACAACAAGGCTACTTATATTCAACATAGTCCAACAAGCAAAAATTTGGAAGAAACGAGGGTAGCATGAGCGCATTCAAACAAGACAAGATGGAATGGAAACTTCACGTAATGCAAACTACATACATCACATAGCTCACCCACCTTTACTTTGAAGACAACGACGTCACATTCCAGATCTTATGTGTTCATCCCTTGCTCCCTCGCTCGTAGCCTCGTTGCTTGAAAGATGGAGGTAGAACCTCCCATCTTTCAAGCACCCTCCATAATAGGAGTGTAAGAGATACACTCCCATTTTCGGCTACAATTTCTGGGAAAAAGGGTGCACGCATCTATACAGTACTAGCTGACCCGGCGAACTTCGTACCGCCTAACAATCAATGAACTTACAGTTTACTTACACCATTTATAAATCAAGAGCGGCTGTATCGTTTTTAATCATGTTTAATTTATTATAATAAAATAAGGATACAAATTCAATAAAACTACGTAAATGAGTACCAAAATTGCTTGTCAGAAAGACATTTTCTTTATTGAATCTACATAGGGTGGATCGGAGCACGTTTACGCGGATTTTTTCAACAAATTTTCTTACGTTTTAGCTTAAGAAATTTTGGGCATTGTGGTTTATTAAAGCAGTTCATGGAATAAAAATTATACGCATTCAGTTGTTGGCTATTTGCGTTATTAGCTGTAAAAAAATGTTTTTAGGTCCAAGTCTGTTGCATACACTTGGCCCATTCAGGGGGCGACCCCAGACCGACGCTTGACTGATGCTCAAAATCGTGCAAGAAAAGCCCCGTATGAGGCAGCATTCGCATTAAATGACTTAAGGCGCGCCAGTTTTAGTATCTCTGTTTGGAAAAAATGCCCTGCGTAAACGTACTGCATGCGTAAACGCACCACGGTGAGCCCTACACATTCGAATTTAATGTCTTGCGTCAAACACCTTCTGATAAACAACAGTTTTTGTTTTGTTATCAGGCGCAAGAAGAAGCGGATGAAGCTAAATAAATATAGCGAAGCAAAGCAGTGACGCAGCAAGGGGAGGTTTTGGGGGATAAACCCCCCCCCCAAAAGAGCTTAGAGAATTTTTTATGAAAGATTTTGTTATTAATATTAGGGGGACGGATGACTAACAAACAAAACATATTTAACTATTCACACAGCCGCAAAACCCACTATTTTGAACCTTTTATCTTAAAAAATGTCTGAGGGAAGTGCCCCCACACTTCCCGCTTACCTTAGCGAGTTTTCTATACCCTACAGACCCGTGGTATTAGCTGCGCCCAAAACCCCCTATCCTAGCTACGCACTTGAAGCGAAGGAAGAAATACAGAGGATGGTTTATCGACCTAACCTTTGAATTTTCCTCTGAGTAAAGTTGCGTGAATCACATTCATCACCAATTTTTTTAATGATCAAACACGTTCCGTTGGATAGTTATGGTTGGTTTAGGCTTCGAAAGATCATGAGCACAGAAACTACATTTTTCTGTAAATCGTGCCTTGGTAAGCCAGGTACGTCCAAGGACTTAAAATATTCAGATAGATAGTTGGTGATTTCGTCTTCGTTTGTTACACATTTAAAAGATTCGAATCCATGCAGAGTACGAACTATTTGAATTTACCTCGTTTTAGTCATCCACATCTTCGTTCTTGCTCGCTAAATCAACCATCTTTGATTCTTTTGGTGATCAATCATATTCTGGAACTCTTTGTTGATGAGCTCACTGAAACTAATTTGCAATCATTCCAATGAAAAGAGTTAAAACTACTCGATTCCTCGACAGGAACACGGACATTACCGTTTGTCAACAATTGCTTGGAGATTTGTTTACAAACACGGTAGTGAAGTGTCAACTCGAGCTGGGCCACGGCTGGGCTTACAATCAGCTCGAATTTAATTTTTTAAATGTAATTTCAATTTAATTAGTAATTAAAATGTTATATTGTTACTAAATTCAGTTATTAAAGTGGTAAAAACAAAACAAATTATTTAATTTGTAGTTTTGACCAACTTATCAATTGATGTGTTACTATAACTCCTAAAAGCATATCCATAGGAAAGAGATGAATTTTTTTTGTGAAATTATCCTTTTTTTAATGGCCTATATGTTAACCCCGCGTGAGACGAATCCAAAGAACCAAATCTCATTGAAATCGGTGCAGCCGTTCTCGAGTTATAAGTGTTCTAACTAACACGATTTTCGACTTTCTTTTATATATATAGATTTGGTATTCAGTGATGTAGAGCCTGAATTTTTTGTTTTGTCCATAAAATGTTACTAGTGTGGTATGGGAAAAACAAAATTCATTGCTGCAAATATTGCATGCCTTTTGTAAATTTCTTTGCAGACAAGGGTTCATATGTTGAACTAGAGGGTCCTTTTACATCCTCTAATCAGCAGAGGCCAAGGGCTGGTTCTCGCATTGATCTTCGTCTCCCGATGAATTCAGCCGATCCATATATTGATTTAGCCAATGAAGCCTTGTCTCCACAGGTAATGTTATCTAATATTTATTTAAGTTTAATACTGCTGTGTTAAGTTTTTAATTTTCATATTTCCCTACTTCTTTGATCTCTGCCTGAAAGATACTGAGGGAAATAAATGAAAAATGTAATGTAATACCTATAACCTTGTACAGTAGATTCTCGTTATTATGAAGGTAATCGGACCGAAAAACCCCAGGTTCGTAATAATGAAGTTCTTTCGAACGTTTCTTTTATAAATCGTCGAAAATAAAAAACAGTATATAATATATGTGATTAAATTACGTGCAAATATATAAAAAACAAGAAAATTAGTTTCAGTTTCTCAATAGAAGAATGCGGCATTATGCAATCTAGGGTTTATATCTTCCTGAATACAGTAAGTCCTCGATATACGAACTTTATGCGTCCCGAGACCTTGTTCGCAAGTTGACAAACCTACATTCTGGCCGCCGAGAGTTGTCCAATGACAGGCAGAATGGTGTAGTTCGGGGTGGGCTGCAAGGTTGCCAAGTAAGAAAGGAAAATGCCTACGTCACTTGTAAACAAAAGGGTTCCATGAAGAAAGGAGCCAGAAGGGATGACGAGCACGAAGGACCCAAAGGAAGAATCCTTTAATTTGGTGATTCAAAGAAAGGGCTTATTTTAGTGTTTCAGGCTTATTTTGGTGCTCTGTGTGCATGTGACAATGTTGTATGACTAGGTAAGGGTGTTTGGGGGACAGTGATTGGCTGTAAACCATGCTGGCGCAGGGTTCTCCTCCCATCCTTTTGGACTGTCATCGGACAACTCTTGCCTGCCGGACTGTATGCAAGGCATTGAGGAGTACGTTTATCATGCAGAATGCAACTCTGCATCACAATCGTGCACTAACTCACGATTGTGACGAACTGATCTAGCTGGGCATGCGATGCAGCCGGAGCCAAAAAAATCATTGAACGTCCAAAATGCTGAACAGTTCTTAACTTCACACCGGATTCAATGATACTTGGTTCGGATTGTGCCCAAAGTGCAAGTTCCTCTACGTCACGTCGTGCCAAATCAAATCATCAACTCGAGAGGAGGGATAGACAGGAAGGAGGAGTTTCAACACATGGAGGGGGAGGAAATAAATATAATAATATGTATTAATAATATATTTATTTCATGGGTTTATGCCGTTTTACCATTTTACGAATGAAATGTATTGCACAATTATCCAATGTACAACAATAGACATCATCAACATAGAATACATATAAAGAGAATACATACTTACATATTAAAAAAAATATTACAAATAGGTAAACATAGTTATTTGAAACAAGAGTTGTGTAATATATGGGTGGAATATTAAATATAATTTGTCATTTAAGAAGTTAAAAGTGAGATGTATAATAATTATTGGTAACATACACTGAAATTTTTACTTTAACCCTTTCGAGACTGTGGAGTTTTTATCTTAGCATGACTACAGTACTGAGCCCCAAGAGACTCTTCTTTCTCGTGGTACGGAGCAATTTTGGAGGGCATTCGTTAAGAAGGGTCTCGCTGAACCTTTTTAGCCTCCCCACCACGCTGGGACTTCGCAGTAACTTGGACTCCGAGAGTAGTTGTGCTCCCTCCTCTCCGGGTTTATGACAATACCTGCGGCATTGGTTCGTGGTCAACTTATGTATTGCTTATTTGTATTTAGCAAATGTATAATTGTTGCTTGCATGTAAATTGCAGACTTTGAATCAAATTCCTCATTTTTTTCTGAGCATTGTCGAATTTTAAACGAAATTCTAAGGCCAATATTAACGCATTTAATGCAGCAACAATTTCCATGTTGATGTTTATATATAACTCGAAATATAAGTTAATATTTATCGTAGAATTTCGTTTAAAAATTGTAAACGCTGCTCAAAAGACAAATAATTCAATTCTTAGTTTATTTTTCTTGAGAAATGATCAAATATTTATTTTGAAACCTGACTGGATAAACAATTACACCCATGTCTCGTATAGCGCAATTTCGATATAGCGCAAATTCGTTCCTCGGGGAAACATTGCAATGCAGTGTAGCCTAATCAAAAAATTTTAACGCTCTCGTGATAAAACGTGAACTTGCGCTAAGTACACACGTAATTTCTATCAATTTACGCATATTAACATTATTTCTTGCCTCAAATCTTCTTTTTTGTTTATATATTAATCGAAATTCATTGCTGTGCAATTGCCAAAAGTATTACTCGTCATTGGGTCCAGATAGCCGGCCTACCGAAGATTTATCTCGTCTCCTTAACAGAATGATAATAAATAATTTAGATCGTTAATTAAGCGTGGGGCTAGTGGAAATGAGTTTTTTTTCAGCAATACGGTTTGAGACGTATTTTTGCCGTCGTAGGTTACCGGGCGATTGACTTCCAGGTAGAGGGTCTACGCTAAAGCCTTCAAGGTCATCGGTATTCACGGGGGAGAAATGGAGCGGTGGCCGAGTTGCGCATGAATAGCATCAACACATAAAAGGGTCCGCTATAGAGTCTCAAACACAATGGCTTCGTTCCCTCCCCGCAGTCATAGGCCTTCTGCTTCTCAGGAATACAGTTCAGCAGAAGAAGGTGATTTAGATAGAGCCATACAGAGTAAAAACCAAGAGAATATGGCAAAAAATAGGAATGCGTGTAGAAAAATCAAGAATTTATCAAGAAAAACCATAAACCTAGAAGAGGACTTGAGAGAGGTCAATTGCTTTGAAAATGGAGAGCGTCAAAGCGATATTGCGTGGAAGTTTAAACTCACGATGCCTTATTTTGAATAAAGACGAAGCTAAAATATCAGTGACCTCAGCCGCACCAACTTCAACCAAGCGGTCTACACATACGGAAAGTTCATGGTGAATCAGTACAAAAAGACGAGAGTGGTAATCTCTCCGAGACATTTAGTGAAAGCGGTTGGTTCCAGAATTTAAACGGCAAGCAGGTATTTTCAGTGCGGCGATATCAGGTGAATCTGCAAGTGTTGATAGCGCAGCCACCACAACATTTTCTGATGAACTCCAAGCTGTTATTGAAAGTGGCTCCTTTCCCCCTCAACTAGATCTAGTGTTGATGAGACGATATTCTTTTGGAAAAGAATGCATTCTCGTTCATTCATTTTCAGGGAAGGAAAACCTGGGTCAGGTTTCAAGGCATTTAAAGACTGTTTCACGTAGCTGCTAATGACTTGGAGGACTTCAAATTAAAATGATTTATCATTCATAAACTCCGCTAGCTATGAAATGGCATTTAGAGTAGCATTTGCCTGTCATTTCGATGAGCTACAAAAGGGCCTGGGTGACACAACAGTTGTTTTTAGACTAGTTTTAAAAATCGTCAACTGCCGGCAACGCATTACGATCCCCTGAGATAGCAGATGTTAGCCCACCCGCACGACAGGATGGAATTTCGAAAGCACGTAAGAATTTTTTTTAACGTGAATAAAAGTCTTTGAATGCGTGAATACTATCTTTAAAGATGTTTTAAACTATAAATATTTATAGAAATAATGTTTTCTAAGGCTTTTTATGGGAATATAGATGTTTTAGAGGAAATTCAATACCAAAGACCTATGCTACCAGGAACGCATCCCTATCTTCCCTATGTTAAAACGCTCTCGTATAACGCAAATTCGTATAGCGCAAAGACCCCAAGGAACGCATCCCTTGCGCTATACGAGACATGGGTGTATATGACTGCTGTCCCTTACCGCTAAGAGGGGTTATAAAAGACGAGGGGTCCGGGTACCTGCTCCCGGATTCCGAGGGTAAATCCTAAACCCTGCAGGGTTGGGTCCCGAGACAAAGACGACGTAAGCCCGCTACCGTCCTAAAAGGGGGAGAGCTAGAAAACGTATATATACGGCTTTCGTTCTCCTGTCTAGGAAAATCTCACACGTAAATATACGGCCGTCGTCTCCCGGGTCAGGAAACGTCCACACGTATATATACGTGTATAGTAGGGAAAAGGTTAAAGATATGAAGGATGGTGAATCAGGTTTGGCACAACAGATGGTTCAGTAAGAAAATTTTAGAAGGGCTGAATGGAAGAGTGAACCTTGTCTTGGAGTTTGGGAAAAGCAACGTGAAGCTGGCTAGGAAATAGGAATGGGGTTCAGAGTTTTTTTTTACTATTAATGTCGTCAAAATCTACATTTTTAGTGAGGCAGATTTTTTTCTTTAAGTCACAAGCTTACTTTTTCAATTTTCTAATCTACTTGATTTTTTAATTTACTTCATCAAGTACTGACAAGGGACACTAACTTCTAAAGGTACTTATATGTATTCTTGTGAACCTTCCAAGTTGACACCTGGATATCTAGTTTTTTATTTTTACATACCTCAGCTATAAAGCTGTTTATAAGCAGGGCTGTGATCAGGTCTGAAACATTGGATACAGAGATGTTATCCCACAAAAGTAACATAATAACTCCAGAAATGACCTTGAATTCCTAAGTATAATGTGCACTCATGCATAATATGCAGGCCAACCTTTGGCTATTAGTTGCTTTTCTCAAAATTTGAAGTATAAGATGTACTCATTTAATAATTACAGTGCACCCACTGAACCTTGAAATATGAAATTCATATTAAACTAATCATTGAAATTAGCATTTTTATTAGTGTAGCTTTATTAAAAGCATTATTAGTATAGGAAATACAAAACCATTGCTCAAGGAAATGCTTTAATAATTTACCCTTTAAATGGATTATTTTTATGTATAGTGCACTTCAAATAATTTAGATAATATTGCAAACAAGACCATGCATAAAATTCCCACTATACTTTAGAATTTTACATTGGTAAAATTGTAGTATGAGTGACCTATGCTTCATACTGTTACATTATGTAATTCAGGGACTTGGTGGTGAACCAACTCAGCACCAAAATATCCCAGGGGGAGGCAGAGGAAATATGGGAAGGCTGGATGAGGCTACCCTGTTAAGAATGGCCACAGAAGCATTTGTTAAGGAGCTCGGCTTGGAGAATGGGATGGAAACTCTAAATGGAAGGGTTGAAATACGTGAAGTACCTGCTGGAACTTATTTGATGAGAGAAGACTCACACAAGGTAATTATCATCAATTTATGATTTTAATTGGTGTGTTAATTTTTTTATATTTCCTCTAAAAGTTATTTGGAACTTGCCACCTTGCCCATCAATCATTTAATTTTTGAGTGCATTGCCTGTAGCAGGTAAGCCTGTGCTCTGCCAAGCTAAATTTTCCTCTAAATTATGTTACAGCAGACTCTCGATTATCCGTCTGCAGCTTATCCGTGTTGTGGATTATCCGAGCATAACTTTCACTCTCGATTAATGTTTCATCTACATCTACATAATACCATGCGAGCCACCTCTAGGGTGTTTGGCAGGGGGTGATCAATCACCAGCATGCATTTGGACTCCCACATGCACACCACACCGTCTAAAAAAACGTCCTGTATACTAACAAACTACAGTGGAACCTCGTTAAAGCGAGTACAAGCTATAGCGAAACCCCCGCTATTACAAGATATAGCCGATGCACCGTCAATTGATCCTATAATAAGCATGTTAAAAATTTCGTTTTTACGAGGCCCTTTTGGTGTTGGCTCTCGCCATAGCGAGGGTTTCACCGCCGGAAAAACTTACACCAAGACTCCTTAATCTCTGTAATTGCTAGCGATCTGTTAGAAATGAAGTTAATGGAGTGCTCAGGCTCAAATTTATGTGGTAAACTGTCGTTCGATAAATAAGTAGCTAATTTTGGTGAAAATATTGTGGCATTAGCATTCGCGAATGCTTGATCTTCTTTTGTTCCTCGGGCGGCAAAAAGCAGTCGTCAGCATACCCGCACGTCCATGAGTTGCATGAATAGAAAGCATTTGATGGAACACACCATGGCCAAAAAAACACCAAACACGTCTAAGCGAGAAAATAAAAATAAAGGAGTAATATGAGGTATATTGGCTATTATTTGCACCACCTCCGGTAAAGCGACAATTCGCTATAGCGAGTGTTTATGGTTGCACCGTGGGGTGTCGTTATATCGAGGTTGCACTGTATACTACTTCCGCGATCTTCATAAAAAAATAAAATCGGATGCAAAAATCACCAGAATTACTACATTTTAATGCTAGGCTACAGCAGGCTTATTATTTCCATTATAGTCCCCTTAGTAAAACGGAATTGTTTTTCTTTACTTGCCAACAAAGAATATTTCAAGTTTACTTGAACGTCTGCTCTAGTATTGAAAAGACGATAAGCAGTCGGAAAAAAATTCTTGATTAATTTTAAAAGATATTTCAACTGTTTATCAATCATGAGTTAAGAAAAGTATTATTCACGACCGTTAAATGTATGCTTCACATCACTAATGCGCAGTAATTGCCATTGTCTCAAATGTGGTCGAATACAACATAAGGGAAATGGAGATTTCGTTGAGCTTGGGCATGTTTACACCACGATCGCTCAAGGTCAAAATGGAGAGGAAAGGATTTTTAAAAGTGAAGGCAGCAGGGGAAGTGGAAGCAGAAATAAGGAAGTAGAGATTGCATGAGTCACACCCAGGCACTTGCCTGCATGGACAGCCTAGAACTGCTGCTGCACAATGGCACAATCGCTCGCTTGCTGCATTCAGGGGAGCTCAGTTCCTGTTTTCCAAACCTTGCAGTGTACAACCATGCTCCGTGATCACAGATCCACATCCTGCAGCAGTTTCAGCCCTGGCAACTTGTGTGAAATGTGACTATGTGGCGTGGTACCTGATAGTGCAGTTTCCAACATTGCCTAGTGGTTTTGAACCATTTGTGCAAACCACTTTTCTGAATCCGTAATTACACAGCCACAGATGTGTGGTTTTTGAAGCCAGGTCTTATGTGGAGCTGCAGATACAAGTGCAATCATGTCATTGCTGCTTAAAAGATCATTATCTGGCAAAAAAAGTTCTCAATGAGTCTGGGAAGCACGTTAAAATAAGAGAATAATTGCATTTAAATAATAGTACATTGTTTCTTTTACGAAAATTAAGAACAACACAAGAAATGAAAGGGAAAGTTTGGGTTACCTGTGTTTTCTGATTATTCGTGTCGTCTCTCTGCATCATTGGCCTGGATAATAGGGTGGATCGGAAAAATCGATTGTTGGCATAATAATCAGGAGTATACTGTATATGCATGTGCATAGTCGGGGAATTTAACTGGGAGGAGGTATGGGACCACCCACCCCCTTGGGTGCTCTGGGGGGTGCCTCTGCTTTCTTTTATTTCTTTACTATGGCTCAGTAAGTCCTAGATGTACGAACTAGTTGTATTCCGAGAACTTGTTCATAAGTTAAAAAACCTAAGCAAGATAACGAAAAGCTTAGCTATCCTGCATAATGCAATGCTGCAATACAATGTTGCATTACCTCACAATGGTGACAAACGTTCTTGTTGCTCATACAATGAGGCTGGAGCCGGTAAAATTTCACTACCAGCAGTAAGGATATTCGCAAGAAATACTGAAAATTTCAGGACTTTACAGCAGTGTAATTGATACTTTGTTTAGACTGTGCTCAAAAAACGAGTTCTTTTACGCCATACTGTGTTGCGTCAGCTCTCCTCGTAGGTGCCAAATTTGAAATTTCGGGCACGCTTCAATTCTTTGAAAGTTTGTAAGTCAAATGCTCATATGTAGAGGACTTACAGTGTTTTTTTAATATAGCATTAAAAAAATTTAAATTAAGCCTAATTTTGTGTAATAGGGTTGTTTCCTTCATCAAAGAAAACTAAAGGCATTGATTGCGATTCGTTACCCACCATTAGTGTTTACATAATATACAAATTATTTGGTTTTAGAAATCTCAGTTTAGACGAATGGCATTGGTCAATTTTAACCTCATTTGAAAAAGGCCAGATTGGTGCCCATGCGATGTCACTGCATATGACTTCACAGGGACCTAGTTTCTATACGAGTAGGTAGGAGTTTTACATCGTCTGAGATTACCAATGCATGCATGAGGCACAAGAGCTCAGGGAAACATCTCTTAATAATCACTGATTAAAACTGCATATGGTTGGAAATTTTCCTTTGTTTGATAAGGTATTAATAATCCTTATTTAAGCCAAGTGTTACCTGCTAGCAGCCTGCATCGCAGCGGTGCACATATCCTTGCCCCAAAGTCACCTCACTCGGCGACAGTGGGAACCAGATTGATGTCACACGGCTTTTACCAGCATTCATACTTAGCCGTCACGTTTTCGCGCGCTTGTAAATTTTCAATTTTCATTAAAAAATTACAATAATTAAAAATCACGAAAAAAGATATCATTTAAAAATCTAAAAGCGTGAAATGCGTACTTCAGGAGTAATAATCTATCGATTTAGGCAATAGAAAATAATAGGAAACCACCCTATTCTGACAGGTTTGCCAGTGTTTTATGCAGCATGACCACTTAAATTTTGGTTTGTCAGATTTTTCTGAGGTGGCCTCTAGCCTTCTGTAGGGAAGCTGAGCCTCTCCTAGGTTCCATGCTTTTTGGTTTGAACCTTCCTCGTCATGGTGCCATGACTTTAAATAGCCATAGATCTGTATGGTTGTCCTCAGATGCATTGAATTAGGCCTTCCATGTGAAATATGTTGGGTTTCAATCTCCACAGGCCAATGATCAAAGTATGTTTTAAATGGTGTAGGGTGGAAACCGGATCATTTTAAAAATGCCTTAGTTGTATGTGATTCCATTTCAAGGACACACAACTCCTCCTTGACCGCTCTTTTTTCTTGATGAGCTACTCGTTCATATGTGAGTTGCCTTATCATCTTGAAATTTACGTGCATGTAGTCTTATGTGTAGTAGTTAACAATTGCCGGTATCTCAAGTTTATAAAAATTATCTCAGTAGTTCCTGAAATGAAAAATATTTACATTTAAAAATTTAGCCTTAATCTGAAGTGTAAAAGTTTTGTATTTTATATACTTGGTATTTTTTTATAAGGGAAGCACTATATACCCTAAGAACTTCAACATTATAAGTTTTGAAACAATCTATTAATTGTGAAAAGAGACGGAATGCGACCAGTTGAGGTAGAGCCTTCTTAATTTTTACTGCACTGTCTTAATATTATATAATTCTTTAATTGCAGGACGTGGCATTAATATATATACTCTCTGGAGTGCTCACAGTTTCACAAAGAACAGCGATAACTGGTTCAAGAACTGAGCCTGGAGTTGGGGCTGGTGAAGTAGGAGGTGGTGTCGGGGGGGATGGAGAGGTACACATGTTTACTGCGCACCATGGTGAAGTTGTTGGAGGATTGGCTGTACTCACTGGGGAGCCAAGTTTCTTTACCATTAAGGCTAAACACCATTCCCGCATAGCTCTTCTGTCAAAAACCACATTTTACAGGTATAATCATCATGTTCTTTCTGTTCCAATGAAATAGTTTGTGCCTTCAAAGATTCTTGCAATCATATCCAACTGTTGAATCTAAGATTTGCTCAAATTCATGGATTGAATATTAAAGAAGCAGTAATATGGGTATCATATTGTGATGGAACACGACATCACATACGTGGTTTAAAGGGATATAATCACAATCGTCTCGAGCAAAGGAATATTGAAGTCAAACAAACTATCAATCACTCTTAAACATGCAAAATATATTTTACCCTTCATGAATCGTTACATTCTTCACAAAACAAAACAAAAAAGATAATACCCTGATGAAAATGATATGATTGAAATGATCACACTTAGCAACAAAAAAGAAAATAACGATGATGAAAACGTGATGCTTTCCCCCCTCCAAAATAGTACACACAAGTTACAAAAAAAATCAAATACCCTGATGAAAATGATATGATCGAAATGATCACACTTAGCAACAAAAGAGAAAATAACGATGATGAAAACGTGATGCTTTCCCACCTCCAAAATAGTACAAGTTACAAAAAAAATCAAATGTGAATTATTTGGGCCACTATCAACTTGTATCCTTGGATAAAGTTTTTGAACTTTGCTTTTCTGAGCACTTCTTAAAGTTATTTGAGAGGACGCGTTGCATTAAGGTCTGGGAGAATACAATTTCTCGCTTCTGATTAGGGGAAGTGAACGGTCGTCTGACCTTTAACAGATTATATAAGGGTCGCGTACTGCGACATTCTTACAGTTTTTGTTGCGGCTGGAACGGGGGAGTCGTTTGTAGCACAACGATTTGGACCAGATGATCCGAGACACCGAGAGGTAACTCCTCCCGCACCGGGCGTGGGACACTGCCGTAACTCGTCCGGGCTGCTGCCGGCGTTGGCCACCAAGAGCACTCCGATTCCAAATTTGATGGCAATCATGCACATCAATACCTCCCCTTAACGTCGTTCCCTTAGTCGTCCAGTCAATCATGCCCCCAATGCATTCCTTCCACGGGCATATATACCCCTCAGGAGGGGAAGTATCTCAGGTGGAATGGTTTGCGGGGAGGGAGGGTAATTCCACTGAGGCCGGAATAAGTGTGTCACAAGTGCCCTAGTTAACTGGGACCAACACACCGGCCACCACACGCCTGACTCATTCACACTCACGCATACACACATCGCAAGGCGCTATACACTACTCTGTGACCATCCCCTGCTCGAGTCATCACAATATATTGTTGGGGAAGAGCTTTTAATTTAATTTTAGGATCTACTGGGTTGGAGCAAAAACCAAAGGAAATGTATAGTTATTTTATAAGGATGGGTTGGTTACCCTTTTTCTAGTTCCTATTCCGGTTCATTTGCTGGCATTAGTGCTGTTCCAGGTCTTAATAATGTGTTTCAATTTCAATGATTTTTGTCGTGGTAGTTTGAGAATGCCTAGAATAATGCATCAGGCTATCTCAAAACTGATGTATCTTTAACATTACTTTGTCTAAAGTATGTTACTTAAATTATGTTCAAATTCAAGAACTGAAGAACCGAACCAACACAATCTATTTATGTTTAAAATCTAGTGATAAAAGAAAGGTATTACATTTAGAGAAAATGAAGTTGATTAGTATTCGGTGTTTAGAGTCAGTGAGAAACAAAGAATTTGGATTTGATAAAAATATAGCTTTCAAATTTGATCAAATAGGGAATTCCATTAAAAAATAGATGATTATGCGATAAAAAAATATCCATCTTGCTGAAAATTACAATGAAAGCAGTTTTCTCTAGCCTGCGTAATATTCGTAAAATTCCAATTTGAAAATTGCATATTAATCTTGTGCTCCAAACGACCCATCGCGTTGGCTGAGTGTGATGTCAGAGTCCAGTAAACAATACGTTTACGTAGTGCCAGTAGACTATTTGTCCCAGTTCAGTACGTTTATGTGGTGCCTGTAGACTATTTGTCCCAGTTTTAGAAAAACTATGTATCTCTCAGTATAATTTACTTTTTTCATAGCATTATATGTTAATTTTATCATCAGTCATGAAATATTTATCCTGAATAATTGACAGGTTTAAAGAATATATGCACACTGCTAGATTCAGCACAGTCTTGACAAATAGCGCTTATTACTTTTTCATCCTCCTAATCTATGGCGATTTCTACAGTATAAGATTATTGTTCTCACTTAATGCTCTGGTGTCACCTTAGCCCCAACACTGCAAATGCTCAAATTTATTAACACTCGAACCTAAAGAACTGCTGAAACACCATATGTCTTTCTTCCAGAACGTAGAAATGCTAAGTAAATCGGCATCAAATATGTTCCGTTGTTTTCCTCCAAAACGTTAACTTCACACATTCCCATATTGCACCAAGTACACATTAAAAGCAATTAGTTAATGGCAGTTGTTAAAAGAAATACAAAGCAAGCTTTATATTACTAGCGAACACGACTTCTCAACTCTGCGCTGAGAAGTCTTCATTACTGGAGAATAAATAAGCGGCCATGAATTAATATACCTTCAGAATGTTCCAAGAATGCATCTTTCCGAAGTCGGAGTTAACCATTGCACAATACTCGCACCATAAAACTATTAAACTATTCACAACTCTTTTTCACACACCCTTCAAATTATGAATCAGTATCATCGTAGATGTTTGTTATCATCGTTACTGTTTTGTTATTGCCATTGAGTGAGTCTGCTTACTCGCATTCTGACGTCACAGGGAGTTCTTGTAGCACGAAAGAATTTAGTAATTTTTGCAAACTTTGAAGCTCTCTAGCAACAAGAATATTGAGAATTATGAAGTTATATTTTGCATACGTTAATAAATTTAACATGCTTATCTAGACAATTAAAAAAATACCTTTTTAATTTTATTAGAGCACCTCGTTTTTATGCAAGCTATCACTAGGACAGATATATTTATTTAATTATTTGGATTTTGATAATTTTTTCCTCTGATCATTTTCTTACTAATGCTCCTTATTTTTCAGTATAATGAGGGAAAGTCCAAAAGTAGTTCTCCACATCGCTCATACTGTTGTTAGAAGACTTTCACCATTTGTGCGGCAGGTTGACTTTGCACTAGATTGGGTGTTCTTAGAAAGTGGTCGAGCATTATATAGGTGGGTATATAATTATATAAATTACTTCCATAATTTGTGTATCTTTATCATTTAGAAAGAGTTAGCAATATTGTAGTTGATTATTTATTCATTAATATATAATGTTACTGTGTATTTTGTTAACAGATTTTCTGTTTTCTAATCATCATTCATCCCTTTCTTTATTTCTATGTTCAGGCAAGGTGACGAGTCAGACTGCACATATGTTGTATTAAGTGGTCGGCTTAGATCTGTCATCACATATGCTAATGGGAAGAAAGAACCTGTCAGTGAATATGGAAAAGGAGATTTAGTTGGCATTGTAAGTTTTTGAATTGCAGAAACATACCCTGTTATCCTAAATTTCTACATAATCAAAGAGTCTCTACAGTATGTTAATTATAATTTGATAAATTCTCTCTTAGTTCTGAGCTTTGAGATTTTTATGCTAGCATTTCTTATTCTAGTCAATACGTTCATAGTTACTTCTCATCAAATGTTGCTATGTTAAAATGAAGTGCCTAATTTTATTGATTGATGTTAAATTATTGTGATTTCAGGTTGAAATGGTGACACAGACTAAAAGGGGTACCACTGTTATGGCTGTAAGAGATTCTGAATTAGCAAAATTACCTGAGGGACTGTTCAATGCAATTAAATTACGTTATCCTATTGTTGTTACCCGCCTCATTACCTTACTTGGTCATAGAATTTTAGGTAATCCATCTTCGTAGATATTTTCCAAAATTATGAATTTAAAGCTTATTTTATATTTCTGTTTGAATTTCATTCTTTTATTTCAGGTTCTTGGCAAAAGCCAAGTATGGGTAGAGCAGTGGATGCGAGACCTTCCCAGATCAACTTTTCTACAGTTGCCATTGTGCCTGTAACGGAAGACTGCCCTCTTACAGCTTTTACCCTTGAACTTTATCATGCTCTCTGTGTAATAGGTAATCATTTAATTGATATAAGAGTGGAATAAAATTAACTTTTAACTGTAGTATTAATTAAAATCAATTGATTATACATGGTAAAATGTTATATTTCTCTGAATGTATGTGGTTTTGCTTAAAATCAATATGAGGTGACTAATCGTAATTTTTCTGAAATTGAATATTCAAAAATAATGATGGGAATAATGTGGTAAGAGAATTACTGTACCTACATTAGAAAATCCACAGTGGAAATTCCCAATACATTTTGAATCTATTTAAGATTTGGACTATTAACATGAAAATTTATTTATTATTTTTTTATTCTTTTGAAAATAAAATTCATATTTTATGCTCAATGGCTACAGAAAACAAATAAGAAAATTTAGAATAAAATATTGATGCTCATAATTGTATAGTTAAAAGAAATAGGGAGCAACGAATATTTGGTGCAATAAAATCATATTTTTTGATAAAAGTTATATAGCTTGGCTGAAACAGTAGACATGTAATAAATATGGCTGTGGTGACAAATCTGGTATTATGTAGTTAGTATTTCTGTTGTGTGTTGAAGTGAAAAAATGTCATCCTTAACCCTTTTGCTGCTTCAATAGATTTTTCATCGGTTCCATTATTTTGCCTATTATCCAGAAAAAAATGAATTGAATCATTCATTTGACGTCGCTGAATGTCGCCGCACGAATGGACGTAGTTCCGCTAGAATTTCGAGCAGATGGCAGCACCTACGAACGAAGGGAGGGTTTTTCGAAAACGTATATATTTACCCGCATGTCGTGTTGAAAGGAAAAGTTTTTTGAAAGTCGTGGAATATCCCCGCATGTCGCAGGCAATAACCATAATGTTTTTTGCGGGTATTCCCGCTTGTAGCAGCGAAAGGGTTAAATAAATATTCTTAATTTAATCAATCCATTTTCTTTTAACTGCAGCACACAATTTTGCCATTTTTATCTGTTTAGAGCAGAGGTCTCCAATTTACTAGGCCACGAGGGCCACATTCCAAGTTCCGAATCGCCCCCCGGGCCGGATAGCAAATTTGCCGATATCTGAAGTAATCATTCCAACGTCTACTGAAGTATCCGGTGGCGTATTTCTTATTTACGAACAGTTGAAGGCGACTTTGACGTGTAGTACAGCGCTGCAATGCTCCTAGCGGCGTCTCACGGAGTTAAACGAGCGAGAATCGTGCGCTTCTTGGAATGAGTGCGCGGGCCGGATGAAAGCCCTCCGCGGGCCTTATTTTGGAGACCCCTGGTTTAGAGCAATGTTCAGTCATTGTTATTTTTGAGTTTGATCTTATAGATAGTCTACTACAATTTATTTCTAACTTTTGTTGCAGCCAAAGCAAAAACTATGCTTAAATGCTTATCTTACATACATGTGTAGTACTCTGTCTGTTTGGACAAATGACTATGAGCACATACAATTTTTCATTTTACCAGAAGTTAGCTAATACTGATGTTATATTTTGAACTAATTTAATGTATAAAATGAAATTCCAACATTGGATTCATACCAAACTCCCAATTATCTGGGCTAATGATAGAGAGAGGCACCACAAATGATTGGTAAACATGGGTAATTTTCTTTCTTTCTTTCAAAAAACTTTCAATTTGATTTCTCATAATATTCATAATTTGCATTATTCAAACGATATATGTATTATTATCTATGCACATAGTCTATCATTTAAGATTGATTGAGGTCTTTCTTCACCCGACCACAATCTTTTTAGAGGCGATAAAGTAATTCTACTCGTATTCGCTCTGATCCGCATACTCCAGAAAATTGTGTACACCGGCTAGCTCCTGGCTGTAACTTATGCAATTTCTGCTTCCTTTGTCTCTGCTTCCACTTCCCCAACTGCCTTCACGTCTACTATTTACTTCTTTTCCAGTTTGAAGTTGACTGGTCGCGGCGTAAACATGCCTGAGTGCGACAAAATCTTGGGTTCCCTTGAACTTCAACCTCATACGAGGCCACAGCAATAATTGCGCATTTACAATTTGGAAAATACGTTTAAAGATTTTAGAAAATATTTTCTTAATTTATGATTAATTATCAACGAGCGTGCTGCACCCGCTCCCAGCGGGCTTCCCCCGCTCTTTGCAATGCAGGTCCACAGAGGGATAAGCGCGTTTCTAATTTAAAATGTAGAAAAAAAAGGCAGGGTCTTATGTACAAATTTAATTGGAATGTTCATGTACAAATTAAGGACAGAGGACATCTTTAAACACAACATTGGATGTAATTACACCATCCTCTGTTAAATGCACATGATGAATCATACTTACGTATCAACAGGAGACTTGAATGTGGAATCAGCCGCATTTTGATAAAAGTTATTTAAAGAATGTGAGATATTGTTGCAAATGAACAAATGTATCAGTTTGTGCGCCGTTAACGTCAGGAATATTGACCGGTTTTTGTTTTTTTATTATTATTTAAAAACCAATTTTAGGAAACAATAGCAATATTTAGGAAGTAAGGTATGCCGTCGCATGTTCTCTGATAAATTCTGTGCATTTTGGTACCTCATTTGTTGAGTTTAGTTGCGTATAAGTTGAGAAAAAGGTATCTATACAGTAGAAATAATATAGAAGATAGAAAAATCTTCCAAAATTAATCAAGTGTTTTTTCCTGCCTCTCATCGTCTTCTGCAATGCTAAAGCAGACATCCTAGTAACTTGACTCATACTTTGGCAGCAAGTGAAGAAAATAATTACATTTTACCAAGGGAATTTTAACAGAAAAAATAAGACTTGTGTATCCTTTCATTTAATTATGATAATCCTGGTGTTTTAGTGCTCGATTTTATTTTTTATTAAGATTGCATAAAACATAGAAGTAGGGTGAAACTCATGCATGGATAACTTGCAGCACAGATAATCCAAGTACGGATAATTGGGAGTTAACTGTATTAGGTTCATGGATTAGGTCTTTCCGATTCAGAGAAGAGAATGAATTCTGAGGGAGAAAGTCAAGAAGCATCGGGTCAACGCTAACCTGTGCCACCAAGTAAACTTGAATCATCCCTTGTCAGCTAGTAAATAAAATTATTCCCTTTTAAGAAGGGAATTCTAATGTAAATAATAAGCCTGGTGGAGCCTTGCATTTAAATGCAGTAATCCTTGTGCTTTTGTGTGCTATTTCATTTTTTATAAAGACCTCAGAAAATATTGAAGGAGTGAAAATTACGCATGGATAATTTGCAGCACGGGTAATACGCAACCGGATAATCAGGAGTCTCAATTTTTTTTTATTCAACTAACTTATTTTCTAGTATTCCTACACATACATGACTATAATATCACTTCCCAAGTAAAACTTGGATCCACCCTAATAGTCTATTTCTTTTTCTCAGGTCCAACTCTTAGGCTAACCTCAGATGTTATTAGAAAGTCACTTGGTGCTAGTGCCTTAGATGTTAACAATGAATACAGATTGACTTCATGGTTAGCTCAGCAAGAAGACCAGCACCGCATTGCACTATACCAATGTGATACAGCATTCACACCATGGACACAACGGTGCGTGAGGCAGGCTGATTGTGTTTTAATACTTGCTCTAGCTGAGAAAGGCCCTTGTGTTGGAAAGGTATGGTTTATCTTATTGAAAATACCATTATTTAAAGGGGAGAGAATTTTTTTCCCTCTAGTTTTCTTGCAAGTTGTGAATGTCAAAGATCTTGGCTTAGAATTTACGACACAATCTGTCAGTTATGCAACCCCAGGGTTTATTTTGATGGGTAGGGTAGAGCTCACTCCAAATTTAGCCATGCGCATAAAAATTTCATGGAGGATTTTTTTTTTTGGTGCCTGAGGGTTTCCCCCAGTGTATGAATCTGGAATCCTTTCTAGGCTTTTCTCCTTCTTTGACTATGCAATGAAGACTAAACACATTTGGCTATGTTTTTTAAGTTTTCTGTTGATTGAAGGGTCGTGGGTTCAAATCTCAGTTAAAACCTTCGGACACCTCCGAGCAAAATCCTTCTAGTGCGATGTGGCCAAGGTTAAGGAATTAGTCCCACTTCCCAGTTTGTGAAGATTTCCATTTTTTTTTTGTTGCACAGCATCCAGTATTGCCATCGACAATAGTTTGGCCAGTGATCCTCGTGGCATCTTCTTGTCAAAGGCACCCACAACCTGAAGGCGTAGTGAGGATCACTAGGGAAACTGTTGTCAACAGCAATACTGGATGTGGTGCTACTACAGGATTGGAAAATCATTGTTCACTACTTGGAAATCTGAGAAGCAACACTGAATGTGTGAAATTCACATGACCGCAGGATGAGCTCTACCATCACCTATCCAAAACAACCTTCTGGTTAAATCACTGAGTGGGTATGATACCCTCACACCCCTTTACAATGTAATGGAGTTCAAATTTTGATCTTATTGTGTTTGACCTTGGATTAACATACTGAAATATAGAAAAACAAAAATCATTCAAGAGCATTTGTGGCACCATGTCATTAGTTGGAAAACTTCATTAGCCCCAGAGGATATAAGTGTGAATTGAGTGAAAGTCAAGTGTACAAAAGTCAACAACCACTTGTTATTTGCCAATTCTATTTGCCTTGTTCATCAACTGTTTGTTGTGATTGTTTTGGTCATTTTGTTAATTGCAGATGGAAAAAGAAGTGGAGCGGTTGGCTATTCGAACTCAGAAAGAGCTTGTGCTACTTCATCGAGAAGGGGGAGATAGACCCACTAACACTGTGGAATGGCTTAACATGCGTTCTTGGGTCTCGTGCCATCATCATATTCAGTGTCCAAAACGCATGTTCTCCAGAAAATCACAGCATCGCCTTGTAAGTATCGATAGCGTTCTAGTGCGAATTTCAACTTAAGTTTCCTAAATAGGAGTTCATACTTCCACCTACAAACCAACCTGGCTCTTAAAAATGGATGGTTTCATGGACATTATTTACTCCTCCACCAGTAAGACGAATATTTGCCATAGTGAGAATCATTTGGGCACCCTATGATATCGTTTTATCAAGTTTCCGCTGTAGGAAGTTCAAGAACTGATGTGCACATCAGGCATACTAAATCCAAATCTCAAGTCATTTTATCTTTTTCTTGTGAGGTTACTTTAAAAATCACAATCAAAAATATGAATGGGTTAATGTGCAGAATATTCTCAAATGTACATGGTTGATTTAAAAAGTTATATAATATTATTTATTGAATAAGCTCTTAGTAACACTTCATTTTTTTCCTTTATGTATACTAATTTATAGTTTACATGTATTCATGGAATCATTTTACTCTCGGAAACAAAATTATTAATTTTATTTGGAGAATTTTCTTCATCCTGGGTAGTTTTTTATTACAACATTTATTGCACTCCTTTTGCTGGTTTAGGGCAGCTTTATTATTTTTAATTAAAGGCATTTTGGTTTTGGACTTGAAGGTGTAAGAGAAGGTAAATGAGGTTTGTTCCTGATAAATTATTATCTTCAACTGCTCTTGATGTATGTAATTGAAGTTACATTCTTTTGCAATTTATTGGGCGCAGAATGTATTTAATAATTCCCCATGTTTAGAATGTGTCATTTTTGATCCCTAAATATTAATTTATTGTCTTTTCCAGAATGAGATGTATGCCAAAGTATTATCCTCTGAGCCAAACGTGCATTCAGATTTTTCACGGCTGGCTCGGTGGTTGACAGGGACATCTGTTGGCTTAGTGCTTGGCGGGGGTGGAGCACGAGGGGCTGCACATGTGGGAATGATCAAAGCAATATTGGTATGTTGGCCTTTTTATTTATAGACTTGTTCTTGGAGTAGTGTCATTTTTTTAATAATAATAAAACAACACACATGAGACCAATGTTTTGGAAATGTGTTTTTCCATTGCCAAGTCGTTAAATGAAATAGTGATCAAATCTAGTGATGTAAATAATGTTAAAGTTTGTAATCGTGTCTCGCATTAATTTAGAGTGTACCAATAAGAATAGAAGCAGTTCACCAGAAAATAAACTGAAAGTAACTTAGAACTCTAATACACAGCTTTCATATATAATGGGCTCTTTGTTGTTACTTATCTCTGGAGATCCGTGGAAGTGGTTTTATTTTTTGCTAAAATTTGTTTTAAAACTATGTGATTTCGGTGTTTTATAAAATCTTGGCGGTGTTTTTATAATGTTAAAACTTTTGCACATTTATAGGTGTTTTATTATTTTTTTGTGCACATTTCACGATTGCTTATACTTTTTTAAGCGTTTAACATAACATTAAATACAATTACAAGAGTATAGAATTTCTGATAAAACAAAATGAAGGAATGGTTCATGGTACATATATCAATGGTTGAAGTATTAATATTATTGAGTGAGCAAGAAAAGGTGCACCGTGAATACTTCGCTTGATTGTCTTTGTGAGGAAGACTAGAGCAAAAATTGACCAAATGGTACTGAAATTTGTTTTCAGTTTTATTGCAATAGTGTAGACCAATAACACAATATTTAAGCTTTTCCTGCTTCTTTTTCTCTATAATCAGAATGTATTCTTGGCGTATGCGATCGGCAGACGGCAAATCCCCTCTACCCTTCATGTATGTACTTTTAGAGCCTTTCCCGAATTTTTGGACTATCAGGTTTTTCTACACTAATTCCAGCATTTAAAAATGCTTCGGTTGTAAGGAAAACAAACTCCTCTTTCGCCTCCTCCACTTTCTTTGACTGAGTAACTGTCTGTTCAAATGATAGCTGTCGTTTTGCGGATCCCCTTTCTTTCGCACGTTTATGTGTATTGCAATTGATGTGCTTTAACAAAGTGTCATGTCTTACAGATTCAAGTCTTTTATCCCAAAATTTACACAGTAATACATTGTCTTTCACATAAAATCCTTCTGAGCCGAATTCACTTGCCCTGGTACAAACGGTAACAATAGGTTTTTGTGGATTTCTCCATTTTCCGGGTTATCGCCGCGTTTCGTGGTCCGAGGTGACGACAGTTTCACCGCAATTTCGTCGTCTCGTCTGAAAGCGGCCCTCTATTCCCAGCCAGCAGCTGTGTTTAAGTCTACAAAATTGTTAAGTTAAACCCACAATTAAGTTTTTCCTGCAACAAGTTGTCTAATAATGCTGTTTACTGTGTTATGGGGAATCACCGAAATTACTGCTCTGCATTGATGCGTGCCGGGCGCATGAGCTTACATTTACGCTCTTTCACGGCCGCGTTGAATTTCTTTCAGGTTTTTATTGATTTAGAATATCTAAGTCTTCAGAGAAAGCACGTTATTGTAGACATTTCCGATAATTTCAGGATTGATAAATATGAAGCAAAGAGAGAGGATGTGATTAATGTAACAGTAAATTCCAGCATAGACATCGCTACAGTGCGTGATATTACGTGAATTCAATATGCACGAGACAAAACAAGCCAAATGACCTTGGAATTTTAATGAGATGGATTGAATGGACATTAAACAATGAAGGCTTAGGCTTTAATAAATTATGACTCATTAGATGTGATTATTTCGCTAATTCATCTAAAATTGCAAAAAATGCAAAATTTCGTTTTTATGTAGGTACTAATTGAGCGTTATTTCGTGGTATCTTGCGTTATTTCGCGATATCTTGTCTCATAAATTTCACGGATCTCTACTTATCTTTATGGTTGCACATTATTTTTCATGAGCCAAATTATTTTTTCATAGCAAATTTCATCCTTAGTGGTAATAAAATTCAAATTGCCACATTAGTGAGTTTTGCTTGATGTTTCTTGCAGGAAGCAGGAATACCAATAGATATGGTTGGAGGTGTTAGCATTGGAGCTTTTATGGGAGCGTTGTGGTGTATGGAAAAAAATATAACAACTGTGACTCAGAAAGCCAGGGAGTGGTCTAAAGTAAGTATTTTGGATATTTTTCACTATTAATGCAAAAATAATAGTTGCAGTAAATTTCAGAGATACGTGTTTGTTCCCTCTCATATGAGATAACGTTCTACACACATTGCAATATTGAAGGAAAACTCAAGGGGGGGAGCATAAAAGATAAAGATAAAGCATCTTGAGCTACCTTAACTTTTGTTGTAGTAAAAAAATAACCTAGTCAAATGTAAAGTTCAAGAAAGCTTTATTTAAACTGATTATATACACATTCAAGACAATACCACCTTATGATATAAAAAAGTTATAATTGTGGTCCTACAATGTTCGGAAGTGCCGGCAACCTCGCAAGGGGGGCACACATTCCCCTTACCCCTGACATGTATCTGCCGCTGCTTCCTTTGTTTTCAAAGGTTTTTCAGCAGTCATTTTCATGGTCAGATAATCTTGACCTCTCCCACTTAAAGAAATCTTTTCAAAATATCATTTCCATTTCCTCTTATTGGTGGGAACTGACCAACAATGCCTGCAAATTACAGTGAAATCTTTATTTTACACTTTTGGATGGACCACTTACAAAAAGTGCAAAATTGAGTAAATTGTTAAATAGAGTATCATTATTTAAAGGTGGTATTGTTTGGGACCTGATAAAAACTGTGCAAAATCAGGGAAAATGTATAATGGGGGAATGTAAAATCGAGGTTTCACTGTACTAAGTTAGAAAAAAAATACTAAGCCAGGGGAAGAAGGTCCTGCATTCAAAACATATATTTTATGATTCCTATACCATTTCCATGTTATTCCCTCCTTTAATTCTGTCCTAGTCTTTCCCCTTACAGGCGGTCCCCGACTTTCGTACACAATGCGTTCCCGAAAACTTGTACGAAAGTCGAATGTACGAAAGTCGAACCATTGACTTCCATACTAATTAGGGGTTACGTTCCAAAAGAGCGGAATATACGTACTAAAACCTTTTTTTTTCACAGAATTCATTTCAATTGACTTAATTTTAATAATATATTAATAAAACTCCTCAAATCATCTAATTTCTTTCGAAAATACGCAGAAAATGCAAATAAAAGTTTAAAAAACAAGAACTCCGTTGGCTATCGAGTGAAACTTCCTCTTGGCGTTTAAGTTGACATTCCACTTATTACGTCCACTATAAATAAAAAGGCATATCAAGAAGTATAACAAAATGTAGTTGTTGAACCTGCACTCTGGATACCTTTTAATTTTTACACCAAAATTCGACATTTGGCAGGTGACATTCGTGATCGCGTATATTTCGCATGTTATTCAAAAAAGACAAAAGACAAACGGAATTCGAGTGATGTTTCGTGCAATATCGTTGCTGAAGGTGTACATGAATTAAACAGCACTCAAATGAAAAAACACAATTAGAAAGAAGATCTTACTAGTTTTATTGAAAGCTATTTGATGATATCTAGTCAACTTCTCTTGAAAAATATCTTCAATGAAGGCTTTCTTCTTCTCTTGATAAAGGAGCCTATAGCAGGCAGTCTCTCTCCCAAATAAATCACCTAGAATAGAGTCAACTACCAACAGTTCCCTTCATTATATACGTTCGTATTGTTCGCATATACTGCCATTTGAAACAATTGAATGTTGGGATGCGCAATAAACATCGCGGGAATTAAAAAAAAATTACAGACCAACGTCCGAAAGTCCGAATTTAGCGTACGAAAGTCAAGTAAAAGGTGTCAATTTTGAACGTACGAAAGTACGAATTGTACCAAAGTCGAGTGTACGAAAGTCGAGGACCGCCTGTTTCTTTTAATCCATTGAACCTTTCAACAACCTCTTCCCCGATTATCGTCTATCAGGATCTCCGAGGGCTCCGAGTTTAGGGGCTCTTGAACTTTGCATGTGACTTGGTTATTTTTTTTATTTCAACAAAAGGAAAGGTAGCTCAAGATATCTTTTACGCTCCCCCCTTGAGTTTTTTCTGTATCCACCACTGAAAGGAAGTAGGAACTTCAATCAATAGAAAGTTTTATTAACGCATGGCTTGGAGGTGTAATGGTTTTCGCACCTTTTCAGCAAATGTGTGATCGATTTTTTTAATCTTTGTTTAATCAAATTATATTTTCACAGCAAGTTTTTTATATATACTTGGTTATTAAATGACCAATGTGAAGCATGGAAATATGTATTTGCTTTGATTCAGTGGAGTTAACATTTTTTATTGAGCTCTATTTTTATGGTGGTAAAAGACACTGCTTTATTTCATTTTGCTTTGGTAATTTTAAATCGTCCAAGTACTCAGCCAATCAGCATGATACACTGCTATCTGTACTACAAGGCATTTTTGCAAAAGTGTTCTGTGGTACCAATCACCTTGGTATTAAATTGATATGCTTTTATCAATCCTATAAGTGATCTCTGTGGCCATCTGAAGTATGCAGTGGCAGTGAAATTTCACGAATTGTATAATTGCTGTGCTTGTTTAAGAATCAATTCAATTGTTTAGAAATGATACTAGCCTAATGCAGCCACTTGTAAACCTAAATGGAAATTGCCTACTTTCTCTGTTATTTTTTCTGTTAGTCTTCATTTATTTATTTTTTATACTCCAAAATTTCCTCAGAAAATGACTCAGTGGTGGAGGCAGATAATGGATTTGACGTACCCAGTTACTTCAATGTTCTCTGGAAGGGGTTTCAATCAGACCATTCAAGGGACATTTGGTGACACCCATTTGGAGGACCTTTGGCTACCTTACTTCACTGTCACCACTGATATTTCAGCATCAAGTATGAGAATCCATACTCACGGTAAGTGATAATCCAGCTGCGCTTTCATTGATTTAATATTTAGCATAAGTATAATCTTATCATTATTTTTTGGGGACGAGAAAATATTGCCTTTTTTGAGATTTCATCTAGGTAAATGTAATGTTAACCGAGAAGAATCATGTTCTTTTTTGTCTATTAAAGACTGAATTGTTTGCACCTGAAAATTGTACATTGCACGTGTAATGAAAATGTTTCTTGCTTGCTCTGTTCTTTCTTAAAACTTATGAATTGTTGAAATTAAAGAAAAAATTGATTTCCTGGCACATTATTTCTGTTATTGCATTTTTTTTATTTGCAGTGGCAACATTCATTTTAATGTTTTGTTGCTTTGAATTGGCTGTTAAAGTAAATGTTTAAAATTTCATTACTATTTTACCATTTCTTATCCAGGTATTTTTTGTACTTCCAAAGTACATCAACCAATTGTAATAAAATATAACATGTGTTTCTTTATTCCATTAAAAAGCAAGTGGAGAAGTTTTGCCAGAGTAATTTCAAATCTATCTATGCAAGGCTTATAGTAATTCATTGCACTGTAAATTGTAGTTCTAATTTTTCTGGTTGAAAATTCAACTAACACTAGGAGGACAGAAGATTTGCACTACCTGGAAGGATGAGATTTAATTTTTATCCATCGTTTATTTTAATCCATTTAGGTTTTACTCTTTGAATGGCTATTTTTCTCACTGTGTACGTTACAAATTTCATGAAACATCAAATAGGCTGAAGTGTGCACCTTCACTTCAAAAAGTGGCACATAAATCGCTAACACAATTAATTGTCCTGGATATGTTTCATGAAAAATAGGGAGCGACGACACATTACGAACGAATACCACTGTTCCTCATTACAATACCCCAATTGTTTTCTCACGTAGTCAATGAGAATTAGTAATTGTAAATGAAGTTAACCCTGAAACTGGAAATTAAGAAATTGCACATCCTGTTATTAAGGCTAATTATATATTATTGATTTCAATGCATAGAGAAGACGTGGGTCAAAATCACCTGTAGCCATAATGCTAGGTGTTACAAAAAAATTAAAATTTAGCCATAAAAAATTATTAAATTCACTTTCATTATTTGTTGGAAATGAGTCCAATACAAAGATGTGAAATTCAAATAAAAAATTAGTACAGTCGGATCCGGATTTAAGGTCTTCGCATTTAAGGTTTTTCCGCATTTAGCGTTTATTTTTTTGGGTCCCGGTTCATTCCCTATGAGGACAATGTAAAAATTATCCGTATTTAGTGTTTCCGCATTTTGCGTTTTTCCGCATTTAGGGTCGTAAAAATTTGTCCCGCTCAAGATTTTTTTGCCCGATTTAACGTTTTTTCATGACGGTTCATCCAAATCTTCGAATTTATTCTCATCAACAAGAACAGTCTCATGAAAGTTTACCAAGAGTCGATAGAATCTACCGGGGAACGCTTCTTCAACTGCTTTCTTCCGCGAGCGCAGCGCTGCGACCTTCAACTCACAAGTTGGGTGGTTTGTCTTCTCGTAACGTTTCGCTCCCCTTCTGATCCAAACACCAGGTACTTTTTGTATTAGATCCGATCTAATGGAGCAAAGTCATCCCTTAATAACCTCGAACTACCTTATCCTTCACTTCTTGAACTTGACTTCGATGATACGTGACGACTGATGACACGAGTTATCCTCCGAGGGCCGCTACAATAATGGTTTTCTCGTTATGTTTCCAATTGATGGCTTATGCCCCTTTCAACTCTACTCCCTACGGGCAGTCGATTATTAGCCCAATATTTTTTCAGTCTGCTACTTTCTCTGTTCAAAAGAGGAGGCCCAATATCAATTGCGCAGTTCACTAGAAGATTCTTTCTATAATCCATTCTAAGGTCAGTTTCCACGGAGGAACAGCGAAAGAACAGAGGAAGTGTTTCCCCTGTCATGACCGTGAGTGAGAGCATTCTTTCCCTACGGAACAACATTATTTTACATCGTAATTTAGATATCCCGGAGCCAATTTATCGACATGCGGCTGGTTGATATCGCTGTCGATTCAAAAATATTTATCTGGTGCTAATTAATGTCAAAAGAGAATGACAATCGGAGTTATGACGAACTATCACGGTCCATGACTCTAAATAAATCGCTCATGCTGGAAAAAAAAATCACCGCATACTCACGGTAGAATAGATGAGCGCGGAAAAATACGAAAATCCGGCAGGTGGTTGGTGGTTGACTTCGACATCATAACCCTGACGAAATTGCCAACCTCCAGAGGCACTGACAATTTTTCGGATGAAATCCAGTTCTGTTGAAGGTTAAACCTTTTCACTTAACAGAGTTTAGCTAAACGTTATTCAAGCTCCAACCAAATTTTATTAAAAGCTGCCGAGAAACAAGGCGAGTTGGAGTCAAGGTGATCAGCGCGCCGCGTAAGCAACTTCTCCCGGCTCCATTCGACCTGCATAAGGCCGTGGATATATGACAACGAATCTGGTGTTATCATCGAGTTGAATCACCATCGACTTGTACGCATACTAAAATAAGATTCTACTTTTTTGAATGACCTCGAAATTCAAAATGTGCGCATAGGAAGCTTTTTAAAGGCTCATAAATCCCTTGTTTCGCCGAGGCAACAGAAAACGTTAAGTTAGCAAAATTCCAGAAAACCTCCCTTTTACTAGATATTCGGTAGTTGAGAATTCGGGATTAGCGATCTTCTGCTGTTCCTTTATTTCACTCATTCCTCATGATTTTTCGAGTACCTACTTACACCTTTTCTTATTATATTAGAAATGCTATAGTCACCTACATGTCACTTTTACAGAAAAAATTCTAAATTTCATAGAGACCACTGAAATATGCATAAAAATGGAATCACTAATGTCCATAATAATAATCCGTGTGAGAATGCTTTTAAGTTGATGTTTATTAGAATTTTCTTAAAATATTTCATTAAAACAATTGTCATCCTCTCATTACTTATTTTTACTACCCATTTTTTTTAGCTGATTCCTGAAAAGTATTATCCAACCTTCATAGGGCAGAGAACATTTCGTTAAAGAATTTTTTGCTGCATTCACCACCTTTTAGTTACTTAAAATAATATTTTTTATTCATAAAAAGCCATTCCAATCATTACCATCCCTAAAACCTGAAAAAAATGGCAGGTCCTCATTTAGTGTTTTTCCGCATTTAGTGTTTTAAATTTTGTCCCCCCTGAAAAACGTTAAATCAGGATTCTACTGTATTTAAGTTGATGGATCAAAGTGATTTATCCCATCCTTCTAGTGTTAAAGTAGCTATTGATGGCAGAGTTTGTAAATAATATTGACATTTTACAATTTGCATAGTTTTCTACTCTCAAGCTTGTCCAGATCGTTTGATAAGCTCATGGAAAACAACTCAGCTACAAAACATCTTCTGTTTAATTACAGTGGTTCAATATCATCTTACTTGTTAATCACTTCTTAGTTCTTAAGTCTGGGAATTCATTGGATTATGAATGTGTTTTCAAGGTCAGGAAATATAATCTTATGCTTTTTGAAAGCTTTACAGCTTAATTTTATGGAGTCCTCGTGTATTTTAAATGAGTATCAAAATGATTTTCAGTCCAACAGTTAGCAGTTTTGAAGACCCTCCAAGCTGTGCTCTTTTAGTAACATTTTCTGATGGTGCCATATTAAAGTCGGAATATTTGCTGTTTTTAGGGAAAAGCAGAATATGCTGCCTTTTGTTATTTCATTTCAGTGGAACCTTTGAGAAACAATTTTGTCATCTAAAATCAAAGCCTTAAAAAATAGAGTGTATGAAACCAATGTTTTGATAGTAGTATGTAAACAAGTGACCCATATTTTATTATTTGCAGGTTATGCAAATTTACATATGCCATCTAAGAAATATTATATTAAAATATGCCAAGGTTTTTAAACTCTGTTAATGTAATATGCATTATGCATGTCATAATTTATTGCCTCTAGGTGCTTTTTGCTTGAGAAGCTGAAAGAAGTCTATGTAGGTTTATTGCTCAAAGATATTTGATGCTTTGGATGAAACTAAAATTTTGTTTGAAAAATGCTGTGGAGTACTCAGTTTTTTATCTAGAGCAAAATCAGAATAATATTTCATGGTCAAAGAATTATGAGAAGCCCGAGGAATTATCATTAAATAATTTATTTGAGGAGTTCAAATGAGACATAATTTCTCAGGACAAACTTTAGTTGGTGTAATCTTTACTTAACAGCCTGCTACCGTCTCCAGAAATGTGTGTTGTACTATTAATCAAGTTCAGAATTTTTCCATTATATTTAACAAACCCTAATTCATTATATCCCATTTTTATCATTTCCCAAAATAATCATGTAGAAAGGTTGAATAGTGTTAATATTTTTCATTGAAATCTTATGCATTTTAATTCACAGAATACATTGATAATTATGGTGATGCATCAAAATAGATTCATTGACTGATTTGTCTATTCAACTGAGACATGCAATCAATAGTATTTTATTTGTCTTCAATTCTTGAATGATATAATCATTCACAGGGAAGTTACAAGCCAGGAAAATGTCATGGAATCTGTTGCCATTTGGAAGAGAAAAGCACAGGAAAATGTCAGGGAAAATAGTGGATGTGATTAGAAAAATTGGATCTTATGCTCCTTATATTCCTTACCCAACACATCATAAATATTTGCTCTCATTTTTTTATTTAATTCATAAAGTGAGGTGTACCTTTATATCCTGGCTTGTTGATTCATGATTAATGTCATATTGTGCTATTGCTTTCCCATTCTCAATTTTAAAAAACCCTTGGATGAGAAAATGTTAACCTGTACTTTGTAATTTGATATCCTTAGCTTCATAGCATGTGGCTCACAAAATTGCATTGAAATTACTTCTTTTCCATATGCTTTTTAGATATTACTACCTTGAAATTCTATAGGTTTAGGCGTTTTTAGAATCTTTGGAATGAAAAATACAGTAAAATCGTGATTATCAGTAAGTGGATTATTGGTGCATAAGTTTCACCCTCCTTCGATATCTTCTGTGATCTTTATAAAAAATAGAATTGAATGCAAAAACAGATTATCATAGTGTAACATAAGGATATAAAATGGGTATTATTTCTATTAAAATTTCTATTACTCAGAAAACATAAGTATTTTCTTTACATACTGACAAGGAATGCTTCAAGTTTACTTGGACCTCTGCTCTATTATTGCAGAAGACAATGAGTGGCTGAAGAAAACTCTTGATTAACTCTAGAAGATTTCTTTAAATCATAACCAATCATAAATTATGAAAATGTATTTACGATTTTCAAATGTATTTTTCATATTGCAAATGCTTACAGTCCCGCCAGCGAGAGTTGTCCAATGACAGTGCTAAGGGAGGGGCTGAGAACCCTGCGCCAGCATGGTCTGCAGCCAATTGCCGTCCCCCGAACGCACCTCACACCCTTGCCTAGTCATACAGCATTGTCACGTGTATATAAAGCACGGAAACAATATTCTTCTTTTGGCTCCTTACACTTGTCGTCCCTTCCATCTCCTTTCTTCACTGGAACCTTTTGTTTACATGTGACGTGGGCGTTTCCCTTTCTAAACTGGTGACCTTGCCCCCTACTCCGAACTAGACACTTCTAACTGTCATAGGACAACTCTCGGCAGCCGAACTATAATGATTGCCATGGCCAAGCATAGGGTTGAATACAGTCCAACGAACGGAAGTTTTTATCGCACGTAGGCATTTTTATACTGCCACTAGGCAAGGTGAAACAGGAGAGAAAGGGATTAGTGAAAGTGATGGTAGTGGGGGAAGTAGAAGCAGAGACTACAAGAGTAGAGATCGCATGAGTCACAGCCAGGCACTTGCCTGTATAGACAATTTGCTTGAGTGTATAGAGCAAAGGGAATATAAGCACGATGACATGCTGCAAAAAAGTTATGCTGTCAGTTGAAGAAAGCTCTCAGTGAGTGCTGAAGGTAATCTAAAATAACAGACTATGTGCATTAAAAGGATATAAATTTGATTTAAGAACTTATTAACATTATAAGACATAATAGTGAAATTTAAGTATCCTTGTTTGCCAATTATTTGTGCTGCATTTCCTCATCATTAGCATGGATAATTGAGAGTGTAGGTACTTTATGGAGATATTTACCCACAAGCGAATTTCATTATTTACCTTGAAATGGTTACTGAATTTTTTTCTTTTTCCCATTATATTCTATTTTCTATTCAACGTCCAAGTATCGATCTATTTTAAATTCATGGATGGTGTCTAAAACTAATCTTAATAGAATGTATTTTTGGCGTATAAATAGGGTTGACCGAAGTTGAAAATTTCAGCCTCAGGCTCAGCTTTGTAGTTTTTTAATGGTTATTGTGTGATCAAAAACATGAGCTAGGGGTTAAAAAATAGAGTGTTCCAGCTCACTGATAATAATAAATCCATTTTATACACTCGCTAATACATATTTAGTCTGGACACCACCATGCAGAATCAGTGACGCTCTTAATTTAAGTCTTAGATCTCAATCAAATCTCTCAAAATGCCAATGCATTGGCTGCATTGGCCACTTTGTTCGTCCTCTCTATAGAGTTATTATGCGTGAAAAAGTTGGTTGCAGGAAGTCAGCTATTTTTTCTACTAAATATTGATCATTAAAGTATAGTATTCAAATCTTGCATTTTGCTGTCAATTCAAAATTTTGAGAAATAACTGATGGTGTTCAGGAAACTGGATCTCTGCCTTGAATACACAAATTTCGTATGCCAATCATTTAAAATGGAGTGAGTTCCACCCTTATTTGTCAAAAATAGGCTTCCTCTCGAAACACAAGTGTTATTGTTCATTCAGTGTCACGAACGCATTCTTGCTGAGAAGAAACCATCAGAGGGCATCATTTTCACAAAATTTGTCTGTATGCGTATTTATTCACTCCTTTATTACTCAAATGCTCATGATCATAGAATGCAGAACAAGAAATTAAAGACCCATTCCGTCAATCTAAAATTCATTTAAATAAACTCTTGTCCATTTCGTATAAGCAGATTTTACTCAGTGACCCAAATCCTAGTTGCATTGAATTTCCTCATTTCAGTTAATTTGAACACCTAGTGGACTACCAATAAGTGTGGCTGTGAAATTATGATGTATCTGTATATCTGCAATGGACTAATTTTTTTCAGTAGCAGTGTTTCACTTTAAATCATTGATTACCATCTCTTTAGTACTTTGCAACCTACCACGTTTGATTATGAGATGGGATTTTTGGTCTTTAGCTGTCAGTACTGTAATTGCTGATTAGGGAGAATGCTCAGAAAAGAGATGTCTGTAATGCTTGATTTCTGCGAGATTTGTTGTCTCATTATCCAGGGTTTAAGAATACGTGGAAGTGTGAAATTTTTCGTTCATCTATCTGATGGTGAATTTAAACTTCTTTCGCGGAATGTTGCATATTTTTTAGGGTTATCAATCAATTTGAATTTTCAAATGTGTAATTTTGTGCTAGCCGTGAATGGGTATTTGTTTGTGGTCCTCAGGCTATCTAACATACAGTATGTATTGATCAATTTTTGCCTTGCCGTGGGTTGTGAGGTTTAAAAAAGAATGTGATGTCAATAACCTCTTTTATGTGAAATATATGGGATAAGGATTCTATGGATATTTTTCTTCATTATTTGTTTTTGTGTGAGTGAATCATTCTTAAGTTTCTTCATTTCAATATTTGATACATTTATTGTTATAGTGTTGCAGAAATAATCGTAAATTTCACTAAACACACATGTTTGACTGACAAGGGGAGAACACGTACCTAGCTCCACCTTTTTCAATGCCGTATTTTTTGCTCATTAAGGTATTGAAGCAGTGTCATTTCGAGCACGGAGATATGAGGACTACACTAGCAAGGTTTGTTGTGCCCTAAAATGTTAACTTTTTGTATTGCTTGCATTGATCAACCTCCAGATTAAATATAAAAACTACTTCTTTCAAGAGCACATGTCCTTAAGGCCCGTGGCTAGCAGCAATATGCGTGCAGATGTAATAAATCAGAAGACGAAACGATTATAAATTACCATATCTCTCGAACACTTAAACTCGTAATTCACATTACTCCAAAGTTAACTTCAAGAACCTACATACTAAAAGAGCCATTCCAAAATATTAATTCAATTAACAAATAGGATGGAATAAAAGTTGATTATTTAAAATCAACAATTACGCCAAATGTGTCTTGTGCTCACCGCTTCCCAAAATCTTCCGCAGCCCTCCAGCATAATAACAAGAGGATCACCTACAAATGTTGTTTCTTCGAAAAAAAAAGGCACTGTTATTGCCCACAATTCATTTTTTCGCATGTTCTTGAGGACAGTAGCAAGTGTAGTCTTTATATTTACGCATTCAAAATGACTCTGCTTTAAATACCTAAAGGCCGTTATGATGTTAAAAATTTTTCTCATGCCTATGCTTGCTGCAATTAACATTAGTGAAAAACTTGTCACCGTATGATCAAAATGAAAACTACAAAATATACTGCCATGACAAAGTATTGAACCCTAGCCCCCCGAGTGAGGGCTGGAAGCCCTGTCCACTAGACCAACTATCCCTGTTGGACAGCTAGTGCTATTTTGGGATTATATTACGCTTGTTAAAAATACCGCTCGGAAATTAATTAATTACAGCCAAACTAAGGCCCATTCAATGGAACCACTATCAGTTCAGAGATGTGTTCACCATTCCGAATGCCAAAAAATTTGGGCATTGAAAAAGGCGGAGCTAGGTACGTGGTCTCCCCTTGTGAGTGTATGTCAGATTTTTAGTCAGTACAGTGGATTTACCTGCCCCCTCCCTAAATAATATTTAGTAAATATCATTTTATCATCATAAATGAATGAAGCCTGAAGGAAGAAAAGACAAAATTGCAGAATCTTTAATTGGAATATCTGTGCATACTTTTTTTAGCAGAAACAAACTCTTACTTTTACAAATTTAGGTAGTTTGTGTCAATAAAATAATCCCGGTGGATATCAAGTAAAGTAAACCCCATCTGCATTCCATCTCTTTGTTCTGGTCCTGTCATCACACCTCCATGTATGCACACTTTCGTGGAATTTGACTACGTATATACCATAAAATCTCTTGCGTTGAGTTTTTTGTGGAGATATAACACAAAAATGTATTCCTACTCACAGTCAAATGTAAAACTAGAAATTTCATTAGAGCAGGCTACGGGTATAGAATGATTGGACCGATTATTCCCAAATTCCGTTTGTATTTGTCACTTGAGGAAAACATGTTAACAGGTGACAGCACGGTCCATTGCCCGTGAAAAGTACAGGTCATACAACATAATTATGTTGCTAACTTGAAGTTACCAACTTTTGCTAGTGGTGCTAGGGCTTAGTTGCACTATCTGAGGATATGCCAGTATCTCAGATGTCATAAATAAAGCCTGGACCCCTTTTCAATGCCCCAGGCTCTATCGCAGACAAGAAAGAAAAACAAAAAGTTTCACTATGTCCTTTTTACTCATAGAAAAAGAAACGTAGAGAAAGTGAGGTAGAGACAACCAGGACATAGACAGGACTAGAGCAGTTGGAATGAGATAAAATTCCAGTGAAAGACCTTTAAAATATCATTCAGTGGCACTCAATGTTCAAGTAGAAGTGGCTCATCTCAAACTACTCTCAAAAGTAGAGTGCAAAGGATATATTACCCAATTCTGAAAAAGTTCTGAAAATATATGGATGTTTTTGTGAAATTATTTAATGGGCAATTATTTGTACTAAGATCCCTTGAATGATCTATGACCATTGTTATAAATCAGCTATCTATTTTGTTGCCCTAAAAGTCTTGTCTGTCTGATGCGTGGTATGATGAAAGATGTGCATTCCAAAAACTGAGCTTCTTCAAAGCATAAGCACTTACATTTGCTTCGTTCACATTTTCTTCATACATCAATCATCAGTCTAGCGTTATAATTTTCTGTGTGAAATGTTGCTCAAGTTTAAAATTCTCTCCAGTGGACCAAGTCTTGTCAAGTGATTCTTTGGCTCATTCTTGGTCATATTTATTCAGGTGGGGGTCCTCTCAACACTTTCTATACCAACTTTTATTTTTTTATTACTTCTTAGGCTTCACAAGCTGCCAAAATTATAGATTTATTTTTTATTCACAGGAACCTTATTATATTAGAAACAATGCATGCGTAGCTAGAATACCTTATGTGCCAATAACCTTTCTGCTAGTTAATGAAATATGTGCCTGTTTCCTCAGTGGAAAGCCCTTTGAAGTATGAATGAATAAAGATTCTTGTTTTATTATTCAAGGCCTTTGTTAATGAACATGAGTTTCGCATTGGTAGTTTCTTATGGCACTGGAATCTACTAAAGCACATTCTGAAAAAATTTCAACTGTGGATTTCACAATCGTGAATAGTTACTGCATTTCTGTTCAAATGTTTATGAATTCTACTATGTGTTTTAATACTGATAATTTGCATTAGTCATCTCTGAAATATTCATTGCTGTGTTTATAAGCCCTTTTAAATTTTATTTATTATAATATCTATAGTAATTTATGATATATTGTAATAATTATGTTTAAGTCTTGAATCTCTCAAGGGAAAAATACAAGCCAAAATATGCTGAATCTTTTTTAAGAGGATTGCTTTTGATGTGGAAAAAACGCATGTATTTTGGCGTTAACCTTTACTTAAAAAAACTATTTTAGGCTGTTGCCATATTGAATTTCTGAATAAAATAATAACGCTTTTTGCATCTTTTAAAGTATGTGTCTGGGGCATTATTAACAGTGGATTCTTATAGTGTGTTAATATCTCTTATCACATAGTTTAATAACACATTGCAGTAAAGTGTTGTCCTTTATGCTGATTTAATATCAAAAGGCTCTCAAATAATGTCTGCTTGTGTCAGAGTAATCTTAGGAGATTTAAGTTTTGATTTTATCCTATGTGATTTATGCCCAGTATATACTTATCTAATTCATAATCATAGTTAATTTAATACAGTATGTATTATTATTTATTCCCATTTTATATGTTGAATATAACGTGGCATCGAGAATATGCCCATCTGATAGGTATTCACACCTCAGAAATTTAGCAGTTTAAAAAAAATCATGGTTTGAGAATGGCGTATTTATTATTTCTTGATATAATTTTCATGCTTTACTCGCTTTGGGTGCATTCAGCCACACGCCACTTGAAAAGTGATCAGTTATTCATGATGTAGCAATTACTTGGTTAGAGCATATTTAATGCAACAGCCATGAACATTACAGTATTATTTTGTCAGGACTAGATGCACTGTTACCCTCTGTGCATTTAAATGGGATATAGGTATACTCTAATGGAAATGTTAAGCGATGCAATAATTAATGATTTACTAGTTGCTCATTGCTTCACCGATTCATACACTTACGATAACTGATAGAAAAGGCTGTGAAGTGGCAGTATAAATGAGGTTTCTATGGCAAGGACTTAGGCCTCCTCAATATCATTTTCTTGACAATTGTTCGCTGGGTGCCACTCACTTGTTTACTTCCTTTCTGCGTGTTAATCAATGGTAATTGAAGATTTCCTTCACTCTTTAAACCTTCGACTTTTCAGGGGTGATCAGTGTGGCTGTGAAATATTTTATTTCAATTGTGGGGAGCAGCCATTTGGCAATAATTGTAATTTGAAGACTATGGAATCAGGATACACAATTTAAGCAAAGAAAGACTCACATTCGGTAGTTTTTGGGATAATTACAGACCTGTATTCGTGGCGAAGCACTTATGGAATGTCTAATAGTGCTACGCCATGATGACGAGTTTGTCAATTAGCAAAAGTTAGTCATTATCATCTGTATAGTTTAAGATTTCTGTAAGTTGGTGGAAAACTTTTTTTTTTTCATTTTTTTGGTAATTTTTATGTCATTTCTCCTTTTTTTTGCCTCTTTTATATTGTTGTATTTTCCCTGCCATATATCACTCTTTAAATGCAAAGGAATGTCATTTTGAAGAGTTCAGCCTAGGGCTTTTCATGTTAACTCTTGATTACCCTGTTTAAGGAAAGAAAATCTGGAACAGTTCATTTTCTTTTTATTCACCGCCTTTTACTTAGATTTTGTTTTTCAATACCATGTAAAACCTAGTTTGGTTTTGGTAAGACAGGGTGGATCTGCACCACTGCGTCTATTCTAGATATGGTAGTACAATTATGATTTTGATACCTATCCTTAAGTAAACTTTTAGGGGAATTCTTTTGCGTAGGGACCTGCTTATTATGCTGCCTGATTACTCTGTAGGGACTGCTACATGTGATTAGTTACTGTGGTAAAAAAGAATTTATATATGAAATTAAAATAATTATATTTTTATGCACTGCTACCTTTGAAGGAAAAGCTGTCTGGCTGTATATTCATTTACATTTGAAAATAGTCGGCATTTTACAATTGAAAGTAAATACCTGCTCTTCATCTTGGATAATTCTGAAAAAAATTGCTGCTGAAATTTTTAGCGAATCAATTTTGATCTAATTCATTCATAAATTGGCTAAACTCTTGGCTAAATTTTATGCGAGAAGCTTATGACAAATAATTCTGGAATGATATATTTTTCATCAGAAACATATTCAGTGACTGGATAAAATTTGGATTTAATAAGAAACGTACTCCATGGTTTTTTAAGTTAATTGGTTGCTGCATTTATGATTTCGTGATTTACTCTCAATTAGTCCTCAGATAACAAAGGTGCTTGATGAACTCTGTAATTTTCCATTTGTTATTGAAATATTGGATATATAAATAAATTAAAAGATACTGGCAATTTTCCAAAAAAAATACTATAATTTTGCAGCTTGGTTTCAATGAATTCATTTCTATATATTTTGTATTATTTTCCAGTGAAGAAAGCGGTTGTGAAATTAAAATATTTGTTGAAAATTGCCATTAACTTTTAATTTATTAATATGCTAGCATCCCACGTGATAAAGCCTGGAACATCTCTCCATAAAGTGGATACACTCTTCGAAATATTTTTGCAAATGTGAGGTTTCTCCAACTTGTATATTTTTATTTTTTTTATTGGAGCTCTTGGGTATAAGGATCATATTTCTGTTGTGAAAACAATGGCAGTGCTTCACAGTGCCTTGGCTCACGTTAATGGTAACCCCCAAATGGGACCTGGATGCATCCCAATTTTGTCACAGGTTCCTTGTGGCGTTATGTGCGAGCCTCTATGTCCCTCTCGGGATACATGCCCCCACTGTGCGACCCCACTGATGGCCACTTACTTCTCGACGGTGGATACGTCAACAATCTTCCAGGTAACAGTGCTCGTAAAGTACTGAACTAAAAAAGGTTGATATTATGTATTTATAAAGGTCTCTCGCTTGCTCATGCATTGAGTATGCTGTGATGAATTTGGTGGCATTGTTTTTTTTAAATGTTGAACTCTTATCATAATAAGCTACATTATTTTCAAAATGTGTGAATAATTTAACTGTAGGTTGAAGTGAACATTCAACAAGTCATCAGTGTGATATCCTGAAGAAGATTGCTGTTATGCTTTTATTATACATAGTGCATTATTTATGTTGATGTGAAATAGGTTACATTATAACTTGGTGCATACATACATGGCTTATTAATTAGGTCACTTAATTTTATGGAAGGTAATGAAATTTACCTTACTCATAGCTGAGCTGGAGTGTATTTGTGTTGTTATGTAAATTTAATCATAGTTTCCTATTAGTTGGAATTAGTTGACCATTTATGTATATAATTTTAAAATTCACAGAAATAAGGTAGTTGCCGTGTAAATGGTCATTTATATAAAATTTTATTTTCTTTGTAATATATTTGTGTATCGTTTATTTTATCCAATGAAGTATGTATACCACTTGGAGTATATGTTTTAGTATCTTCTTCTTGGTATAAATTATTATTAAATGAAATTCTTACATCGACATTAACCTATGGCTAAAATTACTGAGGCAAAACAACAACCTATGTTAAAAATTATAATAGCTTCCTGTTTGAAATTAATAGCTGTGTAGCTAAGCTTGATGAATTTATTTTTAATCATCAATTTTCTATTACCACAAAATTTGTTATTCCACTCCCTCACTAAGCAACCGATCACAGACACATGCTATGATTTCAGCTTGCACTGGATTGAGGAGTCTGGAGTTTATGGGGATAGAGAAAGAGTATAGTGTTCCGAGAATAAGCATTTTATGACACTCAGAACCTTTTTAGTCTGCTAAGTTTTCACTCCAGTCAAGGAAGTCATGGATGAACTCTGATCTGGGATAAACTCCAAAGGGGAAGCAAAGAGATGAAAATCGTGGTTGAACGAGCTGTGTTCTGTGTTCTATAGGCAAGATTGACATTATATTGTGGTTGTGGCTGGGTAGCACTGGGTAATGCTGACTTGACTTTAGTTCTGCCACTACCACTATTGTTTGACTAAAATTCACTATATGCCTTGTTACATTTTCCCATAAAATTCATGTAAATAACTGCTTTGGAATTGATATTAGCCTGTAAAGTGTTAAAAATTCAGACTTGAAATCAGGAATAAGTCAGGGAAGAGCACTATTTTAAAATGCCATTTGTTCAGCATTAAAAATTTATCATATATTTAACTTGTCATTAATAGAAAAAGGGATGAAGACCATGAAATGCCTTATATATTGTTTTGTTTTCATTTAATCTCCTGATCAGTGAATCAATTCCTTTGGGAATATTCTTTTATAAAGCGATTGTCACTACATGAAGGAACTAAAGCCAGCTGTTAGAATCCAATCCCTTTCCTCTATAATAGTGTATTGTCTGTCAGCATTGTAAATTCTATGTTCAGCTGTATTTAGAATGGAATTGTTTGAGGCTCTTTTGCATACTTCCAACACTTAAACCGGAATCATCAATTTAGGCAAGTGGGTATCATGAATAAGTGGTGCAGCAGATGTGGCATTTATGTATGTTGTATTTCCATCAAGTATATAGATATTAGTGATTCAAGTATCACTGAAATTGCTCTAAGAGAACTAGAATCATACATGTTATTGCCTTTTGATAGGAATCTTGGGTTTATGTTTAAGAAATTAATATTACTGGGCAAGGTATGATTCAAAGACTGATAGTACATAATGATTCAGATTGTAATTTATTATTTGATGATATTTTATGGGAATTCATTTTGACATAATTTTGATGCATGTATTTTAGATGATTAAACTACGTTGTGTTACAATGTGTTACTAGTTATGAGTGGGCAGTACACCAGATGCTGATTTCCTGAAAGAAAGCACTAACGCAACTTTTGGGGTTAATTTTTAATAGCCATGGTGGTAAGAAAACATAATTTGATAACACAAGGTAACTAACATACTTATCTCTAAGCTTTCTGTATGAAACTAAACACAAATAATTCCATTTCACGTTGTCTTCCCGAGCTATGATGGCACTTGCCCTTTTTGAGCCAAAATCCAAAAAAAATGTACCTGAACTGAAGGACCACATTTCACAGGAGTTGTGCAAAGACGTGTACAAAGTGCCATGCTCTTGCAGAAAATCATATGTTGGAGAAACATGCTGAGGAATGGCAACAAGAATGAAGGAGCATGTATGAGCCACAAATTATAAACAACACCATTTGTCAGCCATTGCAGAACACATTTGGAGAGAGGCAGGACAAAAGATTGATTTTGAATGAGCAAAGATAATGGCGAAGAGGAGCTGTTACTATCCAAGGCAGATCAGGGAAGCCTTAGAAATCCACAAGACCAATAACATAAACAGAGACCGTGGCTACTCAATCTGCATCTTGGGGAAGAGAGTGCTGCCCAATCAGTGCTCAGCAGAGGGATGGCCAGTGCTTTGCCAGGTGGCAATAATTGAAGTTTCTAATCTTGGACCTGAAGATGAAAGTAGGATGGACTTTGAAACTTGTCACTCATGAACAACAAACACAGCTTGGAGAACCCAGAATCTTGCATTCTTCATGGTTGGCACTTTTGTACTTAGGATTAATTATTTACAACAACATTAATTGGAAAAAATGAAAGGCAAAGTATGGAATGCCTCTACATTTACAGCACAATTTCATTTAGTTTTGAGTTTCCTGATGTTTGAATGGATATTTTTGCACAATTAGTGTTTTTGTTTAAATCAAGTATTACATTTAATTGCACCCCAAGTGCAGGAGTGAACGGGTTTCCCCAGGTGAATAATAGAGAATGAAGCGGCACAGAACACAGCGCTAGAGTTAAAATATGAAAGCCATAGAGTTGGAATTTGAAAACGAAACCAAAAAGGGAGCAAGATAGGGCCCCCCATCCTTAATTCTGAAAGACAGCCTGAATTGAAAAAAGGGAGACGAACCAATCCTAATTCATGAATAGTAGTTCATAAGAACTCTTTTGTTAACAAAAAAAATGCAAATGGTTTATAAATGAAATGTTTTTTTAGTTTTCAATTGCTTCTCTTGCTATAAATATACCTAGTTCACTTCTTCCATAATTATTCCAAAAATTATTATGTCCTCAATAGGGTGGTTTCCTATTATTTTTTTATTGCCTAAATCGAAAGATTATTACTCCTGGAGTACGTATTTCACGCTTTTAGATTTTTAAATGACGATATCTATTTTTCGCGATTAAATGAAAAGTGAAAATTTTCAAGCGCGTGAAAACGCGACGCTTAAGTATGAATGTCGGGAAGTCTCTCCGCGTGACGTATTTCTGGTTCCCCCTCCCGCCCTGCGAGGTGACCTTGAGGCGAGGCTTAGCGCTGATACGACGCAGGCTGCTAGCGGCTAGCCTAGTACCCTGCTGGCTGGTAGCGCTTGGCTTAAATAAGGATTATTAATAACTTATCAAACGAGGAAAACTTTCCGACCTTAGCCAGTTTTAATAAGTGATTGTTAAGACATGTTTCCCTGAGCTCTGCGCCTCATGCATGCAATGGTAACCTCAGACGACGTATAACTCCTATCTTCTCGTATAGAAACTAGGTCCCTGTGACGTCACGTGGAGTGGCATCGCATGGGCGCCAATCTGGCCCTTTTCAAATGAGGATAAAAATGGACCATTGCCATTCGTCTAACCCGGTATTTCTAAAACAAAATAATTTGTATATTATGAATACACTAATGGTGGGTAACGAATCGCAATCAATGCCTTTCGTTTTCTTTGATGAAGGAAACCACCCTATTCTCCGTATACTCTTCATATTTTCTATTCAACCTTTTTAATTTACCATGCACTCATATGAAATCCATTCATTAATGGTTGTTTAAACAGGTAAAAGCTTTTCCTACTTTGCAATTGCATATGTATGCAAACATTATTGTTTTCAGTTTTGCCAATAGCACCTAAAGTATTTGAGGTTATTGCTTCTTATAAAACTAGAGTGAAATCCTCGGTTTCTGTCGTAATAGAATCCAGACTGTGTTTTTGCTATAATTATGGTTATATTGGGATAATTAGTTGAGGGAGATATGAGTATTTATTCTACTCAGCTATAAAATGGTTGATTTGTGTGAAAATTCCCTATTGTTAACAGGCAGATATTTCTTTTTACAATAGTGATTTCTGGGAATAAACTCATGAAGGCTTTCTGAACACCTTTCTTTAAGTTACACACCAGCATTTACCTAGTTGTTAATCTTTAGTTATCCTTTCTTAATTCTTTTGGAGACCAAAATTATAGCATCTGTAAGACTGTATTAGGTTGAATTTTTTGAAGCCCAATTTATTATTAGTTTCATGCGTATTTCTTTCAGAAATATACATATATGCTCATTATTAAACTATAATATTGGCTCATATGTGTATAGAATGAATGAAGATTTATTATAATGAACTTTTTATGTTTATTTGTGCTTCTATGAAATTTTTCTTTTAAAGGTGATGTATAGGTATAAATTTTATCAAGACACTATGATACCAAATTAACGAAACTTATGTAAATTCTCTGATGCAGCCTTCTAAAATGGCATTTTTACTCTTTAATGGAAAATATCCAATTTTTTATAACCATGACTATGCACTTGTTGAAATTTTCTATGATCTTATGATCTCCTCCCAGGCTGTGGGAGTTGATGAGAGAGTTAGTGTACCTGGGAAAGTGAGCATAGTTGCCTTCTCAACCTCTTTAATGAACTATTTCTAGGCATGAAATTTTAATGTAATTAACATATAATATATGCTAATGATGTAACAGTATGCATAGATGGGTATGTCTGCAAAATATACATTTGAAGTCAGCCTTTAGTCAGAGTTGACCATGTCGGTCTCTATGCTCATTGAGGGCTCAGTCATTTTTGTCCTCACTGTGATGCTTTTATTGTTGCCATTTTCTGGCTATTCCAAAGGGCTCTCTGCTCAGGTTATTAAATGTTTTTTTTTATGCCTCAAATTTTCTGCCATGGCAAAAAGCTTTTGTGCTGTCCACTCTCCAATTGCATGGTTAACATTCTTCCAAATCCTTTTCTAGCTCATGTGCTTCAACTTCCCTCTTCTCAAACCCTTTTTAGGATAGATATTTTGCTTGCACTATTGTGCACCTTATTAGTACCTTTTGCATTTTAATTATGTACCTACCTTGTAGAATGGTGTAATGGGAATAAGCTAACTACCGATTCCTCTGTGACTAAATAATCTGTTCTTCTCTGGATTCTTATGCTGGCTTATTGTTTAATATGTAATTTTCTGCAGATTTTCTAACCCCTGCGGAAGAGTTTCTTGCACTCAATATGCGTGTTAAATTTTCTATCATTTAATAAGTTGGAAGTACTACATTTGGAATCTAGGATTAAGTGTATTGCCTCTATGCATTACTTACCATATGCTTTTATTTTGTAAGCCCTTTTATTTCTGGACTAATATCTTATTCAAACTGGTAAGTTCAATCATAAGAAGGTGGTTTTTACGTGTATTAATCATTACTTTTTATTCCTGTAATAAAACATAAGTATTATAATGTGTGGAAAGTTGGCTGGATTTTTCATGATTTAGCTAAGGTGGTGAAAGTAATTGTATATGGTGTGAAAGGAATACAAACTTAAAAGGGAATTTAATTGTTTGATTGTGACTCTACATTTATTCCTTATGCTTCTGGGATAAAAAAAAAATCAATAGGCTAATTCACCAGAATTTTTTAACTGTTGAATCTGATATAGTTTGCCAAATTAAAATACCGTAGGTTTTTCTATTATTCTTTCATCTTTTGCGTACTTTTAAGTAATAGGCGACTGAATATCGAAGCTCTCATTACTTTGAGGAAAATGGCCGTGAGCAGTTCCTGGCTCCTTCCATTCAGTGACTTTTGTCACAAAAAGCATCCCCCTACCTTTCTCCCCTTTCCCCTGATAAGCAAGGTGATTGGGTTCTAAGTGTGAGTAAGTCTGATGACATTAGAATTTACAGAAGGCGGCAACTTTCTTGTTTTTCTTTAATTTATGAGTGTTTCTTTGAATGTTCACGTATTTTTTCTATAGAAATGTATTTATAATTAATAACTTCAGGCTTAACTTTGTGAAACCTCTCCATATTGGAATTAAGGAAATAAAACTTTTTAAGGTTCACTGTTGTTTAATTAAGGGCACGACCCGGGTTTCGTAACTTAGTTACATCGTCAGGTGACTGAACCTGCATGCATCATACATTTATACACAAAGTGCACAAGTGACTGTGAGGACATCTGTCGGAAAAGAAAAGGACTAGTTGGAAGGCAGGGGTGAGGGTTAAACACGGACTGAAATAGGGAGAGGGGGGGGGGGGAGAAGGGAGAACAGTCACTCGTGCACTTTGTGTATAAATGTATGATGCATGCAGGTTCAGTCACCTGACGATGTAACTAAGTTACGAAAACCAGGTCGTGCCCTTAATTAAACAACAGTGAACCTTACAAAGTTTTATTTCCTTAATTCCAGAAATGTATTTTCCATCCACCTTCTGAATTCATGAATTAAACTGTCAGTTTAGGTTAGGGAAGACTATTACATTACAGTTTTTAAATGAAATAGAGAAGTTATGAAACCTGATCTCCTCTGCTGTCCTCTTATGGTTTGCTATGTCATAAGTCAGGGATTAACTGGTAATCAAATTTATATGCTGTATTAAGTTATCACATTTGGGATTTTAGTGGTATATATAGAGTCTATGAATGAAACCTCAAGTATCATGCCATTTAGAAGAAAAGAAACTTACTCGACATCGAAATATGTAGTTCATTTTCAGTCGTTCAGTTGATGTGATTTCATAAACTTTGGTCCCTACTGGCACACGAAAGCATTTATTTGGTTGTGGTTCTGAAAAAATTCCTGCCAAGTTATCTAAACTGTTTTCCATGCTAATACATGTAATTATGTATCTGATTTGCATTTCAAATTGTACTTTTTAGGGAAATTATTTTGTATTTTAGAACCCCATGTAGTTCTTCATGAAAAGCATCATTTATGAAGGTTAAGAAAATATAAGTCCTGACCTCCAATGGTCGTAATCTGTCATGATGACCTGGGGTTAAAATTGTCTCGAAAATTGTTGGAATGGAATCTTATTTTTCAAATTTCAATTCATCTTGCAGAAAAGAGCTATTTACACCTGGGTATGGCATCTTCCATTGAATACTCATGTACAATTTTTTTTAGATTTTTCATATGATAAACTTTTAGCGCATTTGGAGTATTGGAAAGAGACCGCACATTTATGTTTGCTCAGTGCTGAGTAGAAAATGTTTTCTTCAAATTTTTTTACATGAGCTATCAAAAATTGATTATTGATTGACTGATACTCCTTTTATTTCAATTACCTATTAGCTAGCCTATTACCTAGGGCTAATGAATTCTTAGGCAAAAGAATGTGTAGTATCATTCTTTGAAAATATTAATGCTTACTTTTTAGGGAATTGTGTGCAGTAGTCTGCTGTCATATGCTATCTAGTAGGAAAATGTAGCCTTTGGTCTTTTATGTCTATTTGATTGTCGATATTACAAGATCAGCTAATATCGAAGTCCCAGCAAAGTCCATTCTGGGTATTTTCCTCCTGATTGTAGAATTGTTTACAGTGTTTCAGCCACTATTGTAGCAGAAAAAGCTGTTGATGTGTCCTGCAATTCAATAGTTTAGTCGCACAAGTCCTCAGTGACCTTGTTCAGGTCCTAATATATACATGCTGACCTTTAGTGAGCTATGTATCATGTCATTGGTCCTGACAGGGCTAGGCTGGCGTTACATCCGTGCCAGCATGTCGATAGCTGGCCTCTTCCCTCCACTCTGCGACCCATTGGATGGACACTTGCTTCTCGACGGTTGCTATGTCAACAATGTTCCAGGTAATAAATTCAAATATCCTTGTCTCATCATCACTGCTTCTGGCCCTTCGGTGTTGTAAATGGCTGAAAGTTACTGCACACTCCTCTCTAAAAATGGGAAGAAGTTGGAATTAAACCTTAGCATCACATCATCTGGAAGACATTTCTACCCATCTTTTTCACCTAGAGGCCATTTTGTACGGAAAATTGTTTTGGTTTTTAATATTAATTTGCTCAGGAATTAAATAAAGTGAATCCATTTATAGCTTTTAATCTAAATATTTTATTTATCTGTCTCAAATTATTTTAATAGCAAATAACTTCTAAAGTATGCCAAGGAAACTTCTCAGTGAGTCATTTTGATTCTGGTCTGACAAATCCATGATTACCTCATTTCCATTTTGCTATCCATATTGAGTTGTGTTTAATATAATTTTTTCACTTTATTGTTCACTTGGGAGGAAGTCACATGAACATATCATGTATTAAAAGCATGAAATTTAAGTCTTTATCTTCAATTCAAGGCTCTAATCAGTAAAACCTAGTAGTATTCGTGATGCTGGAGTTAATGTTATATTCTGCATTCCACTCCTTTATGATCAGTTTTTAATGTTAAGCACCAAGCATTCCTAGAAAATTAACTTTAAAGGTTTACCTAATCTCGAAAGGAATTTGGTAACATTTTACTTCAATATTCCTGATATTTAAGCTGTATTTCAGCACTGTTATTTTATTTACTTGAAAATAGTTAATATTCTCTGTATATTAATTCATATACTCACACATTGATCTGAAAAATGTTATATTTTGCTTTCATTTGCCTTAAATGCTTCGGCTCGCTCAAAATTGTATCTATGCTTTATTTAGTCATTTATGTGCTTTAAATGCAGTTTGGGATTTATGTGGGATCATTAGGGTATTTCTTTTAGATTTCCTTTGGAAATGTTGCACTACTTATTGATGTAAAATTATTTTTATTCATCCTTTATGCCTTGTCTGCTGGATGCAGATTTGCATTGGTTAATGTGTTGTGTTAATGTAATTCAACCTGGTTTGTAGATATAGATATATTCTTGGATTTAGATCAATTTAAATACTTATGTCATCTACATTCTATGATGGGTAATCTGTTTTAAAGACCATAATGTAAATGATTCTTTATTGTTATAGAAATTTAAAATGTCACCATATCATTTCACACTTAAAAATGTATGAGTGAGCGAGGGAACCAAGTGATTATATTTTGGGTAAGCCATATACATTCATGATTTCAGCGACACAAATAATGTAACTAAATTATGTTAAATTAAATATTGCAATTAAGTTCTTAGTAATGTTCTAAAGGTCAAAAAACTAATTGTTGGTTGTAGTATTCATTCTGCTTTATAACATATTTTATGAGATTTTGAAAGAATTGAATTCAGTACTGTTAAAAAATAAATGACCCAAAGTTAAAGAAGTTTCTACTTTAGAAGAGACTGACATATTTATTAAAAATATTAACAAATTATTATTTGTCAAAAATTTGTTGGCCTGGGTAATATTTTCCTACATTCACTTAAGTTCTATGAACCCATTTGTCATTCATACACAGATAACAGATTTATATTTTGCAGTGTATTCATCAAGATTAATTGTGCATTGTTACTGTGCTGCATGCTATCAATAATGCAGTACTCATTCATAAAATATTGTAATTATTAATTTAGAATCATTGTGAACTTCAAAATGTTTCATTTCTGATGAATTTTTTTTGCAATAGAGGATCTGTGTCAGGGTTGCATAAATAAGTTATTCATTGGTGGAACCCGCGATATGAGTAATAATCATTTGGTGTCAAAATTTGTTGCCCTGATAAAAAGTAGCTACTTACTGCTGTTTTTCATTTAGAATCAAGATTTGCATTCCTTTTGCCATCAAATAATGATATTTACATAATTATGCATTAAATTATACATTATAAATTCCTTGATTGCAAGTTTGTTCAGTTCAATGTCAAACAGTTTCTTGCATCTGGGATCTTTCATAGAAAGTTAGATGAATCAGGCTTAATACATGTTTTTCTCCAATTAGAATATCAAATGCTGAAGTGCTAAGTAATTGTATAATTTTGTGTAAAGCTACCTTATTAAACAGTGGTTTCATGCATCTCTTTTTTCTTAAGCTGACGTTATGAGGAGTCAAGGTGCAAGGCATATACTGGCTATTGATGTAGGTTCTCAGGATGACGTCGACTTGACCAATTATGGGGATTTCTTGTCTGGTTGGTGGTTACTCTGGAAGCGTTGGAATCCTTTTGCCACTCCAGTTTCTGTACCCACATTACCTGACATTCAATCAAGACTTGCCTACGTGTCATGTGTGAGGCAGCTTGAGGTAAGTTAATTGTAACAAGTTGAGGGTGGCTTTCTAAAATGTGCTCTAAAGTTTTGTGGTATTAACTTTATTTAAAAGGGACGGTACCAATAAGTCACCACCGAATCATGTTCTAACTTTTCATTGTGATAGAAAATGGAATTTTAAAGGATCGGTGTTTTCGATTGAGCATTAATGGACCTTAGTTTTCTTGGTACATATAATCAATAGAAAATACGAGTAAAACTCCTATGCGTATGTAGCATTTGATACAACAATGCCTTGAGACAATGGAAATATAGCCCATTAACATTTACGGAGGGGATTTCTGTTGCTGGGCTTGAGGAAGAGCGTGGAAGGAGCTACATTGTCATGATATGGCATAATTGTTGTATCACGGGTTTCATAGGTGCAGGTGCTTTATTAATAATAATACCTAATATATTTATTTAACGAGTTGATAGAAAACCCTTTATATTGTTTAACATTAATTTCATGTACTTAAAGTAAAAAAGATGCATCTAGGGTGTAATGGAGAACTTCAAAATAAAAATATCATAGTAATAGTAATAAATGAATGGGACAAATTTTAAATAAAAATACAGATATGGCATTATAAAAAAGGCAATCAGTCAAGGAACATTATTTCTCACATATCTTTTGAAGGTACTTGAAGGAGAAGCAAAAAAGTCTATGTCACTTGAGATTTCATTAGCATCTCTCGTTTCACAGTGAAGTAGCATGTAGAAAGAGTTAATTATTTGGCAGATTAGGAACATTAACTCATTATTCCCCAGACTGTTTGTAGAACTTCAAACTTTGGTTTTTTTGTATTTCCTGGTTTATTTAGCCCTTATTAAGGTGAACTTCCATAAAACGTTATTATATTCATCATAATATATGATTTACATAAAGTTGCGTTTACGCAATGCTGGGAAAACTCCGGTAAATATAAATGAAAAATCAAATTTTCTAACTTAGGTTGCATCTTTTATTTTTCATCTTCACTTACGATTAAATGTGTGAAAACATTCCGCGTGAAGGTAAACATTGCACTTTATACGCCCAAAAGCTGTCTGTGATTTGCACAATCGACATCTTCGCTGGGAGTTATCAGTATTCCTTTCGATGAAATGTGAAATGTTCTGTCTTGTCGGACATGCTGGGGTATGTCATTTTTCCTAGGGCGTCCCCCATATGCGCACCGATTTTTATCATTTGTCATCAGGTTTGTATTGGAAAGTACTTCTTACCTCTGTAACATTCTTACGATCTCAAACCAGAAGTCTAACTGAGGAATTGCTTTGCCTATGACTAATGTGTAAAATTGCCACGCATTCACCATTGTATTATAGAGCCCATTTATCAATGGAGGCCACCACCATTTTTTCCCCTAATCTGGATACGGTGACATGCAGCAGAATTATTGTGTAAATCTATCCTCCCATTTCCTGATTGTAGTCGTTGATGACATTCGGTTGCGGAATTGGTTCACTTTTCTTCTGCCTCCGGTTATACCTTTTCGTCCTTACTATTGGTAGTTTGAAGCAATGGCGACGACAAAATTATCATGCCATCGAACTAAGAGAATATCTTTTGACTTATCAAACGAAAACCATCAAATCCCTTTTTGGTTTTTTGCCAAATCCCTCGAAGACATAAGTGCGCCGTTTCCCATTCTATTTTCTCCTTCTGTTACCGCTGCAAAATAACCATTATCACTTTGAGTTTCCAACAGACTGTAATTGGTTATGAAATTAATTTAGAATCTCTTTAAAGTAGGTACATTTATTCTGTGATAACATTTAAAATGTTATTTTGTACCATCAAGTTATGGTTACAATTCTGATGGTCTTCATCTTTTTCGTGTTAATAATTGCTCTAATTTTTATGCATGATTTTCATTTGATGAGGAATTCATGTCATTATTGATGTCATCAAATCTCATTTATGTACTCTATTTTTAATTATTTTTTGAAAATTTCTTTTCTATCCTAATGCTCTGTGTAAAGTAGTTTGATTCTATATTTGAAAAAAGGGCAACAGTCCATAAATAAATATTAGTATTATTATGTTTCCTAATGCATTCACACCACCCACTTTACTTCTGAGATTTTACTGCTTACCTATACACCAATTATTGCCTCACCTACTTATGGTTTTAACTACTTATCATGATTAATTGAGTGTTCCATTTTCTTGCAGGAAGTGAAATCAAGTGACTATTGTGAATACATTCGTCCCCCAATCGACAAGTACAAGACTCTCCAATTCGGAAGCTTTGATGAAATTAAAGTGAGTGTATTCATGTTGTTCATTTAACTTTTGCGTGTTCTTAAAACTTTTTAAAAATTATTTGTTATTATTAATTGTCATACAAATATTTATGAAGATCCTTATCAGCCAGGGGGGGAGGTTTACGGAATAGTAGACAAACATAAAATTATTTTTATAAGATAAATAAAAGAGCGTATACGGTTAAATATACATATTTATTATAAACCCTTAAAGGAAAATATCAAAATATTATTATAAAATTTAATTTAGCCTTCTAGCTTTTTTTGCAGCGACCAAATGAATTAACTCCTCGGTGTCGATGTCAATTCTGCGGTCCCTCAGGAGGCTCATAAGTCACTCACACCTCTACTTATTCACAGCACTATTATTTCACACACTGCACTACAACTACACACACTGCACCTACAAATTCGCATAGATAATTATTGACTTGAGTCGCATTGGACTACTAGATGTTCCTGCGCAGCTATATAATATCGTCGTGTGAGCACCAAGCGAGCATTAAGTATCTATTTAATTTTTTTCATTTCGAGGGGGATCAATCCCCCTTGATCCTTCCCCTGGCTACAGCCTTGCCCCCGACTACCACAGTGCCCAAAATCCCAAATCACCTAAGATGGTGCCATATTGGGGGTGCTCCACTGTATTTCTAATTAATTTTTTTATTCTACATTTATTTCTTAGGATGTTGGCTATAATCATGCAAGGACATATTTTGCTGGACTGATGAAGGCAGGTGCTTTGTTCCGGTCCTCTGGTGAAGAGGACACCAGCAACCAATGGAAGGCCATGTTTCAGTCTGTTGGAGGAACGACACACCATTCTTCTACACCTTTGTACACACAGTATCAAGCTTGGAGGCGAGAATCACTTGCATCTACTCAAGGTGGATTAACGAGCACCAACTCCCCGCCCCAGTATACTTTTACTGATCTTGCTCAAATGGTGTGCAAGGTCTCCAGGAATAAATTCTTAGAAGATGAGGAAGATGATGATGAAGGTATGCTCTTCAGCTGTCTTTCATAGTTATATGGATTCATTCACCTTGAAAACAAAGTCACCATTGCTGGAGCTTCGTCAAACAATAGATGAACAAAAATGTTACAATTATAAGAATTACCCAAATCTGCAACACAATTATTGAGTAGAACTGGGGAGAAAAGCAATTTAGAGAGTTGAATACAAGTTTTAAAAGGTTAAATTCAATATTTCTAAATAATGTTGAATATTATTTTAATGATATATTGTAAAGAAATCCTTAAAAACATTTTTTATTGCTCAGAGCTTTTGCTTCCAATGGAAGTTTTTTGTTATAAAATACTCTAAAACCTCCATATCCATGTCAATTCTCCATGTATCAAAATTGAAAAAAATAATTCTTATTAGGAAGTCATGCCTGCTGTCCCAGGCCCAGAGCATTTTAAATGGAGAAAGACATCCCTACAACAATGTGTGTTTGAGGGCTAAAGTAAAGAAAATTACCTATCTTTAAGGAAACTTTTAACTTAGAAAGTATTTTACCATTTCATCATATTCAATATCACTTCCAAATTCCACAATATCCCAAAATTTTTCCTTTTTTGTTTCCTATAGCCTTGTTTTCGCTTATCTCATCAGGCATTGCCACTTTCTGTAAAGCTGATGAAATGCATAAACACTAGCGTGGCCTGCAATGACTTCTAGTATACCATCTGTCAGCTTGTAATGGGTTTAGAATAGAGATGTACGAATATTATCCGCCAATACTTGAATACTTCAAATACTAGAAAGTACTCGATATTCGAGGTCTCAAATAATTATGCTAAAGGTACGATCTCGAATACCTCGAATACTTAGAATTTCGTGCCATACACTGAAATACAGAAATCTGCGGACAGAAGGTGCTATTGTGAAACTTGTGTAGTATTATCCTTTATAAAGTTGTTCTAATGCCTTGGCCTAGGAGTTTCAGCTTTTGTATGCATAGCAGTCAACCACTATAGTAGTCGCAGTGGGTGCAGAATACTTTTTTGCCAGCCATCCGAGTGGCGTCCGACCGTCTTCCGCCAAGGCGGCGTTTTCGGAGTAATCAGAAGGGACGACAGCATCGCTCGTACTTTCTTTTGCGATACTTGTGTACCCTATCATACTCTCTTACTCAAACACCGAGGGAATATGTAAAAATTGTTTGGAATTCTATGGAAAAAATGCAACATTTACGTTTCAGCGGGCAATGCCAGTTTTTCCCAGTGTTTGACATCACAAGTGGTGCCATCTTTTAGCCTTTTTGAGCACTAAGTACGTCCAATGTTAATTTTCGTTTATTCCTTTGTTGCGTTTAGTTTCCCTCTTGAACTAACAGAAAATAGAGACTGTGTTTTATTAAACAAAGTAAGAAATAAGAAAACTTCTTTTTTTTGATCTACAAAGCTAAGTTCTATAGTTCGTTTGCTTCGTCCTCTAAAATTCCATGAATATTGAAGAACCATATAAATCCTTGATATAACTTTTAATAAAACTTCCTAAGGTTCCCAAACCTTGCAACTTCGGAAAGAAAGTACTTGTCCAGCTACACAAGTATGTTGCCGAAGGCATTTTTCTGACAGGCAGTCATACTGTAACGTGGAGACATCAAAACCTGCTGCCTGAGCATGTAGAACAATTGGTTTTTCTGCATGAGAATTTGAAAGGTTCAAATATTACATTTACATATACAATCTTAATTACAATTTTATGAATACCTTTATTGAGGGTTTTTCTGAGCAGTTTGGATGCATACATTGAAGACATATTACTAGAGGTTAATTAAATTCAATTGTTCTTATGAAACTGTTTAAGACACATTAATTTTCATTCATCTCTTAATTGAGACTCAATTACCATTAACGTTCCTCGTTATCTCTCCCTTTTTACATCAAGCTAGGCATTCAAAATAAAATATTTGCAAGGGGATTGAAAAAAGTGAGAATATGTTGTAGTATGCATTGCTGTATTGCCTAGTTCAATAATGACCTGACTCGACTCGATACTCGCAAGTAGTTTTCAGCTCGAATCGATACTCGACTCGAGGTCAAAAGTACTTCTCACACATCCCTAGAAATTGGGGTAATTGCAATCCGTGTAATAGTCATCATAATTACAATTACTGTCCGAAGTTCTTGTAGAATTGCCTTCATGAACTCTTTTCGCATTCAAAATCAAGAAAATTAGTGTTAAACTGCCAAAAAAATACCATGTGAACGAAAATCACTGTTTTCAGAGATTTCCCAGAGACAATTTACATGAAAATGTCATCGTTGTCCCGTGATTTGTTGTAAATATTTTAAGAGGACAAGTTTAGCCAAGTCATTTCTTCTTTCTCAGAGATTATCTGTAGAAAATGACGATAATCCTGAGCATAGAAATTGGTTGTTTTAAAAAATCATAAAAATTCTGCAACATTTTCTTAACCACAAATCCCGGCAACAGCCGTACTTATACGTTCTCGGAATGAACCATGACCTCCTTTAAAGGCCGTTTTACACGGGGCACAGAATTTTGCTGGTTAGAACTGCATTGATTTCTAAAATGTTGTGGAATTGCGCGAATGCATGAACAAATTTAGAACAGGGGCTATTTTGCCATCTCACATCCACGCATTCTCGCATGTGTTCTAGTAAATCACCATTTTACACGACGCAATTTAGACTGCACCTTCGTGCACACGTCAGATTGTGCAAGTACGTGCCTGGTGTAAAACGGTCTTAGTAAAGGCCGGAGCATGCAATTTTTCGTATTAAATGAGGGCATGGATGAATCCATGTCGATGAATACATCGATTGATGTATCGATATTGATATGATGATTAATAAGACATTTAAAGATTATCATAAGTAGATTTTTATATTCTACATTTGAAATTCTCTTAAAGAAATTTGTTCAATGTAGTCTGCTTTCTACTTCTTGTATCAAGATCAAGAATTTTTACGTTAAGTTTTGCGTGGAGATCTAAAGCATCTTATGCTCCTACAACTCTTGTCAAGTAATGATGTGCGTACTCCTCGCATTGAGAAACGCATTTGGATACATCACGGTCGTAGAAAGAGATTTGGGATGGATGTAAGAAGGTCCATGGCTGATTATAATTAAGTAACTAATGAATTCGAAGGTTTATACACTTGGAAGATAATAGGAAACAACTTGTGGGTTCCTTCATAGCAAATACTTAAGTGTACTACCCAGGAAAGCACCACTACTTAAAGCATAGTAACCAAATAGTTTTACCTGTATTTCGCTCGGATGGTAGGGGGACCGGGAGAAATTGGCATGCTAAGGAGGAAAACGTATTAAGGAGGAACATACTAACCAAGTCCCATTGTCTTTTCGTTTGGAAGGCTGCTGAAAGTCAGGGTTTTTGGAATTCTTCCTCAAATCGTTTTCGAGCCTCCACCTTTATGGAAATCTTCATCCCACCTTCTATTACAGAGCTGTTCAGGAATTTTTTATCCATCAATGAGTGAGTCAGTTATGGATGGGGATTTGCATGTTATGGATATGCGTCATCTTGCTTAATTTAGGATGACATTTTAGCTCAGGGAGACCAATCTTCTGATTCTCATCTTGATACAAGAGTGGCCACCAACAGATAAATACCAGCCTGTACCACTGGCATTATACGTACACATTAATTTTTCAAAAATCTTTAGTATGTTTAGAATTAAACTGTAGGTGGTGTCTACCTACTGAGAAATCCTTGAAAACAAAGTAAAGTCGATGAGTTCAACCTTTAAATGGGGAATTTCTCGCCTCAATCCAAAAAAAAACTCTCTTAGATCTGTGTATCCTTCGTGGCTGAACTAAAATGAACTTTATCTCCTTATAGCTGCACATATCCTCCCTCTCTTTAGAATATATAACATGACAAAACTAGATAATTTAATGTATTTTAAGGGTAGGAATATTTTTAATTTTTAACGATTGAAAAAAAAAAATCTGAGCTTTATGGAGCCCCCACATAACCAAATTGATGCTCATAAAATATGGACAATAAAATGGAAGATGTTCGCGTTAATGTTAAAGTACAAATTGCATATGCTTGGTGTTTCAGAAACTGATGAAGATTATGATGAGGAAGATTTCCAGGAAATGGGATATGCATCTGAACCTGGAACAAACATAATGGAGGTAAGCCTTAAAGTGGTGACGTAAAAACTGTGGTGCTACTTTTATTTTCTCAATCCCTTTAATTATAAATGTCTATAAATTTAATATTGAGATCTGAAAACAATTCACCTGTAGTATAAAGGATGAGAGACAAGCCAGTTATGAGTCACCCTCTTAAGTGTAGACGGCCCTTGAAATACTGCTTGATGAAAAAAAATTATATCTACCTCAGTGAAAGTGTCAGAAGGGCAAAGTTTAATCTCATCTCTTTTACAGAACTTAGAACACCAAAAAACGGTAAAAAATGAATTTCTAAATATCAAGTGAAAGCCTCCTCACCTAGTTTTTAATTTTAATTATTTTCTGGCACATGTTGGTGGCATCCAGCGTAAAACTTGAGTTTTTTTAATAAATTCTCCTACGTATGTAATTAATGTACATCTTTTTTAGTCAGCACCATTGCTGAAAATCGTTAAAAACTATTTAGAGAAAAGGCGAAAAGAGAAAAACAAGTCTACTTTTACCTGCCAAATTTTGAAATTTCAAACATTATGAGGTTGTGACTGCTCTCAGATTTATGAGCATTCTCAAATATATCCATAAACGGTCTTTGTCCTCGAATGGCCTTTTTCAGTTCAGTTTATCCTAATACAGTAGATTCCGGTTAATTGGGACATATCAGGACTTGTGTATTTTGCCCCAATTAAGCGGCTGCCCCAATTAGGCGAACTCTCTCCTTTATGGGCATAAAAAACTTTGAACTGGTAGAAAGAAGACTGAAGAACGTTTATAATGCAACATAAGTTTATTAAACCATTACATACTTTGATTAATGAATCAGCGAGTTTAGTTAAATTATTATCATTTTTAAGAATTATAACAATTTAGTTAAAAATATTTTTCACAGCCTCGGGCGACGCTGAATGAATATCTTTTTACTAAGTCCTATTAAAGAAAAGTCCTATCCTCTTGCGGATAGTATAACAACAAGAGCTTTCAAAATAGGGAAAGAATAGGAGCATTTGTGAAAAATAAGAGTAAATAAAAGGAGGAAAATAAAAAAAAATAGTATTCTGAAAACAAAAAATTTTAATTTCGTCGCTAGTATAGAGTCCATGTCGCTGACTCATGGCCCAATAAAGCGGCATGCTGTCCCAATGAAGCGGAGAATACTCTGGGATATTCCTCCATTGGGTTCTGTTCTTCAAGATCTGCCCCAATTAAGCGGCTGCCCCAAGTAACCGGTGGACCCATTAAGCGAAATCTACTGTACTCATATTTCGATATGCTATACTCTTAGTAACACTCCGCCAATTATTTCATTGCCATCTAATTAAGTGTAGATTCCATATTGGGTGATGAAAATCATCATCAGCTTGGCTCTTGCTTTTGGGCAGTAGGACCCAAAATTTGATTGGGCTTACAGCAAATTCGGATTCAGCTAGGTAGAATAAATAAAAAAAACACTTTCTACCAAAATGTCTCAAGAAATGCCAAAAATACCTACTTATTCCTATTTTGCGCCTGGACTATAATCTGTTCACTTCATGTTTGGGGGTGAGCATTCATGAGAGCCAGGACACTCATGGAGGGCTTCGCTGATGGGGGAGGTGTATTACTGAGAGAGCAAGAGCGAACTTGCCAAATTTACTTAGTCACCAGGGTTGCCGACATAAGGACTGGCGCAGAATCCCCGGCGACAAAACCCCCTGAAGACATGAGGCCCAGCTACAAAATCCCCGCAGCAGTAAAATGCCCTATGACAAAATCCCCAGGTGACAAAATCCAATACAATTAGGAAAACAATCCATAAATAACTGAAGTAGATTGTTGTGTGAACCCTGACACAGCATTTTATATCCCTGTATCTTATGCTCCTCCATATCACTTTTTCACTAATTTTTTTCTTGTAAACTATATGTATTATTCTCTAAATCGAGCAATTTTTTACCCTTTTGATTAGCGATAAATGTTTGCGGCATTGTATCACGAAGTATCTTCTCAATCAATGTTTATATCTTGATTATTACGATTATTTTGATTGTTGGTTTTGTTGCCACAGGGATTTTGTCTCGGGCATTTTGTCGCTGCTCGAATTTTGTCCCAGGCATTTTGTCTTGAGCCTTTAGTTGCCGGGGATTTTAGGAGTGGGGCTTTTGACTGCGACCCCAGTCACCATAGATAGTCATGGGTGACTATAGGTATTTCAGGCCTGGCACTAAGACAATATACCTACTCATTCAGAAGATATTGAGTATAATCACAGAAGCCCATGACATTGTCAGCTACCACACTGAATGAGGCACCGTTGATGAAAGGCATACTTAAAGATGTGCAAGGAGAACATGTGAGGTTTGGTAACACTGCTCCCTAAGCAGATTCACAATGTTAACTTGACGAAGGTCTGAGAGCGACTGACTGAGGCCACGCACCTGCTGTTTGCAGATTGGCAAAGGGAAAGTCATGTGTCAAAAAAATTTCCCTCCCCTCACCCCCACTTGCTTAAGCCTCACTATCTCACCTGCAAAGATAAAATGAACAGAGAATAGTGTTCTTTTTTGTCTTTCTTTTCAGGAGGAAGATACATCAGGTCTGAGGCGGCGTGCAACAGGTTCACTTTCCCTTTCGGAAAATGAGTTGGAATCTGGCAGTGAATCAGGAGCCAAAGGATAGGCATTCTTGGGCATTTTTACTGGAAAACAAAAATGATGTGTACAAAGAGCAGTCAGCATTCATTCAGTCCTTCGCACATACTCTTTGCATTCATTCTCTCTGGCAACACTGAAGACGTCTATCCTGGAGTATTTGCTTTTTAAACCATATGCCATCAATCATAGTTATTTACATTAATTCATGATGGAAAATTTTGTGGGAAGTAGTGATTACGATGATGATTCATTGAAAAAGCCTTGATTATGTTTGTTTTGCTCTGTCCTTAGTAATAGAATACGGGTTTAATCATGAAGAGGTTTTAGATATTATTTAATTGTTGTTAGGAGAATTCAAGTGATTTATGTTAGCCTTTACATTTTGCTCTAAATTATTATAGGGTATGTACTAATAGTCAGTAAGTGCCAAATAAGCGTTTACCAAATGTAATTTGTGATCAATCATACCTTTAAGTACACAATGGTTTTCTCATCATTTATGTGAGTGGTTAAAGTTTTGAAATAAGCCTAGTGTGTGGCAGTCTTCAATATGAGTTGTTGACACATCCCAAAGTTTCAGAGCTTAGTGGAATGTCAAAAAAGTAAGTTACTATCATTTTAAGTCAACCAGTTTATGGTCAATTTGTGCCAGTTCTACATTAAGTTGCATTTTTTACAATATCATGAAAAATAATGAAATTAATTCAGCTTCTCAGCTCTGTCACTTAAAAATTTGTGTTCATACAAGTTTTTTTTAATTAATCCAGCCATTATTTATTTTATCAGTGACTTTTTGTGATCAGCTGTTACTGGTAATATGGTTAATGATGAAATGTCTGAAATTGAGCATAGGTTTCCTTCACATTCTGCCTTTTGTTGGCTGTTTGATTGCAAAATGATGTCTGATGATGCTATCGTTCATTGTGTTTTGGTCATTATATTTATCTGTTTTAAGCATATACATATGTATCAGTATACTTGGAACATACTGTTCCCAAATGTTGGACCACACTCGTCATCAATGTTCTATTATCCTGTGGGTAGCATTTGATATTTTCCCCAAAGCCATTGTAGACAAAGTAGTTTGTATATAGTTGTTTTTTCATTCTAAGATATTTGAAATTCTGCCTAAGTATGTAATTATATACTAGCGATTGCTGTGATCCGTGAGAACTAACTAACCATTGGAGTCATCATTTCATTGACAATTGAATTGCATACTTCAATTGAAATACTTAAATACATGTATATTTGCTTTCTAAGTAAATTATGATCTCTCTTAATCCATGGTTACACAATTTGAATGACGTATGAGAGTTGTGTTTGGAATTCTTTGCAGACTTTTTTGTAATTAATAATTGTAGTTAGTTCAAATATCTTTTAATGAAAAATTTAGTTTCACCTTTTGTTGCTTAGGTGCCAACGAAACCTAATTAATGTGTTACCTATCGCAATTATGAAGTTGTGAATATATGGGGTTTGATCTAAGTGTGTGAGATGGAGTTCGTAGCAAAGTGTTTTAAATGCAGTGCTGGACCAAATGACTGCAAGGCTGTGAGTGTTCATTGAGTTGACCTCTTCAATTGATTTTTTTTTTCTGAGCGGTCAAATTCAATGTTAAAGTATTGCTCATTGAATTGTATAAAATGAGTGTACTTGCTTCATCCTTATCCCTTACATTCCACTCAGTCAATGCACAATAACTTGTACAGGAAGCTGCTATTTTTATGGAATTGTGAGAGGCTTGGATGACAAGGTGTGATAGTGTGACAGTAATAAGTCAAGATGTACGATTTATTCTTTTGATGTATTTATGGTATACAGTCTAGCTTTTAAGATGAAACTGAGGGAATGTTTGTTATATTTTTAATAGTCAATTTTTATTGTTTTTTCTCTTAAAATAAAGTAAGATTTTTGAACAGCCAGTAGACATCAAATTTGAAAGTGTCTTATTTGATGATGGTGGTATTTCATTTTGCCTTTCTTATATTTCTTATTTGACTTTTAACAGTACACTTTGTTTTGCTTTTAAAACCTGGTCTTTTTTTAACCACCAATTTTTTTTAGCATATCTGCAATGCTTTAGAGAAAAGCTCATGGTTCTTCTTCAGTTGTTTTAATCCATCCTCTTTTCAAATGTGATGGGGGATAATATTTGAAGTGCTATATGTGTATTGATTTCTTTTTTCTGTTTTTGTAACATTAATATCTGCTGTTCTTCATGAATTCACTGCCATATTATGCTACGTATACATATACTCCAAAAATTACTCATTGTTGGTGCACTGTAACATTTTCTTGCCTCAGCCAAATTCAGCTCAAAACACAAGGCCTGTTGGTGCTGATGTAAAATCTTGCCCTCGTGCTAAAGTATCAAAATTTTTTTAATTATATAAGTCGAACTAAGTTTAAATGCTGATAAGAATAACTCCTTTTCCAATAGCTGTGCACTATCAACCTCTGCTTCATCTCTATTATCCCCAAGCACAGATGTAGCTACAATAGGCTATCTAAAAAATTTTGTTATTATATTCATAATTTTTACGCCTTGTGATAGCTTTTAATGGCATGTATACTGCCTTGATTTGAATTGAAGGAGATTTTGCTTGTGCTGTAAGCATACATCTAACATTGTAATATTTTGTTTTTTGTTCCTTGATGAAGCCCTATTATTTGTAAGTATTTAAAGATTGATGATGAATGATACATGATTTTTTTTCAAATATTACAGTGTGTATGTATATGTAACTGTTATGAAATATTCAGTTCAGCTCCTAAGACTGAAGTTTTCGTATAAAGTATAGTGTGCAAGAGTGTTGGGTGATGATTTCAAGTGATTGCACTGGAAAGTTTGACCCAAAACCTGCACTATTCATTAGTGGGTAATAGCACTGAGTTCATTGGTGACCTGAATTTCAGGTTACCCTCATTATTGATCTATTCTAATCGACGAAGAAACCATATTTTTTTAATGAAATTATTAGAAATATGAATGTATAGTTCATCGTAGCCTTTCAAATCAACAGTTATTATCCTTTGTATTTGTGATCTGTGCATATGAATAAAATTGAATTGTTTTCTCATCAAAGTTTATTCATTTACGTGTTGGAAACTCAGCAACTGGCTGCTTTTTGAATGAATTGTCAACTTCCTTTGTGGAAGCATGGTAGTTTAGCTGATCTGAAGGTCCCAGGTTTAACTACTAAGCGAAACTTTTGAACACCATAAAAAAACAAAGGGTAATGGATAAAATTATCTATAAATTCCTATGAAATATTTGTTATTACAACCAGTTTCATATAGCATCCAACATCATTCACCACATAACAAGTGTACTTTCAAAACTTCTGCAATTTAATGGTACTTTTTCTTTTTAAGTATTTTTTAACTTAACCTTGAATGATGCTACAACTTTTGATGTTAGGAAGGATTTTTTAATATATTGCTGAGCATAGTGAAGAGCTTCCTGAGTTAGTGAGAAGGAATGATGATTAGTGTAGATAGTAATGTCTTTATGTGTTGTGTATGAATGTATTTGGTCATTTGTGGGGAAGAGGTTAGGGTTTTAGTTTGATAAGTGAGACACACTTGTGGATTTAGAATGAAGGAACACGAGGAAGGAGTGAGTAGCCAGGAAACTGATAGAATGGAATGATTAAATTGAGCTTCTGATTGGCAGAAGTGAATAAGTTTGAAGATAGGAAATCGAAATGCCTACTCTTTACTCCGCCCTCACCAGGCTCAAATGTTCTTCTCTCTGTCCGTGATGGACTAAGACAATCGAAGAAATAGTTTTTCAAGATATTTTTACTACCGACCTTTCTCCTCTCTGTCCGTGATGGACTAAGACAATCGAAAAAATAGTTTTTCAAGATATTTTTACTACCGACCTTAAGCAGCATTTGGATTTTCTGACTTATTCTCTTAGGCCAATAAGTAGCTCAATTTAATTATTCCAGGTGGTGGAGTTCTGAAGCATAGGCCATTTTAAATGGTAGGAAATCTTAAGGAGCTCAGAGGGCATGTTGTTTCTACCAGGGGCGCAGCCAGGAATTGAGGCTGGGGGGGGTTTAGGTGCAACTAATACCGGCATGTTTGGGGGTATTACCAGGATAAGAGGTAGGTGCGAGATTAATAAATTGCGGAATTTTAAGATAAATGGCTCAAAATGGTGAGTTTAACGGCTTTCTGAGGGATATTTTATTAATCCTTACACTATTCTATTAGTATTATCAATCCAATTAAGTACAATGGATTAAACTTAAGCATTTCTCTGAGCCTGGGGGGGGTTTTAACCCCCAAAAGCCCCCCCTCACTGTGCCAATAGTTCCTACCTTCATATTCGAAAGGCTCATGAACTTAAAACACCTGGTTGTAGATCTTTTTCATCCTCTGGATTTTCTTCTGTTATATACTCTGTCTGGCCCACACTTGCTATCATGCAGATTTTTAAGATATATGTATGTAATTTCATTTCTTAGTCGAGGCTTTTGCAGGTCATTGCAGCTGTTGATATTTTTAGGTGTGCCCTTTGTACTACAATGACTTATGGCTGTTGCTGGTCAGTTTCTCTGAGGAAATAAGGATAGTTTTTCGTGGAGGGTATTTATTAGGGTTCATAGTGGGAAAGAGGTTGAAAGGGGAAGAGGTAAAGGAGTTGACATTTTATTTTTTTACAACTTCTGGACAGGATCCTACATGGGGATGATTTTTAAGCCGGAGTCCTTATTGAAGTTCTGGTCGCATTTCCTAATTCCAAGCGCCTTGCAGATGAACCAGGGTTTGAAGTTACCTTGGCTATTTAAATATACTTCTATATTCAGAATCTCATTACACCTAATAAATATCCTCCCATTCTAAGCCATGATTTTTGGCATAGTTTGTCCTATTGATGCTAACAGCCGTACATTTCCTATTTCTCCCTCCTGAAACTTATCCATTCCTTTACATGTACTGCCTTTTTTAATCCTCAACAATAAATAGATTATTCTTCCAGGAAAGTTCTGCTTTCTCCCTCTGATCATTTCTTTCCTAATTCATTTTCCCCGGTTCAATTTCCTTCCCTACTGAAGCATTCCAGTCCCCTCACATGCCACGTATGTGTGTGATTATACGTATTTTCTTTCTTTGACATTAGCCATACAGACTGCCCATGGTCAAATAAATGTACATATTAATATTATCATTACTAGATTTTCCAACTCAGGATTTCCCTCATTTTCTCCAATTGTTATTCTAACATACAGGTGTCACTACAGCACACCTATCATTAATTGCTTTTCTAGTCCCTCATATAAATTTTTTAAGTACCTCATTCAAAACCAAAGCCACCTCTGGTTGACATTCATCCCCACTGCTAAATACCAGATTTATTTCTTCAGTTGCCACCTCTCCCCCTACACCTGGAGGTTACAGTCCCAAGCAGTGGCATAGCCAGGGGGGTCCGAACCCCACCAAAATATAAAAAAGTTATTTTCCTTCATAAAAGAAAACAAAATATTGAAAAATTATGAATTTTTAAAATATATTTCTTTAAGGAATGAAGTTTTTCAATTATGAAAGGTGTCAAATTAGTTTAAAAACCATAACTTAGAACCCTGTTTTTCAAAAATTTGCCCCCCTGGTTTTGGGCCCCCCCAAAACGAAATTCCTGGATATGATACTGGTCCCAAGCACTCTCCATCCTTTCTTTATTGACTGGTTGATGAAATGCAGACTGTTTGAGTCAGTTTTGATATATAATCTTATGCACTTGTGCAATTTTGATGTAATTCGGCACACTTATCAAAGAACATTGCAAGTTTTGTTCGATGTGAACCAAATTGTATTAATTTGACCTAACAATGTGGGTCCTATGTACTTTTATTTGAAAAAAAATCCACTTGTGACCCTTTAAGGTCACAGAGGTGGACACCACCAAGGTTGAAGGGGTGGCAAAAGAGAAGCTTTACTACCAAGATGTCTAACCATAGACATAAAAGTAAATGGTAATATACTAGCAATCACCGTTACCAACCATTCAACCACAAGGAGTCATTTGGGGTTCAAAGGTCACGGACTTACACATTTGGCAATACAAGCCACCAAATATAGCAAACTGTTTGCTTTAAAGGGCACCAAAGACAATACTACTTACTCAGCTGCAAATTTCCCACCATATGACCTTCAAGGGTCCCCTAAGGTTGAGTCTGACCACTGGTAAAATTTGCTCCAACTAATGAATCTCTCCAACCTTGCTAATAGTTCTAACTAGCAGGATTTAACCAATGTTCCCAAAAGCTATCTCTCAACCTGCTGAGAAGCAACTAAATTTTGATAATCAATGGCTTGCTTACCGAGGATTGCATGATGATAATCCTTTCTTCACATCCATGGGTCAAACCATGTTCCCATATATGATCATGCCCTACCCCAATATCATGGGTGCATTGTAATGTGTTATCACATCAACCTGAGGTCAAACCCCCAACAAAAGGCTTAAGCAAAATGTGCACGAAACAATTTGAAATTTCCTCTAAAAAGGAAATTCGTAGGAGAAAAGGCGGTTGCAACAAATACAGAAATCAACGTAAGACAAAAATGCCATCACCCAGCGACCGATACAGTGATAAGGATATGAAGATAAGACAAGGAAATATGAAAAAATCATTTTAATCGCCACACACACACAAACTTTTACACGCAACAAGTTCCCAGGGAATACAATCAACTTTGAAAAATAAATAACAGGGTAAAACTGAGATTGTAACGGCCAAGAACAAATCAGGGCCAAGAAAATAAAGTCAACACATGTTTTTTAAGACATGTCAGTATTTGATAACACCAAGGACATCACTAGTTCTGTAGCACTATGACAGTTCCAATCAGTCGAAGGGCAACCATATGTTGCCAGGTACTTCTCTTTTACTCGAGAACAACATGATTCCCAATGCACTTTCATAATACAAATCTTAACCATGGGAAGCCATGTTAGTTCCACTCTCACCCAATCAAGGTTTATCTTCCACAGGGCCAAGGTGCAATTCCCAAGCCACCATCCACTCAATCTCAATACTTTCAGCCTAAATGCATTAATTCAGTCTAGCCTGGTCTGAATTTTCACAACATTTATAAAAAGTAACAAAAGGAGTCCTTTCATCAAAGCCTTGGGCTGCCCCCAGGAAGGCACCAAGAGAACCAAATGGGGTAATTGAAGTCACTTGTTCATCATGTTATCTGATCTTAACACCAGCACAGGCCACTGGCATAGTCTAACATGATACTGAGGCAAAACAAGTCCAAAAATTTGAATCTATAGAGAGGCCCTACCTAACTTCAGTTGCTCAAGGGCTGGCATTATGATGATGAATTTGATGCCGATGAATAACAAAGTAATTCACAAAGACAATGATGGAAAAAATTACAGCTCATCCCTGATGTCATCATCATCATCTGTTGACGGCGGTGGTGCACCACCAGCACCACCAGAAGCTTGATACAACTTTGCAATGATGGGCTGAACAACATCTTCCAGTGCCTTCTTCTGCTTCTTAAATTCATCAGTCTCAGCATCCTGGTTTTCTTCAAGCCACTTGACAGCAGCATCAATGGCTTCCTCCATGGTAGCCTTGTCTGCATCTGGAATCTAAATAAAAACAGAATTAAGTACAACCACAAGTTGTCAAACCTTAATAAAAATGCTAGTTGGATTAATGAATTAATTAGATATCTAATGCAACATATGATGGGAAAAAATATGATATAATAAGAGGTATGAAGGCATTTCTTTTGGTTGAATAAAGACAAAGACTCTCTATCTAAGGATGTAAACAGCAAAAGATGTTGATAAAAATATAGCACCTCAATCTTATTAAGTCTCGAGTTAAACTGTGCAGTTAAAAAAAAATATCACTTTTCCCATCCCTCCAAGGGACAGTTTTTCCACTGTCCCTTTTCCATCACCTTGTGCTCCATGTGTGCTCTATGTACAAAACTGACACTTCATTAAAAGATTTTAAGGGGCATCGTGGCACAAATATGGCACCACAATCACTGCTAGCAGCCATGTGTTCTGACTAATGATAGTGTCAACAATGGTCATTATAGTGGAAGAATAGGCACCTAAACAATGAAAAATTGAGAGAACAACGGTCAGAACTTCCCATCCCTGGAGCTATTGCAAAAAATGACTGAAAATCTCCTTTTGCTGCCATCACTACAGCGATCAATTACAAGGGTAGGAAAATGATCATATGATTCAGGCCTTACGACTGTACAGCAATTTTTTCAACAATACTGCTGTAATCCAAGATAGGTTAACTCACCTAACCGGGGGCGTAGCTAAAAATTAAGGTTAGGGGGGTTTCAGGCACAACTAACACTTAGGAGTGTGGGGGTATTGCATACCCGCCAGGGTAAGCACGAGTTGCGTGGGCCCCCCAGAATTTTTTTTAAGACTAATGGTTCAAAATGGCGAGTTTTACAGCTTTCTGAGGGATATTTGATTAATCCTAACACTATTCTATAAGTAATATTGATCCAATGAAGCAAAATGGATAAAACTTAAAAATTTCCCTTAGCTCTGAGAGGTTTTTATCCCCCAAAACCTCCCCCCTCGCTGCGCCACTGCACCTAACCATCCCCCTACTAAACACATCAGTAGGCTCTTTCTTATTCAGTCTCACAATCGACATAGGAGATGGAGGAACTAAGTATAGCAAAAGTTTATCATCAGCCCCCTTCTTTAAAAGTCAAGAGGACCTTAGCAAGTCATGGAACACAAAACTAACACCTCCAAAAGAAATTTAGTATGAAAACAGAAGAAAATCCTGGTTTGAAGCACAGGGACGCACAAGAACAGGCTTAAGACCCATAAGGACTAGCCGAAAGGAATGACATTCTAAAAATGTTAAAATTAATATATTGAATGTTACTTAAAAATTAAATAATAAAAAAAAGACACTGATAAGTTATGTACCTTTCCAGGAGCACCAAGTTTATCCTTATCACCCAGCTGGCCCTTCAGGGAATAGGCATAAGATTCCAATTCGTTCCTTGCTTCAACACGATCCTTAAGCTTCTTGTCTTCATCAGCAAACTTCTCAGCATCACGGATCATACGATCAATATCATCTGGAGTCAGCCTGTTCTGATCATTAGTGATCACAATCTTCTCCCTATTTCCAGTTCCCTTATCTTCAGCAGACACCTATTTAGGTCCGAGCAAATGGGAATGACGGGAACAAAGATAGTAATATTAATCATGACGGTAGGTAATAGTGAAAATTAATGAAAAATGAGAGATCTCAGCAACAGCAATTTCTCACGGATATGCAGAGGTTAAAATGACAAACCACTCACCTGAAGAATACCATTAGCATCAATTTCAAAAGTAACTTCAATCTGAGGAACACCACGTGGGGCAGGAGGAATGCCAGTGAGATCAAACTTGCCAAGCAAATGGTTATCCTTAGTCATTGGTCGTTCACCTTCATAAACCTACAGAATAAATCAGATTGATAACATGAGAAATCAGTTATGAATTCCTTACTGCATTAGCAGATACGTAATAAATGAGAAAAAGGCTTCAACATCAAAAATAAGAAAAATATAAGGAAACAGACCTCCCTATATATTAGGCAACACTGAAAACTTTGGAGGGACACTTGTCCACCATTACTTTACATACTATAAGATCACAAAGAGCAGGAAACATTCCCATGCATTCAGTACTTGTGACGAAACCTATTACATAATCTATTGGACGGTCAAGCATGACAAAGCAAATGCTAAGCAAACAAACCTGGATTGTAACAGTATGCTGATTATCAGATGCAGTTGAGAACACCTGAGACTTCTTAGTGGGGATGACAGTGTTTCTTGGGATGAGCTTTGTCATGACTCCTCCAACAGTTTCAATACCCATGGTCAGTGGGTTGACATCCAAAAGCACAATGGCATCTGTATCTTGTTCACCAGAAAGAACACCAGCCTGCAATAAAATAGGTTCATCAATTTTTCATTGAAGAAATTAAACAGAAAAAAATTATGATCCTTATGAACAACCCCCTAACAAAGAATTAAACTACCACATCACAAGTATAAACTCAACACAAGTTTTCTCAAGACCCGATATATGACATGAAGAGACCTTGTGTCGAGATTTAAACATGGCAATGGTAACAGTAAGAATGCACAAGGCATTTGCAATAACAGCTGATGATATACTATATGGGCTTAAAAAAATAAAAAAGATAAAATTTAAAAAACTTCCTGCTTTTACATTGCCATAAATAAATTTTGAAAATAGTTTCACCAACAGATATGGCATTGCGTATTAATATGATAATACCACCAAAGCAAAAAAGCAAATAAGAAGGGGAATAAATTTGAAAAACAATAGCATAAAAGTAACTTAACTAACAAATAATACCAACCTGAACAGCAGCACCATAAGCAACTGCCTCATCAGGATTAACACCACGGGATGGTTCCTTGCCACCAAAAAGCTCTCGTACCAACTGCTGAACCTTAGGAATACGAGTTGATCCTCCAACAAGAACTATCTCATCAATGTCCTTCTTGTTCATATCAGCATCTTCCAAGACTTTCTGCACAGGCTTCATTGTTGAGCGGAAAAGATCCTGCAATAGAAGATGTTAACCTTTTTAATTCAGTAAGAGTTAAATATTTCCTTGAAACTTGTTAATACTTAAAGCAAATCTAATATTCATATTAAGTGATGAAAAGCATTAAAAATACATAATGGCCAGCCCTTGTTGGACCATATGTTTGGCTTTAAGAGAAATCACAGCTAGTGACTAACTGGTGTTTTATGCATAGAAGGCTAAAAATAATAATAAAGATTATCGCCAGGCCTCGCTCACTCCCATAAGGCCCTATAGTATAGCTTTTGGCCCTCTCTCTATCTCTCTTTCGACGGTGGAGACATCTGGCTCGGACTTATTTGGCAGCTATCAATAGAAGGTCTCATGATCGATTGTGGCTCTCACAATCGATAGGGGTTCACACTATCGATAGGATTACGATCGAATTGTCGTTCCCCGGATGAATTCCATTGTTTGTTTTGGAAACTGTGATGCATGTGTATCAATGTGTATCGTTATTTTGATCCCATTACGCGCTGCTATTTAATTATTGCTTGTTTTTGTGTGCTTGTACCTGTACTCCGGAGTGTTTTCTTGCTCGTTGGGAATGGTGCCGAGCTTTTACAATATGAATAGAGATGTATCTTGCGATTATACCACGGACTTGTGAAGTTGAAGTTTTGCACCTGCGAATCCCATCAGTTCATATCGTGATCAAGGACAAAAGAAGAAATAGTGACTTCTTCAAGACATCCAAACTTTATTAGGTTGGCTCGTTAAATGATGCTGTGACTTTCGCATGTTCAGTGAGTAACGCCATTAACAATGTTGTAGTAATGTAAATAATTCTCTTTCTCAAATTAGTGGACACTAGCATAGTGAAGCAATAAAATTGGACGAACCAAAAAAAATCCATGATTAATGTAAGGTATCCATCAAATAAATTCCTAAACAACGATTACTGTCTTATTCTTTATCTTTTGTTATATTATGTTAGGAACATAGAAGGAGGAATTGATTCTTTAATATTATTGGTTTCATTGCATACAATACCATTTACTGAGATTTTCCTCACATTGTATACTCTAAACACTATTTATGCATATTAATTTAGCAATGTAGTTTATTGTTAAAATATAACTTGGCTATTCTTAATGTAAAGGCATGGTTTTCTAGTTAACTGCTTACTTAGTCTCAACAGTGGTCAGGGCCGGGCGACCATATTTGATTGGGGGTTATTCCATACCAAACCCCATGTAATTTGGGGATATCTCATGCCAAAACCCGCAGTAGGTGGGCGAAAAAACAGTAGTTTTCCGTGGTAAGTATTTTGCCTTGAGCCGGACCCGACAGCGGACTTCGAGAAAAAGAGTGTTGTAGGTCAACGAAGTCACCCGGTAGTCGTATTTAAATCATAGAGGTATCTTGGCTACCTTCGTTTCCCAGCCGGTGAACAGCATGAACGTAAATGCCTCTTGCTACAATGTTGCGGCATTATAGCGAGAGGAAAATCTCAGCCAATAAAGACATAAACTAAGTACAAGGATATCCCCTGTGGATTTTCGAATTCGCGCTTTAATCAGTGCCGAGCCGCCAGAGGCGCTGCTCGCGGCGACTGCCCTGACATCTTCAGGCATTCGTTAGCATCTGCCTAGTGAGCGGGGCCTGATTATCGCCTGATCTATGCTTGAAAAACATGCTCTGAAATTTGTGAACTATGTAACAGACTATACTAAAAACTGTGTATACAGCAGCGGTGGACACAAATGGGGGGTGCCCCCCTTGAGGGACTGCCCTCATTACAGAAAACTGCAGACCACCATTGTAACTTTTTAATATCGTAAGACAGCATTGTTTTATATGTGTGTATAATCAGTTTAAATAAAGCTTTCTTAAACTAAACAAATGATTTGATTATTTTTTGAGATTAAAGTCAAGTTTGCTCGAGATATATTTTGCAGTTTTTTTCTGTATCCGCAACTGGTATTGAGTGAAAAATGGTTGAGATGTGGCGAGGCATCCACCTCCATAATACTCACCATGTTCAACTCCTCGAACTTTGCTCGGGTAAGAGTCTCGGAGAAGTCCTCCCCATCAAAGAAGCTCTCAATCTCAATACGCACTTGATGACCGGATGACAGGGCCCTCTTTGCTTTTTCAACCTCCCTCCTAAGTTTCTGAACAGCCCTGTTATCTTTGCGGATATCCTTCCCTCGCTTCTTCTTGTACAGCTTGATGAAGTGGTCCATAACACGTTGGTCAAAGTCCTCGCCACCCAAATGAGTGTCACCATTGGTAGCAACCACCTAGATAATGACAGTAGAAAATTTAAATGTTATTTCCATTGCCAATAGAAAAGGTCTGACACAAATAGAGATAAAAATGCAGTAAAGGCAAGAACATTTGTAATTCTAGCTCATCAGGCATGATAAGCACGGAGATGATGAAGTGTGGCTCACCTCAAAAACACCATTGTCGATGGTCAACAGGGAGACATCAAAGGTTCCACCACCCAAGTCAAACACGAGAACATTCTTCTCTCCCTCTCTCTTATCCAATCCATAGGCAATTGCTGCAGCTGTTGGCTCATTAATGATCCTCATGACTTGAAGGCCAGAAATTGTACCCGCATCTTTCGTTGCTTGACGCTGAGCATCATTGAAGTAGGCTGGCACAGTGACAACAGCATGAGTTACCTGTAAGTAAAGAAAACTATATTAGTACTAACCATACATCAATCAGCACTGAAATCAAAGGTCAGGAGGAAACAGTATTAAGGTTAAGAAATGTCACTTCTACTCATACTTAATAACTAAGCGCATTCAACAAATCTACCAGTAGAAAGTATGATCTAATATATAAGTATTTAATAATGAAGTACACATGCACCAAATGGAATAACTGCTAATGTTGAGCTGGCACCAACACTCGGGTCAATGACCTAACTCATCGAACAATTTACTCGTATTGAAACCTTCAGTTCGAGAGTTGTCCTATGGCTCATCCTACATATTATTAGTGGAAATACATACCTTCTTTCCCAGGTAAGCTTCCGCAGTTTCCTTCATTTTTCCTAAAACCATAGCTGAGATTTCTTCCGGAGCGAAAACTTTGGTCCCTTGCGAAGTCTGCACCTCGATATGAGGCTTGCTGTTCTTTTCTTTCACCTGTAATGATTAACGTATTATTGAAAAACCGCTTACGAACAGAATCCCATGTAAATAATGGCACAAGGAGTTTTCATTACACCGAAGATAATGGTGACGTGGGCAATTTAAGGTTCGGCATAACTCACCGTAAATGGGAAGAATTTGATGTCATGCTGAACAGATGAGTCGCTCCATTCTCTTCCAATTAGCCGCTTTGCGTCAAAGACGGTATTTTCAGGATTTGTTGTCAACTGGTTCTTAGCGGCGTCACCAATCAAACGCTCGCCATCAGGAGTGAATGCCACATATGATGGAGTGATTCTGTTACCTTGATCATTAGCAATAATTTCCACTCGACCATTCTTGTACACACCAACGCTATAAGAAAGAGCACATAATGAAGAAGCAAATTCTTCATCGTAAAACCACCCCCGCAGATGTTTTATACAGCTTTTTCTTCCAATGAATTGTTTTCTTACCAAGAATAAGTTGTGCCCAAGTCGATGCCAACGACCGTCCCGACATCCTTATTCTTGTCTTCTTTACCCAGCACGGCAATAACTAGGAGGCAGAGAGCCCCCAAACTAAAAATTGACTTCATTCTTCTTAGATTATTCCACCCCTAACTAAAGCAATTATGCCGACAAGTAAAAAGACAGAATTTAACAGATTATAAAGTCACCAATACTGGGGTAACGAAAAATAATTGTACGCTGAACTATTAAAAATTCTCTTCTTATGAGAAAGCTCAAGACTAACACGACAACCACTTCAATTTCACTCGGTATCCGTTCAAAGACTCATGTTCCAAGCAGACTTCGGGTGGACTTAATACTTGGGATAGTATTCGTGTTCCAACGCTATTGGAGAGGTCAAAGCGAACTCCTACACAAAACGTAATGCTATTGGTCGCTTAATTTCCAGTTGGCCGTTTATGATTGGTACACGTAGGTAACAGCTAACGCCTCCATTCGGTAAATTTCTGTATTTCTGATGTCAGATTTTGCTGGATTTCCCGAGAAGCTTTTACGCTTTTACGATACACGTGCTCGTTACCTTGTCAGTTTTCGTCAGGTTGATGGCTTTGTCGTCGTGACTTCGTTTATTGTTGCGGAGCATTTGGTTAGCGCAAGCTGTTGAACCTACTTAATTTATTAGCAAGTCCGCTATCAACCCCTAGACGGTTTGATTTATATTCAAGAAACCTAGAAATGACACACGAGGAAGCCATGTGCGCACGTGGTCGGGTACTTACAGAGGAGGAGGAAAACGTTCTTGCACGACAAAATACCCTACTTGTGTCTAATTTTAAAGCTGAAAAATTAGAGCAGGAAGCTAAAAGAAATTGGGACTTGTTCTATAAACGTAACTCTGCTAATTTCTTTAAAGATAGACATTGGACTACGAGGGAATTTCAGGAGTTGGTGAAAGGAGGTGATACTGGTACAAGGAGGCTATTAGAAATAGGATGTGGCGTGGGAAACTTTATTTTTCCATTGCTAGAAGATGGTGGGGATTTCTTCGTGTATGCATGTGATATATCTCCCAGAGCGATTGACTTCGTCAAGAAAAATGATAAGTACGACGGCAACAACATGCTAGCCTTTCAGGCTGATGCCACTACCAGTGACATAAGCGACGTGGTTGAATCAGATACCCTGGACATAGTTACACTAATATTTGTGCTGTCCAGCATTCACCCTGAAAAGCATACTCTGGTCATGAGAAATGCCCTGAAAGTCCTGAAACCTGGAGGGATTTTATTATTCCGGGACTATGGGCTTCATGATATGGCCCAATTGAGGTTCAAGCCTGGCCAGAAGATAGCTGAGAACTTCTATGTGAGGCAGGATGGGACGAGGTATTGAAACATTAATAGTAATATACGTTACACTATAACTTTTGGAATATTGAGTGCATATGTATTTTTGCAGGGCATATTACTTTTCTAGTGTTTACCTGGCTCACTTGGCCCGCGAAGTTGGCTTTGACATCATTTCCTGTGATTACATCCATCGTAGGACGTCCAATGTGAAGGAAGGCATTGACGTCCCACGTATATTTCTTCAAGCGAAGCTATCACGTTCACGATCTTAGTAAGTACTCCTCGCTGTGTGACAGTGGGGTTAAGGGGCTGATGATGATCCTTTGATGTCTTGACTCTGTGATAGAATAAATTAGCTCTATCTGATGGTGATAAATGTTTTGCTCATTTTCTTTAGTTGAGATTCGTGGATTCATGAGATCAATTTTTTTACAGAGGTCCCCCTATTGAACAAAGTGGTTTCTTCAAGACTTCCATGCAAATATTCCTTGGCAACATGAAAGAGGTGATCATCATTCGTAAGAATTCATGTTGGTGTTAGTTAATTTGTTCAGGATTTCCTCTTCCCGAAAATTGGCAATTGGTGTACTTGATAATGGAATGAGCATGTTAACTGCGATAACAGAAAAACCTAACTAATCACACTTACCCTTTTGTCGCGGTAATGTCAGGGAAGAGGATTATTCTCGGGACTAGTATGTAGTTGAAGGAAAATTGTCTTTCCTTTTCAGTTCAATTTACGGCATCATTGATGAGAACATAGTTCAAATGAATTTTAGTCATGATTATTACTTTGCAAATGTCTTTCGCTCCTATCTGAATTGGGATGTGATACATTCACCTTTGTTTTTGTGTAACAATTTTTACATAATTTATCTCTCTTCAGGTTTGGGCGGCTTTCTGAGGACTTACGGACTGGCGAGGAAATGTCTGTGGAGGGTATTGGCCCAAGGACTTACAAGAGATGAAGGTAATTTATCTTGGCTCTTCAGTTCCAAGTTATGGCATTTGTGATGAGAACATAGTTCAAATGAATTTTTGTTATGATTATTACTTTGCAAAATGTCTTTCGCTCCTATCTGAATTGGAATGTGATATGTTCACCTTTGTTTTTGTGTAACAATTTTTACATAATTTATCTCTCTTCAGGTTTGAGTGGATTTCTGAGGACTTACGGACTGGCAAGGAAATGTCTATATAGGGTATTGGTCCAAGGGCTTGCAAGAGATGAAGGTAATTTATCTTGGCTCTTCAGTTCCAAGTTGTGGCATCAGTGATGAGAACATAGTTCAAATGAATTTTTGTTATGATTATTACTTTGCAAAATGTCTTTCGCTCCTATCTGAATTGGGATGTGATACATTCACCTTTGTTTTTGTGTAACAATTTTTACATAATTTATATCTCTTCAGGTTTGGGCGGCTTTCTGAGGACTTACGGACTGGCAAGGAAATGTCTATGGAGGGTATTGGTCCAAGGGGTTACAAGAGATGAAGGTAATTTATCTCTGCTCTTCGGTTCCAAGTTATGGCATTTGTGATGAGAACATAGTTCAAATGAATTTTAGTTATGATTATTACTTTGCAAAATGTCTTTCGCTCCTATCTGAATTGGGATGTGATATGCTCAACTTTGTTTTTGTAACAATTTTTACATAATTTATATCTCTTCAGGTTTGGGCGGCTTTCTGAGGACTTGCGGCCTGGCAAGGAAATGTCTATGGAGGGTATTGGTCCAAGGGCTTTCAAGAGATGAAGGTAATTTATCTTTGCTCTTCAGTTCCAAGTTACGGCATCAGTGATGAGAACATAGTTCAAATGAATTTTAGTTGTGATTATTACTTTGCAAAATGTCTTTCGCTCCTATCTGAATTGGGATGTGATACATTCACCTTTGTTTTTGTGTAACAATTTTTACATAATTTATCTCTCTTCAGGTTTGGGTGGCTTTCTGAGGGTTTACGTACTGCCAAGGGAATGTCTATGGAGGGTATTTGTCCAAGGGCTTACAAGAGATGAAGGTAATTTATCTTTGCTTTTCATTTCCAAGTTACGACATCAGTGATGAGAACATAGTTCAAATGAATTTTTGTTATGATTATTACTTAGCATAATGTCTTTCGCTCCTATCTGAATTGGTATCTGACATGTTCACCTTTGCTTTTGTGTAACAATTTTTACATAATATATCTCTCTTCAGGTTTGGGTGGTTTTCTGAGTACTTACTGACTGGCAAGAAATGTCTCTGAGAGGGTATTGGTCCAAGGCCATACAAGGTAATTTATCTTGGCTTTTCAGTTCAAGTTACGGCATCAGTGATGAGAACATAGTTCAAATGAATTTTAGTTATGATTATTACTTTGCAAAATGTCTTTCGCTCCTATCTGAAATGCAATTGAATTCATTAAAATTATTTTTTGCTTGACGTGTCTTTAATTCAGTGTGATCGTTTCAGGTTTGTGAGCAACTCGGGGTCCATCAGTATTACTTCATTGGGACTACCGGCCTTGTATTCAATGCAAGCTATGCAGAAGGTGATAGTTGGTTTAATATTTTGTTGAATGGTTGTTTGATTTACCGCAAATTTCCCTCTTCTCATTCTCAGTAAATTTTCGAACATGTTCGTCGCAAAAAGTTTCAGTATTACATTTATCAGGCAGCTATGGATCAGCCATTTCTGTATCCATTCATTTTAGTAGTTAAAGGTGGAGTATGTTTGATGAACAATAAGGGGAAGGCATGAGGTGGGTTAACATCTGTCAGGGTATTTAAGTTCGGTCCTAACTTTCCACCTAGTTCTTCCTTTTGAGAAGCAATATTTGGGGTGAAACATCTGTAAGTGACCCCTATTTACTGAATGTCGTGATGCAATATTGTAGAAGTCGGAATTATGATAATTGGAACATGTGTACCTAGATAAGTGGAGCATTAGAAAGATCTCAAAGTTAATTATTTTGTGATTTGGAGAAGGCAATTCTACTTCTGAGGTACATGCATTTAAATTTTTAATCAATTGTTTCTCTTGGAAGCAAAGTATGTAGTAAAGAATAATTCTGTTCAACTAGTAAAAGCTTTTATGATTACATATTTTGCCTGACTCTTTTGTCTCATTCTGTGAAGAGGGTCGTTGTAGAATAAATTTCTAGGCTTTAATTGTTTGTCAGCAACGCATGTACATAGATAATCTTTCTGACAAGGTGGTTGTTTTTGGGTCTCCTATTATTGTATTGCTGTTGGACCTTTCATTTTAGAGCTAATCATGATGACTTTCCTGAGAAATGGTTCAAATTACAAAATGTCTTTTAGTTTGTGGTAATGGTAAGGTTATTTAAAGAAACTTTGTATAAACTAAATGATATGAATTTAAATCTATGTATTTCTGTTGCCCACAGGCTAATACTATTGTTTTGTGTTATAGGTGTTTTAAATGCATGATCTGTTTCAAGATAATAATTTTTTAAATTCGTATCTTTTTATTCTCTGTTTAATTTCTACATACATTTTATATTATTTTTTCGTATGAATTATTTCTATCTGTAAAATAATGTTATAACCATTTCAGTTATGTTTTGGTTATGTTTGACTTTGTCTTTCTTGACCTCAAGGTGTGGGATCCTATTAAAATTTAAATATTTGTTTCTGCTCCTTGATGTACTAGCTACAAGTATTGTGGCCAAGAGGTTGCTTTAATAAAAGAGGATAGTGTCGGCTAAAGGTAAATTTTAAGTTAATTACCATACCTATTTAACAAAGTAAACTCCTTTTTTTGTGGTCTCCTAGAATAGGTACATTTCTCGGCACTTTTATTTTTGTTAAAATTATTTAATCTACTAATAACAGCTGATTAGAGGGCAAAAGTGGGTGTGTGTATTTCTCTTAGTGATATTCATTGTCACTGAATTTTTAAGAGTTATGACAGCTGTCTACTTTCATTTATCACTAAACTTCGGTAGTACTATTATAGTTAATAGTTCCACCTTAACTCTATAAGTAATATGAATGCTTGAGGCCTTCATCCTAAAGTCTTCGTACTTAGTGATTACATGCGTTGATTATTACATTGATGTTTGCATAAATTTTTTTTTCTGAAAACTATAATGATGAGAGACTTGGTGGCCATAACCATAGAGAAAGTAGACTGTATGGCTCACTGCACTTACAAAAATGGTGTATATTTTTGATGTAGTTCTAGGAGAATGAACCAGATGACGAGGGAGAATTTGCTCGTCCCATTAGCCTGAAAATATATTCTGAAGCAGAAAGGGGCACTACATTCAGTGGTGACAATGGTTAGTCTATTTTTTTCGTAAAAATTGTTATAAAAATATTTCCTTGACTTTTGGCCAATAACTTGGCTTATCCGAGTACATATTCCGAATCCAGTTGCCACCAGACTGTTCTTAGTATTAAGTTGAAACTTGCAGGAAGTGTTTATTGGACATTTTTTCCATACTGGTCAACTTTAATTTGTTCTCAAGTAGGTTTCAAAGTTATGTTTGTTTATACATATATCTTTTTGCCAAAAATTCTAGAATTATTCAAAGCAATTGCCTGCTAACTTTCATATCTTAGGATATAGGTCCTTATATGCATATGAAATTTGAAGAAAACTATAAGTGTATTTTTGGTGAAAAAATTTTAATCGTATCTTGAATACGAAAGGAGTTATAATTTTACTGCCCCATACTTTCAGCCACTCACTAGTTCGTGGATTTTTCATTCAATTGTTGGGTAACAGTTCTCAACAGGATCCTAAAAACTTCAGGGAAAGTTTTTAATCCCATAATTTCCTTCATAAGTCAACCTTAGTGTTTTAGCTGAGTTTCGCTGTTGTTATGATCAGTTAAGTGTCTTTGGGCCTAAATCAGGTGTTTTAAACACACTAGGCCAATGTTTTCGATGTAAACTTTTTCTGCTTCCTCTGGATGACGATAATGCACCACGATCAAGTGTGTTATCACTTAATGCTAGGCTGAAGCACAAGTAGGTGTATACAAAATTGACACAATACATCTGGGATTAAGATAACACTCATTAGCATCAAATGCAATGTAATAATGAGTGGTAAACGTTAGTTTTTGGTGTCTTAATCAGAAAAGGAGGTGCCTTCAATAAAATTAGTGTTGATTGAAAATTGCCGTATTAACTTTGCTATTAATAGTATTAATACTTAATGTAATTCTTCATAAATGGTGAGGAGACTTGCAGATGTTAATAGTTCAAACCATTTGTGAATTAATGTACGAGGAAACATTAACATCTAGTTCATTTCAATTAATTCTTTGGTCTTAATAGAAAATTTCACCATAATTGCAAACTATCGCATATGGATATAGCAATGTAGGCCATGAACAACTGAAACAGGACACACCTTAGATTAACATATTTAATCGTTTGATTCATGGATTACCATGAGCTCCTCATACTTACTTCTGTGCAATTTCATCCAGCAGCTCAGATTCTCTGCTTTTTGTTATCATCAGTTAATTATTGAGTAAATGCTGGAGTCAGGGCTTGTTTATATGGAAATTCAGAAACGAATTGATTACCAAAGTGATAATTTTACTCTGCTTTAGTGACGTAGTCATTTATTAAGATGCAGTTGCATATATTTACTATCAATCTGACGAAATATTAATTTTTTGTATCGCTTGTGAAGCAACTGGGGACAATCACTTAAAATTTGTTTATTGCACATAGAAAAACTTTTATCACACATTGAAAAAGTAAATTTAGGGTGAACATTAAATGTTCATTACATACCTCAGGATCATATTCGATCTCTAACTTGAGCAATCTCTCTGCTTTTGTAAGCATCAACTTTCTCAATTTCCTTTCATGAGGTTTATCATTAAATCGATTTTTGAAAATTAGGGGAGCTTTTTTACAAATTCTGATTAACTTCTTTGATGGACGCAGCAATACCCTCAACATCCTTCAAAGCAAAATCAAAGTAAACCCAATGTGCTTTTCAATGTGATGAGCCTGGGAGCTGGTGGACCTTTAGTGAAAAAATCTGCCAGTTAATCTTCTGAATATACATGGTCTGCATTTATAATTCCTTGGTTGTAGAGTTGACAAATAAAGTTATACTTCACATTGGCATGCCTCAGTCTACTATGTTCCCACTATATCTGTAGTCTTATACAGGCCTGATTATCTTCAAGTATGTACTTGCAATGGTAAATTCAGTGGTATCCAAAAATCTTCCATTAAGTATTTCAACCAGAGTAATTCAGCAGCAGTTGTTGCAAGTGCTACATACTCAGATTCTGTAGATGATAAAGCAACACTATTCTGTTTCTTAGTGGCCCAACAGACAGTGTTTCCAAATATGTGTAGAATATATCCTGAGGTAGATCTAAAGTCTTCCTTTCTGTTCCAATTTGAGTCAGCATACGCCCGAAGAATATCTTGATTCCTCTTCCTACATCACAGCTACAGGTAAATGGTTCCTTAAATATATCTCAGAACTCTTTAAACAGGACCATAGTTCTTCTGAAGGGTAATTTTGATATCTGCTCAAAAAGTTAATTGCAACATTCAAATCTGGCCTCGTTCCCATCATTATGTACACAGGGTTCCCACTCAACCGTGAATAAGCTGTGAATTTTGCATACCGTGAAAAAAACCATGAATTTCACCCTAAAGCCTTAAAAATCTGTCTTGATTTTACGATCGTACAACTACAATTGACATATTAAAGGGAAAATGGATATTTCGATCATATTTCAAGGTCGGTCACGGGCAGACATGGCCACGAATTTATCTGGACACATATTTGAAGCGATATTATTGGTCCGTGTGTCATGATAACGCATTGACCTTAAGCTAGTACCCAAGCCGGGAGACTGGTAACTGGTAGTCATTAGCACTTGCAAAAATTCAGACACCTCTTAACATTCCTGGTCCCTCTATTTTCTCACACACAACCTTTAGCCGGAGCCAAATTTTGCAAACTGTATTTGACGTCAGGAGAGACAGCACTTTCATTGCTGCGTGTGCATTCATGGTGTCTGTCACGTTTGTTAAATTTGTAGTTAACGTGTGGCCGATGATTGTTATGTGATCAATATTTCTGCCTAAAATGGTTTATCTACAAACCGTGAATTTGAAGACATTTAGACCGTGAAAGCCTGGAAAAAATTGAATTATGTAATTTAGATTGAGTGGGAATCCAGGTACATCAGACAACCAATTCTTTACATGGCATATCAGTCTTCTTTTCCACCTTGATTTCCAGTTTAACTTCCATGGGTGTCTTCACGGTGTTACAATCCTGCATGTCAAATCGTTTTAACAAACTCCTCAGATAGGATGATTGGCTTTGATATATTTCTCCATCCTTCCTTGAAATCTCAATTCTCAGAAATATTTGTGGTTCTCCTAATTCCTTGATTTTAAACTTCTGCTTCAATTTAACTTTTAGTTCCTAAATTTTCTCTCTATTATCACCTGTTATTAGGATGTCATCAACATGCAGCACAAGGTAAATAATGATACCGACATTCATCTGCTACCGACTGAGTGAATCTGGTGGAAATAAGAAATGAGTGAATAGCTTGATTCCATGCTTGGGTCACCTGCTTTAAACCATAGAGAGCCTACTGCAACTTACAGACTATATTAGGTATGCCTTCCACTCCTTCAGGAATAGACATGTATATTTCCTCCTTGAATTCTCCATTTAGAAGAGCATTAGCAACATCAATTTGTTCCAGAATAAGTCCCAAGTTTGTTTACTACAACCAGCAGAACCCTTACTGTTGCAAGACGAGCCACTGATGCGTATGTTTCCTCGTAATCTTATCCTTTCCTCTGAGAGCATCCTTTAATTACGTGTCCAGCCTTGTACTTTTCAATATTTCCATCTTTATACTTTTTCAATTTGAAAACTCATCTACTAGAATAGCCTTTCTTCCAGTGGGTAAATTGGTGTTAATCCAAGTATTGTTTTCCTTTATTGAATTAAGTTATCCCTTGATAGCTTGATACCAGAGTTCCTTGTCTTCATGTTCCGCGATGTTGTTGTAGTTATCCAGTACATTGTCTACATAATTTTCAGCTCTCAGTGCATTGAATTTCATTTTAAACTTCCTCTTCATTGCTAGTCAGTTCTGGTATAGTAAATTCAATGTGATCCCCATCATTTGATAAAACGTTTTCATCTGAAAGTTCTGCGATCCAGTCCTCACGAGATGTATTTTCAAATTCGAACTTTCTTTCATAGGAAACAACATCTATCCCTGTAACAGTTTTTCCTTCTTCCAGACACCATAACCTATATCCGTTGGGACAGTAGTCGGTGAAGTAACATTTAAAAGACTTGCTGTCAAACCTCCCTGTTCTCAATTCCTTCAATATCAGTAGATATGCAACACAGTCAAATACTCTAAACTTACTTAGATCTGGTTTCTTGTTGTACCACAAAGCCGCAAGTACCTTTCCTTCCAAAGCTGATGTAGGATTTCGATTAATCAGGTATCAAACTGTATTCCTTGCTCTTAAAAAAATTCTTCAAATCGTTGGACAAGTATTCACGACCATTATCATAGAGAAATCTACTTATTTTGAATGTGAATTGTGCTGTTGCCATGGCGTGATACATCTCAGATTTATATTGTATTGCATAGTCTACTGTGAAGTGTGTAATAATCATCTATAAACGTATTTTTTCCTGGTGAGACTGGTCCGCAAACATCACTGTGGATTAGCTCAAGCGGTCTGGGGGCATGTTTCCTGGTGTGATTGTTTCTCTTCGACGCATTTAGGACATCTTTGTGAGGGAATATTTGAAGTGTCCAATTCCATACCGTTCACCTGTGACCAGAGACTTCTTATGCTATCATAGCTCTAATGACTGAGCCTGCTATGCCACAATTTCATATTGTTTTCTGACGAAGCAGCTGACTATACTCTTTGTTGAAATAAATTCAAAACGTATAATTGAGATTCATTTCTCTGTGAAAAATCAACTTTCTTTTCCCTTTTTAATTAAGCCCTGCGAATTTTCGAAGATAACACGAAAACTTTTCATTTCCAGTTTTCTGACTGGAAGTAAATCACAATAAAGTTCCGGCACAGATAAAACATCTCTTACAGTTTTCTCAACTTCCTTTCCTTTTACTGCACTGATGACTTTAATTTCCCCTTTATATTTAGCCTTAAGATAATTAATTACCTGTTTTAGCCACTTTTATAATTTTTAAAGGGTGTTCCAGTTTCCTGACATTACTGAGAGGTATATTACTTTTGATCAGATGTTCTGTCACTCCAGAATCCAAGATGCAGGATAAACCTCCAATTTTTACTTAGCAGCATAACCCATCTTCCTCTCTCACATTAGTCATGTTTGCAGAGTCATTGTGTCCTGTACTAATCAGTAGTTTCACTTCACAGTTGACCCTCTTGTGCAAAGTATAACAGCAATGAACACACTATTTATAGAAACAGCTGAAGCATTAAATTGCAATATTAACAAAAATGTTAACATTTTCCTCTGAAAGGCACTCTGCATCTTGAGTTGACTGTCCTTTTCTGAAACCAAACTGATCCCCGCCCAAATACTCATGAGCCCTTGCCTCCATTCTTATGCTTGATATCCTCAGTACCAATTTTTGCCACATGCGACATTAGGCTAGTCGTCCTATAGTCCCCGCATTCTACAGCTTCCTCCTTTTTGATAGCGGAATTAGAACAATCTTCACGACATCCTCTAGCCACCATCCTTCCTCATAGATCCTGCGTACTAGTTCGAAAAACCTCTCATCCCTACCTAGATTCTTCAGAAGCTCAAACGGGACATTCTTTAGGCCCACTGCTTTCCTAGCCTTCATATCAGAAAGGACTCTCGATTTCCGCAACTATGATGCCCGGCCCAAGATAATCTTCCTCTACTCCACTTTCCTTCTCTAAATTCTATCTTTCCGGCTGATTATTGCTATCATACGCATCCTCCACATATTCCTTCCATCTATTCTGATCCTCGTCTCGCTAGATCAGCATCCTATCTTTAGCTTTAACTTTTGACATGGCCTTCCCCCTTTTGCCGCCCTTTAGTGAATTTACCTTGCCATAAGACGTGCCTAACTCTAGTTCCTTCTGAAGATTTTCTATTTCCTCACAGTCTTTTCCACCATGCCTCCCTTGACTCTTTGTTACACGCCGTAATCGATTATTTATTAGCCTATACATCCTTTCACCCTGCTCTGTGTCCACGTTCTTCCACCTCATCTCTTCCCTCTCTTTTATCATTTCCCCTGTTATCCATGGCATCTTTATCCTTCTACTGTCAACGTAAGCAATTGGCTTCTCCGCTGCTTTGAAAATTCCCGTTATAATATTATCCCACCCATTCTCTACACTGGATACGAAGCCCTCGGGCAGGTTTGCTGGTTACACTCCAGGGCCAAGGTCTGGAAGAATTAGCTTATCACCTCTGCACCGCAGAAGGGGGAGGACAGGAAGGAAAAAGGAAGGAGGCGCCGCCACGATAGGAGCCCGAAGTCGCCTCCTGGGACGGGATAGAGGAGGAAGGGATGGGACAAGGAATCCCTTACCATCACAAAGGCGGGTGGGTCCTACCGTCAGCAAAACCTGGAAAACCATTTCAGTGCCAGTGATTTTAGAGGATTATTCTATTAGGAAGAATAATCCAACGATCAAATCACTAGATACCCTTCCTCTACAATTAGTGTGTTTTAAATCTATTGGATACTATTTTCCACTAGTTCCTGATATTCTCTCTTCCATAGTCCACTTCAGAGCTTCTACATGCCATTTCCTCGCCTTCCTAACTTTCACAAGTCTTTTGAAACTCACATTGCTTCAGTGGCGGATGCATTAAGTTTAATGAAGTGGCTCTGTATCATGTCTTTTCTTACCATGCACTATAAAAATGGGTACCATGGTAAAATCGAAGGCCCTGGAGCTGGACCTCAACTTCATTAAACTGTTGAAAAAATTAAAATGAGACCTCTTTTGTGACAGCTGTTAAGAAAAACTGGCAACAATGGGACAAATTCATAAATTAAAATTTTGTAAAATATAAAAAAATCTGGAATGGTAAGCAATTCTTGTAATTTAAGTCCTTGTCGCCAATTTGAGCAAAAAAGGGCAAAAGCAATAAAATTTAAATAGTTATAATATTTTTTCGTTATAAATAGCTCTGCATGGATTTCTAGCTCCATGAAATTCATTTTCCTATTAAAATTTTTTGGTAATTAATCTTGACAGCAACAACATTCTTTCCCAAATCACTTTTATATCAAAGCGGTCACTCTCCACTCTCTGTATCCGTTCCAAGGACTAGTTTTCTTACCTCTAGCGATGACGTGATTGATGGTCTACATCAAGATTCAACTCTAGAGCTTTGGATTCAAGAATGCAGTTTACTTCTTCATCCAGATATTCTTTTGCCAATAGAAAACCTACTCGTGCACCACTGATGGCTTAATTTTCGTATAGACAGAGTTCACACGTATTATAAAAGATGAGCTAAATTAGTTACATTAGTGTGTGTACCTTTAATTGGGTGAAAAAGACATTCAAACTGATGTGTCAGAGGTGCACATCATTCCTGTCACATACTTCACATATTTCAATAACTTTATCTGCAGAGTATACAAAATAATTGCAATACAGTATATAACCATGATGGTACCCATAATATCAATACTGGCTGTGAAGGCAGTGTAACTTAAGGCGGAATCTCTTAGAGCTCAACAATACTGAGTTGTGCCTTCGAAAACAAGTTTTTGGCAATTTCATCATGGCATGTACGCATCGCGTAAATTTGCAAGTGATTTTTCTACTCGTTATATTATAATTCTTTGGGTAATATTTCTTTATGCATGTTTAATGGCATTATTTCAACCTTGTTAGACTAAGAAAGAAACAGAAATAACACTACTAGCTCCACACTAAAAAGAATTTTGGAGACATTGGAAATATTTTGCTTTTTAGGCCCTTAAATAGGCAATAATCACCAAAATTGTAATTGCCAAAAAGGGCATAAATAGGCATTTTAAGCAAGGTCCTCAACTTACTGACGAGTTCTTTAGTCACCTGAATTTTTTCTTATTTCATTGCTGAACTAATATTTATGAAAAGTTACTCTGAGTCTGGAGCCCAATCTGGTCAGTTGTTGATAGATATGTTGCAATGGTGATGTAACATATTTAGCCAGGAGTTAGAAATAGACAGTAAGGTGCTGAGACACATCACTAATGGGAGTAACGTTTTGAGGATTCATTGATTACATGTGTCCTATCTGTGTTAAAATTGTAAATTTCCTGCAATTTGAACCAAACTGTACATATTTTACTCGATTGATATCTAAATTAATTCATGTGACTTGTTTTTTTCTTTCTTGAAATCATTCGAGGGATAATTTTTCTCGTCTTGTGTCCACCCATCACATGATTTGATTTAATGTTTGTACACATTTAATACTTCTAAGGCCAGAATTAGAGCTTGGATAATCTTGTACCTTTGCCCTTTTCTACCTCTGTGGTCACTTTTGGCTGGCATGCAAGTTCTCTCTACTTTCCTGATGTCATGGTGACATCACTAGGTGATTGTGTATTCAACAACAATTGTGTGATTAAATTCTTTATATTTTCAGTATCAAGTGCTCTCACATTTCATACTCGTATTCTGTGTATGACCTCGAGACATTCCGTAGATCAGTGGAATGGAGGTAATTGCTTCAATTCCCAATATTGTGATGAATTTAAAGAAAGGAAACTTGATACATCTACATCTGTGATATCTTCTTGTCAAAATTTGCAATCTCAAAATGACCGCAGAAGAAGCATTAGAGCAATGTGGAAGAGGTTGTGGAAAGGGAGCCATGAAAGTCAGTGCAGAAAGAATTTATCTTTGAAGGAGGGGGAGAGCTTGAGTAAAAAGGTTGACAAATTTTTGGTCATGCCATGTCCATCAATTAATGCCCTGTTAGGAAATGTAGGATCACAGCATTCTGTTGGAGGTGCACATGATGTAAAGTCCTGCCAGGGCAAGTATTGGTGGAGGGCCAAAAGAAGCAATATCAATATCGAGAGCCTAGGCAAGAAAATAGTTTCCAAACCTCGGCATTTGTGGCAGTTTTTGGATGAGAATAAAAATAAACTTCCCTTTGGTGCTGTTGAGCGTAAAAGGCTGACAAAACTGAGGCTGCCCAGCTCTTGCAATTTTGAAATATGGGTTAGATTTGATGTCCTATCTATTCTCCTTATGGACCTTTATCCATGGGATTCAACCATGAGAGCAGGACAAGAAGCGTGTTTCCATGACAGTGATAGTAATATAGTCTCGGATCATCCATCTCTCAAAAATATTATGTGCAGATTGGATCAGTTGCGGGACATGGTTGATGAGCTGTCTGAAGCGGACTCCACTGGCAAACCTCCAAGGCATGACTCCCACGAGACTTCCCACAACCTGGAGAAGATGGCAAGCCTCTTAAATGTCATCAACTTAAATCCAATACAATGATATGTTCATTCAAGGGTTATATGCCAATGTATTATTGGTAAGTGTGACCAAGAAAATTTTTATCCAGGTTGCTTTTTAGTTTTTTACGAAAACTCATAAGTATATAATTGTAATTGTTGATAATCTATAATAATCAGAGGTTCCTCCATAACGAGCATACATGTATGTAAAGTTAGTGAGCAGACTCGTTAACCTGCTCGATTGCTCTTAAACGTTACGAGTTGATGTAATTCTATTTGAGTTGTGGTGTAGATTATGAACATATAATTAGCAACAGCTGTTGCTGTCCCTAGGGAGGGGAGGGACAGTGGAAGAGCGCATGATTTCCTAAGTAAATACTTGTATTTATACTAACGTGTGAAGGAGAGGTCCCATTGGCGTACTGAGTAGAAGGGATACAAAAAAAATGAGAGATCCAGATTAACTTGAAGTGGAGTAAGTGCTTATCGTGGGCCAGATTTCCTGTAATATAGGATTAGGTCCTCCTTATTTTTGCTATTTTCGCCAAATTACGGAATGTGTGACAATAGGTTCATGGGATGCGTTGGCGCAATGCCGGATTTAGCGGAGAGGTGCTTCGAGGCACTTGTAACTTAACGGATCGTTGATAGCTTCTGTCTCCCAATTGTGCCGTAATAGTATTTTCACTGGTAATTCCTAGTATTTTCATCGAATTACTTCCTTAATTTTTTTATACCCATCACTTCGATGAATTCGCAAATAAGCAGTCACTTGTTTTATTCGTAGCCCCAAAAATGAGATTTGTCTACCGTGTAAGTTTTATATTGAGTTGTATTCAAATCATATAAACTCACTTTTGGAATAGGATACATGTTCTGGCGTTCATTACTAGTGATTTTGCTCGTAGGTCTTTAAGGTTACGGTGGATATTGAACTGTATCAGTGGGTACCGTATAGCCATAAACTTTCATTTCTCTTAAAATTGTTAAGGTTTGTGGTCCTCTTTGGCTGTCATTTCATCGTTTGTCATCAGCCGGTATATCAACAATGGCTTCCAATGGAGCTCACAGTGTGGCATATGTCACGGCACCAAGCGAAGAAGTAGCCAAGAAATTGGCTAAGTTAGTTACTACCTTGACTGGTCATGAATTATAGTTTTATTTTCAAATTATAGCGGCTGTGTTAGTCGTTTACATGGACGTTCATTGTTATCATAATGTGTTTCAGGGGCATCGTAAGTGGGAAATTGGCGGCTTGCGTAAACATCATCCCCAAAGTTACGTCCATGTAAGTAAGGGGTCTCCTTTAAATATCACGGATGTATGTGGTGACTTAAAGACTTCGTGATAGTTGGACTTGGTGGCCGTAAATTTGTTCGCTGTGTCCTGTTGACCGGCGTTATTAGATTATAATTTCCGACTAGTCACACTAGAGGATCGTCCTTCAATTTTTTTGATTGAAATACTTAAATGTGCCTTATTCGTTTCCTGAAATTTATTCCATTTGCTATCGAATTCTTCAATGTCCACTACAGTAGTACTTGCAACTATTTCTAGATGTTTTCCATGTTGCTTAAACAGAGCAGCTCATTGCTTCGGGTCCTACTACCATTTTCCGATGTGTTATTTAAAAAAAGTTTTGTATTCCCCATTACTTAATGCCATTTCATCAGTGCAAGTTACTGGTGCATATTTGAAGAAATATCTCAGCAGGAATACTAAAGCGACCCTCAAGTTGTGGGCATTCATGTTTTATAACTAGCGGATTCCTGGGTCAGTAGCCTTTTTGGTGATAATGCCTTCCATTTTTGCACTTCACACTGTGATAGTGATTGCTAGTATATTGACCTGAGCTTTTTCAACGAAACAGGATTACATATGTAGTTCTACTTGCCATTGCATACCTATGTCAATGTTCATGTATGGAGCTGAATTCTGATCAGTGATCCCACAAGCTTCATGCCTGGATAATGATATTATTTTGTAAGAAGACTTAAAAATAACCTCAGGGCTTTTCGGTAGCAGTCTTTTGTAAAGCAGGCATAACTCTGGTAGGAAATCTGGGCACAAGACTCTTGAACCAATTTATGGAAGAGCCTGAAACCTTTGATATGCACTTAGTGAGATTGGAGGGTTGGTGCAAAGCATCAGTAAAAATTTTTACCATAATTTTCTTTTTTGACATTTTTATTTCTGAATGTCTCATATAAGATGATATTCTGCCTATTCTTAAGTGAATTTTCTGATTTACAGATATGAGTGGAAAGGTGAGATAAGTGAAGATGCAGAAGTTCTAATGGTAAGTGTAAGAATATAAAAAATCCATTTTGGAATCTTGCGCTAATGAAATATTAGTATTACTAAGTATGTCCAAGAGTCAAAACATGAAATCAAAAGAGATAAAGAATTTTGATTAAAAAAATAGGATTCACAGTAATAATGCGGCTTTCAAAAAATATACTTTAAACTCTAAAGGTTGTATAGCAATATTAAGTATAGTATGCATCTTAACAATTATTGTGCTCTGTATCTAATAACATCTTGTTCACAAATGCTATGCAATATTGTTCAGAAAACTCCTGATCTGACTACATCAATATTAATAGAACTCCCCCAACTGCTTTGGTTGTTAGTCAAGGTATATATGCATAATTATAAAACAAATTTATTCTATGTATCGAAAAAAATGAAATAAACTAATTCTATTAGCTGAAGGGAGGTTGTCAGCCCTGCACGACAGATTACTGGGCAACCGCAAATAGATTACCGCAAGGCCAGATTTCAAAGATTGTACTGTGCTAAATGTAGTACCATTTATTGTAGCCTGGATGATCATCTGTAGTAATTCAGAGGCATGTACGAAATTCATGATAAGCTGGTGCATAAATCATTACACAAATTACAAGATTCCTGATATGTACGTGAAATCCAAACCTTTATTTTTAAAATTAAACAAATTTATATTGTATCCTTTTAATCTCATTCATGTGGACTCTGCTATTATGTGACCAGACACAAGAACAATCTTTAGTGTGGATCTGACAAGAGAGACATATTTCAGTAATATGTATCTCAATTTAACAATTTCATATAGTACATATGTATTTTTAAAACCTAAATCAGAAAATAACTCCTATTATTATCAAACTTAACCTGAATTAAGGACAATTTCAAATGAGTTCGGTATCAAAAGTGACCCCTAGGATATTCATGAAAATAAATTTTTTCATTGCACCTTATTTATAGCTTATCGACTGCTTCTAGTCACCCAACAAAATCATTCCATTTGGGCTTATCTTGAATTCCTCGTTCAGAAAATTGTATTTGTAAAACCTGGGCACAAAATCGTGCATCAGTCCACAAAGCCGTTTATCGGCCAATAATTCAATTCGCATTTTGTGAAGTGAAATTTAACTCATTCTTTTAAATTTTAATTATTCTATGAAAAATGTGTTGTATCTCAATGGACAAAATCATATGCCTGTGTTACACATACAATTTTTTGGACTAGAAATTCAAGATACGCCTAAATAGAATGATTTTTTGAGATACTACTTTGAGGCTAGGAGCCGTGGATATGGGTAATAAATAGTTTTGGTCCCCAAAATTTTATTTTCGGGATTCTTCGTTTAGAATAATGTAAATTAGAATTAATGAAAACATATGCTTCACAGCTTTGGGGCGTTCATAGAAAAAAATAGCACGGACTAGATGCCATCCATTATTCTTCTGCAGAACTGTAAAAGCAATTTGCCATACGTTAAGTATTTGAATTGAGATGAGCTGTTTCTTAACCTCATCAATGCCTTTTCTGAAGCATACTTATTAATAGCACATACTACATACGCGTTAGTTTTCTTTCAGAGGTGTCTTGTGCAATGTATGGTTTCAACTAATAAAGTACAGTAGCCAAGCCCACAAAATATAATGAATGTGAGACTGGGGATTACAAGTTTCACCCTAACTCCCATAAATTCAAAATCATCCAAATCTTGCACTTCTTTTTTTCTATGAATGCAGCCATTGACCTATTGGTATTGTAATCTCTGAAGTGTTCTGTATGAATAATTCATGGCTATTTTTTTCTATGAAGTGGCCTTAACTCATAGGAGACAAAATTTAATGTTTATGTGAATTAAGGATAAGTAGAAATATGTAATGTGTTCAGCACAATTTGAGATGGAAAAGGCCAATGTTAATTTTCAACTTTTTTGAAAAAATTTAATGACTTGGTGCTTACAGCTAAAATTTTTCCATCTAGTCCATGTTGAGTATTTTGTTTCCAGATGGTGAAGACGAGAACATCTCGGGTGGAACAATTGGTGGAATTTATTAGGTAAGATAAGTTTTAAATTTATGTTATCTAATTTGCAGGAAGCCTTCTTGTGTCTTCCTGCATCAGTGAAAATTATTTTGTTTCTTATCCGATATGAAATTTGGCCTCAATCAAATTTTAATATTTTCTTCAGGAAAAATCACCCATATGAACTGCCGGAAGTCATATCATTACCTGTAAGTAATCTGTATTATATTTTATTAGAGCAGCATATCGCTGGCTAAGTTCTAACAACACGTACCTCAAATTCGGCCTGTTTGAGACAGGTATCTTAAACATAGTGTAATAACATTTAAAAAAATAAAATGCAAGCAAAAAACAACTCTTTGTTTGAAAATGAATGCTTCTTTTTCAGTTTTATGAACTTTTGGTTTTTAATTTCAGTGTACAAGTAAAAAAATTAATCGCTTTTTTGCTCACCTGAAAAATTGCTATTTTTGATATGTGTGTTGTTAGAACTTAGCGATCGATATATAATCCTTAATCAGAAAAGCACTGCCATACAGAGAAGGAAAATCTTTAGGTAATTAGGTATCGACAAGGCATTATGTTTGTGTGCAGAAATCAGTCAAATCTGTCAGGCTTGCCATTTCTGACGTCTTACAAGGGGAGTGTCACAAAACTACAGAATTATTCTGATTGGTTTTCATTCTGAGTGTATAACTCCGATTAGTTTGTAACATGATCAGAATTTTTGTTGCTTGAAAATTTTCATTCCATTTTAATGAGCCCTTGATGTGAGTCGTCAAAGGGAAAATTTTGAAGCCCAAGAACAACAAATTATGATTGCATTGCAACCAATTGGAATCAAGTGTTTGGAATGAAAACCAAATAGAGTACATAATAGGGTAGTTTCCTTCATCAAAGGAAACAAAAGGCGATTGCAATTCGTTACCCACCATTAGTGTATTCATGATATACAAATTATTTAGTTTTAGAAATCCCAGTTTCGACAAATGTTAATGGTCAATTTTAACCTCATTTGAAAAAGGCCAGATTGGCGCCTGTGCGATGCCACTCCACGTGTTGTTCACCAAACAACCAATGATCTCAAGATTCCTCATTGATAAATTATGAATTGCAGGAAGACTAAAAGCCTCCCATGGGAGATTCACATAGAAAAAAAGGAAGCTTCTGTGAAGCTCATTTCCTTTTTTTCAATGTGAGCTACATTGCTTTTTCAATTAATTACACAGTGACACATTTATCTTAAGAAGAGGCCTTTTCGAAACGTGTCTAAGGCTTTACAGTTAAAATATCACTACTTTTAACAAATTGTGGAGAGTATTTCTGCGATAATTATATTTTTCTTGTATTTAAATAGTGCCTATACACACATTATAAAAAATAATATCTACAACTAAAGTAGCAAATAGGATAGGTTGCTGTCTTTCATGTTATTTTCAGTCTAACATGGATTGTAGTAAATGCTACGTCAGAGGATTAAATATACCTCACAATTACCTTCTGCACTTCAATGCATTGTATTAAATGTCAGGGAAATTACCTCCTCTGACTCAATCTAAAGACCTTAATTTCAGTGACAACTCTGAGAAAAAACTCATTTATATAACAATCATCTTCTCTCATCATATTAGCATGGTGATATACTGGGACTTAAATTAGTGTAGGCATTCAGTATATCATCCTCTGGTTTCCACCCAAGATTTTATTTGCACTGACAATGTTGCAAGAACTGCTTCAGTGTCCAAAAAGGAATTATGACCCTCAATCAGCAGAATACCTGAGAGGAATTTGCTCATGATACTCATATACCTGGGCTCGGTAATTGCTAGCGCTTGCAAATAAATGATCGATATGAATCTTAGGTGATGCTCTTGGATTGACTAGATGTGAGAGACTATGACTTCACAAAACAAGTCATGACTATGCAATCAGTAAAATTTTGATGTGCATATTAGCTTAATCAATTTCAGAGCTGAGGTAGCTTTCTAAAATGATATTTTATAAATTTCCACACAGCACTTTGCTTTAAATGAGCCGAGGCTTTAGAGTTTGGCTGTGTTGAGACTCCTATTTGACTGAATGCCTATTTGCCACTGCCCAGAAGTATTATTATCTTTGCATTGATGTACTAATTATTTCATACAATTAATCATGAAGAGATATTGTTTTAAAGCAATGGGCTGAAATCTCCTCGCAGATTCCTTCAGCTTCACCCCTGGGATGAATAACCACTATGACTGAGAGTATTCTTTTCACGTCCAGTAAATTTTCCGTGTGAAGTAGCAAGGAAAATTCCAGCATCAATTGATAAATTTTAGATTTTTAACATTAAATGCTCAACTTTGAGTTCTGTTGTAACTGTTTATGTTTATTGTCTATATTCTATTAGAAGAAGTTTATTTTTGCCAAATGACTAAGACAGGAAATTTTTCAAAACAAACCCATCATGTTTTATTATTATTATTATTTAGAAACAATTACATCTGATATCATGTCAATCCTGCGTATTGTAGAAATTACATCACATTACTCTGCTGTAGTTAAATCATAAACAATATGGTCACCTCCATGGTATATCACAGTAAGAAGTGATTTCCCCTTGTTGTAATTAATTACTCGGGAGACCGATTGCGAGGGATTAATAAGGAGTGATCAATGATAACGACCATATCGTGTCAAAACATGGCGAAAAACTGCAATTTATTTTAAAGTACAACTTCCGGTATAATACAAAGAACAAGTGAGTATAGAAACTCGATAGCTGGTAGATTACCATCAATTCAAAAACAACAATGACAACACCCCTCACTGTATGCTCCCCTTTTTCCTGTTCCTTTTACTATAGTCGAAGCATTTTACTCAAGACCCATCTGCCCACGATGATAACGGATTTGAAAAAATTTCACGCATCTTAAGTTTATGTAAAAATAACTTTTCTATTCAGATTTCCTCCCAAGATAGGCACAAAAATGCTTTCTGTGGATGATAGGATAGCTTCAGAAAACTTGGTTATTCAACTCAGTGAAGAATTCTCACTCACATGAGAGGTGAGAGTTCAGGTCGGCATCCTTTAATATAAATTGCATGGATAAACATCCTCTATAGGCTTCAAAACTCTCTTTTATCAGCTTATAAGTAGGCCTTACGTTGGAGTGTTTTTTGTTTGCAGCATAGGTATGATGTGCATATGAGCAAATTTAGAATCGGCTTTTAATTTCAGTACAGCGTTATTCGTTTCAGTTAAACCTCACGCCAGGTGACATTGCTGTAACATATAAATAGGATGTTTGTTGGTGTAGTATTTCATGTAAAATAAGTGCTTGGGAATGAATTTTCTCACTTCAAATCAACAATTTCTGCTGGATATTCTTTAAAATCACTTCTATTTGGGAGGATTATAGTGATCAGAATTTAATCACATGGGCAGAATTAACAAAATTTGGGGCCTTCAAATCATGTCCTCATAATCATCCTAGTAAATAAGTATCCAATTGTAAAAATGAGCTTCTCTACCAAGTCATAATTTTTATCTTAAAAAAATATTTTTGGCATTAATTATTATTTTTCAATTACTTTAGATACAGAAAGGAAACCCGCCCTACTTGGATTGGATCAGTGAGATTGTTCCTGAAAATAATGAATGACTGAAGATGACTTTTGAGTAGTGTTATACATCCATCCTAAACGTAAGGAGATAGAGAAGAATCGCTTGCTGTAAGCATGAAAAATTTTTAATACATGCACTCTATGAATTAACTTTTACTTTTGTTTGATACTGAAGTATTGAATAAAATCACTGCAATTTTTCTTGATGGTTTTATTTATAAACATGATGTGTTGAAATGTTTCTCTGCAGCACTTTTTTCCACTTGCCAGTTTCATTGAATTAGACACTGCACTTGTAGCTGCTTGACTGACTTTTCTTTTATATGCTGCAAAACCCAACACTTATAAGCAATAAAAATACCACAACTGGCTTATGATGATAATAACAAATAAGCAACTTCTCACAAACCTTCAACCAAAGGTGGAGTACTAGAGTCCTGCCTTATTCTTAATAGATGGAATGTAAATACGTATAAACCAAACACGATGAGATCGCCAACACTCATTACCCACATTTATTGCACACTATTTACATTCTGATTTGAAATCTTCCTGCTTTAGTAATATACTTAACACCTTTAAATGGCTTGTATTTTTCACCATACATGTCTAACCTATTCACTTTAAGCCCAGAAACTGCCAATTGGTTAATTGTGAATTGCACCTGAAAAAAGAAACAGTAAATCAATTTCTCATAAGGATGGATGAAAGAAGAATTATCTGAATTTTACTCACATTGATAGCTGGATTTGATTCAATGGCAGGGGAACCAGGCTGTAGAAATATCTGAAATGGTGAAACCAGAGGGGGTCAACACAGGTGCTGATGTTATAATAATATGATTACCTACACATGTGAAATAGAGAGGCTTAAAAATCACAACATTAGAGCCAAATGTTTATCATTTAAGTACTATGACTACATAATAACCAGTTGAGTAAGCTCAGAAAATTATTTAGCTCCTAAATTTCCAATGATCGGATTTTAATGTAAACTGGCTACCACCGATCAATAAACAACATAAAAAAACATCTTAACGGTCCTCTATTCTAAAAGTTCTTAGGTCAAGTAACAACATAATTGGCAAAATCTGTAGAGAAATTAGAAAAAAATAAATTTAATTTTTCATATACGTATGTGTAGAAAGTTCAAAAACCTCTCCTTTAATGGGGAGAGCAATAAAAGGAGAGGAGACCTAATTGACTTTTTACATTGGATACAAAATATTCGGGCCATTAATAAATGGACAAACTTTTTAATTGTTTCACACAATCTATTTCTTTCTGAGTAGGAAATAGCTCTATGAATTCATTGAGTCACAAAATATTTAAATGGATCCACACAATCTATTCACTCACATTTCCTTTCAGAGTAGGAAGTCTAGTTGGGTCAATTCTGCCCACATCCCACAGAAGAACTTTGGTAGTTGGATCAAAAGAAACACGACCCTGAGTTCCAGTGGCACCAACACTCAAAACAGCTTTAGGCATTGGGATTTCCAAAACCACTGAATCAACCTAAAGTAAACAGTGAAAAAGAGAATGGGATTCATAGTTACTTCTCAAAACTCATTTCAAATCTCAACAAGTTTCCATCTATAATAAATAATTCTAAACTTGATATCGCCGAGGTTATGCTGAGCAATATCAAAAAAACAACATAAAATAAAGAAAAAATGCAAAATTGAAGTTTCACCATTAAAATTGCCAATGCTTACTGCCCCCACTTAAGTTGTGCTGTATGAAATCAAGACTTAATATAAAATCAAAGTGTGTAAAATCGAAGCATATACATATTTTTTTCCGAATTACGAGGGAATAATTACATGCACCCTTGAACTTAATATTAATTCCATGCAAAACAGTATACAGGAAAGTTAGTGATAAAAAAAAAAATAATTCACCATTAATAAACATAAATATCATTAAACCATTTCAGAGAGTCCAAAATTCTAGAGATGGGTCAAAAAGAACCGTGCTGCCAAAACGAACTGTTCACTGAAATGAACCGGTTCGAAAATGAACCGTTCTCTAAAACACCCTGTTCACTGTTCATGTCAGCACTGCACAATTGCGGCGTACTCGGTACAGTAGGTATGATCATCAAGAGGCATTTTAAACTGCAGCTTACTCGAGCAAGTGCGTTGTGGGTACAACAGATGGCGGTTACGAGGGAGGCCATCCAAGGCCGCCGAAGTGTGTCGTAGACGACCGAGCCCCTCCCCTTCTTTCTCTACTATTCCCCTCCGTCGACGAAAACGAACAGGATAGCCACTGAACGGTTCGTTCTAACTAATATTTGAACTGATATTTAAAATATTAGTTCTTTCGAACCGTTTGAAATAACTAATATTTGAACTGATATTTAAAATATCAGTTCTTTCGAACTGTTCGAAATATTAGATCAAATATTAGTTTCCTCGGGGCGTTCAGTTGGGATATCGCGTTCATTTTGATTTCGTATTTTGAACATTTGTGGATGCATCTCCAAAAATATTGTTTAAAACGCGATTCATGAACTTAAGAAACGATTGAACTCATGATTGTGGAACATTTTTTTCGGTCCCTTTACCAAGATGATCTTTGGACTTAGTTTTTGGCGTCTACGATGAAATTTTAATTTTTTAAGTGCGCTGTATTGTGCAATGTGGATGCATCTCCAAAAATGTTGTTTAAATGCGATTCATGAACTTAAGAAACAATTAAAGTCTTTGGACTTGGTTTTTCCTACCTGTTCACTATGAACCGATATTTTGAACTGTTCTTTTTTCTGAACAGGATCATAGTGAACGGTTCATAAAAATGAACAGTTTAACCCACCTCTACAAAATACTCTTAAGGCAGTAACTGAAATCTGTTAAAACCACTTACAGTTCGTCCAACTGTTTGTTTAGGGCCAACAGTTATGTCAATACGACCACCTCCACTTCCTCCAAAGGATATTGTATGCCTCACATATATGGGGATAGCTACAAGGCTTTGAGATCCAATGTGATATGACATCAGCCGAAAATTTCCATCAGGAGGGATGAAAGACAGGATTCGCTCCGACTGTAAATAAGAAAGTTGTGGAAATTTACAAACAAAAATCTTAAATGAGCCAATCAGAGAATACAAAAAATATGTGAAGGAATTTCAACGTTTTACAGGAAAGGTCCTACAATACAAAGAAACTTGCATTGGAGTAATATAAACAGTTGCAACAGGGTGATTCAATATCTACAGAACCACAGCATGCAACACACCAGCTTGGATTTTCATGAAATTTTGTATGTATGGTTGGTTTACATACAGTGAAACCTCGATTTTACATTCCCCCATTATACATTTTCCCTGATTTTGCACCGTTTTTATCAGGTCCCAAACAATACCGCCTTTAGATAATGATACTCTATTTTACAATATCCTCAATTTTGCACTTTTTGTAAGTGGTCCATTCAAAAGTGTAAAATAGAGGTTTCACTGTATATCCATCCTGTTAGTAAATTTTGCTTTTACTTCCTCCAGCAAGGGAAACATAGACTGTGATGGTGAAAACATGTAGCCTCTCGATAATGTGTACCTTTTCTATTCAGCTGAGTGTTGTAATTTCACCAAGAAAAGCAATCTTATGCACATCAGTATCTTTTTACTGGGTACATACTTAGGGTTGACATTTGTCGTTTCCCATTTCAAGATGCATAGTGTACTACAGAACAAGCAAGGGCGACAACAGGCAGGTATTACCAAATTGCACTAGGGAGCCTAAAATTGATAATTGAGAAATTAAATAATTTGCCACAACTACGTTTTTATAAATTGTCGAAACTACAACAAATTTTAGATATTCATTAGCATAAATTTCTATTCATGCATCTGTAAATTGGGTACTACATATTTTGAATGAATTTGTTTCAGCATTCATAAGTGGAAAATTTGTTAATATGCCATAAATTCTTTAAGTACAGTAAAACCTCTTCACATCGTAATGGAGGGGACCAAAATTTGGGCAATTTGATGTATGGAGGTTCACTATAGAGAGGTTTTAGTGAAAGGCACCATTTTTTCATATCCATTAGAAATGAAAGGCACTACTGTCTTTCAAACCATTATATTTACGTGTTTAAACAAACATTCATGCATAAGGGAACATATATTTATTATTTAATAATTACAGATAGCGAGTGTTATCGCATGATTTTTACCATGATTCGAGAGAAAACAATGTTATCTCTCTCAATTCAACAGTCACTTAAAATGATTAGGATAGTTAGATGCCTATTTTTTATTTACTGTTAGGTATGCTCTCATATTGAACAAAATGGCCACAACTAATGATTAACGCGAAAATTACAGCATATTAAAGGTATGTAAGAAAAAAAAAGTGAAACATTTATTGCAGAAAATGCCATTCCATGTATGTATTCACGGTTGCATTAATGATCTCTTGTTGTCTCGGTACAATTTGCGGAGGTAGTTAGGCCGTCTCGGAGGTATCTCCTTGGTATGATAAGTGGAGGTTTTACAAAATAAAGAGGTTCACTACAAAGAGGTTTGCCTATAAATTTACATGTAAATCAGACGGGACCGTAGAGGTGGTATGAAGTATGGAAGTTTATGCTATAAAGAGGTTCACTGCATAGAGGTTTTACTGTATAATAGTATAGCAGTTGTAGAAATTGTTCATGATTCAAACAACAGCAGCAGATTAAAACTGTGGCACCATTCCATACCCTGCACTGGGGTTGTGAATGCTAGTGCAAAAAGGGACACATAAATTTAAGGGAAAGAACCATTGATAGCTGGAGAGGGCTAGAAGGGTAGAGAGAGAAAGGTTTTTTCCTCTGGATTATGAGATGGTAAACCATCTTCTCAGTGAGAAGTCATTTAAGCCATCTGCAACACGAGGCATTTTTTATATAAACTATTGGTACAGAAGGTTTGTGGACAGTGCCCAATGGACTGTAAGACAACAAAGTTTGATTGAATTCTGAAACCTGATTTTGGACACTCCCATTGTCAGACAAGGAAAATGCTAACTATCATTTACATTCTCTTGAAGCCGCTGGATTGTGGTGGCAGAATTGTTCAAGGAAAATTGGGTTTTGTCAAGGTTTCTGTTAAGTATCAATACTTTTCATGGTATTTTAATAGATCCTTACCTCCCATCTTTTGAACCTAGCACAAGGATGAAAACTAACATCATCGAAAAGGCGAGGGTTGACAAATGAAAGGGTGAGATCTGGCATCCCACTCAACTTAATGCAGCAATCAATCTGAAAAAAGTAGAAAAAAAAATAAATGTCTCAGGCAAAGAACATCAAACAAAATCCTCACCAACACTCGTATAGGGCACACATGTATATACAAAATAACACCTTGCCCATGGACCATAACAAATTGAAACCAACGAGAGGATTATCTATATATATAAAAGAAAGTCGAAAATTGTGTTAGTTAGAACACTTATAACTCAAGAACGGCTGCACCGATTTTAGTGGCATTAGGCTCTTTGGATTCGTCTGAGCTCCGGATAACATATAGGACATTAAAAAATAGGAAAAGTTCACAAAAAAAATTCAACTTTATCTTAGAGATATGTTTTTAGGAGTTGATTGTTGAGACGGTCAAAAAAATAAGATTTTTTTTCGTTTTTACTAATGTATTGACTGATCTTTTTAACAATATTAAAAAAATTTTAATGTTCAAACATGTGAAAAATATTAAAGTAATATTAAAATAGTATTAAAATAATTGAATTAGAGGTAAGCTCAGCTCGAATTGATTTGTCAACAAACACATAACTACCATGTGTGTAAACAAATCTCCAAGCAATTGTTGATTATCAGTAATGTCCGAGCACTCTGCATGAATTCAAATATTTTAACTTTGTAATAAACGAAGACGAAGCCACTAACTATCTATCTGAATATTTAAAGTCCTTGGACGCACCTGGCTTACCACGGCACGATTTACAGCTAAAGGTAGTCTCTGTGTTCATGATCTTTCGAAACCTAAACAAACCAAAACTATCCAACGGAACGTGTTTGGTTATTAAAAAAACTGATAATGAAAGTGATTCACGCAACTATACTCAAAGGAAAATTCAAAGATGAGGAAGTTCCCAATCCGAAGATTCCATGATCCCAACTTATATGCCCTTATGAGCTTAAACGTATTCAATTTCCAATTCGTGTTGCATTCGTGATAACGATTAACAAATCGCATGGTCAGTCTTTCAGTTTCTGTGATGTTTGTTCTCATGTGTCAGTGAAAACCCATGATTTTCTCATGGTAAATAATATGTGGTATGTTTACGAGTCGGTAAACCATCCGCTGTATTTCTTCCTTCGCTTCAAGGGTGCAGCTAGGAATTAAGGATAGGCGCAGCTAATACTGGCGGGTCTGTAGGGTATAGAAAACTCGCCAAGGTAAGCGAGAGGTGTGGGGGCCCTCCCCAGACATTTTTTAGGATAAAAGGTTCAAAATGGTAGGTTTTGCGGCTAAGTGAACAGTTAAATATTTTGTGACTCATCCGTCCCCCTAATATTAATAACCAAATGTTTTATAAAAAGATTCTCTAAGCTTTTGGGGGGGTTTTAACCCCCAAAACCCCCCTCGTGGCGTCCCTGCTTCGCTTCGCTACTTTTATTTAGCTTCATTCGCTTTATCTTGCGCCTGATAACAAAACAAAAACTGTTGTTTATCAGAAGGCGCTTGACGCAAGACATTAAACCCGAATGTGTAGGGCACACCACATGCAGCACGTTTACGCAGTGCATTTTTTCCAAACAGAGATACTATAACTGGCGCGCCTAAAGTCATTTGATACGAATGCTGCTTCATTGGGCTTTTCTTACACTATTTTGAGCATCAGTCAAGCGTCGGTCTAGCGTTGCGTTAACCTGCCCCGTGAACGAGCCAAGTTTACGCTACGGACTTTGACCCAAAAACATTTTTTTACGGTTAATAGAAAAAATAGCCAACAACTGAATGCGTATAATTTTTATTTCATCAATATTTTCTCATTAAATTTATAATAAATCAAATATTATTAAAAGGACCCAGCCGCTCTTTATTTATAAATGGTGCAACTAAACTATAAGTTCATTGAATTTTAGGCGGTACGAAGTTCGCCGGGTCAGCTAGTCTATCTATAAAACATGGATGTATTGTGGAAGCCACTACCCTGTTCAAAAAATTAAAAGATAATTTTAGAAATATCAAAGAAATGCCATTATTATTTACATTGCCCTTCCAACTGATGTTAAATCTCACAGGGCTGGTATTTCATCAAACTGCTACTTAGTTACCTCTTATGAAATTTCAGCATCACCTATGCATTCTCCTAAATACTGTGGCACTTCATACATACATCAGTCCTATACCTCCTTCCTATCTCTATATTCACTCTGATTCCTGTCATTAACTCTAAAGCTATTAAGGTAACTGCTATGACTGCCAAAGTAATTAATGTGTTTAAGTTAAATGGCCAAAATATTGAACTGAAAACATTAAATCATCCTGCAACATCTAATAAATATGTACAAATTTGGATAACTAAATTAATCAATAAATTTACACATTTTTAAGTTTACGCGTCAAGAAATAATTATGACAGACGATAAATAATTTATCTTACATATCCCTGTATTTCTGCAAAAACGGTGCTGCCAGAGCGGTCAATAATGGCATCCACCTCTTCAACTACATCGAAATAAGCCTCATTGTTGGTATACTTGACACCAGTCCTTCGCCAAGGCACATTTGATAGCTGGCCACTTGGTAGGGTAGAACTGACACTGAAAAAAAGGTAAATAAGAATGATTCAGGAATGCAGTTCAAGTTAGAAGAGAAAAACAACAAGCACAGATATTTCAGAGTTAAAATAAGAAAGCTCCACTCTTTCAACTGAAGAAAATTTTCAAAAAACAAATTGAAACAGGAAAAAAATTATTACAGGCATGACAAGACAAAAATCGCACACAATAACAGCATATTGCTCAAACTGTTGCCTACGAAATTCATATATTTTTTGTTTACTTTTAGCTGTTGTTTCAAGAAATTAAGCAATTGAGTATTTCTTTCAGACAAAATATTTATTGAAAAACAGTAAAAACTCTTAATAACAAATATCATTATAAAGCCATAGCCTTGGTCCCAGCCTCATTCTTTACTTAATTCAAGGAGGAAAACCTAAATCGAATGTTCATAATTACGACACCATTAAGTGTTCATAATTAAGTCCAGTCGGGAGCTCCATCCTCTCTAAATCAAAATTTCTCTTATAGACATTACTTTAATGTGCTTATATGCAATTTCACTTCCATTTTTCCACAATATACCAAGAGTTACCCTCTTTTGTGACCTATAGCCTAGCTTCCACAGATCTAATTCGACTTTGCCATAAGCATTACAGCTTATCAGACTTACAAGAGCCAGGGTCACCTATGACACCCTGTAATTCTCCAACTTTCAGCGTACAGGGGATATTGGATCTGGCACGGAGCTGACAGTATCATCAAGCATTATTAATTATTACACAAAAAAATTCAAAATTTAGGGGTTGAGGGCATACAATCCAAATATGTCAGCAGATTCTGTGAAGAAATTTCCGAGCACTAAGACACCCTCAACGAAATGAATGTCAGATTGCATGAGTACTTCCAGCAATACATATAGGCCGTCAGCCTGAAATGTGAAATGAGTGGTACATATGTGTAGAAATATGAAATGAGTAGAAAAGGGTACCTATTCTTTATCTTTTCACAAAGGAAATTTTCTCAGCAGTTTTTATATGAAATTCCTAATCTGCAAGAATATCAGGAGCAATAGGAAAAAATTTCCATAGCTTTGTCATTTGGGTTGCATACACCCATAGGATATTTCTCAAAATATTTTCGATTTCATTTCGCAAATAGTTTCAAGTCATATACACGCTATTATGGACAGGCTGTGGTCATTAACAGAAATTAAGAACTTATTGTTATTAAATTTAGAACTTAAGTACCTGATTATTTTCTTAAATACATAAGAGAATAATACTAATTTTCATCGGATAATTATTTTCGCTAAAATAATTATATGAAAGATTGAATTCACATCTTGACGGTTGGCTACATTGGATCCTCAACTGCAATTTGCAAATAGGGGAACATGATCGCCACTGCAAGTGCCGAAGTAACATGCCTGGCAATTATAATTTCTAACTATTACTGGAGCATGAAGTAAACTGGACTGAATTACCTGATATAATGCTAAAAATAGTATAATTTAATTCAGTAGAAAATTTAACCAGTGTTGCATCAATTTTTGTTGTGACGCCATGGTGAGACAATACTTTTTTAATAACCTTCATAACTGTAATTTGGTTCCCTCAACCTCTGCTTAAGTATAACGTTCTTTGTTTACAGTGATTTCATTGAAAAATTCAGGTGAAAAAATTTGGAAAAGCACATTGTTCTTTGGATTGTCATTTGAGTGAATTTGTTTCCTTGTAATCTTGCCCTGAGGCGTTCGGTGTGGAAGCTATTGTCAACAAGTGCTCAACTGAAGAAAATTAGTTCCAAGTGTCTATGTTAAAAGAAATCAAATCTACAATTTCTCTTAAAACATAGCTGTTATTTATTTCTGCCATTTCTCTTTCAACGAGTACGTATGTCCTCATGAATGAAGGTTTTATTTTTGTAATTATATTTCTTTCACCAAGGGGTTGTTTCCTTATGTAGATGTCGTATTTGTATAATTAGTAACTTTTTGTCGTTCAATGAATAATTATCCTTCAATATCAATGTCGATTTTGTTCATTATCGTGTAATAATTCCTATAACGTATAAGTCATTTTACTGTTAGTTCACATTAGAACAGACACAGGGAGTGGCATCAATCAAAAATGTGGAGTATGTATTTGCTATTCCAAGTTTTTGTTGCAAGAAATTATTATTCCCTGATTACTACTCTCAGCAAAAAGCAATTATGCATCTCTTTTTAGACGAAATTTGCTCCAGTATTTTCAAACTTCTTATAACAAGTTTATTTTTATGTTGTTACTTATCAATAGGGTGGTTTCCTATTATTTTTTTATTGCCTAAATCGAAAGATTATTACTCCTGGAGTACGTATTTCACGCTTTTAGATTTCTATATGACGATATCTATTTTTCTCCATTAAATGAAAAGTGAAAATTTTCTAGCACACGAAAACGCGACGCGTAAGTATGAATGTCGGGAAATCTCTCTGTGTGACGTATTTCTGGTTGCCGCTGCCGCCTTGTGAGGTGACCTTGAGGCGAGTTGAGCGCTGATACGACGCAGGCTGCTAGCGGGTAGCTGAGTACCCTGCTGGCTGGTAGCGCTTGGCTTAAATAAGGATTATTAATACCTTATCAAATGAAGAAAACTTTCCGACCTTAGCCAGTTTTAATAAGTGATTATTAAGACATGTTTCCCTGAGCTCTGCGCCTCATGCAGGCATTGGTAACCTCAGAGGATGTGTAACTCCTATCTACTCGTATAGAAACTAGGTCCCTGTGACGTCACGTGGACTGGCATCGCATGGGCGCCAATCTGGCCCTTTTCAAATGAGGATAAAAATGGACCATTGCCATTCGTCTAAACCGGTATTTCTAAAACGAAATAATTTGTATATTATGAATACAGTAATGGTGGGTAACGAATCGCAATCAATGACTTTCGTTTTCTTTGATGAAGGAAACTACCCTATTGTCAGGTGTTATGTGATATCCCCAGTGGGATGTGATCAAGGAGGTTGTAAATATCTGGAGGGGGCACCACTGGTTTCGATCGTGGAGGGAAGTGTGGCCGAAATGGGGGTGCTTGGGTAGAACACGCCACGCTCACTTCAACCAAAACATTGACAATCCCATAAGGGTCAATGCTTACTATTTGGTGAACTTTTTGGTCATAACTCATTGATACATTAAAATAATCAATGGAACCCACAATGTGAACCTTCTTTTCCCAGGAAAAAATTATTATCAATCACCAATGTTACGTTCTACAACCAGCTCAGCTGAAAATAAAATTTGACGAGAGTAAACTAGTCATTTACCTGCACTTATACTGGTACTTAATCTCATTATAGCCAACGGAAATCTAAAAATTGCAGTACAAAAGTATATTTTCAATTATATCCCCACCAATAAATCGGCTAACAGACACAAGAGTTTATACATTAATAGAAGTATTGTTAAAATTTTGGGAAAAATCTGCTGACAATACCAGCAAAATACTAGTGATTGTCGTAGCATTTTTCACTTGATGTAGCACATTTTCAGAAAAAAACCTAAGTCACCGTAAAATATGTCAGAGATTAAGTCCAAAAATTGTCAAACCAAGATGGCAGAACTTTGACCATGCTAAAAAACTAGGATAAAGCACCTCCAGATATTTACAACCTCCTTGGATGTGATCCAAATAAGTAAAACATAAATTCTGATGGATTACATTTGCCACCAGACCTAACCATTGATTTCTTCATTTTAAAAGCTCTGAAAACAACTAGAAAGGTATGAATTTTGTATAAGAGCACCTAGAGAAATCCCACTTTGTTGGCACTGATGGTAGCCCTTCAAGAAATATATAATGCATAGAAAGTTAAAGACAAGCAAACTTTCCCAATGTACACATTTTCTTGCGAGAAGTCCAAGGTTTGATTCTTGGCTATGAATTTTTTTACCACCTTTCCATTCCCACTAGACATTAGCGTTAAATGTATTATGTAAATACTTGTCTCATTGAATTTAAAACAGTATTTTTATCATCATTTCCTGTGTGTACGAGCATGGATGGTGATGGTGCTTACTTTTAGTGAAAATTGAATGAATGTCATGGCTCATTCCAGGGTACATAATGATAATGGGTGCCTCTCGTTGAAAAAATCTGACTAGCCTTAATCAATCAGAGGCCATCCATCAGGTATGCTCACAGATAGCTTACACTGGAGAAATGAAGATATGGATAAAAGAAGAAAAAACTATCCTCCAGGGTGCTGTTTCACAATGAAGGAATAAGTGATATGAAAAAATAAATCCAGCCTATACTCACATAAAATTAATATGCTCAGCAAAATAAAATTAACTTAAACACTGATTCAAGAAAGATAAAAAACAAAGAGGGACAGCTGAAATTATTTGCCAGAGCGTTATGTTCAACATCTAAAAGAAATTAAGACCTATCACTCCTGCACTGACTTGACTGATTATCTGCATGAAAGTATTGGAGAACGTATGATTTTAATGTTGCAAGAGCATTACTTATGTTTAATATTGGGCAACTGTATTAATTGAGTTACAAGCAAAATATCAACTAAGTTTCTTAAACTGAAGTAGTCTCCCATCAATTACCAGTTCAAAAGATAAATTTTTTAACTCAAAACTTACTTGGATTTTCCAGTAACAGTGTTGGCTATCGTTCTCAGAATAGTTGGTGGTTTGATTAATTCTTTTAGAATGTTTGATTCGGTGGCTAATGGGAAACCATTATCCAGCATTTCATCAAGCAACTGTAATTAACGAAGCAGAAATACAAAATAAAAAAGCTCAGCTTAAATTAAAGACAACTTTTTTATTGCATGCAATAACAATATGAATAAGGAGTCACAAAAATCGCTAAGTCTATCATTCATTGATTCTCAAACTTCAGAAAATGTATACTATGTGTAGATTGTAAACTCACTGATAAGACCAAATATATCAAGGCAAGTACTACGTACTATATTTCAAAGAGACTTCTATGCAGGATGTTCTTACCCCACGGCAAAAAAGGTGTAGAGTTTGAATTAACGATATGTTAGTATAAAAACTGGCAATGAAAATTGGGGCGTGTTAAAAATAACTTCTATAAGTAATGTTATGTAATCAAGTAGTATGACCAAATATACGAATTGCATATTCTCGGGATTCGAATCAGTGCAATTGATTGATACCACTAATGTAAAAAAATGCTCACCTCATAAACAACAACATTGTTTTCCTTAATGATTGATTCAGTACACTCCCCAAAATAGTCTTCGAATGTGTCCACAACTCGATGTAAGAATTCGATCACAAAGAGCGGTGGCACTGTAAATGTTAGCAATAGGAAAATAAGTTTATTAATATAAAGAAATGTATAACCCTACATGGACACTTAGAGCAAAAAAGATTGTGACTTGCCTTCAGTCATACATACAGAAACAAAAAACATAGAGCAACGATGAACACTTATGAGATAATGATGTGGGGTAGGAATAATTGGCGGCACATCTTCTGGACAGCCATTTCCTACTCTACGTTGTTGATCAAAAAAATAATCGCAAACAGATCTTGATATTACGCTCTTCCAATGCTTTTCCATGAACACATCTCTGAAAATAAATAGAAATGCTCCAATGAAAAATACCCTATGGATAGGCTATATGAAAAAGTAAGCAATATTTAAAAAAATTTACCCCGAAGAGTTGATAATGAACAGACTATGTATCATTTTTGCTATATTAATGTAATCTTGACCCCTGAACTAGCACACATTAGTCCACAACTACAAGTGGTATCCCCATGTAAACACCCGAAAACAGCAGCAGCCACCTCCACGAATCTCGTGATTACCGGAGTGTTTTCTTCATTTGTCAATTTGACAGGCTTCTGTTTCTATCTGCGGTGCGGATGTTCACCTGCCTCTCTTCTCGAATTACTTTCCCACCTGTATGCCAATATTTTAGTGCTTCCAGTATTGATTATTCGTAAGATTTCATTTTAACCCTTTAAAAACAAATTGTCTTGAAATAATCACATCCACTGTATTAATGTGGCTAAGTTGAGTTTTTGTTTCGAGAAACTTCTCGTCAACTCTCAGCACACCACTTCACGCTTTATACTTAATAATCGTACTACCGGCTGGCGGTTGTGATTCTCAGTGGTTTAAAGTTTAAAATGCCTGTGTCTAAAGCTGAGGAGGTACGTTGTTTCGTTAAGTGGCGTTGACTTTATTGCGATGATAATAATTTCTCTTGTCTTGGATTTTCACTACTGTAATTCATGTTGCATTTTCAGCTTCGAGAGGATCTGAAGGAGCTGAGGCAACTTCAATGTACAGCTCAGAGGCATCGAGTGAAAGACGCTTTGTCTCTAGAAATTAGGAAAATTGAAACGGAATTATCCAAAGCTTTAGTTCAAGAGAGCGATCTGAAAAATAACCCCGAAGCATCGAAAATGCCTGCTACGAAATGTTATGAAGTAAAACTAAATACTTATGGTAGGTTCCATGTTTATTAAAATTTATTAGAGATATGTCGATTTTATATCTTAATTTATAAGCCAATTTAACATTTAGATGCCAGTAAATGGTAAATGACAGAGAAAAATTACTGTGATTAATTTTATACTTTATCTTCAGGGTGGGACCAGTCGGAAAACTACGTGAAAATATTTGTTACTTTGAATAAAGTACAAGATCTTCCTAGCGATCAAGTCTTTTGTACGTTTACGGAAAGGTGAGCCTTTTTTCTACGTTAGCATGAATGTCATTACTAGAATTGGAGGCAGCAGGTGGTCTGAAAAATTGGTTGTGTCCTGTATATTGCCAGGCATTGTTGTCGAAGTAAAAAAGCGTTATAAATATAACTAAAATTTTATGTAGATTCTATTCGAGAAGAGAACCTTAGAGACTTAAGGAAATCTTCACCATTAAAAGTTCTCGGAAGGCTTGGTAATTTATTGGTTATTAGTCATCGTTGCTTGCAAATATATTTTATAATATTTTTTTCTGTCATGCTTTATGTCATTACACTCCTCAAAATTTATATTCCTGGCATACTCACAGCCATAATGCCCCATTTCACGAAATTCTCATGTATAATTCCTAGCATCATTCCAACCCAATGGTCATTCTAATCTTCTTTAGGGCAGATTATGCGAAAGCTTGCTTGAGGTGAATCATAAAGATAAATTGATACATTATCTCTTGATTTTAAGGATGCATTCAAACAATAGCTTTCTAAAATCTTATGTAAAAATTACTGTCTTGCTGGTTGAACGAAAGTGGAGTAAACTAGACCTCGAATTTCTGAAATCTTGGTAGAATATGCTCTGTTGTTGTGAAAGTGACATCAGGTGTACCACAAGGTAGAGGAATGGGCCCACTTTTGTTCTCAATACAGAATAACCTCTGCTCCCTAATAAACGGTGAAATACATTTATTTTCTGACAATGCTGTTGCAGAGACTTGATCTTAATGTAAGCATTTATTTAAGTATACCGGGACAAGCCACGGTGATAACTTTTACGGAGTCACCCGCAATGCACAATTTGTGCGAAAAATCTACGGAGGAAAAATCGTTCGCCTTGACTAGGATTCGAGCCCGGATCCCTCGATTTCCGGCCGAGTGCTTTAGCCAGTTAAGCTACTGAGGCGTCATTCTCCCCTGTGGAAATTTGTGGACTATACTGGTCAAGGTGGTATGGACTGCTGAGCATATTATGCGACTAGCATTCCAGGTCGTGCACATGGCACCACAGCCGGAGAGCAAAGCCCGAACTTTGAACACGTGAGGTGTTCGCTCTGGACTTAAGTATACCGGGACTAGCCACGGTGATAACTTTTACAGAGTCACCTGCAATGCACAACTTGTGTGCAAAATCTACGGAGGAAAAAATCATTCGCCTTGACCGGGATTCGAACCCGGATCCCTCGATTTCTGGCCGAGTGCTTTAGCCAGTTAAGCTACTGAGGCTAAAAGTTATCACCATGGCTAGTCCCGGTATACTTAAATAAGTCTAGAGCGAACACCTCTCGTGTTCAAAGTTCGGGCTTTGCTCTCCGGCTGTGGTGCCATGCGCACAACCTGGACTGCTAGTCACATAATATGCTCAGCAGTCCATACCATCTTGTCCGGTATAGTCCTCAAATTTCCACAGGGGTTAATCTGAGCAAATCCATGACTGTGTGTTTGCTCGTGTGGTAGGTTGTCCGACTGTCTCCATGTATGTAGATGGTGTTAAAATAAAAGTGGCAAATGAAGTGAAATATTCATGGGAGTTATGTTAACTTTGTACCCATTGTGCTGAGCACACATTAGAAAGATTTATGGCTGAAGAAAATCATTCGCCTTGACTGGGATTCAAACATGGGTCTCCTGATTTCCAGTTGAGTGCTTCAGCCAGTTTAGCTACTGAGGATTCATTCTCCTCTGTGGAAATGTAAGACTATACCAGACAAGGTGGTATGGACCGTTGAGCATTTGATGCGACAAGCAGTCCAAATTGTGCACCACCACCTTATATACATAGTCCTCAATTTCTGCCGAGGAGAATGATTCCTCGGTTGCGTAACTGCTAAAGTACTCGACTGGAAATTGGGAGATTCAGGTTCAAATCCTGGTCAAGATGATTTTTCGCATAATTTGTGCATTGCAGGTGACTCCGTTAAGTTATCACTGTGGATAGTCCCAGTCTTCTTTTAATTAAGCCAGGATTCATTTAGTGTCTTGTGGGATGAAAAAGTAAATGTGCTTAACAGAAAAGGTGCTAATTTACACTCGTCTGGCCAAACCTTGTTTGTGCAGCAGGCAGGGCTGGAACGATGTGCTGTGGGGGGGGGGGAGGTTGGAATCTCACTGTGTGGAAAAATGTGAGCATCTTAATCACATAATATAGCTATAAAATATATTTTGCAAAAATTAGATAACAATTAATTGGTTTGGGGAGGTGAAGGAATGTGTCCCCTGTACCCCCTCCTGGCTAAGCCACTGGCATTGGGCATAGAAAGATTTAATCCTTGAAATTAATAGAATACAAAGGAAAGCTGTATGATTCATCGAAAAATGATACTGACAGTGTTACATGGATTTTAAAAGAATTAGGCTGGGAGTTGCTTGAGATTCAGAAGCTATGTGCTAGGCCTAGATTGCTTGAGTAATTAAGTAATCTTTCAGAGCGACTCTGAGGATAACATATTAGAGACTCACCGTATTTCCAGGTCTGACAGAAATAATAAATTAAGAGAGATATTTTTTCAAAGGGATTGTTGTTGGAATTCATTCCATCCCTGACCAATATAGGGCTTAAATAAATGGTAGGCAGAACTTCATACACAATTTCCTTTTTTTAAAATGGCTAGTGTCATAGCATACCATGTCTACACATGCCGAGTTAAGCAGCTTGCAGGGTAGTATGTAGATATATCAGTAGAGAAATATTCCAAGTGACCCAAGAATTTAAATATTTTGGACTACTGATTTGTATGTACTCTTAAACCTACACTGAAATGAGGAAAAGTTTAAAATTCCACGAAACTGTCTGTTTTTAGGCAACATGCTTTTAGGAATGCCAGTTTTGTAAGACTTACCTAATGAGGTCAATGCCTTTTTTGTTAGAAGCACACGACTTATTTCATTCAACTCGTATCACAAAAACATAGGGAATGATTAACATATAAAACCAATCCCTAGCAACCTAACAACCAAACAAGGTTTCTGTGATGTATCCTGTAATGTGTACTGTATCCTGCAATGTATGCAATCGTAGTACACATCGTGTTTATTCATGGCCCACATCGAACTTCCATTGGTTAAGTAACTTGTAGAATCGAAATAGACAGATATTATAAGTCTACAATTTTTCATGTGCTCTCAGGGATATATATATATACTAACAAGTTGCATAAAAAGAAGCATCCGCTTCTTGGAACCATTTATGTCAAATATCATGCTGAAAACACCAGAAAATTAGCAGAACATTACTTAAGAAAGAGTTATACATAATTTTCCAAAAAATCTTATAAGAATTCCTTAAATAATTATCAATTGCCAACATAAGAAGAATAAAAATTAATAAGAATTTCTGTAAGTCTTATAAGAAATTTACAATAGGGGGTAGCCTCTTGTTTCCTTCCTTTGTGTATCTAGGCAAACTGATGGTCAAACAATATCAGGCTAAAACTTCAAAAGCACAGAGCAACTCAGAACAAAATCCTTGTGTTGCAAGGACAAGCAGTATCCCTGAGAGTTCTCCCAAGAGAGGGCATAAAGAAATCAACAAGTTATACTCTCCTAAATGATTTTAAAAAACTATCCTAATTCAATGACCAGGAAGGAGAGGAAAAGCAATCACCCTGTAACGTTTTAATTTCTCACCTTGAAACACAGATACAGTTGAAACGATATTAGAACACTTTTAATAGTTATCCCGGTGAACACATTGGGAGCACCGACGTGCACACCCGCACGCCACTATTTTTCCAACCATACTCCCCTTTTCTCTCTCCTGCGCTGTCAACAACAAATGATCCATTCTATTTTTGCCGTTCATTATCGCCTGCTTCATTACCTTTCTCCCATCAATTGTCACTCTTTATTTATTTACCTAGATTTTACGTTATATCTACAATTTTTATGAACATTCAACTGCGGAATTATAATAGCTATAACAGAGGAAAGCGGTATCTTTATAGGTTTAGCTATCCTTATGAATGATTTGTTTTAGTACAATAAGGTTGATAAAATGACACATTTCCTAAAAGATGATGGTATGACAGAAATATAATACATTCTGTTAAGGATAATGACACATATGAGAGAAAAATAAAATAATTGTCACCTTGAGTAAATAATTTATGTCGCCTGTTTTTTTTTATCCTTGACTGTTATGGTGCAAATTAACCTTAGCTGTCAATGAATCCTTAGCAAAAAATACCACTATTACTAGCATTGCTGAGTTCTTATTGCTCATTTACTTTTGGAATGAATCAATTTTTATAGGTCAATGGAATTTAATGTGAAAAACTTGGAGGGGAAAAACTATATACTGCCGATCATCAATTTGCTGGAGCCAATCAATCCTGAGAAAAGTCACTGGAAAGTGAAGACAGGTAATGAATGTGTTTAATTTCAACTTGTGTATGTGTGCCAAAAGCCTTAATCTAAGTCTACATTATTAGTAAATCTTTTGGTCAATGATTTTTTGGGCTCAAGGGTTTATCAACATTTTTTTTTCAGTCTTCGTTGTTTTTCTTGAAACTAATATCTTGTCATTTATCACTCAGATATGGGCCTTTATGAAAACTAAAGCAGTCAACAGTTTACTGTATTCATTTTCTGATACTAAGTGGATAAAGTTTGCCTTCAGAAAGTCTTGTAACTGATGTGAGCCTGTTTTTCATATAAAAGTATTTTGGGATTAAAAATTAAAATATATTTATATTTTTGGCAAGTGATATTTCTTCACAAATAGCTTGGTCTTTTGCTTATTAAAACTTGGAGTTATACCTAAAAAGATGGCTGGGGTTCATTTTACCTATCGTGTATTTTTATGCTTCATCTACATATTCCTCTTACAATTAGGCTATTTGTGTTGTGAGAACCCTTTTATTTTGCTGATTGATGGCCTTGGGAATTATATGATGGTTCAATTTTGATCATGCAACACCCAGCTTTTCATGGCCCTTGAAACCCACGTAAAATGTACTCTTGAGTGATAATTTTTGTATCTTTTTAGAAAACAAAAGAAACAAAGAGGAAGTAATTGTTGTCCATGACCATCTTGTGCCATTTTTAACGAATTCTCTATGTCGTTGAATGGATGCAGTGAAAGTTATTGTAGAGAAAATCAAGATGATGGCGCTACAATTATTTATTTTTGGAACTATGTTTATTTAAAATTGGTTGTTTAATTTTTCCTGAGAAAGTGTAACAAAGCAGCATTTCACAAAGGCTTTATAAATTCCGGTTGCCATTAAGTCCACAGATGATTTTAGGAAAGCTTGAATCACGCGATCATTTTGGAGGGACAGCTCCATAGATGGCGGAAAAAAATGGCTGTTTCTCGCAATGTTTTCTGTAATGACCCATGAGATGGGATCCCATTTTGCATCATTAGGCACGTTCCTTTCTCTGTCGCTGAAACCATAACTAGCACCATCCTTCAGCCAATAGGAACACACGGCTGCTAACTGCGATTTTAACATCATACTTGACTTTTGATTGAATGACAGTTGTAAAAACAGAGAGTGACGGAAAATACCGATGGAAAAAGGGGCAGTGGGATTGAACGTGTGATTCAGAAAATTGTGGGATGTTATCACTGGATGTTTTCATTCTATCAAGTTATTTATGAGTATTGTATATATTTTGCAGACAAAGTTGTTGTGTTCCTGGCTAAGAAGACAGTTGGCAAGACATGGTCTCATATCACGGGAGTAGAAAAGAGGGAACATGAATCTAAGACCCCTAAATTGGGTGGTGAAGATGAGAGTATGGCCGCTGACCCATCAGATGGTTTGATGAATGTTCTCAAGCAAATGTATGAAACGGGAGATGACAACATGAAGAGGACCATAGCTCAAGCATGGACCCAATCGCAGGATCAGCAAATGCGGGGAAGAGGACCAAATTTAGGATTTGATTGAATTAAAAGTGTAAAGACTTAAAGGTATTAACACACTCATTTTGTTAATTTTTTTGTGTGAATGGATTTTAAGGAACGAAATCAGGAACAGAAGTGACTATTTCCTTTATTTTTTTCAGCCTCTATAAAGGCTGAAAGTGGTGAACTTTATAGAGTTCTTGGTTTCGTTAAGTGCTAGTGATCGATGAAGCATTTCTTCTAAGGTGTCATGTAATATTCTCTATGTGTTAATGAGTATTTAGGTGACAATTTATTCATAATAATGCTTAGAGAATGCTCTGTGGAAAAGTTTTGTGGTAGGTGACTCTGTTGTACCAAGAAAACCAAGGAATAAATCAAGGTCTTTCAAAGCAAACAGGCTTTTTTCCTCTTAAAGATACTGAAAAAAGGTGCTTGAAAATTTTCTTTCGCGAAGCTTGTTTATTAAATAATTACATCAGTGCATTTTTGACTAACTGCAAATTTGTTCCTTGGGGAAAAATTTCCAACACTGTGGCACCTCGGTAAAATTGCCATGGGAATTAAACAACCTGGATAGCGTAGTAGTCTGCACAGTGACCCAGAAAGCCAGAGGTCTGTGTTTTGATTCCTGGTTCAGGGGAATTTTATCTCATGGCAGTTAATGTGAATTTCCAACACCACTTCACACGTCAAATCACATAACCTTAACCCTCTGCAGATAAAACGTGAACTCGCCACAAGTACACCAGAAAGTACTCTCCGTTTGTGCGAATTACATTATTGTTTGTCTTAAATCTTTTTTATATATTCGCCAAAATTCATTGCTGCACAAGTTATTTATCTCATGCCTCCTTACCTGATTGACATTGAATCATTAATTGAGTTTGGAGCTGGTGGAAATTAATTCTTTGAAAGCAGTACAGCTTGAGATGTAATTTTTGGTCTTAGATTACTGGGAAAATTGACTTCCAATGTAAGGGTCTTTATTACAGCCTTTAAGGTCATTGGTTATCATGTGGGAGAAATGGAGCAGTGGCCAAGGTGTGTACAGCACCAACACGTCAAGGGGTCTGAGAGAGAGTCTCAAACACAATAGCATCAATTCCTCTGAACAGTTGTAGACCCTTGCTACTCAGGCCCCTCCATAGCATCGTAATTACTGCAGAGGTATTATCTGGAGTACAGTGCAACAATTTTTTAGTTATAGAGGTTGATTTTGATTGTGCCACATGGTGTAAAATCTGAATGAACTTTGGCAGAAAAGAGGAATGCAGACCAAAAGATAAAGAAGTTGTCAAGAAAAAGCATAAACCTAGAAGAGAAATGGAAAGTGATCAAATGCTTTCAAAAATTGAGAGCTTCAAAGTGATATTGTGCATAAGTTTAATCTCATGATATTTTCAGTGTGCACTATTATTCTGAATCATGATAAATTAAAACATATGTGACATCAGCCACACCAACTTCAGCCAAGCGGTCATCGCATTTGCAAAGTTCATTGCTGGTTAGAATTGTAAGACTTTTAATTATGCACTTGAATTGACTGCACTATTATTCTGAATCATGATAAATTAAAACATATGTGACATCAGCCACACCAACTTCAGCCAAGCGGTCATCGCATTTGCAAAGTTCATTGCTGGTTAGAATTGTAAGACTTTTAATTATGCACTTGAATTGACTGCACTATTATTCTGAATCATGATAAATTAAAACATGTGACATCAGCCACACCAACTTCAGCCAAGCGGTCATCGCATTTGCAAAGTTCATTGCTGGTTAGAATTGTAAGACTTTTAATTATGCACTTGAATTGACTGCACTATTATTCTGAATCATGATAAATTAAAACATATGTGACATCAGCCACACCAACTTCAGCCAAGCGGTCATCGCATTTGCAAAGTTCATTGCTGGTTAGAATCGTAAGACTTTTAATTATGCACTTGAATTGACCTTAAATGATCAAATGATGTTCCTCCATCACAGGTGGCAATAGGGTAGTTGTTTTCATCAAAGAAAACGAAAGGCATTGATTGCGATTCGTTACCCACTATTTGTGTATTCATAATATACAAATTATTTGGTTTTAGAAATACTGGTTTAGACGAATGGCAATGGTCAATTTTTATCCTCATTTGAAAAAGGTCGGATTGGCGCCCATGTGATGCCACTCCATGTGACGTCATAGGGACCTAGTTTCTATACGAGTAAATAGGAGCTTTACATCGTCTGAGATTACCAATGCACGCATGAGGCACAGAGCTCAGGGAAACATGTCTTAATAATCACCTATTAAAACTGGCTAAGGTCGGAAAGTTTTCTTCGCTTGATAAGGTATTAATAATCCTTATTTAAGCCAAGCGCTACCAGCTAGCAGGGTACTCTACCTGCTAGCAGCGGGAACCAGAATGACGTCATACAGAGTTTTTCCCGGCATTCATACTTAGCCGTCGCATTTTTGCGTGCTTGAAAATTTTCACTTTTCATTTAATCGCGAAAAATAGATGTCATCATTTAAAAATCTAAAAGCGTGAAATACGTACTCCAGGAGTAATAATATTTCGATTTAGGCAATAAAAAAATAATAGGAAACCACTCTATTGCTCAGAGACTTTTTGAGGAAGCTCTGGTTGGTTCCAGATGTTTAAATGACGAGCAGGTATTTTCTGTCTGATAGGACACCTATATCTAGTGCTGATATGACAGCTACAGCAACATTTTTTGGTGATCTCCAAGCTGTGGTTGACACTGGCTCCTTTCCCCTTCGACCAGTTTTTATTGTTGATGAAACAGGATTGTTTTGGAAGAGAATGCAATTTTGTTCATTCATTTTTGGGGAAGAAAAACTTCCTTAAAGCATATAAAGACGTTTCTTATTGTTACTTGGTTCTAATGCCTCGGGAGACTTTAAGTGAAAGCCAGTTATGATTTATCATTCAAAAACTCAACAAATAATGAACAGATATTCAAGGTAGAATTTGGATGTCATTTGGAAGAGCAGCTATAGCAGCTGGGTGACTCAAGATTTGTTTTTAGACAGGTTTGTGAACTATTTTTGGCCAAGTGTTTTGACCTATTGTTATAACAAAGATCTACAACCGAAACCATAATTTTTACTTGATAATGCACCTGGTCATCCTCACCACTTAGTTCACACCAAAACTCCTGTGACTGTTATGTTCTCGATGCCGAATATGACTTCAATATTACAACCTGTGGACGAGGGAGTAATACCTATGTTTAAAGCAAGCTATTTAAAACTATTGTGAAAGCCTTATTTCAGCAATTGATTAGGATAAAAATGAATATCTCTGGTTATTTTGGAAGAATAACAACATTATATCAGCAATCAAAAATGGGAAGCCATAATAGCTGATTGCTGAAGGGGTGATTGGAATCGTGAGTGGCCAGAAGTTAAGAGCGCCTTCAAAGGATTCACTGATGAGATTTATGATGCAGTTGAGCAGCACTTGCAAGTGAGGCAGGAATGGCAGAACTGGGCAGGGAAGATGTGAACTTCTCAATCTCCAAGATAGCTAAATGATGTATGATAACTTCAAAGAAATATTGTCAAAGATACATGTCTGTGAAACAAAGTCGATCAGGAGCCAGGAGAAGTACTTATTAGAAGAGTTCTTGTTGAAGGGGTTGACCTAATAACGACAGCTTTTGTGTTAGTGACCCAAAATTTTGCAGCACCATGAAGTGTCAAGTCTATAAAGTTTGCCCTTCTATTAAAAATTAATTTGCCAGATGGACAAATTGAAATGTTGGACGACTTCATAGACACTAAATTTTTTCATCAAACTGAGTATTGTAAACAAGTAAGAGCAATTGAAAACAATCAGGTAGAATTTTTACCAAATATCCTCTTATGCAGTCAATTCTATCCACTAAAACATACACGAAGAATTATGTTTACCTTTATGTAATTTACCTACCTTTTGTGACCAAATCCTGCTTGTAGGTATCATTATTGATACACACACAAGTGCTATTTGTGTTTACGTTTAGAGGTAGAGATATTAACGAATTTCATTCATTCTTATCTGATGTATTCTTTCGAGGTTATCAATCTTTGCCAATGATGAAAATATATTCATCATCAGCTGCCAATGCATAACAAACCCCTGAAATGGCATGCATTTTTGGCATGGCATGGCAGTGACTTTATCAAAATATTATCAAGGGTTAACTTGGAGGTGATGTAATGATATTGTTAGTTCAAACACAACTGCAGCTAAAATGGATATGCTCTATCTCCCTTAAATGCCTGAATGATAAAGTGCTATATGCAGAGATTTCAAACCAAAACAAATATGTATATATCCATGCCGAGTACATTCCCATCACTTTCACTGACCTTAATGTGGATAACATGCCTTTTGGAATTATACTGCTCGGAAGAAATTGAGTATAATAGGGTAGTTTCCTTCATCAAAGAAAACAAAAGGCAATAATTGCGATTCGTTACCCACCATTAGTGTATTCATAATATACAAATTATTTCGTTTTAGTAATGCCGGTTTAAACGAATGGCTATGGTCCATTTTTATCCTCATTTGAAAAGGACCAGATTGGCGCCCATGCGATGCCACTCCACGTGACGTCACAGGGACCTAGTTTCTATAGGAGAAGATAGGAGTTATGCATCGTCTGAGGTTACCAATGCATGCATGAGGCGCAGAGCTCATGGAAACATGTCTTAATAATCACTTATTAAAACTGGCTAAGGTTGGAAAGTTTTCTTCATTTGATAAGGTATAAATAATCCTTGTTTAAGCCAAGCGCTACCAGCCAGCAGGGTACTCAGCTACCCGCTAGCAGCCTGCGACGTATCAGCGCTAAGCCTCGCCTCAAGGTCACCTCACCGGGCGGGAGGGGGAACCAGAAATACGATGTACGGAGAGATTTCCCGGCATTCATACTTATGCGTCGCGTTTTCGCGCGCTTGAAATTTTTCATTTAATCGCGAAAAATAGATATTGTCATTTAAAAATCTAAAAGCATGAAATACGTACTCCAGGAGTAATAATCTTTCGATTTAGGCAATAAAAAAATATTAGGAAACCACCCTATTATACTGCTAGGGAAGAAATTGAGTTATAATTTAGTCTTATAAAACGCTACTAGTTAATATTATATCACTAATATATAACAATAATTTGTTTATTATATTACAAACATTTTTGTCCATAAAAATAAATCGAACATAAAAAAGAGTTCACGATAAGTAGGTCACCCACACACAGAGTAATTATACTGTATGAGGGGACTTGATCAACAAATGAATAATATCAAAGAAAATACGTACACATTAAAAATATAAAAAACATGATTTTTCATTAATGTAGACTGTATGCACATATCTAAATGGATATCCTAGAGTTAGAGAGATTTGAGGTGTCATCATCCCAATAACTACTAGGCATTAATTTCTTGGCCTCATCCTCCTCCTTGCTCGGATGACTTAAACGTGTAGCTATCCTCTCAGCATTTATGGAGTAAACTGTGTGTGATGGAATAATACTCCTGTGAACCTAGAAAAAAGTTTTCTACATGTTAGCAATATAATATGATACTTCAATTTCCAACAAAAGAGTAGGTTTGCAAAGCTGTAAAACACCCCCCCCCCCCCCCCTGAGAATATGATTCAATACCCAATAACAATAGAGGTATCATTAATTATTGACATTGGGGACATGAAATAGGCTATAGATACTAGATGTAACCTATATACTTCATTTGTACCATAAGCGAGTAGTAAGAGCATTGATAATTTATTCAATCAAATACATCAACATAGGAAAATGAGTTTCCCATAATAGATTTTGCAGTATGATGCATTACACATTAAGGCAGAACAGAAAAATTGATTTTTTTTTCAATTGCATCTGGTCCGGTGCACAAAAGTTGCGGGACCGATAAAAAATGTCTGAAAATTTTGAAACCTCTAGGTGAACCCCTGACCCTTCTCAAATGTCATCTAGGGGGAAGGTCAAAATTCAAAAAAATTTATATTTTATGGTCATTTAATGGTCATATGGTGGTTTTACCGCTGTAAACTTTAAAAAAGAGCGTAAAGTTTTCATTTTTAAAAGAGCTAATTTTGATGGGTTTAAGAGTCATATGAAAAATGCTTTCCCCGAGTTTCAAGAATCAGTATTAAAGTTAAATGTAGAGAATACTTGGAAAGCTTTTCTTTCGCTCGTAACTTCGGGAATAAATAGCTACATCCCTAGTAAAATAGTAAAAGAAGGCAGCGAACCGAGATGGTACGACGCGGAAGTGAGAAAATCATTAAGGCGACAGAGAGCGTGTCATGCTAAAATGAAAAAAGTCAGCACGGATTTATCCGCTAATGAACGCGAGCTAATAATTAAAAAATATAGGATGACTAAAGCCGCCACGAAGGAAGCGTTCAGGAATGCGTTCACGAATTTTAAAAGAAAAACACTAGTAGAGCAGTTACAGGATAACCCAAAAGCATTTTGGTCATATGTTAGGGAAGTTCAAGGTAAACGATCTACCGTATGTTCGCTGAGAAACGACAATGGAGATGTGTTGACAAGCAGTTACGATAAAGCCAATTTATTAAATTCCTACTTTAAGAGCGTGTTCACGGAGCCTTCCGAAAACTCACCCGAGACCGATGACAATCCCTGTCTACATAAGATGCCAGCTATTGACATTAGTACGCTCGGAATAGAAAATATATTGAAATCGCTTAGTCCAAATAAATCACCTGGTCCAGACGAAATCCCTTCTCGCGTATATAAAGAACTAGCCTCAGAACTTGCCCCCTACTTGCAGTTAATATTCAGTAAATCCATCAAGCAACACGAAGTACCTAATGACTGGAAAATCGCTAATGTAACGCCTATATTTAAAAGTGGAGACAAGGAACAGCCATCTAATTACAGGCCGATATCTTTAACGTCCATCTCTTGCAAAGTCCTTGAACACATCGTAGTCAGCTCGGTAATGAAACACCTAGACGCGCAAAACTTATTAATGGGAAATCAACATGGATTCAGGAAAAGCAGATCGTGCGAAACTCAGTTAGCGCTTTTCGCCCACGATATTTTAGTCTCCGGGGAAGACAACATTCCAGTAGACGCGATTTTTCTTGATTTCAAAAAGGCATTTGATAAAGTACCCCACGGAAAGTTAATAATAAAACTGAAATCTTATGGTCTAGACGAAGATGTCATTTCCTGGATTAGAGAATTTTTGAGCGACCGCGTCCAAAGAGTAGTATTAGACGGTGCAGTCTCCAATGAGGTTAGAGTCACTTCTGGCGTTCCTCAGGGTAGTGTCATAGGCCCACTCCTATTCCTTCTTTATATAAACGACATTGGCGAAGTAGTGCAGAGTAAGTTACGATTATTTGCAGACGACGCTGTAGTTTACAGAGAAATCCGTTCCAGCAAAGATATAGATGAACTAACGAATGACCTTGCTGCTATCCAAGCTTGGTGCGATGCTTGGCAGTTAGAATTAAATTTGGAAAAATGCGTCGTAATGAATTTCTGGAAGAAGAATAACTCCCTACAGCGTAACTATGTCATTCGGGGCACGCAGTTAAAGGCAGTTGAATCTGTGAAATATCTAGGGGTTAGACTCAATAATGATCTATCGTGGAATAAACATATTCGAGAAATAACCGGTCAAGCTAATCGTAAAATGGGTTTTGTTAAAAGAATATTAGGAAAGTGCGACGACAAAGTGAGAGAAATTAGCTACTTTTCCCTCGTTAGACCACATTTGGAATACGCTGCCAGTGTTTGGGACCCTCATGAAAAAGGCTTAATAACAGAGTTAGAACGCGTGCAAAGAAGAGCTGCCAGGTATGTGAAAGGTCGTTACGATAGTCTTGTTAGTGTAACTGACCTCTTAGATAAACTCGGATGGGAATCTCTGTCGGACCGTAGATTGAAAAATAGACTAAACCTTTTAGATAAATTCAAGAGCAGTGTCTTTTCTGACGAAGTTAACCATATCTTGCGGACGCCAACGTACTACGGAAGATCAGATCATATAAATAAAATAAGAGAGATAGATTGCAGAACAGACAGATTCCGAATGTCATTTTTTCCACGATCAATAAGAGATTATAACGGCAGCAATAGAACGCGTAAATAGATTGCATGACTTGTAGTGTAGCCTACTAACCTATGTAAAACTTACTGCATGTTTCTGAATTTCTATTCTATATTCTATTTCTAACAGCATATAGTAGTATAGCTTGTTATTATACGGGACGTTTCTTGGACGGTGTGGTGTGCATGTGGGAGTCCAAATGCATGCTGCATGCTGGTGATTGATCACCCCCTGCCAAACACCCTAGAGGTGGCTCGCAGGGTAATTTGTAGATGTAGATGTCATTCCCCAAAGATTTTATAATCTATATCCTGCTTAAGTCCCGCTTTGTTAGGTCCCGAAACTAAGACTTCGCGAACCCTCCACCGTCATAAAAGCGGGAGAGCAAGGACACACATTTTCGGCATTCATTCGCCTGCATAGGAAAATGTCCAACAAAAATTTGCTGCTTGTGTCTCCTGCGTCAAGAAACTTTCTGCTGCATATTTTCATCGTTAGTAGTGAAAAGGTTAACTTCCTATCTTTGAGACATTTTAAACTTATAAAACATTATAATAGAAGTATTCATCCACCTAAAGTTCCACATATTTTAGTTGCTATATCATTTAATCAGTGAAGGTAGGTTTGCTTATGTGAGGGTAGAGCTTACTCCAGGCTAACCCACAGTTGGGTGAAACTTACACATTCAGGGAAGTGGGGGCCAACTACTTTCCTAGTTTCACCTCTCCCTTCAAAAATTTTGTGGTTAGGGAAGTCTGAAGACTTCACATGAGATTTGAACCCAAGACTCCTTGATCAACAGCCCAAAGGGGAACTTGCATGAATTTTTTTTAATTTCACAAGCGGATAGAAAATTATTTCCTGAATCCAATAAAGAAAACTGCATGCAGGAATTTTTCTTGGTTGTAAAGTCAATTTTTTATTTCTTTTGATGATGATTAGAAACATTTTTTTATTTTTGTGAGCTGATGTATCCATTTTACTTATTCAAAATAGTTTTTAGAGCAATCGACCACACTCACCACTTATTATGTGACATTCCAATGTGAGGAAACATAATGAAATAAAAAGCTTTCAACCTGCAAATTTTCCAGAACCATGAAATGAAAGTTAAACATAGTATTCTTCTACCACATAAAGGTTAACTAAATCCAAAATACCTGCAAGGTCTCAAAAACATCGAACAAATTCACCGGTCCTTTAGGGTGCTGATTTTTCACAGAACATGCAACAGAAAATGCAGCCATTTGTTCAGCATCATCTATTGTGGGGCGAGATAATGGAAAGTGATTTGCATATGCTTCTTCATCACAATTTGGATCCAGGCTCACTTCACGGTCATTGGCATTCCTTTAATGCGAAATGAAATATTTCACTGTATAACATAAATTCAGTATGCTATAATTAAGAGGTATACAGTGCAAATGGTAACAAAGAATGTTGTTAAATCAATCAAATGATATAACCATCTTATCAATAATGCCCCTAAAAGGATATTATTAATAACTAAAATGAACCTCACGAATGGCATGCATTGGCTACCTGTTCATATTGAATTCTGGCATCTGGCTAGCAACGTTTCTCAACCAAGGATTTGGCACTGGAGCACCCATGCTATGACGAAACACTTGCTCGTGCAAACGAAAGCTGTTTCTCCGACCAATAATGGCAGTCAAAATTTCTCGTAGCCACATCTATATCAAAATATAGGTATAAAAACATTATTAAATGTATACTCTTAGCTGAATAGGATAAAAAATATAAAAAATGGTATTTACACATTTTCAATAGGGTCCAGAGCAAACTCACTAACAATAAGTGAAGTTTACCATGTACAGTCCTAGTAAAAACAAGCACTACATTGGAGGGATGTAATGCCTTGAAAATGGCAGTTGAGTGTGTCAAGCAATACTTGTTGAAGGAAATTAAACACAGATTGTTGAAAGACAAGCTCAAGGGAAGAATGACAAATGGAAGCCTAGAGTGAGATGCATGGATTAGGAGATAAAGGACATAAATAGAGAAAAAAATTTTTGCATGAAATGTTATAGGATAATTGAGTATAGAGCTGCATCAAAGAAATATTCAGATTACTGACTTATGCAGATGATTTACAGATGTAATATGACATAAATTACTTTTCCCCCTATTCTACAGGAGAGCACCAGGAAACTAAAATTAATTCATGGGCCCTTCCAAATCGCAGCTAGCAGGACCTGATTTTACCACACCCAACCCCAACCAATTTCTTTGAAGAGCTCATTTGTAGATGCCTTATTCCCAAAAGGACATATTAATGGGAAAGGGGCTAGATAGACCACCCTTTCCTGAAAGTAAAACCTTAGCGCATCTTCTATGTGGAACGACTGAGAAAAGGTTCGAGTGAGAGCATTGAAATAAAGTGAGACCTCAATTCTAAAACTTTGCTGAGCTTTTAAAGAGTCCGTGAATTAATTCTTATCTACTTTCCTGAAGAATAGGAGGAAAAGGAGTTGGTATCGAAGGTCCTGACTGAAAAAGGGCAAAAGCAATGAATTTGCAATACGTATAATATTTAGGAATATGTACACCTCATATAAGGTACTGGCAGGAACCTACCTAATAAAATTACTTTAAAATAGAGGAAACTCAAGTAAGAAGAGTGCAAACTAGTCTTCACTGTATAAGAGTTTCTTCTTCCAACAGTTTCTTGCAGCTAAGCTTAAAGTAACCGAGTAAAGAAAACCACTAGGTTGTGGACGGTGGGTCCACCTCCACGTAGAGAGGTTAGCTGCCATAAAAGAAAGTTTACTCATTGTATAAGTAGCAGTGGAGAAAAATCGATGGTGTTCTGAGGGTGTATTGGTCTATCCTTGGGTAATGTAAGCCATTTAAATAACACCGAGACCAGTAAAGAAGTTGTGACTTGGCTATGGAAGGCTGCCAAAAATTAGGCTTACCAAAACCCAAAAGGAGAGGGCAGCAGTTCTCCTTCATATGAGTGAATGTGGAGACTACAGTGGTTGGTACATTTACACTCATGTCACTACAGTCATGGTAAAATTTACGTAAATGGCTGTCATGTGTGTGTACCATGATGTGGAAGGCAAGGGGAAACCACCACATCATTATCCTGAGGACTCACAGCTACTCGAATCATTAATGTAAGAGATGTGATGGCATTCGCAAGAAAAATATTCCGCCGATCAACAAGTCTCTCATTCAGATCTCTAAATGGGGACTACCCCATGAGGATACATCAGTCAAAGGAGATGAAATATTACAGATAGGAACATGGAATAGCAGATTACTTCAAACTTACAAAAGACTGGAAAATGTGAAAGCAGAAAAACAATAATGATCAGGGACTTTCTAGGAGAACATTTTAGAATTGAAGCTATAGGATTATACACACTGCATTTGTAAATGGCAATGTGGGAATCAGCCTAATCCTCAGAAACAGCACTGAAATGAAGGTGAAAAGCTTTCTACAGTGTCATGAGATGATAATCATGCTTAAGATTAGAGACCAAACGTGAAGATATCTTAGTGGTACAGGTTTACACTACAATAAAAAGATTCTGAAGATTAATACTCGCATATTAATCTTCTATTACTCCCACATAAACATCAAGGCAATTAAATAGTACAAGTACTGAATTGAAATTGGTACACAAATACCGATCCCACAAATGTGGTATTCCCCATGTCTTGTATTGCAGTCCAAAGCTCAACAACATTTCCAGGCCACACCTCCCTTTACTAAGCTTCCGAGTTATTATTCAAACCCAGGATTAGGGATGAAAACCTCAGCTCATTGCTGAACATTCAACATCCAGTTCAAATTTTTTGTAACTTACAGAAGATGACATTTTCAGGGTTTTAGTTTTTAAAGGACATCTGGGTCAAATTATCACATGAAAAACTTATGATAATTTGATCTGAAGAGGTCCGCTACTGTAGCAGAGTATGGGATAATATCCCATGTGTATTTTCCTAAGCTCTCTTAAAAAATTGGGTGAAGAGGGGATGGTATCTAAACAAAACATGGAAGGAGTCTTATTCCAACTCAATCCTTAGTTCTCAACCTTTAATTTAAATTTCCTTCCTGTTTCCCAGTCATTTACTTTACTTTATGTACAGCAGGTAAGTTTGCAATCAAATTAGTACAGTAGATTCCGGATAATTGGTCCACCGGTTACTTGGGGCAGCCTCTTAATTGGGACAAATCTTGAAGAACAGAACCCATTAGAAGAATTTCTTATTTATTTGGCCATGAGTTGGGTCTATACTCGAGACGAAATTAAATTTTTTCATACCAGAATAAGTTTTATTTACGTTCTCCTCCTTCATTTTAGTCTTATTTTTCACAAGGCTACCTATTCCTGCCTTATTCTTAAAGGTCTTGTAGTTATACCATCGGTTAGAGGATTCGGATGCCATTTCCTGACCCAGAGACCTCATTCAACATGGTGTTCTTTTAAGAGGAGAGGACTCCTGTGGCGATATTTGGACTATAGATGACAGAAAAAAACTGGGATAGTGAGAAAGAAGTGGCGAACCCGTGCATTATTGTCCTTGATAATTGTACGAAGCATCCTAATTGCTCAAGTGATTAAAAAATATTCAGCTGGAATTCTGCCCCCAAACACAACGTCCTTGGCGCAAGCAATGGTTATTGGGATCACTAAAAATTTGAAAACACTTTGCTGCAGAAAATAAGAAGATTTTATTCTGGAATCTGTAGAAGATAACCTTCTGGCATTGTTATTCACCGCCAACAAAGTACGTTCAAAGGTGAACCTTCTGCAGGCTGAAAGCTGGCAAAATGTCACCTGTCAAACAATTCTAAATTGTTTTTTTTATTGCAGTTTCAAAATTTCCAACATTCCTGAAAGTGAATTTAACTCGAAAGTGCACCAAATAAAACCAATGAAGAGTTTGATAATATCGACTGCAATTTGGACAGCTATGGCACCAATGAAAACTGTGAAGATCATATTGTTGAAATCATATTATACAGTAACAAGGTGAAGCTGAAGGTGAGGATAGTGATGGAGATGAAATCGCACCTGAGTGTAGCGGAGTGACATCTCAGGATACAAGGACGTTCATCGAGGGGTTACGACTCTTCTTTATGCAAGAAGGCAACAAAGGTAGCCCAATGTCGTCATTGGATGTCTTTGCCGACTCTGTCCGAATCTAATAGATTTTGTGCGAATTTATCCCGACAAACTCCTCGGACGAGGAGATCCAATTTGAACAGTATGAACTCGCATGTTTATAAGTTAATGAAATATTTAAGAATCAAAAATTCTTAAATAATTACCCATGAATTTTTCTTTAATAGGACTTAGTAAAAGGCAATCATCCAGCATCGCCTGAGGGTGTGAAAAATATTTTCAACTATGATTAACAGAATTCTTGAATTTTTTTATTATTTAACTATTCTTGCTGATTTATTAAGTATATTAATAGTTTAATAAACATTGTTTGCATTTAAAAATTGTTCAGTCTTCTTTATACCATTTCAACATTTGTTTATGCCCATATATGGGATAGTTCGCCTAATGGGGGCAGCTGCTTAATCGGGGCAAAATGTGCCTGTCCCGATATGTCCCAATTAACCGGAATCTACTGTATATAAAATAGGTCAATTATGTGAATGGTAGGCGATAATAAGTTTCTGTAGTGTTCTTACCAGTTTGAACTTTCGGCAAAAATTGTAGTGATTTTGTTTTAAATTCTTCCAGAAAGGTTTCCATACCTTTCAATAGCATTGCATTCTATAAGCAGGGTAGTAAAGATGTTTTTCAGTGATAACTTTTGGCATTTTCTGTTTTCTGACACTTGAGATATAACACCAGTCAGGGCTGGTTCAAGCGGTAAACAAAGTAAGCATAGGGCACAAAGCAAAAGGAGACGCTTCGCACTGGTTTGTAAGCCCTAAAAATATCCCTTTCAATATATAAGAGCAAGGATATTATAAATTCACGCTGATATTTAAGCCTCGACCCTTATTCCCAAATTATTTGTATTTATTTTAAAACGTATCCAGAGAGAATCTCCTGTTATTTTTGAGGGAGGCACCAGAATGTTGTTTGCTTGCACTAGAAAAATGTCTACAAACGGGCCTGCACCAGGTAAATAATTAATCATTCCCAAACTCGGGTTCCAAACAGAAATAAACCCTTATATATTCCTAAATAATTACCCATGAATTTTTCTTTAATAGGACTTAGTAAAAGGCATTCATCCAGCATCGCCTGAGGGTGTGAAAAATATTTTCAACTATGATTAACAGAATTCTTGAATTTTTTTATTATTTAACTATTCTTGCTGATTTATTAAATATATTAATAGTTTAATAAACATTGTTTGCATTTAAAAATTGTTTAATCTTCTTTACACCATTTCATCATTTTTTTATGCCCATATATGGGATAGTTCGCCTAATGGGGGCAGCTGCTTAATCGCGGAAAAATGTGCCTGTCCCGATATGTCCCAATTAACCGGAATCTACTGTATATAAAATAGTTCAATTATGTGAATGGTAGGGAATAATAAGTTTCTGTAGTGTTCTTACCAGTCTGAACTTTCGGCAAAAAATGTAGTGATTTTGTTTTAAATTCTTCCAGAAAGGTTTCCATACCTTTCAATAGCATTGCATTCTATAAGCACGGTAGTAAAGATGTTTTTCAGTGATAACTTTTGGCATTTTCTGTTTTCTGAAACTTGAGATATAATACAAGTCTCCCTTGTATTATATCTCAAGTTTCCCCCTTCCCCTTGCGAAGCTACCCACATTGCCCAAAATAATTGCGGAGCTACAATTGCAACTTTTTTACATCATAAGATAGCATTGTTGTATGGGTATATAATCAGTTTAAATCAAACTCTGAATGCAAAACGAAAATGTGAACAAAAAAAATAAATATGTATGTATAAATGTGAATGAGACTTATTTTTCACTACAACAAAAGTAAAGATAGCTCAAGATATATTTTGCGCCCCTCCCTTGAATTTTTTTTTTTGTAGCTGCTACTTATTACCATTATGTGCAACCCAAAGCTTACCTGCAATGCATGAGCCAAAAGAGCAGCAGCCTTTTCTTCAGCACCTTCAAGGCCTTCTTCCCATGCACCAATCAGGAGTCTTCCCATCAAAAAACTTGAATCAGGAAGCAATCCTCCACTTTGACTAATATTTCGTACATTAGGAACTGGTATCTCTGTGCCTCCTTTTTGATCATCATTTTCAGGACCATTCTTCAACACTGCACCGACTGGTACAGCTTTAGCGTACTCCCTGGGATCAATTGGCTGCAAATCAATAACTCAATTTGAATAATAGTAATTAACTCGAACGACAATGCGATTTCTTGGCAAATACACACACATCATTCCTGATCACAGAGTAAAGTTAGCTAATCGGATGACATTTAGAAATTGAAATGAAACCATTACTAATAATTTTAAAGTAACTGGCAATTTTTAACAAATACTATCCACAATAAAATAATATACTTAACTAAGTGATCTGTTTCAATACATTTTGCGTTAACTACAATAGGCTAAATACTGGTCACATGAGATGTTAAGTGGTGATAGATTCACAATTGTGAGATTTATTGATGATCATACCTTTTTTTTTTTACGTTTAACCAGTTCTGTTACACAACCAGTGATGTACGGTCTGTGAGACTGCAATAAATTAAATACTTATAAAATGTTACAACGCCATTTTTATTAGTGCGAAGGCTTCCGCGGTGCGCTGGTACTGTAGGCTGAATTTTCCGAATTAGTCGAAGACCTGAAGACGCCTGCTGGAATGCAGGAGAAACTGTTGTCACCAACGCAACCACGACGCGGTGAAACCCAGAAAATGCAGCCTACAGTGCCATTTTTATTGCTCAGGTTAATGCTTCTTAGTCTGCTTAACTATTCCAAACCTTATATTAATTTTATGCATTATGCAATAAGAACCAATTTTTCAGTAAAAATAATTATTTGAAAAAAAATTACTTCAAACTTACGTCAAAAACACTTGAGTTATCATTATCATTTTTAGTACCAATATTTTGGCAAATTTAAAAAAAGCTTTTAAATGTTGAAATAGGAGGGCTAAATAATACGAAGCAATGGAATCTCATTTATTCCCATTCTTGATGCATTCTGCAGGCATTAGGGTAGTTCCCTTCATCAAAGAAAACGAAAGGCATTGATTGCGATTCGTTACCCACCATTAGTGTATTCACAATATGCAAATTATTTGGTTTTAGTAAGTAATCCCATTTTAGACGAATGGCAATGGTCAATTTTATCCTCATTTGAAAAAGGCCAGATTGGCGCCCATGCGATGCCACTCTACGTGACGTCACAGGAACCTAGTTTCTATACGAGTAAATAGGAGTTTTACATCGTCTGAGATTACCAATGCATTCGCGCATTCAAGAGGCACAGAGCTCAGGGAAACACATCATAGTAATCATCTATTAAAATTGCCTATGGTTGAAAAGTTTCCTTCGTTTGATAGGGTATTAACAATACTTATTTCAGCCAAGCGCTACCTGCTAGCAGGGTACTATGCTACCTGCTAGCAGCCTGCATCGTGGCGGTGCTCATTGGCTCGCACCAAGGTGGCCTCACACAGGTGAAGCCGGAACCAGAATGACGTCACATGGGCTTTTCCCAGCAATCATACTTAGCCGTCGCACTTTCGCGCGCTTAAAATTTTCACTTTTCATTTAATCGCGCAAATAGATATCGTCATTTAAAAATCTAAAAGTGTGAAATGCGTACTCCAGGAGTAATAATTTTTTGATTTAGGCAATAAAAAAATAATAGGAAACCACCCTATTATAATTTACATTTTTTCACATTACATAGTTCTCATATCTCCCTTCCATACAGTCTTCATAAATTTTCTTCATGCATTCCAAGAACACAGGCTTTTTGCATTGGAATGAGGTTTTCCATGTTTTGTATGGCGGACACAGTCTACATTTAAGCTTATTGAGCCTTTCAATTTCTTCAACCTCTTCCTACAGTGGATGGAAAATTTGCCCAATAATTAATCGTACCTGTCTCGGTAGTCTTAGATTTGATATTCTCCTTCTCATATGGATTCCTGTAAGCTCATATGGTGTCCCGTAAAAATATTGTCAATGCCTGGGGAGGACTTTCACTAAATCACTTCTATCAATATTTGTGATCCCCTCCCTCACTATCACATGTAATTATTGGCAGGAGTCAATAGATTTTTGCACTACTTCAAAAACTTAACTCAAATTAACAAAATTAACTCAAGGGTTTTTATGGCTGCATTTAAAAAAATAACCAACAAAAATAGTAAAAAAAAATGCTTCGGTCTTAAGTAGATGTAATGGTGCTTGCATTTCAAAGTTTTACTCTCAATTTTTCTAGGCCCTCTTTATTTCTTCTATAGGTGAAACTCTACAGACTACAGTCCAGCCGTCGAGATTTGTCCGATGACAGTTCTAAAGGAGGGGCAGAGAACCCTGCATTAGCACGATTTGCAGCCAATCACTGTCCCCCAAACACGCCTCAAACCCTTGCCTAATCGTACAACGTTGTCACATGCACATGGAGCACCGAAACAAGCCTGAGCCACCAAAACATGCCCTTTCTTCAAATTACCAATACAAGGGATTCTTTCTTTGAGTCCTTCATGCTTGTTGTCCCTTCTGGCTCCTTTCCTAAGGGAAGCCTTTTTTTACACGTGTGAATGATGTGGGCGTTTCCCTTTCTTACCATGCAACCTTACCCTCTACCCCTTTTTCCTGCCATCGGATAACTCTCGGCGGCTGGACTGTAGATGCTCTGTCTTCGAATTCTTAGTGATAAGATGTTCGGGAGGACAACTGTCATTAGAAATCGATAAATGAATGTTGCACTCCAAGCATGGGTGTGTGAAATTTCAGAGTTCAATGGATTTCGTCATTTATACAAAATACATTACACTGGTACTTCCCTCGAGGAATATGAGAAATTAACCACTGCTTAACTGTAATTATTTATAAAATCTACAATAAGCTTAACATTTATAATACAATATGCATGATATTTCCAATAAAAACAGGATTTCATTATCTTTGTGTTCGCCTTCAGCAATGGCTTAAATATCCGTACATTCTTACATAACTTATTTTTTTCAAATTAATTACTTCATTATCCATGTTTTATAACTAAAAATGCTTCCCAACAAATTATTAATTATTATTATGCTTGTAAAATCACTGTTATTGTTTTTAACAACTTTTTGAATCATGGTCACAAGCATAAAATTTTTAGATTTTTCCATTTCAGTAACGTGATGTTTCTCAGGCCGCTAATCGAATTTGGTCGCAAATCTACATAAATAAAGAATAAAAACGTTAAATTTGAAGTGTGCCATATCCATTTTTTTGCAAAAATATGAAGCTAACGAGGATTACAGACTATTTGAAATAGTCATTTTGAAAATGTTCATAATTTTTAAAACCCAGCAGTCTCTCAGACCGCATGTCACCGGTTAAGGGTTAACGTAACCTGTGGTGGAACAGCTCCAAAGAGATCTATCAAAAACATTTAGTTCTAGTTGAAAAAGCTATCTTCTGTAGTCATTGAAGATTTGAAGTGAAAGTTGCAGATCTTTTTCATGTGTGGTTATCTTTATAAACATTGACCTTAGAGTTATTAACACATTGCTTAAAGAACATTTAATTTAATTCCTTTCTCACAACACCAGGTATTAATCTCTAAGACTCATATTTCTAAATCCGAAATATATTGAGTCCGGTTTGAAGTGTAAATTAAACATTTGTAGAAGATTGCCCTCCAGAAAATTGAGCGCTGATAAAATATGTATATGATTTCATTGAAAAACTCTTTGAAATGAATCTTTATCAAGGCAGGTATTAATTTGCTGGGGGAGGGTGTCTCTGCATTATTTGCTTACTCATATTGATATTGAGCTAGGTACCATTCAAGACTTAAGATAATATTTCAGCCAAGTGCTCAACAGGCTGCTGATTGGGGGGTCTCGTGTTAAAATCCTGGGTGAAGCCTTCGGATATCCCCAAACAAAATCTTTGGACTGCGAGGTGGTCCAGGGAAAGGACCTGGCCCTCCTACCCTGAATATGTAAAATTCACAAGCCTGTAGCTAAGGCCAGGGTGAGCTCTACCCTCACCTATCTAAACCAACTTTCGCGTTGAATCACTCAGTTAGCCATAAAGTATACATACAATCGATAATGGGGTTATTCACGTGGTTAGAATAATTAATAGTTAGAAAAATCATGTAGCATAGACCTAGGAACACAAGATACGAATTAAAGGAGAAAAATATCAGTAGGTAGTTTAGAGTAGTTGAATTTAGTAGTACTTAATACCTGCCTTGATAAAGATTCATTTCTTAGTTTTTCAATGAAATCATATGTACATATTTTATCAGAGAGCTCTCAATTTTATGGAGGGCAATCTTCTACAAATGCTTAATTTACAATTCAAACAGGACTCAATATATAGTAGAATAGTTTTAGTAGTAGTAGAATTTTAAAAGAGAAAAATGCAGTTTTTCAAGGAATTTATCACTTGAGAAGCTCATTACCGTCGGTTCCAATTGACGTTTAAAGAAATGTGACACTTGTAACTATAAGAAAAAATCGGCAAATTTGTTCATTACGCAAGCACTAAAATTACCTCAAAAGCACCCTTGTCCTCTCTTCGTCTCTTAGTTTTTACGGGTCTCCTTTTGACATGATCATCTTTTTTATCTTCGTCAACTTCATCCACCCTCATATCACCTTCATAGGGACCAAATCCATCCACACTATCAGCATTGTAATATACATCAGAATTCTGGGATTCTGCTTTGATACTTTGGGCAGCACTCCGGCATTTATTCAGCATCGCCAAAAGGAAAGCATTGTGCAAGTGTATATTGTCGCGCGAGATTAACTTGCGCGACTCAGAATCAAACTCCTCCTTTGTTGACTGAAAAGAAATGATCAACATATAGTCACAATTGAAAAGATGTTCTTGATAACAACTCTCTTAACAATAGTACTTACTTTCATTTGGAACCATAATTTCATAAGGTTAAAGTACCTGTAAAGCAAAATGAGGTTCAGAGAAATAGCAGCAGGGTAAATACAGATAGGGCTTTTCAAATTGCTTACGATTTTGAATTGTCCCCTAAGGCTTCCAATAAACTTTTTCTCGTGGTTTCCAAATCTAAAATTTCTGCCATTTCCATAAAAAAACTACTTCAACAGCGAATAGTATTCAATACCTACTTTCGACAGGCCGAGCGCTCGTCGCAGAAAGCGCCGAACAAAAAATGACAACAAAAAACAGAAACGAAACAATTGAATTACTCAGAGCAACTTGCCGTGTAACCATAATGTTCATGTATGCAACCGCAACCATAGAGTTTATATTACTATAATGTAGAGTATTTATCTATGCAACTATGCTCCTTATATACCTATCATCTTTCCTGTATTTTCTTCTCTTCTAAAATTTTCTTGAAATTTAGCGGTTTATCCTTTACCAAAAATCTTGTCTTTCAACTATACCTTCACCAAGTGTTCTTGTGTTTTCTTAGTGTTTATTTTCGTGACTCCTTTATACATCATGGTAAACATTTCTAATCCGTGCGGTATCGTTTTATGTCCACGGAAATGGAAAGGAATATGACATTTTACTTTTAACTAACATGTCTTATTGTTTGTTGATATTTGTCATCGGACCAAGTTCACGATTGTTAATTTATTTACATTTTTCTGAGGTCGAAAATAAAATTGTATCCAGTATTTGCACTATTAATGGTTTCTTTGAGTTTCTATTGCATGGTTCCACGTATCCAGGTCGAGGCAATATCTTTTGGGAAGTCAAGGGTACTCAATATATTCACCTTTTGGTCTTTTTTCGAGATGGTCGCATATGCGTACGGAAGAATTTTATCCGAACCTTACTTTGAAACGAAAATGCTATTGAATTATTCAGTATCATATGTACGTAATTTTACCAAAGACAAACATTTTCATCACGCATTCTGATCTCAGTCTAACAGATGGTCCATTCATATCAACGATAATACAATTCACATTAATGTGTGCATGCTTGTCCATTTCTTTTTTTAACGATAAAGCAAATTCCATTCAGACCGCAACTGTATCAACTTGCGCTTGGATGTCTGAATGGATTACGTGTTCCAAAATACGCGAAAGTTATGGCGCGACGACGAGATGGCTACCAAAAGTCTCGCCTGTGAAACAAAATCAACTTCCGGTGTCACCCCACGCGCCTGAGTACCTCATGGAGGCTCGCTCGACGGCTTCGCCGCCGCCGCTTCGGTAGACACCCTGACGCCAACCCCATGTTGTGACGTAAGGATGTGATGGCATATTTTACTTATTTTTTCAATCCTTCATACAAGGCGATCAAGTTCTTCCGATCCGAGACATTGATGAACTGAAAATGAAATAAAGGCACAGCTAATGCGGATTATATATTAGAAGCATCTAATTTAAGAACACACAAACACTTCAGCTGATATTTTGTTGTCAGTATTTCCATTTGGTTTTGAGTTCTGTAAGACATTTGAGAGCTGTAAGCATTTGTTGCATGGCAAAATTCTCTTTGTAAGATCTATGGATTCTTTGAAATATCATTGCAACCATATTAATATACGACATCGGTAAAATATAAAAAGTACTCTTTATTATCCATTATTTTTTTATTGTAACGCAATTATGAAAGAAAAACCGCGATGAATTATATTATAAGTCTTAATTTTGAGGTGTTTTCCATAATGAACGCACCGAAGCATTCGTATAGAAGTATGTCGGGGCTATGGGGGATTCTCGGGGTAACGGTTATTGAACGAAATGGCGTCGCACTGTCTGGCGAGGGAGACGAGATGTGATAACTACGTCTGAGTTTCAAGGTCAAGGGAATTCGTGCTGCCAAGTTTACCTATAAGTGAAATAATTTTTCCACATCAGTACTTCTTCCTGCGCAAAAATATTCCCATAAACGCCTTATTGTATAGTTAATGTTATTATATAAACCTTGCGCGCTACATAGTATCCAAAACGTCTTAAATAACGTTCCAAGTATTACGCTTGACAACTGCGCTAGAATCATTTTTCCATCCCTCCCCCTCAGTTTATGTATGAGAATTATATTCATACTGTCTTCCGAAAACGACCCTTTAAATACAACAATAAGTTCATTATTTGTGGATAAAATTTGTATTTACAACCGCATTTAATGTTTAAATAAATTTATCATTCTATTGGTGTATTTTGTGGTCTATAGAACTCTTAAATATTATTGTTTTTGTGTCAACCGGCCTACAACTTTTCCAAGTTTGCATGGATCTTGCTCACTGCAATATGGCCGCCGAGACTGGTTTCCCTTGCCGCCCGCGTCAGTCAATGAAAGGCAACACAACACTGAACTCCATGTTATCAATGGAGTTTTGCTCGAGTGAGAATGGTTATGTGTTCTTGTAATGTGCTATTATTGAAGGATAATCGTCAAAAGCATCCAGAATATTAGTGAACTTAAGTGTTTGTGCCAACGAAATTGCTCAGGTTTTGTTCTAATGCTTGGGGATTTCCTCTATGTGTGTGCCCCGAGGGGAACGTCTCTCCCGAGCTAAATGAGTGACCAGAAGATTCAGAAAATTCAAACCGACTTGCCGCGGCTCTGGGTGAATGGTGAAGTGGAAGGACAGTATTTTAATCGGTGGCTGTGTTATTCCTCTAATCCGCTTCCCGCGGGGAACGGCGTCTTAGGTGCTCGCCGCATGTTCTCTACGAATTTCAAGCTACGTGTTCTTGATTCATATAGACAAGATCCGGAATGTAGGGGTAATCAGCGAGCAACAGCTAGGAAATACGGAATTCACCGTCGACAAATACAGAAGTGGCTTCAAGTGGAACCTCTGTTGCGATCTTCTGTTAGAGGGCCGGGGGACATGGCTCTTGATCTTGTAATACGTGATAAAGACATGCCTGAAGCTTCGATAAAATGTGAGCCGATGGAGGAGGAAGAAGAGGATGAAGAAGAAGAGGGTGATCCTCCATCACCGAAATTGCTGACCCCAGTTAATCAGGATCCTTCCATATGGGTAAAACAGGAAGCCCAAGAGGACGTCACAAATGCTCAACCCACACGTCTCCCTGCGTTCTCGAAACGTCGCTCCTTTTCGTTACAATTTAAGCTCGGGGTGCTGGACGCCTTCCACGCTGGTTGTGGTAACCAACGAGCTACCGCTAGATTGTTTGGCATTAATCGTCGGCAAGTGCAAAAGTGGTTGCGTCAAGAAGCCCGGCTTCGCAGTGAGGCATCCGTAGCAGCCGTCGCAGCCGAGAGGCAGAGACTAGGAAGGTGGGCGGCTGAGGAGGAAGAAGCTGGGGAGAAGACCTCGGCGGTGGAGTGGGAACCTCCGCTTAATATACCCGTCGTACGGAGGCCGTGGGCTGACTTCGACGAGGATGTTCCGGAGGTGAAAAGGCCTCGTTGGGAGTGGCCGATGGAACAGGAGACTGCCTTGTGCCTAGTGAAAGCAGAGAAGCAGAGGGGTGACGTGAGTGATGCTCCAGTCGCTCCTAAAGAACGGAGGCTCCCACCAGCTCCACACTGGGTACCTCCCCCACTATCAGTCATGTATGCAGCTTGCGATGAATTCTTAGGGCTTTGTCAAAACACTGTGGCCTTAAGTTTCCATCCCAATGGCAAAGATGTGGTGTCCTCGTCATCGTCTGCAGCTTCCTCCCCAGACCCTTTGCCATTTACGTGCCTTCCCCCTTCTCCGCCTGGTGGTCGACGCCGTCAGTGTTATCACCTGGATTTCAAATTGAGAGCAATCGAAGAGTACCATGAAGGCGACGGGGAGTGGAGGGGAAACCAAAGGGCTGTTGCTAAGAGATTCGGTGTCCATAGGCGGCAGATACAGAAGTGGTTGAAACAAGAAGAGCAGCTGCGGCAACGGGCTGCTGGTGCGACGTCTGGGACAGGGTGCTGACACATTGTGAGAGGCGTTGGGAATAAAATATTCCCTGAAGTCATTCTTTTATCAGTTTGTGGAGATGAGAAATTTTACATTCAAGCAGGGAAAATACATATTTACATGAATGATATATTGTATAAGGGAGTGAAATCGTTTTTATGCCCATATATTTTCACTAAATGCTCATTTTATCATCATGTTAAAACTTTTATGCATATGGTTGCATAATTTGAAGTTAAGAGTCTTCTATAGCAGTTGCTCCTCCTTAATTTGCTCAAAAACAAACTGAAAGGGAGTTCCAGGGAAGCAAGTGTTTGTGTGGCCATGTGAATTTATCTCAGACTTCCAGTGATTAATCTGGGTTCATTCAAAGGACTCTTTGCCCTATTTATTTTATAGACTTTAAGAGAAGTGACATGTGTTTCCTGGATATAATTTTTTTAATGTGCTCAATGAATCCAGTGCTGCCTCATGAAACCGAAATTCATGACTCAGGTCTTCCTTTTCATGCTTCCCATAATGTTACTTCCGACATCAAAGGGAGTATTTGTGTGCCTTATAATTCTCCTGTGTATTAAGTGTCAATACGACATGTAGTGTGATATTCCCCAATTTTTTACTAATGTATACACTAAACAGCTTTACTATTTGATAACATGTTTGAGGAATACCCATTTCGATTCCTACATAACTACTGGGATATAATGATAATAATTTATTCTTATAAGTCATTGTCTTTATGATTGTAAACTAGACTAAATCTACTTGCCTTAGATTACCTGGTGAATGAGTATGGCTGTTCTTAATTACCATTGATGGAATTATGTTTGCTATAAACAGAGGCTAAAGTGTGAAGATTGATGTCTTTGCCATTCTAATTTTTTTACTGATAGGTAAATTTACTATGAAATATCTCATATTTTCTTAGTGTTAGGATTTATATGATATTTAGATTCCATGAGTGTTTGAATATATGAAATATTTTGTACAAGGAAATTAGTATGCATGTGTGTGTGTGCATGTGATATTATGGATTTTAAATTCATTCACAAGATGTATCAAGTTGAATGGAATCTGAGAAAGAGAGTTTATCATAAGCGAAAGTTAACTTTTTCTTGAAGTTGATTTTTAAGCTGAGCTCAATATAGTTGGAACAGAACTAGAGAAGGCCTATTTTTCACTCACTGCCTAAATGCTTCAATGCCTTTTAAGTAAAACTGATTTGTATGGATGGTATTGTTGCAGCCCTTATGACTTGTGGCTGCATACAGTCAGTGAACTCTTTTACATATTGTTGACTTTGGGAAATTACTTTTTTAATAATGGCTATTCCACTCGTGGACTGCTGGATACTGATGAATATCTACTTATTTTTGTAATCGATTGTGTAAAGTGAGCACAAATACCCAGTCAGCTGAATATTGTTCAATTATTCACTAATGTGTCTTATATCCGTTTGTGTACTTCGAGATTTCTATGAACTTTTTGGGGCTTTTGTCCAAAAATTTCCTTTCTATTAAACAGTGTTGATCTTCCCTTATACAGGCATCTATGCTAAAATAACCAGTGATTTAAAATTATTTAGGTCTATGCTCATGGAACTTTGCTGGTTTTAATGTCATTGAGATTTTTATTATCATCTTTCTTACCCGAAAAAATAAATCCTAATTATGTCTGAAAAGTTAAGTACTTTTTGCCATTAAATGTTTAGTTTTTGTTGTCATGTACTCTGCTTATGTATTATTTATTCCTCTGAGGACAAGTGCCCCTAAAACTTAAATTTGGTGATAATAAAGACATTAATCACATGAAATTGTTGCATTGATGAATTTTAATTATCCAGGTTCAAGAAAAATTGAACTTCTTTCGTTGCGAAATAATGTTGCATGTTTCATTCAACTCCTCTTGTTTTCACTTCTCATGTTCACCAGATAGGACTACGTCTCTGATTGATGTTGTACCCATTGCTCAATATAGGGAACAGCTGTATATTATGGGTAAGTTTTATTGATATTATGCTACCAAGAGTTGATTGAGGCTGCTGTGGATTGTGGATGCCCTTTAGGTTGGAGTATGAAAGCTGATGTTCCACTCATTTCCTCCACATTCCTCATTCATGATTGACCTCCATGATAATTTTGTCTTTTGGCTCGATTCTAAAGTTCTGAACTATGAAGAATCCATTATTTTGGTTGATGTGTTTTTTCCAGAAGCTCCTGTTTGTGTTAGCTATCATTCTTCTTCAGTTTCTCCAAGACAGTCTAAAATGGGATTGGTTTCCTTTCTATTGAATTTGAGGCAGTTGTCATTTTTCTATAGCTTGGCATTTCAACATCTATATCATAACCCCTTGCAACAATTTCTACTTTCACATGGCAACTAAGAGAATTTTAAGGCTGCTTCATAATTTATTGAGGTGGCTAATTTTCTCTTATCATTAACAAATGTTACGAGGATAATAGGAGTTTCGTAACCTGCTGTTAAGGGTTTCAAAACTTTCTGGCATTTACAGGTAGAGGGAGGGGAGTATAAATGATGTATGGAATAGTAGATACATAAGATAAAGACTGGTGTAGTGGGTGCTATGTTGGCTTCAAACCCTCCTTACTGAGGAAATATGGAGGGAATCTGCTGTCAACTTTACAAGTACCATCATTGGGTAATAGTTTACGTGCTGTTGCATTGGACGACCTTCACATATAGATATGTACCTTTTAGATTTGAATTTCACTTCCAGCATTAGGCTGTCTCAAAACCAGTGACCCTTTAAAATTAGTCCACATGCAGTCTGGTATTCCCTGAGGAAGAACCTGTTGGTATCCTTCCAACCCTAAATGAAGTAAAATCACTTACTGAGCCTTCATAAATTTAAAAAATGACAACCAAGGTTTGAAATGGGCTGCAGTCAACGGGGATGGATAAATGAATTGTCTTAAAAGGAGTCCATTACATTTTGACAAGGCTTGGTGCTGTGCAATACCTGTCAGCAATAATGTGACTGAAATGCATAGACAAGTGACTTTCTGATATATATAAATTATTTTCAAGCATTGTTGAGCTGGTAAAATAACAATTTCGATTGGAGAGCCGTCATAAAGATTACCTTCTTTTAAAGACTTTCACTTGGTCACACCTGCCATTATCAAGTCTTTACCCTCCCTTGTACAATTTAATTGGCTATTAATGGTAGCATGTGCTGTTTCTACAAGAGAGGAAGTAGAAGCATGATTAACAAATTTCCAGAACAGAGATACGAGTTCCATGCTTTCTTTTCAATTCTCATATGATTTCTTGGATGTGATTACCTCTCAAGGCATTATCACGTTTAGGTATGTTATTTTGTTTTTTAGAACAAATATAAATGGGAAATTTGGAAATTTTACTTTTTGGGCTTTGGAAATAGGCATTACTGACTAAAAACCAGTCAACTAAATTTACCTCTTCAACCCAAAGATGATGTAACTATCTATTTGAATGGCATATGATTCATTAAGACTGTTTGTGGACAAGATTCATGAGTGCTGCTTGTTTTGGAGTTGGTCCATGGAGTTTGCATACTAGCCTGGCTTAAAAATTGTATTTATTTCTGTGCCCTTCTGCTTTATGAGCCATCCTTTAGTAGATCAAAATCCTAGAGCTATACCAAATAAGGTTTTTGGAGTTAATTAGTCATATTTTTTATGAAATCCTTTACCATCATCTTGTATTGAAAAGTCTATCTTTGAAACTTAGGCAAATGTGCAGTGTAAGACATGGACTGATGCCCATGAATTTGCAGGAAAGTGTAGTCTTATCATACCTTCTCAGAGATAGGCCTCAGTGAAGATCTAGGATACTGTGCTATTTAACCACTAACTGATGCACAGACAAAAGTGACTGTATTGTGATTGCTGATAAATAAGTTGTGCAACATTAGTCAAGTATTACACATTAGTGAAGTTTTTGTAAATACAAAATTGAGTAAGTTAACTTGTATTGACATGCATCCTGTATTTTGATAGCTTCTCTAAAGCAACAATCAAGTTACCCCAGCAATGATGGGTACGTGCTAAGAATTCCTTAAAATATTTTTTTTATCGAGAGAGAAACAACCTATGCTTGAAAAAAGTTTCAATTCTTGCACTTATTATGTTTTATATTCATGTCATAACATTTGCTTAGGGAAAGAAAACAGTAAAAAGGAGCATTTCATTGCACTTGAAGGAAGATCCAACACTGACGACCAGAGTCGTGAAAAGAAATATTTTTGTACATAATGTTTTTTTAGCAACAAAGCAAGCAAAAAGCCATGAATTTTATTTTTACAGGTGGTGGGTGATACCTTAAGGAATATTATAAAAAATAATTTAGCTTCATTCACACATTGTCTTCGGTCAAAATTTGATGTTTTATAAAATCTTGTTTTTGACGCAAAATTTTCTAAAATCTTATGAAACGTATGAGTTAAGAGAATTTTCAATATTCCTTAGGATATTTTTCAATCAATATTTGGAATCCTCATGACTTCTATAGTAAACCTGCAAATTTTCATAAGAAGTGGAAGAAAAGTATGGCTGAGAGGAATTATTTCCCTCTGAAGGTACAAGTGAGGCCTTTGGAGAACGCATTCAAAGAAAAACAGCAGTTTCACCCAAACTTCAAATGGTCATGAAAAAAAACTAGCAGATATAGCCCAGAAATATTTTACACTGTTTCCTTCATACTTGGAAGGATGAAAATTGCCAAGTTTCATCAAAATCCAAGTCAGTTGGTGTCATGCCTGGATGAACTAACATGGAATGACCCCTTTATTAATTAATCTGTCAGGGAATTTATTTTCCATAATTTTGCTGATATCTTTAGCACAATTAATTCATTTTTCCGATCTAATATATTGTTTTGAGATATGGTGGCATGATAGTTTAAAATAGGCATGCATAGTTGACTTCCATAGGAACCAAAAAATACCAAAATGGATGCTATAGCAGTCTTATAGTACCCATTGTACTTACTACCAACATTATTACATCATAATCAAGACAGAAAACCGACTAACAATTCATTATGCTTTTGTGCATGGCTACATCAAACCATTCAGAGGAAATGATCGCAGAAATGGATGAACAACTGGAGGAAGTCCAGAGAAGCATAGAAGGGAGGGAAAAACAGATGGCAATGAGGGACTAGAATGCTGGATTTAGGGAGGGAAAGAATGGGAGCACTGTGGGATAGTGAGGGATTGAAAAGCAGAATGAGATAGGAGAAAGACTGGTGGAATTATGTTTAAAGAATAACTTGGTGGTGGCAAACACCCTATTCATGCAACACGGTCCAAGGAGATACACGTGAAGATGCCAGAAGATATCTAGAAACCAAGTTGACAACATTATGTTAAGGCAACAGTATAAGAACCAAGTAAAGCAGTGTAAAACTTGCTCTAGCATAGATATTGATAGTGATCAGTACAAGACGATCCGAAAGGTAAAATGAGAACAAAGATGGAACTTGAGGCCATTAGTAGAGGAGTAAGGCAGAACAAAATTTGCTATTGATGACAAGCTAGGCATAATATAGGATACTCTCCAAAGCATGGTAGAGATATGACACATCCAGAACAATACCACATAAGTTTCAGAAAAATAACTGGAAAGTGACCAAGTTGAAATAAAAAAAAACATAGATAACAGAGCATAATACATATCTCATAGAAGAAAATAAATTACAAGAATGCAAGAAATTAAACCAAGAAAAATCTCCATAAGAAACTAAGAGAATCAAAATAGGCCACAGAGAAACAGATAATTAAGTACATACTACGAAAATATTATTAACAACATGGTGAAGGGTAAATTGTAGACAGCAAAAAGTATCCTCGAGAGACACTTCATGCAAAGAAAGCCTAAACGCAAAAAATCTAGAGATTAGGATGAAAAATGGCAAATGGAGGATTAAGACTGAGGCAATAGAAGGAAACAGTATATTGAAGACCAGCACTGAGATTTGATACAGACCAAGCCACTGGGTGAAATAGTGCATAATTCACTGTAGGGAATGCCATGAACTATGGAAGGAAGGCTTGGATGTTGACAGCAGCAGAGACGTCAAAAGTGGAAGCATTCGAGAGGTGGTGCTACCAAAGAATGATGACGATGCAAAGGATCAATCGTGTCACTAATGAGGACATCCAAGAAGAGTGGAAAAAAAGAGAAGTACTCTAAAAAATTTAACATTATTAAGCGTATGTGACACAGAATATGCATCCTTGCTACTCCGTTCCTATATAGTGCTTTAATTGTAGTATTTAAATCGAACAGGGTGCTTTAATTCTGAGGCACTGAAAATTTAGTGCAGACATTAAGTAAAATATTTTTAGCCTCATAATCGCTATCTGAAGAGAAGAAGTCAAGACTAACATTAAAATACGGAAGCAAAAACTGATAGAGGTAAATGAATTCGGTTATTTAGGAAGCAAGATGACTTGTGACGGGAGAAGCAAGAAAGAAATTATCAGCAGAATAGCCCAGGTGAAGAGAGCATTCCACCAAAAGAAAGACCTGCTTACAGCGGGAAACTTAAATATGGAAGCAAAGAAACAGTTTATAAGAACCTACATTTGGAGTATGCTCCTATATGGAAGTGAGGCATGGACAATGACCGCTGCGGAGAAAGCAAGGATAGAGGCCATCGAAATGTGGTGCTACAGAAGAATGATGAAGATCAAATGGATCGACGGAGTTAGTAATGAGGAAGTCCTAAGAAGAGTAGAAGAGAAGCCTCATGAAAACCTTCACAAGAAGACGGAACCACCTAATAGGCCACATCTTGAGACATGATGGCCTGATGAAGACAATCGTTGAGGAACAAGTGAAAGGCAAGAACGGAAAAGGAAGACCTCGGACAAAATATATAGAACAAATAAAGAAGGATGTGAAAGAGAAGAAATACTTAGGAGTGAAAGATTAGCTGATAGGAGAACTGAGTGGAGAGCAGCATCAAACCAATCCTAGGGTTGCTGACCAGTGATGAATCGCTCTTTAGCAAAATTCCAAAAAAGTATGTTCTATAATACATTGTTTGAACTTGATAATTATTAATATGTACATACAAGTTTTAGAGCCGTTTACTTTTGCCTGCTCCCTTTATCCAGTGGTTAGGAGTTGACATGTCTGTGGGGTTGCTCAATACTGGATCCTACACGGGTTCCTGGGCTGTTTCAATATCTGTATCATTTCTCTTTCCCTTTTTCTCACTCACTACACTTTCTTCTTTCAACCGTAAATGTTTCAGTTAGTGGGTTCTGTTGAACAACATGCCGTCTGGCAGTGGCGGCTGGTGGTAATTTATCTAGGGTGTGCATTAGAGCAGATATAGGATGATTTAATTATATTATGTTAATCCTAATCCATGAGCGTCATATTTCATCGTAATAGAATACAGGCATCCCCCGAGTTACGTATGCCTCGACTTACGCAAATCCGTACTTACGTAAGTGATAACCGTACTTCAAGTTATTACGTTAATTTTCATATTCGAGCGCGTTGAAGTAGATATTCGCTCATATACCCAATGACAGAAAAAAATTTCGAATAGTTATAGAGTTTTTTACGCGATCGGTCAACTCGGTGAATAATATTACGCATTTTGATTGGCAATGCTTGAGATGCAACTCGCCGACTATTACAATGTTATTGATTTTGTATCTAATAACGTAATAATACGCGGAAGAGTTAATGAATATCGCAGTGAATAGAATGAAACTTCACCGGGAATGTACCTGTACCGGGAATGTGCATTTCTCCGCTGAGAATTCACCCCACCAATCGAAATCTCTGAAGCGTTAACGCAGAATGTTCGACTTACGTAAATTTCGACTTACGCAGAGTATGCCGGAACGCATCCCTTACGTAACTCGGGGGATGCCTGTACATAGCAAGCAAAACATATCACTGGTACACTCTACCCTTAAAATTGCATGAACAGAAATAATATTAGCAAGTATGAAAATAATTATTCTCAACACACCTTCACAAGTGACGGTAGTTGAAATTCATTCTCTTTTCCTTACACCCTATGAGGAAGTAGTGTAGAAAACGGCTATACAGATGACTCTGTAGACGGACTAGGATCCTGGGCGCAGGTAGTGTAGGTGGCGGCTACACCACTACACTACCTGCTAGTCAGTCACCAAAAACATGCGCGTGCGCATTCGCATGGTTTTGAGTCTGCTCCCATCGCCCCTTTGAACAGCACATACCCCCCCGCTTACCTCGTCCCGCCAGAGCTCCCTCAAGCGATCGCACAGACCGAAAATGCACCCGGGATGATGCCACGGGATCGCACACTTGTAGAGCGGTGAATTCGAAAAGGAGATAGCTGTAGCGTTCGGAGGCTCATGTTTCTTGCATATGCAGACAGTACTTTTATCCTTCGCGTTGCAAAGGAATAGTTTTCTTTTATAATTTATTCATCTTTGGGTGTGCACTTGCTAACATGCATATACGCACGCGCCGCCACTGCCGTCTGGTCAATCGAGCACATTCCGAATCAGTATCCAAGGGCCGTCCTTTGTGTTGTTCAAAATTCTGTCCCGCTATGATTTTGTTCACAAGGTTCAAATATTCACTAATTAGCAAAATTTTATAGTGTTTAGGATCTCTTTTACAACTTACTTCCCCTTTCAATAAAATAAAATTATAAGGCCAAAGAATGAAAACCTTTCCTTGCTCAACACACAGAGAAAAATGGAGTTTCTAATACGTTTTCAACTAAAATACATTCTGAGGCTTGATTTCTTTATCACTCCCGTCAATATGAGCAAACCTAAAAATACTCTTATTTCCACCAGAGTTATAGGAACCCACTTTTGAAAATGATATTTCTTTTTCCTTTGTAATTATCTCTGTAAATTTTCAAGAAACTGTGCTACGTAGCAGTTTGTCTTAGTCACTTTAATTGAAATTATTTCATCATCAAAAAATAACTCCAATGCCAAGGGATCCTCTTTACATGGAATAGGCAATATTTTTTTCCAACTAAATCACACGCAAAGGTTAGAAGTGCATCTTCACAGCCAATCTCTTCCCAATTATATTATTGAAAATTCACAGAAAAATGAGATGGTATAAATCTTTGAACCTGAAGTCAAAGGAATATCCAATTGAAACTTCCGAAGTGGTATCAGAACATTCCCCACTGTTTTCTCCCAGAGCGTCAAGCACAGGCTCATCGGACAACTCACGAGAGCTAGAAGGCATGGTCAACTAAGGAGTGGTTCAGTAACGATTAGCTTGACCCATTTTGGATAAATTTCTTTTTTTTTCTTATTTCACGAAAGACTTGTTCCACTAATGCTCAGTAAATGTGATGAACTCTTTCTTTTAGTAAATGGCATAGTCTACAAAGCTCTATAGATCCATTAACAACAAAATAAAACTTCAAATTGGGAGAATACTCCAAGTAATGATATAACTGCATACGTAAGTCCATACCACCATCAATATAGCCAGGAATATCTTTCGGGTGGGGTTCTTGTCTTGAAAATAACTGTTAACTGTTTACTTTCATATCGAAATTCCTTTGAACTACCTTTAACTCGGCACAAATATTTAAAAATTGTACAGTAAAAGCAAAAGCCTTTCCTTAAAAACAGTAGGAGCTGTGTGAAAGGAGATACATATTACATCACACAAGGAAACTAAATATGTATTACCATTCATAATTGCTGAAGGCACTCTAAGGCAACAGGCAAAAGGACTAGCATCAAATAACAAGCTAAAGGGCAGGATGAGAAAAAGGTAGAAATGCCTTACATGAATGTTAATGTACAATTTATCAATCAGATACATGTTTCATTATTTGGTGTTTATTTTTGATTGCACATACTGATTTAGAAAATAACGTCACAGTCTGCACCTAGAGCAAATCAGTAAATGCAGATATATGGGAAGAGGAGATTTATAAGTCATATATGTATATACAATACAATTAATCACTCTTGAGCATCAAAGGAATTATTTAAAAAAATTGTTCTTTTAAAATGAAATGCAATAAATCGATGCTAAGGCTTAAGCACAAAGTTGGTCCTTATATTGTACATAAAAATACAAAATAACAAATTTTTTCTAAAAAAATCCTTTAAATTATGCAATTTTACCATTTTAAGGCGTTTCATAATATCCAATGACACCATCAAAAAATGTGATTCACCTTAATCTAGAACTTTTTTTACGTAGTACATTGGCATTAACACACAATCATCACCCACAAAATTCCAACAATTTACCTAAAACATGATGTTGAATTTTCACCCATTATAATTGAATGCAAAATAATAATAATTGATAACATTGAAGAGATTGATGGAAAATAATACTTCATAAGAGTAATAATTATGGTCAGAGCATAAAATATGTCATCTCTAACAGAAAATTTCAGAGTAAAGAATTAGGAAAATCAATATCAGAATGCAAAAATTACATTCATCAACTCATCAAATTTATTGATTCCTCCCATTCAGATGGAACTCTTCCCTCAATGATTATCATTCCTTGAAGCTGATCCAATGTTCAAAGCTGTTGTAGAGGATGTTTTCTCTGAGATGTAATGGCAGACTAGATGTAGGAAATTGTCAGGATAACTCAAATGTTCACTTAACCACTGCAACGGGACTTCTTTAGGGGGCTCCACACCATGGGTTACCACACGAACTGAAAAGAAAATATAATGAACATTATGAAGAGAGACAAAAAGGTTTGCTCGTACAGGGATATAAGACAGAGGCTTATGCCAGTATATTAACTGTAGTTTATGGAGTGTAGACAAGGCATCCCATACCCCAGCAGCTCCTGGCAGTCTCTGTTGAAAATGTATTTGCTTTTTGAACATTAAGGTATTCATTTGTTCAAGAGTTTATTTGATTTTCTGTTTTGTCTGTTAACCTTATGACCATTAATATGAAACATATCATTCTAATCCACACTCATGAGTTTTATAAGTGTCAATGGATCAGCTATACATATTCTACAGCGGGAAACTGATCCTGTGGACATCTATGAAGCAGCAGACAGTCGCTCTCTAATGCTGAGACTTCACAGCAGCCAGCATGGCCTCAGAGATGATATACGTATAAGGAGTAGCTTTAAATCTCAGTAGAGGAAGGGAAGTACCAGCCCACTTGCTTGTAGGTAATAAGAGTCCTATTTTATTAATTGAAAGTTATGAGCACAGCAAACGTTCCAAATATATAGACATTGAAGCACATTTTTCAAAGAACTTCAACAGGGCTATTCTGCTAAAAGGGGCCATACAAATGGCCGGCCGTAAGTTTCGTATGGCCTGACCAGAAATTACGGCCTATACCGATTCCACTCTCGAGGGGCCACATCATATGGCCCGGCCAAAAGTCTTAACCCCCTTTCTGTAGACGAGTATGAGAATTATAATTGGTACTATAAGTTGGGTTCACTTTTTTTAAACACCAGTCATTTGTTGAGAAGGAAGTTTGTTTCAACGTGGATAAAAAATTAATTCTATGACCCTTAACTGAAATGGACCCTTATTAAAGGATAAATATGGATTTTCTTTAAACACTGATCTGGCGGCAGATGCTGGAGATCTTTAAAAAAAAGTGAAGAACTTAAGCCACAATTATAGCTTTTTTGCAAATTTGGACGAGATTAACCAGCTTAAAAATTACCACAGGTTAGACAAAGATTTTTTAACCAACAACAGAGCTCAGGATGTTCTGGATAATCATACTAGGTACATAACAGACTGATCTTCTACCAACTACTAACAGTGGGTAGGTAACTTATTCTGGGATTCAAATATCTACATTTTGAACTACAGTCAATGCAAGTACATGAAAATAAAATCAACAGATTTAGGCGTTACTTGGTGGAACGATGAGATATTCATGGTTAAATAAAAACACAGTACTATTCCACAACCTTATATTTTTATTTTTTTATTTTTTTTTTTTGCAGCCAAAAAAAAAAAAAAAAATAAGGTTGTGGAATAGTACTGTGTTTTTATTTAACCATGAAGTACATGAAATTTTATTTGAGATACCCCTTCAAAATCATCATGTTTTCGGTGTTATTTTTATTTTAGTTCATAATAGGAGCCAGCTATAGTAGAAAAATAAAATGTACAGGGTCATACAATAATGCAATATGGAATCTATTCTTACAAAAAACAGGAATATGTACCGGTAATGAAAAAATAAAATATTTTATTGATTTCAAACAATCACTTCTGAAATGAATTCCCACCGTGGCATAGTGAGGGGGGATGGTCATTGTGATTCGAACCCCCTCTTCCACCTCCCCCAGAAATTACTTTGCTTCATAAAAGAAAACAAAATATTGAAAGACCATGTATTAACAAAAGATTGATTTGAAAAATGAAGTTTTGTCAATTATGAAAAGAACATTCTTCAGTACACATCAAATGACCTATACCACGGCCACAACACTAGAACTTGTAAGGACCTGCATCAAAACTTTGTCAGGACTCAAAATACAGCCCTAGGTCCTAAACCTATGGGCCTGAAGATTTTTAATGGGTTGCCTCCAGAGGTGAAAAATGAGAGTAGGACCTCGGTCTTTAAGAAGAAACTTCTGAAGTTTCTGAAAAAAAATCTACTTTATTTGGTTAATGATCTTCTGTATTTGTAACTTTATATATATATATACAGTGGAACTTGGTTAGTACGTTCCTCCTTAGTACGTTTTCCTCCTTAGTACGGCGATTTCCCTCGGTCCCGGTACCATCCGAACAAAATACAGGTAAAAGAATTTGGTTAGTACGTTTGAAAAAATTGCGCTTTCCTGGTTAGTACGCTCAATTGCTTGCCGTGACGCAACCCGCAATTCGTTCTCTAGTGTCTTCTTAAGGGTCGCAAACGTCTGAATTCATGATTTAATTTATTATCATTAGTCATTAACATTCTTCCATTCATTCCACATCTCTTTCTTCTACCGTAATTTATCCAAATGCATTTCTGAATTCTTGTGACGTGATGAAAAATAAAATGCGGCCATTTTTCGGGAATGTCTGACTATGAAAAACTACAACCAATAAGAAGCCCCAATTTTCCCCACCCCGAGCTCCTCACCTTTTGTTGCCTTTGGAGCGCTTGGGAGTGCCCACTGCTGCGCACAAAGTTCGTGAATGGGCAATTGTTGCTATTGCACGAGTTATCATGATGAAGAAATGAGTCAGACAATTTCCACATTATCTAAAGCAGTACTGTTCCATAAACTCGACGTCGTGCGTATTTACTTGACTACTGTTGCGGGAGCAGACGATCCTCAGGATCTCCACGCGAAGCTTAGCTTAAAAATAATTGATCTCGGAACGAAAGCAGACGACATTAGACAAATTTTGAAAGTAAATTTCAACTGTTTAATATAAAATTTTCTTGTAATTACGTCGTAATCTAATAATCTTGCGTGTCATCAGTCGATATATCGATCGATTTTACAATCGAAATGGTATCATTCCAGAAGCGAATGTCTACGGCTGTTGCCGTAATTTGAAAGTTAATATAATTTTGCCCAATTTTTATGATGTTTAAAAAACCAGTTGACTTACTCCGGGTTGTTGTTATATTCTCCGAGTACGCTGTGAGAAAGAAAAATGACTTGTCTTCGCTTGTCTGAGCTTCACTCGTCCTCGTTCTGTAAATATATATAGGATAAATCACGGGAGATAGACGCCGTAATCATGAAATCGTCTCCGGGATGTCCATGAAAAATTGCGATTTCTATTCACATGGTATTGTTTTTCATGGTAGCGCTCATTTTCTTGATTTTAAATGTGAAAAGAGTTCAGGAAGGCGATCCTATGAGAACTACCGATAGTAATTGTAATTATGACGACTTTTTCACTGATTGCAATAACCCCGACTGGTTTTATTTACTTTCCTCGTTAGTACGTTTTCCTGGTTAGTACGTTCATTTTTCGTGGTCCCTTCAGAAACGTACTAACCAAGTTCCACTGTATATATATATATATATATTCCAATTTAATTTTTATTGATATAAATTGACGTGTCCTATATTTGTATTTGTATTCTGTGTACAACATACAGATCTTTGGACAAATAAAAATATTATTATTATTATTATTATAGTGAAAAGTGTAAACCCTTGGGTTCTGGGCATTCACGATTTTAGCTGCCAGGCACTGCAGAATAGACCCCCTGTGTGCGAGGCACGCCCTGCCATGAGGGCTGCTTTGCTAGAGTTAAGCCCCTTAGTGATTCTTATGGTAAGGGAAAGTGCCCTAGTGCAACATATCCAGGTAGGAAATTTTTTTTGGGTAAATTCCGCAGCTAGCGTGCAAAACGTATAAAAACGTTCCTGCATTCAAAGGGTTAAAATTAGTTAAGAACCCTATACTTAGTACTAGGGATGAGTCGATTCCAAATGTTGATTCTCGATTCCACCAATTCTTGGGAATGGAATCAGAATTGAGAATCGATTGCCTTAAGTCGATTCCGATTCCATCGATTCCAGGAAGATGAATGATTTGAGCATAGACTATAAGCTTGGGGTATAAAGGCTGCCACACACCTAAGCGGCCGCGGTGTCAGCCTTGCCCATGAGGAGGATACGCCCGGCACATGGGTGCTGCGACGAACACACCTAAGCGGCCTCGGAAACATGAAAATGTCGGCAAGAGCGACAAACCGACGAACCCTGAAATGGCGCGTGTTCATGAGCAACTCTCAGGGAAAAAAAAACAAGGAAACCACGGGATCGGGAAGCAATGCATGCGTTTTCGTACTTTCATTAACCGCTGGTCACGGCAAATCAAATTATTGTGACTATGAATCACCATCGGAGAATTCATCTGGACCACCAATTTTAACGTATAATAGATCGAAATATATATTTTTTTTATTTTCGAATGATATTTGAAGTATGATGATAATAAAAACATGCAGAGAGTGAGTTTTCCTGTGAAAAAAAAAAGTTTTTTATAACTACGTGCAGAGAGCGGGTTATTTATGTAACTTTTTTTCATAGACTAACACGCGTCTGCGTCAATAATAAAAATTTACACACATTCGCTTTGTATATCCCAGTTTCATCAATGCAACCCTTGAGAAAGTTAATACTTGCTTGGCATAAGCCGCCGCGGCCTCCGGGCAGACTCGACAGGTTGCGTTCGGCCGCCACCGCGCACCCATCAGGCTGCTCTGGTATGTATGGACGCAATGAACACTACATTATTGTTTAGCCACCGCGGTCAAATGACAATGTAGCCACCGTGGCTATTGTTATTTTATTCCATTCAATTCTTAAATTTTAATGACAGCAAGGTGACAGATAAATCAATTAATAGGATTAAGAATCGATGGAATCGTAATCGAGAATCGGGAATCGATTTGAAGGAATCAGAATTGGAATCGGAATCAAAAAAAAGTGGAATCGACTCATCCCTACTTAGTACCCTGTTTTTAAAAAATTTCCCCCTAATTTTGGACCCTCCCAAACAAAATGCCTGGCCACCTCACTGAATTCCTTAAGCCCTGGAAGTATAAACCCAGTGGATGAAGACATACTTTTTCAAGAAAAGAATTCAATTGGCAGAGCAAGTCGTGCTCCTATTGCCCTAAAATCACCTAACTAAATTGTAAATTGAAACACTTGAAATGAACTCTTTGAAAATGGTGACAATGAATACCTGTTTGAGTAGCTTGTCCTTTTTCCTCTGGAAATACTTCCTCAAGAAGTTCACCCAAAGTCCTACTTCTGCCATCATCAGTACAAGGCCGAACTGGTCTTTGACGATAAGGTACGTCAAGACTGGGCATGTAACATCTAAATGGGATGAAACGAAAGCAAGGTCGATGACTGGATCCTTCGTCAATGGCACCCCCACCAACTGTGGCAGAGCCACCACCTCCACCACCTGTAGATCCTACTTCCATCAGTCGTCGGTTGACAGACCAAAACTGATCAAATTTATCTGCAAATCATAAAAAATAGGAATCAAAATAAGAAAACATTAATAACAGTCACATGTTATTCTTTCCTTTTCAGTTAACCATTAAACAAGGTATTCAGTGAACCCAACCCCCTTTCTGAAACTAAAAACATGGATACACTTGGAAAAAGAATTAAGTGTAAGTAATTAATCCTTGGGGAAAACCCCCACCGTAACGGGGTGTCCAATAATAACGTGAGTTGATTAAATTGGAGATTTTTGGACCCCCTTAGTGAGATATGGTGAGATTTGTCTCGACCCCCATCCCCTAATCTCACGTGAGATTGTTCAAAATGCATATTTTCAGAGTAAATATGTTAATCAATGCTTCATTTGCTTGGGTTTACTTAAAAATTAAAGTTTATTTACTTATTTTTATTAAAGATTAGTTAATACTAGTATTTAAGATTACTAAGATCGCAATTCACACTGTTTCTTTTGGAAAAATAAATTACGTGATACTTGCCAGAACCCCCTCTTCAACCCCATGTGAGATTGGGTGAGAATCAGCTTGGCCCCCTCCCCCCTAAATGCCTCACATAATTAACAGATGCTGCCTAACTAGGTAATAACTTCGGGTTTGACTATGTACAACCCTTCCAAATAGGAATTAAATTCACTCTTCATAATGGCTTACATAACTCATAGGTAAGTAATGAAAATAAAATCATAGTTATAGATACAGACACTAATTCATCATCCCAAACAAGAATAGGAGTATAAATTTTTTTAAACAGGAAATTAAAGCCAAATAATTATCCTTGTAGGTGAATAAATGGAGACAGGAGGTACTGAGAACTATGGTCATCACCATGTTTTTTAATTTTCTTCCATTAGCCTCAGATAGCTAGGGAGAATATGGTGGAAGGGATGAGGAAACTATTGGCATCAAACTGTTCTTCACAAAAGGCAATAGTGAGAACATGCTAAAGCCCATGGGCATAGGCAGAGAATTGGGCTTGGGTTAGAGCCATGCAACCATCCACACATGGGTTCAAGAAGGAATATCTTCTCAGAACTTACATGAAGCCAAATTTATGATGACAATTCTATTTTTGTGTAATACTGAAACCTTTTTGTAGCATTGTACTTTTTCCTGGCAAACAGTGGCAGTAAATTCTTCTCGGGATTTTATCCAGGTAATCACCTCAATCTCCATAGCTGCCAGCATTTTGATGAAATCCTTTTCCATCGTCATCAGGGCCTATAGCGCTCGCAGAGTTTCTGTGCACTAGAGAGTTTCCCCGAGCCTAGTTGCCCATGGTAGAGGAACTCCGATTGGCTGACGGCATCCAATCCCGTTAACCGGTTCTTTACTCAATGCGCACCGGGTACAAACCTTCGAAAGTGGCGAATGAGAATAATCTTCTCAACCCCCAACAATGAATAGTTGAATCACTTTAAGTTTAGACCCGATATCTATTGTAATGATTCATAAACAGAATTTCTATGTTAAAGATCGCGTTCTATGTTAATGGCGCGTAAGCGAGGCATCACGTTCGCTTTCGGTGATTCTTTCAGGTCGCCACTTTCGAAGGTTCGTTGGTTCACATTTTTCTGGGGGTGCTTCTGCAGCAGGGGGGGGGTTTGAAGGGTAGGACACTCATACATCCTTTGCAATGTCAATGCTTAGGCCCTACACAATGCATGTATACTCTATATAGATATTTGTTGGCCAACATGCAGATCCAACTGCAGTTACAGGGAGTAGTGCTATTTTATATCAGTTATTGTTGAAGGGGGAGGCCAAAAAATAAAATTGAGAAAATATTATGCACTGCAATAACAGTGATTTCAAGTGCACTTGCACAGATGTTTGAGTGGAGACACTTTATTTGAGAGGAGCACAGGGATGAAGAAAGGTTGCTGCAAGTGGGTAATAGGAGGGGTGGCCATGAGTGCTGAATAAAAGCTGAATTTAGCTTCAGCTCACAATTCTGCAGCATCATAGGTGTCCAAGAAGGTACTGCATCTCATAATTATTACCTGGCCTGAAATTTTCTAAGGGATTGTGATGCTTAAATATTTTTGTTCAGTGTAATGTTTAAAATATTGTGTTTACTGACTTTTGACATGATTCATTTGTATTTATTAAACAATACTTTGTGAGTTATATTGTACTAGAAACAATACTACAAAGGTATATGAGGAAATATGAAGCAGAAATTAAAAGGCAATAAGATACACCTACTTTAAAAACAAAACAAGTATAATCAACTTTATACAAAGAGATAGTTAGATATTTTAACCGAGGACAAATTATTATAAGACGAAAATCAATATGAATACAATAAGAATGAATGAATATAAGTTACAATGATTACCATTCTGCAATCCCATCCATAGTTGGTTGTGCTCCTTTTTCTGCATGCTTCCAGCAACCTGCCCTCGGTGCTTAAGAGCATCTGCTTCCTTCACCGTGGACATAAAGTGAGACTCCACCGCTTCCCTGAGGAATCAGATGGATTAATTTCGCTATCAATGAAAAGTAATTGTGATCGAAAACGATCGTATCATAGGTACAACAGATCACTTCCACTGACCGGCTTGGACAATGAAGAATTTCTGCCTCTGGAAATTTGTCGAAATGAACAGTTATATTCCAAGGCAAAGAAATATCATTCCCTTGCAAATCGAAAAGTAAACCGATGGGGTAGTGCCTGAAAATTACAGTAAAACTTGAGTTGTCATTGACGATTGAAGGCGATCGTTTATTATTACATCCACGATCAAAAATGGTTGTTCAACTGAAAATAAATAAGGACTCATACCATTTTAGCGGCTGACCATTGAAATCCAACCACATCTCGGCGTCGCGTCTCTCAGGTTGTATGTGCCTGCTAAAATGTTTCCTAACCTAAAGGCAAATATTACAACATAAATGATGTACCTTTCGAGACAAACTTGTCCAGAAATCAAGTTACAAATTTTTACCTTATCAGTGACTAGAGGAAAATATGATAACCTTGGAACCATAAGATAGAATGGATCTGGAGCTTGCAATGCATAAACTTCTTCAGGGTGTATCTGAAAGCAGACGGGCAGCTTCCCCTCCCATATTTCCCGCAAAACTTCCCTGTCATTAGCCATGCTCAAGGAATTTCCAAGTACACGCTAGCCTAAAAATCATGCCATTGATATAAATTGTTCAGACGATGAATAAATTTTACATTAATGGAAAACGTTACCCCCTTCCAAGATAATAACCATTATTTCTGTTCTCGACTCAAGTAAACATATGATGAACAAATGCAGGTGCCGAGGCGCGACATGAGCCGACAGGCGAAACTCGCAGATTGGGGCAGATGGGGAGCCGCGATAAATCAACATCTGAGTTGCAATATAATCTCGTTTTTGAATTTTCGGCCGATTCTGAATCTAGTTTAGGTGAGTTTGGAACGCCTTCGATCTAAAAAACGTAATGTAATTGGATGACCATCAAGTTAACCCACGAAAGGTCATCTTTGGTTTTGTAATCTTAATTTTGTTTATTGTCAGAATATTTCCATTTTCAGATCGACCTGTTGTAAAGTGTTATCACTGAAGTATAATTATGTCTCAGGATGGAACAATAGTTGAGGATGAATATTTAGTGTATGCTGAACTTTGTGACAACACTGATCCTAATATTTTTAATCATGCCGAGACAAGCTTTAAAGCATTTGCGTTGGATTCGGATCAACCAATTATAACTATTGGAGGACAGGTAATTCGGTGTTTTAGCTTTTATGACTAGATTGATCCTGCAATAAAATGTGAATTCGTAAAAATATAAGCTGAAAAGTTTACTTTCGTGGACCTGTGACGTACTGAGAGAAAATATGCCTATTTTGGAATGTTTCAAGGGGTAAATCAAGAAAGGAAAATAGGCTTTTCGAAAAAGTCTGCAGTTAAATTATCAACTAATATTTTGTCATAGAAGACAGCAAGATTATTCCGTGGTAGATCTTCGCAATCAAAACGATGCAATTTGTTTTACATTGAAGACAAAAATGATGCGTATCAATAGCCGAAAGCCAATTAACTTTTCACTGTAAAATTTTGGTCAGCTCGTCACAGGTCTACTGCACTACTACACAGGTGGTTGTGTGTTCGTGCATATGTGACCTCAAGTGAATACTTGGCTACATTGATAACAAGTTGCATCCTGGAACTAATTCCTGTAGCTATTTGCAGCTGACTAAGACATTGTTCATTCACATATAGCTGGAAAGAGGTTAGATGGTTATTTGCTGCCAATGAGGCCCTTATCATAAGTTGAGCCTTTAGCCTTTACTGCTTCTCACCAGTGAATTACTGTGCGAGAGTTCTTGACTTTATATTTTAAAACATTCCTTCTAGGTAAATGGAGTGAGAAACTGACCAATCATTAATAAGGTAGTTTTCTCTAATGAGGGGTCTACATGAAGAATCAAACTGACGGTAGAGGCTGGAGACTTAATGGCCATAGCCAAATATCATTGACATGTACTTAGAGATGGGCAATTCATCTGCAAATGGTTCAAATTAAACAATTCATTCTAATAAATAATGTGAAGGAATTCCTCATTCAGATATTACATGTTGATCTTTGAAAATGAGGACATGTTGTACCATCTGTGTTTTCCAGGACATACAAGGAGAATTCAATAAGTTATGCAGCACATTTTATATATGAAACAGGGGTTGTTTTATTCCGTATTCAAATCACCAATAGATCTTCTAGCTACACAATACTATTTTTTAACCTAATCTCCATTCAATGCTACGGCTTGATGCCAACTTGAAGGCAGGGCCTGCATGCCTCCACGGCACCATTCCACTGGTCAATGTTGGAGTCAACGTTGTACTACGTGCTCCCATGGACTGAGTTCTCAAGGTGATGAGCGCCTGGGTGTGTTCAATGAGTATTTATGTGGCAACTGCAACACTCCCTCTCCCTAAGCTTCAACCCATATGCCACCAGTCCCTTTCATCCATCCCCACCAATCCTAAAGAAGTTCTGTCCCTTCTAATGGCACTGCCCTCCTCAAAGGCCCTGGGCTCTGACAATATCAGCTCTCTCTTGCACTGCCATCACCCCAGGGGCGGATACAGAAAAAACTCAAGGGGGGGGCGCAACATATCTTGAGTTGTCTTTACTTTTATCGTAATAAAAGATCACAGTCAAGTCACAGCCAAAGTATAAGAAAATTTTATTTAAAATGATTGTAAACATGTAAAAGATAATGCCACCTTATGATATGAAAAAGTTGCAATTGTGGTTTTGCAATGTTCGGCAATACGGGCGGACCTGCAAGGGGGGGGCGCGCGCCCCCTGCGCCCCCCATCTGTATCCGCCACTGCATCACCCTTTGTATCTCTGTATCCATCCTCTTCCATAGCTTCTTCTCCATTGGTGCGTTCGCTGCATACTGGAAAAGCACAAATGTCACACCAATTTTAGAATCTGGTCCCAAAGGAATCGTTGAAAATTATCGTCCAATTTCAATTTTACCTGTACTGTCCATTATTTGTGAGAGAATCATACATTGTCGTCTTATTCACTTCTCCTTCCCCAACATATTTCCCCATCGGCATGGTTTCCTTCCTGGTGGGTTGTGTCTCTCTAACCTTGCAGTACTGCACCACCATATTGCCAACTCTTTTGAGTCTAACGCACAGCTCAATGTTTGCTACGAAAACTTCTCCAAACCCTTATACTCCATTAATCACACATTGTTCATGCACAAACTTAAACACAGTTACAATATACATTCAAAATTTCTTCCGCAACTTCCCCAGTTTGTGATACCAATGTCTATTGATTGACGGCATCTCATCTTCTTACTTGCTAGTTAAATCAGGTGTACCGCAGGGAAGCTTCCTCGTTCCCCACCTGTTTGCACTCTTCATCGATGACATTACTGATGGCATAAGCCCTCTTGGCTGTAATATTGTAATGTATGCAGACGATTGCAACATTTTCAGAAAGGTTGATCGCCCCTCAGACTCACATTCCCTTCAACCTGCTCTAAATTTTGTCTCTGAGTGATGCTCTACTCGACTGCTGAGTCAACCCCTCAAAATTGACATTTACATTGACAAACAATCCCCTGAAGCATTCATACAAACTGGTTAACAAGGCTATCGCTCCGCTAATCTCTCCCACTGCGACCTAGGAGTGATCTTTGATAATAAATTTAAATCTCAGGATCACATGTCGATGATCGTGAAGAAAGCAATGGCCTAAGTTGGTATGCTCAATGGACTGACTGACTTTCACGACCCTACCACTTTAAGAACAGTATTTTTCGGATGTATTCTCCCCATACAGGAATGCTGGAATACAGGACTGCTCACCAGTTTGGTCTACTGCCTGCCCCATTACTCTAAACTTGCTCTACTGCCCTGTCAACTTCTTTCTTGCTGTTGCCCGCCATTGAATCCCTACACTCAGATATTATGCCAGTGACTCTATCTTTTCCTCCCTCAGGATTTCTAGCATAACTTACCGCCGTGTCTTACCTGATCTCATTTTTTTTGCATAGAATAATTAGCGGTTCTCTCTGGACTAACAAAATTTTCCCTCTTTTCCACTTTCATGTTCCTCCTTGCCCCTTGTAATAACTCTCTGCTTCACATTCCATGATTCTGTCTTTCCATCTCTCAACGCACTCTTTCTTATGGAATCTCCTCCATGTTTAACTCCATAGCTTTAAAAATCCCTTCCCTGGACCTCTTTTCGTCTGCCACTATTTACAAATCCTCCTTAAAATGCCACCTGAGCAACTTGCATGGGTCGTCAATTGCTGTAAAAACTATTTTGAACTGGTAAAATGGATACATTAACTCGCAAAAATACCTTAAGTTTCACCATCCATCATCAAAAGCAATAAAAAAAATTGACTTTAAAATCGAGAAAAATTTCTCTGAGCCAGCTACTGAGCGAAGACACCCAAGCTCCACCGAAGCAAAGCGTGACGTCATAGGTGCCTAAACTGCCATCCGGAGTCGGAAAATACAATGAGCGCATGCTGTAAACATTGTTTTGAGGGAGTATTTAACCGCTCATCGTCACTAGTGTATATGCTGTTATTCTTGTTAATTTTTCCTATTGCTATTGTGCCACAATTATTACTTGGGATACTAAAAATGCGACTTTGGGATGATGAAGTATAAGCATTTCACTTCGTATGTTTCAGTTATCAGATAAATGGATGATAACGTTGCTGTTCATTCGAATAGTATACCTGAAATTCATCTATATCTACATACTGCCCCTCTAGCCACTGACAAGGCGTGTGGCAGGGGGTGTTAGGACATCAAAAATTGATGCCACAACCCTCATGGAATTAGTTATGATAAATTATTGCTATATGTCAGTGGAAAATTGCAAAGTAAAAGAAACTTGTGATACTGGAGGATAATGACCGTAAGCTTACGATCCGTGTTGTTGAATTTGGCAATACCGCATTAGTGGAGAAGGTAGTCATATCCGTCCTATGGTAGCCCGATTCTCTTCCTGCTGAAAATTTATCACGAATATTTAGATGGAGAGCCTTAATTACAGATTAAAACACTTAACTCCTGTGAAAAACAAATAATCTGTTGCTATGCATTCTTTTGATAGATTTGTAAGATAGAGGGGTTTGGAAAGCTAATGCCAATTCAGAGAGCACAAGAAAATCACTTTCTTTAATTATGAAAAATAACTTTTAGGCAGATTTCTATGAAAAGCAATGGACAGTTAAAGAAACACGAGAAATGCATTTGTTAAAAGAAACTTTTATTTCATGATAATGAGACAGAGTTTCACTGTTTCATTGGTTTTACGAATACGAATTCAGAGCAAAACAGTCTGCTCACAATTTAGATGTGAGATCGCGAATCGGTTCCACTGCCAACACACACACGCAAGCTACAAACTATTTCAATAATACAGGTAAATCCATAAACGATATACTAGCACTATACCAAAAAAAACATAGTGGGAAATAGGCAAATAAAATTATCAAATACTGGAAGTCACTACCATTCTTATATTCATTCATGTACAAATCACAATAACAGAGCTCTTTATGATGAAAACAACTTTTTATTCACTGATTTAAAGCCTTAAATTAGCCCACACAAGTGACACAGGTGAATTTTCTCACTACTAGTCGTTGATATAATAGAAAAACAAACGTCACACACAGTTTTGATCTTGATAGCTTGATATTGAAATGTCATATATACAGTGAACAACGGAGGTGAACTCGCCACTGACAAAATTACATTGCTGTTAGACATTTATCGATAGCGTAATAGCACTTTTTGCAATTCAATCACTATGGAATAGTAATAATTACAACTCTTTGCCGATATTTTTCAACCTTGTCTAACTTTGTGCATTATTACCACTGGCACTGTGATTATTACCAGTAGCTTAACGGGAGTTGTCACGTTGAAAATAACACTATTTTGGCACAGAACTCTTGTAGATAAAATGCTCGTTAAAAAAATGCTCCCGAAGAGTGCAAGAAATGTTATTCAGGCGGATGGGAATCAAAGGACAAATAATTTAAGTGGAGAAAGTTACCTTACTACGGTATTTTATCACAGAAAGTCAGCAACCTTTTTCCCAAAAACCTTTACAAGATTGCTTTTTATAACAACAACAACAACCTGAAAAGAATATTTAACAACACAAAAGAGAGAAGTGACCCATTGGACAACAGTGGCATATATTTATTGGAATTATATCGGACAAATGGGCCGCACTTTCTGGCAGAGAGCGGAGGAACACAAGAGGAGTTTTCGGACTTGTAACCTCTCCCAATCCCACTTTGCAAAACACTTGTGGGAGGAGAACCACGACAGTGATTTTTATCCCAAGAATTCTACACAAGGAAGAAAAAGGTAGAAGAATGAACAAGATAGAAGAGTTGGAGATTAGAAAACTCATCAAGAAACGTCCACTTCTTAATGACATTCTATTTGAAAACCTTTCCCCCCTCCTAAAAGCCTCCCTAAACCTCACGGAAAAACCCAAAATCCTTCCCCTCCCCCTACTCCTACGCAAGGCCGTAGCCAGAAAATATTTTTGGGGGGGGAGGGGGATTTATGGAATAGTAGACAAACATAAAATTATTTTTATAAGATAAATAAAATAGCGTATACAGTTAAATAGACATATTTATTATAAACCCTTAAAGGAAAATATAAAAATATTATTATAAAATTGAATTTAGCCTTCTAGCTTTTTTTTTGCAGCGACCAAATGAATTGACTCCTCGGTGTCGATGTCAATTCTGCGGTCTCTCAGGAGGCTCATAAGTCACTCACCTCTCTACTAATTCATAGCACTATTATTTCACACACTGCACCTACAAATTCGCATAGATAATTATTGACTTAAGTTGCATTGGACTACTAGATGTCCCTGCGCCGCTATATAATATCGTCGTGTGAGCACCAAGCGAGCAATTTCATTTTTATCATTTCGGGGGGGATCAATCCCCCTTGATCCCCCCCTGGCCATGGCCTTGCTCCTACGGACACCTCTGTCATTACCTTAGTCACCAACAACCCTCCGAAACTCCCGACCAACGGTCTTCCACACCCCGCCCCTCTCCAACTCTCAGCACCCGCCCACGATGCCACATCACAAACTTGAGATTTCCCAGCTAACACTTCCACCTACCTTCTTCCTCCCCTACGATAACCACATGATATATAAGGATATTTTATTGCTTGTAACCTTTGTACCTGAGGATGACGCTGCTGTGTCGAAACTAGTCGTACCACAAGAATAAATTGGTCGATTAATTCAAAGTTTGTTCGTTTTAATTATTGAAATGAACTTCCACAAAGTTGAGCCTGAGACTATAGAGATTATTAGTTTATGAGATTATTTCCCTGAAAAAATAGTTTTATTTTAGTTACATATCTTATACTAATACTTATAAATATCCCAGTTTAGACGAATGGCAATGGTCAAATTTAACCGCCTTTGAAAAAGGCCAGATTGGCACCCATGCAATGCCACTCCATGTGACGTCACAGGGACCTAGTTTAAATACGAGTAGATAGGAGTTCTACATCGTCTGAGATTACCAATGCATGCACGAGGCACAGAGCTCAGGGAAACATCTCTTAATAATCACCGATTAAAACTGCCAATGGTCGGAAAGTTTCCTTCGTTTGATAAGATATTAATAATCCATATTTAAGCCAAGTGCTACCTGCTAGCAGCCTACATCGCAGTGGCACACATATCATCGCTCCAAGGTCACCTCACATGGCGACAGTGGGAACCAGAATGACGTCGCATGGGATTTTCCCAGCATTCATACTTAACTGTTGCGTTTTCGCGCGCTTGAAAATTTTCACTTTTCATTAAATCACGAAAAATAGATATCGACACTTAAAAATTTAAAAGCATGAAATGCGAACTCCAGGAGTAATAATCTTTCGATTTAAGCAATAAAAAATGAATAGGAAACCACCCTAATGCTTCGTGTGATGTTTCAGCACCTTTGATGTCATCGAGGCTTCGTCGGCAGTGGCTTGGAGGGTGAGAGAGTTTTTGATGCGCTTTAAAATTCGTCATATTTATAATTGAATATCTTGCAAAGAAAAACTCAGATTTACCTGAGGTTTTCTTTGTTGAATTAAAAAAATAATGTTCTGTCTGCCTGTGAAATAAAAAAAATTCATGCAAGTTCCCCATTCACCGCTGTCTAATCCATAATGCCCCTTGGTATGTCCAAAAAAAAATTTCTGTTTGTTTTTTATTTATTGTGTTATTTTTTAGCTTTTATTTATTTATGAAAACATATAATGTAAAAAAAATTGTGCTGTTTTTGGTGGTGAATAAGTAATTTAATTTTAAATAATAAATAAAAAGCAAAACGAACGTTATTATAACAGCTTTAAAAATCTTGTCTATTTTTTAAGCGACTGTAGGGGCACATGCCCCCATACCTCCCCCTAAATCTGCCCATGAACTACACACTAAAAGAAAATGTAGCAAAAATGAGATGGTGCAAGTACATTAGCACATTACTCAATACTATAGGATACACTTGACCATTGTTTAATATTGGTGAAATGGAATCCGGCTCCAACCATTATTCTCTCTCTGTCTCACCCTCAGCAGTCCAAAGGATTACCTCCTCCCACTTTAATTCTATAGATTCCTCTCCATATCACATAATTTTAACATTTTCCTTTGCCTTAGTATTTTGTTTGCCTAGCTGTCATTGCAGCCCTATACCATGAATTCTATGGGGACATTGTCTCAGAAAAATCATTCTTCTTCTGATATGTTTTCTTTGAACTTTGATTTTTTTAATAATGTTATTCATTATACATACAATGCATATACAATACTTGTTTAACTCCTACATTCATACTAAGCAGCTTAGTTTGAGACTTTTGTATACTTAATATAGCTGATAGGTGGTTAAATATAATTACTGTAGTTGCTACGGATAATGCTTCTTCTTTATTCTATAGTTGATATATTCAATTTCTCAAGCACATTTCACCAGGTCAGGGCATTCATTTTGGCTAAAAATGGGCCAAAATGGACACCCTGACCCTGTAGACAACCCGAGAAAACTTTTTCATAAAGTGATTTTGCAAAATATATTATATATTTTATAATTTTTGTACATTTTTGAAGAACTGATTTTGATAATTACCATGCCTTAATTATCACAATATCTGTTATAGGCATTTGTTGGAAAATATAAGGACACCGTAGGCACTGCAGTGTTCTTAGAAGAAATCCCTCCTGGGACTGAAGAAGAAATTGGATTTGGGAATGAACCTTCAGACCCCCTTTTTGTGGACACTCCAGAGAAAAAGTTGCAGTATGTTTGTCACACCCGAAAAAGTCTTGAGATGTCCAGAGTCTTACTTCTGGAAAAGAATAAACCAGTTGAAGAAACTGAAAAGGTTGAAGATTCTAAAGATTGTGATGCATTTGAAGTACAAGATGTGAATAGTGAAGGGCAGAAGGATGTTAATGTTGAAACTGTTGGTGAATGTACTGATGAATCAATGAGGAACCCTTGTGTGGATGGTGATGAAATGGAATGTAAAGATGAATTATGTCATTCCTCCCTGGATGGAGGATCTATGATAGAAAGCATTGAGAAGATGAAAATTGAGAGTATTGGTTCAAAGGAGTGATAAGCTGTGAATGTGATCTGCTTTCAATGGAGTAAATGATTAGGAGTGACATTTTTAAATTCAATATTTCTGTTGACTCTTTGTTAGACTTATGGTGTGTTTTCCTCGTCCCCTTGCCGACCCCCCCGACGACGCTCTTTTGGAGCAAACCTTTTTTCTCCCGGAACATTGCAGCCATCCACAGGTGAGTGATTGCTTATTGAGTGCAAGTGTTTCTACGGATCACTGGCTGTCTTTAACAGGCCCATCCTGTGAAGATTCCCGGTTTTTTGTGGAGCAAGAATCTTTAGCGGAGGTCTCTACAGCCCCCACAAAGGATCTTGTTGTGTATGTTAGTGTGAGTGATTGTGTGAGTGTGTGTGTTTTTTGGGCTTTCTGGTTGAGAGGCTGGTGTTTGGTCACTGCGAGGAATTTCTCCCCCTTCCCGCTCACCAACGCAGTAAAATTTTTTCGACTTGCAAGGTGGACGAGCAGGGAGAATTATACGGCCAATTGAGAAATTCCTCTCTTCTTTAATCTTTCGAGGCCGTAGAAGCTCAATCCCCATTTTTTCAGTTAGACTGAGACATGAATTGAATTGATTAGTCTACCATAAAAAATTAGTCATCTTTAACTACATATTTTCAGGAATAATTATTGCCCATATTAACAAGGTGAATTGACTTAGTATGTATCTCTTTTGTTATGATTAAATAGGCAACCTTTATAACGATTATTCCATCTATAAAATTATAAGTGACGTACATCTACTTAACCAGGAAAGGAAAGTATTATTAACAGAATAAAATCAACTGATTTGGGCGTTACTTGGTGGAACGATGAAATATTCATGGTGAAACAAAAACACAGTACTATTCCACAAAATTTATTTAAGCTGTCTACTAGTTTCAACGTTTAGACCGTCATTATCAAGACTAACTGAGCAATAGCATACAACATCCAGCCTTATTTATCCAACAATAGTGTGAGGGAAGGAGGAGGGGGGGGGAACTAAATGAGGAGGAGCATTGAGCATTGTTGGTTGGGCATTGTTGGTTGGATTGGAGGTTCAAAACACAAAGTATAAAAGCTTGGGGGGGGGGGAGGCAGATAGAAATTCAGGTGGTAATGAGGTTAATGAGAAGGGGAGGTGGAAGGATTGTCGAGGAAGAAGTCAGATTTTAAAACAGTAGATAAAAAATTAGAACATTTGAATACAGTCATATCATTAAACATTTCGATGTTACGTGCAAGAGTGCATTTGGTGATTTCTAAAATTTCTAAAATATCCAGTTTTACACTTTTGTCATGGACATGTAAAATTTTAATATTAAAATCACTGTTGTGGACGGATTCGGACAGGTGTTTAGAAAAATAGGAAATGGAGTCTTTCAAACGAGCACTTCTTTTGTATTCATCAACACGAGTTTTAAACTTGCGGCCCGTTTGACCAACGTACACACCGTTGCACTCGTCGCATGTCAGGGCATAGACACCACTTTTGTCTTCAGGATGCACTTTGTCCTTGGAGTTAAAAATCACTTTACCAAGGGAGGTCGGGGAGTAAAAACACACACGGTATTTGTCTTTGGGTATGAGGTTGTGAACACTGTAAGACAGGGGGCCAAGGAAAGGTAATTTGCACCATCGTTTGGGTTCTGTTTTGGGGACCGGCAGTAAACTGGTTAGGGTGAGCGATACTCTTATTCGGGTTTTTTTGGCCAGTAATTTACGGATGAGGTCATCATTATAGCCGTTATTAGAACATATCGATTTAATAACATCAAGTTCCTGGTTGAAACTTGAAGCAGTCATTGGGATACAGAGTAGTCTGTTTAACATAGAGTTAATGCCTGCAATCTTGTGGGAGTAAGGATGGTTTGAGTCTGCGGGGATAAGTACATCCGTAAAGGTACTTTTCCGGAAGATTGCGAAGTCATGTTTGCCTTCTTTGAGGGAAATCGTAAGATCTAGGAAGTGGATTGAGTCACCTCCGAGTTCAGAAGTAAAATTGATGGATCGGTGGAGGGAATTGAGTAGCCCAAGAAAGGAGGCCAGTTGCCTCTTGCTACCGGTCCATAAGCAAATAATGTCATCCACATATCTAAAGTAGTAGCACAAGTTTTTTAAAAGAGGGTGATGAGAGCTGAACAGTTTACTTTCCAGGTTATCCATAAAGATATCAGCCAGGACGGGCGAGAGAGGAGAGCCCATAGAAAGGCCGTGGTTTTGTCTATAAAACTGGTGATTGAATTGAAAATAATTTTGGTCCATGCACACTGATAATAGTTTTTTGAAGTCACTCACTACGTCGTCATTGACGGATGATTTTCTGAGCCAATCTAGAGTTATATCTATAGCTTCTTTGGCAGGTACGGAGGTAAAAAGGTTGGAAACATCAAATGATACCAGTTTTCCATTTGGTTGTTTGGATGTTGTATGCTATTGCTCAGTTAGTCTTGATAATGACGGTGTAAACGTCGAAACTAGTAGACAGCTTAAATAAATTTTGTGGAATAGTGCTGTGTTTTTGTTTCACCATGAATATTATTAACAGGATTAGCCCATATGAAAAAATTGTATAAACCTGTATAAAATCTGCATACATTCTTATACATTGTCATGACAATTGTATAAGAATGTATACAAATTTTATACAGGTTTATATAATTTTTTCATAGGGGGTGTTGGTCTGGGGTCACCTCAGTCCCCTGAAGTAGGCAATCCTTTCATAAAGAACTTTGCACTGAAGGCCATATTCAACTACTCTAATAGGCAATTGGAGTCGTAGAGATATGTTGATGACATCTGTATTGGTTGGCCTCATGGGAAGGTATCTTGACCCATCTTAGCGCACACCACCCAGCAATCTACTTCATCATGGAGATTGATAAATAAAGCATTATAATTTTTAGATGTCCTAGTGAGTAGGAATGCTGACGTAACCCTTGGACGTGCTTTATACCAGAAGAAAACATATAAAGACATGTAAATGGACGTTCACACTTCAAACTTGCGTAGAAGACTTCACTGGTGTATACATTAAAGCATCCAGCATTCAGCATATCTGACCTAGTATCACTCCCAGAGAAATACATCTCCTGTCAACGTTAGCGGAGATGAGGGTTATAATTAAAAAATGGTTTAAAGTGTAATTAAAGTGTGGGAGAAGATACTTACTTTCAGCCCAAGTCAAGATTTGAGAGAAGCAGAAAGAGGTTTTCAGCAAGAAAGCCGCTCCCTTTCTCCTTCGCTCATCTTCTGTCTCCAGCATCTATCCCACAGTAATTTTAATCATCGTGGTTCTTATTGAAAATTATGAATTCAACAAGATGGAGTATAACAAGATTTCATTAATCTCCATTTCTTCCCTTACTCCATCTCTTTGGCCTCATTACTGGTCCATGAGTCTAATTTTCAATTACCATTCAGGATAATTTTATCTCGACGTAACTCGTAAAAATTATTCAACATGGTATATACACCAACTAATATATAACCACAAGGGGCCATTCCACATGACGAAATCATCATGTCAATTTTAACGGTTTTCAATTATTTTCAAGCCTCAAACACGATGCAGATCCGTTGAAACTGATCGAAAAATAAAATGTACCGCGGAGATTATGGTAGATTCCATTAGAAAATCTTTCAAATTATACTCTGCAGTTTCCATTAATTTAAAAATCCATTGGGGACGTATTCCTTACTACTGGAGCTAGGTCATGACCCCCACAAATATGATGATGAATTCACCGCTGACTGGAGGTGCCTTACATATAGCACCCAGAACCATGGTAAATTGCCAAGTGAATCAAGGAACATGGATAGCATAAGAATCATAGCAATGCCAGGAAAGCCAAAGGTGTATGGTAAGGTTTGCAGTCCCATGGAATAGGGTAGTTTCCTTCATCAAAGAAAACGATAGGCATTGATTGCGATTCGTTACCCACCATTAGTGTATTCATAATACACAAATTATTTGGTTTTTGAAATACCGGTTTAGACGAATGGCAAGGGTCAAATTTTATCCTCATTTGAAAAAAGCCAGATTGGCGCCCATGCGATTCCACTCCGCGTGACGTCACAGGGACCTAGTTTCTACACGAGAGGATAGGAGTTATACATCGTCTGAGGTTACCAATGCATGCATGAGGCACAGAGCTCAGGGAAACATGTCTTAATAATCACCTATTAAAACTGGCTAAGGTCGGAAAGTTTTCTTCGTTTGATAAGGTATTAATAAACCTTTTTTAAGCCAAGCGCTACCATTCAGCAAGGTACTCAGCTATCCGCTAGCATCCTGCGTCCTATCAGCGCTCAGAGTCTCGATCAAGGTCACTTCACCAGAAATGCGTCGCACGGACTCTCCTACTTACGCGTCGCGTTTTCGCGCGCTTGAAATTTTTCACTTTTCATTTAATCGCGAAAAATACATATTGTCATTTAAAAATCTAAAAGCGCAAAATACGTACTCCAGGAGTAATAATCTTTCGATTTAGGCAATAAAAAAATAATAGGAAACCACCCTATTGTTTCCAATGGCAGATACTACAGATTGTTAGACCTAAATACCATGCTAAAGTGAAAAGAATGCAAAAAAACACATAATTTGCCATTATTCATGTTGCATATTTAGGTATGTAGTACCCATATATGGCAAGCAAACCTTGTTGAGGTAGGATATAAGTTTGAAACCTCAATGTTTAGAAATATTCATGAAGGAAATAGATGCATATGGGGAATGTAGTACCATACATGCACTAACATCTTTCATCCTGTAGTTTCTATCATGGCATAGCCCCTGATTTTGCTCTTATGAAGCATTTCTTTGTGCTCACAGAGAGCATTCAGCTGCAGTAATCGCCCAGTATCCAAGCGTCCTAGATTTTCTGGAATTGTTGCTCCATTTCTCTGTTATTTTGTTGGAGTCTAACTCGATGCTCCATACTTACATTGCCCAAGGAGGTATTCAGTCAAGGTGTAACTTCAACCTCATTTGGCATCCCAGCATTTCCAATAATGTCAGCATGTTGTCAACTATGTTCCTATACTAGGAGGGTCAACATCGGTACTTCTGTCTCCTCTAGCCTTCAAGACCACTGCTTCGGCTCCCTATGTTCGTCACAAATCTGGCTGCCCTGTTTGCAGGTAAAGCATGTTAACATATTCTGATTGCAAGATAAGAAGAATATGCAACACCAGTGACATCACACTATTTTACAATTATCCTCATGAAACACCTTCATTTTTGTGGTGTTTTCTTCAGTTGCAAAGAATGACCGATAGATATTAAAGCATTCGTATCACCATTACTCAGAACTGCCTTCATGATTCTTGGAACAGTGAGCAATCACTGGGCAGGTGTGGGGTATTTATAGGTATGATGGGTATGACCCTTCTCAACTCGTATATTGCTGCAGTGCACAATGAAGTCCTTCTGAGTAAAATATTGCGTAAATATCAATACCACTATTCTTTTAAGTGCGACAGACATACCAGGTGCAAACAAATGTCTTTCTTAAAGCATATTGATCCTACATGATAAGCAGAGCTCTTGTAAGAGCTCTGCTTGATATTTGAGTCCACCTGAGATCACAGACGTAATCATTTAGACTTGCATGAACAGAAGAAGGCTCTCATAAGTGCTGACTTCAAACTGAGCATCATCTGTGTCCTGTATAGTATATATGTATACCATCATTGGTATGTCAAATCTTAATGGCTTCTTGTTTTCTTCGACTCACTGTCGGAAATCTTCTACACACACCAAATCACTACCTGGAGAGCATATGGTCAATAATTTAGTCTTACATATTTCGTAAATTTCACTCCGATAGGTGTGGCAAACCTGTTTCAAAAAAGCACTGGAGTTTCTACTGTGTTCCTCCCTATATGGAAGAAAAATGATAGAAAATATTGAGAATTTGAAAATAATAGATATAAATGGTTCAAATGAGTGATGAATGCTATCAATGCGTATTCAGCCAATAATATAGCAGATGTTTTTGGCCAGATTTACAGCATAATGTGTATACTCGTAGTTTACTACATTTTCAGGAATTGAAAATGTGTGCGGTTTGTTAAAAAATTGGGTGATGCCATGTTTTGAGTAGGTTGACGAAATACAGTAATAACACTTTAATCTCCAAAAATTAATCGCCGTTTGTTTCTTCATTCAGCATTTTTGGACAAAGAGTTTTTTGCCATTCGAAGATGCTGAAATAAGTATCTGAAAGGATTTTTCACGGTCATTTGTAGTGAACTCAAATGCATGGCCTTCCTTGCTTCCAGTTACGACACCTACACAAAATTCTCCATGGGAATATTAATGGAATAAATCTATTCTGAATTCGCCAAGGTTACTGGTTTTTTTGTAATTCTTTTTCCGTGAGAGCCACTTTTGATGGCGTGAATAGGGGTGTATCGCTATGTCATGCTATTTGAATGCCATCTTCAACGCGCCGGTCTCACGGTTGGCAACAACAAAAGACAGCGCGAGAGCGAACTTTAATTCGGTACTTCGCGGATAACACTAAACACGTCTCGTAAATAGTGGTAAATAGTATATTGCGGTTCTTGAGAATATTGCCGCAGTAGTTGTTAAGAAAGATTTCTCACCTTAGTTTTCTCTAATATCCTTTAGTGGAAAAGTTACAATGACTGGAAACTGCCCGTCTCTGTGCTAACTGTGAAATTAAGCGACTGCACGATTAGTTAAGGGAAAGTAGCGCCTCATTTGTCTTGAAAATGGCCTCTGCGTTGGAGCAGTTTGTGAATGATGTGCGAACCCTTTCATCTCAAGGTAAATCTGCTTTAGTTTTATGGTTATTAGATCAAGTTTCCATGTGTCCATACTAAATGCATTTTCTTTTTTATATCGTCAAAGACTTAAATCTTCGTTCTGTTTACTATTATCTTTTGTTAACGATAGGTAACTTTCGTGAGTTATGCGAGATGCTAGGGAAGTCATCGGATGTTTTAATGAAGAATGGGCCACACCTAGATACTGTACTGGAAACTCTTGACCTTCAGGCACACTCTCTTGGGGTTCTTGCTGTTTTGTGTGCAAAATTTTCTCTCATATCCTCCACTACATCTTCCACCCAGCCGTCCTCAGCATCTTCGTCTTCACCGCCACCACCTCAACAGCAACCTCCAACAGCTGCAGTTAACGCTGGCGGTGCAATCGCCCAGGATAACGAAGTATTGTTTGCCCAGGTTCAGGAATTTATAATAGGATGCAATGGAGAACAAGTGCGATTTGCCCCAGATACATGTGAGTTTTTTCATGCTTGCTTAAAATTTAGTTACCTGTGGTATTTAATGTCAATTCAGCAATTGCCAGATCCAAATCAATGATGTTTTCTCTATAAATTTCACATGAAGCATTATTTTAATCCAGTAATACTTAACGAGGCCGACCAATATGACCCAAGTGTCATGTAGTGAACTGACTTCAGCCCACAATGAGTATGTGTATGTTTATCATATGTGGTTAAATATGGGAGCTTGGTATATTGTTGTTGCTTTCTTTAACTCGGTCTGATGATTAAGTTCTGTTCAAGGGAGGTACTCTTTTTGGAAATATTTTTGCAATGATTGGTTTTCTTCAATATTTAAAATAATTCAGCTTGGGTTAATATTTTTCTGTTTGCAAAATGATGGGTATCTTCTACTTCATCTATGCTTGCAAATGAACTTATAGTGGTAATTGTTTGAAAATATTGACAGTTATTTTCATGCTTTGATAATGTTCACTAATTTTTTTTGCGCTTAGTGTGAGCAAAACTAAATCTTTCATTTCTTACTGACAATATTTTCAATGTAAGAACTTATTATTTGGACGATGAATTTGTAAGGAATTTATTAAAGACACTATATTCTGTTTAGTCAATAAGTTAACTGCCCACATAGCACAAATCGTTTCATTTAAGTTTTTTCACGGAAATAGTATGTGTGCATGGCCTACATGTCTGTCAACGTGAGAAAGAAGTCATTCTTTGTAAGTGACGTGCTTATAAATAATTTTCTGAACGGTAACTTTTATTTTTTAAATGCCGTATTCAGTTTATAGAGGTGTTTAATAACCTGCAACACGTTTTCTTTCAGGTAATTCTGTGTTGGTATTTCTTGATCCTGCACCTCTTTCACATAGCTAGGATTTGAATCTCTTGTGCTCACGTGGCTTTAGAAATGATATATTTGCCAAACGTTGCAGGAATAGATGGCTTAAACCAGCTTTGTATCTTTTAACGAAGAATACTTACTACATATCGAACACCATAACGAAATGCTCAGCATTAGTAATTATATGATATTAGTAATTATATGAAATCTATTAAAGATAGTTAGTTTGATTTATTGATACATAAAAGTCAATGTGTTAATTCAAGAATGAACAAATAGAACTGGCTCTAATTTGGTTCTTGCCTTAGCACAAATTCCATTGAAACCATCCACGCTAATGCATGCGATAACTTGTCTTAGTACATATATGTACTGGGAAGCCAGGCCTAAACAATGTCGGATTACACATCTCTTTACTGCCATCAACTTCAAATGGCCATAACAGGAATATTCTCACATTCTTTAAACAGTCTTTACTACAAACCACAATCTTTGATCTTATCCATAAACCATGTTGCCATGAAGCACCGTATTACCAATGGAGATATTAAGTTGTGAGGGAAACATGAAAAGAACTCATGAAATCCCATGAAAATTGAAACCAGTTTAGACCCGTTTTAAAAATCGTTTTTGAAGTCCTGCGTTGGGAAGGGCACTGAGATTGCTGTCACAGTATGCAAGAAAAACAAATTAAAACTCCTTCACGCCATTTTCTTGTGTATGTTTTCTTTCAGGAAACTTAATGATTCATAAACACATTCCCTCTAAAGTTCATTTTGGTTTTCTCAGTGAAAATGAGAACTTCCTATTTGGGAACTCGGAAGAAATGTTTTGAGTCAGATTCTTGCTATGAGGGTGATGATTTATCTTCGCAGAGGTTGGGCATCTGGCCATTATTATCTTCACTGTTGCATCCTTGTCCTTGGTATATATATGAAAAGGTGTCACATTCCCACTAGTATTAAAACTGCACTGGCTTAAAAATCATACTCCAGCTTACGCAAATGTAGGCATGCTTTAATTGCGTGTAACAATCATTTGCAGTATTTCCTTCTATATTATATTCGAGGCAATTTTGAAGTCTAAGTGAATGTAGTAGTGGAAGAGAGTTGGTGCAGTCTCCGGCAAGTGCACAGGGTTTTTCTGGATTATAACCTTTATTTTTTGCAGAAGCTGTTAGGACAATAACAGCATGTGGAAACAGATTCATAAACCTTATAGAAATAGGCCAAATACATTCTCTTATTATCATATAAAAATTAACTGCAGAAATATGCTCAATTGATGATGGGAGGGATTGCCAGGTTGATAAATATAAGCATTAACATTTAAAAATTAATACAGTGGAACTTGGATAATTCGAATCTCAAGGGACCAGCTAAAAACTTCGAATTATCCAAAAATTCGAATTAAAGAAGTTCTTATAACCGGGGAAGTAAACAATAATAACACGTTTTAAATGAAAACTATTAACTTTATTGATACTATTTGATCATTAATTTATTGAATAATGCCTATTACAGTAATAGTATACAATAAAAATAACTTTCAATCGCTCAAACGGCAACGAAATTAAGTAAACAATCTTAACTAACCTTAAAATGTCCTCAGCAATAGCTGAACTGCACTGCATGACTGCAGTTTGCAAACTACGCACGATTACCAATAGTCCATAGCGAAATAAAAGCAAAAATCTATACAGAACTGAAATATAAAACATCGATCAAAGAGAACTAAAAGTCTGGACACTATATTAACTGAATAAACAATAAACATAAATTTATAGGCCCTAACCTATTGTTTTACAAAAAAAGAAGAGATTTTGGCCTGTTTCTTTGAATTTAATCTCTCGGCCGTTATAAATGATGCTAAAACATCTAATGATTTAAATTGCACATCACCAACATTATTTCTGCTCTCCACAAATCGCCGAATTTCTCTCAGGTAGTCCATAGCGTCGGCTGCACTCGGTACTGGCATTTCTTCTTCATCGGCTCGTGACCCCTCTATCTCGTCCCCCGATCCTTCATTATTTTGTGTCTCGGTGTCTAGGACTTCTGCTACGATGTCGGCGTCAGTTAGTTCTCCGCACACAGCGACATTCTCGTCCACATTCAGAAAGTCCTCGTACAAGATGATTGGATTGGGTGCCACATCCTCCCAGCCGTCGATTGGTAGAATTTCATCCAATTCCGTTCTTTCGGCGCTTTCTTCGTCGGTTTTAACAAAACCTGCCTTTTTAAAACAGTTTTTTATTGTTTCCGGTTTCACTTTGTCCCACGCTTGTTTACACATTCGCGATGCTTCTAAAATATCCAGCTTTATTTTGAGAGCGTTTCCTTCCCCGGACAGGATATTCTCGACCAACAAACCCCTGTAAAAGTGTTTTAAATTTTTTATGATCCCTTGATCCATGGGCTGGACAACAGAGGTCATGTTGGCTGCGAAAAAAACCACTTTCACATTTTCCATTACAGGTATGGTGTTGTGTGCCGTGCAATTGTCGATGAAAAGGAGAACCTGTCGATTTTCTTTAACAAACCTTTTGTCCAACTTCATTAGCCACTTCGCAAAAAGGTCACTTGTCATCCAAGCCTTAGAACTGCTGACATATTCTACTGGTTTAGACTTGACATTTTTAAAGCAACGAGGATTGGCCGATTTTCCTATCATTAGCAAAGGCAGCTTTTCCGAACCATCCATATTAGCGCCAACCAATAGCGTGATTCTTTCTTTGCTTAATTTCCCTCCGTGGCACTTTTCGTCTTTAAATGCAAGTGTTTTGTCAGGAGTGCATTTAAAAAAAAGACCGGTTTCGTCAACGTTAAAAATATTTCTCGGGTCTCTGTCCTGGATCATCTCTTCCAGATCTCTCTTCCACTGGTTAGCTTCCTGTAGGTTCACGGCCCCACTTTCACCACAGACTGCCTTAAACAAAATTTTATTGCGCTCTTTAAAACCATCCAGCCACCCAGTGCTAGCTTTAAAATTTTGCTTTCCTAATTCTTTAGCAAACTGCTCAGCCTTGATCCTAATCAGAGGACCACTTACAGGAACTTTCTTGTCTCTTGTCTGCTTGAACCATTTCAGCACACAGTTGTCGACATCTGGATTTCCTGGCTCTCGCGATCGTTTCCTGTCTTTATCAAATTCCTCTGCACTGCTGAGAATTTTATATTTATTTTTTAAGTAAGTCGATAGGGTGTTGGGTGGAATTCCAAAGTCTTTCGCGATTTCAGATTTTTTCTTTACTCCTTTTTCCACTTCTTTAATCACACTGACTTTTTCAGCTAATGTCAAAGTTTTATAAGACCCTGGTTTTTTCTATGACGTTGATGCCATGATCACTACACAGTACACTCACTAAAAGTTAAGATTTGGAGAAACCGACCCTAAGACATCAGCAAACCTACGTTAGGTAACGGCCTTCACACGAAACGATATAAACCACGCACAATGCGACACATGCGACACACAATGTAGGGGGAGTGTCGGGTGTCAGGTACAATGACCTTGGAACGCGCTGCGCCGTCTCAGTTGCAAGCAGGGTTGAGTTATTTTTAGTGTGGCCTTCAACAGGCGGTGGCAGGAGGGGAGGTATGAGTCATCAGACTAAACGCAGGCGCGCGCGGTCCCGCGTTTGTTCTAACGCAAACATTTCGTCAAATGTGGCTTGGAATATGTTTTTTTACTTTTTTATTTATGGATATTTTGAATCGTAATTTAATGATTTGCTACTTAAAAATTCGAATTATCCAAAATAAACTTCGAATTATCCACGATGTTTTAGCATTGTTTTAATACAAAATGCTAGGGACCACGGGAAAAATTCGAATTAAAGAAGATTTCGAATTAAAGAAGTTCGAATTATCCAGGTTCCACTGTATTGATAACTTTTCTAGTCTTACAAGAGTATAAATCGAGGTAAGTGCATAGTGAATAAATACTAATAAAATAGTTGTAACAAGCAATGAATGAAACACAATAATCAGTGTCAAACAATACAATAAAATTTGTGACTCTTTGTGCCAGTCTTTTAACTGTGTGTAAGCAACGACGACTGGTTTTTATCCACCATATACCATCAAGTTAACCTCTTTTGTACGAGTCTCAGCTATCGGGCATTCTTCCAGTCATTCTTCTAGAAAGCCGAGATTAATATGGAGGGATGCCGTGGAAACCTTATATCTAACTTACCCTCTTTTGCATACCTCTAACCTTCCAAATGTAGCCATTCATAAAAAGGATTTGTCAATCATTGTCAAATTCCTAACTTCTCTGTGGGTCATTACCATTGAAAAAAATGGTACAAATCAATTGCAGAAAATTTTATGAGAAGTAGAAAACTATAAATACATAGAAGACGATTGACGACGCTGAAAAGATATTTTGATCAAAATGTTCTGTGATGGGGATCCGATTGCTCTCCTGTCACCTTCTCAGCAGCGCACATTGCCTACCAGGCCATTGCAGTAAATTCAGAGGATAATCATTAAATCAAATAGAAATCGAAAAAGAAAGATAATTTTCAAATGTCAATGTTACTTCTCCCTTAGAGCTCATATACATTCAAGCAGAAACAAAATATATGCCGTGAGTAACCAAGGACTACAAAAGGAGTTAGGGAAACTAAATTTTTTTTGAAAAGCAGAAGTGGCACCACAAACTTATTTCTAAAACTTTGGAAAGTTACCGTTCATTTACATTATTTGTGTACATATTTTATTTTGACGAGTACAATTCCATAAATTAATTTATTCTTTCAGCAAATCTTTTTTACCATTCCTTTGTGTTAATAAGGTCAAAATTATGTTTTACATAAATCTTTAATACAAAATCATGATTACCATGGAAGAAAATATGATAATAAAAACAATTACTATTTATTCAGAATATTAGTGTTTTAAGTATGAGTCTTGTCTAATAGGTATAGCACTACAATAGTTAACATAATACATACTACTTAATGTTGTGGTGTGCCTAAGTGAGAGTTACATTTAACCCATATTAAACATGTTATTTTTTTTACAGATGCAGAATTATGTCATGCATTTACTCAGAGGCTGGTGGAACTCAAGTTACCATTGCGAGGCATTGGTTTGCTTAAAAGGGCGATTCGTAAAATCCAGTTATTTGACTCTCAGCTAACATCAGTGCACGCCGATTTGTGTCAACTCTGTTTGTTGGCTCGTTGTTTCAAACCTGCGTTAGAGTTCTTAGATACAGATATTACCAGTATAAGCCAAGAGGTGAGTGAATGCCTAAAGAATGATAGTATCATTTTTATTAGACCCTGTGTTTTTTAAGGTACAGTTTATTGTAAGATAATGTTGTTATTGGCAAAAAAATTGCCATAAAGGTGCCTGCAATGATCAAAGCTGCCCTTTTCTCATAATGCCAATGGTGTACAAGTAACATTTAAGTTAAAATTTAAGTATACCGAGACTAGCCATGGTGATAACTTAACGAAATCACCTGCAATGCACAAATTGTGCGAAAAATTCACAGATAAAAATCTTTCGCCTCAACAGTTAAATCAGTGCTCCACATGATTTTATTCCAACTAAATGATATTTAATAATTTCCCTAAAAGTGGCTTCTAAAGAATAAAAACTGCACTTCAAATTTTTTATAGCTACTAAATATTTCTTTGAATATCATTCAATTTTGTTTTTATAATTCAGTTTAATTTCATGTTAAAAATTATTTTGGGTCAAAACTTACTCTTTGTTTTCAGGGTGGACATTTTGACTCTCGTCACTTTCTACTCTACCATTATTACGGTGGAATGATTTATGCTGCTGTTAAGGATCATGCGAGAGCTCTGTATTTCTTTGAAGTAGCAGTGACAACTCCTGCAATGGCAGTTTCACACATTATGTTAGAGGCTTATAAGAAATATATTTTAATCTCCCTTATTCTTCATGGAAAGGTAAGATCAAATGTGTAGCTTTATCATTTTTGCTTTGTTTCTTATTGGGTTAGTAGCCCTTCAGGTGATTTTTTTTAGTAGGGTTCATACTGATCAGGAAAAAGTCAGGTTCATAATTATAATGATGGGAAGTCAAGGAAAATCTCCAGAGGCATAGCAAAAAGGCAAAAATCATGGTTGAATTTAAGTAGCATTTTTGCATTGGAGTGACAAGGTTATTTTTTGGCCATTCTGGCTTGGCGGCACAGGGTAGCGCTGACTTGATGCTTCTTAACTTTCTCCCTCAGGATTCATTTTCCTCTTGGGAACAGAAAGATTTAATCCATGGACCTAATGGAGTTAACTCCTAATTATCCGTGCATGGATTATCTGTGTTGCAGATTATCCTTACATGAGTTTCACCCTCCTCCTCCTTCTCCAATCTTTACAAAAAATATAATCTGGGGCTAAAACCCTAGGATTGTCATAATTAAATGCATTGAATCTCAAGGCTTATTGTTTCTTTATAAATTCCCTTTGTGAAATGTAATTATTTTCTTTGCTTGCTGACATGGTATGTGTCAAGTTTACATTGTGGACGCGGCAGTGTCAGCGGCAGAACGAGATTCATTTTTTGTGATTTATTTAATGCATAATCAATTAAAAAATAAGAAAATATTATCTTACATTGCAATATTTAAACTTATTTTTTACAGTGCAAATGTGTAATTGCTCTGTAAACAATTGCCCAGGCCTCGTATGTGGTTGATTACAGTTTGAGGTAACTGGAGACTTTTGTTGCATTCAGGCATGTATGGTCCCCAGGAATTAAAACTTGGTTGGATGCAAGAAATAATTAGTGGAATCGCCTTAAGTTTTTATTTTACTCTTTGAAATTACCAGTGTCCAGAAGTTGCTCTTTAATCTGTTCATAATGGAAGAATGTGTTTGTTCAATGTGTATTTTTATGTCATAAGTTATCATTTGGTTATAAATGGTCAAAAATATTCATCTATATTCATCAGAGATTAAATTAGTTTAAAGTGCAAACATTTTTCGTCAGTTTTAAGCTTATGTGCATGAGTCTTTGTTAAATTCATCATATCTGCGTTTTTACTTATATTCTTTTTCCTTAATTGTTTTGGTGATGTAATTTAAATTTAACACATTGCGTACTGGGGTATTTAAATGCCTTTTAACCCTCTGTTCCAGCAGATTTTTAAACCTCAATCTTAGAACGTGCACAGTCATAGTAAAAATTCCATAACTTTTTTAAAAATTAATATTTTTAAATGCGACTTTGAATGTAGTACTCATTAATAATTTCAGCATTTCTTCTTTGTGTGATATTCCATAAAACATTTTCCTTTGTGGAGTGGAACGCCGCAAGTTGAGCACACATGCATACATATATTTATAGGTACATATCAGCTCTGTCTACTCCTTTCATACGCTCATTGTATTTCAAAATACAATTGGGTTTTTTGATTGCCACTCCTGTGACCCTATCCTTTATCTTTGAGTTTCCCATGCTAGCATTATGAATAGTGCTAATCATCCTCACTTCCCTTATGTCTTCCAAATCACAAATAACACTTCACCTTTACGAGAGAACGTGCTCTGTCCCTTTTTCAAATTTTTTGCCTCGCTCTTCTACGTAACAGGGAGTCCCCAATTGGGCCTTATGATTCCACGAACTCTTACTTTATTCTCCAAGAGTAGTTCTGCTATTTTTACGTTATTATAATAATTGTCTTGATATATATGATGCCAAAGATTGAGATGTGGCCGTAAAAGAGAAAGGGTAGTTTGTTCTAATTTTTTTCCTTCGGCTGATAATATTTCCAAATTACTAATGTAACCAGAATCACTTTCACAAACCATTCGAACTAATAACCCATATTTTACAATTTTAGCTGGATTATAAGTTTTTATTTTCAATTTCCCTCTCCATGGAATCATGGCTTCATCAAGTGACAACTCCTGCTTTGGTTTATACACAGTCTGAAATTTGTCAACCAAATATCCTAGAGAGGGTCTTATTTTATAGTTATCCGTGGTATCTAAAAATTCTTCGTTATCACTGAAGTGCCATGCTTTCCATATCTGCTCAAAGCTATTTCTTGTCAAAAATTCTCAAAATATAAATGGTTGCAATGAAAGGATCTGTGCTCCAATACTCCTTTGGTATATCTTTCCTCACTTAACCCGTCAGGATCAAAATAGCATAGAATTTTTTCATCTCAACTACTGTTATATTTCGTCATGATCATCTGCGAACATGTCTAACATAATTTCTTCTTCATGCAAAGCACTGCCTTTCCTAAGCGACGCCATTATATGCAATATTCCTGTGAATGCTTCTTACAGTAGGAGTAGAGATACGAACAAACCTTCGTGGCAGAAAAACCAAATACCAAATTCACTTTTCAGTGAGACTCAAGGAAACACGTACTGCTCCAGGCATAACGGAATGGCAAACTAACCCAAGTCCGACAAATTAGTAAGAGAGCTTCATTTTGGGTCGCCCAGTTCCTTTCGTCATGATTGTTTATGTTGACGGAGTAGATAGGTTCTCTCGCTGAGAGTGCATCTCAGAGGAGTGGCAACAGAGATAAGGGCCAAGCTTGCCGGCTGAACCAGGGCCATATGGCTAAACTCCCCAAAAATTATGGGGCAAGAGTATCGTGTACCCCAAGAACACCAATAAATAAAATAAAAACGAGGGAAGACACATAAGAGTGCAGCTGTTAAGATTGACGCTACTTGACATTACAGACAAACGGCCTCAAGTTAAAATATGGTTAAATGGCTAAATTTTATAGTAATACACTACCTTTTCGAAAATTATGATACATCTACTCATAATAAGTAACAAAAAATTAATACAAAAAGAATATGTAAATCATGTTACATAATTGTTAAATTTGATGTGTCTAAATGACGAGAATTCTTGTCATCCATCCGTAACACTTGGGGAGACAATGACGAGAATTCTTGCCATCCATATGCAGTGTGTTAAAAGAGCTTGTGGTTTGTTTCATGATGACAGCTTTATATACAGTGCCTTGGCTTCCTATTTCCTGCAGGTGATGACCTTGCCAAAATACACTTCTCAAGTTGTGGGCCGGTTTGTAAAACCATTGTCTCAACCATACCATGACTTGGCAAATGCTTGTAGTTCCAATTGTGCATCTGAAGTTCGTGCAGTCCTAGCCAAGTCCCATGATATATTTGCAAGGTAAGATGATTTAAAATTTTTTTTTAATAACTCCTGCACAAACTTATGGTATAATACTTATTTTATATTTAAATTAGTTAAACATACAGCATTAGTTAAATGTAATAATGAGCTTCCCTTCTTTTTTCTTAATACTTTCGCCTCTTAATCAACAATATCCCTTTTAAAATGAGCTCTATCCCCTGAGGTAAAATACTTGTTGGGCAAGCCTCAATATGTAAGATGACAATCTATGACATCTAAGGAAAGAAAAGTGAGAAGAAACATACATATATTTTCTATATTTGTAAATGAAAATTTACTTGACCATATGTTTACCCTTTTAAGAGCAGTCCTGTTAACTAAAAATTTATAGCCTGTAACAAAAAAATTCAGTTGATGAGTTGATATTAACCCTTGAACGGCTAGCGTGCCCATATGGGCACAGCTGCAGTGGTCTAAATAATTTCGTATAAATTCCGACCCAAACATTATAGAGCATGCTGTTTTCTCCAAAAATGATTACAATGTATCACTTTATTCGGTTCGTGTGCTTACGGCCAGCATTTGTACCAGCAGTTGACTGTGGCATGATGGGTATTCTTACTCACTCTGTTCGAGGTGGAAAAAGAGGAAAAATGGCGAAGTGTCTTCTATAAATGCGATTTTTTTCCTTATTATTTTTTATACTCAGCTAAGTATTTAATCTTATCCTCATAATGAATTATGTCAACTTCGGTTTCTTTTGCCAGTATTGTGATATCTTTCGTATGAAACAAGGAATTTGAATTTATTTTTGGGTGATCCCATATGGGCACGCTAGCCGGTAGCCGGGGGTGTCTTTTTTGGCTGGTGTCCTTCGCTACAAACGTCATTATTGGGTCTGTTATCAAATAATTTCGATGTAAATCGCTAATTTTTTGTCAATCTTTCATTTTTTTCTTATATCACTCGATTTTAACGACTTCAATATTTTTTGCTGTATTTTTTTGTAATATTTCCATTAATTTTTAGTACAAAAATACATTTTATACTATTCAACACTTTTATTCATGGTGCTTACGTTATACTTTGCTCAACTATCCAGTATGAAGAGTGATAGGGCTATTTTCTACCACTGGTATATATACCCAACAATCAAGTGCATGGTGGAAGGGTTAAGGATGAGAAAGCTAAAACATGATGAATCCATGATAAAATATTTTGGCAATCATGGCTACAAACAGTTCATACGGGGTGAAACTATAAGTTTCGGCTTTAAAATATAGTGCTTGAATGCTCCTCAAGATTACTTGGTCTTCTACACTTACTTCAGCATATAGCAGGGACTGAGTGCTGAAGAAAAAAATAACTACCATAAATTCGTAGGTAAATGCTCTTCGTATTTGCTTATCATGTTGGACAATTTACTAGAGCAAGCGATAAATCTTTTCCATTTATTTTGACAATAGGTTTACTAGCTTTCCTCTTATAAGTCAGTTAAAATCTCAAGGATGTGAGGCTACTGGAACAGTTGTGAGAAAAAGGATACTCATAGGTCGAAAAAACAGCTAGCTAAGCGGCTCCGCTCCTCCCATGCTTTCGCACGGGAGAAAAAAGGGAATATTGTTGTTGTTAGATAGAATGATTTTTCGGTAGTGACTGTCAAGTCACCTTGCCAATGTGTACACCCACTCACAAAGGTCACGAGATTCCCGCGTGTTACCTCAAAAATGGTACAAGTTAGGCAGCCAGCAGTGGCAGAGCAGCTCTATATACAATATTTAGATAGGCGGAACTGATCTCACGGATCAAAATATCAACAGGTACAGGAATGCTATCAGAGGAAAACATGGTGATGGTCCACATGAAGCTATTTCCTTGATGCTGTCATTGTAAATGCCTGGATCAATATGGAAAATTCTGGTTCAAATATACCGCAGTAAACCTTTAGGCGAGAGATTGCACAAGTGTTTTTTTAACGAAAATGTACCTTTCCCAGAGCTGGTGGTCGTAATTAATATTCCCTATCAAGTGCAACTAATCATAGCCAGTCTGATGACATAAGGTATGATGGCAGGGATAACCAATTTGTCCCGTTTCATAGACGCCGATGTTCTTATGAAGAATATTCTTCCCGTGCGCGCTCAGACTGTGTTAAGTGCCCTGGTGTTTGCCTTCAATGAAATTCTAACTATAATACCCGGCAATTGAAAACCCAATACAGTGGAACTTGGTTAGTACGTTTCTGAAGGGACCACGAAAAATGAACGTACTAACCAGGAAAACGTACTAACGAGGAAAGTAAATAATAGCAGTCGGGGTTATTGCAATCAGTGAAAAAGTCGTCATAATTACAATTACTATCGGTAGTTCTCATAGGATCGCCTTCCTGAACTCTTTTCACATTTAAAATCAAGAAAATGAGCGCTACCCTGAAAAACAATACCATGTGAATAAAAATCGCAATTTTTCATGGACATCCCGGAGACGATTTCATGATTACGGCGTCTATCTCCCGTGATTTATCCTATATATATTTACAGAACGAGGACGAGTGAAGCTCAGACAAGCGAAGACAAGTCATTTTTCTTTCTCACAGCGTACTCGGAGAATATAACAACAACCCGGAGTAAGTCAACTGGTTTTTTAAACATCATAAAAATTGGGCAAAATTATATTGACTTTCAAATTACGGCAACAGTCGTAGACATTCGCTTCTGGAATGATACCATTTCGATTGTAAAATCGATCGATATATCGACTGATGACACGCAAGATTATTAGATTACGACGTAATTACAAGAAAATTTTATATTAAGGAGGAACCATCATTTCAAACATGCCCGAAAACCTCCCCTTATTTTGACATATGTTGTTGCTCATTATTTTTTCTATCGAATAGTGAAAAAATATTACTATGTCACCGGCCATTTAAGAAAGATTTATGGATTTGAAAATGACGGATTTCCACCTTGAAATACATTGTCTTTATGGGATAATGATGACCTTCCCTTGTAAAACATTTTTTATCTCAAATTTGGCCCGAAATATATCGTTGAAAAATTAGCACAGCATAGAATAGACATCGATGCTTAATATATCTATTTTTTTAGAAGGGGTTACCGATATGTTAGCGCCAGTATTTAAGTTTAAAGAACATACTTCCTGTTTTCTGCAGAGCGAGCAGCCATTATGCGGCGCAGGTAGTGGCAACGTTGCAAATATACGGAGGTTAAATATGAAGAGCGATATTGCACCTATCGACCGCTGCATAATTCCAGTGAATTGGATTTTTTGGAGTCATTTTTATACGTATTCATTAAACGAATATTCAGTTCATCTCGAAACGTGCTATTCACCGAAGTATGAAATTTATCAGTGCTGGTTGTTAAAGTAATTCCTATATGCGACTACATTTTATTAAACATGCGAATAATTATGACCGGAATTCAATACATCCCTTGAAATTGTCGGCGTATCGCTTCAAAAGCGAAAATGATAGAATATAATGATACTTGCAATAGTTTATCTGTTCTTCTGAATACACCCATGTCTCGTATAGCGCAAGGGATGCGTTCCTTGGGGTCTTTGCGCTATACGAATTTGCGTTATACGAGAGCATTTTAACATTGGGAAGATAGGGATGCATTCCTGGTAGCATAGGTCTTGGGTATTGAATTTCCTCTAAAACATCTATATTCCCATAAAAAGCCTTATAAAACATTATTTATATAAATTTTTATTGTTAAAAACATCTTTAAAGATAGTATGCACGCATTCGAAGACTTTTATTCACGTTAAAAAAAAATTCTTACGTGCTTTTGAAATTCCCTCCTGTCGTGCGGGTGGGCTAACATCTGCTATCTCAGGGGATCGTAATGCGTTGCCAGCAGTTGACGATTTTTCAAACTAGTCTAAAAACAACTATTGCGTCACCCAGGCCCTTTTGTCGCTCATCGAAATGACAGGAAAATGCTACTTTGAATGCCATTTCATAGCTAGCGGAGTTTATGAATGATAAATCATTTTAATTTGAAGTCCTCCGAGTCATTGGCAGCTACGTGAAACAGTCTTTAAATACCTTGAAACCTGACCCAGGTTTTCCTTCCCTGAAAATGAATGAACGAGATTGCATTCTTTTCCAAAACAATATCGTCTCGTCAACACTAAAAACTGGTTGAGGGGGAAAGGAGCCACTTTCAATTAAAGCTTGTAGTTCATCAGAAAATGTTGCGGTGACTGCGCTATCAACACTTGCAGATTCACCTGATATCGCCGCACTGAAAATACCTGCTTGCCGTTTAAATTCTGGAACCAACCGGAGCTTTCACTAAATGTCTCGGAGCGATTACCACTCTCGTCTTTTTGTACTGATTCACTATGAACTTTCCGTATGTGTAGACCACATGGTTGAAGTTGGTGCGGCTGAGGTCACTGATGTTTTAACTTCGTCTTTATTCAGAATAAGGCATCGTGCGTTTAAACTTCCGCGCAATATCGCTTTGACGCTCTCCAGTTTCAGAGCAATTGACCTCTTTCCATTCCTCTTCTAGGTTTATAGTTTTTCTTGATAAATTCTTGATTTTTCTACACGCATTCCTATTTTTTGCCATATTCTCTTGGTTTTTAATCTGTATGGCTCTATCTAAATCACCTTCCACTGCTGAACTTTATTCCTGAGACGCACAAGGCCTACGACTGCGGGGAGGGAACGAAGCCATTGTGTTTGAGACACTATAGCGGACCCTTTTATGTGTTGATGCTATTCATGCGCAACTCGGCCACCGCTCCATTTCTCCCCCGTGAATACCGATGACCTTGATGGCTTTAGCGTAGACCCTTTACCTGGAAGTCAACCGCCCGATAACCTATGACGGAAAAAATACGTCTCAAACCGTATTGCTGAAAAAAAATCATTTCCACTAGCCCCTCGCATAATTAACGATCTAAATTATTTATTATCGTTCTGTTAAGGAGACGAGATAAATTACTTCGGTAGGCCAGCTATCTGGACCCAATGACGAGTAATACTTATGGCCATTGCACAGCAATGGATTTCGATTAATATATAAACAAAAAAGAAGATTCGAGGCAAGCAATAATATTAATATGCGTAAAATGATAGAAATTTCGTGGGTACTTAGCGCAAGTTCTCGTTTTATCATGAGAGCGTTTAAGATTTTTGATTAGGCTACACTGCGTTGCAATGTTTCCCCGCGAATTTGCGCTATATCGAAATTGCGCTAATCGAAATTGCGCTATACGAGACATGGGTGTACTACTTCAAATTTTTTTACGTTTATTTCGAAAAATATGCATCGTTTTCAACTTGTAGAAAATTCTTATTTAAATAGAAGTTCTAAGCGTAAAGTAGAAAATCTAGCGCATTATGTATTTAATAATCAGTTTAATTGATATCAAATGTCTAGAATAAGGTGTACAGGTAAATGAATGTACCACGAGACAAGCATATTGCTGTTGGGTACCGACTATGTAGTATTTGGAAATACAGCTTCGCGAACGTACTAATTAATCGAATATTCACCCATGTAATTCTTCGAAAGTATAAAATAAAATAGACAAGAGTACTTCCTTTTTCACTGACCAAACAATTTACTTTGATACGTTTTCCAAAGGTCCAATTAGCATAATTTGAAAAAACAACAGTAAAGACATTTACCTATTCATGAAGCCATTGCAGGAGGATAATAAAAATTAGGATGCATTCCTGAACAATCGATGGCAGCTGACATAAATGAGTCCGTAGAAGTTGCAATGCCAGCCTTCCAAATTTACTGAAACTTCGGCACTAGGAACAAGTATTATTTAATTATCCTGATACTAATGATTCGAATTACATTTGGGTTATAACTAACACATTAGTTTCTAATTTTCACTAATCAACTCCTTATTAATAGTATGGATGAGGCTATTGAATGGAAAATCTACAAAGAAATAAACATTAAAGAGCTTTGTGTCAGTCATTCGACAGGGACTTTAATCTTCATAAATCAAGACATAAACATTGATTATTTAAACAATGATGGACACTTTATGTTGGGAAATATTGCAAAAATTTCTTAAGAAATTAAAAATGCACGTAAACGATTCGGTATCCTTCAACAGATGCACTCGTTGAAAATGCTTCGATGGAATTGATGGATTCACTTTCGGCCACATTTCGTTTCCTCAAATAATCCAAGCTCTTACCTTTACCTTCAGACATAAATTTGCCTTTAAATAGGCATAACGACGCCATCACTTCAGCCCAAAGGTATATTTAATAACTTAAGGCTAAGTAAAAGGGATAATAAAACGAGTAATATTGTCACAATGCAACGTAACTATACGAGGTAACGTAAACAAACAAAGGTGCTCAACCGCTGTGAAACAACGATATGTTGGCAGCGTTGTCAAGTTGGTGGTCAGCAATTATAAATAAACCATTTTTCCAAATTAGGTTGAAATTAACAGAGCAAAAGGTCTCATTAGTTAAGTTCATTTTATTCATCACAAATGATGAAGTTATAAAGCTTTACTGTATTTCCAGAGAAAGTACTTAAATTCTTCCGATACCTAAGAGTCAATATAGCAACCATTCTTCATATCACTAGATTATTCCATTTTAAGTAAAATTCATGCATTGTACAGCTATTTTGATTGATTTAGCATTACTTTTAATTTTTATGAATGACTAATTGAGCAATTTTTACTCGTTGTTATCGAGTTTATCTAACTAATGAAAGCAGTATTTCGAAGCGCAGGTTCCTCCTTAAACAGTTGAAATTTACTTTCAAAATTTGTCTAATGTCGTCTGCTTTCGTTCCGAGATCAATTATTTTTAAGCTAAGCTTCGCGTGGAGATCCTGAGGATCGTCTGCTCCCGCAACAGTAGTCAAGTAAATACGCACGACGTCGAGTTTATGGAACAGTACTGCTTTAGATAATGTGGAAATTGTCTGACTCATTTCTTCATCATGATAACTCGTGCAATAGCAACAATTGACCACTCACGAACTTTGTGCGCAGCAGTGGGCACTCCCAAGCGCTCCAAAGGCAACAGAAGGTGAGGAGCTCGGGGTGGGGAAAATTGGGGCTTCTTATTGGCTGTAGTTTTTCATAGTCAGACATTCCCAAAAAATGGCCGCATTTTATTTTTCATCACGTCACAAGAATTTAGAAATGCATTTGGATAAATTACGGTAGAAGAAAGAGATGTGGAATGAATGGAAGAATGTTAATGGCTAATAATAATAAATTAAATCATGAATTCAGACGTTTGCGACCCTTAAGAAGACACTAGAGAACGAATTGCGGGTTGCGTCACGGCAAGCAATTGAGCGTACTAACCAGGAAAGCGCAATTTTTTCAAACGTACTAACCAAATTCTTTTACCTGTATTTTGTTCGGATGGTACCGGGACCGAGGGAAATCGCCGTACTAAGGAGGAAAACGTACTAAGGAGGAACGTACTAACCAAGTTCCACTGTATATAGTATTCAAAAACTCTACCAGCAATAAAGGACTAATTTTGTTAATAAACTCATCGATAACGTGTTTTTTTATTCAATAACTGTTTTCAAATCTGTGTTATATACTGTTAAGATCTTTGGACAGCCAAAAAAATGTTTAAACCGAAAAAAATATAGTATAATGACTTGAAATTACTTCAAATTGCCAAATAAAAGAAGTACTATAGGTAAATGCGAAAATATATGGCATATCACGCAGTAAAAATAAGAATTATGATGGTTCGAGCGATTCTTCTGCAGAATGCAGACCGGTGGCCGGAACGGCTAGCGTGCCCATATGGGCACACCCCCTCTAGCAAGAACGAATCAACAGAATTTTAAAACCAAGTGTTTATCTGAATCCTTAGGAGGTAATCAATCAGTTTTTAACGGAAAAACATAATAAAACTCTGAAAAAAAACTCCGCTGTTTAAGGGTTAATGTGATAAAACAGCCATCCCTGCCCTTTATTAGCCCATGTAGTGTGGGAATGTTTATATACGTTTTGCATGCTGACTGCAGCATTGACCCAAAAAAATTATATTCCAACCTGAATTTCTTGCATTTGGGCACTTTCCCCCACCATAAGGATGGCTAAGGGGCTTACCTCTACCAGACCAGCCCTCGTGATAGGTTGTGCCATCTGCACAGGGATATCTTTTGCACTGGCTGGCAGCTAAAACCGTGAACTCCTGCAGCCCAAGCGGTAATAAATGGAAAGTTACTTATAATTTTCCCCAAATGATTAAATCTCATTACTGTTTTTAACACATTTTGTGTTACCTTCACGTACCTGAAGTATTTGTGGAAAATTGTCTGTTGCTTTAATTTATTATTGTATTATAATTCCACGGGATTAAGCCTGAAAAAACTCCATATCCCAGTCCTTATAAAGGGAAAAAAATGGTCCCAATTACATCGTCATACTGACCATTATAGGTCCTTAGCAAATGTGAAGAAGAACCCAGGAGGGCCTGATAGGTTTCAGATTTTTTCTATGAGGGAGTGAGATTTTTGTAGTTCAGAAGAAAAAACATGGTTCCAAACAATAAGAGCTGCTACCAATGTAATTTGATGTATTTTTTGTTGTAATGAATGTAATGTGTGCTGCTGTTGATATTTTGTGTCTACTTTGGTTCTGCGGAATGATTTTGATTAGGCTCCATAGCTTTCCAATTGTTGATCTTATTTGATATCTATTTTGGTTAATGTGTACCATATATTCATTCCTTTTCAGGGATGGTAATATTGGGCTGACTAAGCAAGTACTTTCTTCACTGTATAAGAAAAATATTCAGAGGCTTACCAAGACATTCTTAACTTTATCACTGTCAGATGTGGCATCCAGAGTCCACCTTTCATCACCTTCAGAAGCTGAAAAGTACATTTTAAATATGGTATGTTTGTGAATTATTTCAGGAGGATTTTGTAATATGTTCATGCAATTTGAGTTGAATTTCACCTTTTGAGATTTTTTTAGATGCAATAACGCTGGTTTCAGAATTCATGGAACCCCATGTGTTTATATCTAATATGTTTAAGCATAATGCTTTTAATTTTTTATAAGTTCACAGTGGATATGCTTACTCATAGCTTGAGCCTAGTAAATATTTTGATGCCAAGAGTGTTTTAAAAGGAGGGAACAATATTCCATTGCAGATTGAAGATGGAGAAATCTTTGCTACTATTAATCAGAAGGATGGAATGGTTATTTTCCATGATGATCCAGAAAAATATAATAGTCCTACTATGCTGAGGAGGTTGGAGGAAGAGGTAATCAATGCTATTCTTTGATGTAAAAATGTATTCTTAAGATTAGTTTTACAGATCAATGAAATAATCTGATGCTTTAAGCAGGCAGCTACACAATGCAGGCTTTAAGGCTAAATATTTGCCAATTTTAAGATTATTATTCTTATTAATTGGCAATTTCATTTTTCAAGAAGTTGGTATTATTCTGTAGTTACAAGGTTAAAACATACTTTTCTTTCAGTGAAAATGTTTACTTGCTTTTATAAAAGGCATCTAGAACTGTGAAGTATTTAACATGAAAAAGGATGGCTTGGGATTAGTCAAATGAAGGGCTGCAGAGTACCAATCTTAGGATTGAATGGACACAAATTAATATTTTTGGTTGAATAGGGAAATTGCATACTTTTTATAAACAGTATGCTGATATACTACAGTAAACACTAAGTACCGCAATATACTTTTTTCCGCTTAAAATTCAGTTTATACACTAGAAAATGACTCCCAAAAGTCTCCCGAGTTTCGCGGGCTAAAAAATACCGCCCCCACTAATCTTTGGCCGTGACGTCATAGTTCAGTAGGAGTCCAAGATCCAAGCCCAGTAACTGCAGGTTTGGAAGAGCCACGTTGCGTTTAAAGGAGAACATGGGTGAAATAAGGAAAATTACAACTGGTGCATTGTTCCTCTGTGCAATAACACCCCAGAAAATATTTTCGTCTGCATTCCCACGGAGGAAATTAGAAGAAAAGCCTCGATGCATGCCGTCTGTCGGGATGAGCGTTACGGAAAATTAAGAGTATAATAAACGAAATGATTAACCCGTGTGCTATGTGAGCGAAGATAACTTTAATATAAATAATATTTCCATATTTCATTGACTGAATAACTTGAAACTGAGATTTTTCGATAATTCGGCCGTCGTAGAATAAAAACTCAACTTCACAACAAAAATCGAGATAGGTGTTTCTCGATGGTTACGATGGACTCAAATTATTTACGGCACTTGTTCAATTTCAGTTACGGAAGGACAGAAAATTCCATGATGTTTAAAATCAAGGGAGGAAATATGAAAATATAGAGCAACGTTGCTCTATATTTTAATATTTTGTATGTACGTTGATCCTTATGCATTCGAGTGCCAGCCAAGAAGACAGCGTTTTCTTCTACTGTCGGCGTCAAAATGATGTGCCGCTGTACTTTGCAAATTTATATCCTGGCTTCACTGCATGCTATAATAATGAACTATACGTCATTTTAAAGGAAATTTTATCCTAAATTCTGATTTATTTTATTACAAAAAAATTGAAAAATGTAGACACGGCCAGTGCAATAAATGACTCAGCGCACCGAAAAACTAGCCGTTTTGTCAACTTCATGAACTTTGCAACTCAACCTAAGGAAAACTACTGCGTCTACAGCATTCATCTTCCACATTAATTTACACTCATCAGTGCGGATTAATAAAATGGCTTTTGGGTATTTTTAGAACTTATATTTTGTTATAAATTAATGAAAATATTTAAACATTATCTTGTCCCATAGTTTACCCCGAAAGATAAAGAAAGTTGTAGATGGAAAAAGAATGGAATCCAGTGGTCACAAAAAATGAATCGCAGCATTCTTTGATTTTATTCTACGCCGGCTTGCTTTTCAGAAAAAGTTGAGTCACAAGAGGAATGTTCCGCGGCCCTTGATTTGGAACTGTGGAGATAGAGGAAGACGTGTGGATCAGCAATTTCCATTTAGTTGCTTGTCAGGATAAACCAAGGATCCATTTAAAGGTTGTCAGGCCATCGTATAAAGATAGGACTGATGTGCACCACAGGGGAAATGGGGTGCTTGAGGGAAAGTCAAACCCAAAGTTGCCCAAAGAATGTGCAGTTCTATGTTGCTCTTTCCCCAGTTACAACCAAATAGAAATTGGATTGGAATGATATTTTCACCACGGGTTCCAGTTATAGTGAGAGTGCAGGTGATCACGATCTTCGTCGAAGGTCATCCCTCTAGGATTTCCGATACGGAATTCTAAAGTGACAACCGATCGCAATGACGATGAGCTCGCCTTTAGAGTAGGTTTCAGATATATCGTGAGAAAAGCTCCCAAAATGTATTAAAGACTCTGTTTGGAAAACATTCACATTTTAATGTTACTTTAGGAAAGCCTTAATTACAAAAGTAACTTATAAACACCTGAAGACGTTGTGTTTATTGTATTGATCGAAGTGCGATTGACCGATTCTTTCTGCAGATTAGGAAGTGGCTTCGGGGTTTTGAGTCGCAAGATCACACAAGATGGTAGATTGTGTTGGAAGTTCGTCTATATTATCGCTATTAATTGAGACATTAATAGTCTGGCTTCCTCAGAGCTTCCTGTCGCCCTCCAGGCAAGGTATTTTTAAGTTGAAAGTATCATCGACAGCTTCGAGGTGGAAATAAGTTCACCATAAGACTCTACCGGACTACCAAAAGAATACACATTTCACATGAGTATACGATTTCGCCAATATTATTAATTTCGCAAGTTTCACTTTGTTATGAACTATAAAACATTTCAGATGCACATCAGCTACCTTTCCATTTCTCGGCATCGACTTTCCGCGCCGACGAAGTCTACAGGTTCACTAAAATACCCTGTTATCATGATGGAATCAGTAACAGGAAGCTTGCTAGGATCAGCCTAAGAATAACCATATTACTTCATCTTTACGCAATCTATCGCTTTCAATGGAGGAGAAATAGATCAAATAATAGCCCTGAAGTCACAATGAACAACTCCGATACGTCTGCACTTCAATAAATTAATTATAACCACGCCGTCGCTTGTATTCAAGTATGCAACCTCTACTATGGCCGTGCCTCCTCGTACTGAACTATGACGTCACTTTTCTACCAGCCAATCATCGGGCGTTTTCGCTTCTCACTTGAATTTGAAAATTCTCGTGAACTTTGATGCATTAAATATCTCTAACCACGTCATAAAATAATAAAAAAACTTTCACCGAGGTATGCAAACATATATTTTTATATAATTTTGGGGCAATTGATTATATCTAAAACATATGCAAGTTCCCTATTTAGGCTAATAAATACTATTTTAAGGAAAATTCAGCAGATGGCATTTAAATGCATTGAGGATAAAATTCTGTTCCCTTGTAAGCTTAAAAATATGTAATTGCTGATGGAATTGAAAATCATACTCATGGAGTGAAGAAACCTGGAATACTCTTGGGAATTCCTGTATTCTGAAAAACTCAGGGAATTCGGAGTCTGTTCTGGAAAAACTTCTTTTGTTAAATGCAATGTCCGGCAAAAAATAGCCCAATTGATTGAATTCTTGCATAGCCAAAGGGAAGTTAATTTTTATTCTAATTTGCCCAGAAATCTGAATCCATTTAATGGGAGTTCCTATGCCAATAACTTTCCATTAAAAGAAATTATTGCCATTGCTTCTTTGATATTCTTCACTTACTGGTATATTGAACCATAAAACTTGAGTTTTATCGCATATCAGTTCTGATATAGTATTAATACTCCAAACCCATATTCTATGTAATAGTTCTTGGGCCTGATTCAAATGGCTGTTGATTGAAGTATTACATATTACAATTACTTCAAAAATGGTATGAAATGAAAAAGAAGAGTAAAGATTAAGTACGTGAATGGTTTTACTTAAATTTATTAAGTTTGTGTCTTTAGCAAGGGCATACTCGGTATGTAAACTAGAGGGGTTGGAGTAAACTGAGGCAGCTCAGGGTGTGACATTTCAGTACCTTGATGGCTAGTGGAGGCAAAAATTTCAAGAAAATTGTGCATAATTATATTGGGGATTTATAGGTTTTATAATTGTTTGCTCGAAAAAACAATAAAGGTAATGTAAATATGTCGTATCTCATTGTTATTATTCTTCTTTGGTTTGAAGAAATTTAATAACCATTATATTTTTTCATTTGGGAATGGAACCCCTACCCCTCCCTCACCATTTTGCCCATATTTCCTAGTTTTAGTTCAAAACACAAAAACAATGCTTATTTGTCTTCATGCAGAAAAATATTCTTTTTTAAAGATGGCAATTTGTACGGAGTTGGACCGTAAGATGCAAGCAATGGAAGAAGAAATAATAGTGAATCCTCAGTATGTGAAGAAGGCCTTTGGTGGAGGACAAGAAGAAGAGCTTCCACCATCGGCAGGCCCAGTCGGGACCACTGGATCTTCAGGGAGTGGGCTTGCCAGTGGTGGAAGCAGTGGAACTAGTTGCCCCAGTGGCCAGGTCGGATCCAAACTTGGCACATACTCCATGTAAACTCCCTGCGATATAAAATAGCTAAAACTGAGTGACCCGTTACTATGGATATTCATGGTGTCCTCAAGAGAAAATGAGAAATGAGTGTGTGTGAGTTTAATAAGAGAATACATATAATAATGAAGGATTCAACAAAGTGGAATGATGAACTTCAAAGTAGTCATTTGTCTGAGGCCATGTGCAAGTTGTGAATATGGTTAAAATTTCCATGGATTCGTTTTATGTCAAGGCCAAGGGGATGAGGTGTGATAAATTTTTGTGGAGCCGTTGTTCTTATGATTTTATTTGCATTATAGTTGTGCTGTGCTCAAGCTGCAAAATATGTTACCCCCCTCAAGATAAAATAACTTGGATCTTTTGAAATTAAGTAATATTTAGATCTACTTCTGAAGATAAATGCATAACTTGCTAACATGTATCATGGTTTCACAATTTAATTATAACTGCTGAAGTTCAACTGTAACCAGTGTAAATTATGATTGTCTTCGAGTGGTGACCTGTACAGCTGAATGTCGCAACTATTTGATTTCAAAAGGATTGTTGTGGCTTTGAGAATAAAACCATTGAAATCTTAATATCCTAGACCATGCAAGATATGATTTTTTCCTATTCTAATGCTTAGAAAGCTGCCAAGACAGTACTCAAATTTTGATTGAAATTTAGTACTCAAACAGTTATTCAACAATAATTTCGGAAGCCTTTGGCAACAGACATAACACACTAGTAAAATCACTTATCAGAATACCCTTAGGTCAATTTCATGTTTTAATATCATTTTGAATATAAATAACCATTGCTTTATGTTCCCTAATATTCTCAATACCCAATTAAGGTAATGAAAAGGGCAAAATTGCAATGTGGGTTGCTTCACCAAAAATTCTTGAATTTCCAAATGAATTTTACTTTTGTCCTGTGTCCTTTTTGGCCCATGCATTTAGACCCACAAATTCCATGTCCCTCATTGAAGTTGGAAGAAAAAAGAATCTCTCTTCCATCCACAGCCAAATTAAAATGCATTGCTGTTAAGTACATCTATTGTTACAGTCTTGACCAAGTTAAGTATCAGAATATATGAATTAATAACATGTTTAGTCATTTAAAAAATTTATTACAGTGACACGGCAGCCAGTCACTCTCACGCATCCGTCAAGGGCAGTGAACCCCTTTTCCGACTGGGCCACATGTTAGAACGTACCTTTTTGTTCTCATGCTGTTAAGCTGTTCACTTTTCCATTGCACATGATGAGTAGCTGCAGCAAAAGGGTAAATAAGCTTAACTTGATGGTGTGAACGGGATGAGAATATGATATTCAAAATGTATTTTAGAAAAGACAAGTAATTTGTTGCAATCAAGCAACATTTTATAAGAAAAGAAATAAAACTTGGTTCAGAATGCATTTATAGCCATTTGCAAAATACATAATTGTAAATAAAAATCAATTGAAATTGCATTCATTTCCCAGTCATGTTCTTTCAACTGAGTTCGATGCAGAGAAATTCATAGATATATATATTTACACCCAATGGGTTATTGGTATTCACTACTGGTCCAATATTTATACTATTTACTAAGAAAAATGCAGCCAATTGGTCTTCCCAAGAAGATACTAAGTCATGCAAAAGGAAGGCAGAAATGGATCTAATAAGATACAAATTGAGTCTACAAACCAGAATAATATGAAGACTTCCCAAAGTAAACAAAACGTACGAGAAGAAGCAGCACCTTCACTATAAATTCACTTGTTACATAATTCTAAAAATATCAGCATGCATTTTCATGGACTTGTATTTCTTTCATGACATCCTTGAACACAAACTGTGCAATTGTCTCTTTATCTGATGCATTACCATTGAGGACTCTAATATTGTCAACCATACCTAGACCAGCATTTCCAAAATTTGTCAAAGGCAACACATTACCACCACGTTTCAAGTAAAAATCTCCATCTTCATCACTGATTGATTCAGTTAATTCAGATCCTACAAGTTTCCCATCCTCTGTGGACTTACTCACTTCATCCATGGCAGGAGGATCACTCTTATCAACAACTACACCTTTTCCCAGAATTTCTGTTCTATATTTCACATGCTCTGGCCAAACGCACTCCTCGAAGTAACCAGGAACATCTGGAGGATCATAACTTCTTTGAACTCTTCGAGATGTGCATACAGCTCGAGATAACAGCATGTAGTACTTGAGGTGACACAGGGAACTTGTTGGCTGGTAGTTTAGGATGAGAAAGCCCTCCACTAATAGAATACCTGTCAGAGGATTTGTTGTTTTAATGGGGTCCTTTCGTGATTCAACTAATGGAAATTGCCTCTCTTTCTGCTCTGGAGATCCTCCAGTAATTTTCAATATAGTTTCATGAAGTGCACTGAAGTCTACAGAAGAAATGATATCCCAATTAAAGTGACCTAGGGAGGGCAGAAGAACATGGCGAGGGTCATCTGGTTTTAGGAAATAATCATCTTGTGACAAAGTTAATACCTTGACATTTTGCTTGACAGACTGAAAATGCTGGATGAGTAAGTCCTTCAGTCGAAATGTAAGTGATGTTTTTCCTCCATTTGTGACACCAGATATACCAATTACTAACCACTGATACATTTTTCTTTGAACTACAAGGGATAGAATAAACAACAAAAAATTATAAATGACCAAAGGTCAGACTTACATAATAATGTGATTCATGAAAATATTTCATTTCCCTGAAGGTTTACAATTTCTTTCGACCAACAAAATTGTCAGTAACACATTGGATTCAGAAGCATTTCAGAACAGAACCATAGGGATATTATTACACCTCATTTATGCATTGCCAATAGCACGATGCTAAGCATTTTGAAGAGCATTTATGGTAAACACCAGAAGACCCCCTATGAATAACATTCCTGACAATGCTGGCACAAGTAATGCATAACGAGTGGGTGGAAAAATATAAGGGAATGATTCCAAGGTGGATTTTGATATAAATGGTGGTACCCACAGCCACAAAGTATAATATACAAATAACGAAAGAGATGAAACCACTATAAGTTTCCCGAGTTGAGCATCAGACACTCCCATCACTTTATAACAGCAGCTTGCGTTCGGTTTCTGAAAATAAAAAAATGGCAATCAAAAACATAATAAAGTCCTTTCGTCCTAACTCTAATTGGATTATGTTTTTTAGAGAAAATTTCCTGAAATGAGCAATATAGATGGAAACTAATTAAAATTTCATATTTAAATCAGCGTCCATGTATGTTAATACTTATTATTAAAACTTCTACTTAATAGTATAGGCAACAAAAAACTCCATGAATTGATTCTAACTTTCTAAAAATTATAACTGTCACGGGGTAAAAGGAAAATGATTGTAAACCCAGGTGAACTAATAATCACAAAACAGGCAAAACTACTTACTGTGACTTCAATCAGAGACAAAATATTCCTTTTCAAACTTCTCAAAGTCTTCCTCTGTGAAAACAGTGTTCTCTTCTTTAACCTCTTCAGTTTTCACAAAATTTCTACGACTTGCTCTTGACATTATCTAAAAAGAATTGAACATGATAATTATTAATTCTATGATTAGAACAATTAGAATAGCAAAGATTGGAACAAAGGCAGGTACATAAGCTTTTCTTTTGATGTTGAGTTCAGCAGGTGGGGAGTTCCTTCAAGGCAGAAAAGATTTTATGGGCTTAGATAACTACATATCGAGATAGTCATCGTGGAGATATTGTTTATAAATTCATTTCATTTCAAAGGAGAAAGATGGATGCATAGGGCTACCACAAAAATTTTAATTTACGCTTTCTTTCCTACTGAAATACAATGAAACAATCAGCTTTAAGTTTATTGAGGGCCTTTTGCTATTTATCAAATACTTTCCCAACAAAACTGACCCGCGTGTCTAGAGCATTCAACCTTGCATAAACCATCCTATAAAACAGATCTAGTACAGAAAAGATCATTATAGTAAACAAGCAACTGGGGTCTAAATCAGAGCCTGCAACCTCTTCTCAGAGGGAGTACAAAACATCCTCAATTTTGCAAAATAACCCCATTTTATAAACTAATGCTAACTATATTAACTAAAAACCATGTTCCCATTCTGAGAATAACATAATTGATTACCAAATGCATTAAAATCAGAAATAAAATATGCACGGTAAGGATTTTGGTATGCTGTGCTTGATATTACAAAATGTGTGATAGGATCAAGTTAAGATATGATTAATTCTTTATGAACAAAAGTGGTTCTACGGCTTGAGTGTATGAGTAAAGAAAAACAGGTGTTCCGAAGCAGTGGCGCCGACTCCATGGGGCCTGAGGGGGCCCGAGCCCCCTCAAAGATTCGTTTGGGGGGGCGGAGCCCCCTCAATAAATCAAGAAAATAATTAATTTATATTATGCTTTGTGAAGTCACATAAATATATTTGTTATTTTTATTTCCCATGTTTGACGATAGTTACCTTTTAAAATAAATTCAACGATGTGTGTTGAAACAAATAATTATAAGGTTAAGCAGGTTAACTGAATCAAGTGGTGTGAATCATGGTAGTGTTTCGGTGCTGCGACACACTTTGAATTTAACCTCTTCCTGGGGCAAGACCTCCGATATGGGCCCCCCCAATATTTTTTATAAGTCGGCGCCTCTGTTCCGAAGACAGAACTTTTTCATATCTGGACTCCTTGGGAGATATGTTACAGACGAACAAACAATGGCAAAAAAATGTATAATGTTGCATTAACAAGAAGTGTAATTTTTTAGATATAATTTATTCAAAGTATCAATTTAACCATTGTGAAGTCAGGAGCAGTTCAACGTTTCGCACGCTCTCTTTTCCCATGGGCAGCGATTTATTTTAGCTCTAGCTGCATCGCATTTGCAGCAAGATCAATTAGTGATCGTCGTCAGTTAACACATCATAATAATGCACTGCTGCAGGATAACATCACTTTTTGATTCCTTGCTTAGGTCTTTCAACTTGCGAACAAGGTCTCTGAATGTATCTTATTCGAATGTTAAGGACGACCTGTATTTTTAAAACACCGTGATGTATGAAAAATATCAATACATTAAATTAACTTTTCACGTCTGAAAATAACGCCAACAGATGTTTAGCTATAACAATAATAACAAAATAAAATTAATTCGCAGTAATTATTAAAATGAGTTAAATCATGTGCCATCATAAATTGACTTATTCAACCATAGGCGCACCTAAGGGGAGGGGGCTACTGATAATGTATTTTATTATGGAGAACAATTGGATGGATGGGAGAGGATGCAAGAGTTCAAATACCTATCAGTGTATAAATACAAAGGTAAAACAATATAGGGTAAGGTAATGCATAAATTTCACGAACTATTTGCCTGAATGTCAACCATACCTTAGAAGCAACATCTTTATCGACGCTTGTGGAATTAAGTAATATTAAAGCTTGTAAGTTATCAGATGTTCTATCTGACGGCTGCAATCGGCGGCGAATATCAGCAGCTGTCTGCCAAGACGAGACACTTTTCTTTTCTGGAATTAGGAAATATATTCATGGTTATATGATTAAAATCCACTGCATGATCATTTGATAATAGAAGACTTACTTTTACCAGCGTCTTTGATTAGTTTTGGTTTCTTCCTCTTCTTCAGTTCGTTTGCATCCTCTCCGTCAACCCCCTCTAAAATGAAAATAAAAAGGTGTATGAGTCATTCGAATGAATTTACCGTGAAGCTAGAGTCACAGATAACTAACTGTTTATAGATTCGTCCTCCTTGAACAGCTCTAAAGCTCTCTTAAGAACTGACGTAGACATTTCATCAATTTAAGACCTCATGCATCTCTGAAAACCCTTATACTAGACGAACATTAAAAATAAAAAACTCCGATACTACAACAATCGCCACAAAATAATCATTCTCGAAAAACTGAGACAGGATGGATCAAATTCCACGTTCTCGGCGATTAGCACGTTATGGACTTTGCTACTGAAGTAATAATTTTGGAAATTTGTAAATAAACAGAACACAAACGCTACGATTCACGCCGCACGCCATGTTGTCTGATTTTGTCGTTTACATTTATTTTCATTTTTAGCCGCTGATGTCTCCTCGCTCGCTGTGAACCGCCAACCCGCCAATCACTGTTAACAAAATCAAAATTTTGAAAATTTCATTCCCTTCTCCCACTGTCAAATTCGCCTGTGGAGTTAGGGGTTTGGGTTTCTTTTTGTTCGGAGTATTCGTGTAGTGAAAGTATATTGCTCTGGAAGAGGCGTGCGAGGAAAATCTGGTGGTTTTGAAAATAGCGATTCCATCATTCAAGAATGTACCAAGCGAGGCGAGTTCCTTTCGGAAAAGAAAATTATGTTGACCAGCGTAGGACACGGGCGGTGGAGAAGGTTAAGGACAGACGAGTATCAAGGCAGACCGGATTCTTCATCAATAGAAATATTGCTCCGGATCTCTTGTCAGTATCAACTGACATTAAAAGTAGGTATTTCTCGTGAAACTCATTAAACTGTGCTTGAAACTGATCGAAATTGTTTTATTGTTAGAAATTGATCGCGAATGCGATTGGAAATCGGAGAGTTTGGACATTTTCATTCTGACTTTGAGATGATTCCAGTTTTTAAACATCCAAATTCCAGTGGTGGTGCCAACTGATTGTATTGTGTACCGATCAAAACTATGGTATTCCAATCAGTGCTAAATGGACCTGTCTCTCACAAATTGCTTAAATATCCTTGTGTAGGCATTACTGTGAGGTGCTTAGTTGTTCCATCCAACTCCAGACTCAGCCCCCTTCGATTTATCCTCCTCACCTCATAGTGAAATTTTCCCACCTTAGGGGTACTAAACTTACTTTAATGAACTCTTTGCCAATTTTCAAGCTTCTCATTTTAAGGATTTTGCGTGATAATTTTTTAAAAATTTTCTTCATGCAATTTGATAATTCATTCAATTTTTTAAGATGCTGAGACCAAAACAGTCAGTCGTTCTGAGAAGTTAAAAAAATGGAAACAAGAGAAGGAGGCCTTCAAGAAAGCTGAAAAGGCAAAGGAAAAGCCACCCTTCAAATGTGGTGCAGTTCATTACAAACCGCCTCCCGTGCTGGGGTCAGAATGCCGAAGATCAGAGAGATTAAAGAATAACATTAGTAATTTGTCTGCATCTGCAGTGAAAGTTGCTCATGTAATGCCGGAAATTTTGAATCGGAGAAAGACGGTCAACAAAAGGCAGCCTATTCGAATCAATGTAAGTTATATCATTTAAGTGACTCGACTGAACTTTGTTTGTTTTATATTGAGTTTTCATATCTTTTTTAACCATTCTTCCAGGCTCCTAAAAAGTCTTTTGCTCCTGCTTCCCGCGATTTCAAGGTATGTTTCTAATGTCTTTCTTTCATTTGATTTTACTTTGCATATTTCCATTTTGCGTCAGGCACTAGCTTTCTCTTATAGTTAAATCCTCTTAATATGTGGGATGGCTCTTCTGTATGACATGTGGGTAAATGGTTTTTCCATCTGGTTTCATTCCAAGTTATCCAGCAGTGTATAGTAAAACGTTTTTATTTATTATTTGTATTTTATAGTTATATATTTTAATTTTTTGTAATTTTGTTTATTTTGTGAATAACTGTGAAAATGGTGATATGCATTGTGTTGTCAGTGAGTTTTGTGTACATTGTGAGTTTAATATTGAGTTTTCGTTTTAAAATTCTTTCTTTCTCGCAGGAATCTAAACAGTCCTTTGCTCCTGCATCACATAAGTTCAAGGTATGCTTCTGTCTTCTTTTCCTGTTATTTCACCAAGCATATTTTTTCTTGCTTTTAAATTGCATTTTGGGTATGGTAATTGCTTTAATATCCTTGACATAAAAATCTAATTAATACTCCTGCCTCATTGAAATTGGAGTGCCAGTTGTTGTAAAGAAAGAAAAAATTTAGTTTTGAAGTCTAAAGCACAGTTCGTACGCAGGTTTCTGCGGTGATTACTTGAGTTCAGCATTCTTTCGGGCTGCATCCGCGTCCGTTGTCGAAGAACCACAACAGTTTCGCCAGCTCTCCTGCCAGCGTCCTCAGGTGAAGGATGAAGGATTGTCCTTCGGGCTGCATCCTTCACCTGAGGACACTGGCAGGAGAGCTGGCGAAACTGTTGTGGTTCTTCGACAACGGACGCGGATGCAGCCCGAAAGAATGCTGAACTCTAAAGCACAGTTTTTGGAGAGAAATAAATTATTATAGGCAATTAATCATACAGTAAAAATGGTTAATTTTGTTGTTTTAGGTCATATCCGTAAACAATATTTATTGATCCTACCTCCAAAAAAAAAATTCTAGAGTGAGCTTTAGGGACATGGATGAGAAAAATAAGTAAAAACAAGTTGGTTAGAGTCAATGTAAGAGAGTCAATTTTAGGTATAAATTGTATGTTATATCAGATAAGATGACAAATATAAAATTGAATTATTTGTCATTGGCTGTAACATCATTTTTTTAAATGCTTCTCTCTCTCATGTGAATTAAGTCCACAAGGGGAAATATATTTCTGAAACATATAATGATTGTTTCATATAATTCATAAGCCTGATGTAATTTATTTTATAAGTAAAAAATCAACAAAATTCTGTGATTGATTGGACCTAATTGAGTAATTTATTCCTTCATAATATCTTGATGTGCCTATTACCCACATAAAAATGTTAAATATTTAACTTTTCAACCACATTAGTTTAAGCTGTGTGTTGATGAATAAATTCTTTTGGACAAACCCCTTTACTGGTGTCTATATAATGGCATAGTCAGGATTTTTCTCAACAATTTAAATAGAATTAACAACAGAAATCTTCTGCTGCATAAATAAATTACTTGCCATTCGAGCAATAAAGTTCATCCTGTGTATATTGAGATGGTGTATGTATCATTGACAGGCTCCAGATAATCTTCCAAAGATTAAAGAGGAAGGTACACCACCCGATGTGAATGCAACTGTGCAGAATGCAGACTATTCAATGATTTTCCCTGCTCAGCTCAGTCCTTGGATTACAAAACGTAAAGGTAGCTTTGGAAGTAGGGAGTCAGAATCACACTCAACTTGTTTGGTTGAAAAACCAGTCAGCGTGAAGAAAACTCCACTAAAGAAATCAGCTGAATTGAGTAAAGGTAAATTACATATGTGTATATATGCTGTTTTAATGCTGCATTATTAATAGTATTTTATATGAGAAGTCTTTATAATTATCGGTATGACTTTGATGCCATTTCACCCATTTTTCTCTGTTTGCAGATTTTTAATCAATAGATTCAGTCTCTAATCTGTGTTTTGTCATGACTGCATGTGCCAACATTTAAACTGAAATTTCCTCTGAGATGTATGGTAGAACTTTGACTATCCGTGTTAATTGAAGAGAAAGAACAAATGGATAACCAGGGGTGATCAGGGGCCCTCGGCTGGGGCTCATGTTGGGTCCCCCCTTACCGGTGGATTTGGGGTCATCCCTCGAAAAATTTTAGGAAATTGCATGTTGGCAAATAGATTTTGACGTTATTCTAGCTCTTTAAATACAGGAAACATAATAACCGACCCAGGTTTTGACATGTACATTATGTTATTTTCAAAAGTAGCAATATACAATTTTCAAGCTTATTTATACCTTAGACGGGGAGGAGGTCCTTTGATGGTGGGAGGGGAAGAGCTAACGAGTAAATGGATTTCTTGGGGTCAGTGGGTTGATGTGTTGAGTCTAGGAGAACATGCTCTTAAAATTTCTAATTAGATATTTTAAGAACATGTCATAAGAGCAATAAAACCTAGGTTGGTCAACGAAACTTTTGTTGAACATAAAACTCAGTGGATCTTTTAATATGTTACCTGTCACCAAGTTCTACCAAATATTGCCATCTAGCACTATTATAATTCATTTTCGGGAATACGTCTGCGTGCTTAATATTTAACTCAACGTTTCGTTCCACTTACTGGGAACGTCGTCAGGAGAATGAAAATATAAACACCTATCATACCGTTGGAAAAACTGGTCCATTGTTGTCAAGGTATTTAAAAAAGTAAATAAAAATAAAATAAAAGCCAACTTCTTTAAAACATCTACTATAAAAAGGAAGATGAAAAGTGGAATATTGTAATTAAATTTTCGAAATGTATCTCTTCCACACATGGCTTAAATTATATCCATCATCCCTGTTAAAATTCATAGGTCGTTTAGAAATTTCTATCGCCTCTCTAATAAGCCGTGGATAATATGCAGATTTTCTTGCAATGGCTTTGGCCTCATCCAGGAGGATCTTGTGTCCTGGCCCCGACATAAAATGATCGGCGACAGCTGAAGTTTCCCATTGCCTTGCCTTCAGCGCCCTTTCATGCTCTTTCAGCCTTGTCACTATCTTCCGTTTGGTCTGTCCGATGTAACTAGACTCACATGAACACGGAATCTCATATATGCCTTCCATTTGTAATGGGGGAACAGCATCAATGACGGATGGAAGTAGGTCTCTGATCTTCCTCAACGTGCCAAACCTGGTTTCAACGTTGGCTTTTCCAAGGATGCGAGCAATCCGGTCCGTTGTTCCTGATATGTAAGGCAGAACTGCAAAAGCACTTGGTTTTGTTTTCTCCATCGGGGCCTTGACTTCCCTTAGAGCTCTCCTAATGAATGAATTAGCATATCCGTTTCCTTTTAAAATAGAAATAAGATGTTCCATTTCACTTTCCACGCTATCTTCATCAGAAACGGCAAGGGCTCTATGTCTTAAGGTCTTGATAACGCAGGACTTCTGACGCGGGTGATGGTGTGATGCCGCGTTTAAGTACCTATCTGTGTGGGTCTTCTTCCTAAAGACCGAATATCCCAAGCTTCCGCTTGCCTTTTTCTTACTAGAACATCAAGAAACGGTAAGGAGCCATCTTCTTCGATTTCTTTGGTGAACTTGATGTTATCATGAATATTATTCAGGTGTTCATGGAAATATTCAAGAGCCTCTTTCCCGTGTGGCCAAATAACAAAAGTGTCCTCAGATAAATAACATATAAATCATCAGAAATCTAAAATAACATAGTAGTAGTAGTAACACATTTATAGTAGATGTTTTAAAGAAGTTGGCTTTTATTTTATTTTTATTTACTTTTTTAAATACCTTGACAACAATGGACCAGTTTTTCCAACGGTATGATAGGTGTTTATATTTTCATTCTCCTGACGACGTTTCCAGTAAGTGGAACGAAACGTTGAGTTAAATATTAAGCACGCAGACGTATTCCCGAAAATGAATTATAATAGTGCATCTAATCGCTGTGAAAACCTTAAAACTAAAATTGCCATCTAGCATTAAGTTGATCTTAAAAAACGGATAAAAAGTAATAAAAAATAGTAATTGTGTAAAAAGGAATATGTTCTACGAAAAGTGAGAATTTTATATGTAACTTATAAAATCAATCATATTACATTATGATACCATTATCTATTAATTAGTGAATTTGTTCGTTAAAACTGTGCTCAAATTAAAAAAAAACTCCAAAATAAAATTTTCCCATAACCTTTCAAAAAAGATTAGGCTCTCTTTTATCTTCTAACACTTTTCATTTATTTATTTCTCCAAATAATAAATATTTTCCCATTTACAGTCAAGTTGACTCATTTTTATTGTGTGCAAAAATGAGTCAATGCAGACTTAACACCGAAAATATTTACCCATGACAACAAAAATGTTGAAACTAGTTGAGGTGAAAATCAAGTATGGACAACATCGTCGTTTTTAGTGTATCAACTTGGAATGAAGTTGAACTTGGTGAACTTATAATCTTCAATTGATCTAATAATTTAAGAGTCTGTGATATCTAATTTATACAGTTGGTATAGTCTATGTGTCTTATCAGTAAGATTCATTGTTTGACCATTCTTATTTCATTTTTTACTGTTCTCAGGCACTCCCGATGCCCTTCGCATTATTCTTGGGAAACGATTATTTGAAAAGTCTCTTACTACGCCAGACGTTCAGGAAGTGAAAATAAAAAAACTCTCTCCCAAATGCAGGACACCAATTCTTTCAGAAGAGGATGCAGCTTGCCTTCAGAATTTTAAGTAAGTTAACACAACAATTATGGCCACAATGTGGCCACACTCTGGCCGTACTGTGGCAAGGCATTATGGCCATAGTGGGTTGCCATTATGGCGCCATAATGGTTTTGACCCCCGGCCACACTGTGGCCAAAATAAAATAAAATTATATATAAAATTTTATAAAATTTTAAAAAACAATTTTAAAAAACATTATAAAATGGTAAATTAAAATTTTTGGTTCGCATCTAATTTTCCAAAATATCATTATTTTTGCATTGATGGGCATATCTAGGATTGAAGGAAGCATAATAATACTAGTAAAAAGGAATTATTATATGTATAAATATTAATATATATATGGTGCATACAATAGAGTGGTGACTTAATTTTTTTTAACTCAAGAGCATGTAAACAAGCTGCCATGTTGTTTATTTAAATGAATTAAAATTAACAATAGTAGTGAGGAAGCAATAATGGTAGTGAGGGACGCGAAAAGAAAAATGGGAGTCGTGTATGGAGAGAAGGAAGAGATAGACGTGTTATAAAAGATCGGGAGAAAAATTAAAGTAGTGGTGTATTGAGAGACAGGAGGAAAAGTACGGCAGAATTCAAGATCGGCAGAAAGAAGAAGAGGACGCAGAGAAAAAGCAGGCGCCTACGAGAGAGAAAGAGACCGGAGGAAAAGGGATACGGCAGGACTCAAGATCCCCACTGGTGCAGTTCATGGCAGTGGTTCAGTGAGTGGTAGTACATACAGTACAAATGGGATTGTAATAGTCATGGCGGCTTGTTGATGTTGTTTATGCTCACGAGTTTTAAATTGTAAAGTTTCTTTAAAAAGTGTTACAAAAATCATTTGTTAAGTAAGAGAAGTGGAAAAGTAAACTAAACGTTACAAGCATTTGTTTACTTCAATGGCAGACTTCCTCCTGGTCTTGATATGTTGTTGGAATTCTGCCTTGACTTTATTGATTTGATATCTTTTTCTTGTATGGCTGGTTTTAATTATTTTCTCAATTAAATTGGAGTTAAGAATGTTCTAAGTCATAGAGAACATAAGTAAAAAGTTTTGAATCATGCATATTTTGATGCCTCAAAAATATTGTAACGTTTTAATTAATTCCTCTCTGTTTCACGTCACTTACAAATATTTTATTGCACTTTAAATGATACAAACTCGCGGGAGCAAGGGAACACCCGTCCGCCATAACTATCACAATCCGACTCCCCTCTTTTTACTTCCTCCCACGCCGTCAACAATCACAACAATTACCTCACTCCACCTCTGCTGCTTATTATTGCTTGTATTACGTCACACCAAAAACCAAAACAAACCACTCAAAATTAGGTGTTACAATATATCATTTCCTTTGAAAGTTGATCCTTGCCTTTCCATTAAAGATGCTTACCTGAGTTACATATGTACCTCTTTTTTATGCCCTGAGAGTTGTTCCAACTGATTTGATTTGTGATCATGAAATTGCCATTGTTCTTATGTGAATGAAATTTAGATTGGAATGTATTGGTGGTATTTTATACAGAACTTTTTGCTTTCGCGTATGCATGCCTGTGTTATATTATTTACAGAATATTTATCTTTTGTGCTAGTTCTCTGTATGATGGTGAGATGAATCGTCTTGATGGTGTATGCTCTCTGTGGGACAACGTTTTGGCCAGTGACACATGCGATGGAATTCCAGCAGATATGCAAGATACCATACGCACCACAGTAGGTCAGACAAGGCTGTTAATGAGGGAAAAGCTAGGTCAGTTCAAGGATTTACTGAAGCAATTCCAAGCAAAGACCTCAAAAAAATCGCCTGTTATTACCTCTGGTGATCTGCAAGGATTTTGGGATTTGGTTTCCATCCAGGTTGGTCTTTTTTCCCTTATTGTTGTTCTTTTTTCTCTTATCTTCTGGAGTAGTAGCTCATTTTTTTACCCATAACTCGGCTAAAATCTAAGTGATATTCAGTGGGAACTTTAAGAATTATAGTGGCATCCTAGAAGTCCAGTTTTTATTATCTCTTGTTTAGATTTTTCTGTTTGGAAAAATTTCTCCCTTAATTGCCATATTTATCTGAAAATAGCCTTCTCTGGTATTTTTTTTCACTACTGCGATGTTTGATGATGCAATTTCTAAAAACTACTTTACTTGTGCTTGAATACAGCCCCATCATGTGAAGGGGGTTTGCAAAACATGATATTTATCGTCTAGCATACAACTTAGGAATATTGAATGTGATAGTGTGTACAGTTTGCTTTTACAGTTTGCTTTGTGAATTTTTTTAGCTAGAATACTTGTTCCTTAACTGTCATTACGATTATGTCTTCTCACTATAAATTTAGTTTCACAAGACGTGATGACAGTAATGATTTTCTAAAATCTAAGATTCTATGGTGCATGGAGTTACACCAGTGCTTTTTCTTGTGTGATGAAGTAGGAGCCTGGTTCTTTTTTGTGCTATCTGATGATTATTTCCATTGGTTATTTCAAAATATTTTGAACAATAAATTAAAAACCTCAACTTCAATGCTTACTGTTGTGTATGACCGCTAAAACTAATAAGTCCTGTGATATATCCTATTTTTACAAATTTTTATTTTTTTCTATGTATTACAATTTTTATATTTTTAGGTGAATGATGTTGATGATAAATTCAGGAGATTAGATCAATTAAAATGGAATAATTGGATTGCATGTGAAGAGCCAAAAGAGGCAAAGGTCCAGCCTGAAGTATTTCGAAGAAGGAATGTGGGGAGTAGTAATGTTAAAGCAAAGAAACCAGTTGCAGGAAAATCTTCTATTAAAGCATACATAGCAGGTATTTAAATGAACAACAGCTTGACGTGCCAACGAGACTTGATCTTATGGAATTGTACAGGAATAGTTATTTTACTACTATTCCTGTACCCTGCATTTTTTTTAAAGCTGACATATACGAAATACTGTCAATAATACAGAAGGTTAACATGTTATCATATGTAATTGTAAATGGCTAGTGTCCTAACACCCCCTGCCACACGCCTTTTTAAGCGGCTTGTGGGGTAGTATGGGGGTGTAATTGTTTTTAAATATGATGGGTTATTTTCGATAAATTTCTTGTCACATTCTAATGTCCGAAAATAGACCATTTCTGAGAGAACATTGGCAATAAAATAAAAAAAGCCAACTGAACCCATGGTAAACATTTCTTGCTGATAATGTAGAAATCTTAAATATATAAAGTCATGTTGGAACTTTTCTTGCTAACTCTCACAGAAAATTTATTTTGGAAGAATAATTGTTTCATATGTCATGAAACGAACATTCTTCGTCAGAGTGGATATTTATACCAGCTCTGAATCTGAAAGAATCTGTGAGGATTATTTCTAGTCCATTGGCTGTAAACAATATCTCATCATAATGGAAATTGATCTCATTGTTACATTGGACCGAAAACTTCTTATAACCACTATTAGTAAAACCTAATGGCATTAACTTTAGCAACTTGGGCTTCCTCTTACATTGTGGGTGCAGCAGGAAATTTCATAGTAATATACCTATCTCAGTGAATCCAGAATTTCAGAATGTGGAAAGAAAGCAAAAGGCATTGATTGTGATGGCAGATATAGAATTCTGTTTGGATTTGAAGGAGAAAACTTTGGCTCGCCATTTAATTATTGTACTGGCCTGGAAGAAAAATTTGCAATACGCTGTGCGTGGGGTCATTGTGAAGAACCCCAATTTCCTTAAGGATTCCAAGCATTGTGCTCCAATCTATGTTGCCAAATGCCTTCTCTAAGTCCACGAATGCAGCGAACATTGGCTTGTTCTTTTCCATTCTCTTCTCAATGAGCATTCTCAGGGCCAATATTGCTTCCCTTGTGCCTTTTTTTTCTGAATCCAAATTGGTCCTCATCCAAGTACTCTTCGTTCTATTATTCTATAGATGATCCTTGTCAGTAACTTCGACGCATGTGTAGTTAGGCTTATGGTCCTAAAATCTTTGCAGTTCTCCACTCTTTTCTTCTTAGGAATAGGGATTATAATGTTCCTCTCAAAGTCCTTTGGTATCTCACCTGTCGAATACATTTCACTAATGATTTTGTATAGCTGGTTCAATGTCTTCTCTCCTGAATTTTTAATTACAGTGGAACCTCGTTAAAGCGAGTACGGGCTATAGCGACACCCCCGCTATTACGAGAGATAGCCGATGCACCGTCAATTGACCCTATAATAAGCGTGTTAAAAAATTCGTTTTTACGAGACCCTTTCGGTGTTGGCTCTCGCCATAGCGAGGGTTTCACCGCCGGAAGACTTTCATCAAGACTCTTTAACCTCTGTAACCTCTAGTGATCTGTTAGAAATGAAGTTAATGGAGTGCTCAGTCTCAAATTCATGTGGTAAACTGTCGTTCGATAAATATAATGATTGACGAAACAATGCTTTGCATGATTTTTATTCAGTGCGGCGCTTATAAATTTTTTGAATAGTTAGTCGTTATTTGAGTAAGGAAATTTAGTGATGCAAAAAAACATCGCCTTTCGTCTGGATTTATGCTTACGTTTATCGGATAGATGTTTATCTGTCGCCGCACCACTCCTGTTCCTGTATATCTTTTCGCAACAGTTATATTGGCTATTACCGTATATCTCCGAATATAGTCCCCCCCCGAATATAGTCCCCCCCCCCAATTTTGAGACCTCAGTTTTGGGAAAAATTTTAAAATGTAAAGGAAGGCAATTTTTCTGTGGTTAGCAAGTTAAGATTCTAGATTCGATAAAAACTATTATTTTCTGTGAAGATTAAGAACAAATCTGTTCACATATTTTCCATCACAACAAAATAACTATACCTAAAACATGTTGTGATCCATTGCATGTATCAGTAATTCATAGTTCCTTAACCAGATGTAATGAAGAAATGAGAAATTTTTTTAAGTATCCAAGGCTATTGTATTTTTTAAACCTTCACAAATTATTAATATTTTTGATTTCCAAATGACTACAGACAATGTCAATATATAAGCTTTAACTTAAAGCCCATAAGCAGTATTGCATTTGGCCCTGAAACTTCCTTAGATCCAGAGTAACACAACCATCAAGTCATCACAAATCCAAGTGACCTGAAGAATTTAGGAAATCTAAATAAAATTGTGTTAAATAAATTATAAATATTATAAAAATATTGCTATCAAATGCCTGCTAAGCAAAACAATTAAACTACAGGACTTACAAATATCAAAGTAATAAAATTAAGAAATAAACTTTTTCCAACAAACATTAAAACTGAAAAAAAATTATATCAATTTTCAATGCCTCGTCGCGAATCATTGCATAAGTTACACAAAGAGCTTCTGCTCTGCATTTGCGCACAAATTCGACGATATTTTCCTCTAATTCTTTGAATCTGCCGCATCGAGACCCCCGAAATGACTTCCGCGATGTATTAGCGCTTTGCAAGCGCTGTAAATACTATGATTTACGGCGTATTCTGCAACGGCTATTTTTAAATTGGCATCGAAACTCCGTCTTTGAAGGCCTCTAATCTGCGGCAGGATTGATCCTCATCTTTCTACTTGATCCATCACCTCACTGTTGAACGTAAAATTATTTTTAATAAAGAAAATATCGCGGAAATAATTGCGAAACGTTATGCGACGTAATTTATCGATCCTATTTACCCTGACGAATTGAAGATATTCCTCAATAAATTGATTACACTTTCGATGCTGAGTCGCTGTATTTCGATCAAATGCAGTAATGCCGGCGCTTCTGGTTTAAAGTCGTCGATTATTGCGCCTTTTCAGAAACAAATGCATCACCTATTGCGCATTCTTGTCCTGCGAAAGCGGTAAAGGCAGTGGTTGTAAACACGAACCGCACGGGCACATGGACGTATAGTAGCTACGGACGCAATGAAATGCTAAATCGTCACGAAAGGTTCACTTTATCTGTTTATTTTTCGCAATTATTTAAATCGTGTAGTTATTAAATGAGCGACGGGTACATATACTATTGATTCAATTCTAGTGTTCGATTAATGTAATGATAGTGTGTTTAGTTTTCATTTTAATTATTTACTGTTTTGCGTCATTAAGTGATCAGTGTCGATTGAATTATTCTAACAATACTTTTCCAAGAAAAATTAGCGGCTACCCGATGGATTCCGTGAAAACGCATATTCGATATGCTATTTGAATCGGAATAATCGTATCTGTACAACATTTGTGGTAAAAATTGTCTTAATTTCCGGTAAAACGTGGCAGTATTTACTAATATCTCCGATTATAATCCTCATAAATATACTCAAATAGAAAGACTACGAGAACATTAGCCATTGTGCCGTTATTTATTAGGTACTTTATGGTCACGTTTAGTATGCTAAACTGGATTACACTCGATTATAGTCCCCCCCCCTTACTTTTCCGCGGCCATTTTTGGAAAAAAAGGGGGGACTATATTCGGAGATATACGGTATTTGTTCCACCTCCGGTAAAGCGACAATTCGCTATAGCGAGTGTTTATTAGTGCACCGTGGGATGTCGTTATATCGAGGTTGCACTGTAGTTCTGCAGGAATGTCATCAATGCCAGATGATTTATTTATCCTGAGGTCTCTTACAGCTCAAATTCTGTTCTTAAAATTGGGGCTCCCATGTCATCGGCATCCACTTCCCTCTCGTTTTTGATACCATTCGTTCTGAGGCTGCTTCCTTTGTACAAATCTTCCAGATATTCCTTCCATCTCTTCCCTTTTTCTTCGTTTTCAATCATTAGTTCTCCGTTTTTGTCCCTAAGGGTATTACATCTTACACCCCTTTCCTTAAAGTGGTATCTCACTGTCCTATAGATGGCCTCTACTTTTCCATATTTAAGATTGTTTTATACGTCTTTACAAATATTTTTCATCCACGTTTCTCTAGCCTTCCACGCTTTACGACATACATATTTCGTTCCTTATTGTCTTGTAACAATTCTGTCCTTCCTCTGATTTCGCAGCCTTGTATTTTCTTCTTTCTTCGTTGAGATCTAATACTTCATGCATGATCCATGGTTTTTTCATTTCGACTCTTCTTTTACCAAGAACTTCCTCAGCTGCTGCCTGCAGACCACTTCTAATGGTTTTCCAACTCTCTTTCACTGTTTTATTGGTCGTGTCCTCCCCTATTCTCTTTTCTACTGCTTCTTTAAAAGCCAGTTGATGCTGAACCTCCTTCAATTTTTCAACCTGCCATATGTTTTTCACGGCTTTCTTCAATTTTTAAAATTTAAGGTGGCATTTCATCAAAGCTAAGTTATGGCCACTATTCGCGATTCCAGCCAAGGGAGACACCACCTGGCGGAGAACGCTCGAAACAGAGGAACGATGGTCATGACGCGGTAGTGCTATGAGGAATAGTGTATATGAGACCTTTACACTGTTTTATTGACTAGTTACGGGGGGATACCTACTTTTTGGTTTCAAAGCAATTATTACCGTTACTTGAGGTTAAATATTCTTTAATTCTACGACCCTGTAATAACTGCAGCAGAAGTGGAATTCTTTCAAAGCGAGGCGACGGCTGTTGTTCCCGCACGTAGGTAGGAGCAGAAAGCTCTTGCTTAGGACGATTTTAATGGAGATACGTTGGTTTTACATGTTATAACTATTAATATAGTGTTATTTCAATTGAAAATCGTTCATGTGTCAGGTTATGCAAAAAAAGTAGAAAAATTGCTTATATCCAATGCATCAAAGTATCCGATATCCGTGATCGCGATTTTCGAGATTTTCATTATAACATACTCAATATTTACATTGCCATTATTATGAGCAGGATGGTATTTACCCGTGTTAGTCTGATAAATGTGTTTTTTTTCTTCTGTGCGCGATATGATGTGCTATTGAACAATTTACCTAAAGTTGCTGAGTATAGTAACTCAACATTGACGTTAAGTATCAATAGCAAGGAGGATGAACCTACTGTACCATTGAAAGAACGATTTTTAACAGCGTCTCACGATGTAAATTAGTAATATATGAACTATGGTAAACATTATTAGCTTATTTTGATTGATTCCAGGTGTCAATTCAGTAGACAATTCGAAGTCATACATAGTCACAGAACATACTGCTTTCAGACAAGAAATGGATGACTTTCACCTATTCAAGGCAATGCCAAGTTTCATTTCGACTTTGAAATGTAATAGTGGGCAAATAAGCTTAGTCCCCAAATTCCTTTCCCCGTAGACAGTTACAATAACTCATTCATCGGATTATTATTTAACTGTGATACCCAACTTAAGTTCAAAACCCAGCCAATTTCATGTGATGCTCCGTCGAATAAGCATAACCTGGTGTTAATAAGATTGCTATAAATACTATTGTTTCTACAGAATATTACAAAGATAATATTGCAATTCCTTTCTGAGGTAACCGAACGATTAAAACTAATATTATTAAGACAAGTACTACTTATCATACTATTACATGATTCATGTAAAAATATCAGGCCATTCAGTTTCCTTCTAACCATCAGCGGTTGGATATCCAAAATATGCATTGTTTCTCTGTATGGGATATGTTTAGTATTGAATCCACCATAGTAGTTTAAAATTTGCTTTGTACCCTTTCAGTTGTAATCACTTTGAGCAAATGAATGTGTTTTTGTAACTCAAAGCAGACAATTTTTAAAACCTAACATACATACGAGCCTTTTGCAAATTACCTATTAATTACACCAACTTGTATATTTTCATCTGAGGAATTATTAATGAAATTATTAAATGTAGCTAAATTAGTAGTAGTAGACATTATTTATCTGAAACCTTGCTGTTCAGTAACTACATACTTCAACATGGGGATAAAGAACGAATAACTATCGTCTCCATGATTTTACCAAGAACTGGTAGTCAACGAAGATGTAAATCAACGGTAAAGATCCTTAAGTCTTCCTTAAATTTCTAAATTATACCAAACAAAATCATTTCCCAATGGTAAATCACACCAAATAACTATTTCGTTCATTTATTATCCGGAAATATGATAATAATATAGGTGAACACAGCAATCCACATCAGTGAAGCCCACGGCTGTGGCGCCCAAATACAACACGAAATCTGCCTGGAATGGATTATGGTCCCATGTATTGAAGCGGCAGATTGTGTATGAAATACAATTAAGTTCTTTTGTAGTGTATTCGAAAGAAATGGCTAGGAAGAAACGCAATACGAGTCGGATGGATGCAAGTCGAGAATCAAACTTGACTGGTAATGATTAGGTACATTATTAACACCTTTAGTTACATCGTCAAGCAGTTTTCTTCAGTTCTAGATCTTCTTACGGACGAAAGAAGCCGATAAATACACCATATGAAGGTTTTAAAAGAATATTTCTATCTTACAAGCTCTTGATATTATGGTTTATGTTCTCTCCGTACGCCAATGCTTTACGATTGTTTTGATTTTATCATCATCAACCATCATTCTGGCGGCCATATTGGAAATTTACGTCACTGACAGCAGCGCCGCCATCGGTCATTTGAGTCTCGAATTGATGTCTGCCCCTGGATAACTTTTGCAGTCCTTCACCTGGTTCCTGAATCTTTGTTTCACTAGAATGTAGGCGATTTGGAATCTTCTAAAGTCTCCTGGAATCTTCCACGTGCATCACCTTCGCAGGGGATTTTTGAATAAAGTGTTGGCAACCACTATCCTGTGCTCAGTGCAGAATTCAAGTAGCCTTTCTCCTCTTTTATTTCGGTTACCTAACCCATATTTCCCAGTTATCATTCCATCTTGACCTTCGCCGACGATGGCGTTCCAGTCACCTAAAATAATAAGACTTTCTTCCCCTCTTACCTGCTTAATAACTTCCGCTATATCTTGGTAGACATCTTCTACTTCTTTGTCATCATAATCTGATGTAGGCATGTAAACTTGCACCACTACAGTAGCTGCGGGTTTAGTATCCATCTTCACCATTACTATCCTTTAATTAAACTGCAGGTAGCTTTTAATACGATCCTGGCGCTCTTTCTAAGCATTATGCCTACTCCAGCAATACCATTTAGCGATCCTGTGTGTATCATTCTGTTGCTTCCACTCCAAAAGTCTCCTTCTCTGGGCCACTTCATTTCGCTTATGCCTACTACGTCGAGGCCCATTCTTCGCATCTCCACCTTCAAGTTCCCTAGCCTACCGCAGGTACAAAGTGATCTAACGTTCCATGTTCCGATCCTTAACATTCTATCACCTTTGTTGGATGTACCCTCTCGAGTAGTCCCCGCCCGGAGATCCGAATGGGGGACTAGTTTACCTCTGGAATATTTTACCCGAGAGTATTCCATCATGTCATTATATAGATTGAGTGGAGTAGCTACGACTCCTCGGGATGATAATGTGGTGGTTTCCCCTTGCCTTCCACATCGCAGTACTACAGCCGTGAGACTATATGTTACCACGACCATAGTGAAATGAGTGTTGCTGTACCGACCAGTATGGTCTCTACCTTTGCACATGTGAAGAAGAGCTGTTGCCGCCTCCCCCGGGTGATGAGAGGCATAATTGTTGGCAGCCCCCAGTCGCCAAGTCACGGTATCTTCACAGGTTTCAGTATCATTTAAATGGTCTACCTTACCCAAGGGTAGCCCAATACCCCTCAGAACACCACTGCTTTTTGTCCACGGCTGCTAATTCGACGAGAGAACTCGCTTATCTTGCAGCTAACCTCTATATCTAAAGGTCGATCCACCATCCACAACCCGGTGGATGCACTCAGTGGCTTTGAGCTCAGCCGTGAGCCCTTACTGCTAAGAGGGGTAATATAAGACGAGGGGTCCGGGTACCTGCCCCCAAATTTCGAGGGTAAAGCCTAAGCCCTGCTGTGTTAGATCCCGAAACAAAGACATTGCACACCCGCGACCGTCATATAAGGGGGAGAGCTAGGAAATGTATATATTCGGCATTCGTTCACTTGTGTAGGGAAATCTCTGACAAAAATTTGCTGCTTTTGTCTCTCGGGTCAAGAAACGTCCACATGCATATTTTCGTCTTTAGTGGGGAAAAGGTTAAATGCCAATTTTGTGCAATAACATTTTATTAGATAAATAGGTGGAGCACTTTCTCATGTTCACTACAATATCATCGTTTTCACTGCTTTTTGAAAGTGCTTTTATTGTAGCATAATTACAACGTGAAATTTGTTTTTTGGGAAACTCTTTGTGTGCACAACTGCCCACATCACTCACTCATTCATAAACATGAGAGCTTTGCTATCTTCGTCAACTCACTACAGGGATACCTTGTGTCTTTTAGAAACAATGTGTTAGCATGCCAATCCTTCTTTTGTTGCCCTCCTGGGTTCTTTCCATAGGGGCATCCTGTGGAACCAAGCAATCTACAGAAAAATCTGTGGAATATTTTTATTTATAGAATGTTCTTTCATTTCTTTGGGAGCAGCAAATCATGGTCTCGCTAATGGTGGTCCACGCAACACTAATGACAGCGTTGGATTCCCTATTGTATCCCTGGAGGTTACGTCGGGCTCTCACCGTGGCAGCACCTCCTTTCCTTTTTTCCTTCCTCTGTCCTTCCCCTCCAAGAGTCTGCAGGCATAAAAGTCTGGGACATAAGTCCCGGCCTGGGTCCGCCCTGGGTACTCGTTTCCACAGTAGAACCAAGCTACATATCACCTTTGATGAGTGAAAATAATGAAAATGGGATAAAATTCCTATTATAATGGCTATGGGAGTGTAGATTTGTGAAGAAAAACTACTGGTTAGTGTGATAAGAATTATTATAGTATGTACCGTGAATATCTTTATATTGACATTTACGGGACTAAAATTTTGACTTGGTGCTGTATGGAGGTTCCCCTGCAAAAACATATCAGTAGCTTGGACTTATTTACTAACCCTCTAGAAATGAAATGTACTGCTGTGTTTTTAATCAACCTATTTTTAGGTTAAAGCGTGCACGAAGGAATTTTCATGGTAGAAAATTCTATTTCAATGAATATTTATTAAACAAATTCGTAATTTTTTTTGGAAGAACTATGAAATGAAGAACTACTAATACTTTTACCTAGCAATAAGAAAGATCATGTTTCGATTAAATGTTATTTTTGTATTTACAAGAAATTTTAACTTGTTTCCTTTGACACTTATAATTAATAATATTTTTTGTATCTTTTCATTCTCAGAGCAAAGGAGAAAACTTGAAGAGGCAAAAGAGAATGCACAATTGAGAATGAACGAAAATTCTCCCAAGAGTACAAATTCACCTCTACTTAATTTGGATTCCATTGTAAGTTATACCTGCTTTTTCAGTTCTTTTTCTTATATAATTAATTTGTATATTTTATAATGTGTGGCTTAACTATTGTTGACTCTTGGCTATTGTTTAAACCTAAAAAATGCAGTATAATCTCGTTGTTTCTTGGCGAATGATGCCTCGAAGTTCAACTCAGGCTGTCCACTGGGAGAAAGTCTCCATTTGTGCCAACAATTTTGAAAACCAAGTCTGCTTTCTTCTATAGGGCGAATGAGGTGACTAGAAATGTGGTCCCAATACATTGGACGAGATCGGTCTGATTTTTCCCCTTTTATATTTTCTCTTCCATCATTGGTCAACCCTAAAATTGGTCTCCAGGCGGTATTTAAGTTGAAGCTGTTGTGTATGTTGATATTTTTCTTTTCCAGCCTGATATCGATGGTGTCCTTTGTGAGTTTTGTCCAGTACATATGTAATTGTTTGTGGGGCATAGAATTCTGGCCTTGTCCCAATGGTTGGCATGATTGTTTGTTATGCTGTGCTCAGCCACAGTCAGACATCTATAACAGTGTAAGCCTTCATTGTTTAATGCTGCCGATGTTCATTTGCTCTATCTCATTATGATTCCAAGGTCAATTGGCTTGTTAAGCCTCACGCATAATGCATCCGTGTAATATCGCGCACTGTAGTGATTTCTCCGCCAGAATTTGCCGTTAAATTTATCGCAGCCTCTCTCTTTGATTCCCATGTATCAATCTAGAAATAATTAGAATGAGGCGCTTTCTCACCTCAAGAGTTAGATATTATGAATTAAAAAGTGCTGAAAAAAAATTTAACACAGCCGCAGAAGAGCGGATATACAAGCTCATGCGCCCGGCACGCCTCAATGCCGAGCAGTAATTCCGGTGACTCATCGCGATGCATTAGATAGCGTTATTGGATGACTTGTTGCATGAAAACCTTGAGTGTGGGTCTAATGTAAAAATTCTGTTGACTTAAACACGGCCGCTGACTGGGAACATGCTGCCGTTCACGGCAAGGCCCACAGCGTGGCAGAGAATCCTCTCGTCTGAAAGCGGCCTGAATTTCACGGCGTCGTGACGTGAACGGCGGCTGGCGAACAGTCGTTTCATGAGAAAGTGGCCTCAATGTAGCACTGCCAGTATTTCACGCCGTTGACGGCGCACCCCCGAGCCAGATTGAAATGGGCCCCGTGGTGACCACGTCGGCCATCAACGGTGCTGTTCCGTCAACTGCACGATTCGATTCGTTTAAAGACATCCATAGACACGTATGGTTATTTGGAGACATGAAGGGCTAGCAGTTGGGGGAAGATAAGGAAGGAACAGAAAGGATAGGAGGAGAGGGGGTTCTCCTTATTCGCGGATGGATCGTCGGATATTCGGCTCTCCACTGAGCTTCAACGCAAAAAAAAATCATTTTGACATTGGCCAAATCTAATTCTTCAGGTGAGAAAGCCTCAGTCTAGATGTTTCAGGATTGATAAATGCAAAAAAATTTTCAAGCTTCTTTGAATCCGATTATTTTGAGTTGTGTGTGCTTCTTTCACTGCCTTTCCTGACCAATTGGCAACAGCTGTAATCAAAACTAAGCGATTTTGTTGTATCAAGCTACTGTCCTACCTTCCCTCAACACCTGGGTGAGGGGTATCGAAAGGGAACCCACGACATGAAACATTTCGGCCAATTTGTAAGCTATACAGTACTATGGTTATACTGTAACTACCCAACACTCAGTTTGAAAACACCATTGTGAGTGGTTATGTTTAATGGTTGACTGTTTTTTTATGGTGGTTCCATCTTTAAATATCGAACGAAGGAAAGGAATTTTAAAGTTTGTTCGAAAGCTAGTGATACCGCCCATACCAGGGCAAGTGAATTCAGCTAAGAAGGATTTTATTTGAAAGACAGAGTATTACTGTGTAAAGTTTGCGATAAAAAATTTCAATTTGAAGGATGTGACACGATGTTACAGCACATCAGTAGCGATACACATAAACGTGCGAAAGAAAGGGGACCCGCAAAACGACAGCTACCATTTGAACGCACAATCACTCAGTCAATGAAAGCGAAGGAGGAACTTGTTGTTGCTACTGCTGAAGCATTTTTAAGGGCTTTATTCAGTGTATAGAAACTTGACATTCCAAAAATTCTGGAATGGCTGTCGAAGTATACGCATATAAGGAAGTGGGAATTTGCCACTTGCGGATTGTATTCGCCAAGACTACATACTTGAACCATTCATATACCTTGAACCAATGTACATAACTTGAAGCATTTCATTTAATTTTATCAGAAATTTTGTACGATCGAAATTGTTTAAATGTTATTAGTCCAGGAAATGAAGCTCATAAAAGTGCAAAACCTTGCAATTTTTTCAAACTGAATCGATTTGCACAATAATTTGGGATTAGACTAATTATACCCCCTACTTCAAAATCTATATTATGCCGAAGGGCGCTTTTTATTTTTTAGGGGTGAAAACTACCCCTAAAAGCTAAAACTTATAAAATTATATTTTAAAGCTAAATACGGGTAAATTTTAGTTTAAATTATTTGTATAATTATATTTTATGCTTAAAAAATAATTTTAAGGTGTTTCAACCTATAATAATCAACCCTTATTGAGGGTTAACGTAAAAAAGAATTTTCAAACTGAATCGATTTGCATAAAAATTTGTGATTATACTAATCATACCCCTTCAAAAAATATTTTCATACCGAATCGATTTGCATAAAAATTTGGGATTAGACTAATTGTACCCCCTTCTTCAAAATCTATACTATGCCGAAGGGCACTTTTTTTAGGGGTGAAAACTACCCCTAAAAGATAAAACTTATAAAATTATATTTTAAAGATAAATACGGGTAAATTTTAGTTTTAATTATTTGTATAATTATTTTTTTATGGTTTGAAAATGATTTTAGAATATTTCAACCCTTATTGGGGGTTAATGTAAAAAAAATTATTTACCCTAAAAATATAAATTATTTATCACATTGTATCTTCTCATTCACTTTCTTACTCCTTTTATTATATATTCACTTTTTTCTCTGACGATTTTAATTACAGCACAGAAAAGATATAACAATAGGATAAACAGATCAAACTTCGTCATGGTAACATAAACAAATAAATGTACATTCATGAAGAAATTACATGAAACACTATCAAACGGACTGTATGGCTTCCAGTCTTCCAACCACATGCATGCACACAGGTCACTGTGAGTGAGAGCGCACATACTCACATATGTGTATGTATATATACATCTTATGGGGATGTGTGTTTATTTTGTAGCAAATTTGAGTGTATCGTTAGCTTCGAATGTAAAGCACACAAAGTATATACTGGTTATGAGGAATGTTATGTTCTTCATTGTGGATTTCGAATTTTTCGAAAATAAATTCGATTGGTATTTCAAACATAGCTCTTTTATTTTTGATGATAGAAATGTTCATTTAAATAGTATTTTGTAGGGTTTTTACTGACTATGAGGTCATGTGAATAAAATTTTTTTCGAGTCCTTAATTTTGAAAGGGGAGGGATTTAAGGGTTTAAATAAGGTGGAGCTCCCTTGTAAATAGAGGTTATAAACATCAATATGTCACCAAATAATTATTGTACAGAAATTCTAAACAAACCAAAATATTTGAAAATAAAGAAGCTACAATTCATTACTCTTGCATTTTTTTCATATCTCCAGTTTTTTTGGAGTTATTTTGAAAAAAAGAGCATTTTTAACGAAATTGTAGAAAATGGCTTTTCACTTTTACCTCCAATTTTTTCAAAATTTAGAATTGTAAATTAAACAAACTTCTAGGATCACTTAACAATACTTAAATAAAGAGAAATTCTGAAGGGCATTGATCAATTTTGATTAGTGTGGTAATAAGGAGTTGTTTTCACTGATTTTTTCGTAGAAAAGAGTAGGGACTGATCTTATTTTTAATCATAACTCGCTCAAATTTCATGATAAAAAAATTTTTTTCTCTATTTAAGAGAGTTTGTTTTAGATACTTTTAAACAGATTGCATAAGTCTTCCTCGGAAAAAACATTTTTCCCGCTATTTGGTATTGAATATTTCAAATTTAGTGTATGACAAACAAAAGATAACCATCAACAAGTTGTAGCTCGGTCCGAATCGGACATAAAGGAAATATAAAATAAGATTTTTATTTAATTTTGTGTAAGCTACAGTTTTGTAACTGAAAATTTTCTAATAAAATTAATACTTTTCAAGTTATTTGCCTAAAACCGATTAAAATCGTTGATTTTTTCGTCTAAAAACTTTTACTATCAATTGCGAATAACTCGATAAATATTAATTTGACGCAAAAAAAATTGAAAGAACATTTTATTCTTAGAATTCATTTGTCTATCGATTTCTGTGGTCAAAACATAATTAAAATTTTCCACCCCCGAGATGGGGTGGAAACCACCCCCAGGGTAAAAGCGCCCGTCGGCATGATATAGATTTTGATTCTTGGTATATTCCCTACTTTTTGTGAAAATTTCAAGAAAATCAATTCAGTTTGAAAAAATTGCAAGCCAAAATGATTCATTTCCTGGACTAGATATATAAAATGCTTAATAAAATTTTAGGTATTCATGAACTGTGTACCATAAAATAAATGCCTATAAACGTGAAAAAATTGTAGCATTATAATGAGACTGCCAAGATATTCTATAACACCGAAATCACATGGTTTTAAAACGAATTTTAGCAAGAAATAAAACCACTTTCACGGACCTCTACTTATAGGTCCTGCCGATTTTGACCACTTAAGAATGGCCACATCGCTCATTCTAGGTGGTTCCTCAGAGTCTCGTGTGGCCAGAAATACATTTCAATTCTGTGTCTGTTAGGGATTCTGGCAATTTTTCCAGAGATGCTGGAAACATATGGCAAGGCAGCCCTTATGCGTACAAATATTCGGACCAAATTTCTAGTCACGTCATTTGCCCTGAAGACAGTATCCGACTCAATTAAATCGAAACTTGAAGCTTGCAGTTGGTGGAAGGGCTGCATATTAGCAATAAAAGACACTTTGTTACTTCCACAACATATTGTGGAAGAAACAAAGTGTTGTGTATTGCTAATCCGACTCTGTTTTCGAAATGTCAGCACCTATGGAGACCTTCTCTCAGTTGGCAGCCCGAGTTCAACCTTAAAAATGCATCTTATAATGCTCTCTCTTTTTTCCTCGATGGATCTGTGCCACAAGCTGATTCATGCTATAGTTTTGCATTTTCCTCGACTAATAGCACTTCAATTCTTTTATGCCAAAATTAACAAATGGTTTCTATTGGTCATTACGAGCCCAGCCCAGCTTTGTTAGTTTTATAGGTTTTTTTGCCGAGATTATGTGGCATCTAATTACTCTTTAGCATTATTTATTTATTTAGTATTATTATATTTAATACTTTTTTGATTCATTACTGTGGTGGGAAAAAGTCAATGATTTGCTCTTTAATTCTTGTTTCAGGCCACACCAAAATCACTCCGGAGCAGATCAAGTGTGAGGTTGAGTGCCAGATTTTTGTTACCTGAACAAGGTAAATATATTGCATTAGGCTCTCATTATTATAAAGTTCACCTCATCTTAAATTCAGAGGTCTTTGTGAATGCACTTCATATTATCATGTTCTTTCAGAAAAATTAATAAAACAGCATTGCTAAAAGCCATTACATAATTGTTGAAAAAAATTTCAATGTCATTTACATCTGCTTAGTAACCAAAAAGCTGCCTCAATATGCTTTAATGAATTTGCTCCAAGCATTTATTAAAGTCCTTTATCGTGCAGGGGAAAAATATCTCCCTGGAAAAATATCTAAAAATTCCCATGCCATATATCTTGCAGCAAAATATCTATCCTTTAAGTCATCATTTCTGTCTGTTTCTCTCTTAGAATATTGGTGTAACGATTGCAATTTTCCAGTTTGATGGTATTTCTCCTTCAAAAAATCAATATTATCTCTAAGAATGGTGGGTCATTCCATGTCAGTTCATCCAGGCATGACACCCACCGACTCGGATTTTGATGAAACTTGGCAATTTTCATCCTTCCATGTAGGAATGAAATAGTGTAAAATATTTCTTGGCTATCTCTAATAGCTTTTTTTCACGACCATTTGAATTTTGGGTGAAATTGCAGTTTTTCAATGAATGCGGTCTCCAGAGGCAATTGTACCTCCAGAGGGAAAGAATTTGTCTCAGCCATAGTTTTCATCCGATTCTTATGAAAATTTGCAGGTTTACTATAGAAGTCATGAGGATTCCAAAAACTAATTGAAAAATATCCTAAGGGATATTGGAAATTCTCTAAACTCATATGTTTCATAAGATTTTAGAAAATTTTGCGTCAAAAACATTGTTCTATTAAACATCAAATTTTGACCTGAGGCAATATCTGAATGAAGCTAAATTATTTTTTCTAATATTCCTTAAGGTATGACCCACCACCTGTAAAAATGAAATTTGTGGCTTTTTGCTTGCTTTGTTGTTAAAAAAAAATTTTATGTAAAAAAATCCCTTTTCACGACTCTGGTAGTCAGTGTTGGATCCTCCTTCAAGTGTGATGAAATGCTTGTGTTAACTGTTTTCTGTATCTAAGCAAATGAATTTTACAACATGAATCTAGTACATAATAAGCTCAAAAATTAAAACATTTTTTTATGTGCAGGTTGTTTTTCTCCCGATAAGAAAAATATATTTTTGAAATAGAATATTTTAAGGAATTCATAGAACTTATCCATCATTGCACCAGTGCGATCTGTGGTGCTTACTCCCAGAAGGGAGGTGCAGGGTGTTATAGTGCCATTGATTTGATGATAGTTACAAATTTAGAATAATTTAAGACTCGTTAATATGATTGGCGATCAAATAATGCACAAGTATTTACATACTAAAAAAAGCATTTCAATGTGTGATGGGGAAATCATCTGCCGTTTGATTCTTTGTCCAAATTCTCATACAGGCATCCCCCGAGTTACGTAAGAGATGCGTTCCGGCAGACTCTGTGTAAGTCGAAATTTACGTAAGTCGAACCTTTGCGTTAGTGCTTTGGAGATTGCGATCGGCGCGGTGAAATTCTCAGCGGAGAAATGCACGGTAAATTCTCGGTGAAGTTTCATTCAATTCACTGCGATATTCATGAACTCTACCGCATATTCTTACGTTATTAGATACAAAATCGATAAACATTAATATAGTCTGAGAGTTGCATCTCGAGCATTGCCAATCAAAATGCGTAATATTATTCCCAGAGTTGACATCGCGTGGATTCAGGAAAGTGCGGTATCTCAACGCTACATTACTAAACTGAATACTTAAAATTGATTCATTATGTTATACAGCGATCTAAGGCCCCAAAGAATGCATTGTCTACCTACCTATAATCATTATATCTTCTGCCTTTTATATATTACGTTGATCGATGAATCTGGTGGTTTCACTGTCACAGTTAATACACGTAGGAGTGTCTAGGATTACGAGCAAATAACACACAAAAAATACCAGTAACTTACTATATTCTTAGATTCACGCACATACACTCAATCTTTCACGCACGGAAACATACTGTCATTCTCTCAAATCTCAATAAAATAACGTGAAAATATCATCATTTGAATATTTACTTCGCTGGAAACATCGAAGAGTATTTCCAAAGCACGAAGGTAATTAAAATTGAGCATTTATTCAGCCAACTCCGTCATAAACGTGCAACAAAGTTAGTGGGGAAAGCTATCAATGACGCAATATTAATTCATTTACTGTTGCACACAATATGAGAGAACGAGAAAATGCAGCTTAATAAAATTTTCTGCCAGAAGCATGTAAACAATTACGCAATTAGTATCGTGTCAACTTTTTCTTAACTTTTTCGCGGCGTTCATTGCCAACACTCAAATTTCAATGCCGTTATGTGGTTACTAAACAATTCTTTTCCGCGTTAAAGATTTCTGCTTGAACTTCATTTTCTTTTAATTCCATAGATGGAAATTTCCAAACTTAAGGATACAATTTTAAAATCGTTGAAAGTCTGAGTTCGGGTGTGCATGCTGTATAACAAGTTGTATCGTACAGGAATGAGCGCAACCACATCCATCGCTAGAACTGCAAATTTTCACATTGATTGTTGGCTTGGGATTTATAAGCGATTTTTCAACATAAATTAATGAAAATTCTTTCGAGGAATGACAAAAATGGGTTTTTTTGTTATTTGTTATTTGTAGCATGTAAAAAACTTGATAACTATTCGATATTTTTTCTACCATAGGTTGTACGAGCGAATATATATTTCTTCCTGCTCGCATTCGAAAATTAACGTAATCATTTTAAATACGGTTATCGCTTACGTAAGTACGGATTTACGTAAGTCGAGACATATGTAACTCGGGGGATGCCTGTATTCAGTGAGTTTTTTTTCCGAAAGATATTTGCTTCATTGCATAGAGTATAAAGCACTGTCTGGCCGTTTTAGTGATACATCAAAGTAAACATTCCCCTAGCTGACAATAAGTCCACACCGAGATGTTGATGACAAGTGCACTCAGACTTATGATAAAGTGGGGGAAAAGGATACCTGGGCTCAGACGATTTTTGGTCTCTATTTCGGTGATTCAGTAAAGCTAACGCTATATGGACTGTGTTGCAGTTTTTGTTGTTGGCATGAGAAATGACTGGGATGCTTTTTTCGTTACAGTGCTTTCCTTTTCATGATACAGTTTTCGCGCAATATATATAGAATTAATCAACAAAGTGAAGCTAATGGATAAATAGCCTATAGTGTGGAACACTCCCTCCTTTTTGCACCCTGATTCTGTATGACACAAATACGTCTTTGCTGCATGACTTTTTCCTGCTTACATGTTGAAACTGGATATTTTATGGGTTTGAATTGCTCTGATGGTTGTCACACATTTCCAGAGGAGGAGACAAAGATGCATTCTCTTTATTTTGACTTTGTTGATTGCATGGCATCCTGTGGTATCTTCATCGGTCAGCACTGTATAGGATTTTTCTAGAATATTCTTGAAGCATTTATTTTGTTTTGCATGCGTCAATTGATTATAAAACTATGGCGTTTTTTATTTTCATATTTCTTAGGTGTTGGTGTAAGATCATCTCCTAGGTTATCAGGAAGGAAATAGTAGTCCTTTATTTACTTTTACTCCTACCCTCATCTCCAACCAAAGAGTATAGTGGACAAAGAAAATATGTTTTTTAAAGTTTTTTTAATGACTTGTACTATTAAATTTTTAAGTAAAATAAATAAATAGAGTGCATATTTCGTATATCTTACCTTTGACTTGAATGTACTCATCATATTTTTCATAAATAGTTAATGATTCTTCTTCATTTTATTGTGTACAGAGTTGTATGTATGTTCTTTCTTCTTATTATGTATGAAATAATTTTCAGTATTAAATAAAAGTGTGGGATAATTTTTGGATCCATTTCAATTTTTTAATAATTATGAAATGTTCCCTGATGTCTAATATTAGTTCCTACAACTTTGAGAAATTTTAATTAAATTCATACTTGAAGGTGAAATTAAACTTAAATCACCATGATTTTAGGTTGTCGATGGAATATTTTGATATTGTGATCCAGATTTTTATGGGAGAGACTTTCGGACTGGTGATGTCAAATTAAACAATAATGTTTACAAATGGTTTATTTTATGATGGTGTAACACCTTTGCTTACCATATTAAACTTTTAGTTCGCTTATTCGTGGATGCCTTCTGTGGTGGATTAATAAAATGACTTACATTCATACAGCACCATTTTTAAAGGAAGCCCATTGTTATATTTTAATATAGAACTGCTCTCTTTGGATAACATACATGAACTTGATGTAGCTGCAGAAAAAAACTTAATATGCCTCTTGAACGAACGCACAGAAAGTAAAGGAAAGAGCTGAGTTTAAATTAGAAGAAGTTTCCACGAATATTACAAAGGAGGATCCTCAAGTCTGCCTCGACATGTGTTTTCACACTTGGCACATTTAAATGGGTTAACAAAAGTCCCTACTGGTGTTGCTGACAGACAAAGTGATCCGAGTTTCACAGGGAAGTGAGGTATAATTAGGTGTGTTAACTGAAATTCATAGACATGATGATTGTAATCTATCAAATCCATAACTTTTCCATCTTATTCCTCACAATTATAAATATTATCATGCAAAGTATTGGGAAAAAACGGATCGCATTGCACTCTTCACCAAGCTGCAGACATTTTTTAAAACTGATATGTGGCAACTGAAATCAGGCGTCTGTGGAATGTAGTTGGGCCTCCTCTATGCAGTACTCTTACAAGTTCCTAACCATTTAATGCAGTTGGTTTTATCATTATTTATTTAATAGGGTGGTTTCCTATTATTTTTTTATCACCTTAATCGAAAGATTATTACTCCTGGAGTACGTATTTCGCGCTTTTAGATTTTTAAATGACGATATCTATTTTTCGCGATTAAATGAAAATTGAAAAATTTCAAGCGCGCAAAAACGCGACGCGTAAGTAGGAAAGTCCGTGCGACGCATTTCTGGTTCCCCCTCTCTCCTTGTGAAGTGACCTTGATCGAGGCTCTGAGCGCTGATAGGACGCAGGATGCTAGCGGATAGCTGAGTACCTTGCTGAATGGTAGCGCTTGGCTTAAAAAAGGTTTATTAATACCTTATCAAACGAAGAAAACTTTCCGACCTTAGCCAGTTTTAATAGGTGATTATTAAGACATGTTTCCCTGAGCTCTGTGCCTCATGCATGCATTGGTAACCTCAGACGATGTATAACTCCTATCCTCTCGTGTAGAAACTAGGTCCCTGTGACGTCACGCGGAGTGGAATCGCATGGGCGCCAATCTGGCCTTTTTCAAATGAGGATAAAATTTGACCCTTGCCATTCGTCTAAACCGGTATTTCAAAAACCAAATAATTTGTGTATTATGAATACACTAATGGTGGGTAACGAATCGCAATCAATGCCTATCGTTTTCTTTGATGAAGGAAACTACCCTATTAAAAGGGGGATGTGGAAATCTTCTGTAGTCAGCACATTGAAAGATGGAAAAAACACAGCCTGGCTTAGATAAGGTTGCACATTTTCAGAGAAATGTATGCGTATATGAATTATGTGATTTATGGTAAGGGGAACTTGCACTATTTAAAATGGTTTTAGATAATACTGAAGTGTAAATATTGCCCCGAGGAAAATAGTATTCACCTTAATCAGGACTAGAACTTGGAATCCTGATTTTTGCAGGATTATTTTTAGGCACCATGCTATGTACACTTTTCATTTGGTTCAGTTGTCTTTAGAGTAATTTTTGTATGCATATGTTGCCAGAAGACTAATGTGATGGGATGCAGGATCATAGAAATGGTTTGTAGTGTGCAAGTAAAACCACTAATACAGGAATTTTTGAGTTGCATGTAATATGGGAAACTAGTTGACGAGTGGTCAGGATGGAATAAATTTAACTAATATAAGCAATACCAATACCGAAGAATGAACCTACTGAATAAGAAACGTAGGCCAAAGGAGTGGCATCTGTGATAGCTGCATGATAAGTAATTTTACTGCTGGAATTGCATAGGCAATGGGAATCAATGAATGCAAGGAGTAAAAATATACTATTATTAATAAATAAACTTGAAACAGTGTTTCTACTAATCTGGATAAACATCTAAACCTTGAATACTGTGTTGATTTCGGTCTTTTGGAAAAACTCGAATATCCAGGAAAAATGATGCTGACACATTCGGGATCCAGCAAAAACTAGTCTTGTGGATCCCTGCAATGCACTCTCAGGAAAGCAATAAAATCTTTTTTTAAGATTTTCTCTGATTACCCCAGAAATGTGCTAACTGAACTTTTAATGGGAGCTCTTTTTTCTATAACTTACCATGAAAATAATTTTCTGATAGGATAGCTTATTTCATATTTATCACTTATTCAGTGGTTTTGAGCACATATTTGTAAAAAAAAAAACTTAAAAAAGTGTCTGTGATGTACGGAAAGTCCCTCAAAGGAATTATAATATATTTTTCTCGGTCGAACGTAAGTCTAGCACTTACGTGTTAATTTAAATGTGGGCGCCTAACAGTGCTGTGTCTACGGTCGAAATGTGAACCGATTCCCAGTCGGTGGCGACCGTGGCGACATCTCCTGCGAAGAACCATACATGTCTCCTGCTCAAAATCACGGCCTGGCGTCGTCACATGTTTGGATTATGATTTATCGTCCGTTGGTTCAAATTTGTCAAATTTAGTAGTGAAAATCTGGGGCATGGCTTATGTTATGTAGTTATTTTTTGTAAGCGTACTGTATTTAGAAATAATTACCTGCCCTTTAGTTATTTTATCAATGATCGTAATCGTCTGTGATAAAAATGTCTCTCGAAACCCCCAGCGGAAAAGCAGTTCTTAAATTTTTGAATGAATTTGATGCCAATATTCGCAATCCTATTCTCCACGATGCCCGAAGTTCCAAAGCTTTTGAGGGAAAAGGCACTCCGGAGCCAAGTAAGCGGAAAGCTACAGAATCTTTTGATATTCCGTCGAAGGAGAAGAAACGATCGCCTTCTCCACAACGGATTTCAGGTACATTTTTGTTTACTAATCCTGTCTCGGTCAAGATTCGCTCGTTACACATGTGGATTTTTATTGAGATACCATTTCCTGTCAATGATTTCCTTCGACGGCTATAGGTATTCTGTATTCATTGGTTTGTGACGGTTTGTTTTGAGTTTCTGTAATTTGAAAACTGAATCTTCTCACAGATTGGGAATTTTTTCGTATGAAAGAGCAAATTACAAATTACAAAATGGAAATTTCGCAATTGGAGAGTCGTCTTCGCAGCCAAGGTGAAATGAGAGTGGAGTCAGAAGTGGTAGCAGCTAAGGAAATACAGAGACTCGAGAATGAAAGGATGTCGGACCGAGCTGAGGTACAAATACTGCAAATTATAATTCGTTAATTGTTCGAAGAATACACTCATGTACGTTTGTACCAGGAAATTCACATTTAGCTGTCATTGTAACCTATAATATTTATTTTTATGTAGTTGTACTCATTCAAATTTTGAAGTTGTGATGGGCCTGTAAGGCAAAGGAGTTTCTGTATATAACATCTGCGGAAGTGAAGTCGGAAGCCAGAAATCTATAGTAACTTCTATTGCCCGTGAATTTGAATTATACTTAAATTACTACACGATATATCCTGCTTTCTTCCGAAACAATTTTTGTCTGTGATTAAATTACTTAATGCATGTTAAGTGAAACCACATTATGCCATTATCATACATACCTTGGATACCATCTATCATTGGTAATAGTTTGTCGCAATCCCTTTTGATTGATATTATCATCTGCTCAGTTTTTGTGGTGATATGCCTGAGAGTGTGATAAGGAAATTATTTTGCGTTTAATTTCAGCTGAAGCAGTTGAAATATCTCACAGAAAGGTTGAAACAAGGTTTATCTGAGAAAGAAGAAGAAATGCAAGAAGCTGTGAGAAAATGTGAATCAGAGAAATCTCTTGCAGAGTCAAAATACATCAGTGCTCAAGGGGAAATCTTCAAATTAAAGGATGCTTTGAAAGAAGTTAGTATTTTCACATTTGTATAAATGATAAATATGAAGTGGAAGGTATTCAAATTCTTTAATTATGCTAGTCAGGGTGTTTTTAAATGGGAGAATTCCTTTGCATGTTGAAGGATACATGCATTGGTCTCCCAGTAAGCCTATGATTTTTTCATACATTCGACCCTATTCCTTTTTTGTGGTCAGTATATATTTGAGTAAAGTTTGAACAAAAGTTTGGGCAAAATTTGAACATGTACCATAGTGATGTTCGTTGAGCAATGATATATATTTCATTGAAAATGGGAACTCTGCATATTTATAATTCAATGTATGTTTTGACCAGAGTGGTAATTAAACAATTTTTGGGATTTCGTCGCGTGAATGTTTAGTTTGCCCCAAATTGTTCTGACCGATAGTCGTCGCTCTCTCAAGGGAATCTAGTGAGGCAGGTATTTTTATTTGCAACTATATGGGAGCTATATCTGACTGGAGGAGGTTGTGAAGAGGTTGATGTTTTGGATTCGGTTTTTTTAATAATTTAGAGCTCCCATGATAATATCATTATTTTTAAAGTAAAATACACAGTATTATAATTTGTACATTTTAAGTGGTGTTACATCAAGTTCATAATAGGGAAGTTTCCTTCATCAAAGAAAACTAAAGGCATTGATTGCGATTCGTTACCCACCATTAGTGTATTCATAATACACAAATTATTTGGTTTTTGAAATACCGGTTTAGACGAATGGCAAGGGTCAAATTTTATCCTCATTTGAAAAAGGCCAGATTGGCGCCCATGTGATTCCACTCCGCATGACGTCACAGGGACCTAGTTTCTACACGAGAGGATAGGAGTTATACATCATCTGAGGTTACCAATGCATGCATGAGGCACAGAGCTCAGGGAAACATGTCTTAATAATCACCTATTAAAACTGGCTAAGTTCGGAAAGTTTTCTTCGTTTGATAAGGTATTAATAAACCTTTTTTAAGGCAAGCGCTACCATCCAGCAAGGTACTCAGCTATCCGCTAGCATCCTGCGACGTATCAGCACTAAGCCTCGCCTCAAGGTCACCTCACCGGGCGGGAGGGGGAACCAGAAATACGACGTACGGAGATATTTCCCGGCATTCATACTTAAGCGTCGCGTTTTCGCGCGCTTGAAAATTTTCACTTTTCATTTAATCGCGAAAGATAGATATTGTCATTTAAAAATCTAAAAGCGTGAAATACGTACTCCAGGAGTAATAATCTTTCGATTAAAGCAATAAAAAAATAATAGGAAACCACCCTATTGAGATGTAGGAAGAAGGAAAACTTCCATCCTTGTGGGAAATTAGGACAACAAGACACTGTCTTCGTGAAGCCGACAACAACTCATAAGTACCTACACAATATCCCTAAGTCATCATCAAGTCCAAATCAATGAAGACGTCAACACTTCCTCCCACTGGTCATGCACAACAACCAACCAAAACAACTTTCTCAAAGGTAAAAATTAGAGGTAATTCCAGCAAAAAAATGGGTTCAATGGATATAGTTATCTTCTTAAAATTCAAGAAAATACTAGAAAAGAACAAGGGTGAAAAAAGAAACAATAAAGTGACTGATTATTCATCAACAGGAAAAAATCAGTGGACAAAGGGAAGCCTATCTACCATACATAAAGGGAGACACTGAAAAAATTGGAAATATACTTCTATAAGTGACAAAACCCTGTCTCACTCATTGGCCCCTTGCGTTCTTCCTGTCATTGCATAAAGGGTAGGATTAAAATGTAGTAGAAGCATGAATCCTTCTGAAGAAAGCCTTCTGTAGAATCCTGTATTTTTTTTAGTCACCTGTGAACAAGCAGAGAGTTGCATGCATGCAGTGAGCAAGCATGTTGATTTCTGAGAACCTCTGTTATGAAGTGCGGTTACCTCTTATTGATTAAGTATCCCTACAAGGGGGATGTCATGAGCTGCTCAGCATTGTTCGAGTGGTATAAGCTGTTCTGGGACGGCGGGGTAGACTAACAAGTCCCTGTGTGAGAATAAAGCCAGGACGAGCAAGTTGAGGGTCAAATCCATACCCATCATCTTTTTTTGATGGTGGAGGTGTGGTTCGCTGGAAGTTCATAACCCCTGGACAGATTGTGAAAGCCAGTTTTTACGCATACGAGCTTGACAGTCTATGGAAATTCCCTCCACTTGCAGCCAACAATCTGCAATTATTGGAACGACATGCACCGTGCCACACCACGCTACGGGTGAGGGATTTTCTAGCCAAGCACATGGTTATCTTGCTACGTAACCCCTCCTATGGTCCATCTGGCACCACCAGGCTTCTTCATCTACTCTCAGCTCTAGCAAAACCTCAAGGGAAACTAATAAAGCTCTGTAAGAGACCTCCCTGGGGACGTGACGATATCTCTGAAGGAACTCCTGGAAAGCGAGCTCCAGAAAGTGTACACATTGTGGGAAACGTGTCATATGAGTTGTGTCAAAGCACATATGTGCTATTTTGTGGACTATTTACTGATTCGTACCTGTACTGATTTGTTCTGTTAAAAAAAAAATTAATTAATTCCGTCTTACTGCTGTTTAATCCAACCCTGTATCTGGTTTTGTGCTTGAAGTGACCATTGCAAAGGTGTTTTGACAGTTATGGCACCTCAAGAGATGCAGCTTTGGTCAGGGGGAGACCTCCCCCAAGAGTTGTGGGTCTATGTCGTTAAATCTTGAAGATTGTGCACGTAAGCCCCAGACATGGGGAACTCCAATCGTCGGTCACAAGGTGGTTCAGGGAAAGACTCCACAAACAAGAAATCAGCACACAAGAAACAATTGTCAAAAAAATTTACGAGTTATTTTCAATCAATATCTATTTGAAGAAGAAGTATTCAAAATCAGAATTATTACAGAAAACAACAATGATAACTAAATGATCCCATAGGAAACATTACCAAACTTAAGTACAAGCTGTATAATTTTGCTAAAATCTCCCATGTCAGTCACGGCATCCGTCTACCACGAGCGCCCAAGCAAAAGAGAACTAGCGTACTCCGAGACGAGTCAGGGTGGAGGGGAGGGATTTTGCCAAGGAGAGGAGAGGTAAAAAGGGCGATGTTCAATCAGCTGCGAATCTGCCCCAAAAAATCGCCCCTGTTGACTCGCAGCTCCGCCAAGCATCATCCCGGCCGGGGAAGGAGGGGGAACAGCGTGCAGGCCGGAAATTTCCCCTCAATCTTCTGGGTTGGAGACATCACTGGGAGATTCATTGGAATTCATGGAGGGGAGAGACATAGTGGGGTGAGGTGTTGGAGGGAGAGAGAGTTGTGATAGGACTATGGTAATACTTCTCACTCCAAACTGCATACTTGGGCCTCAGCACCCATTTCCCCTTGATTGCCAAGGAGTAGGTATTCCTCCGCTGCACTACCTATATAAGACTTGCTCTCCAGGTATGGCTGGTTTGGAGGCAGAATTTCGGAGACAAGAGTTTCCGAGACTTAGAGTCTCCGAGCCTTTGAGTCGAAGGGCCTTTGCGCAAAAATCCTTTGCGCGAAAAGTCCTTAGCAGGAGAAGTTCTGCGGATAAGTTCGGAGGAATTTCTGGGGGGGGGGTATACTAAAAAAATTCACAGAGTCATTAGAATAGTTAGTAGAAGAAAAATAATATGGTGTCATAGCAGCCAAGAATTATAGAAAATAGAATCTAGAGGGTCAACCACTCCCTCCTTCCACCTTCTTCCCCTTTCACGGTATACAGCACATATTTAGAAGCAAAAAAGAAACCCTGTCTATTGGCCCTATTGTCATAAACAACAAGAGGGGTGATATTTTTTTAGGCTAATCACCTGCCTGTTTGGTGACTAATCATATCTTGCCAATGACAACCAATACAATAGTAATACATAACATTCTGTAACAAATTTGGGAAACCTCCCCTGTGTGAACTCACTAGTGTATTTACAAAGTTAAGAAATTTAGATCCCTCTGTAAATACTAGGTTATACCACGTGTATTTATACAGTTTGAGAATGTGTGTATTTTGCTGCCTATATTAACAAGACAGTAATATTTTAGGCAGAAGAAGCAAGGAATGCCCTTACTCAGCAGATGTCGTCTCTCAAAGCTGATATGGCCAAAGGAGCTCAGGAGCTTGAAGAAGAGAAAATGAAACATGCCAAAATGGATTACACCTTTCGTAAGAAAATGCGTGATGCTTTATTTGCTCAAAAGGATTTTGAAGCAAGAGCAATAAATGCTGAAAGAAAGGTTCAGGTGAGTTTGTGTATTTTCTCTTTGGTCATAGGTTTAGTGTGTTGCCTTCACTGTCTGAAGGTAAATGTTATAAATTTGATGCATTGCATTTGTTATAGTTTATGCTTTTGATAAGAGAGTCAACCCTCATTGTGAAGTCATTGTTTGGTTTGTCTTCCTGATGTTTGCAAAAGGGAAAGCCATGCTAGGAAGTGTGTGGTATGCAGCTTTGGTTTTTTGGAAGAAATTATTTAACAAGAGTAGAGTCGAGTCAATGTCTTCATTCATTCATTCTTGATACTGATTCTTAGTCCTGAAAAAGTCCAATTCTTGATACGCCTACTGCAGTTTATTCATAAATATCTAATTCTATCCTTTATGTTGTTGTAAAAATGTTCTATGAAACTTGATAATTCACTCAATATTTTTTTCACAAGATAGATAAAAAATTAGTAGAATGCTATCACCCAATAGCTATTACGTAAGTTAAGTCTCTAAAGGGTGGGTACTCTTCTGAAAAGTTAGGGAATGTGAAATTTCTAGGCAATACTATCACATAAATTTATGCAACTTCTTTCTCTGTATTCTGGTGTTTTTATTTTAGGAGTTAACTCAAGAAAGAGACTTGCTTTCAGAATCTCTGAAGCAAGTGAGGTCTACTGCGGCATGGGTTATAAAAGAAGCTGAGCTGGAAAAGGAACTAAAGAAAGCTAAATTGGAAGTGAAGTCATTGAGGTATGTTGATTTATTTTAAATTCATCATCATGTTAAGACACAATACACGTCATGTTAATATAATATGTTCACAGGGTATTATTCCTTAGTCAATTAGTGTTATTATTATCAATAAAGCCTTATTTATTACTCCTGAACTGCTGTAACAAATGTGGAAGCTTAGTACTGGTTTCTTAACTTTAAAATTACTTCGTAAACTGTTACTCTTATTTTGTTAAGCATATGTAGGTTTTCAGATTAAACTGGTGATACACACAGAATGATTGATATTCAGCTAAAAATAACTCTTTGGTGATGTTTTTCTTCTTATGAGTAAATCTTTATTCATTCCATAGTTTTAATAAATTTGCTTCCCAAAATCATGATTGTAATTTTGATGAATAATACTTTCAGGGATGCATTACAAGACAAGTTACTACTGGAGGAATTCAACAATACCCTACAGGAAAAAGTCAGTAGCTTGGAAAGTTTGCTGAAAGACTCTGCTGAGTTAGAAGCTGCCAAAAATGAACTTGCTTACAAACTCAAGGAATGGCAGACTATAGCTGAGTTGATGTGCAATGCAACAGGAGTGGTACCAGAAAGCAGTGACCAAGCTGTAAGAGAGGCATCTGAGTTCAGCCTTGTTTCAGCTAGAAAGGCCTTATCTGCTATGCAAATGAAGGAGGCAGAACTTACTTCAGAACTACTTGAGGCTCAGTCCAAGTATGTCCAGATCATAAGCCTAGTGTTGCATACCTGCATATTTGACTTACTTTTTTCCTCAGGACTTCCTTTTCTGTATCATAGCAGAGACATTTTTTACTGGGTATGCGATCTTCATATGAGGCTCCGTGGCATTTTATCTTAATTATGTATAATGTAGCATTAATATTTAATCCTACATTATAGACATCCTTTTATCCTTTATTCAAGTCTTCCTTTTTTATTAATTACCCTTTTTTCACTCGCTTCCTTTTCAGGTATCAGTGAATTATTTTATGTGTCTTATTTATTTTGTCCTGTAGAATCATGAATGAAGTTGACAATGATTATCCATGCTGACGTGTGACAACTGCTGCAGGACTTTTTTTATTCTCCTGTTTTTTTTTTCAATAAAGTCAAAGCATACTTCTCTTTATCTAGGTGGTCTCATTCGTTCTCAGTGCTCCTAATCTCTTCTTTTTTATAGCTGGACTCTACATAATAGCAATCGTTCAGGATGGTGTCACTACTTGGTTGTGCACCAGATTGGGTTTCATTGCCTTTTCTAATGACGACTCAAATTTATTAAGAAAAACTCAAGTTGTCTGACTCAGATAGCAAATTGTTTCACATTTTTAGTTTTTTGAAATAATAATTTAAAAATAGGAGTGCAAAGTGGAAACAACCAACCCTAATGCTACTACAAGGGGTATTAATAGGGAATTGATAATTTTTATCCTTATCTGTAGGAACCAACCATCACAAGAAGTAATCACTGTCTGTAATGATAGTCACTGCAGTAGACTGTCGTTGCTACAAAACTCATAGGCCCCAGATAGACCCCTGGTGGGTTTTCAATTGTTCTCGTGAAGGTCTTATTGATCACAGTGAGAGTCAGGGGATCTACATGATCACATTCACCAAGGGGAAATATCGTTCAGCTACTTCGTAACAGCAACTGCAAGTGATAAGGATGGCAAAATCACAGACAGTAAGTAACTGAAGGTTTTGCCGGATAGCACTGAGGGAATGCAAGGGACTTTAGGAATCGTTCACACTTACCTCCTTTTCACACTGCATGTTTATTCAAGGCGTGATTCCTTCCAAAGAATCTAGTCCCTCAGCCGTACAGCCCATCGTCTCTGGCCCCATTGGCAAGGGATGTGTACCTCACTCATGTCGCTGCTAAATTTTGGTTCCCAGCTTGGCATCACCTGGTGCAGGGAATGGGAGGCAGGTGATGCATTAGGTGTCTACTTGCTTCAGAGATTCTGAGTGTAGGAGTGCTAGTCAGCATGGACCCTTACAAGACTATATTTTGGGAGGTTAGACGGTAACCGTGGCGAGGAGGTTAATGAGCTTCTATGGGTGCGTTCGGGGAGCTCGCAAATAGCGCTGATAGTGCGCTATTGCCATTCAGGGAGCTCGCTCACAGCGCTGTGAGCGAGGTCATGACGCCATCATTTGGTAGGGCCGACGTCATTACTACGTGCTTTGAATGCTATCGCCAGAGAGGTGAGGCACAAGATGCTATCAGCACCAATATGCGCTAACTGGCTCCCCGAATGCTCGTTGTCATGTCGTTGTTTACAAATACAAACACATCGTTTATATGTATTACTGCGTCTGCCATTTTTTAATTTGCGCTGTTTACGTTCGGGTAGCAATGAGCTTAAAGTACGCGCCTTTCGCGTTCGGGGAGCTTCATAGTAACGAGCGCCAAAAGCCTCCCCGAATGGCAATCTAAGCGTGTAGCGCTGATAGTGCGATAGCGAGCTCCCCGAACACACCCTATGACAATCACTCTCTGCTGCTCCCCCTTACTGCCTGTCACAGTTTCAGTTCCCTCTGGCATTGATTAGACACCTTCGTCCAAGTCTAGAAACATCCAATGTTTGCCTGGTAATTCTAAAATTCTATGGCAAAGCAAAGCTTTCGGATTTGTAGTACTGTGGATGTTTTACATCGTGTGTGCATTGTTTTTGCATCAAACTTCATAATAATATTTTTGTTCGATGCTGTTGTGACTGTGAGTGAGATTTGTTGTTTCATAACATCAAAAAATTTCTAATTAATATTTATTTTCTTTTTCTTTCCTTTTCTTGACCTTGTTTAACATATAATATAGTATTTCTTGGAATTTAGGTCATTTATAAAATAAGTTTCAGCCAACGTTTCGATTTATTTTTTAAATCATCTTCAGGGCTATGTAAGACAAAGTGTGAACAATATAAAATACAGGGAAGAATAATTACAGAATAATTTTTTCTTACATAGCCCTGAAGATGATTTAAAAAATAAATCGAAACGTTGGCTGAAACTTATTTTATAAATGACCTAAACTCCAAGAAATACTATATCATAAAATTTCTAATATTGTTTCCTCTACTATATGTTAACAATCCCCTTTCGTCTGTACCACAAATTTAGTTTGTAGCAAGAAGTGCTTCTTAATGATGTTGTTTGTATGAAAGAGGCTACTTTATTGTCCACACTTTGTTATTACAGACTTCTGCAGTACCTTGTTCCCACTTGGTCATTTATCAAAAAAAAAATTGTACATACATAAATATTTAAGTATATTTTCTATTGCCTCTATTTTGCTAGAGTTAGCCAAATTTTTTTTTTTAATCCTTGAATTTGGTCTCAGTATTCACTTCATTGACTGATTTTCAAGTTGTAATTTTTTATTTACTGCCAACACTTTTTTTTCATAATTTAAAAGTGTGAAATTGTAATTTAGATTGTGAAAATTTGCGTTTTTATTATAAATTTATCAAACCTTTTTCAGGATAAAAGAGCTTCAGGCTTACAAAACCACTGTGGCATCTGGCTCCGAATCATTAAAAGCACAAATAAAGACATTAACGAATGAAAAAGCTGAAGTTGCATCAATGTTAGAAGTTGCAAGGAGGAAAATTAAACTTGTATCTCAGGTAAATGGTCGTATTCTCTGTATGTTATAAGTAGAAGTTAAGTAGGTACTATTGCACTATTAATATCACATTACCAAGTGACTGAGGGAAATAAATCTCCATAACCAACTTTATAGTTTACCTTAGCAGCCATCTAAATACAGGAGAATACCATGTTTAACTTCTTTGACCCAGACTACTTAAAATAAGGACTATGATTCTAATTCTTTCATGATATAATTACATGATGCATCTAAGCATATATAAGTTCTATTGGGAGTGGGGGTCACTGTTTTCATAGTCCTGGTCTTGAAGCCCTGTGAGAAAGTGAATAATTGCTACTAACAATGATTGAGAAGTTCTCAAGAATAAGATAGTGGTGTCTTCTAGTACATACTTGCTTAACCAAGTTTTTTGACTGTATCCTCTCATGATTTTTCGATCCAAGCAATCTTTATTTCTTTTTTTTGTAATTGTGTGTAGGTTTCATACAATGTCTTTGAAAACGGCATTTACCTGCTTTACCCAATGTAAAATGCTTAGGATCTGAAGAGTTGTTTATGGTAGTCTTGTTTCATTTAGTAGAGTTACATAAAACTAAGGTTTTCCCATAGCTATAGTCATTATGAAAGATAATTCTAGGCTTTAATTTTCTCATGATTTATTCGAGTAATATGTTTTTGTAACGTGTTATGCCCTTTTTGTGTGTTCATCAGACTCACAATTATCCAGCCGTGGTTTATCCGGGTTGTGGATTACCCGTGTATGATTTCTGCTGTCGCTCAATATTTTCCGCGATCATTATAAAAAAAATAAAATCGGACACTAAATCATTGGAATTACTGCATTAATGCTAGGATACATCGGGCCTATTATTTCCGTTAGAATCCCCTTCGTAAAACGGAAGCGATCACGCTCTAGCATCATTCACGGGAGCACCGTGTTCCTGTTTTCCAAGCCTCGCAATGAGCGGCCGCACTCTGTGATCACAGTTATACATCCCGCAGCAGTTGCAACCCAGGCAACTGGTGCGAGAGGCAACTACGTGGCGTGGTTCCGGACAGTGTAGTTTCCGGCGTCGAGCAGTGGTTTTGAAGCATTCGTGCAAACCACTTTTCTGTATCCGTGATCAAAAAGCCGCAGATGTGTGGTTTTCCAAACCAGGCCTTACATGGAGCATTAATAATATGAGTACAACCATGTTATTGCCGATAAAAAGATCGCAAACTGCCAAAGAAAACTCTCAACGAGTCTGGGAAGCACTCTAAAATAAAATAATAACTGCATAAATAATAATATGTATATTGTTTGTGTTAGGTAAATTATGAACATTACAAGGAATTAAAGTGAAATTTTGGGTTATCCGTGTTTTCTGATTATTTGTGCCACCCCTCCCCAACATTGGCCCGGATAACCAGGAGTGTGGGATAATCTAGCTTTGATATCCAAATTTAACATCTATGTATACGTCCACTTTTTCAAGGAAAGAGACAACTACAGACAGTTATTAGACTCCATGGAGCAAGATATGACATTGTCAGCTGGAGCATTTAATGCTGCTCTTGGTGGAGGAAGTCAACAAAGGCGGCCTGGTGGACCAGTGGGTGTCAATAAAGCAACCAGAGTAGAAGAGCTTGAACTTATTATTGAAAAATATCAGAAGAATATGGAAACATTGGAAGCTGAGTTGATAGAAGAGAAAAAGAAAAGAAAAGCAAGTGAATAAAATTAATATACCTATATGTACCAATACTAGTGGGGTAATCAATGCCCTGAAAAAACGTGGTATTTCATATTCCTGTCCTTGTTATTTCATGCTGTTAACCGTAAAGTTGGGTGAGGCTCTGGGAAGACAGGGCAAGAGCATAAGATGAGTGTGTGGTTTTTAATAGTATATTCTCCTTAAATGCCTCAGATTGCCTTATGTGGGCACTCCTACAACAATTATGAAATGTATTTAAAATAGCGAGTCTATATTGGGATGCATACAAATATGTGTATCCATTATGTGAAGCATTTAAATATTTATGCTTTAAATCAGCTTACAATACCTTAAAGGAATTGTTCCCCAATTTAATTGCTATTACTTCGTTAATTTCAGGCTATAGAGGAAGCAAATTCTGTTATGGTTACTGGGAAGTATTCTGAAGAGGATATGCTGAGAAAGATAAAGGAAGCAGTTGATGACGAAAAAGCAAAGTTGGAGAAAGAGTTAGAGGTGCTATGGAAGGAGAAGGAAGAGGCTCGGAAAGAAGCTGAAAGACTCAGTGCGCATGTGGATCAATTAGAGGGAGAATTGGAGCACAGAGCCCTTAAAGGAGACTTTAATCCAAAGGGTACTAAAGTGGTGCATTTCAAGTGAGTGAGATTAAATCTAAAATTTCATTATACATTAGAAGATCGATAATCTGGAATTCTTGGGACCAGACACATTCCGGATTAACAGTATTTCAGGTGAATAGATTGGTTACTTAGATGTAGGCAATACTTCTACAAGTTTTTATAATAATTAACCCTTAACCGGTGACGTGCGGTCTGAGAGACCGCTGCGTTTCTAAAACTAAGAATATTTTCAAAATTAATATTTCAAAATATCTATAATTCTCGTTAGCTTCATATTTTTGCATAACAAGGACATCCCACTCTTAAATTAATGTTCCTTTTATTAAATTTTATAAATTTCAATTTCAATTCGATTAGCGGTCTGTGAGACCGTACGTCACTAGCATAAGAAAGCATCAAGAAAGGAATAAGCTGGATAAATTTCATAGCTACTTACTACTCAGCCTTCCAACTTTAACATTTAAGGCTTTTTTTAATCTGGCGACATATTCATGCATAAATAGAATAATTATAACTCAAGTGTTTTGGGCATCAGTTTTTTGAGCCTGCTTCAAATCACAATTTTTAATGACAAATTGGTTTGTATTGGGAGTGTAAAAATTTTAATATAAGTTTAAGAATAGTTAAGCATTCAAACAAAAATTAAACAAAACAATAACAATGGCGTTGCAACATTTTATGAATTTTTGATTTATTGCGGTCACTGGGAGTGTAACAAATATTTCACGTCACTGGTTAAGGGTTAATATGCATTGGCATCTGTGGAAATGATGTATTGTAGGGTAAAGGGTCAAGTAATGAGAAAAACTCAATCAAATTCATAAAATTTACAGTTAAAGACATTATAAAAATGATTTAAAGCATTTGAAGTTCTTAATTCGTAAACTGAGAAAATATATTAGTCATGAAATTAATCTTGAATGAGTCATATGTAAATGGAAGAGTTAATGGGTCAAAATTTTTAAAATATGATTTGTACACCAATTTTTTCCCTACATCATCATCATCATCATCACTGGTCAACAATCCTAGAATTGGTTTGACGCAGCTCTCCACTCAGTTCTCCTATCAGCTAATTTTTCCCTACATATTTTTTAAAGTGCACGTGTTGCAACTTCCTTGTCATTTTCGCTACTGCTACCATGAACTTATCAGTAATTATCAAATCCTCTAATTGGTGGTAATCCCACTTTGAATATGTTACTGCAAATAACTTTCCATTAGTGATGATGAACAATTTTTATTAATTGCCATCAACTATCACGGGTATCATTGTATCATTTTCAATCACCATGTTTCTAATTAGGTTGTATGATTGCTTTCCTAGTAGATTCAGGTCTATTCTTCATCAATTACTTCAGCCACAGTCTGGACAAATTTGTTGGGACCTTGAAAATGGCAAATTCATTATTAGCATCTGGAAGGGAATCCAGGTGGCAGCACTAAATTAGGTGTCATAGCCGAATATAGGTGATCGGTTGCCTTAGTACGTTTGTTCGTGTGAAGCGATAGCCAGCCAGCACTATACCGTTTAACCGAATATCAATAGCATTATGTATGATGAAAAACATAGAAGGAGAAGTTCATGAGCAACAAAATGTGCGGCATTTATAATTGCACCAATCAGTGTGAGACAAAAGCTATCTCTCTACATAGATTCTCCAAAACCCCTAATTTGAGAAAGAAGTGGGAGCACGTCTTGAGAATGGGCAAGAGTTAGCTAGCTCATTTAAGAAAAAAATTAGAACGGGTCGTAGAGAAATATATGAAAGCATGACAACGTCAATGTATTATTTAATGCTTACTTAAAAAATGTTTGCGTAAATATGGAGTTGTCAGAGGAGGAGATGCAGACGGAAGGAAGGATGATCAAACTTGCAATAACTATCAATGAATTTTCAGCTATCCAATAAGCCAGGAAAGTTAAGGTTGGGTAATTAACTCGAATCGCAACAACTGAGAATGATATGAATATTCCTGGGCGACTACCCACCAATCGCCGGGTCTTAGTCTGCTTGAGACATAATTTTTCCCAAACTCGCGCAAACTTTTTCCTGGGCGATCCCCCCTATGATCACCTTTTATCTTCCACCCGGGGGCCCGTCAAAACCGGGTCAGTCCTTAAAACATCTGTCTCTTTCTCATTCAATAATTAGGCCCTGCTCTTCCAAAAATGATGCGGAGCGAATTGCCTGCGGAAGGCCTGCGCACTTTGTTCGGTTAAAGGATTTCTTGAGTCGCTTTGCCCAAATGGCCAAAATTCGATATTGCCGACTGGGGCCGAGGCACGGAGACCCTCCTGGGACCCGACGTGCCACTTCCCCATCGATCTTCGCTAGCCGGTTAGAGTCTAGTGACTCCACATAGTAGTCAAAACGCAAATGCAAGGGGAATTCCACTCTCGATCACGCCGACTTCGAATTCCCTTAAGTGATATAGGTGGGATCACTGTTCACAACCTTAAAACAAAAGATATTAGTTTATTGAGGACGGATGGCATATGTGAGGAGGAGCCTATCATATTGTTTGATGATTTTAATAATGATCTATTGTTGATAAAATCGTCAAACATTACACATGAAAGCGGTAAAAGAAGTGCCGATTTTCTTCTGAAAAGCATGTATCTCGTGTGACGTACCATAAATAACGCTTGTTTGTATGAAAAAGTCCATTACAAGAACCAAATACTCCAGTGCTTCAGCCATGACAACTTCCAATATGTGATTACAGCATCCCACTTCATACCCCTCAACGAAGGACCTCTTGAAGTCTCTATTGAACTCCAAAACGTCAGATGTGGAGAAAATTACTTCATCCATTATTCACAACTGAGATATAAATCAGTATTCACTTCACAAAATTGGTGAAAACACACCCGTTTCGCTCACCGCGAGGCTGTAGCATTAGTAAACAAACAGGCCGATCACCTCTGTCTCATTTCTGAAATTGGCCACCAGGTGTCAGTTACTTTGATTCCTCTTGCCAATAAGTGTTGTTAAGTTGTATGCAGGTGTTGTGCAAGTTGCATTTTCACAGAATGAGCAAAGACTTGATATAGATGCAGGTCACAATTGCTTTCATGACGTGCCAGTTGAATTGATTCTTCTTTGGATTTCCACTGGGTCCTACATTGTGACCAGTGTTTTGATGTCCTACTATAGCATCGAAACATTGATCTCGTTGGAAGACCTAATACAGATATCCTGATGAGATTACATATATTAAACCCATGGATTTTTTTCATCAGCTATTATATTCTGGTCTGTAGTATCCAGGATATTATGCTCTAAAGGTTTCATCTTAGTCTTACAATTTAAAGTAAAAATCCTGTTTTCTTAGTCGCCTTATGGCGGTTGACTAACCTAAAATTGTTTCTTATTTGTTTATTTAGAATGAATCCTGCTGCATTGGCGTCAGAGAAATATGTCGATGAGCTTGAGGCCTACAAGTCTGAATGTGAGAGGTTAAGAGAAAGAGTGAAGGTTTTGGAGGAAAAGCAGCAGTTGCTGAAAGAGCGAGCTCAGGGATCTAGTACCATAGCAATGGATGGTGACTTACTACCATGTGATGACTCCAGTGCCTTGGAAGTTACAAAAGTGGTGGAAGCAAGGATACAGGCACAAGGGTCCAAAGAAATTGAAGGTGAGGAATCTGGATCTTTCTACTTCAGTAAATATCTTCCTTCCTCTGAATGCAACTAGCTTAAATACTATTAAGGCTCTGTGGAAGTTCTTGTAATCATGAGTAGAATATATCCTGTTAGATGCAAAGAGTGATAATAATTTTTTTAACCCTTTTTTTTTTTAATAGAATTGCGAGAGCAATTAAGGCAGGCAAAATTACTTCCTGAGAGACTTAAAGAGGCATTCAAGATGAAAATAAAAGATTTCCGTGATGCTTGCTATTGCCTTTTTGGTTACAAATTAAAACTCATTGGTGTTGGTCGATGGAGTCTGTATTCTATGTATGCAGAGTCACCAGAAGATCATCTCCTGTTTGAGGTTAGTAGAAAATTATGGATATTTAGCTGAAATTGTTGCCTAAGGGCTGTATTCTCAGTCGACCCTGGATACGTCATCAGCCCGTACATAAATCGATCTTGCCTTACATATGCCACATCAAGCCGTACATATGGCCGTTTTTGGCACTATATGGGCCCTACTTGATGTAGGGTACCTGAACCAGCCCTACACCATACAAAAACATGGCGGCCAAATTTCGTCTGCTGATCGCTTCGATTAAAGAATTTATGTTGTTATGTATATTAAGGGAGACGAGCTCACATGAACCATTTTAAAATGTACAGAATCACAGCAGAAAGGTGATAATACTACATTATACCCATCAAGTGAAATATATAATTAATTGACTAAAGTCAGTAAAGCAGTATACATGCACCTTGTTTCTGTGAATATATATTGATATTTTTCACGTTTGGCACTTGTTATGCTTTTAAAACCAATAATTCCTTTATGTATAACCATAGAAAATGTATTTTCATGCCGATATTCACCATATAATAAACTTAACTACAGCAGGTAAAAGCGAATGAAGAACTTGAGCCTTAATGATGCAACATAAGTTCCCACGTCAATGATCATTTTTGCCCTGTACTTATCACTATCTTGTACAGACAGCTTTTGAAGTACATAATTTGAAGACAATAAGGTTCTACTTTTGGCTTGATATGAGAGTATTTGCTGCAAAAATTAATATATTGACACAACCTGGCGGACGACACTGATTGTTTATTTACCTTGAGCCGTTGCCCTATGACCGAAAATTATTGGGCATCTTTTATTAGTTTCATAGTTTGGTCCCATTACACAACCAGAATGGAAAATTGGCGCGGCGCCATCATCTACATCATGACCTACGTCATCTCAGGGAACTTGACTAATGTAGGGTCGACTGAGAAACGCATATTAGGGCTCTTATTATGTAGGAACAGATATGTAGGGTCAACTAAGAATATGGGCCTACTAGGTCTTGAAATTCATGGTATTACCAATGGAATTGACTGGTTGTTCAGTATGTTAGTGGTATTGTCTGCTAATATTTACTGGGGAGTGGAATCTGTCAATGAATATGTATCTGTCATTGCATACCACTCTTAGATGCTGTTAAGCAATGGCTCTGGAAACAGTTATGGGCTTTGCAGACCCTGGAATTTCTCTTTTAAATTGTCATTTAAAACCATTTTTTTAATTTCTTGATTAAATTTTAATAATGTGCAGAAAAGAAATTTTCACATTCTAAGAACTGATTTTACATTGCAATATTATTTAACATAATATTTCATGTGAGACAATGATTAAATGCTTTTATTATACCAGAGGATAGGGGTGAAACTTTTAAAGATGGATTATTGTTTCTTATAAGTAAAATTGAAAATTACAATGTTTCTACCGAGTTTTATTTTGACACTATGTGTTTCGTTGCTATAAAAAAATTACTAGTGTAATGTTGCAAGTGTATAATGTTGTTTGTAGCAACAAAACGTGTAGTGTCAAAATAAAACTTGGTGGAAATATTGCAATGTCCAATTTTACTTTTATTGAGAAATTCCACCACATGGTGCCTAACATCACACAAGATATCGTTTCTTAAATAAATTGAATTGTACTTATCATATTTACAGGGAAATAGGTACTTAAAGGATGTTCTTTTTTTTTATATCATCGCTCAAGGTGCATAATTTAGGACTTTAATACTCTGACTTAACCTTCCGTTGGGTCCAATGGATCTGACAGGCATGGCACAAGTTTTTTTTTATTTCTCCACGCCATTTGTTTTGACACGCTCTATGCAACCCTTCACTTTTCGCATTTTTGCCGACAGATCAATGGCGAATTATTCAGCATAATTAAGCAAAATAATGGCACAATAAAACAAAATGAAAGCATTATTAGATAAATAAGACAGTAAAATAAGAAACACTAGTCCTATATTATTCACAAGCTAAAATACATTACTTATAATAATACTTAATAGCCTAAAAAGCACGCTAAGTCTCACCTTGCTGGACCGGACCAGGGTGGTATGACAGCATGCTAAGGGGTCAATAAATAGCACGAAAGACATCATGCAAGTGTTCAACTACATCAATAATGGTACTTTAAACTTTAAAGGTAATACCACTGAGCCATGCTAGGAGTTAATAATGTTTTTTCACATCTGTGCCTGTCAGGCACATTGCGCCTGAAGTTCCAATATTGTGCCTGACGGAAGGTTAAAGAATTTGCCCTAAATTCAAGTTTTTTTTACCAATTAAATGTGATATTTTAACCTTTTCTCTGTGGCAAAAGTTGTTTTATCCTGTGACTTAATTACCAATGTTTAAAAAAAATTGTGACACTCCAATGTATGTAACGCCATCACCAGCGGACACACTCCAAGATGTCAATTAGCATGCCACATGGAGAGGTTTAAAGACATGTTTACTGGAGTTTTTCTGCACGTAATGCATAAACACTGTCATCATCAAATTGCACCACGTTAATGCTCCAAATTGGGTAAATGCATGAATCTATGTCCAGGAAATAGCTTCTATTTTAATTTTGTGCATCCATCCTAGCAATGGTTCAACCATGTACTTACACAGGTATATGCATCATGTAAACACAGCTTAATTTTACATGTATAATATTTTTTGTTCATTGCAATTTAGGCCCTGGCATTGTTACTTTCCAGATTTCTTCTTCTGGACTGCCATCTCTCTTGGAGACCCCATTTTCTGCTACTCTTGAGGATCTGATAAGAATACACTTGATGCGACAGCATTCTTTCCCTGCATTTTTGTCAGCTGTTACACTGGATTTATTCAACCGACAGACTATGAGTTAAGTGTTTGAGAAGTGTGAACTTCGTGGAAGGAAGAATGAAATGAAATAGTATATAACAAAATATGTATATTTAAAAGAATATCCGTTTTTTACATCTTAATCAAATGAAAAAAATATAGGCAAATACCTATAAATCAAGTGAACAAGTGGCATAGTGCTGTATGGTAATGTAATATTGGTATGGATGACTTGACCATGGATAATTTTTTAAATACAAAATGGACCGACTGCCAGGTTATTATGCCTTACAGCTTTCCAATAAATGTATGGATACTTGTACAAAAAATATTAAATGCAAACGTGGGAATAATGATTAATCATGAACTGATGTGCTTGAATTATTGTTTGTGTAAATAAATGCATAATTATCACTGATTTTTGTATAACTTCAACTGTTCATGTAATTCTTCTTGACTGTTTATCTGAAACTTTTCCTCTTGTTCTTGCAATAGTTGAAATATTTGTGACAGTTGCTTCTTTTCTATTCTGAAATAAAAGAATAATGGAAATTATTTTTCAACATAAATTGTTCAATGGTTTACTTTTTAAAAATATCCTACTAAGTCTATATTCTGACTTAATGCCAATTCCTGAATTATTGTAATCACATTCAGTGTGGCTGTTTGCATATCAAGCTGAAATTCCATGTCTTTTTCAGGCTCTCCACACTAGTTTCACAATTTTGTAAACAGTCTGATTACATGTTTTTAACAATCAATGTGTTGGCTTGGTTCTACATTCCTTTGTTTCACCAGATCATAACCCCAGAACCAGAATGAAATGTAAGTAAAAAAGAATTGGAATGAAATTAACTTGCACAAAACTCAGTTTGAAAGGTTTTATTGAGCATAATATACATTCAATATTTTATACTATTAAACAAATGAGTTGTGAGATAACTTAGTTTATGCATTCAGAAATTTTAATAATTCCATAGGGAAGATCAGGAAAAGATTTGAAAGACAAGCAATGAAAATGACTGAAGTCACCACAGCGAAATATGCACCATTACAGCTTCAAAATGGAAAGGGTGGAGTGGGACCTTGTGAATCCTGGGGCCAATACTTATGCCTATTCACCACCTCATGTCCCTGCCCATCACGAACGGCCACATAACTCTTTAGTCTCTTAATGAGTTATTGGCGGCTGTACCTTTGGTTTGACAAGATACCTGGCAATGACGCCCCCACACCCTTTCTCTACCATTGAAGCTGTCATCAGACTTTTCCTGTGGCAACTGTAGATTAGGAGCCAGTAGTCCGCCAGCAAACGATCCCAAATGAGGAAAAGAGTAGGTCCAACCCATCCCCAATTTTGATAAATATGAATCATTACTGGAGATATTACTTAATTGAGTGGAGGCAAATAAGTATTAACCTCTAATGCAATTAACTAAAATCATGATATAGAAATGAATTTCAACACTCATCACTACGTAAATATCAAAGTTTGATTTTCACAGCAGATATGGCTTTTCCAGATTTATCTCATCTTTCATGACTTTCCAAATCATGAAATTTTAACTTTCATGAACCTCCAGCGTTTTGGTGGTGTCAATTACGTTTTCATAATTATCAAATGACAACCATGTGCTAATTTACTGCCCACTAGCAGGCCACCCAGCATCACTATACCATTTTTCTGAACTGACAGCGGCTGACCTTGAGCGCGCTCGAAACCCACCCACTCTTCTAGCCAATCACAGGAGAGCGACAGGAGAAAGTGTGGAAGAGCCCGCAGTCTCTCTCCGACCTCCATGCAGTGCACATCGCTCTCCAGCTAGCAGCGTTGCCAAGCCGAATCTCACGAGATCGTACAGCGCTCGTTCTGCCGCCCCCAAAAGTACCGTTATTCCCACGGCTGGCAACGCCGATTGGCCGGATGGAGGGGAAATGGGAAGGGGATGGAGGGGAACGGAGAGGTGGAAGGGGCAGCGCTTCTCATTGGCTAGATTCTATTTTCCACCCAGCCGCCGTCAGTTCGGAAAAATGGTATAGGGAAGAATAGTACCCAGAGAAGAGGGAAACTTGGAATTCATGGTCATATGGCAGGATTTTTAGGTAGAGGAAAAAAGCAGGTATAGTGATGGTCCCTCTCCCCCATATTAGAATGAAAAAACTTTGTAAATTTCACATTAATTTTATTAACACGACCAGTTTCATCGCTGTGCGACATCATCAGGTCTATGCGCGACATCATCAGCACCTGATGATGTCGCGCAGCGATGAAACTGGTCGTGTTAATAAAATTAATGTGAAATTTACAGTTTTTTCATTCTAATATGAGACAATTTCATGAAGTTACGACGCAAACCATTCAATCCTCTCCCCCATAATGTCTGTCGACTCAAAATTGAAGCAAGACGCTGAAGATGCTAAGCAGCAAATAATGGAAAAAATAATTTCCGTACACCATGCACAAGGTCATCTTATACCCCACTCCATAACATTGATCGTTAAACATATATAGACCAAAAACGACATGTGAACACAGGCCCGTCGCTAGCTGATCTGGCGCCCGGGGCAAACTGGGATCGTGCCCCTCCCCCCCCATAACATTGATATACCTGCAATCGGGAGATTTGAAAATTAATTGAAAATTTTTTTTCATAATAAAGATATTTTATTGATTATGAAAGTAAAACGTACAAGGATATTTAAAAATTTCAGTAAAAAACTTGCCGACCGCGTAAGTCACGAGCCGATGTTATGTGTGTCTGCGTTTTGCGACGTGAAGGAGCCTCGGAGCTCTTTCATTGTGTTGAAGAGAGCTGAGAGCGCCGAACAGCGGATAACGTAGTTAGTCAAAATTTTAAAAAATTTTTAGCCGGCGAACACGGTGCGCCCCCAACTTGCTGCGCCCAGGGCAAAATGCCCTGGTTGCCCCGCCCTCGCGACGGGCCTGTGTGAACATAAGCCCCAGCAAAAAGGTTTCCAACGAGCAGATTTATAGGTAAGTGTAGTATCCCTTGAGTTCCAGAGTCCACCTTCCAGTTATATGTCGCATCGGTTGACTTAAGTGACGACAGCTTCGTCGCCTGTCCTGAAGACTTCCTCAGGTCGAGGAAGACACGCATCATTGATCTCCTCTTCATTATCTCCGTGAAAATTGTTTTAATGTCTTTTGTAATCTCCAGGGCATCCTTGAAAATTCTTGTTTTGTAATGTTTAACTCTAACATAGATAAAGGGGTTTGTGCTGTCCATGCAGGTTCTCTGGCCAGTAAATTAGTGAAATATCTCACCCCTCTCCATCAACCAGAGGAGGAAATGGCACGCTACTACATAAACTCTACTAAGTCAAATTCAAGATATAAGACTGACAGACTTATTGTACAGTTAGTTTTGACTGGTGCCACTTTTTACCAGGATTCCAGCAAAAGAAGCCACTAGTATACTCAGGGATAATTTCAGCAAAGAATATAGCCTCCCTAGTAGATATGCCTCTCGAAACAACCTACTTCAATTGAAAATAGAATTATTTCTAACAAATACAAGGGGTACCAATGGCGTCACCAATTTCTCCCACAATAGCAGATATTTATATGGATTATTTTGAAATAAAAGCCTTAAAGGATAGCATCCACAAACCCACAATGAGGCTGTTTTATGCTGACAATACTGTCATATGGTGAGGGGACACGAATGAGATAAGCTTGAAGAAGCCCACAAGTATCTAAATAAAATCAACAAGAGCATACAGTTGACAAAAGAAGAGCAATGATATAGATAACTACCATTCCTGGACATCTTGGTAATCAGGAGAAAAGATAGTACGCTGGTGGATACAGTATAGGATAACAAAGAGATATCTTTATGCAAGAATTCATCACTACCATGCAAATGAAAGGAGTAAATTAAACATCAATACACCAATCAGTTACAGACGAAGATCATTCTTAAGAGGAACTAAAAAGACTGGCAATAATCCTCACTAATTTCAATAGTCAAAATTTTGAAATTAAACCTTATTGATTAATTTTAGGGTGAACCAAGGTTGTGATTTTCAGTCTAAAAAAGTCGAAGCTTAATTCGGATACAAGGTGAAAATAAGAAATTTGCATGCATACTCATGAGCTTCCGCCGTCATTCACTCGAGTACGGAGAGGTGGATAACGATCCACGTCAAACTTAAAGCATAATTAAGAATTAAATTACTCTTTCTCATGCTGACGTTGTTCCTCTGATAGCTGCTCTGTCAAGATTTTTTCAATCGCTTTTTGCTTAGCCCGCTTCACTTTCGACATGACATGGAATTCTTTGTCGTGGATCAAACCCTGGAAAAGATTCTAAAATCAGTAGTTGAAAACTAAATAAGAACTAAATAGAGTAAGCAGTGCACGGCGGGATTAACACTACCTTGTCATCTTTCGAAGGTAGTTCATGGCGTAATTCTTCGTACTCATATCTAGAGTGAAGGGGCTGTTTACTTTTCGTGAAATACCATGTCAAAAACACCGCCAAGACTGATATCGCGATGGAAAAGACATAAAAAGGAGAGAAATTTTGGATTATATTGGAGAAAGGCACGTTTTGGAACCACGACGCCAACATTTTCTCCGAAATGTCCTCAAAAACATGAACTCAAATCATATTCCAATCCCATTTCGTAAATGCGACTGCACCGCGCAATATGCTTTTCGAAGGGCCTTTGTTTTTCACAGAGGAGTTGGCGAAGGTGCTCTTGCGCTACAGCTCTTCTTGGGAAGGATAAGAGGTGATTCGCCATATTAACCAGATTGTGTAAGTTGAAAATAGTTTTAGCTAATTAATATCTAGGAAAATCAGGTCTGAATTATCTTGAGCAATTCTGCTTTCATTTGATAGGCGAAGACGCTCACCAAGAAGTATTAGTGATTAGTGCAAGTTCAATTATCTTAACCATGAAAATGTCTGCCGCCTTTCTTGCCGTAAAGGCATATGTGTCCTTAATCGGTAGAAAATGTGTCTGCGAGGATGATTGTATCAGTCGTGAAAAGATATAATAAATTACCAATAGGTGATGATGTGTGTTGCTTTCAGGAGGGAATCAGACAGAATTATTGCTTATTACTGCTGGGTTGTACTCGACGACACATCCCCGATTTTTCCTTCTTTTAGTTCTTCAAATTGAAGTATTCCCGTGAAAATCAGCTTAAACCGGTTGGAGTTTAAATGGATAAAATTTACAATCTCCATTAAATCAGGAGTAGACGTCAGGATCTTATTCTTGCTTGGTAATAATCAATATGATCGTAGACCAATTTCTTAAACGGTTGTAGGTATAGGATGAAATGGTAACCTAGTAACCTTATCTATGTTTATTTCCCTGGTGACGGATGCATGCTTTCCATACCAAATTGTTTTACATCTTATTGTTAACCTGATGTGTCTCACTAGAAGTACTTCCTTGATCAATCAATATATCTCGTATATTTTCGCCATACCCAATTTTAAATTTTGAAGGTTGTTTGTAATTTATCAAAGGCGAAATGGATTATGATAAGACGGAGGATGAAAATGGTGATAAGGAATATAAAGATGCTTGCCAGAACCCAGATCCATCGAGATGCCCCTTCGACTCAGAAAAATTTTGTCGGTATTGTAAATTTTACTTAAGGATTAATTTCGGGTGCAATTCCTTCAGAATATGACCTCATGATTCCTTACGCATACATGCTGTCTATTAATGATTTTTTTGTACCACTGCCTCATAGATTTACCAAATTTAACGAGCTTAGAGCTAAGAATTTGCTATGACAAAAATTTCAAATGTTTCAAGAATTTAATTCTCCTTGCGGTTAGAGTGATGTTTTACCTAACCTTTCACTGCTGGGGGTCATCCTAGTCCATTACCATCATTATGAAAATGATTCTTTTCATGGTGCATTATATTGTTTTAATTTCTCTAGTGTTGCCGGAGGAGGAAATATGCAAGGCCAAAATCAAATTAAACTGGAAACAGCTCCATTTGACCCTAGGTTTCCCAATCAAAACCAAACCAGGCAAGTCAGTGAGGTTCAATTAAGATTGAATAAATTTTGTATTTTAAAGTTTATCGTGAATAAGTTGTTTTATGAAGAGGCTGTTATTAGTCATCTCTTCTTATGCTTCTTAAATTTAACTCATATTTATCTCCTATTTTAAGAATTGATAGTAGTTGAGCCTAATTATTGCCATTAACTGCAGGTATTGTTACCAGAGTTATGTTGACTTTCACCGATGCAGCAAGCTGAAAGGAGAGGGTTATGAACCATGCAACTACTTCAAGAAAGTCTACCGAACTATGTGCCCAGCGGCTTGGGTTGAGAAGTGGGATACGCAAATAGAGGAAGGCCGTTTCCCTGGAAGAATTTAAATTTTTGCCTTGTGATTTAATCTTCCTGCCCTTAATCTGCCATAGTGCCCAGACATGTCCTTGCAAATCTTTTTAGGCACTCTACTACAATCACTCTTTGGATCAAAGACAAAACTGGTTTGTGTCTTAGTGGTTACTCCATCTGTTTGGTCTAATTTAAATTGAATATTTGTATTGTTTCGTTGATGTAGATAATCATTATATCAGTCTGTTGATCATGTGCCACCAAGGAATTGCAATAGAGCACTTTTCCATGCCAGATAAGGGAAAGAGGGCTGTAGTTTTTTTAAAATGTTACTGGTCTCATAACATCTCCGGGGTCAGAGACCCAAAATGCTAAAACTGTTTGCAAGAAATGCATAGTTTTGGCTAGTTGAACATTAATGTAATTTGAACTGTAAGTAAATATAATGTTTAAAACCACATTGAATATCAATTTTTATGGCCCACCATCAATTTTACTTTCATCTTATTAGAACCATGAATGAGATTTGATTTAGAAGGTGCCACTTTTCAGGAATTGGGACTGAATTGTTATATCTGGAAAGTAATAAAATGCTGGGAAATGAATCAGAAAAATCTGGACGTGTTATCTTAATGGCACTTGCTCTGCAATCTAGTACCCTTCAGTTGCATTGCATCATTGAAGTCTGCTTGGGTTTCCTGTTTTGTTAATGCCCTCTTATTTACCAACGTTGTGGAAATAGAGACTTTCCATTAAAGGGTGAATGTCAAGTTGTCAAAATTGAATTTCATACTGATCAATGAGTTGTTGAGATATAAGGTGTTGTCCATTTTGCCACCTTATTCTCATTCTCCAGCCTACAAATCTTCCTCTGTTTTGGTTGCTGGGCATTATTTGTCCAGTGATATGATGATGTGGCTGCTACACAGGGATAAAGTCTTGATAACTTCTTTCCATTCATTTTGAAGCTTCTTATTTTCTGGTGTGCACATTCACAAGCCATGGATCACATGGTTTTTGAAAGTTTAATACCTTGCTTGGTTAGTCAAGTTGTCCTGATAAGGGCCAAACTTCATAGTCTTCTAGACTTGATATCTCAAAAGGAAAGCTTAGAGCCAAGACATCTGGATTTTTTGTTGTAGCTCCTCTCATTTGTGAAGGCTTCAGTGGATCACTTCCCTGTAGAGACAGAAGAACTACAGTTTGAAGGATCTTTTCTCAGGCTTACCCCATTTTAAGAAATTATAAAGGTAGCTGACGTTTTTGGTTCTGACCTAATACCCGTTTATGAGGTATATTTCAAGACTTCCACTTGCTCAGTGGCGATGCATACATTGATTGCCATGAGAAAAATTTCACCAGGACTGGGAATCAAACCAAAGGTCTACTGCTTTCCAGGCCATTATGCTATCTACATTCTTTATTTCCCATGGCAATTTTACTGAGGTTCACTTTGCTAGATGTAAGGAAATTTTAAACAGATTAAAAATCATCATCATTAGTAAAAAATCCTGATATGAGTTTGATGCAGCTCTCCTATCCGCTAGCCTTTTCATAGCTACGTATTTTTTCTCTTTTACATCCTTTATAACCTGTCCTATGTAACTCATTTGGGGCCATCCCTTGCCCTTCTTCCCTTCCACCTGTACTGCTACGATTGTTTTCATGAGGCCATCATGTCTCATAATGTGGCGAACTAAGTTGTCCCGTCTTCTGCTTACAGATTTTAGAAGATTTCTCTTTTCTCTAACTCCTCTTAGCACTTCCTTGTTACTTACACGGTTGATCCATTTTATCTTCATCATTCTTCGGTTGCACCACATTTGGAATGCTTCCACTTGTGACTTCTTTGCTGCTGTCAGCGTCCAAGCCTCACTTCCATAGAGAAACATGCTCCATATGTAGCATCTGATGTATTGTTTCCTTACTTTTATGCTTGTATTCTCAGGTGTAAGAAGATTCATCTTTTTGTGGAAAGCCCTCTTCCCCTGTGCTATTCTACTGACTATTTCTTTCTTTTTTGGTCCATCGTTGGCAAATCAGCTCTCCAGGTAAGAGAAGTCTTTCATCTCTTCAAGCTTATGCTTTCCTTGCTTAATATTTGTCCTAGCCTCCTCTCTTTTGCTGCATACTAATATCTTAGTCTTCTTTTTGTTGATTTTGAGCTGATATCTGGCCATTGTCCTTTCCATATTTTTCAGTCTTCTTCAAATCCTTCTCTGTCTCGGCTATGAGTGCCATGTCGTCAGCAAATTGCTGCATACTAATTTTTTCTCCGTGGATATTGATACCCAAAGCCTTCTTGATTTCATTGATGGCTTTCTTGTTGTAAACATTAAAAATTATGGGAGTAGTGCCCACCTTTGTCTGCCCCATTTCTCATTCTTGCTTCTGCACAGTTGGGTCCACTTTTGACCTCAGATACTTGGTTTTTATACAAACGGTGAACAATTCTACGATCATTGTAGAGCACTCAGGTTTCTTGCAGAATTCTAGTTATTGAATACCATTCCACGTTATCAAATGTCTTCTCTAACTCACAAAATGTTATGAAAGTGTGTTTGTTTCTCTCCATTCTCTTCTATAAGAGCATTCTCATTGAGTGCCAAAATTGCTTCCCTTTTGCGCTTGCTTTTCCTAAATCCGAATTTGTCCTCTCCCAGGAATTCTTTTGCTCTTCGATCTATTCTCCTGTAAATGACTCTTGTCAGAAACTTTGATGCATGTGTCGTCAGGCTTATGGTCCTAAAGTCTTCGCACTTCTCTGCTCTCTTCTTTTTGGGTATGGGAATGATGTTCTTCTCAAAGTCACTAGGCAAATCTCCTGTTGAGTACATATCGCAGATGGTTTTATACAGTCGAGTTAAGACCTTTTCTCCTGCATTTTTTATTAGCTCTGCTGGAATATCATGTATTCCTGGGGCCCTATTCTTTCGCAGGTCTCTTATTGTAGAGGCAAATTCAGATCTTAAGATGCTCGCTCCAATGTCATCCTTTTCAACTTCATTTTCTCTACACTTCTTTTTTATCCAAGTTTGCTTCTATCGTGTAGTTCCTCCAGGTATTCCTCCCATCTCTCGGTGTTGTCTATGTTTTCAATTAAAATATTTCCATGCCCTTTATTGTATTACATCTTGTACTTCGTGCCTTGACGACATAGCACTTAAAATCATACTTGGTCAAAATGTGGTTTATCTCCAATATACTGATTCATTTAATGCCCTTTGATACCCACTGGGTTAAAGCAATACTTACTGATGTTCTAATAGGGTGGTTTCCTGTTATTTTTTTATTGCCTAAATTGAAAGATTATTACTCCTGGAGTACATATTTCACGCTTTTAAGATTTTTAAATGATGATATCTATTTTAAGCGATTAAATGAAATGTGAAAAATTACAAGCATGCGAAAACCCGATGGCTAAGTATGAATGCTGGGAAAAGCCTGTGTGACGTCTGGCTGCTGCTGTGTGAGGCCACCTGGGTGGTGGGCTAAGAACGCCGCTAAGATGCAGGCTGCTTGCTGCCGAGTATGGCAGTAGCGTAGAGTACCCTGCTAGCAGGTAGTGCTTGGCTTAAATAAGGGTTATTAATACCCTATCAAACGAAGGAAACTTTCCGGCCATAGGCAATTTTAATAGGTGATTATTAAGAAATGTTTCCCTGACCTCTGTGCATCATGCACGCATTGATAATATCAGAGGATGTAAAACTCCTATCTACTCGTATAGAATCTAGGTCCCTGTGATGTCACATGGAGTGGCATCGCATGGGTGCCAATCTGGCCTTTTTCAAATGAGGTTAAAGTTGACCATTGCCATTCGTCTGAACTGGGATTTCTAAAACCAAATAATTTTCTATATTATGAATACACTAATGGTGGGTAACAAATCGCAATCAATGCCTTTCGTTTTCTTTGACGAAGAAAACTACCCTATTGAGTTTACCCCATCCTCTGGGCTCACATGGAACTTGTGAAATTGATCTGCATTTTTATTTCAAGAATAGTAAGTATGATGGCCTTGGGGCTAGAGCACTCCACTTCTGATGGAAGGGTCCCAGATTCCAATCTGGATGAAGAAATCAAAAACTCATGAACAAAATCATTGTGATTTCAGGTAGCCCAGGAAAGGAACTAGGTTCCCTTAGCTTAAAGCCATTTGGACACCCGTGGCTTAGTCTTTTGTGAGATCTCTCTTCACTTATCCAAGCCAACTTTTGGGTTGAAGCACTGACTGAGTTGGTCAAGGAGTCAGGTCCTTTTTGATCTAACAGTTCTGGCCTTATTTTGGCCAGCCAAATCTTCCTCAGAAATGGTTTCCAGGGTGTTTTTTATCCTTCTTTTGTTGGCAATAGTTATAATAATAGCCAAAAGAGGACAATACTCGAACCATACCTAGAATAAATGGCCAGATGTGGAATTTTTTTCAAGTAACAAATATGAAATGTATTGTTCAGGGCCATTCAGTATTATCCTTACCTCTTCATACCATCTTTTAGAATAAGAATTTGGACATTTTTACGTCATATTCGTTACAGGATCTCTTAAAATTTTCTTTTCCAAAATTTTGCTATAAGATGAAATCACCTATCTAATATGGAGGGAGGTTTTTTTGACTGGGTAACTTTTTTTTAAACTGAGGTGAGAATGGCTGAATGAGGATTTTTTTTCATTTAATCTTTATCTTTCTCTTCCATCAACTGAATTCTTTTGACCAATTTCGAATTGGTCTCAGTTAAGTCGTGGGGGTTATTGTCTTTCTATTCCCTAATGAAGATGGCCATAATTGGAGATCTGTTGGATCTTCAAATGAACTGTTCAATGAGTCATTCATTGCTGAGGCTTCAACAATGATGCGAGGCAAATGAACTTCCTGTGGAAGTGAGCCGTTATATGGGCACTGTAGGCGTTCCCTTATTGCACCTCCACTAAAGGCTCGTATTTCTTTGCAAGCTTCTGCAGTATCTTTCTATTAGGGGTTTAAAAACACATTCATGAATGCAACCTGCAATGAAAGCAGGAGCCTCTGAAACCAAGTCACAGAAGAACCAAGAAGCATGCCAAGACATGGACTGCTGTGAAAACCTGCTGCTGAAATTGCCAGTATTTCGATGAATCTGTGATGTCACCTGAATTTGAGCTCAATGGAATCACAATATATCCAACCTGGGTAAATAGATGCGGCGGAGGTAGAACTGATTGATGGGAGGGTGTTGGATTGTGGGTAGGGGTGATGCTAGGTAAGGATTGTTGATTTTGGGGTGGAATGCAGTGTATGTAGATGAGAAAAATCCAGTTCCACTCAGACAAAGCCCCCCTTAGACAATTTTTTTTGTTTTTTTTTTTTAATCTTCACCCTCTTAACTCCTTCGTGCAGTCTTGGTTGAAAAAAAAAACTGAGAAGTGAAGCCGAACTTACCTTACAATTTAAGATTTCCACCTAAAGGTTCATTTTGAAAATTTCCATTTATTTACATGTTTATACATTTTTTGCATAAGTATTTGACGCTTGAAAAATCATTAAGTTTTTTTTTATGATTCGTGAGTATTTTACCCAAAGGAGAATGTATGGAACAAAGAACACAATCATCTTAATACCCAGTAAAACTTCAAAATATATATTCAACAAAAAAATGATGTTATTCAATGATCATCTACACTAATTTCTTGTTTTCCTTTTATTTCTTTTCCTTCTTCTTTTTCACCTTGGGTTCTTTTTCACTTGTACCCTCGGTCTCGGTTCTCGTGGATGCTTTCTTCTTTTTACCACTATCAGTCTGGGCTACTTCTTTAGATTCAGCCTCCTCTTTCAATTCACCATCTTTTGATGCACCCTCGGCTTTTGATCCACCCTCTTCTTTAGGCTCTTCCTGGACAATTTCAGGGGCTTCTTCATCAATTTCCATATTCTCCTCACCTTCAGTAGGTGCCTCCTCCTCTACTTCATCCTCATTTGGTTTAGCTGCCACTACTCGCCTTTGCTCCAGTTTTTCTAAACCCTGATGAAAAATATTTGGAATATGACTCGATCAGTTTGTTACAATTTGAATTGATCATCAAATAAGAATGGTATGCAGCCTTATATACTAATTCACTTTTGTGGCATACTTTTTCCAACATATCCAGTGGGGCCAAAATTCATTTTTCAATAAATAACTCAATTGGGTACCAGAAACAATCAAGAGATAAGCCTCTAATGGGTGAAAGAGGAACCTCTTTATAACGGCTGGTATCAATAAGCCATAGTTTTTTACATTTTTTGAATTACTTAAGCTAGGACGGACCTGACCCATTGATGACTTCACAGGAAAAGAAGGGTCTTTTGCTTAATCAAGTGACTTTCAATTTTTGAAATTATAAATTAAATTGACTCTCTCACAATAAATTAAGTAGCATGCTGCAGGATGATGTTTGACTATTTTCTCCGGCTGTAAATTATTCCAAGGCTTAACCAAAAGATAGAAGTTGGAAAACTGTTACATCATAAGCTCTTAACCAAGATTCCTGATGCCCACTGCTTCAGGAAAAGCAAGGAAAAAAATAAAATTTGATTTAGGTAACAACTTGTATGAAGTGCAATCAACCATGCTAGCTAAAAAATGAACTCTCGGTACTCAACAATGTAAATAATACATGTTATCTTCTCATTGGTTTCCAAATGTAATCTTTACTTTCAAACACACAGCCTATTGGATCACACAGTTCAAAACACCAACGAGTGTATCCCCATTCACATAATTTTTCCCAGCTATGATGAAGAGCCCCGTTGTCACAGTCCAAATTGCATGAGGAAATAAAAAACAGGAGTATAATCATAGGATTTTATGTACTTTGTTTGATGATTGACACTTATTTTGACTCCCACTATGTGAGACGATGCAAAAAATTTTAAACTCCATTCCTTTTTGTCTCTCATTATATTACCTGATATTTTTCTTTACTCTTCATTAAATATGGCTGACTATAAGTTAAATTCATTTCATTAATAAAATTAAGAGTCTTTGCAGTTTAGCAAAACTAATACAATTGAGGATAACAGGCCACAAGTAATTTTTTTAATTCTAAAAAGTTACTGTAGCTGCACAGAATGAAATTACTCAAGTAACTATTTACTGGTACATATGTAATTTTGTTCGGACCCCCACTATTGCTGGGAGGTTAGCCCCCAGACTTCCTGCCTGCCCCCCCCCCTTTCCTGGATAAGGCACAGCTTGAGATAGATGCCATTTTTAAAAAGTAATAGCAGCTGAGCCCAGTTATATTTTTTTGGGTACTTTTCTCATATATGCTACTGTTACATAAGTAAACCTGCGGAAACCCCTTCAAGTTGAGTGGCCATGAATAAGCTGAAGTACTTAGGTGTCAAACAAATTGTTTCATATTATGTAGTTTTTATTGCATAAGCCTACCAGTTACCATTAATATGCATTATGTTATATTTTCATCCTTGCAATGATTCCTAATAGTTAAATGCACCAAGAGAAGAAGCAGAGAAATTTCAACTAAATCAATGGTGGCAGCTCCATTTGTTGGGAAACATGATCGACCAATTGTACTTAGCTAAGGTGATATGGTTGAATTATCTTCAAGAAGTATTTCAAACATAGACACTTCTAACAGTTACTGTGGTTTTGAATTGAATCTTACCTGGTTAACCACTTCAATAAATTCTTTCTCCGCTTGTTCCAAAAGTACCAAGTTACTACTGGATGCCTTTGATTTCACAGGAGAATCAGGTTGTGCAGGTCCAGTATCTTTAGTTTTCACTTTCAAACGAATCTCACGCATTCGTGCTTCCAAGATCTTCTCCCTACGATTTTCACGTTCCAGCATCTATCAAAGAAAATGAAAGAGTTGTTGAGAAGCAAACTGAACTTAATTTTTCTGCGAGAAATATGCATATACATATGTATACAATTTTCCATTTGGCTGCTAATCAAATACTCATTACATAATACAAATACATGTTTTACGACTTGATGAAGACTAAACAACCCCAAAAATTCTTGCTGTGATGTAGTAATGAAAAAGGAATTGTCACTTCCATACCCTGACTGTATTGTATTCCTCTGTACGTATGTAACTAATGCTGGGGTGAGCCTTACCCTGACCTATCTAAACTAACCTTGGATTGAAGCATCAAACGAGATTTTCATTTTATTATTCAAAATTTTATGCATGGAATAATCATCAGGAATACGGAGAACTATTTAATGAATTCCACCTAAGAGGACATCCATCCCCACAGGAGTGATTCGACAGAAATCACCCATTATGCTCAAACATTTGTCGAATTCCTCTATCTTGCATTAAATACATTCAACAGCTTTCATGGCAGTAATCATCATCAAATTCCCATATATTAAAGTTTAAATAGAAATATCAGTTTACCACCAGTTATCACTAGAATGACCGGGGGTGGTCAATAGGTCAATTGACCGTTCATGTTTTTATTTTCCGCACCATTTCGTTATTTTCCGATCAATAACGCTGGGATTCTTTGACTTTCTTTTAATATTTTGAAACAAAGAACCTGAAAATAAAGTATTATCTACAACACGCTGTTTGAATGATTATGATTATTTCTGGGTCAATCGGCGCTCCCTATGTCAGTCTCATTGACCCGTCGCGCTTGGTCTCAAGATAACATCTTACTAAGACGCTGAAGTTTAATCGCAAATTCAGAGGATCGATAAAATGAAATACATAACGACACATTCCGAAAGGGTTCTTTTCTATCTCCTTGAGATTCAAATACACGTCTCATTCCACAATTTCAGTCACTGATGTGTGAACCTAATCAGAAAATTTGCAAATGTGCTATAAGAGTAAAGAAATACCTTGAGGCCTAATGCATAGTGCTTCATTTTAATGTGGTCGTTTTTGATTTTTTTTCTCTGATATATGTTTTTAACCAAGAAAACTGCTGCACATAATGTGTCCTGAAATGCTACTCGTGTTCTAAACCACATGACGTATTATTTTTTAACTATGCCAGTGAGACACATTTTTATTTTACAAAATATTTTTTTTAGGTGCAATAATTTTTTTGCAAAGTTCAATTTTATCCTAACATTACATCTAACTGTAAAACATAATCAGAACACTTCTAAACTCATTAGGTAACAATATGCAGGGAAAATGAATGAAAGAACGCATGAAAAGGGCCAACGGTCAATCGACAGCTGGCCGTCATTATAACTATGCGGCTTACCCCGGTCACTCTAAAGTTAACTTATAAAAACAAGGATTGAATTAGGACATATTATGAGTTGACCTTAACTTTTATCATTCATGCATTCCAATGGCAAGTATAAGTTATAACTTTCGAGGGGGGAGTAAGATCAAGGTAACGATAGGCTAAAAAAAAATTAAAGCCGGACACTATTAAATTTTGTATTTAAAATAAACATGATATTTAAAAAAAATATGTGCAATAGCACAAGTTAATGCACAGTATGTACTGTGAATCAGGGTTAATACAAACTTTCTGTCATAAGCTTCCCTGACTTTATTTCCAGTCTACATTTCAGGAATATTCCATTTTGATCAGCAATATTCCTATTTGGTCCCAAGGATATTTTGAGTCAATATGGAATATTCCTGGAGTATTTTTTAATGCTTTTGTGTACTTACAAGTCAATTGCCATGTATTTTTATATTAAGCTACGCAGTCCTTAATAGGCCTGTTTAAATGGTACATTAACCCTAACAGCAAATGTCTAAATGCATGAACGATTTTGGTGGGTGAATGGAACATGCACGAATGCATGAACCAAATTAGAGGAGGTTCTATTTCCTGTTCATGCATTCGCACAAGTTGGGTGGTTACACCGTGCATTTTTGCATTCATGAATTAACACATTAACTCAAATTGTTAATTACTAGGTTACCGTGTAAAGAGGCCTTTAACACACTCAATGCGGATGCCTTGAATTCAAGGCATCCCGCGCTAGCCTAGGACGCGGATGCCTTGAATTCAAGGCATCGGTCTCGTTAGGTTTCTCGGCCCGCCATCTGCCTCCGCGTCTTCTACTAGACCCTGCAATTGTGCCCAGCGTCTCAGTGTGTCTTCTCCTGTGACTGGATACAAGTCGTTTGCTTGCCGCAGATTTTTTGCCTTATTTTTATTATAATATATTTATTATAATTTTATTATAATATTTAATATTTTCTTTATTAATAGTGCAAATTTTAATAATTTTGAACTATGTATGATTGTATACGATTTAGGAAGACATAACATCTGATATTATTGCAAAATATTTTTTCCGCGTGGCGGTGTGTTATGATAAATTTTCTCAGCATTGAGTGTGTTAAGTATGCCAAAAAAAATTCCCACTCCAAGCCCAGAAAATATCCCATGCAGCAGACTGGTCTTATAAAGGGACACTTCAATTTCCAAGAATAATCTCTATGTTCATTGAATATCCTTGGGATACTCCTAGGATATCCTTTATGGTGAACTATTGTAAATTCCAAAAATATCACAAGAATATTCTTGGAACTTTGAGAAAATTCTTGGGATATTCCAACATCCCTCTGAGAATATTCATTTGCTACTCCTTTGCTGTGTGGGATGCAACAAGATAATAGGGATAAGGATGCTAAAAAAAAATTTTAGCCACTTCTCAAAAATCCAACTATGAGTATCAAATCCTGAGTAAGAAATCCAAAAACCATGACATATTGAAGTCTATCGTAAATACTCAATACTTGCAGCAAAAAAAAAAAAAATACAAGACTAATTGAAGGAGTGCTTACCTGAGTGAGCATAGGTTTATCATTTTTATGATTAATGGCTAAATTCTCAGAGAACTCCACCAGGTAGGTTATACCGACATCATTGCCAATGGCAACCAATTGACCAGATTCATGAACACGCATTGAACGGAGAGGTTCATCACAAACCTATGGGATTTAAGAAATTGTCATGAGCACTAAAGAGACCTGAAAATATTGAATATAATATTTGATACAACAGTCTTTATATAAAATCAACTTCTTGTAAACAAAAATTATTCCTTGCAAGTAATCAACAGTAAAGAGGACTGAAATGACGAACGTGGATGTTGTTAGTAAAAAGAATCTCTTATCTACATCTTTTATCTGCATAATGTAGAAAACAAATTTTATAATTCTTTCTGTTATGGAAAAAATAATTTTAAACTGCTGGAGTACAGGGACAAGGCCAATACAACCCCCAATGCATAGGAGGTCGTGCTTGCTTAGTATATGCATGCTTTCTGGCATTCACAATTCATCAAAATGTAAAAAGAAAATTTATTAGCAAATAAAGTGTATTCAAATGGTTCTTATAGAAACTAAAATAATTGAATTATAAAATTAAAGCAGTATATTCTTTTTTTAGCTAGCCTTTAAACAATAGGAATTTGATCTTTGAAGCAACAAGAATACGCGACCTACCTTCACGCTTAAACAAGGCTCTCGTTGCTGCTGAAGTATATCCCAAACATCCAATGAGCCATCTACTCTTGTTGTGTAAAAGACGGAATAACGTGTGGGACTCCATCCTCCTCCTGTCAGCATTACTCGGTGATAGCTTTTTAAAAAAGTGAATTACATAACATAAGAATATTATTTACTTGCTGGTGAAAATTCTTATATTGACTACTTGTTGTTAAGGTAATAGGGTAGTTTCCTTCATCAAAGAAAAAGAAAGGCATTGATTGCGATTCGTTACCCACCATTAGTGTATTCATAATGTACAAATTATTTGGTTTTAGAAATCCCAGTTTAGACGAATGGGAATGGTCAATTTTAACCGAATTTGAAAAAGGCCAATTGACACCCATGCGATGCCACTCCACGTGACGTCACAGGGACCTAGTTTCTATACGAGTAAATAGGAGTTTTACATTGTCTGAGATTACCAATGCATGCATGAGCCACAGAGCTCAGGGAAACATGTCTTAATAATCACATATTAAAACTGCCTAAGGTGGGAAAGTTTCCTTCGTTTGATAAGGTATTAATAATCCTTATTTAAGCCAAGTGCTACCAGCTAGCAGGGTACTCTGCTACCTACTAGCAGCCTGCATTGCAGCGGCGCACATATCCTCACCCCAAGGTCACCTCACATGGCGGCAGCGGGGACCAGAATGACATCACATGGGCTTTTCCCACCATTCATACTTAGCCGTCACATTTTCACATGCTTGAATGAATTTTCACTTTTCATTTAATCGCAAAAAAATAGATATTGTCATTTAAAAATCTAAGAGCATGAAATACGTACTCCAGGAGTAATAATCTTTTGATTTAGGCAGTAAAAAAATAATAGGAAACCACCCTATTGCTTTTTTCTCTCAAATGTTAAGTTTTTTTCTTTGGCATAAATTACTCTTGCTCAGATAATGAGAAATACAGTGACTGCATCACAAATTTTCTTCATGATGCCTACAATAAAAGGCAAATTGTTTGCTGCAAAGACAATAATATTAATGAAAAAAGCTGTTGACCAAGCCCTTCATAGTAAAAAAAACAACATTTATTTATTCCTAAAACAGTTCCTATTGGGACCAATTTTAGATGTAGGTATGTTGATAGATCAATGAGTTATATACCTAGATATATTAAATGTCTTGAACTGGATACCCTTAGCTAGTGACTTTTTATTGTTTTAAGAGGATAAAGAGGTATTGACACCAAAAAATAATGAACTTTTAGTTAAACCTAACATACTTACAGCCATAGATGAACATGTGCATCATTTAAGACTAAACCTGAAGCCGTGATACACACATGACAGGAGAATGAGGTCTAAGATAGAAAAGGAAGTATGATAGCCTACTTCTATTGAGATCAGTAAATCCCATCTCTGTATATACTCCAAGTGAGTTTCATGTGTTCAGTCCACTTTAAGAAGTCATGGGAGGCAAGCATTTACGAAGTGATGACGAGGTGAAAACCTCAGTGCACAACGTATAGATTTCTTGCAACTAGGTATCTATGTACTTCCCAAGAGTTGGAAAACTTGTATTGAAAATCAGGGAGTCAGTAGAAAACTGAACACAAAAGTTGTTCCTCTTTGCTACAAAGAGTTTTTTTTTGCACTTTTAAATAACCTATTAGAGACAAACTGGGGAAGTGTGGTAGCCAGTATGTAAATAGCTAGGCAACTAATCGAAGGTCCCTTCCCCAGAATTTTCAAATCCTGGGTGAAGCCTTCAGAAAACCCCAAACAAATATCCTAGAAAAGCAAGATGACCCAGGGAAAGGAACTGGTCCCATAACCTTGAATGTGTGATATTCTCATACACTGGCGTCTAAAGTATGGGGTGAGCTCTACTTCTCACCTATCCAAACCAACCTTCAAGGTGACATATATAGTAAGTTACTGACAGACAAACTACACAAAAGAAACTTGCTTTCCTCTGTATTTTTTCCCAATAAAAAATATGTAAATGACTGATTTATAACTTTCAAGTACAAAAAAATAGTACCCCGTCCAAATGATGGCTGATTCGCGAACATCTTCAGACCAAATTCTTGCTGTCCAATCACCAACAGTGAGAAAGTTTTTGAGAAAAGCAGGATTTCGTTGGAGGGCAACAACTGGTCCTATTTGAGCAGAATACTGACCGACAAGCTTTTCTGCAGGTGTTTTTCCTTTCCTGTTACAATTAATGACATATCCTAGAAGAGAGAACAAAGAGATGAGAAATAAAGTCAAGTGGCACCAAGCCAATAATGCCAATTGTGGTCCCAGCAACAAAATGCCCACCTCATTGCTGGAACACAACACACCACATGTTCAACCACGATTTTCACCGATGATCTTTATGATATGCTTCTTGAGTTTTTCCCTGACAAGTGTGAACCCTGGGTCAATTAACTGAGTATAAAAGGGAGATGTCGTATACAGTGGAAACCTCAATTGAATGGCCTTTATTTGTACAACTGAAGTGGGTTTACTGGCATAAATTATGCATGAATTTCCATGGGAAGTCACTCTCAATCGTACAACTTTCAGTTGCAATGCATATATAATTGTACAATGCGAAAAGTCTAGATTTCAAAATATTTTTTAAGATTGCAAAATTGGTAGTATTGAAAAATGCAGTCAAATTTTTTAATATTAATTTTTGTTTTATTTATTTATATTTTTTCTCTTTACCACCCTGAAAAAAGCTCATTCAAGGCCTTTTATATCGGTGGAAATAAAGTGTAACATTGACAATCACACACAACCATGCCCTAGGTAGGCACAACCTACTCATACAGGACTGAAAACCCGACCTCCAGTTTGGCAGGCGAGGACTTTACCATGCTGCCACCGAGGCCGGCAAATTTGTTTTAATTCTGTAGATTTACTTCAAAAACCTAGCCATCTTAAAATGAAATAATATCATTTGTAATTCGATTACATCTCAAAATTATATTAATTAGGCTTTGTAAAACAAGGCTTCTCACTTGTTTGTATGATGTTTTTTTCTTTGGATTTGGAGCCTTGTACAACTGAGGCTCCACTGTATCTTAGCAGAAGGATTTGCATAGGAGAAAACTAGCCTCATGTTCTAAAATCTCCCTAGGGTAGCAATTTCTGCTGTTCAAAGTAGGAATTCTAGAGCTCTTGATATGACATGAGATTTGGCGAGTACGTCTAGATCTGTAGATTTTTTTTGGAAAAAATAAATTTTGAGCACCTATACCAAAGCATGGGTCACCAACCAATGGCTCACGAATCGCTTGTGGACCGTGAAACAATTTCTAAAGAAATATAAACCAAACAACACAGATCATTAAGCATGTGAATTCAACATGCAATATTTTTAGGAACTATGTGACCTGGCATAACAAAAATGTACTTACGGGTTGCGTGTAATCAAGGATACTGGGCTCACAACATTTTCTTCTAAGCTTTATATGACATTTTAGAGAAGTGTAGGCGAGAGGAGATGCTAGCAACCACTTTCTATGTGGTGTATATATTAATAAATGAGATCTAAATTAATAATTCCAGTATGTATAAGATTAATGCTAATGATGAGAACATGCAATAAGAACATATGTACATATATCTACAAATGACCTTTGATGAGGATGAGCTGCTTTACTCCCCAACTAACATAAAAATACAGTACGTTTTGTTACAAGATGGGTCTTCAAGCCACTTCAAGGTATCATACACAAGAGAAGTATGTGCGAAAGATCCACAGAGAAAAAAAATCATCCGCCTTGACCGCGATTCGAACCCAGATCCCCCGATTTTCGGTCGAGTGCTTTAGCCAGTTAAGCTACCGAGGTGTCATTCTTCCCTGTGGATATTTGTGGACACTATCGGACGGTCAAGGTGGATGATTTTTTTCTCTGTGGATCTTTCGCACGATTGTGCATTGCGGGTGACTTCCGTTAAAAGTTAATACCGCGGCTAGTCCCGGTATACTTTAAACAAGAAAAGTATTTCTAATGCCTTCTTTACTTTAGGCTAAAGCCTTTTGGAATCAAAAATTTAGAATAAAAAACGATAGGAAAATTCAGACCAGTGTCAAACACACCCCCCAGCCTTGTGAAACAACAATGGATAAGCTATCAGTATAGGTAATAGCATAACTCTTTCACAGGCTAGGCTTCTCATCGTCAAAGCAAGCACTAACCCAATCTACCAATAAGCAACAGGAAATAGCATTACATTGCTAAACTTCTTCATGGCGATCCACATAATTTTATTATTGTTGAATTTCACGTCAAAATACCTTTTTCGGTACCAACCATAAACCGTGTAGGAATTGTTGACTCATATTCAAGTGAGCTGGTACCTAAGGCCCTACTTATTTTCTGCTCAGTGTCAACTGCTCCTCCAGCACCAGAGAATTTATTTCCTGGGTCAAGAATCAATGTTTCCAAGGGCTCACTCAGTTTTCGTGTATCCCACCACTTGACCTGTTAGTGGCAAGTGATGAGAATTATGTTCCAGTTCATCAAAGAGCAAACAGTTTTAGATAACGTCTCCAAAGAGTTTGAAATAAGTTTTGGTTTCTGCATAAAATGTCCACACTATAGTTGACTTCTCCTACTAACCTGACCATCTGTGCTGGCAGAAAAAAATTCTGAACCAGACTTTGATGCAACCCAAAGGACGAAAGATGCTGGGTCTCTGTGACTAACATCAAGTCCACTTTGATCAACAGGTAAAGATCCTCGTCTTGTGTCCCAAAATCCAACCCTTCCATTTCGTGCCCCAGAAACTAAACAATGAGGGTCCTTTGGGTTGTATTCAAGGCATGCCAAAGGTGATGGAGGCGTAAGGATCAATTCTGGTTTATTCGGATTTTCTGTTAATAAGAGAATGTATAAGTATAAAGCAAATGTAAATAAAAGCATCGAACATGATGATGAAGAAATGCAAAGCAATGTGAACAAGACAAATTTACTTATTCGCATACATACTTGATGAAAGAATTAAGTACCCAGCAAATTGTCATACTTTTGAATTGAGCATGACAACAATAATCATTATAACGAAACTGTGGTACATGCATTCAGAAATTTTACATCAACTGTGGGTCCCATATCTCATCCAAGAAATAATTTGAGACAGTATCATTTTGGAGAAAAGAGAAGTGACTATTGTATACATACTTGATGTAATGAAGTTGTGCAAAAAATGTCTTGAGTAAAAATGAATACAGTGGAACCCCGATCTATCGTTCTCGCATTGACCATTTTCCCGCATTCATCATTCGCCGTTCCTGGTGCCAAATAAAGTTCCATAAAGACAATGTAATATATTTCCCGCATCACAGATTCTCGCCCACTGAATTTTGTCAGCCTATCTCCCTCAAAGTTCCTAGTTTTTGGTGGTAAACTGCTGCATGAATTACCAATTAGGCCAAAAGTGAATTTTGGCCATAGGTATTATACTTTTATTAGATTGAAATATTAGTAATGTGCACGTAATTAAAAAAAGAATGATACCAAACACGACTTATTTCTAATGTTATTCAAGCAGTTTAAGCAAGGATATAGTTGGAATAAAACGATGGTGATATCTGGCGAATCTCAATATCCTCGCAGCTGAGCTTCTTGGTAGTTGATGCGACATTTTTTTTCAAAAACAGGACATCACGTTACAATTTACGAGTTATGCTACAGGTGTCACTTGTCAGAGTTGCTAACGAAGCTAATCTTCTCAGGATATTTTGTTTCTCCTTACTAGCAATCTGAATTCATCTGCTCATCTAGAGCTACGCTACTTATTGTTAGAAATGAGTGGGTAAGCTGCCTTTTCTATAGGACAAAAAATTTCATTGCGCAGTCATATGGTCATGCTTCACCCTCTGCAATATGCTCTGCTTACGCCATACGCGATAACATTAGTGCCGAACTTCACCTCGTACGATTGGTTCCGTACTTTCCAGGGCGGGTTGACTCCAAACCAGCGATTGTTTTCCGTGTAGGTTCAATTAAGTCCGGTTTCATTTTTATTAGTTTTATTTTTATTCACCTTCGAACCATGGCCCTTCCAATGAAATAAGTGAGAACTTAAAAGGACGGACTGAAAATAATTGAAGATGAAGGAAAGAATCCGGGCTTGTAGCGCGTGAGTATTGCAACGCCTCGGGTTGTCCGCTAGCACATGACGGTAGGGGTGGGGGTAGAGCGAGATACCTGGTGAAAGCAAGAAGTGGGTTGAAGCCAAGGATCAGGTGGGCGTGCCGCTGACGATTAACGCAACATTGTTCACGCTTTACACATTGCCTCTATTATATTAAAAACTTAATTGTTAGAAAGGAACATTTCAAATAATAAACTATTTTTGGCCTTTGTGATCCATCTCACAACCAATCACTGCGCAGGCGAAAGCGATTGTTTTAGGCATAACATGCACATTACTCTCGTAAATACGAGTACTTGAAATGGCATTTGATGGATAAGAACTTTTACATCAGACAGATCTCCATAATAGCAGTGCAAATGCCGATTGGGGTGCAAACATTTTTTAGCAAGGTGGTGCGTTCCTTTACGATATTTGAAAGAGTTATATTTCGAATCAACAATATGACCTAAGTGGTTCGATAAAGTAATAATATTCCTGTGATCAGCTAAAATCTTGTTTGAATCCATTAATAAATATCATAATTCGCAAAAAATCCAGCGTTTCCTGGGACATTGGCAACCTGGTCAAACATTCCCGCATTGATCGTTTTAACGCATTCATCGTTTTTTTCATCCATCCCCCTGAGAAACGATAGATCGAAGTTCCACTGTACTCAATGTTCAAAAAGAAGTCTTTGGTTACTTCTCATTTACCCTTTTATGGTTACACCACCCGGGATGCTAATAGGTAAATATTTGGTAATATCATAATTACAATGTGACAAATAACTTGGAAATAATCCTTTACCTACCAACTTCCCAGATGTATGAGTTGATCATTGCAGGAGCTCCACCTCTTGTACGCCTATCCTTCTGGAATTCAAGGCCACAGTGTGCAACAGCTAGGCGACTGCCACCATTTGGGGACCAAGAAACATGACATGCTGGAAATGCTCGACCAGTATTGGTGGCTATATTCATTTAAAGATAAAGTATGCAGGAGCATGCTGAAGTATTTTTCTTGTTTCTTTTTCAATTAAAGCTAATATTGCATTCCAATGAATAATATAGAGTTGATTAAATCAATCTATGATTCTAGACAAATAATTTTCATAAATTTCTATGCTCATCATTTGATTTGAGCATATCTGAGACTCCTATTCTATTGCATTGCACAGAATCATTGCTATTGATTTATGCTCATCATTTGATTTGAGCATATCTGAGACTCCTATTCTATTGCATTGCACAGAATCATTGTTATTGATTTAATAAGCCTAATTCTACAAGGAATGAAAATAAAACAGGGTAATATTAGAGATCTCCTATATAACACTGTTTAATTTTGCCACACAAATTAAATGACATTACACAGTTTGGGGCAAAGATTACTGTGAGCAAGGGTATACCATACTTTAAAAATTTACTACAGAAACCTAGTTGTTAATTTTTAACATACATACATTATAACCTGCTTGAAACTTTGAGCATTACATATTTACTATAAATTTTGCTGAAGTAAAAAGCATAAAAAATAAAGATGAGTAAGGATTAATAAGTAGACATTACCTGTAGGGTCTCTGAACACATTAACAGTCCTTGATGTACTCTTTTCCACACTTACAGACACTCCACTATCTGCTGCTGGCAGAGGTTGGCCACCGAAATACTCCTCATATATTTCTACAGCATTGTTTTGAAGAATGCAATGCTCCATTGTCTAATAGGAAGAGAAAAAGCCTTTGAAAGCCTATTCAGAAAAGCTCATCGATAAGATCCTCAAGAAGCAGAAACACCAAAAACATATTTAAGACAGCACGACACTCATCCCACATCAACTAAAGGACTCAAAGGTGTTTTCAGAAAACACAACATTTAACCGTGTTATGTGTCGAACAATAATAATAATAATAGGTTTATTTGTCCAGCAGACACATACACAGTATTACAAATAAATGGTAGGTGTATAGGACACGTCACAAAATAAAGCATATAATAACATCAAATAGTCACACTCATAACATAGTAATAAACTCAAAACTCTCCTAGGAAACCCAAAAGACCCGATTGAACCCCAACAGAAGTCCGGAATGTACAAAGTCACCTGCCCTGAGTGCAATATAGCCTATATCGGGCAGACACGGAGAGATTTAAATACACGTGCTTAACAGAGCATGCAGTGTGCTTCAGGCTTGGCCACTTCAATAAATCATCTGTAGTCCATCATATGGCTTCAAATTCTCATTCCATTGCCATCAATGACATCAGCCTAATTAAACACGCCTCAGATCATTTATTAAGGCCTGGTTACACGATACATTAACACGTACGGGTTAATGTCTAAATGTATGAACGCATGAATGAACACGAAAATGCACCGTGTAACCACCCAACTTGTGCGAATGCATGAACGGAAAATAGAACCTGTTCTAATTTGGTTCATGTTCTGTTTCCGGTCCACAAAAATCATTCATGAAAACGTATATTAACTTGTACATGTTAATGCACCGTGTAACCAGGCCTTTAGACTTTTATGAATCTTTCCACATACAAAAACACCAAGGCAAAACCATGAACAGTGACCAAGGGCCAGTCACATCTTGCCTTTTTTACTTGATTTCAAAAAACAACAAAACATATAATAACGACTCTCTTCCACCCGCTCTGTAATTTTCCATTTCCCCCCCCCCCCTCCCTACACATCCCAATGACCTTCCTCACCCCCACTTCGTTCCCCCACCCCCGCAAAACCCAACCCACCCCATTATTGGCTCCATACCTCCCCCCGGCCCATGACGTTCGACCAATTGCATCAACCGTTCCAAGTTATCCATCAACGATCATTACTTCGCTCAATATTACAATCTTTTTGAACATTCTCCTTTGAGGAGGCCTGCTTGGCAGGAGAAACACCAGGTGTCAGGAGATCTCTTCTTGGGCACTTACAACCCTTCTATCCATCCCTAACTCCCGTGTGTTTGACGGTCACTGTCATAAGCGAGAGCTTCACAAACCTGTGTGAGTGAGTGCGTGTGTCCCACACAGACATTTGTTCCTTGGAGCAAGTCTGGGAGGTGCGTGAGTCTAAATGTGGATTTCCGAATTTCATATTTTAGTCTGTTTCTTGCGTGTGAGTGGGTCACTGGTGTAAGCAGAAGCTTTGCAAACGTGAATGTGTGTGTGATTGAGACCTTCGCGGAAACTGTTCCATAGAGCAAATCCACGAGGTGTGTGAGTGTGAGCGTGATTTTCCTAATTTTATAATTTTGTCTGTTTCTTGTGTGTGAGTGGGTCACTGGCGTAAGCAGAAGCTACGCAAACCTAAATGTGTGTGATTGAGTCCTACACGGTAATTTGTTCTTTGGAACAAATCTGCTGGGTGAGTGAGTGAGCTACGCGATTGTTTTGTTTCATAGTGTTTAGCTTGATTTCTGTGTATCACCCCCCTGTCAGCCTTGTAACTTCTCACCCCCCGCCTTTGCCCAGCATAGAGTACAGCCTTGGGGAATTTATTTTCTTTCAACTGTTCAATGGTTGAAGATCGTTTAATCACCTTTGAAGAATAGCACGTCGGTGCAATAGGCCAATTACTCAAAAATCCGTGGCAGGGGACATGTTGAAGAAATATTTTGTAAATTCATGATTTTTCAATATGTTTTCTTATATGATGGAAAATAATTGCTTTTTTTATATTTAGGGCCCCCCCCCCCCTGGCTATTAAGCTGGCCACTGGAATAGACCCTCTAACCTTTTCTTAGCATTAGTCCATAGTATACATATTGCATTAGGTGTTTTTTTTTAGAAATATTGCTAATGATTTTCAACGATTTACATCTATAAAAAATAAATATGTAACTTTTCTTAGCAAGGTAGAAATTTAAAAGAATTTCTGGCGTTGATAATATCAAAGTTAGTATACACAAGGTACCAAGACTCCGTCTAAGACTAACACTCCAGAATTCCATTAATAGTAACGCTACCATTACTACCTCAGTGGTCACCTCCCTTCCCCCATCTCAGCTATAGCCGGTGTCCGTTCATTTGCATTGAAAATTTCACACCTGCTATAGCCAACATTAGGCCTTTTGCATACGAAAATTCTCATCGGTTACGGCCGACATTCAGTGTGGAAGGGTTGACAAACAAGAAATTTCTCTTTCCTTCATATCTATAATGCAACTGTAAAACAGGACTTTTGGATTAGAGGTATACACTAATAATGGTAAAGTAATGCTATGTTCGTCTATGATAGACTCATGCTCCCTTTTACAGGTCTGCCTTTATAAAGGTCGACTGAACTCAATGGAGCTGGGCTCTCAAAAATTCTTCTCTTTTCTTGAGGCAATTGAAGAGAAGGGGCAAGATTATAGCTAAGGACACCTCTGCAAAGCAGAGCGTCAAATCTTCCTCCCTGGTATGGCAGTAGAAATTTATACAAGCTCATATAATTGATAACTTCAACTATTTTCGGTGAAAAATCAAGTTATATAGTTTTTTTTTCAATGATTTTTACAGATGTTTAACAGTAACATACGTGAGAGACTTGAAGAATGGCATGAATATACATTTCATCTTTTTCAACTTTCTTCCGGTATCTCGTTGTTTGTTCTACTTCAGCAATATTTATATCCTTGGGCCATCCTCCTTCAGTATGATTCATTCCTCTATTTTCATATTGTGCAGTGATGGTGTTAACCTACCGATAAAGGAACAAATTACTTCACAGTGTCACAAATTGCACATTGAATATTTTTGCGTTCATTAAATCATCGTGCTTTTTCAGCAACCACGATCTTGAGAACAAAATAAAGAGGCACTTCAACAGTTGGCTCTTCATGATGACTTATGAACTGTATATTTCTATTTTATCCTTTTACATACATATTCATCCTTTAAAGTACACACGAAACAATGGGTTACAATAGTCCAAAAGCCTCAAGACAAGGAGTTACATTTCATTTTATGTAAATTATACTTAACAGCAGTATATTTTGGCCAATGAATCTAGCTGAAAATGACAGACTTCCATTGTCTAGACAGAATTGTGTATCATGCCTTTCTAAGGAAGTAATGGGGTGGAAGTCATAGCTACCATAGTATAATAAGGAATCCTTTAAGCTTGGAAGGATAGAAGAAAAGAAAAAAAAAACTATCGACGAGGATCCGAATAAATAGTCTCACAAGGTGCCATTAGCTAGAAAAAATTGAATATCTTTATGGAAATACTCCTTATTACTTCGGGAAAAAGGTGGCACCTTGCATTTCATGTATTTACACAAAATCACTTGCCTCATGCTCAGCCATGACAGACGCACATTGCACCGATCTACTGACAGGATTTTTCAGGACATAATTTGCCGTTATATTCCGGTTAGGATAAATGTCAACGGAGATAGGATACGTGGTCTCAGTTAAAATGCATTGTCTACCAAATTCACTTCTCTTTTTAGTGTATACATAGTTCACTTCCATGTTTTAGCTGATTAATACAGGCTCCACCAAATGTATAGTGCTTATCACGGTTGCAGTAATTACTGATCAATTCTTTCAGCAACAGAAACGATATTCCCCTACAATGGATACACTAACGGGAAAAGTCACTCAAGGTTGACGCAGGCTGCTTTGGGCCTTGGAGTTGACAGTTAGCCGTTACCCTAGTAACTGAGAAGGTGGCGGGAAAGGGCGCGGACTTAGTAGTATTTGCACAAAAATACTAATTTTACCCGTATGACGAAACTGCTATTTACCGTGGTGAGGCAGTACCATCCAGGAAATATCTCATAATATTCTTACGAGTTCATTTCGCCAATTGCAATTACAGCAAGGCTGTGGGTAAACGGTAAACCTCACACAGAATTTGTATTATTTTGATTTTTTCGGGGTGTTCATATTTTCTACGATCAGAAAAAAAGCCCCATTTCAACTGGTGCACGATTACCCGACGGAGGAGGAACTAGAGGACTGGTTAATTACTGGAATGTTTTCTCGACTTCGACAAAAAATGAGATGAAAAATACATACAATAGCTCCGAGCAAAAAAATTTAAATACACTGGCAGCTAACGCGAAGAGTTTTCAAAGTTCCTATCTAACCACGCCTTCCACAGTGAGCACGCAGAATGGCGCAGGCAATCCATCAACTGCAGTCTGCAGCAATGAAAACTGAATCTAGTAAAAGGGAAGCCGCAGTGAGAATCTGCGGAAATGCATAGAAATGCGAGAAAGCTCATAATTTTCCACAGAAAACCACACTGGACATTTATGTTGGCTTGAATTGTATTTCCTGGAAGCACCAAAAGTACCCGGTGGGGTACAGCGACTGCAGCGGGTCCACCGGGTACTTTGACATCTAGCGACAATTAGAAAACTGTGCGAGAAAAAGGAATTAGTGAAAATGTGACTGATGTGACTGCGTTCCAGTATGGCCGCGAAGTTTTGTTCACATCGACATCGTATTTTCATGTGACGTACATGTGTAATTGATGTGAGGATGATATTATCATCTCAAAAAATATTTTCTTAAATCTGCGTGTGGAATTTTAATGCATATAATTGGCGATAACGGTTATTAGACGCTGAAAATGGATAATTTTGAAGAATATCAACGTGTGGAAGTGGTGTCATCCACAATCGACTTGATCGATGAGGATTGTAAGTTGTCATTATTATATCATTCACGTATAATTACATTTTGATTAGATATTGTGGAAATCGTGGATCGGCGTTGCGGTATTTACGGTAGTTATTGTTATGCAATGGGAATATTTGTAATATTCTAGGTTTCGACGAGGATGACATAAATGATGGAGTTCCTGTGGAAGAAACGGACTCGAGAGAAGGAACTGTTGACCAAAGTGTATCTGTAGAAGACCACTGTTCTATCAGTCAGGCGTATGGAAAGCATTTGAGAGAATTTATTCGATTAATTAAATTTGAAATAGAGAGATGTCAAAAGAAACAGGTTAGCAATTTTAATATCGTTTCATGACTATTCGTTTCTGTGTCGCATCGTTGTCATCCAAAGAAATATCAAGTATGGTCTCTTACTTTCCAGTTATATGATTTAGTACACAATGTTTCACGTTTCTTCTTGTAGAATATATTATCCAAGAGAATTGAAATACTTGAAAATCAGCCGACGAATCCTGCTGCCCGGAAGAATTGGTACCATTTGTTTGGATTCCCGTATTTCAAGGATAAAAGTTTCTTCCCATGTCCCATGAACGAAGATCAGCGATTAAAATTGTACAGACATGAGTTAGATTATTGTAAACTCGATCCAGTCCGACGATGTAAGTAGACTTCATATTTTCAGTGTTATTTTCTTGTAATTATTGATAAATTTTTGGAAGTTACACTTGAAAGCAGGTAATTTTCTGGCATATTCCTGACGCAAAACTCACTATAATAATCGTATAATAATATGAGAATATAATAATTTTGTCTGATCATTCTGCTTGGTAGGAAGTCATTGTTTTGTATTGCATGCGACCAGATGCTGCTGTAAAACATTAACACGCAGCATCTGCTTCCATTTCGCTACTAAAGCTTCTACAGTGGAAGATTCGTATGCAACACAAAAAATGGCTTTCTCACTAGCAGTATGTGCTGACAAAATTATTACATTCTTCTCATAATTGTGAGTTTTGCATCAGGAATATGCCCGAAAATTATCTACTAACAGGGGTAACTTCCAAATCGTAACGAGTGCTCATAATCCCTGGAAAATTGCTTGCAATATCAGGTGCACTGTATGTGTGGAGGTGAAGGGTGAAGCCCGTCAGTTCCCATGTTCACCTATTGTTACATCTTTTCTTTTATATCGCTGGTATTTCATAGGGTATTATGGTCTGGGTTTGCCTTGAGTTGCTTATTTGAATGTAATTTTTCAAATTAAATTCGCAAAATAATTATTGGATCTTGTTTGTCAAAAACCATGCAACCATGGCTGCTTGTTACGAGATGTGTAGCAATGGTATGCCGAGTCTTGAATTGGTATTGGTAAGATGCTTCAAATCACAGTGCAACAGCAGTAACCATATTTCAGATACCATTCTAAACAGTTGCATCATGCAATGTTATCCAAGAGATAGCTGGAATTGATTCTGTTAGCTTTCAGCAGAATTATGCCATCTCGGATGTTGGGAATCAATAACCAAAGAGCTCTCAAGAAGGCTATTAACCTATGACAGTGCCATTTCCGGCCCAGCAATGCTGTTGAAGTAATTGGAGTGGACCACTGCTTCGCTCATACTTTCTTATGTGATATTTTCATACCCTACACAATTTTATTTTCTCAAACGTTGAGGTAATACACAAAATTTTTTGAGATTTCTATTAAAGAATACGTAACTTTTAGGTTTTAGCGGACAATGACCGTATTTCCCGTGTGTTTGATATCACAAGTTGGGACTGGTTGGGATATCACAAGAGGAGACTGATGTTAATTTTCGTTTATTCCTTTGCTGCATTTATTTTCCCTCTTGAACTTAAAAGACAGGAGTCACTAAGAAAGTAAGAAAAAAACTTTTTCTTAAATTTCAAGAAGTTTCAAGATCCATAAAAATCGTTGGTATAATTTTTAATAAAAATTCCCATGGCTCTCAAATCTTGCAATTTTTGCTTGTGTATTTGTCCAGCCACACAAATGTGTACGGAAAGGCAATTTTCTGCAGGCAGTTATACTGTAACATGGAGATGTGAAAATCTGCAGCTTGAGCATTTAGAAAAATTGGCATTTCTGTATGAGAATTTGAAAGAATCAAATATTACATGATTCATTTACGAATTTAATCCTTATTACAATTGTTTACTTTACTCAGGGCTCTTTCTAGCAGTTTGGATACATGTATTAATTAAATTTTTGACATATCACTAGAGGTTAATTCATTTCAATTGTGCTCGTGGAACTATTTAAGGCACAAAGTTTCATTCATATCCTAATTCTGATAATTACCATCAACATTCCTCATTATCTTTTCCTTTTTACATCATGCTAAGCATTCAGAAAAGAAAATTTACTTGGGGATTGGAAAAATGAGAATATGTTTGAGCGTGTGTTGTTGTATTGCCTGGTCCAGAAATTACCATACTGGGCTCTACTCAACTCAATACACGTGAGTAGTTTTCAACTCGACTGGAGATCAAAAAGTACTACTCGCACATCCCTATTGTATATTTTTGGCGTAGACATTTGTGGAAGTATCTGAATTTTTTGCCTTGAAGGCTTGTTTTTTAATATTTCATTGAATAAGCTCATAATTTGCATTTTAATTTTTGTTTATATTTAAGGGAATGCATCAGATTGTTTAAAGCTTGAAAGGGGAATAAGAAGTAATGCAATTGAAAAGAAGACTACTGGCTATATGGTACAAAGAGGTGCAATTATGGAAGAGTTTGTAAATCTTCCAAATCTCCCAAAGGAAAAAACAGCTGAGTTGAATGAAAAACTGAGGAAGATTGAGGAACTCATGGAGGCAGTGAAGGACATGAATACAAAGGTTTTAGTGGGAGATGTAAATACTGAGTATGACTGGATGAAAATTGCATCTTTGGAGGTGAGCCATTTTGTGGAGCATTACAACTCCATGGTGTCTATCAATGGGAAATTTGGGTAAAAGATGGATCACATTGGAGCAGGAGAAAGAAAAGGAGGGAAAATCAGAAGATTTTACAATTATAATTAATCCTTACTTAACAATGACCCATTTAACAACAACTCGAAGTTACGGTGGACTTCATTAATCAAAAAAAATTATGTACTATTGTACATGCTACAATTTAACTCTAAAAGAAAATTCATACCAAATTACTGCAGTACACTGTAATAGGAATAATACTGTGCATGCAAACACTATAAAGAAGTGCAAGAAAATGAAAAAAAAACCATGTACCATGCAGGTTGCCTGCCATTAATTCCTAACCCAAATGTAGGGTCCCGATTAACCATGAAATTGCTAAACAGCGGACTTTCTGATCCCTACCCTGTCATTAAGCTGGGACTGTAACTCAGGACTTTCTTAACTTTTACATCCATTTCTTGATGGCCTTAATTTGCTGCTAAAGGAAATTGGAGTAATAATTTAAAAAACGTTGGAAATGAGGATGGTGTTGTAGTGGCTATTTGAGTGGGAGAAGGGTATGAGAGGAATAACAACAGTTTTGTGCAGAGGCTGAATGAGATTGTTGTTATCAGATACTGCTGGCATAATACTCAAGGGCTAACTCTCTAGTTCCCCTCGTATTTTCCTGGTCATGATTGTGACAAAATCAAAATGTGCTACAACCTTAATACAATGAATGTAAATCATTCATTAAGAATGAACTACAGTAGAACCCCGATCTATCGTTCCCGCATTGATCGTTAGGAATATTTCAAATAGTAAACTATTTTGGGCCTTCTTGAACCATCTCATAACCAATCACTGCGTCGGCAAAAGCAGTTGGTTGAGGCATAACACGCACACTTCTCTCGTGAATACGTGTGCTTGAAATGGCATTTGATGGATAAGGATTTTTACATCAGACAGAACTGCATAATAGCCGTGGAAATTCCTAGTGGAGTGCAAACATTTTTTAGCAAGTTCCTTTAGGATATTTGAAAGAGATATAAGTCGAATCAACAATATGACCCAAGTGTTTCGATAAAGTAACAATATTCCTGTAATCAGCTAAAATCTTGTTTGAATCAATTAATGAATACATATCATAATTAGCAAAAATCCAGCATTTCCTGGGACATAGGCAACCTGGTCAAACATGCCCGTATCGATCGTTTCCCCACATTCATCATTTTTTTTTCATCCATCCCCCTGAAAAACGATGGATCAAGGTTCCACTGTATATTTGGCTGGTGTGGCTGCATCTCTTGATTCTCTGGCAACACAACCAGATTTGGATTCATCGTTCATTGTGAAATATTTCATTCATTTTGAATGAATTCACCTGAAAAGCATGATTCAATTCATTCTGTTCATTCCAATGAATAGGGTAGTTTCCTTCATCAAAGAAAACGAAGTGCATTGATTGCGATTCCTTACCCACCATTAGTGTGTTCATAATATACAAATTATTTGGTTTTAGAAATCCCAGTTTGGACGAATGGCAACAGTCAATTTTAACCTCATTTGAAAAAGGCTAGATTGGCGCCCATGCGATACCACTCCACGTGACGTCACAGGGACCTAGTTTCTATACGAGTAGATAGGAGTTTTACATCGTCTGAGATTACCAATGCATGCATGATGCACAGAGCTCAGGGAAACATCTCTTTATAATCACCTATTAAAACTGTCTATGGTCGGAAAGTTTCCTTCGTGTGATAAGGTATTAATAATCCTTATTTAAGCCAAGCGCTACCTGCTAGCAGCCTGCGTCGTATCAGCGCTCAAGCCTCGTCCCAAGGTCACCTCACATGGCGACTGGGGGAACTAGAAATACGTCACAAGGCCTTTCTCCCGTCATTCCTACGTAGCCATCGCGTTTTCGCACGCTTGAAAATTTTCAATTTTCATTTAATCGTGAAAAATAGATATCGTCATTTAAAAATCTAAAAACGTGAAATACGTACTCCAGGAGTAATAATCTTTCGATTTAGGCAATAAAAAAATAATAGGAAACCATCCTATTATTAATTATCTCTTCCAACCTGCCTCAATTTGCAGCTATAGGCTCGAGCTGTGTTCTACTACGCAGAATTGTTGGATTTTTTACTCTTATATATTTCTTACTATCAGCAATGATGTTGTTTACTTAAAATTATAATTCATTGTAAGAATTCTATAGATTCAAAGAGAAAAGTAACTTAAATAGTTTTGAATTATTAGTGTTGATGAATTATTGACTATGAGTATTGCATTGAATAACAAGGCAAATAGCTACCTCGAGAAGCCTTTTCAAGAAGGATATGTCATATTCCTGAACAGTTAGTATACCACTTCATTTTACTGATGATTAACTTTTTTCATAACTTCTTCCTTTTCCCTTCTTGCTAATAATGTATTCTACTATCTATGCACTATGCCCGTATCATCGTAATCTTTTCTGAAAGTTAAAACTGATTCTATTTCTAACCTTTTTTTTCACTTTGGTGGAAACTATTGTGTTGTATCAGATTTTCAACACATGTTCTAGTTTTATTTTTGTGATTTATTGGATAACAAAATTACCTTTTGTCTAAGTTTGGGGATCAAAGGAGTTCAGAGGAGATTGAGGCTATGTGGAAGCTATGCAGGCATCCATCAATTAACCGGAAGCATTGGACTCGTTCGGAGAATGAAGCTTTGAGTGTAAGTAGACATGATTTTATGTTTGTATATTATCATTAAGTGCGTAATTATGCAACAGCAAATATGTTCAGAGGAGAAATTGCCACTGTCGCATTTTATCCAGAGATATAAGTCACCTGTTATTGATGGTATGGATTGAAACTTAGGTCATATGACTGTTTCATTGGAGGAACTCGATATTTAGTCTAGAAGACTGAGAATGTCCAGAAGACTGAGAATGTCCTAAATTATATCAGCAAAATACTTTGTCAAAAATTCCACTGAGGTTAAACCATTTACCTTGGTTCGAACTGGGATCTCCTATTGATTTTCTTTCTTTGGAGTTTTTGCCCTTTATGTGCTATACTAGTGATTCAGTGAAGATATATCCTTTTAGCTTTTTCAGGTAAGGTCCAGCTCTAAGATTATATATTAGTTTTTCAAGTTGGACCTTAATAAGAGTGCAACATAGTGTAATCTTATCTTGAATAACAGGCAGTGAACCAGAAATGGACAATGTAACATTGATCACATGTTGTCATCATTCAACAAAGTGTATATCTTTTAATTAGCATAATGGATTTATTTTTCAAAATACGTAGTAGCCTTCCATCTATTTTCAACGAAGTCTCCCTTAAATCTAACAAAACCTTGGCAACTCAACAAACATAAGTTGTATGCCTTCAAATGCAATCCTACCAATACATCAAACACATCTGCATGAAAGAGCTTGTAGTCAGGTATTAAAATTGCCCCAGCTAAACCCTGTCAAACTCTTCATATCAATCAAGTTATTCTCCATTCATTTAAAATTACTTTAGTGGGACATCTCAGCATAAGGTATTTAAAGTGCTTCCTTTTTACTTTGAACAATATCCTTATTTATAATAATAATAATATATAATTTATTCCATTTACAATCAAATATTACATTTTAGAACATACTTAAATATTTTGGAATATATAGGTACCCCTTTTAGTAGTTTTGGGGCTACCATCATAAACTTTTTACATAGGTCTGGTGCTAGCACACATGAGAAGTAAAATTTCTTTGTATTCAGTTATTTGTTCTATTGCCGATTGCATTCATTATTACAAAACGTATTTCAAATATTTGGACAAGGATAACTATTTTTCTTATATAAACGCATAATTACATACATAGAATATACAATATACCTTTTATTGTAAACTTTTTAACCCACCTTTCTTAGTAGAAACTCTACTTCCTCACACATCATAAGCCATTTTTTAACGGCGGATTTAAATCCCCATCTTTTTTCCGAGTTTGCTACATTACTCGGCAACATGCTAAACAATTTAGGCCCTAAGTAATTGTATGATCGATAAATTTCGGTCGTCGGCCTAGGTATATGGAAGTTTCTCCAAGCTCTAATGTCATAGTTTTGTGGTCGGGCCTTTTCACCACTACGGTTATAGAATATTCTAAGGACTTTATAAATGAATAAATGCCTTAGTGGGAGGACATCTAATTTTTTGAATAGAGGAAATGAGTGGCTTTTCCTATACGATCGTGTTATAACCCTGATAACCCTTTTTTGCGCCACTATCAATGGTTTAATGTTGATAAAATATGCTCCACCCCAGCAGGCTATTCCGTATTGCAATCTTGAATTAACGAGAGCATAATATACCATTTTTAACACTGATTCAGGGCATATGTATCTGAGGAAGTAGAATTTTCTTACAATAGTAATCATTTCTGATTTTAATTTATTTATGTGAGACTTCCATTTACAATTTTGGTCAAAATATATACCTAAATATTTTATGTGACTAACCTGTTCGATCAAAATACATTTATCACAGGAAGTAACATTATCTTTTATACAATTTGCACATTGATAGTATAGTTTACTTTTGTTCGAGGTAGGTTTACTCATGCTAAACATAATATATTTCGTTTTTTCACTTAACAACATATAATTAGCCGAAAACCACATATTGAGTGTTAATAGATCACTTTGTATGTGTTCATATAGATCATCAACACTATTAACAGAGTAACTTAGTGCAGTGTCATCTGCGAATGACGTTAATTGACCTTTAAACCTGCCAGCACATAAATTGTTTACATATATTAAAAACAGTATGGGTCCCAACACAGAACCCTGTGGGACACCACAGGTGAGTCGAATCTTTTCACTGTAGCAATTTTTGAGACGCACACATTGATCTCGATCACAAAGATAACTTTGAAACCAATCATATGCGGTTCCACGTATACCCGCTTCCCATAATCGATTCATTAGTATGTTATGATTAATGGAGTCAAAGGCTTTGGTAATGTCTACAAATAAGCCAGCAACTCTACAGTTCTTATTCAGTCCGTCGTTCAGCTCTGAACAGAATTTTAATAATGCATCCTCTGTACTCTTACCACTCATAAATCCAAATTGGTTTTTATTGAAAAAACTATGCTGATTTAGAAATTTAAGAAGTCTGACTTTAACAACTTTTTCTATTATTTTAGCAAATACAGATAATAGGGATATTGGTCTGTAATTATTTACGTTCATTTTATCACCTTTTTTAAAAATTGGTATCACTATTGCAGTTTTTAATTGTTTAGGAAATATTCCAGTATACATACTTAGATTAGCAATATGGGCAAGGACCTCCGAAATATTTGCATTTACTTCTTTTATAACTTGTGTGGAAATATTATCAACACCTTTAGATTTTTTAGACTTTAATTCCTTAATAATGCTGCTAATTTCTTTCGCATCAGTAGGAACAAAAAACAGTGAGTCAATTGAATTGGAGGTTGGGAATATTTCTTTGTATTTATTCGTATTACTTTCAAAATAATTGTTCTGGGTCAATTCTTGAATTACTTTACCATAATGTGAACTAAATTCGTTTACAATGTCCTGGCACTTAGTGACAACGATACCATTACTAGTTCTAATTTTTACACAATTCTCATTTCCTTGCTTTCCTCCCGTGAGTGAATCTAAAATGCGCCATTGAGCAGCGGTATTATTGACATTACTATCAAATAGGTCCCTGTAATACTTTTCTTTGCGCTTTTTAATATCATATTCTAATCTTTGCGTGTACGATACGTAGTACCTATTTAGCTTTTCATTTTCAGGGTGTTTCCTCATTTTTTTATACAGAAAATTTCGCCTAGAAATTCTCCCGCACAAAGCGTAAGTCATCCATGGCCTCTTCATTCCTCCCGATCTGTTACTGTCTGACACGTATTCAGCTTTTTCAATGCAGCATTTCAGTTTATTTATAAATATTTCATAGGCTTCATTGACATTTTGTTGTGAATAAACATCATTCCAGTCACATCTTAGCAAACTATTATTTAGATGGTTAAAGTTTATCCGGCAATGGCTTCGATAAACTCGTTCGTATATATTAATGGGTACATTAATATTTAAAGAACATGATACAGCATGATGGTCTGTTAAACCCCAATCGTCCGCTCTTCCCTCATACTTATAGTTATCTCTACTTCTGCAAAAAATGTGATCTATACATGTACTACCCGTTTTGCTAATTCTAGTTGGTACTCGAATAAGCTGGTCCAGTCCATGACTAGCCATAAGGGTTTGATATTCAAAGGAAATATCGTTGGGTTGTAATATACATAAATTAATATCACCAATTACAATTAAATTCCTCTCACTAGAGATGGTTAATACATTCTCCAATTCACTCAAAAAATGTTCAACAGGATTAAAATTAAGTCTATATACACCAATAATGCTTATCCAAGAAGAATCATTTATCCCTACTGATATTTTAACCATATCAGCAGTTTTTAATTCACCCAGATCAATAGAAGAACACTCATAAGTATCTGCTACATATGCAATAACTCCTCCAGCCCTATAGTTATTGTTACACACATCAAAACTCCGATAGCCAGTTATTTGATACATAGATACTTCAGTGTCATTGACCCAAATTTCTGTCAAAACAATTACAGCGGGTTTTATATCGAGATTAATTAGTTGAAATACAAATTTATCAAAATTAGCTCTTAGACTTCTTATATTTTGATGCAAGACAAGGAACCTGCCACCATTAAATCCATTATCATTAACAGTACTCTGCATTTTGTTAGTAAAGATAGGTTGAAGACATACATAACTCACTCACAGAATGCTTACAGTTTCTCCAGGTCATCAGAGGATTTCAGAGTGATTACTTGATCATTCTCCTTCTTCCTCATGAGTATTGTCCCATGCCTTAGCCATAAATATTTGTATCCCTTTTCTTTCTTCGCAAGACGCGCAGCAGCGAAGAGTCTCCTCCGACCTGGACTCAGGCTCTCGTTTATGTACACCGGAGTATCGGTCGCCAAGCCCAGGTGCCGTGTGGAGAAGGTCCTTTTCACTCGCCTCTTTTGAAGAATTTCTTCTTTTGTATACCTACGGACGAATTTGACTATGATACCTCTCGTTCCGCCTTCGTGTCCCTTCTTTCCCAATCGGTGGCATGTGTTCACCATATCATCGGTTATTTTAACACCAAGGGCGTCCCCCACACTTTTCACGATTTCTAAGGTATTTTCATTTGGTTGCTGGGGAATGCCGTGTATTTCAAGGTCATTAACGCGAGAATATTGCTCTTGGTCGTCTAACCTCTTTTCTAATTCACTCACTCGAGATTTTAAGCCAACATTTTCTTGCCTAAGTAAGTCTATTGTCGCTAAATATTCAGCAATCTGCGTTGAGTTTTCTTGAAGCACTTTAGTATTTTCATCTAATCTATTGTGCACAAACTCAATAGCCTTGTTCAAGTCCAATTCCATGCGTTTCCTGTCCTCTTTAGCTTCTTCTAGAAGGTTTATAATATGAGAGATACTAGCAGTGTCCGTATCCGTCAGTGGAACTACTGACATGCTCTTACGTTTTTCCGCAGCACAGGTAGGACAACGCCAACTTTGCTTTTCAGCGCCAATATACTCGATATCCTCTTTGGACAAGTGAACACAAGTAGCGTGACACTGAGTTTGACATTCACTGCAGGTAATCCTTAGCTGGCGCTTAAGAACATTCACATTACATACACTGCAATTAGCCATTTTAAACTGCGGTTTCCACTTAATATTAGTAACTCGAGCTTCTAAATTGAGTAGGAAGTTATCCTCGTAATTGAATGCACTTATACTCTGGACGCAACTGAACACATCACTAAGGCACCTGCCTGTCTCGAGCGAAGCACCAGCCCACGTCTGTCTCGCGTGGAAGCTCAACCATGACTGACTTATTTTTCTAAACAAATTGTTTTATTTTTTGTTGATAGTTTGATATTTATGACATTGAACTTGAAGTTTTATTTAAATCATAATGTGAATAGCAATAATATTATTTTTGCATAGTACATATTTTAATTTTTCCAGGAAATTGTGAAGAAATACAAAAAGCAAAATTGGGCTGAAATCGCATCAGCACTCAACACAAATCGTTCTGAGTTTCAATGCGTGATTCAGTATCAGCGCAAGTTAAATACTGATTTATTGAATAGTCGCTGGACTGAGGATGAGGATAAAATGTTAAAGTATTTAGTTGAGAATAGTCGAATTGAAGATTATATTCCCTGGGCTACGGTAAGTCAAATGTTTGGATGCTCTCCATGGCTGCTTTTGTTCATAATTTTTCTGAGAAAATCATTTTATTTAATATACATATTAATTACAGTCATTGAACTTATACTTATGAGGAATAGCCAACATGTTTTAATGCTGTGGAACCTCAGTTGTTTGACACTCTGTATCCAAAGAAAAAAATGTCTTGCAATGTGAGAAGTCTTGCTTTAGGAAGCCTATTAGCCTTAATTTTGAGATAAAGTCAAATTTATTTTAACATTAGGCTAAATTTTTGGCTTCTAAATGATTTGAGAGTATTTATAGGCCATTATGATGTGCAGTGTTTGTGGAAATATTTTTGGGTGGCACAACATCTTTGTAAGCAAATCTTGTCACCTTCAAATCATCTATTATCCATGACGACAATGGTAATTTGAGGGCTTCTAATGTCTTTATCTCTCTACCTAGCTATGTTTTGGTAGGCAAAAAAATTATAGGTTGTGAAAATTCCTACACAAAGCAGAGTAAGTCTCATCCTGTTCTCTAACTCAAATATCAGTCATTGCTGAAGATTCGATTTGGTATACAATTTATCCCCTAATAGAACTTGGTGATAGTACATATTAGTTTATTCAGGATTAAATATAGATCACACAAATTTGAGAACAGGGTGGAATTAAGTTGATTTTCTTTACTTTTTTAATAGTTCTACCATTATTCCTGATAACAAGCAGTACATTGTAGCAGTTGTTTTTTTTAATGTAAAAATCTATAATCTATGGTGTCAATCAAAGGTCAATTAAAATAAATTTTTAATCTAGTAGTAAATTGTAGCAGTTGTTTTTTGTGTGATTTCTGACACAGTAATTTTGAGGTGGAATTTCTTCTACCACCTGCTTTATTTAGTGCCTTATGGGCGAAGGGTATAACTTTTACCTCTACCAAGGCAATCTGCTTCACTGAGAATTTCGTTGTCTTTATTAATATTGTTGATAGTACCTCTGTTTTGGGTCAGTTCATACTAAAAGGGTTATACTATTTCTGTGACAGTAATACCTTTAACAATTGCAAATTAATTGTTTGAGGCGTAACTTGGTGAAAGCGATTCATAATTAACATTAAAAAGAAGAACTTTGTGCTTTCACATTAATATTTATTCACGACCATGGTTTCAACGTTAGACGCCATCATCAGGTCTACCTGATGATGACGTCTAACGTTGAAACTAATTTTATTTAAAAATTTATTTTAATTGGTCTACCTGATGATGACGTCTAACGTTGAAACCATGGTCGTGAATAAATATTAATGTGAAAGCACAAAGTTCTCCTTTTTAATGTAAATTGCAAATTAAACTGATAGAGGCTTGTTTATGTGGTAAATTTATTCCACCCAGCATGGCAGTTCACAGAACTCCATCTGCTCTGCAGTAAGGGAGAGAACTTTCCCTTTGCCTATGCTTTGTATCTCTTGTATTGTTTAAGTGCAGTGTAGAGGTAGTGAAATATCTGTTATTTTAAAGATAAGTTCTTTGTTCCTTTTCTGTGTGATTTAATGAATCATTTTCATGAAATCTAACCTATTAAATCTCAGTTTGTCTAATAGGCCAGGAAATGTGGTGCTTCAAAGTGGATAAAATTCATTTTAATGATATTTCTACCTGTATTGAACCATTATCACTCAAGTGGTAAAAAAACACTGATGGTGTCACAGGAAATAATAACAACGTTATTTGCCGAATGATGTAGGACATTAATAATGTTCAAGACATAAGGCATTACAATATTATGAGAATATACAAGCATAGCAACTAGGATATTTATCTGTGCATATATTTTACATAAAAGAGCTAAAATGCATGATTATAGTATACATTACTGAATAATGCATCTTCGTCTGTAATAGTTTTCAATTTAAATTTAAACAAATTAATGTCATTCGCAGGTTTAAGACCTGTTGGCAGTTTGTTGTATAGTTTGATGCGTACCAAAAGTCCACGAGGGTGAACATTGTAACTAATTTACATTATTTCTTTACTTTCAGATATCCTTGTGCATGAAGAATAGAACAAGGGTTCAAATTTACAATCGTTGGACGTTCAGTCTTAATCCTGCCATTAAAAAGGGTCGTTTCACTGAGAAGGAAGACTGCCTCATTCTTGCTGGGGTGAAGCATTTTGGTGAGGATTTTGGAAGAATCGCAGAGCTCTTACCTGGTCGAAATTCAGTTCAAATAAGTGTCAGATATAAAATGGTCCTGTCAAGGGAAGGTCCTAGAGGCCGGTTTACTGTGTAAGTATATTTTATTTTTATTTTTGCCTGCCTGGGCTATAGAAGTAAGTCTGTTTTATGTTGTGGAAATTTATCATCCTTCCAGGCCAATAACTTTTTCCATTCACCCATAATGTACAGTGAGTCCTTGTTCTACGTCACCCCGTTTAACGTCATTTCAAGATAACGTCACGAAAATTTTGAGACCGTCATTCGTTTATCGCACCTTCGCTTCGCGATAACGTCAAGGCTTTTAAATTTCGCGCGAGAAAAAAATGCGAAGCGGCAGACGTTGCAGGTTGTTCGTTTTGTGGGCGGTAATACAGTCAGTGTAAGCAAAGTGTAAAACGGTGTGTTTATTCTTAATTGCGATTACGGTTTTAGCAAAAATTTCTGCAAAATGAATTCTTGCATAGGTGCGCAAGGTTTTACTTGACATAATGGTTTTCAGGAACCTAAAAAGTGATTTCAAGGCATTTTTCCCTGTAGAATGCGGAGTTTTTGTCGTCACTTCTTTCGCCGAGTTCACAATAATTTTGGTTCCTGTAACTGTGACGATGTTTCAGCGATGATGATGCCCAGGCGATGCTCGCCCGGGGGACCACCATAGCGAAGCCAAAAAGCAATTGCTGGAAGATACAAAAATGAAGAAGGATTTACGTCACTGCTGCTATTGTCGATGAAGACAGGAACTCGTATTTATGCGATAGTTTGGCATTCCCATCGTATAAAATGCCCCAGATATGATACACTAACATTTTTTTCGCGTAGGAATTGTGAGGTGTAGGAGCCGATATTCACTTTTCACATTGTTTCTTATGGGATATTATGCTTCGATTAACGTCATTTCGTTTATCGTCACATTTTTCAGGAACGATAAGTGACGTTAAACGAGGACTCACTGTATTCAATTTTCCCAATGTAAAAATATGATGAGTTTGGCAAGGCCAGAATAAATTTTGGGATGGTTAATTTGGTGAGAAAACGTCAGACTATCTCCCTACCATTTCAGGAGGTTTTTACCCCCAGAACTCTTCAGCACAAATGCTTGGAAAAATATACTAAGCTCCGATATTGTGTTGAATAAAATGTACTTTATCACCATTTTCAGCAATGCCTCAATGATGGTATTCACATAATAGTAATATTCTATTATGTATTTATATATCAATTTAATTTAAAAACATGGATGGTGACAATATATCTATATTTAGGAAAGAAAGTCGAAAATCGTGTTAGTTACACCATTTATAACTTGAGAACGGCTCTACCGATTTTAATGATATTTATTTATTTTTGATTCGTCTCAGCCCTGGATAACAGAATAAACATTAAAAAATAGTGACAGTTCACGAAAAAAATTGATCTTGATCTTAGTGTTATTTTTTTTAAGGAGTTGGTATCACTGTAAAAACAATCAAGTTGGTCAAAACTAGATGATGTATGTATTTTGTTTTGACTAATTTTATGTCTGAGCTTCTTAACAATATTTAAAATATTTCGATAGTTAAAAAATATTTAAAATATTAAAATAACATTAAAATTATTTAATCAAATTCAGCCAGCAGCTAAGCCAGCTCGAGTCGAGTTGTCAACAAACATGTCTCTACCGTGTGTGTAAATAAATCTCCCAGCAATTGTTGACTAACAGTAATGGCCGTGTATCTGTTTACGAATCGAGCGGATTGATTTCATTTCCTTGGAAGCTTTTCAATTTCGTGTCACCAAAAGATGAGCTTATCGATAAAGTGTTCAAGAATATGATTGATAACCACAAAAATCACAAAAGGTTGATTGAGTGAGCAATTTTGTTGGCTATGAACGAAGATGTGGATGACTGAAACTTGGTAAATTTGGATCTAATAGTTTGTACTCTGTATTAATTCAAATCTATTAGCTGTGTAACAAACAAAGATGAAGTCACCCACTATCCATCTGAATTTTTAAAGTCCTTAGATGTGCGTGGCTTACCATGGCACAATTTACAGCTGAAGGTAGGTTCGATGTTCACGATGGTTTGAAACCTGAACCATCCAAAGCTATGCAAGGGAAAGCGTTTTGTGATTTAAAAAACTGATAGTCAATTGATTAACACAATTATATTCAATGAAAAATTCAAAGATGAGAAGTTCTCATTATGAGGATTACCATGGTCCCAACCAATATGCCCTTTGAGTGAAAATGAATTCAATTTTCAAGTTGTGTTGCACTCGCGATGACGATTATCAAATCACAAGTTGAGTGTTTGTACTCTGAGTCTAGAAACACCATGTTTTTCTCATAGTCAAATTTATTGTATATTCTTGTGTTGGTAAACCATCTGCTTTATTTGTTCTTCCGCCTGATAACAAAACAAAAACTGTTGTATATCAGGAGGTACTTGACTCACGTGAATAAAGCCAAATGTGTAGGGTAGACCGGGGCAGGTTTACGCTGTGCACTTTTCTGAAACGAGTTATATGTAGCGCACCACCAGTCATGACATGTAAATGCTGCTTCTAGGGGCTATTTTCACGAGATATTGAGCTATCATCAGGCAAGCATTGTGTAAACTTGCCTCGAGAACGGGGCAAGACTTGTGCCTAAAAACATTTTTTATGGTTAAAAATGCAGATAGGCCAACAACTGAATGCATAAAATGATGAATTTATTAATTGATTTTTAAAACCACATTGTCTAAAATTTCCTAAGTTAAGACGTAAAAATTTGAAAATTCGTTGAAATAAATTTGCGTGTGCGTTACCCTTTGTAGACTGAGTAAAGAAAATTTGTTTCCAACAAGCCATTAAAATGCTAATTTTTGTAGTTTCATTGAATTTTTTTTCTTAATTTATTATGATCGGTAAAAAATTATTAAAATCAGTACAGCCTGTCTTAATTTATAAATAGTATAACTAAACTGTTCATTGATAATTAGGCGGTACGACATTTGCCGGGTCAGCTAGTAGAGTGTAATAGAATGGTGAATAATTGCACAATTTAATAAAAAAAATAACATTAAGAGATACAGTATTTGTTAAAAAAAGGATGCATTATCAGGGATGCATACACTGATTGTAACTTCTTAAATCCCAACACTGTCCTAATTTGTATGTATAAATCCAGAGACCAAGCCTCTTTTGGAAGAAAACTTTGGAGTGAATTTTTTTAAATTTCTTCCACAATAAATATATTTTCCCGTAGCATAATGAATATTGGTTTATGTGGTGATACCTAGCGTTTGAGAGAGTGCCATTATGTGATTATCATCAAGTAGAATGCTGGAATAGTATTTTATACTGTTTTTGAACTGAGTAGGTACTTTTTGCATTCAAATTTGGACTGTGAAATATTCTTTATCTAGCAGATTACATTAATTTGATAAAGCATATTTTGTGCATTTGTGATTGAAGAGACCATGGTTCAAGTCTAGGATAATATGTATACAACAATGAAGCAGTTGGTTGTATTATATGTTGCATTTTTTGTATTTATTGAGAGGAATTCAAAATCACAGTGAAATAGAGAATTATTATTTCATTTATACTCTTCCTTGGTCATCCTTTTGTCCTTTATAGAGTGCAATTTAAATGCTTCATTGCTTTCTATTACTGTTGCTCTAATTTTTTGGTCATAATAATTGTTTAAATAGCGATGAAGACATGCAGCTCCTAAAGCTTGTGGAAAAACATGGAAAGAACTGGAAAGTAATAGCTTCTGAGCATCATATACCAAGGTCCCGTGCACAAGTTCGTCATCGTTACAAGGTTTTAGAGGAATGGCTCAGTAAAAACCCAGATGCTACAGTAAGTATGACTTTTATCCTTGTAACATACTGTAAAATCCCTTGATAAAAATACCTCCAATCAGAAAAATTTTACGAATACCTCCTTATAATAGAGTTACCGCCCCTGTTTCAATCCTTTCCAATACCGCATAAATGGAGCAAAATCTTCTCTGATGAGCGTCTGTAAGTATGAAACCTTCCTAAAATGGAGTCTGCACAAAGGGCTCCAGTGAAGAAAATGACTTTGCTGTAGCAAATTTCATGCTTTGGCAGTGGAAAAATGTGTATGTGTTTCTCAATTAAAAATTGTATAGAATCATAGTGGTGACATGAAATGATTCTATCTACTCTTCATTTATAAATTATTGAATACTCTTGAGTTGTATTAAAAATGGTGAGTCGATAGTCTCCCAGTGGTTGGGTGTGGTGGTGTTGGGCTTGCCTTTGGGGAATTACCATGATATTGCAAAATCTGTGCAGAAACCCTGAAAAGTGGTAAAAAAAGTTGTGGAAAAACTATGAATAAAAAATAGTAACAGCGAGAAAGTTTTTTAAAGAGATAGGATTTCATAAACAGGTGGAAAAGAAAAAAGATATTTATTTAACAGCTGTTAAGACCTCATACCAATCAAATATCCTGACTTTTTTGGCATTATGGTGTACAGAGAAACTTTTTCTGATCAACCCTACCTCCAGTCACACTATAGACGAGTCGTGACACTGTTTTATCTTGACATTCTAAAAGTTGGACAATGATGCCCCTCCAATGACTCTACTGACTTGCTGGAGTAATTTTTTTCTAATATTTCACTCTGGACAAATTGTTTGCTACAATATATGGAAATATTACTTTGACTTTCATCATGGATTGTAACATGTGTATGAAATTAAAACTAGAATAAAGTCATGTATTTCTCTCAGAATAACTAGTGCCAAATTTAAAAATGTGGCATTTCATATTAAATATCGTGGTAATGCTGATAAATTTTGTTTACAAAATGCTAATTTTGTGAATTTTGAGAACATGAAAATGTATAATTTAAAATTTTTTTGGCTTTAAGCATTAAAATAGCAACAATTTTCTTAGGATAAGATTAGGGAAAACATTTATTTGCTGACTTTCAGACTCCCTGCGAATTGGCCATTAACTCATTATAACTATTGAAAAAAATGAAGATTTTTTTTCAGTAAAAGTAAAAAGTATATCTGAAAACTCTGGTACATCAGTGAATTTTCAAATGCCCTGTTGCTGGACAATTTGCAAATGGATCCCTTTACAAATGGATCACTATGAAAATATAGGATGAAAAATTAAATTTAAAAAATTGGGGAAAAACTTGGAATTTTCTTCCTTTAGTGGGCCTATTTTGACCGGCTTCAAAAATAAACTAATGAGTGGGTTAATTAACTGCAAGTTTCAATAACATGTGTGTAACTAGTCGCAATTCCACATGGGAAGGAATGCAGGTTTCCTTCAAGAGATTCATATGCTCAGAATGGTAGAATGGAGCCATGTGGCTATGGTGGATGGATATCTATAATATATACAACCCGATGTGTGACATATACCTCACTGATTGACCAATTACTGACTCACGTATACAAATTCCCGACCACTTCCGGACGGGGGCAGCCGGCGAAGAAGGATGTGGGGAGGTTTTAGGGGGCGTAGCCCCCTAACGAGCGCGCGCAGCGCGGCGAGTTGTGTTATGCCATTTTATACATCAATTGTTTATGCTATACGTATTAGCCCTGTGATAAGTATTCATAGTCTCTCAGTGGTGGTAGTCTCCTTGAAATAAGTGACCAGCTATCAAATTGATAGAGCATATTATTAATAGTAGAGATGGGTCGAATAGCAGATTTCTCGAATTCGAATATCGAATTCGAATATTAAATCATTGCTCGAATATTCGAATACCTCGAATACTAAATGATGAATGCTGGAATGTTTGACTCGGTTGCCTATGCAGCAGGCAACACAAGATTTTGGGGAGTAATTTTGATTTACTTCAAAGGATTCGAACAGGAATTTAGCTGATTAATGAATATTTTAATTTTATGGAAACAATTGGGCATATAATTAATTCAACTAACATCGCTTTACCCCCACTCCTGCTGCCAAGTGCTAGCTGACAATCTGAGGCGTTTTGCAAAATACAGGTGCTTCTCCACCGGATTTTCTTCAATTATTTTCAGTCCATCTTTGGAAGTTCTCGAGAGAAGCAGATGAATTTGAATTTCTAGCGGGGAAAAACCCAATATCCTGAGAAAATATCCCTTCGACTGTGACAATAGAGGTTTATAGCATAACTCATAAATTGTAACTTGATATATGTTTTCGAAAAAAATACCGATTCAACTTCCGAGAAGCTCAGTTGCGAGTATATTGAGTTTCGCCAGAATGCGAAGTCTCCGTCGTATTTTGACATTTATTTCTTTACGTAAAATGCTTAAATAAACTCAGAAATATGTCGTGTTTGGTCTTATTCTTTTTGAAATTATGCGCACATTACTAATATTTCAATTCAATAAAGGTGCAACATCAATTGACGAAAGTCATTCTTAGACACCTTTTGTGCTAATAGATGACTCATGCAGCGGTTGACCTCCACAGAAATGGGGAACTTGGAAGCTGGTAGGAAAAAAAAAGGTCAGTGGGGGAGAAAAGGGAGGGGCCGAAACAAGTTTCTATTGTTCTCGTGTAACTTGGTATTTTTTCGAAGCTAAGGTCTTCGTAATATGATCCCTGCGCGAGCTGTGACCTTTTTTTTTATTTGGAAGAAGAGGAAAGCCTCAGAGGGGGGGCTAGTGCTGAGTGGAGAGGGATACCGGATCTTGGGAAATGCGCTAATGTAAGTATCCCACGGCACTCACACAGCAGTTGACCTCCAGAAATGGGGAACTTCGAAGCAGGTAGCCAGAAAAAGGTCAGTGGGTGAGAAAAGGGGAGAGGGCGTGAAACACGTTTTTTTTGTTCTCGTAACTCGATATTTTTTTCGAAGCAGGGGTCTTCGTAATGCGATCCCTGCGCGAGCTGGGACCTTTGATTTCGGAGAAGAGGAAAGCCTCAGAGTGGGTGAGGCGAGTGCTGAATGGAGGGGGATAGTGGATCGTGGGAAATGCCCTAAGGATGCTATCCCACGGCACTGAGGTTCTCCTGGTGGGGGGAATCGGGGATTTTCGGATTTTTTCACCCGACCATTTTCGGTTCCCCTCGTCGAACTCTTTTCGCCGCTAAAATCCACGAATTTGATGTAATTCGTCAACTTGCGTAAAACGGCACTGCGAGCACTAAATGACTACAGTTCTCTACATTTTTCCGAGTCAACTACCAACGACGTGCGTGCGACAGTGTATGACGCGAAATTCAAAGTATTCGAGGTATTCGAGGCGGTACTTTTCACATAACTATTCGAAACCTCGAATATCGAATACTTTCTAGTATTCGAGGTATTCGAGTATTCGCGGATACTATTCGCACATCTCTAATTAATAGTTTCATATGTATATTTTCAACTTCCAGGTTTCAAGTGCTCCGAGGAGGGATTTGGGTGACTATAGTAAAAGGAATGCTAATATTTGGATGCGAATCCAAAGATCCTTAAACGCTATCAAAAAAACAAAGAAGAAGGATGAGGTTAGTCAAGTGGAAAATTGTTGTCTTTGTGGCTTAAAGATTTTGTTTTAATCTCCGATCTTGTTTCTGTGCTGCTGATGTTCCATGTTTATTTAGTCAGTTATCCAATGGAAAGAAGTGTCATTTTCGTACACGACACCAATCCCAACAAGTATATCAATTACATATTAGTGAACCCCTTTTGGTATCAATGAGAAATGAATTTTGCAAAAAGCCCGTCAAAAGAGAAGAAATTTGAAGATACTTGCTATGTATCTGATCATCCCATTTGTGAGGATACATTTTAATTTCATTCTTTTTTTCAAAAATTTAAAGTTGTAAATTAAGTGTTAATTATCGTGTCCATATTCACCTCAGGGGATTGATAAAGAAGATATGAAGCTGCTTCAAGACATCATGGCCAAATGTGGAAGCAAAATGAGATTTCCCAGGAATTGTGGAAGAAAGAAAAAGGCTGCATCAAAAGCTGATATTCTACTGAATAGATTGTTGAAACCATGTTATCTCTTGCCTTCAGGACGTACGAAAGGTGAGAATGGTGCTGGGGAAACATTTTGGACTGTCATGGGTGTCGGAAATTTTTTTTTCTGATTTTATTACATAATTAGCCTCTTTTGTTAATTAACCACGAGCTAAGTATTGTTCTTAAAAATTATATGAGCTAGAACCACATTCACTAAAGCTACATGTTTGGTCTTAGATTTACTGACCATTATTTCAAATATATCCTCATAAAGGTATGGACTCACTAATACAGTGGAACCTCGTTAAAGCGAGTACCGGCTATAGCGACACCCCCGCTATTACGAGAGATAGCCGATGCACCGTCAATTGACCCTATAATAAGCGTGTTAAAAAATTCATATTTATGAGACCCTTTCGGTGTTGGCTCTCGCCATAGCGAGGGTTTCACCGCCGGAAGACTTTCATCAAGACTCCTTAACCTCTGTAATTTCTAGCGATCTGTTAGAAATGAAGTTAATGGAGTGCTCAGTCTCAAATTTATGTGGTAAACTGTCGTTCGATAAATATAATGATTGACGAAACAATGCTTTGCATGATTTTCATTCAGTGCGGCGCTTATAAATTGTTTGAATAGTTAGTCGTTATTTGAGTAAGGAAATTTAGTGATGCAAAAAAACATCGCCTTTCGCCTGGATTTATGCTTACGTTTATCGGATAGATGTTTATCTGTCGCCGCACCTCTCCTGTTCCTGTATATCTGTTCACAGCAGGTATATTGGCTATTATTTGCTCCACCTCCGGTAAAGCGACAATTCGCTATAGCGAGTGTTTATTAGTGCACCGTGGGGTGTCGTTATATCGAGGTTGCACTGTAATTAGCCTCTTTTGTTAATTAACCACGAGCTAAGTATTGTTCTTGAAAATTATATGAGCTAGAACCACATTCACTAAAGCTACATGTTTGGTCTTAGTTTTGGTTTACTGACCATTATTTCAAATATATCCTCATAAAGGTATGGACTCACTAATACAGTGGAACCTCGTTAAAGCGAGTACGGGCTATTGCAAGGCCCCGCCATTACAAGAGGTAGCCGAGGCACCATCATTTGACCCTATAATAAGCATGTAAAAAAAATTCGTTTTTACGAGGGCCTTTAGGTTTTGGCACTTGCCAAAGCGAGAGTTTCCATCGCTGGAAAACCTTCACCAAGAGTTCCTAATCTCTGTCATTTCTTGCGATCTGTTAGAAATGAAGTTAATATGGAGTGCTCTGTCTCAAATTCACGTAGTAAACTGTCGTTCGATAAATAAGTAGTTCATTTTGGTGAAAATATTGTGGCAGAAACATTCACGAATGCTTGATCTTCTTTTGTTCCTCGGGCAGCAGAAAGCAGTCGGCAGCATACCCGCATGTCCATGAGTTGCGTGAATAGAAAGCATTTGATCGTAGACACCATGGCCAAAAAACACCAAATACGTCTAAGCAAGAAAATAAAAATTATTGATTAATATGAGGGTGGCGTAAATAATTTATCTTCGTATTCGCTCATCTCAATAAAAAAAACAAAAGCGCCAAAAGAATGCAGACCATGAAGAGTTAGAAGGAGCATTGTTTGGGTGGTTTTGACCACTTTAATCTGCGGAACTTCTGATAAAGGGGCTATGCCTAAGCCTAAAGCAGAGTATTTCAGGGATAGATTGCGAATCGAGAACTTCAAGAGGTCGGAAGGTTGGTTATACTAATTCAAAGAACCAAAGTGTAATATCCCGTCATAATTGCTGGTGGTGTCTGCGGTGTTAACCTGAAGTCATGGAAGAAAACACTCCGATCCTAAATATCTTAAGAAGTATTCCCCGCACGACATAACATAGACGAAACGGAAATATTTTACAACCTACTACCCTCCAAAACCCTTGCAGTAGGAGGTATTTCTTGCAATGATGCTTCTGAGGTAGGTAGTGCGCCTTAGCGATGGTGTAGGATGTACGATACAATGATACTCAGCATGAATTGTCCGGATGGACGTACTTATTCTGTGTTGCGGTTACAAGTAATAGTCACGATCACAATGTGGTCGGAGTCGTTCTGGCGCTTTCTTCCATCACCTGAGCGGCCGAGCATCCCCTGGTGGCCGCTGGAAGATCTCGGAGAACAACTGACTCTTGTTTGGCACCATGTCGCATGCATTCGGCACCGCCACTGATGGCATATGTGAAGAGCTGATGCTGCGCTTTTAGTTTATTTGATTTAAAAAACTCTGCATTCCTTTTTCATGTTTCTCAGTCATTATTGAGAATGTTAAATGTATAAATTCATACTCGTAAGTTTTTTTTTTTTGGCCTTAGGGTCCATCAGATGCGTATGCCTTTCCGTTTCTTTGTCAAAAATATTACCCATTGAGTTATATTCGTCGCAGTTTCTTGCATCTTGCTTTTGTTTTACTTAAGTGACATCAGCATAATATCTGAGTCATATCTTTTTGTGAAATAGTATCACGTTAATATCATTTCTTGTATTACCAATTTTACTTCAAATCGTTTTTATTGCAGTGCCATGCTAAACTTAGGGTATTATTTCAAATATGTTGTGAGCGTAACACTCAAAAAGGAACTTTTTTTCACAACGGCAATTTTAATCACATCATTTTGCCCGCTTAGCAAAATTTTTACCGTAGATAATGAAGATATTAAATTTTATGATAGAAAAAGTCTCCCGAGGCAGGGTCGTTATACAACCTTCCACCATTCAGTGAGTCCTCATTCTACGTCACCCCGTTTAATGTCATTTTGCGATAACATCACGAAAATTTTGAGATAGTCATTCGTTTATCGCACCTTTGCTTCGCGATAACGTCAAGTCTTTTAAATTTTGTGCGAGAAAAAATGCTAAGCGGCGGGCGTTGCAGGTTGTTCGTTTTGTGGGCGGTAATACAGTTTTCTAAACGAAGTGTAAAACGGTGTGTTTATAGTTAATTGTGATTACAGTTTTAGCAATTTTTCTGCAAAATGTATTCTTAGGTAGGTGTGCAAGGTTTTACTTGCCAAAATGGTTTCAGGAACCTAAAAAGTGATTTCAAGGAATTTTTCCGTGTACAACTCGGAGTTTTTGTTGTCACTTTTTTCGCTGTGTTCACAATAATTTTGGTTCCTGTAACTGCGACCATGATGCTCATGCGACGCTCGGCCGGGCGACCACCATAGCGAAGCCGAAAAGCAAAAATGGGAAGATACAAAAATGGAGAAGGATTTACGTCACTGCTGCTATTGTCGTCGATGAAGACAGGAACTCATATTTATGCCATAGTTTGGCATTCCCATCGTAAAAAATGCCCCAGGTATGATACGCTTAATTTTTTTCGCGTAGGAATTGTGAGGTCTGGGAGCCGATATTCACTTTTTACATTGTTTCTTATGGGATATTATATTTCGATTAACGTCATTTCGTTTATTGTCACATTTTTCAGGAACAGTAAGTGACGTTAAATGAAGACTCACTGTCTTCGTACTTCCACCGTTTTCGTCTGCAGAAACATATGTGATACGTTATTTCAACAGCTGCCGCTGATATATACACTGCCGCGTAACGTACAGGAACAATAAACATACACCAATGGAAGCATTTGAGGCATTAAATTACCGCGATACAGTTTTATCAGTTATTTTTTGAATTAAGGAAAATGCCAAAATAATAGAATGATCACGTAAATGCTCTAATTAAGTACATAGAAAAATGGCTTCGTTGGTTATGCATTGGCATAATGATTGTCAATGCAATGCTTTCCATGATTTTTATTCAGTTCGGCACTTATAAATTGTTTGAACGGTTAGTTGTTGTTTAAGTAAGGAAATTTAGTGATACAAAAAAACATCGCCTTTTGTCTGGATTTATGCTTAAGTTTATCAGATATAAATTTATCTGTCGCCACACCACTCCTGTTCCTGTATAACTGTTCACAATAGGTATATTGGCTATTATTTGCTCCACCTCCGGTTAAACGACAATTTGCTATAGCGAGTGTTTATTTGAGCGCCATGTGGTCTCGTTTTATTGAGGTTGCACTGTACATACTTAATATCTCACAGTAAGTGTCCGAAATACCCCTCACGCAGACAGAAAAAAGTAAAACCCAAAATACTCATAGTGGCAGTGAAAACACCATCAATTTTTATTTTACAATATTTAGAGCACATATTTACCTTCAATAAAAACAATTGGATGAGTTAACTACACTGCCTTTTGGTGATAATTCTGAAAATATGAAGTAATGTTATTGAGCTCAAAAAATTGGTTAATTAACGGTTGTCAACATTATTTTGGCTAACATAGCCATGCAGGGGGGATACAAGACATTACTATGTAAACTATGTACTTGCATAGACAAGGGGTCAAAATTTCATTGAAATATATTAAGTGGTTTCTGAGCTATGAATTTTTACTTTGTGCCCTGCTCTCAGTAATTTGACTTCCACGGGCATGGGCAAGCATCTCTAACTTTGACTCCTTATGTATTTCAAAATATGACAGTAAGAGAGGAAATATTTCACATGGGTCGTTAAATAGGCGATAGTAGCTGGTGACAAAAATTTCATTAAAATCTGAGTCGGTGGGTGCCATGGCCTGGGTGAACTGACATGGAAAGACCCACCCATGTCTTGTTAATTCAAACTATGAATCGTGGAAGAAGAAATCTTGGAATGTAAAATAGATGGATACACTAATTTGGAATGAAAAAGTAAACTCCTGTAAATACTTTCGGGCATCTAAGAAAGCACTCAACTCACCACACCACAAACAGGGTTCCCACTCAACCGTGTAAACAAGCTGCCATGTTGTTTATTTAATTGAATTAAAATTAACAATAGTAGTGAGGAAGCAATAATGGGAGGCAATAATGGTAGTGAGGGACGCAAAAAGGAAAAGGGGAGTAGTGTATGGAGAGAAGGAAGAGATAGACGTGTTATAAAAGATTGGGAGATAAATTAAAGTACTGGTGTATTGAGAGACCGGAGGAAGAAATACGGAGGAATTCAGGTTCGGCAGAAAGAAGAAGAGGACGCAGAGAAAAAGCAGGCGCCTACGAGAGAGAAAGAGACCGGAGGAAAAGGGATACGGCAGAACTCAAGATCCCCACTGGTGCAGTTCATGGCAGCGGTTCAGTGAGTGGTAGTACATACAGTACAAATGGGATTGTAATAGTCATGGCGGCTTGTTGATGTTGTTTATGCTCACGAGTTTTAAATTGTAAAGTTTCTTTATAAAGTGTTATAAAAATCATTTGTTAAGTAAGAGAAGTGGAAATTAAAAAAAAACGTTACAACCGTGAAAACCTTAAAACCGTGAATAAGCCGTGAATTTCGTCTACCGTGAAAAAACCTGGAAATAGCCGTGAATTTCGTCATAAAACCTTGAAAATCTCTCAAACTTATAGAAAAAGAACTACAATTGAAAGATAAAAAAAAAAAGATATGTATTTAAATCATGTTTCAAGGCCAAGCCACATAGAGAGACATTTATCTCCACACATAAATTCGAAGGGCAATTATTGGTCCTTGTGCCATGACGACACATTGATCTTGAGCCTGTGATTGGAAGACCGGCAAACAAAGTGTTCATTAACCCTGGCGAAAAATCAGACACTTCTTTACTTCCCTACCTCATTGCTCCCTCCATTTTGCCACTCACAACCTTAAGCTTCACCTATATTTTGATATCGATGGGTGACGTCATGAGAAATAGCACTTTCATTGCTACGTTTGAATTCACGGCGCCTGTCGCGGTTGATAAATTTTTAGTTAACTTGCGGGCGGTGATTGTTATGTCGTCAATTTCGCCTATTTCTTCAAAACTCTACCTACCATGATCACCTCACCCGTTCTAGAAATAACATCCATTCAAACCAATATTCCAGATCTCTCTGCCTAAAAGGTCCCTACCACTCTGCCTCGATCCTATACAATAAAGTTCCCGATGAAATAAAAAATTGCAAATCACCTTCCGAATTCAAAAGGAGACTAAAAATCCTCTTAGCTGAAAAATGCTATTACAGTATTAATGAATACCTGGAGGCATTATAAAGGAAATTTTCTAGATGGCAACTTGAATGCCTATAATTTTCCATACTTTCTGTTAGTATGTTTATAACCCTCTCAGCTCTGTTTCTAATATTTTGTACATATAGTGAAATGATTTATCTTGAGAATTCCCAAGAACCTGGAAAATTTTCAATCATGTATGTATGTTGGTATCTCATATTCAATCATGTATGTATGTTGGTATCTCATATTGACTTTAGCCTTGCAGATGTATAATTTGCCAATGGTGAAATAAATTTATTATTATTTCTGCCTAAAGTGGCTTATCAACAGACCGTGAATTTGACGATATTTACACCGTGAAAACCTGAAAAAAACCCGTGAATATTATAATTTAGTAAGAGTGGGAACCCTGACAAAGGTTGTGGTGTGGTTCTACGGAAGGATAATGTCCGGTCTGTGCTAATTTTTTCTGTAATCACCCAAAAGCTGTGAATCTAATTTTTCATGAAGTGCATAGTTTTAGTATATTGATATTTTTTTATAAACCTGGCTTTAGCCATGCCAATGTGAACACGGAGCCCGCAGGTTCAAAGAGGCTGCCAACGTTTGATGATGTTAAATTTTAGTTGAACGGAATTAACCCAAAGAAAATATCTAACCTTGTTTCCTTATCATTCCTTAGCTATTTTTACAGAAGGAGATATCCAGAAGAGACAAAACATAATGCATAAATTCATCAATATTTTGAAAGCCCGTTTTGCTTTCCCGTTTGATGAATCTGTCATTATCGATGATCCAGTTTGGAATGAAGCAGACGAGAGGATTTTGCTTGCACTCAAGAAAAAGTATGATGAAGAGAATTTTAAGAAAGAAGAGGAAGGAACCTCTATCCAAGTAGATGCAAGTGAAAAGGCAAAGGAACAAGCTGGCAGTAGTCAATCAATTGTGCCCTTTTATAGACTTGAAAACAATATCAGTTCAACTTTACCTGATAATTTTCCCGCATTTATTAGGAATGTTATTGGACTACGTACAGTGTTATTATCTCGGGAAAATCTCAAGATGTGGCAAGGAAAAAGGGGAAATAAAAATGAAGTTATATCACTACCAGCGTTTAGACCAGCTAGTCAGGCTCTGCAAGATGAAGGCAAAGGATGTTTCTCCATGGAGGAAAGTGCTAAATTGTTCTCTGAAAGGATGTTCAGCATCTTTTATTGGCCTGTACTGTTGGCACGAGTGGCGTAAGTACTGTTTGCTATTTTTCATTGTTTCAGTCTCTTAATTTACCAATTATTTAATGTACGTTTGATTTAAATATCATTTCACTGTATTATAAACCCTTTTGAGTGCCAACCAATTTTCTGGGTGCTCTGCTAAAAGTGCCGAGGCATTTTTGCTGATTTTGCAGTAGATTAGAAAAAAATAGGTCTCAAAAATAACGTAAGGTATATATTCAAAAACTTAAGAAAATCTTTATTTTTTGTTATTTCACCTTTTTTTGTGTATTATTTGACAAATTTTTGGTAGTACGAGTTAATTTTTATAATTTAAAGAAAATAGTTAATGTTATAATAAAATGAATATTGACTATTGAATGATTAGTGAACTATCAGCATATAAGAGTGACATTGCAGGAGGAGCGCTATTTTGACGAATGGCCATACGGGTTGGCAATAAAAATGAACTCTTCACCATAATTACTATTGATTTGAGTCGTAGGTACATATATGCAGTATGTATTTTAGTGTGAAGGAACTAAATATACACTGATTTCGTAGAACGTGATAAAAGCTTCTGAAATACATTTGAAATGCAGTAGGTTGACATATTCTCATGGATTCAAGCATGATTAATATGTTACACACATAGGCGGATTTTGGGTACTCCTGGCAGTTAGAGAGATAGAAACTGGCATTTCAAGGGTTAATATTCACTTTTTTTCTCAAAACATATCGTACATTTCAACATTTTCTGTTTTATGGTCATGGCTTGTAATTAGTTGAAAATGCGTTCCTTCATATCTTTGCTCAATTCAAGTACTTGTATTAAAATTAAACATAAATTAAGATTAAACATAATGTAATAAAGAACGTAAATGGATGGCATAGGCATGACAAATTAGCTAGCTTGAGCAGAGGTCAAGAATAATTTGGAAAGCTGGTGTGATGATGCAGAGTGCCTTTAATCCACTACTTCTCTTGGTAAATAAGTCACCTTAGTCTTCTTTTTTTTTTTTTGCATATAACAGTGCATCTTGTGCATTTTTATGAAAACATATTATATTAGTAAACCCTTCGTGGGTTTTCCACTGGTTGATTTGGTCCATTTCTCTTGTTCATGTTATTTGGCTCATGGAAGATTTCAATGGTCTCCTTCACTGAATGGTCCCAATTCCTTACATTTGGTATCTTATCGAAAGATGGTGTGGTTGAGCTGTCTCCTGTACTCTTCAGTATGTGTTTCAATGGTACAGCCTGTTTCATTGATGTATGTATTAGAGGTGGGGATTTCGGTCCATTTGGCGGATTCAGTTCATGGGATTTGATTTGTGGCTATGAATCGGTCCTTTAAGTGCCGTATTCTTAGTCGACCCTACATATCCGTCCCTACATAACAAAAGGCCCCTACATGCATTTCTCAGTCGATCCTACATAAGTGGTGGGGGGTAATTCCATCGTCAAGTTCTCTGAAATGATGTAGATGATTGTGCAGCGCCAATTTTCCACTCTGGTGGCATAATGGGAACTAAGTATGAAACTAAGAAAAGATGTCCGATAATTTTCGGGTGTATTGTTAGGGTAACGGCTCAAGGTAAATAAACAATCGGTGTCGTCCGCCAGGTCGTGTCGGTACCTTAATTATCGCTACAAATTCTCTCATATCAAGCCAAAAGCAGAACCTAATTGTCTTTAAATTACTTCGAAAGCAGTCTGTACAAGATAGTAATAAGTACGGAGCAAATATGAGCATTGATGTGGGAACTTATGTTGCATCATCAAGGTTCGTCATTCGCTTTCACCTTCCGTAGTTATGTTTATTATGTGGCAAATAGTGGAATGAAAATACGTTTTCTATGGTTATACGTAAACGAAGTATTAGTTTCCCAAAAGTATACTAAGTGCCAAACGTGAAAAATATTATTATATATTCGTAGAAACAAGGTGATGTATACCGATATATGTTCTTATTAGTTCAGTCAATTTTATAATTTATTTAACTTGGTGGTTATAAAGTGGTAGTATTATTACATTTCCGCTGTGTTACTGTACATTTTAAAATGGCTTGTGTGAGGTCGTCTCCCTTAATATCCATTGTAACGTAGATTCTTTAATCGAAGTGATCAGCAGATGATATTTGGCCGCCATGTTTTTGTAGGGTGTAGGGCTGGTTTGGGTACCCTACATCAAGTAGGGCCCGTTTAGTTCCAAAAACGGCCATATGTAGGGTTTGATTTGGCGTATGTAGGACGAGACCGGTTTATGTAGGGGCTGGTGACGTATCCAGGGTCGGTTGACCCTACAGGGTCGACTAAGAATACGGCCCTAAATCGCTCATAATGAACCGAATGAACCGTCCGAGTCTCAAATCCATGTGAGCATCGAATGTATATGAATATCGAATCCATCTGATTCTCGAATCTCTGTGAATCTCGAATCCATGGAGAATACATTATGTATGTGTAATCAGGAGCGGATCCAGGATTTTTTCTGGGGAGTTGGGTAACCACTATTGTGGTAATTTTCTATTTATTATTTATTTTATCTCAATAGGGTAGTTTCCTTCATCAAAGAAAACGAAAGGCATTGATTGCGATTCGTTACCCACCATTAGTGTATTCATAATACACAAATTATTTGGTTTTTGAAATACCGGTTTAGACGAATGGCAAGGGTCAATTTTATCCTCATTTGAAAAAGGCCAGATTGGCGCCCATGCGATTCCACTCTGCATGACGTCACAGGGACCTAGTTTCTACACGAGAGGATAGGAGTTATACATCGTCTGAGGTTACCAATGCATGCATGAGGCACAGAGCTCAGGGAAACATGTCTTAATAATCACCTATTAAAACTGGCTAAGTTCGGAAAGATTTCTTCGTTTGATAAGGTATTAATAAACCTTTTTTAAGCCAAGCGCTACCATCCAGCAAGGTACTCAGCTATCCGCTAGCATCCTGCGACGTATCAGCGCTAAGCCTCGCCTCAAGGTCACCTCACTGGGCGGGAGGGGGAACCAGAAATACAACGTACGGAGATATTTCCCGGCATTCATACTTAAGCGTCGCGTTTTCGCGCGCTTGAAAATTTTCTCTTTTCATTTAATCGCGAAAAATAGATGTTGTCATTTAAAAGTCTAAAAGCGTGAAATACGTACTCCAGGAGTAATAATCTTTCGATTAAAGCAATAAAAAAATAATAGGAAACCACCCTATTACCTCCGAAAACAGCACAATGAGGCCTTTGCATCAGGAGTTCTTACAATCAACAACAGACCATCACACACACCCATGTCCTTGAAGGGGCAACCTATCAGGCGGGACTCGAACCGGTGACCTAGTATGGTAGGTGAGGACTTATCCCCGCTCCCACCAAGGTCGACAAGTGATATGATTGATATGAAAGCTATTAAAATTAAATTAAATGATTGAGTCTCTGTAACACTCAAAATAAAACGGAAGTAATGATGTTAAAAATCTTGTCTTCTTTTTAAGCGTCTGGGGGGTGGGGGTGAACGTGCTCCCGTGCCCTTCCCCAAAATCCGCCTGTGTGTGTAATGTATTAATCATGCTTGAATCCATGAGAATATGTCAACCTACTGCATTTCAAATGTATTTCAGAAGCCTTTATCACGTTCTACGAAATCAGTTTATATTTAGTTCCGTCACACTAAAATACATTTCGCATATACCTACGACTCAAATCAATAGTAATAATGGTGAAGAGTTTATTTTTATTGCCAACCCGTATGGCCATTCATCAAAATCTAATGATGATTCACCGCCTTCCATGGTGCAGGCCTGCCATCAACGCAGGCTAGCCGAATTCAAATCATTCTTATTGAATGATTTGGGTTTGGGAGAATTTTAATCCTCCATCATTCATTTTGAACTATTTGGATTCGGCGGTTCATTTTGAACGATTTGAGTGGAAATCGTAGATTCAATTCACTCGGTTGATGCCATTGAATCGTTCATTTTGAACGATTCTTTCATGAACGACACAGCTCTAGTATGTATCTTTACCGAGGGCAGATCCAGTAATTTTTTCTAGGGCATCGGGGCGCAAGGGTATGACAGGCAAATGGTGTTCTCATATTTGAGATTAAAAACAACACAAAATATACTGTACATAATATTCTCTTTCTTTTAATATGAAATGGAAGAATTAAGGCTCTGTAATACACAAAACAAAACGAAATAAAAAAGGTCATATTTGTAGCGATAACTTATTTTAGTTCACTCGCGAGTGTACTTTGGGGGTATTGATGTACAAAATACTTGCCTTAAAATTCATCTGGTGTAGGAATAGAAGAAATAAAAACTTGGCTATTTCCACGTGATAATTTATTGTGACTGACCATGGTTTCGCAACAGCATGACATTATCAAGGTGAGGAGTTACAGGTGAATTGACCAGTATGTATAACAAAAAAAGATGGGTTGGGAAATTTCCAGGTGCTGTTGGTAAGGGGAAGGAGGGGGTTAGGTTCCGTGGTTGGTTAGGCATCACTGTGGGTGGGGTGGGTGGAGGGTTGGATAAGTAAGTGAGAAAGTGGAGGAGGGGGAATGAGAAGGGTAAAGGTGGTCCTTAACCAGGCATGAGTCCCTGTGGCTGTGACTCATACCTCGTTAAGGACAGAATTTTTATTTCTTCTTTCCTATGATAAAGGATTTCCACAAAGTTACACCCACTACTATTAATTATAATAATAATAATATGTAATAATAATGATTTATTCGACATCAAACACAATACAATGCAATAGTCTTCGTCAAAGTCAATGAAATTCTAGAGCTAAATAATAAAATTCTGAGTACTGCATTCAAGAAATTCATTCATAGAGTAGAAAGCTTGGCTACATATCCATAGGTGGAGACAACGCTTAAACTTGGGTAATGAACAGTCTCTGGCCTCTCGGGGTAGGTGGTTGAAAAGGCACAGCTTTACATGGTCAAAAGACTTGCTTGTTGTTGACAGCCTACATTGAGGCTGAATGAGATTATTTTTTAGCCTAGTGTTATGATGGTGAACGTCACTACCAGTTTTAAGTCTGTCCAGGTTCATTTTTACATTTATAAGACATTTAAATATATATTGACCATACAATGTCATTATGCCTAGCTCCTTGAATAGAGGTTTACAATGTTCCATAGCTTTTGAATTCGTAATGATTCTAATTGCTCTTTTCTGTAGAGTAAGTAATTCTTTAGCGGAGGAAGAATGGCCCCAAACCTCAATGCCATAGTTTAAGTGGCAGTGAAAAATGGCAAAGTAAACTGCTCGAAGATATTCAGTGGGAATGAGAGTTTTCAGCTTTCTAAGCATGTATATAGCTTTAGACAATTTTACAGTAGTAGAGGAAGTTTGACAGTCCCATATAATTATAATTCATCTGGCCACGTTCAAGAGGATTGGAAATTCATGAATGGCATTCTTAAGGGGGATAGCCCTCTTGGCTTTGCCTATGTATCTAAAATTATGTCAAAAGAAAAGGCAAAGCTCAGGAGTTTATTATTTGTGTGTCATAAATAATAGGCATTGAAATAGTCATGTCATAATGCCCACTGTTCTACCACTGAGAATGCTCAACTCATTAATTTTCCTATTCTTAACAGACCTGAATTTGATAACACTGAACTAATGCAGCCAGGTTCTGAGACATTTCAAGCTGATCAGCCTCCTGCAAAAAAGTCGAAGAAAAGAGGTTTGAAGTAAGCATTTTAGTTATTATTTGGTCATACATTGTGGAATTACTTTACTAAATTGCTGCTATTATTTATTCCTTTTTACTTTCTGATGTCTTTCTTAGTTAGCACATTAGATTCAAATTAAAATCACTATACTTAGTAAATAATGACATGCCATAATGTAAAATATATTGCATGTGTTTCAAACCATAGGAGAATTGTACTTTTTATTTTAGAATAGTTGTTGAATGGGATTGGATGTTCGTACCATACCTGTAAAACTTTATGTATTTTCGTTATTGAATTCAAGTGAAATATTAACATTTTTCAGGGACAGCAATAGGACCAAAAGGATTTTAATGAGAGAGAGGTGGAAAAAGTTTCGGGAACAGCAGGAAAAGAAAAAGACTGGCCATTCTTCATTTAGAAGTGCAGCCAGGGCCAAGAGAGAATTGTCTATGAATTAGTGTTTACATCACACATTCAAAGAACCCAAGTTTTTATTTTTGATGTAATGATTTATTATTTTGTGGTATTTAAACTAAGAAAAGGACAAGTGATTAATTTGTGACTTGTATGTCTGAAGAATAAACTTTTTTTGTGATGAAATTAAACATCATGCAGTATGTGAAATCTTTTACCTATGTAATAAAGACTCTCTATTTGCACCTATAGTTTTTGCCAAAAATTTAATTTGGAATGCTTGCAATTAGCAAAATTTTGATGACTGTGATTAATTATGGTGTTTCCCTCTAGAGAAAATGCATTGCAAGAGAACAACAAAAATATAATTGTGCGCGCAGTAAAAATGTTCCTGTCGTGCTGTGGTGGACCACAAGATGTGCGCATGGGGACGTGTTGTGGTTAAGCTAAATGAAAAGCGAGGACACCTTAAATTACATGCAATTTATTTTGCATGTGACTTCCGGCGAAGGGCACAGCAGAAACTCAGCATCCAGACGCTCCTGGCCGTCTTCAAACGCTGATTGGGAAAACGTGTGACACCCACACTGTAACGTTTTAATTAATTTCTCTTAGTTTCACGTCACTTACAAATATTTTATTTCACTTTAAATAATACAAACTCGGGAGCAAGGGAACACCCGTCCGCCATAACTATCACAATCAAGCTCCCCACCTTTCACCTCCTCCCGCGCCGTCAACAATCACAACAATTACCTCACTCCACCTCTGCTGCTTATTATTGCTTGAATTACGTCACACCAAAACCAAAACAAAACACTCAAAATTAGGTGTTACAACACCGAAGGCAAGCGCCCGGATGTGAAAGGGTTACTGACCCTTGAGTAATGGCACAGCCTGGGAGCCCTCACTCCAAAAGGGTGCGAGTGAAGTCCCCTTGACGGAGACAGTGGGGGAGAGGGGCCGGCTGAAAAGACCGAACCTGGGAATACCCGAGCATGGCGACACTCGCCGAAGGAGGCGACGGGGAGGGGGAAAGGACCCAACAAAAGCAATTTAATAAATGATAATCCTTGTGGCATTCCCCTAAATTCTCAAGTTTAATGTGCTCTTACGAATTATATGCTGGTCAACTTAAGGCCGTTATCAACATGTCTCTAAAATTTCAAGTGTTATGCGTACTCGTACATTATGGATACCTTCAGAGTGAGCGCTGAATTTCATATTCTTGGAACCATTGATGTTCTCAAGATACATCATGTTTTCATTTATTTATATTTGAATGCTATAAGATAATGTGTTGTAAAGAAAAAGATTAGAAAACATATTTAAAATGTAAAAATTAATCCAGTAAATTTGTGTGATGGTTATCAGTCCAAAAATAATCCTCCTTCTGAGGACGTTTGTGTCTCCAAAACTGAGGTTCAGTTGATGATTTTACCATGCAATCAGCTATTTTTGTGCATAGATTCCAGGGAAATAATCTACTCTACACTGACAAGTTGTGCCCTGCATGGGTATTGCCCTTAAAGCCTGGTTACCCAATTCATTAATGAGTAGAAGATAATGTGTGATTAAGTGAATGCAAGAATGATTTGGAAAATTCATTGTGTGACCACCCAAATGGTATGAATGCAAAGACTGAAAATAGAAATTGCTCTGATGTGGCCCATGCATTTGCATAGGTTTTGTTTAAACTATTGATGCAAATATAGAGGAACCCCAACATCAATTAATGTATCATACAAGACAAGTTAAGTAAGAAACTTAACTTTTCTACTGGGTTATGTAGGCTTTTGTGAAGTATTTTATGAATCAGACCATCCATCCCTCCTCCTCTTGTTCAACTTCCCTCTTTACTTAAAAATGGGCACGTTCCCTTTCATTCTGTCCATAAACCCTATCATCTTCCTTCAGGAGCTCAGATGGGGTGTTGTAAATGCCTACCACTTCTTGCCTTAATATTCTGGAACACCTTTCCTTTTCCATACCTAAAATTCTTGGTCCAAGGTTATCTTCATTCACTGCTTTACCCTGCTCAGTAGTTAATTTTCAGGCCTATCGCTGCTATCATAAAGCTACTACACTTAGTATCCTTCCACCTAGTATTGCTCAGTTAATATCTTCTCATCCTTCTGTCTAATATTTGGTGTGACTTTATTCCATTTCACTTCTTGATGACATCTTTACCTTGGTGTTGACCAAAACAAATTTCTGAGGACAGTTAATACAATTTCTTGGGAAGAGATGTTAATTAAGACATGCCACACTTTAGGCTATAACACTCGAACATTTTAGGGGTTTGAAACCCTGGACCTTGATATCCTTGACTTCTTCCACTTCTTGCTCGAGAGAGATTGCATCCTACCTGTGCACTGGAAAATTTTATGAGCCCCTCCCAAAAATAACGACCATAATCCAGCTCTGTATGATCCCATACTATATTTTCCTCATGAAATGATGAAATATTTTTTTTGGTTGATTAAATTCCAAATAGTCATTTGATGAAATTTAAGATGAGCCAGTAATATTTTGAATTTTGCGTTATCCACATTCTTCAGAAAGTAAAAGTAGCATATGGGTTAGTGTAAACTCTTCTTAGATTTTAAACAACATAACCAGTTCCTACTAGATACTGCTCAAGTAAGAATTTTGTTGGAATACTTAAAGGCAATAGGCTATTGAAACCACAGCAGCAACCATTTACTTTCCTCTGGGCTATTCAGGCGCCTTGCATTGGATCCCATTCCCTTCCATTGTCTGAGTGCAAGGCAATCATCCGGCCAGAACCCAAATGACCTAGTGTTGTCTTTTTGTGATCGTGGGTGATTGTCTTTTTACGTGGGTGATTATTTATTATGATTAATGGATGGGCTTGAAGACTGGCATAGGCAATTGAAAGAGAGGGACAATCCATGCTAAGGTTTTACATCTGCCTGCAGGCTTCTAGTATTGACCCACTCTTGAGCTTTTTGCGTTAGCTACACCCTGCTTCTTCACCACACACCATGTAGATGTATTATACATGTCCCAACAATCAATGTTCTGGTTCGTTTAGTATGATAAGAGTATCAGAGAGGACTCTGAAGACCTTAATTTGTCAGTAATCATGCCAGCAAAAAAGTTTATCATTTTTAAGATCTTTAATTTGAGTAATTTTCTGTTCTAGTTTGTGGGTTTGTTCCTATTAGATAGAGGCCTTATAATTCATGAATCCTTTGAAGTCCTGAATGAGATACCAGAAGCAGGTAAAGGTCACCTTTCATTATATTCCACGGCACCTTGTGACATGCATAATATACCTCTGTGCAGTGGTGTAGCGAGGGGGGGTTTTGGGGGATAATTCCCCCCCCAGAGCTCAGAGAAATTTTTAAGCTTAATCAATTTTACTTAATTGGATTGATATTACTAACAGAAGAGTGTAGGAATTAATAAAATATCCCTCAAAAAGCCGTAAAACTCACCATTTTGAACCATTTATCTCAAAATTCCACAATATATTAATCTCACACCTACCGCTTATCCTGGTGGGTATTCCATACCCCCCACACCCTGGTATTTTTTGCACCTAAACCCACCCCAGCCTTAATTCCTAGCTGCGCCCCTGCCTCTGTTCATAATGCATTTGAGGCAGGGGTGGATTCTGCATCAAATTTGGGGTGGTCATGACCTAGATGCGGGGAGTAATAAACCCCCTTAAATGCTTAGACTTTTAGATAATCATCAATTATTTTTAAGCATTGTTTTTTATTAGTGAAATGAAACGTTTCATTGGAGAGGCAGTGACGGATCTATGAGGGGGGCTAAGAGGGCTATAGCCCCCATTCCCCCCCTGGGTATCCAATTTACACTAGATATAATGGTAATTTTTTTTCCGACCCCCACTACTGCTGGAATTTTAGCCCCCACTTATCTCTCTCTTGTCCTTACTGCAGTGGCAGAACCAGGATCACTGCATTCCACATGTGGGTTTTTCCCCTTAATTTTATCGCAGCTATTTAGTTTGTATGCTACCTGAACATTCATAACTGCAGTTCCATGGAACCTCGAATTCCCTTGCACTATGGCTACCCCGTATGAAAATATTTATTACTGATGAGGTTTGAAGCGAATTAATTCAATTTTCACCAGTTGTTAATTCTGAATTTTTTCCCGCAAAATCGCGATTATGGCGGTGATATAGAAATTTCTCGTCTTTTTTTTATTGCGATAGGTTTTAAATAGCAATATCTTATGGTACCTATTGCCTGATTCGTGTCTTAAAACATTTAATTTTATCATAGAGCTAATGGTATCAAGACAGCCTTCTCACGTGCGATAATTATTGCTCAATTAAAACTACCGAAACAATTGCTTTGAGACCTTCTACGACAAAATTAGGCAGAAACTCAGGGGTACCTTTGACATTTATAACCCGTAAAAATGTCTCGCTTCTTAGGCAATTGTTTTCGATTCTTATTGATGTTATAAGCCAAAGTTTCATGCAATGGTTGAGGAATGAGTTTTTATGAGCGTGAAAACGGAATTCTTATGCATTGGAATGAATTCTTAAGCGATAAAAATTGTCTAAACAGGTCGTTATCTCCGCTTCTCCCCGAATATCTTCTTCGAACCCGCCCCCACATTGTACGACTTGGCAACACTGTTCCAGCTGATCTGTGATCCGCGTGCACTTGTTCATGTGGCCCGTATAATTTTCATCTGAGGATGTTGCAGTTGGTTTGAGTGGTGTAGGATTTTGCTGCTCATCCCGCTGGCGAAGTTTTATCATTTTTAACCGGTTGAAATTTTCAGGACATTGTTTAACGCGAAGTATGTCTAGAGCTATGAAATCCGTCAGTATATTTGCGTCTCGAGTCATCAAGCAGAGATCAAGTGTTCTTAATAGGGCATATTCCTCTGCTGGTGATAAATTAGTTGATCTACAAGTAAACGATGATACAGGTGAGGGATAATTTTAAGACACTGTGGACCTTTTAAAATCATTGAAACTATTCCCTCTCGGTTGTAAATGATCTGATGACGATGCCATTACTGAATTTATACAGGAGTGGCGACCGTGACCATGCAACGTCCCCCGGTGAACGGGCTCAATCTCGATTTGCTTCAGCAACTAAGCAGTACCCTCGACCAGTTGGAGAAATCTAAATGCGCCGGAATGATTTTGACATCAGTTAGTATAAGTCCTCGTCCTTCCGACTGTTAATGTTCCCTCGCAATCAACAAGAGTGGTGTAAACGCTCAGCTTGGAGATAAAGTTATAGCTCTTGAGATATATGTTACTTTCCCGGGGAAATGTTTATTTTGCCATCCAAAGAATACCTTATGTAGCTGCGTTATCCACTTCACGGGCCTAATATGCATCGATAACACTTAAATAATGGAAATAATTATGTAACGTGCACCCTTATGAGTGGTTCATTTTGTGCTGATGAACGCTATTCTTGATTACACTAATAAAAATCATGCTATTTGTAACTTCCAACTGAGGTAGTGTTCAGGGGGGCCATACCCAGAAACTTTTTGGGGGAGAAGACATTGCCCCCAAAGTTTTCTTGAACTGTAATAGTCCAATACTCACAATTACATCGTTCATAATATCTTCACCATCCTAAACTCTTACTGAACACTATGAGAAGGATATGATTACCATGGTGGCATTAATGTATGAAGTTATGCCCTATGTCTTCACAAATAATTACTTAGCCTTAGCATCTTGTCACTTTTCTTGTGTAGGGGCTGCAGTAGAGCCTATGTTGGTGACTAAAGTAATAGACATCGGTCGATGTGGGTGGATTTGTCCCTTGGCAAGAATCCGACTGCCTAAGCAAGCTCATTCTAGTGGAACAAATGCACATCTTGTTCTCCTTTCTGAATTATGTTATGCTGTCAGCATCCCCCACATCTATTCACTTCATCCAAGAAAAGCATGACATTGCTTTTGTTTGTAAGGCTGCCTAGTTTGAACGATATGTTAGCTTATGGGTTTCGAACAGTTCACAGTTTTTCATTTTAAATTTTCCAGGGTCAAAAAGTTTTCTTATACACAGGTGCAGCTAGGAATTAAGGCTAGGGGGGGTTTCAGGGGCAACTAATACTGGGGCGCTTGGGGTATTGCATACCCGTCAGGGCAAGTGGGAGGTGCGGAGGCCTTCCGCCAGAAAAATTAAGATAAATGGTTCAAAATGGTTTTTTTTATGGCTTTCTGAGGGATATTTTATTAATCCTCACACTATAAGTAATATTAATACAATTAAGTAAAAAAGATTTAACTTAAAAATTTCAGTGAGCTCTGGGGGGAGGGGGGGTTTATCCCCCAAAACCCCCCCTCGCTGCGCCACTGATCATATATGCCAGAATGTACAATATATAAAATGATTAAATGGTTTGTGAGTAATTTAGATTCCTTAGATTGTTGTTATGCCCTTGGAAGATTTGAATTTTGCAGGGGGACAAGACTAATTCAAATGATCAAAATCACTACTTGGTTTTATTCTGTTTCTTATAACTTGCAGTCTTCTCCAACTGTATTCTCTGCTGGCCTGGACATCACTGAAATGTACAAGCCAAAACCTGATAGAGTTAAAGCATTTTGGACAACTTTACAAGACACATGGCTCAAGCTTTATGGATCATCCTTCCCGACTGTAGCTGCAATAAATGTGTGTACACATATATTTTGAGATTGTGTGCATGATTAATCTATTTATTTATCCCATAAAACATCCAATTTATATAAAATGATATTCAGGGCCACAGTCCTGCTGGTGGTTGCCTTCTGGCTCTGAGCTGTGAATACCGTGTGATGGTTGGTCCCAAATTCACAATTGGATTAAATGAGACTCAACTGGGAATTGTTGCTCCAAAGTGGTTAGTATATCTGAATGTAGTAAGTAGTAATCTCATGGAAGTCAATAAGAATATTATACCTAAAAGACAAATTAATATTAAATATCTGATGGTGTTATGTGCCTGTATTGATATTTTTTTTGAACCTTCAGACTTATTCGCTGTTGAATCATTGTTCTAAAGTGGTCATTGATATATTTTTACTATTTTATTCACTTATATTCTCCACAATCTGGTGTAAACCTAGCAGTGTCACCGTCTGCGTATTTTCTGTTATTTTTTTAAAATCTCTCAGCTTTGCCACTGTATAACACAATCCCTTATACGACTTATAACTTATTCAGAAATGCTACCTATCAATCCCATAAGTCTTTGACTGCATGGTAATGAGTAGCATTATTTGTGCATTCCAAGAATCAGAGTACATACTTCCTTATGTTTCATAAAATGAGAGGAACTCTCTGTGAAAAATTTCGGAAAATAGTAAATTTTCATCCAGGGAAAATGCCAGTTTATATGCTTACACACTTTTACCATGTCACTGATGGAACATGTTCTCTAAAATTTTTAGGAAACTAATCATTTGGTAAACTAAGCAGCTATCCGTTGTCAATACTTTCAAAATTTGAGCAAAATACAAGCATTGAATTTCCACTGGTGCAGTTATAAAATCATTTTCAGGTGAATTGCTCTACATCTGGGGTCAGTAATCTATGGGACTTGTGAACCAATTTATGTGGCCTAAGATATGAGTATCTCTTAATTTAGTTATTTTTTTAAAATTCTGACTTGGATATTGTTTTCAAAAAAGAGGGTGTTGATTAACTTCTTTGGTTATTTACCTTAAAATATCTTGAGAAAATGCATGTACAATGCACAGAGCCCAATTGACCATGACAATAAGGACATGTGGCCCTCTGCTATGAAAAGTTGTTAAGCTCTGCCTCAAATGAATAATAGGGAAATTGCATACTTTATATAAACAGTATGCTGATATACTACAGTAAACACTTAGTACCGCAATATACTTTTTTCCGCTTAAAATTCAGTTTATACACTAGAAAATGACTCCCAAAAGTCTCCCAAGTTTCGCGGGCTAAAAATTACCGCCCCCACCAATTTTACGCTGTGACGTCATAGTTCAGTACGAAGTCGCAGATCCAAGCCCAGCAACGTAGTATAGGCCGGTTTGAAAGAGCCACATTGTGAGTTAGGGAGGAAATGGCTGAAAAAAGGAAATACTATAAATGGTGCATTGTTCCGCTGTGCAAAAACACTTCTTTTTCTACACCAGAAAAAATTTTCGTCAGCGTTCCGAAGGAGGAAAAAAGAAGAGACGCCTGGATGCATGCCGTTCGTCGGGATGAGCGTCATGGAAAAATAAGCTATAAATCGGTTTGCTATGTGTGCCAAGATCACTTTAATGTAAGTACTATTTCTATATTTCATTGAATGAATAACTTGAACATGAGAATTGTTAGTAAACCCCGCCTTGAGAATTTAAACTTCTTGATATTTGTTATATTACTTCTTGATATTGATTATTGTTTCTCGATGGGTACGATGTGCTATGATATTAATGATATTTGTTCAAAATCAGTTGGAGGAAGACATGGAAACTTGAATGATGTATAAAACCATGGGAGGTAACCTGAAAATGAAGAGCGCAGTAGTTCCCCATATTTTCGACTGCCAGCCAAGAAGACCAGCGTTTTCTCCTAAACCTAGGGCAGCTGCTGTGAAAATAGCGAGGAGACTTATTTTAAAGGAGGCTGTAGATTGTAAAAGTATTGGTAAGTGAAATCCACACAATTTACTGGTGGACACTAAAAATAAATCGTACAATTACTAGAATTTATTTGACATAGTTGCTTGCTTTTCAGATAAAGTTGAATCACAAGAGGAATGTTCCGCGGCTCTTTATCTTGGAACTGTGGAGGAAGAAGCAGAAGTTGGTGGATCAGGAAATGTTGACAAAGGTTGTCAGGCTAGGCCAGTAGGCTATCGAAGTGTAGGAGTGATGTGTACTACAGGGGGGATGGGATGTTCGAGGGGAATAGGAACCCAAACAAGCGCAAAGGCTATGTGCAGTGTTGCTCTTTCCCCAATTAAAATCAAGGAGAAATTGGATGTGGATGATATTTTCACCACGGACTCGAGTGATAGTGAAGGGGAAGGCTATGAGTCTTCGAATTCCGATACGGAATTCCTGAGCGACGTCGACGATCGCAGTGACGATGATGAGATCTCCGCACGAGCTCGTAGGGAGAGTACGAGAAATCTCGTGCGAAAAGCCCCAAAAAGGTATATAGGGCTCAGCCCGGACAATATGCACATTGTTAATTTACTTCAGGAGGGCCTTAACTACACAGGAAAATTATTGACGCCTGAAGACGTTGTGTTCATTATACTGATAAAAGTGCGATTGAATGATTCATTCGGTAGGATAGGGAGTGACTTCGGGGTTTCCAAGTCGCAAGCGTGCAGATTGTTTGGAAAATTTGTGAATGTTATTGCTAAACAATTAAAGCAATTAATAGTCTGGCCTTCCTCAGAATCCATTATTAAAGAGCTTCCTGTTGCCTTCCAGGCAAGATATTTTAAAGTTGAGAGTATTATCGATTGCTTTGAGGTGGAGATTGAGAAGGCTGGTGACAGTGTTCACCAAGCTTTAACTTGGTCGGATTACAAAAAGTGTAATACCATCAAGTATTTGGTATCAATAACTCCAGATGGGTTGATAAATTTTATCTCTAGTGGTTATGGAGGACGAGCTTCTGATGTAGAAATTGTAAAAAAATGTAATTTTCTTGATAAATTGAGGCCTGGGGTATGTGTAATGGCTGATAGAGGCTTTAAGCACTTGCAGCAACATTTGCTGGCAAAGGGATGTAACCTCGTCAGGCCTCCTAGTGTCTCTGATGGTGAGGGTCTGAGTAAAGAGGATGCTAGGGAAACTAAGAAGATTGCAAGCTTATGAATTCATGTGGAGCGGTTAATCCGCAGATTCAGAGAATTTAAGATGATTGCTCCTCATGCTTGCATAGACATTTCTACTGTGAAATACCTTGATGATTGTGTTTATATAGCTGGTGGCCTTATAAACCTCCAGGGTCCATTGATATTATAGCATGTTTTCTTCAGAGGTAATAAAACATGAAATGATAACCCTAATGCCAGCATATCTTGATTTCAAGTCTCGTTGTCAACCTTTTCTCTCCCCTCATTGAATTACCTTCTTCAACTTAGCCTAAGTCCCATTACTCTTCATTCCATCTATGCAGCCTGTCCCACGAGGTCGTTGAAAGAGCCTGTCCTCTCCCTTCCCTGCTAACCTTTCCCTGTTCCTGTATCAAATTTCTAACATCCTTCCTTCAAACCTAAATTTTGAGAGCCTGCAGCCAGTGGCGTAGCCAGGGGGGGGGGGTCCAGACCTTGCCTCCTCTGCATTCCAGCTTCTGCCCCATAAAGCTTGACCCTATTCTCCCCCACACCCACATCTCAAACACATACTGCATATTCTCACACTACCAGCTGAACTAAGTACGAAAATGAAGGTAGGTAAATTCTTACATTCTGCTATTAAATTCTATAATTTAGAAGATACTTTGATGAAGCGTTGATGTTTTATTTCACACAGTCCCATTGGGAAAGTATTGAAAAATGTTTCAATGAAAGAAATATATATTTTAACTCATGCTATACTACATTTTGGTGTTGCATTCAATATTATGACAGTGCATACATGTTAGGTTACATAAACAGTACATTATTCATAACTACATATATTTCATATTATATACATACATTTTGCATTTTAAACTATTAGATATAAAAGAATATAAGTACAATTATTATGAAATTACTTCAAATTTTGGAAATATAGCTTCCTCCCAAAATTTCAATGAAGCATAAATTAAACCATCAATTAAACCTTGATCAAAATTGACCTAATGCATTGATATTTCGTGAGCGTTCTCAAAATCCGGAGAGGCAACACAAAAGACCCCTCTTTTCAACCCACTCATTTTCATTTGTAATTGCAATTGCCCCATGTACTTAGGGGCAATCACACCAGAGTCTGATACATAGCTTTTAAAAGTTTTGGAGCTAGATGGACACTTCACCTCAACTACAGCATGGTCCATCAAGCCATCTGGAGAAGCACTAAGTATTGGAAAGGTAGGGGACAGTAATAAGCCAACTCTAGCCACTCTTACCTTCAACCTCCTCTCTGCTTCTATAATGACCTCTGGCTCCAATCTTACTCCACGCTTCATAGCATCAGAAGCAAAAACTGATCCCCCAAGCAGAGTTTCTACTGAAGAACCATTCATGGTTTTGCAATTTGCAACATCATATATTTTGGAAGCAGTAACACGACTGTATCGAAGTTTTTCCCAAAGGGAACATCTAGATTGTGATGACGTAAGAGTAGCTGCTTTAGAGCAAGCATCCTCAGTCATTACGCAGCTACAAAAATCAATGAAATCAGAGAATGTTCCACCTCCATCAGCAAAAAACTTACGACTGAGTAGGTGGAGGGAAAGGTTATCAACATCATCTGTGCAATTAAAATGTTTCATCAGTATACTATTCGGACATAACTTCTCCCTTTCTGCCAAAACAGCATTTAAAAAGGTGGTTTCTGATGCAGCATCTACCGATGCTGGTGCATCCCTTTGAGATCCTATCTCTTTGGCAGTGATGCACCTTTCCCCATCAACTACACTTGATAGCCGAGATTTCCGCCAATAACATACTGTTGAGGTAGGAGCAGGTTCTTCACTTCTTCTATGAAGCCACATCAACACTGCCACTACATGTTTGCAGCCACCTTTAAAGAAAATAAAATTCCAATAATAATTCATTCATGACAGCATGGTAAAATTTAACTGAAATTGATCTCTGAAACTGCTCTGAAATTGATCACAGTAAAATAAATATATGCCCTCACCTTTAGCAGCCTTGCAGTCAAGGCATTTAGCATTGTTAATGATGCTAATTTCCTCGTCCACTTCCACCACCACGATATAGCATTTGCTTCGTACTTTATGTTCTGGAGTCACTCTGGCTCGCACGAAACATATATTTCCACATCTTTTCACCTGCACATAGCCCACTGCCGAGTCACCATAAGACACTCTACCGGACCTGCCGAAAGAATAAGCATCTCACGTAGAGAACACTCGCTTTCGCCAATACGAGTTAATTACACGCAAAGCACACATTGCTATCAATTAGGAAAAATTTCAGAAACACTTCAGCTTATCCAATATTACCTTTCCATTTTTCCGCAACGACTTTCGGCGCCGACGAAGTCATCAGTTTCCCTGAAATACCTTGCCGTCGTGATTGAATCAATCACAGGAAGGTTGCCAGAATCAGCCTTAGAAAAACCATATTCCATCATTTTAATTAAGTTATCTGCGGTTTTCAGTGGAGGGAAAAAAATCAAATAATAGCCCTCAGCTAACACGAAGTCCAATAAATTACAGTGAGTCCTCGTTATACGTCACCCCGTTTAATGTCATTTCGCGATAACGTCACGAAAATTTTGAGATCGTCATTCGTTTATCGCACCTTCGCTTCGCGATAACGTTAAGTCTTTTAAATTTCGCGCGAGGAAAAACGCGAAGCGGCGGGCGTTGCAGGTTGTTCGTTTTGCGGGCGGTCATAGTCAGTCAAAACGAAGTGTAAAACGGAGTGTTTATTGTTAATTGCGATTACGGTTTCGGCAAATTTTCTGCAAAATGAATTCTTAGGTAGGTGCGCAAGGTTTTAATTGACATAATGGTTTTCAGGAACCTAAAAAGTGATTTCAAGGAATTTTTCCGTGTAGAACTCGGAGTTTTTGTCGTCACTTTTTTCGCCGTGTTAACAATAATTTTGGTTCCTTTAATTGCGACGATGTTTCAGCGATGATGATGCCCAGGCGACCACCATAGCGAATTCCCATCGTAAAAAATGCCTCAGATATGATACGTTAATTTTTTTCGCGTATAGAAGCCGATATTCAGTTTTAACATTGTTTCTTATGGGATATTATGTTTCGATTAACGTCATTTCGTTTATCGTCACATTTTTCAGGAACGGTAAGTGACGTTAAACGAGGACTCACTGTACTGGAACTAAGAAATGACTCACAACCAAGCCGTCGCTTGTGTCCAAATGCCTATGCTGCTTCCTTCGCTTCCTCGTACGTCACGTCAATTGCCTATGACGTCAATTTGCCGCCAGCCAATCATCGGGCGTTTTCGAGTCCCACTCGTATTTGAAAATTCTCTTGAACTTTAATGAATTAAATATCGCTAACTACATCAAAAAGTTATAAAACCTTTTCACCGTGAAACGCAAACATGTATTTCTACATGATTTTGGAACTCACAACTGTTTCTGAATTGTATGCAAGTTCCCTATTGCTGAGCCATTTAATTTTAATAGTGTTCTGCTGTTAATATTAACTTTCATTTAGGTATGAAGTTGGGATCATGTTCTTTTCTGTGGCAAATGGATTGATATTTTTTCATTTTATTAATTAAATCATAAAAAAGGGTAAACTAGGCTTCATTTGTGGGATTATTAATGCCTGTAGAAATTGAAGCTTTCTTGGCGGTCACCAGATCTCTATAACATAATCCCTTGAAGTAAAGTGTTATTTAAAATTTTTTGATAAGTTATTTGTGTAAATGGAATGCTAGATGTGGTTGATGTATGTGAGAACATGATAAAAACAAAATTAAATAAATTTAAAAGTGTTTTGTTAATGCTTCAAGGTTTCAGGACTCAATGAGAGGTGTTATATCACTTCGCCAAGCAGAAATGGCTCTTACTTTAGGACGAATGTTCTCAACTGCTGAGGCAAAAGAAATTGGTCTCATAGATGAAATTGCCAAAGACAAGGCTGATGCCATTGCTAAGGCTGAGGAATTTCTTGATAAATGTTCCAATATACCAGGTAAGTTTTGGTAGAATGAAGTTAGAGTCATATCTGCATTGTTTCTGTGTTGAACATAGCATCTACTGGTTAATATAAATTTTATGTGTTAAAGAGATACATTAGAACTTTGAGATAATGCATATGATGTAATGGGTAACAAAATTTTGCATTTGCAGACTGTTTTCTGTTATGTCTACAAAATTTTCAAGTGTAATATGTTTGCATGATGGAGGTTAAATCTAATTTTTCATCAACCACCAAATTTTGCATGTGGTTTCCTTAATTTTCATTCCTGATGACATCCTAGTTTCACTGTGTAATGACTTAGGAAATAGTTTAGACTTGTGTACTTGACAATTATTGGTATATAAATTCTAATGTCATTGCTGTGTTGGTTGAAGTTCTATTCATCGGTGGGTTTTAGGTCTATCAAGCCTTAAGAAAATGAAGAATGTCAGGCAATCATTTTTAGGAAAACAGCTGGCAAGAATTCTTGAGACACTCAAGACAGCCATGAGAGACAAAGTTGTGGTACTTTCTCTTTTTCCCCCATGCATATCTCTAGTGAAAATTCAAGGCTCTTAAATGTGAAGAATGGTTTTGAAGTGAAGGGAGGGTGCTCTTACAAAACTTGGAATGGTAGGGCAACCTATACCTTCCGTAAGGTCATTGGGGAGGAAGAGATTATGAGGGGAACACCTGTATGTCATGTCTCGTTTTTTTCTGGGTGAACAATAGTTATGACAATTTCTCGGATGTCACTCTGAGTACTAGTTGAATTTTCCGTATCTCCTTCCAATATTTGAATGAGTGACTGGCCCATTATCCTCAGGGATTCAGGAATGCAGTGCTTTTCTATTTGCATACCAGGATTATGTACAATTTACTGCAGGTAATAGCGATTGCACTTTCACTCTCTCCTGATTGGCTACCAGTCCCCTCGGACTTTCAGGAAGTCATCCCATATTCTGCTTATGCTGTAGCCACTGCCATTGTTGATTGTGATGCCTTGGTGTTAGATCTGAATAGATTCATTTACTTAGGGATTGCAGTACCCATCGGATTGGTACAGGAGCTTTGTTTTTTCCAAGTGAATCATATGGTTGTGATGGATTCTGTGCTTGGCCACCGCTGAGTTTTCAGGCTGCCCTAGTTGGAGGTGTCTGCAATCTTTTTTCAAACTGGACCATGATCCGTGGATGAAGCTCTCTTGAGCAACATGTTACTGATAAGCAAGCTTAAATGGATGATGGTCGAAATAGTATAACTGGAATCCTGGGTACACTGTTTATTTTATGAGTCACCACATTTAAACACATGATAAATAACCACTACTATTGAATATGTTGGTACTGAATAATAGCCTGGCCATCAAACATGGAGTCATTTTTCATGCGATTTGCTAGTTTGTGTGCACTATAGCCTTAGATTTGAAAAAGACTTGAGCCAAAGCACTGGGCATGCTGGGGCCAGTATAGGGATATGGTGAGAGCTTGCAGAGTCAACTTGCAATGCCTGGTATAGTGTCACTGTAATGACAAGAGTTCATCACCAACTCATTTGAGTATCTTGAATACTCATTGACAGAATTGATTATTATATAGCTTAGTATTAAGACCCTTTGAACATCTAAATCCTCCAATACATCATCACATCGATAGTTTTTGTGTCAATGAGTCCTTGAGTGTTTTGCAGTTTTATATATACTAATAATAATAAAGTAGTTCTTGTGCTTGTTTTCCCTTGTTTTAACATATGCTTTAGACAACTTTTTGCCAATAGTAAAGCCAATTTCTTTAGTAGGCAAGTTTAAAGCGTAAAATAGCATGTGCAACTAATTTTTTTCCCTTTACAGCTGAGGCCCGCAAGTTGACAAAGTTAAGTTTCCGGCAAGAACCTCTTGAGTGGCTGCAAAAAAATAAGGAGTATGATTTGAACATATTTCTCAAATTTGTGAATTTGCCCAAAGTTCAAATGGGTTTGGAAATGTATATGGCATCTCTGAAGAATAAGTAGAATCAAAAGGATTGGCAAATTTCAGCCTGAGGTGAATTTTACGGTCTTTTGAAGTATTAGCCTGGCATGTGTCAATCATTGACTCAAATTAATTTCAGAAAACCTGTGAGGTGGTGTTTGCCTAAACAGTTATTATACTAATAGTGTCCCATGATACCTCATTTGGGTATTTTATGAACACTTTTATGGTTGTTTGTTGCATCGTTTTTTGTCAATAAATTTATATTTTTCTAAAAAAATAATCACTGCCTTGTAAGTAATTCTTTGTGGTTTTATTTTGTTTGTATCTTTTTTTTGAAATATAGAAAGAAAGATATTCTTAACATAGTTTTGAAATTTTCTCCACCTAAGAGCAAATGCACTCAAGTTTCAGGTGCTGCTACCTAATTTAACCCTCAAATGGATTCGCTGTGCCCTCGCGGTGCTTGTGGTTTTAAAAGTGGTGTAAAAATTTTCCATTCTGATGGATCATTTTGAAATTTTCAGTTGTCTATTTTTTCTTCTTTCTTCATCTACATATTTAATTTTGTTTGCATAGAGTTCATAGTTTACATTTGATTTGGCTCTAATGAAAAAAGTTACGTCGCTGGATTTCGGCACCGCTGCGGTGCTGAGAGTTTCCTCGTCGCTACGTCAGGGACTGCACTCTCAATCTTAATGTCAAAGCAATTATGCTTCGTATGAAATTCTATAATCTATTTATAATCATATTATTTAATTTTGTCAACTTTATTGACAAAAGGAAAATAATACTAAACCAACTTTGCGTTACCCTTTAGCTAGGAATCATAATGTTTGCCTTGTTATAATGTTCATTGACAAAACTATCTTTTTACAAGAGTTATTCATAGAAACTCATTGCTAGCCAAATTTGTTTTTCCATAGCCTCCGACTTACTTATACTTAGGCCGAGATTTTCCTCGTCGCTACTTCGAGGACTGAACTCTCATTGCTAATGTCAAAGCAATTATGTTTCGTACGAAATGCTATAATCTATTTATAATCATATTATTTAATTTTTTAAACCTTATAAACCAAATGAAATTGTTTAACAAAAGGAAAATATTACAATACTAATTTTGCTTTCTCTTTTAGCTAAAGATCATTATGTTTGCCTCGTTATAATGTTCATTGACAAAACTTTATCTTTTTGCAATAATTATTTATAAAAACTCATGGCTAACCAAGGTTTTTTTTCCATGGATTCCGACTTTTGCTTGGGCACCTTCTCCGCTCCGCGTACCTGCCATGGTGATAGTCTTCTTTGGGCAAATCCCAGGGTTATTGTGTTTAGAATTACATCAAGCAGCAATTATAAGAAAATTTTAACACAATTTGTTATCCGAATACTTAGAATAATGCTTCTCACCGTTGTGTGAATATTTCTCGTTGAATGAGTAACTGTAACTCACCAGGAGATTCAGAGGTTTCACCAACCACCGTGAAGAACATATCGCATGGCTACTGTTATATTTCTTGTACCTCTCATTCGAAATATTCCCTAGTGGCTGCAATAGTCTACACAAAATTACTGGCATTCATATTATTACCGATGACGTTACAGTTTACCATTGGGGTGAAATCAAGATTACTACCTAACTAATTGAGTGATAGAAAATAATTTCTTTTTCCTGACAATAAGTTCAGTATTTACATGGTAAAAATTGTTTCATAATGAATAGGAGAATAGACAATTTACCGTGAAGTGAAAATTTGTAAATACATATATATCTAGTTTCTTTTTGTACTCAAATGCACAGAGATTTTATTCATCGGGGTTTTTACTAACGTGAAGGGGTGAGTGAGGAGGAGGAAGGTGAAGGAATGCCAGGTAGGTTGTTTTGAGGTGAAGGGGTGGAGATAATACATGGTAGTGTGTCGACAGCCAAGGATCAGGGAATACCCAGATCGTTAGGCCAGGTAAGTGTAGAAAACCCTTATGATGAAAAAGGTTGGGAGTGCATGGAGGCAATTAGACACAAAAGCCTGCTAATCTCTATCGTAACAGGCTCAACTTTGTGGAGGTACATTCTAATAAATAAAAGCGAATAAACTATGTATAAATCCACCAATTTATTTATGTGGTACTACTAGTTTCGACGCAGCGGCGTCATCATCAGGTACAAAGGCTACAGAACTTTGTACCTGATGATGACGCTTCTGCGTCGAAACTAGTAGTACCACATAAATAAATTGGTGGATTTATACATAGTTTATTCGCTTTTATTTATTAAAAGCCTGCTCTTTCTTTAACCTTCCATCGCTGCTTGAGGGACAGGGAACACAAGCCTCATCAAAACGCCCCGCGGTGGCCCTCCATTCATTCCAAGAAGGCCCAGCTTGTGTGGGTCATTAGGGTGGAGAGAAGTTCAATCACGTCTTGTGGGAGGGGGAAGAAGGTGGTGAATGACAAATAAGGAAGCTTAGAAGGATGGTATGGATAGTCTCAATGTTTGGGTCAGTGAAACGCTACTGTAAGTAAATGTGAGGGAAGTCCTCCCAGCGTGAGGGTATTTTTGTCACCCCAGAACATTCTTCCATCAGTCCCTCACGTTCCTTCTTCCCTACCACCTATAACCCATACTTCTAAGAAGTTATTTTTTTGAATTCCCCTCCAATCCAAGAGTAAAACTTCAACTGGTGCACTCCCACGCATCACATTCACCCGTCCATCTCTAAGGAAACGTCCTCAATGAGGGGATGGGGCTCCGTGGTAGGAAAAAAATACCCGCTCTTCTAGCTCCACCTCCAAAGCGGCATTGAGTTCTTTGACACGTCGCTTATTATCTCATATTTTTTATATTTCAAAACCCATTGGACTTTTTTTTGCAGGATATAATCTCCCAGAATATTCGTAAAATTTGTCTTGATTGCCAGAATCCTGTAAAAATAACGAAAGTAACACTCGTCTCTTCTCACTGGCATCTGTAATTATCCAAACAAGTGGAAGTCCGAGGGAGACAGATCAGGGCTGTAGGATGGATGGGGTAGTTCTGTCCAACCCTATTTTGCCATTTTTTCTGCAATCCTCAAACTTATGAGGGGCCGAGGGTTTTTTGGTTGGTATGGCACCGAAGTCGCTGGGAGCGTGTCTTTGTTTGATTATGAGGTTTGTTAATGTGCTGACATACGCTTCTGAATTAATGGCTCCACCTTTTGGCATAAATGGCATGATGATGGCAACATTAGCTCACTACAGCATGTCAGGTGAGACAGCTGTGGTGGTCTCCCCGACCGCTGAAAATCTTGCAGCACTGCCGAACCACCTTCTAATGCCCTCGTTTGCTGAGACCAGCAACTATCAGTACTACTGTTGACAGTGGATGCTCCATGGGCTTTGCACAAACGTTTGTGAGTATTCTCCACAGTTTTTTTCTCCGCAGTGAGAAATTCAATGATGGCACGCTGCTTGTAATGTACATCACTTACAGACACCATTTTGAAACGGTCCCGCAGCTAAGCTATCTATCGAAAAAGTCAGAAATTTTGCGTACATCCTCATGAAACTTTAGGTAATGCATACAAGAAGTTTCAAATATGAACAATTTTTGTCGGCTGAGAAAATAATTTTGGTGCATTACTTCCTGGGCAACCCTCGTAGTACATTGATATCTTAGCATTTCGACCCTTTAGCAGTTATTGATATACCTATCAGAAGTCTTAAATAAAAATGTATGTAAAATATTATGCTGTAAAGGAAATCAGGTGTTGAGGGGGACAACTATCAAATGGGTAGCCTAATTGTGCTTGGCTGCTGATCGAGGGATCCTCGGTTCCAATCCCTGGTGAAGCCCTCAACACCTAAAAAAGGGGTGAGCTCGACCCTTGCCTATCCAAACCAACCTTTCCTGATTAAGTAGGTGTATGCAGATGAGGGTGTGTAGTAATTTTAAATTTTGGGGTAATTCTCAATCAGGTTGATGGGCTGGGGTGGATACCATATCATGCTTTTCACATCTTTAACGTTACTCATACATACGAATATGCACTTCATCCATACTATTATTCTATTGTAGTGTATCCTTACGCATACGCAGCCCGCGGATACATAAATGTATCGCGGGTTGCAGTCAAATAACTGACCGCTTTAGTTACGGCGTATTTGCTAAAATAACCTAATTGCCATGATCTCTTCTGGGGTTTCATCAGCCCTAGATTAATTTTCGCTGAAGTTTCGTGTTCTGCCTGGTCCACTGTGTTAGATGGATGTTAGAATTTTTGAAGAATTCTGAGGCTTCTTGGAATACAGGCGGTCCTCGACTTTCGTACAATTCGCACTTTCGTACATTCAAAATTGACACCTTTTACTCGACTTTCGTACGCTAAATTCGGACTTTCGGACGTTGGTCTGTAATTTTTTTAAAATTCCCGCGATGTTTATTGCGCATCCCAACATTCAATTGTTTCAAATGTCAGTATCGGCAGTATATACGAACAATACGAACGTATATAATGAAGGGAATTGTTGGTAATTGACTCTAATCTAGGTGATTTATTTGGGAGAGAGACTGCCTGCTATAGGCTCCTTTATCAAGAGAAGAAGAAAGCCTTCATTGAAGATATTTTTCAAAAGAAGTTGACTAGACATCATCGAATAGCTTTCAATAAAACTAGTAAGACCTTTCTAATTGTGTTTTTTCGTTTGAGTGCTGTTTAATTCATGTAAACCTTCAGCAACGATATTGCACGAAATATCACCCGAATTCCGTTTGTCTTTTGTCTTTTTTGAATAACATGCGGAATATACGCGATCACGAAAGTCACCTGCCAAATATCGAATTTTGGTGTAAAAATTAAAAGGTATCCAGAGTGCGGGTTCAACAAATACATTTTGTTATGCTTCTTGATATGTCCTTTTATTTATAGTGGACGTAATAAGTGGAATGTCAACTTAGACGCCAAGAGGAAGTTTCACTCGATAGCCAACGGAGTTCTTGTTTTTTAAACTTTTATTTGCACTTTCTGCCTATTTTCGAAAGAAATTAGATGATTTGAGGAGTTTTATTAACATATTATTAAAATTAAGTCAATTGAAATGAATTCCGTGAAAAAAAAAGTTTTAGTACATATATTCCGCTCTTTTGGAACGTAACCCCTAATTAGTATGGAAGTCAATGGTTCGACTTTCGTACATTCGACTTTCGTACAAGTTTTCGGGAACGCATTGTGTACGAAAGTCGGGGACCGCCTGTACTTGAATACGTAGTGGTTGTTATCTGTGTTCTTACAATTTTCAATTCAAATTATATTTGTTAGTCCTAATCATAACTTCAAAACCATGGGAATGATAGCTGATATTTCTCATTGGAACAATGTCGGCCCTCTGATGCTCTTATAGTTGACGTTATAAAAGTCTAACACCAATAGTTATGTAGGAATAAACTGGATTATAACTGAAAATGAAATTACCAGGGATCTGATAAACCTACCAATAATCACCAACCATTCATTGGATTTTTCATCACAACCACCTGCTTTTTTAGAATTTTGAATCTAATCTTACATTTTACCAATTTCATAAGTGACTTAAGTGTGAATATATTTACTTCCCATCATGGAAATAGAAAAATGCTTTGAAGGAAGGAGTTAATTTGGAGTGAAAGGGGGTTCTTATTGAAGACTTGAAAGCAAAATGTCTAGCTGGACCAAAAGGGATATACTTGAATGAAGAATCTTTCCAAGGGTGGACAAATTTGCATCACACTTCATCTTGAACCAGGAAAAAATTATAGAGAAAAATGATACTATTAAAAATTATGTATAAGAACCGAGAGTGGCTCCGATGTTTTCAGACTATTTGGAAGTAAGGACCACTCACATCCCATGTATTTACACTCTAGATCCTTTAATCTCTATACACTAGTTTACAAGCAATATGCCTAACACTTTCAAAAGTTTGTCATTTAAATGTTTCAATGGAAAATTATATTTGATTTCAATATCGCCACCCTTTTCCAGTTTTCCTCTTGTTTCATTGATGAAAATAGATGAAGGGTGTTGCTTCTAAACCATTTTAAACCTAATAATCCAAAAGGAAGATATGAGTTGCAAATTAACGGTGTAAAACTTTACTTTTTTCTTAATCCAATGTAACCATTTACTGTGAGTTTTCACAGTCATAGAGTTGAAGTTTATCAGTATTTATTATTAGTTACGTATTGCTGTAACAATTCCCAGTGACTTTTGGTGAAAGGAAAAATATATTGTGAAAATTGTGGTTTTTGTTAAAATTCATCCATTCATAAAATTGTAGCACACAAGATTACAGTTGCATACAGATAATATGGAAATTTTTTGAAGTCTAACTCAGTTTGTAATGAAAATTTTCATTGTTGGGGATGACAATCATTGCATTACTTAATACACATGAATTATTTGACATGCGCCGATATTTATAATAAATAAATATGTAATGTCAAAATGATATAAATCATCACCATTATCATAATAGATAAATAATATCAAAATGATATAGATCATATTTCTGTAGGTAAAGCTAAGATGATTAAATCAATGAGTTAGATGAATAATGTTATCATAAGGGAATTGATATGATCTCAATTAAACTACCATAAAATGAAGCTATCTGAAACAGAGCTTTGTATTATGATTGATAGTACTGTAACCTAGTGAGTTCTTGTTGATATCCAATGCGTCACATCCTGGAGACTTTTTGACCATTGAGAGTCAAGCCACTCTTTAGATTGGATTAATTCTTTAACAGAAAGTCTCAGCTCCATGGAGGAGGAGGCTTTTCATCCATCCATTAATTCCATTTCTGCTAGCATTGGAAGTGTTATGCATGCCTGTTGGAGCTCTTCCAATTCTTCCTTTAAGAGGTTTGTCACAGTGATGATTTCGTGAAGCCTTTTGCGATTTCCTTCAATTTCTTCCCTGAGGAAATTATACATGAAAGTAGTTTTTAAATTATGAAACTACTAGCACAAACAAATAGAGCATTATGATTGTTAGTCAATATTTCGATTGAAAATGGAATATTCCATTAATTATGTCTTGATTTCAGAAATTCAACTAATTTACCATACAGCTAGTCGGATCCAAAATTATACATAGGTGACTCCTAAGCCTGAAGCTGATAATCAGCGGTACATACGCATAGGACTACTGGAAAGGGGATATAATATTATAATATATAATTTCATTAACAATGAACAATATAAATCACAAAAAATAAATAATTGATAACCAAGATATGCAGTAATGTAACAAAAAAATTGAATATATACCCAATTAACTTACAATCAAATGAATGAAGCACTATAGGCCAGAAAATTGATTGAATGTGCTCCTCCATATTACCATCCGTCAAGCTAGCAATGGGAATAAAGTTACAGTGTACTTACGTCACATTGAAATTATTGTTGCCACAGAAAACCAAACCGAGTCATAACTACCATCCAAGCATTGAAAAAATGACATTACATATTTCTATACAAAATCAGGGTCAGCCACAGATAATAAATAGTATGGATGTTGAAATATTTTACACAAGAGTAATATGGAAAATTGGTATAGTTGTAATATCGCATATTGCTATAACTGTTTCATTTTCCATACAAATCTTAGCAGCCTATCAGGAAGTATTGCATGAAATACATATATAAAAATCAATTTCTGTTCATTAGTCTCTTTAAAACTTATGAACAATCGGACTGATTTGGCTAATTTTAGTTTTAAAATATTCATGGAAGTCCAGGGAAAGTTTAAAAGGTAATACTACTGTTATGTATGGCCCACGAGGTCCTGAATCATTTCCATAACAAATACATGTAAAGTTTGTTAGTAATGCCAGCAGAAGTTTTTTTCTTTTGCATATTTAAATTAGCGATAATGGTCACCAATAGTTGGAAAATATACCATTGGAAAGAAAAATAAATACACAATTCTTATTTCTGCAATCAATTTTTGTTTTCCACATGATTCATGGCAAATTTTGAATAAAAGATTAATAAAAATGCTGAAGTTTCGGCTTAATGACCCCATGAAGACCGTCACTATTGTTAATGTAGTTTGATATTTCTTTTTAAGATTATTCACAAAATAAATCCTTTGCTATAATCGTTAAAATGTTCATTTGTCATTATTTATTCACAAATTTTGTGTGTGAAAACTTTCTTCACTCACTTTAAGCTAATGTCATTATAAATAGTTTACTGTTTATGCTAAGGCAATCACCAGTTTATGTAGTTGATGATTAGTTTAGATTTTTTATGATGAAAATACATTGTCACATAGTCAACATATTTCATCATTTTATTTTCCATCACATTTAAAAAAATATTTATTTATTACCACAAATTAATCCTTATTGTCTTCATACTAGCACTTAACATAAATATCATGATGCATAGGATGATGCAGACACAAATTGATTATTGCCAAAAATTCAATAATTTGAAGCCCTTCCTATAAGAATATTGAAACCAAGGTGATGTCAGATGCTATGATTCCATTGTATTTCTTTTAATGAAAATATTGAAATGTAGATGGACAATAATTTACCACCCTGGTTGGTTTCTTATTCTAAATTCTCTTACCTTGTGTACTTATCTATTTTCTTCCTGAGCCATTCCTTTGAGTAACTCATTATAGCATCTTCCTTAGTATCAATCACCTTTTTAGTGGTTTGTTTTTGTGATCATGGGTGTTCACAGAATTGCATATTAGAAGAGGTAAAATAGCAGATAATTAGTTATTCAATAGAGGTTAGTCAGTCGCTAGACACAACTGCAATATGATTTGCAGCCTAAGGCTCTTATTCAATGCTGATGAGACTGAAGAGTTAATATTTACCTTGAAGGATGCCTACCAAGAAGTAGCTCTTTAAAAATGTTAGGCTTCCAGTTAGATGAAACATTGTCTTGGAGCAGTGGCAGATACAGAAAACACTCGAGGGGGGGCGCAAAAGATATATTGAGTTGCCTTTACTTTTATCGCGATAAAAAATAATCAAGTCACAGGCAGAGTAAAATAAAATTTTAATTAAAGTAATCATACACATATATAAGACAATGCCATCTTATGATATAAAAAAGTCACAATCATGGTTCTGCAATGTTTGCCAATACGGCCGGACCCGCAAGGGAGGGGCTCGCGCCCCCCATCTGTATCCGCCACTGTCTTGGAGAACACATATTAATACCAAAGGAAGTAAATTATTCCAAACACCATACCTCATTAGAATCTCAAATCAAGGATACCTAATTATGTATGTTTAAATCTAAGATATACTCTTGGTTTCTCAGAAACAATTTTCATTCGCTTTATGAGTTATTCAGTCTTAAGATCATTGATGTAAATATGATCAATATCTTCCGCTACTCATTTATATACCTTATACATTACTATTATTTTTCCATTTTGTCACTTAGTTATCTTGATGAGATCCACAGCAGTACTTGCCTACTGAATCATTAAAATTATTACTATAATTATTTCCTTGTCTGTGGTATGAATTTTGGTACAGGATGTGATGTGATAATAATGGAAGCTTTCAAATGAAGACCAACATGGCTCCATCACCTACACCAAAAAGTGCAGCCTAGCAATGAACTCAACAAGTTAGACACAGGTGCTAGCACCAGCAGATGGGTCCATTGCTTTAAAATGCACACTTCCACAAGCATAAAAGCTTAGCCAGAGCTAGCGGAAATACTTAATTTTGAGATACGTTCTCTCATTAATGAGAGAGCTTTTCTTCTTTTTTCAAGAAAAAAACAAAGTTCTATCCAGGCATACATACAAATAAGTCTATTTAGAAGAGTCTGCTTCTTGATAGTGACCACCACGGGCAGAGCTAGGAATTAAGGCTATGGGGGTTTTAGGCGAAACTAATACAGGGAGATCTGGGGGGTAAGTGCTGGGACCCTCCTCCAGAAAATTGTTAAGGTAAATGGTTCAAAAAGGTGAATTTTACGGCTTTCTGATGAATATTTTATTAATTCTTATACTATTCTATAAGAATTATTAATCCAATTTGGTAAAATGGATTAAACTTAAAGAAAATTTCTGAGCTCTGGGGAGGCCCCCAGAGCTCAGAAATGATATCAGAGCTCAGAATTTAATCCCCCAAAACCTCCCCCTTGCTGTGCTACTGGTGTCCACTGCCATGTCAATGTATGGAAAAGTTGTTGAAAAAATAGCAATCGAAGTGGAGCTACTGTTTTCTGAGCATCAGCAAGCGTACCTTTTTTTTATAAAGAGCTGGATTTAAACATTGTTGATGTAAGAATGAGTTTCTCATGGTATTGAGGAAATGGAGAAGTACATTTCCTTTCATTTACAGTTAATTTCATAGCAATACGTATTCGTTAGTACGTTTTCAGTTGTTGTTCGTTATTCATAATGAATTGATGCATCATAACGTTTGATTGGGTAAAGTTATATTCTAAACATTAGCTTTTTAACCATGTTTAAACCAAAGGCATTACGCCCTAGTAGGCACATATTTCCAAATCGGCATTCCTAGGAAATTAAATACCCCGGTAGGCAACGTGTTAATATGTACAAATTCCATGAGATTATGCCTGAAACAAGGTTCCCTCAATAAAAACAGCTGATAGGAGCAACCCTGGATTGTGAACTTTTACATTGGTTAGAGAATGCAACTCATATTAGCAGAGTTCTGGCTCATCCATGCTGTCATGGTGCCGGAACGCCATTCCAGCACTGGGTGAGAAAAGACATAATAGTCAAGTAGTGAAAATAATTATGAGAAAAATATTAAATCTACAATTTAAATATTGATTAAACAAAGGCATATACATTTTAAAATATGCAGATTGTAATAAAAAACACATTAATATGTACTTCACTTTTTAAAAAGTTTAGGAAATTGTGTTTTGACACTGCTAATTTTTCCATGACACCACTGGATCAAGCATTTAAAAAAATAAATGTCTATGAGTCACAAAAAACTGGGGGCCAATCTTGAATAACATGCAAGTTGCAGAATGAGATTTGAAACCCAGTAACGATATGAGGGGTTGTCATTAATATCACCAGAATTACCACTCACAGTGCCAATGCTTTATCCTGCATTTTTATGTGTCAAATTACAACACCAGAAGAAGAAAAGGCCAATTATAATAATTAAGAGCTCACCTGAATATGCGAGTCATGAGAGGAAATGAGCATGTTTTGTAAAGCTTCTTTATCATCCAGGCACTAGGAACAAGAGAAGACAGTACGTAATAGTCATTGGCATGTAAAAATTTCACTTTGAATAACATTGTACATAGTCATTACTCTAGGTCACAAAGTGATATTCATCACAATTTTGTATGCTCCAGAGTTGCTAAAATGGGGCCCAAAGAAATGGGCATCAAACTTTTTAACAAATTACCGACAGATATTAAAAATGTGAATAATTCTAATTTGTTTAAAGCCAAGTTGAAAAAACTACTTCTGTCTAAAATGTATTATTCAGTTGATGAATACTTTGACGATGCATTTTCACTCTTTATGTAAATATGTTAACAGGTAATTATTCCTGATTAATTATATCTGTATTTAGATGTATTATTGACGTGCCTCATATCTTGTCTATTACTAATGTACTAGATCGTTGGACAAATAAAGATATTATTATTATTATGGCAGCACATATTACAATAGAAAATGCACAAAATTGATGCAAGTTCTAGTGAGGTATACTTTTGTATGATGTAATTTACGTCATTACTTTCTAGTATTTACTAGTATGTGCTAAGAGTAAGCACAAAACAGTTTTCTTCACCTGCTCTAAGATTTTTGGTACAGAGGGACAATCATCCTTGGTTTCTTGACCTTGAATGCTTGTTGAATTCTGATCACTTTCATCATCCTCATCAGTCATGTACAAATTTTCCTGGCATGCTGCAATTCGAGCTTTAGTGGCAGCAAAGTAGCGTGGGGCGTAAGTAGTAATTTTCTCATGAAATTGGGTGGCAAATTCTCGACAGCTGACAAAATGAACCTGATAATGAAATAAATTTCAAATGCATGTAAATGAACCAAATATCTGTAATGGGGGTAATCCCACTGACTTATCGTATACGTATAGACGTAGCCAAATCACCCAGGCTTATTATTATTTTGGGATAAGGCAGTTGACCTTAAGAGACAAGTAGGAAGCAATAAAGCTCTAACAGTCTCCACCCCACACGAGACATGAGACTTTTTATAATACTCACAGTTATGAGCATGCTACTGATACAATCCAAAAGTAAATGATATGAAATGAAAATATTTGAAATTTTTAATCAGGATACTTAGAAAATTTTAATTTCAAATGTGACCACGGAAGACATTTATACAACTGACACAATAAATAGTTATCAATAATAATACATATTCAATTTATTTAATGTCAATTTGTGTGAGCATGCAGCCTATGTGAAAAGACTGAAGACCTCCTGTATAGAGTATTTGAGGCAAAAGCTCAATTTCCACTATTATAAATATGCAATTACAAATATGCAATAATTCGAATGTTCCACTTTTCAAGTGGCCTGTCTCAAGTTATATCTCTTTTGGTCCAGCACTTCACAATTCTTTCTCACAAGATTCATGCATGCATCAATTTTTGAAGTTAAAAATAATAAAATATATATTCGATACAATTAATAAAACAAAAATATAATCAAGAAGTTAAGGACAATGGAGTACCTGAACTGCTTCTATTAAGGATGACACAAGTTCGGATAAATTCCGTTCAAAAGTAGAAATTGTGTCCTGCAACAAACAGAACAGAATTATAGTCATTAATTGTCTTTTCTACTAATAAAATCAAATGTCAATAGATATTTTAGGGTTGATTTTGAATGGGGGATGGCAAGTGTCTTTGCTATATCCTTGTTTTTGTTTGGATGTCCCTCAAGTTGTGGATTTTTTTTCTCCAATTGCAAGTAAGTTTTTGAGTGCGTGACTTTAAGTTCAACAATTATTATGGCCTTTTTGATTACCACCAGCCTGAGCTCCAATTTTCTCTCCATCAGTAATTTGTAACAATGATTCTGGTTGCCAGAAAAAAGCAAGTGAATAGAATAATGACGAAAAAAATCATTTTGTATTACTCTAATTCCAAGGGCTGGATGTCAAACTGTACCTCGTCCGATGAAGACTTCATACATGAACAATGGATCAGTACAGAAAAATCGCTATGGTTGTATTAAGAAATGATCATATACGCTTACTTTTCAAATATTTAATGTGCTGCAGCTCTACAGCACTCAAGCACCTTGGTGTAAAATGTGATTTTAAAACCTTTAGTATTAATTACATTGCAAGAGTCTGAGGCCAAAATCATAGAAAAGAACAGTTTGTGTGGGAAATTTACTAGCAATCATGAAGTGATTCCTCCAAGCTTCACTAGATCCACTTAAATTTTCTCTGCACATATTACATACCTCTATTTGCTCATAAAGATGAGTTTCCAAAGCCATAAGCTGAGACCAAACTTTATTGCAACGATTTTTGAATTCCTCCCCAAGGGAATGCATCCTTACGACAAGTTCCTGTTCTGTAAAATCTTCTTCACCCAATGTGCTCACTTCTACAAGAGCATCTCCTGCATCCCCATTAACATCTTCCGTATTTTTGGATGCTGACTGGATCACCCCTCCTTCGTCTTCCAGTCGTTGGGCAAGACGACAGATTTCAGAAAAGGTGTGATCCTTTTCTTTGAAGAGTTCTGTCATAATGCTGAAGTGTGGGAAAAACCATACCATATGATTGAAAATTATTAATTTGAAATGAAAATACATCAAGTAACTTGGAATGAAGGGATTAACGTAAGCGAGGATGGATATATGTTGTAACGTTTTCTTTAATTTCCACTTCTCTTACTTAACAAATGATTTTTATAACACTTTATAAAGAAATTTTACAATTTAAAACTCGTGAGCATAAACAACATCAACAAGCCGCCATGACTATTACAATCCCATTTGTACTACCCGTACTACCACTCACTGAACCACTGCCATGAACTGCACCAGTGGGGATCTCGAGTTCTGCCGTATCCCTTTTCCTCCGGTCTCTTTCTCTCTCGTAGGCGCCTGCTTTTTCTCTGCGTACTCTTCTTCTTTCTGCCGACCTTGAGTTCTGCAGTATTTCTTCCTCCGGTCTCTCAATACACCACTACTTTAATTTATCTCCCAACCTTTTATAACACGTCTATCTCTTCCTTCTCTCCATACACGACACCCATTTTTCTTTTCGCGTCCCTCACTACCATTATTGCTTCCTCACTACTATTGTTAATTTTAATTCATTTAAATAAACAACATGGCAGCTTGTTTACAATGTATTTTCAATTTACGAGGTCAGGCAACCGTGAATCAAGTAGGTACTTGAATGATGTTTCGTCAATGATTTATTCCCAGAGATTTAGTCACATGGTAACATTTACTAACATTAACCCTTACTTTAGGAATGTTTTCAAACTTTTTGTTTTTCTGGGATGGCCGGGGAGAGTTTGGCCACATTAGAAATCCCTACAGTGAGGGAAAGTGCACTTGGGCCATACCTGGGTAGCAATAAACATTTCGGGAAACTGAAGTAGGTAGTCAAGCAAGAGCCAAACGTTTAAAAACATTTGTCTGCAGTCGACATACAAAAACGTTTAAAAACGTTCCCGAAGTCTAAGGATTAAAGGAGACTTGAATCCTCTCACAGAAATCAGTAGATAACTTTCCTAGATAAGCCATGTAATTTGACTCATGGACAGGGATTATGCACACCCTTATATGCTCAAAGGGTCAAATTTGCCCCTGCTCTAATAGCATTGCTTCGACTTAATACACAAACGTGGAGCAGCACAGCACAACTCTCAGCATTCAACAAAGTTGCTCTACACATGCCGACTCAAAACTCTTGGACCATGCTTTTATAAGGCATGGGGACAACCAAAACAGCATAGCAAATGAAAGTAAAGGGTTCATGAAAAAATGGAAATCATGCAAAGGGGTAGCGGAAAGATGTGCACGTTATGAATAGCAAACAATTACAAATTTCATGATATGATGGCGATGAAATAGCTACAAAAAAAAAGCTGCAGCATAGTTAAAATTTGAACCCTACAGGTTTGAAGATAAAAATGAAAACTACACCTTATGTATCATTTACAGTGAAAATTTTAAATTTATAATTAAAAGAAAAATTACAGCATCAATACCCATTTGCAACATTACATTACCCATTTGAAACCTTACAAGTTGTGTGATTTGACACCTCCGACTTTATAATTTTTGAATATTTGGAAGAAATAAACACAAAAGAAGGAGATTAGAAATTATCAAAGCAAATAGATAAAGGAGAATTAATTTTTTTTAAATATTAAAATTTTGATTCCGGATTCGAGCTCTAAAAAAGCTCTCCTGAAAAAATAGACTTTGTCCTTTTTTAAAAAAAATTAATTTCACAACCGATTTTGACACTATGTACTTTATTGTCTGTAGAAAAGTACAAAGTCTATTTTTCCTGTAATATGGGCCTCCACAATGAGTGATGAAAAAAGTAATCTAACCTAAAAGCTCTTTTTCAAAGGGGACATGCTCTATTGTGCAACTCTTTGTTATAAACACTCACCCTTCCCCTTCTTTACGAGTCTCCTCTTTAGCTGCCTTCAAGCATGAAAGAAACTGATTTTCCTCTTCATCTCTCTCTAGCTTCTTAGCGAGTCCTATTTCATACAAATCACGAGTAGTTTTGGTGAACTCCGTTTTGAATCTATCCAATCAAACAAAAATATGTTATGTATTTCATCATTAGAGATAAAGATAATAATGGTACATATTTGTATCATGACAAGAGTAAAAGAGAAGACAAAATTACATTAAAATAACAGCAACCCATCGATTTTTATCAGAAGTCACACGCAAAGGAAAATACTTCATGAAGTCTTTTACTTTGCCTGTGATTGAAGCAGCTAGCTTGCATCGCCTCTTAGTGCAGAGTTAGCTAGTAAGGAAAAATTTTTTATCTTCATTAATAACCACTACATAAATTATCTAGATGTAGGAAAAATTTATCTAGCTAAAAACTAGCCCTAAATTGACTGCCAACATTGGTCCATCAACGGCTGAAGAAATCAGGCCAATATCAGGTGAAACTGGTACAATGGGTAAAACTTGGCCGCAAATATTAGCCACACAATGCAAAATTTCATCATTTGGAAATTGGCCCTATATTGGTGGCTACTAGGGTACTTTCTATCTTAGGGGAACATTCTGAACGTGACCCTGAAGTAAAATTTATAAGGCCATATTTCATTCACTTTGCTTTCGGCATGTCTCAGCCAGCACATGGAGTGACATATGTATAAGCGAATTCCTTGAAGAAAAGGGTCTTCATTTCACTTAGAACCAATCCTTAACAAATTGACAGAATAATAATTCAAAGCAATAGCGGAAATGGACCAAAATTTGAAGGAATGTTTGCATAGCCAGAGATAGATTGTCTCCGGAAGTTAAGTCTGAACAATCTGAAGCCAATAGCTTTGCAGGAATCATTGCTTTAAGAGCAATACTCATACACTACAATAAAACTCATACACTACAATGAACAGGTGTAGTTCAGAAAAATATCTTGAGTTAATAGTACAAAAATTTGGAATATTAACTTCATTACACTTACTCTTCATATATTTCCTGCATAGTCTCATCAAGTTTGACGAGAGCATCTCCATAAGGGTCACTTGAAAACATTACTTGGAATAGTTCACTTCCCCGAAGATTTTCAACCCATGCAGCTTTCTCTTTGTGAATTAGCTCCTCTTCTTCCTTAGCTTTTTGAAGAGCTATTTCTTCCTTTTCCTCTTCATTACTTAGACTCAGTAATTTATGCCTACCATTTGTGATTAATTTCAGGATTAGACATTACCCCATAACACAATCGGTGAGTGAAAAAAGCTGGTCATACCATGCAGTAGAGGATCCAGGATAGGGACAAGAGAGGGGACTAGGAGTGAGGGCCAGGGGGTAACCTCCCAGCAGTAGTGGGGGTCTGAAAAAATTACCATTTTACAGAGTGTAAATTGGGTTAAAAAGTAAAGAATTGAATCCTCATAATTCCTCCTCTTTACCTCAATAGGGTGGTTTTATTTTTCTTATTGCCTAAATTGAAAGATTATTACTCCTGGAGTACATATTTCACGTTTTTAGATTTTTAAATGACAATATTAGTTTTTCGCGATTAAATGAAAAGTGAAAATTTTCAAGCATGCGAAAATGCGACAGCTAATTATGAATGCTGGGAAAAGCTCGTGTGACGTCATTCTGGTTATGGCTGCCACCGTGTGAGGTCACCTTGGTATGAGGCTATGAGCACTGCTATGGTTCAGACTGCTAGCGATAGCAGAGTACCCTGCTAACAGATAGCGCTTGGCTTAAATAAGGATTATTAATACCCTATCAAATGAAGGAAACTTTCTGACCTTCGGCAATTTCAATAGGTGATTATTAAGAGATGTTTCCCTGAGCTCTGTGCCTCATGCATGCATTGTTAATTTCAGACATTTAAAACTCCTGACTACTCGTATTGCATCTAGGCCCGTGAAGTCATATGGAGTGGCAACGCATGGCCACCAATCTGGCCTTCATCAAATGAGGTTAAAATTGACCATTAACATTTGTCTAGACTGGGATTTCTAAATGAAACATGTTGTGATGGGTACTAACTTTTGTAAATATGAGCAACAGGTAATAATTTTTTAAAAAAGGTTGAGAATACCTATTTGGATATTAATTCTCAGCACCAGTGGCATAACTACAGGGGGGGTGAGGGGATAGATCCCCCCCAAAGCCTCAGAGAAATAAAAGAAATGTTTAAAAATATTGTTAAGTGTTGAAATTTAATAATAGCATCTGCTTATAATTTTTCAAATCTGCTAATAAAATAATTTTGCAAACAATTTGAATGTAGGCCCCTGTTGATCTTGAGGCCCCAGGCTGAAGCTTACTCAGCCTATCAGAAAATCCAGCCCTGATTATCACCTGTATTTTTGATGTCCCTCAGCCCGATCCTCTTCATTTACAAGTCTGTACTCATAATAACGTAATTGAGGAAGCATAGCAGCAATATATATCTCAAATTCTCTTTTCCTCTGCTTTGGCTCTATTAGCTCACCATCTCCAAATTTAACATCAATCTCCACTATAGATTCACCATCTTTTGGCTTCGATCTTTTTCCATCTCCCACATGATTTTCTGAGCAGCATGGATTACCTGCCATGTTCAGAGAATATAGGCCTTTGAACTTCCTTAGGTACACCACCTATTGAAAAACAATTTGATCTTTATTTTTCTTTCAGCACTTCATATATAGTGCTTGCAACAATAACTAATCAAACAAAGCACACAGTATTTACAAAGAAAAAAAATCAAATAATGAAAATCTTTCAGTTTTAGGTCCAGTGTTTTAATTCTCATTGTTTTTTTTTTTATTTCAAGAACATTTGATTTCTCAAGTTAATGGCTGCAATTAGAAAAAATATTGTTTAATTAAATGAAACTACGGAATATGTTTGAAAGAAAAATTCTTGGGAACTGCCTAAAACTGAAAAATAACGAGATAACTTTTTGGCCAAAAGTAGCAGAGAAATTTGAGTTCTATAATTATTAAAACTTGTGTGCTCGGTAATATTTAAGGCATATATGTTTTTAACTTTTTTGATCACACTGGACTTGCCTTATGCAAGAGGGCTCCATCGATATTTTGCATATGTACCTACTAACCTAAGCAGCAGACGATATTCAGCAGATATCTAAATAAGGTAGATATATCCATTACAGGTTCTTATTACTCGATGGATATTTTGACAAAATTACAGACATATCATCCTTGACAAGTTGTAAAGATAATGCTACTTAGATATCCAACTTATAACATTCATGATATAAAAAAATTGTTGTTCTAACCAATACCCATAGGGATATGTTCCGTGTAGAATTGAAGAACACAAATGTTTTTTCTGGGTGCCTGGGAATTAACAAAAACCATAATAAGCGCACTCATTAGATGCTGTGAAGATATCTTAAAAGATGTAACATGGACCTCCATGTCCACTGCTGAACATCCCTGCAACATTGTTTGGCAGTTCCTTTGGATATTTGACAGATATCCATGTAAAATAATTCGGATTAACATGGATATTGCACGGATGTCATAGATTAAAGTTGACAATGTTGTCTCGATATTGTTGGGACATTGGTTTCTGCTTGGGAAGTGGAAGAATCCTCTTAAACCATCACTGCAATTGTGTCAACTTTTTGCCCGAATTGGTTGATACCCTCAGCATTTGGATTAGCTAAAAACTGACCTCAAACTGTGGAAGAAGGGAGCCGACTGAAGTTCACAGCCATTGCGAGATCCCATAAAAGGCAGTTTCTGAGATAAACCGAATCAACTAACCCCAAACTTGTCACATTAACTGACGTGGTTCACACTGAGTGAGCCAAATAATCATACATGATAAAAGAATACAGGGGCTCAAGAAGTCCATGAAAACCACCAAAATGCAATGACAATTTCACAATATTGGCAAGAATAATGATTAGTAATCCAGAGAGAGAGAATTAGAAAAAAGGGGAATACACGATTATCAACTTCATCATACACTTTTGACTGAGGAATATTTAATGATGGCTACATAGTTATTGATTTTTTTTCTAAATTTTACTTTCTTTTATACTCTCTTTTCAATAATTACAATGTATTTCAATGCATAGTAGTAAAGCTTCTGCAAGTGAATTTTTTTCTACATTGATACATGACATGCAAAGAAAGAAGTCCCTTGCATGGACTTCTATCTTTTGTACTACATATGCGTTTTGACTTATCTTACTTGACGTATTGGAACAAAGTTACTGTTCAACTGCAAAATTTACCTCCATAAATTTGAACCTGTTACAATTGAAGGTAACAGTATATGCACGTTAAAACTATCATCTATTGTTTACACCATCAGCTACTTACATCATCCCAATTACTGATTATGTTGTTTCCAATGCTTAATATTTTCAAATCAGTTAAAGTTTCTAAATTTTCGATCCTTGATATTAGATTTTCAAAAAGGGTCAAGATTTCAAGTTTGGTCAATTTGTCTAAATTCTCTATTTTTTTAATGTAGTTAAATGAGAGGCTGAGTTCCTTGAGATTCACCAATGCTTCAAGGTTTTCTATTTTTTCTATAATGTTATTACTGAGATTTAACTTGACCAATGAAGTCATCATCCACAGGTGATCAATAGCTAATATTTCTGCCGGATTAAATGTAAACAATGCATTTTAGAATCATCACACAGAATATCATCTTATCACACGATACAAAACACAATGGTCAATTGAGATATTCATAAGGCTGCATCTAAGATTTCTAAGAAAACAAGAGGACAATCTTGTGCATGTGGATGATCTGTGCAACAGAAATACGGAGAACTAAAATTCAACTGAATTTCACAATTACCAATCAGTGGCAGATTAATGGGGAGGCTGAGCCTCCTTAACCTCTGAAAATTTTGAAAATGCTGTTATCTTTAAGGTGGTACCTCAATGAAGTCTTTATTTCATCAGCAAAACAATTCAAGTTTAAAAATTATTGACGAGTATATATAAATATGCTTATGCATATCAAACCTCAGATGTAGTATAAATGCATTACGATATTGCATACCACCATGATGTCACAGAAAGTTTTGAACCCAACCACCCCCTAAAACGATGGCCTCAATCCACCCCTGTAACCAACATGCAATGAAGATCTCTCCATTCTCGCGGAGTCGGCGCCACTGAGCGGCGGCTCCTATAGAGATAGCAGCAGCAGATCAGGAGCCGCCGCCGCCTATATAAGGTGGAAAATTTTATGCCTATAAAAGGCGGAAAAATTTTCCGAGTTTCCTCACCTTCGACCTGAAGATGCTGACTGCAATGTCAGTGAAACTGTTGTCACTAAAACACAACGGACGCTGTGAAAACCTGAATATAATGGAGAGATCATCAGAGAGATCAACGCCGCAAAAATCTTCGAACCAACATGCAATGAAGTTCAACACAAATTTCATAAAACTTAGTTCAGATTCTGAATTGTAGGTGGCTACATTAAAGCCAACGAACCATAGGTATTCAGCTCAGAAGTACCCAAGTGGATCTAGTTGTAAAGAAGCATTTAGAAAGGTTCTTCACTTTTCCTCATAATTTTCAATGTTTGCGTTGAGAAAGCCATCAATAAAATCTAAGAAGCAGCAGATTATTCCTGATGAAAAATTGATTTTCACACCGCAAAAATTCTGGTCAGTTTGCTGAGATTGCAGATGACATAGGAGTTATGGCTGAGACAGAGAAGGATTTGGAGAAGATACATGAATGCGAAAAGGATTGTGTAAGATATGCGATAAAAATTAACAATAATAAAACTACTATTATGTTATTATGGAAGCGGACCCCCCCCCCTAAATCTGCGTATTGGAGGTTTCCTTTGATTTCAGTCTCCATCATGAACTTAATGCTTTTTTTAATTTTATAAATATGAGTAAGGAATTGGTACAGTTTTTGGCGATTCCTAATTGCCACTTCTGCAGAAAAATGCGAAACTACTGCAGGTATATCTTTCTTTCGTGGCGGGTATAAATTGATTTTTGGGTTATCATTCACAAAATGCCCATTTACCTTTCTTCTTGATCCAGTGTCACTGTTTCTCTATATGTTCAATAACTCTCGATTTTGCTTTGCGAAAGCTTCAATCCATATTTCAATCTGCAACCCATTCTTAACCCGACACTATTTCATAAATATAGCTCTAGAATGTAGTAGTATGCACGCAGAGATACAGTAGCAATTATTTCACCTACTTAATTTCATGCAGTTTCTTAACATATCTGCTGACAGGCAGTGGCGGGTCCAGGATCGGGCCAAAGGGGTGGGGTTAAGTCAGGGGCAACCTCCCAGCAGCAGTGGGGGTCCGAACAAAATACCATTCTATCTAGTGTAAATTGGATATCCAAGGGGGGGCTATAGCCCATAGATCCACCACTGCTGACAGGTCATCATACATAGGATTTTCGATGACATGCTGACGACATGCATTAACAGTTTTTCGCATGTCGGTGACTGATGAGCAGGTGCTTATGAAATAAATTAATTTTTAAGGAGGAAGAGTGAATATTGAAAGAAGCAACTTACTGAAAAATTCTAATCTAATACATGTAACTTCAGCCAAAATTATGCCATCCTGCAACATCAAACGACCAGCTTCACCTTTAGGCCCTTCATCATCTAGAGCTTTCCGAATTAAGTCTTCGTCGATAATACGTGGCTCCAATGCATTAAAAGAAGCATCTGGATTGAAACGTTCCATTACAAACCACTTTGAAAACCCTGTGATCGAATATAATTTAACGTAATTATTTTGAAATCCCCAGGGAGGAGACGCGTTGCCATGGAAACAATTTACGATTGTCAATTTTTAATTTCATTAGTAGTGGGAGGGCGTGTTGTATCACATGACTGTCAACATGTCGTTCTTCGGTGGAAATCCTTTTGCTACACCAGTAGGACAAAGAATAGGTACTTACTATTTAATTCATGTTGTACTTAAAATATGTGTCTATAACTTTGTGCCATAATCACTTGATACTATTGTTGGTAAATCATTTTCCTCTCAATGTTTTGTATGTGGCCGTCACTGTTCTCGCTAACAAGTGACAGTCTGCGACATTAATTTTGAGTCAGAATGATCATATATAGCAAGAAATGGAATGGTATTAACTATTCCTTTGCAATAAGAATGCGTAGTGTGATGATTAATTAAGTAATAGTTGTGCTTTCATGTTTAATTTGTGTTGTATTGCTCACCAATTTTTGCGAATGACACCTCCGCTAACTGTTATCTTGTTATGTAAATTGCGTTTCTGTCCACATACCCTTAACAGGTACATTTAACTTCCTTGTTATGTTTTAATTGTGTTAAAATGATGTCGAGTGAATTTTTGGTACGGGAAGAACTTACGGTTGTAAATATTTTGTATTTTTCTAAGCAAATTATTTTGTTTTTGCTTCATCTTGTCACACAAATAGCGACTTAGTCTCTCTAGAAAGTCTGGATTCTTGTTTTTCTGGTAGAAAGTTTACTTCAGTTTTGCCTTGGTAATACCGGACCTTTGCCGGTTATCGCTATTTCTTTTGACAATCACTAGCGGTGTTTCGTCACATCCCTTGTTTTCGTAATTTAACGTTCTGCCATCCTTGCGGATAGTACATTGCTAATATGCGCAGTTTCATTGGTTTCACTATTCTGAGAATGAGACGCGCATTTTCTCGATAATCACGCTCGGTGGGAAAGGGTTGACGCCGATTGAAATGTATGAAGACGTTTCATTGTCTTTTACCTAATTCTCTCAAGTGGCACAATTTTGAGCTTGATTAAGAGAATAATATGCATTTTTACATCTTCCGTTGACTCAGACAGTATACTGATGCATTATAAGGATTAGTAGATGTCCTAGTTTTAGTCCCAGTTGACGGTATCGACCTGCGAGAAGGGCGAGTGAAGTTTCCCTTCATTGTGACTGCTTTACAGACGTTATGAAATAATTAATAAATTAATCATAATGAATGTCATATGCACTCATCAGTCGCAACGCTCACGGTTGACTTAATTGCCATATTAGGAATTTGATGTTCGGTATATACTCGCAAGTGCGTGGGAGCTTTTCGTCGGTAATCAACATTTCAGAGCTGCGATGTCTTAAAATTATAATTTCGTATAATTTAATGTGTTAACAGTTATGATTGGAAAATGCATAGGCTTTTGATCATGTGACGGATGGTTACATAACCCATTACATAAATTTTTTTCCTTGAATAATTCATGGGTAGCTCCTAATTTTGCGAAGGATGCTTTTTTGATTTTCGGAGCAGCTGAATTGCGCTCATACCCATTGTAAAAATAATAAATTATTTCATAGCGATTCTTTGTAGTACATGTGACTTAAAAATTATGAATACCTCAGGTTACTGATATGATTTGATATTAGAGTGGTGTGATATACCTATTAACATTTAGATACCTATGTTTATCACTCCTCCTGCATTATTTTGTCCCAGCACATACTGATCTGAAAGAGAAGGCAGTAAAGTATGGCTGAATTATAACCTATCTGTGATGTATAGGTTTGTATTGCCGATTATTAATGCATTACTTCACATTCCTCAATTGAAAGCCTTGGACTTTGCCTGTCTCTGATTTAAAAAAGACACGAAAAATAATGAATTTCTAAAAAAATCGTAATTAAAGCCATATTAAAATATTAGACATAAAGGAAATGTGTCTGTAACTCTTAAGTGGTTGAAAACTTAGGGAGTTACATAATTTGTCTGAAATGGATGCAGGATTGTAATAGCTCAGAACTTGTTTTTATTTTTCAATAATGACTTCTAAGCAATTTTGGATGTTCATAAGTTTTGGAAAAAATTCTATTGTTTCGCGAACCCTTGAAATTTCTCTTTTATAAAGTTGTTCATTTGAATTCTGTATAAATATTTTCTAGGAAAAGAGTGGAATAAATTTAAATACAAATGAGCTTCATGAAAAAAGTTTCTGTGGTTTGGCATGATTTCTCATCACATTTGCTATAACATAACCATTTTGTGCTATGGTATTGGCATAAGAACTTATATGGTTCCAGAAAAGATAGTATTTTTCACCAGCAAGTTAATCTGTTTTTTTTTTTAGTTAACTCAATTGGCTCTGTTGTCGTATTAATATCAGTAACATTTTAATATGGACAGCTTATTTTGTCTATCGTGAAGTGAAATGTATTTTTTCATAATAATAATAATAAAATGCCTTTATTTGGGCAAGGTTGAGACTAAGAAGTCCCCTCTTCCAGCTAACCCCTAAACATACAGATGGTACAAGATACCAGTTCTTAATGATAAAAAGAGAAGTGAAAATATTGAATTTTAAAGGAGGAGAGTTATAATTGCAGCTCAATTAGAAACACAATGACTTCAATTATAACTTATTTTAAAATTCTTGTTGGACTTGGTAATTGTGTGTGGTTCCAAATTGATAATCTTTCACTGGAAAATGCTGTTCCCTGTTGCTGGGGAAAATAGCCTAAGGAAGTACTAAAGTTATATATGTATATGTATTATGCTCTCTCTGCTCCTATCAGCTAACTCTTCCTGAGTTAATCCCTCGAAGAGCTGTGGAATAGTAATTTTAGTTCATTTTTCTGATGTCATGTTGATAATTCATTTCTTATAATTTATTATTTCTACCTTGGTTCCAAAATTTGTTTATCAGATTGGGGTTGTGGATTGACCAGTGTGAGATAGCACCTCTCTTATTATGTAAAAAAAAACAGGTTTTGTGCTATAATGGTATTATAACCTTCAAGGTAGTCCTAAAACTCTTTATAGAGTCTGGTGATACCTTGTCTTAAATTATGCGCATGAAATTAGAAAAGTGCACTAAAATTACTATTCTATAGCTCCTAGATGGATTAGCTCAGGAAGAGTAATAGACTTAGATGATAGTAGCAGGGAGAACATAATTCATATGCATATATATTTTTAGTACTTAGGTTATTTAGTGAAGCAACAGGGAACAGCATTTTCGAGTGAAAGACGGAGATCATCATTTTGGACCTTGGGTCTTCATCTCAGTTCTACAGGACAATAATTTATACCATTATCATCAGTTAAGGAGTTGCATCTGTATCATGCTTATTGATGTTTTAATTATTTTTGGTGCCCCTAATTACTTGATTACTTTTATTTTCAGAACAAGCCACAGATGCATCCCTCGCATCAGAGAACTGGGCCCTCAATATGGAGGTGTGTGACATTGTTAATGATACCGAAGATGGACCAAAGGATGCCATTAAGGCCATCAGGAAAAGACTGCAGCAAAATGCTGGAAAGAATTACACTGTTTTCATGTACACCTTAACAGTAAGATAATCAGTTATTTCACATGAGCATCAAAATATCTTTGATTTCAGTTTTAAAAAATATGATCAATGGTTCTTTCTATCATACACACTAGGTCTTGGAAACATGTGTTAAAAACTGTGGAATGAGATTTCGCGTCCTTGCTTGCAACAAGGAGTTTATTTTGGAGCTCACAAGACTAATAGGTAAGGATAGTTTTTTTTTTGAGTTCTAGCTTTGTTATTTATTTCTTGTGCACTTATTCTAATCTAAAGGAAAATGCACAGCACAGCTTGTACACATAAATGGAAGCTTAGATATTAATCTCATCTAGATGCATATTTCTTATTTTATGTAATCGTTTATCACTGACTTTTTAACCCTATCACTGACAGAAAATTCTCATTTTTCTAAATTTGTGAGTCCTTATCTATTTTTATCCTGTTTTTTATGTAAACATCACAAGTAAGCTGTAGTTACAAAATAATTAATCATTTTTGGTCAACTTATATTATATGTAACTGTATTGTATTGATGCGTAGTTTTCCGCAGCGTTGTCTAGATGATGTCTCCATGTTTCTGGGTTTCACCGCGTGGATTTTCTTTGTGACGACAGTTTCTCCGGTATTCCAACCGGTGTTTTCAGGTTGATGAAAGTTGAGAGAATCATCAACCTGAAGACGCCGGTTGGAATACTGGAGAAACTGTCGTCACAAAGAAAATCCATGCGGTGAACCCAGAAACATGGAGACATCAATTGTATTGTATACCTAAAATTGAATGAATTTGAAAGTGCTAGTGAGCATATAGTTTGCTATCAGAAATAAACTCTCAACTTTGGGAAGCACAGTCACAAATCCAGATGTCAAAGGGTTTAAATGCTTTGTTATTTCTAGGCTATTGTGCAGAAAATATATTTAGTAGTAGTTGATCGATATTTCATAAATTTAAGATAATTTTTAAAATTTCATTTCCCTGTTATTTGTTAATTATTTTTGAACATCTGTATTGCATGATCTAAATGATGTTTTTATTTTTGCATAGGTCCAAAATATGACCCTCCAAGAGCAGTGCAAGACAAAGTATTGAGCCTAATTCAGAGTTGGTCTGATGCTTTCAGTCATTTACCAGATCTTGCTGGTGTAACACAAGTTTACCATGACTTGAGACAGAAAGGAATTGAGTTTCCAATGACAGATCTAGACTCCATGGCACCTATTCACACTCCACAAAGGGTAGGAATTTGTATGCTCACTTGCATGTTGTTGACGTATTGTAGCTAAATTATTAGAAGGCTTTTCTTTGAATTCATTGGATTATTGAATCAATTGGGATAAGGTAGCTGCTATCAATAATTTTGTTATTTTTTTATGACTAACATCAACTTAGAAGTTTTTGAAAGCACCGATAATCATAGGAAGCCCGAATAGCCTTTTTTGGACCGATAATCATGTTAAATTGATAATCAAGGACAACAATCTCTGACTATAATTTATCTAAGCAGGAGATATCAAGTGGTCATTGTTGAGTTAAAAAGATGAGCATCGAATTTTCAAAGGTACCTATAGTATTGAAGAATTCCCTTATGACTTGCATATTCCTTTGATGAAGCCAGTTCATTGTTGAGGCCAGTAGCAGTGCCACCAGTTCTAGAATTTGTAGGACTGCGCAGCATTAGATTTTCCTGGCAATAGGTACTGGAAATGATTTGAAGATCGTCTAATATCTTTTGTAGTACAGATCACATCTAAATGAAATGCTTGAAATATAGCGTTATTGAAAGAAAGTGACGTTTTATGTGGCGAAAAGGGGTGGGTGTAAGGGTGGGGAAACATAGGGAGTTTAATTATTATATTCATGTGGGCAATGGGGTAACTTAAAAGTCTACATAAATTAAGAAAACAGAAGGTAAACAAGCTACCTTTACTTGTAGCAGAAAAGTGAAAATAACTCTGAAAACCTATTTACAGTCACAGATTGATAATCAGTGGAGACTTCTCAAAATTTGAAGCAAAGAAATGAGCAAATATTAATGTAGTAAATGTTGCAATCGACTTGCAAATTTTTAGCAGATACACATCTAGTGATTATATGAAGACATTGTCTGTGTTTAAAATATAAAATCAGGCCTTAGAAATAGTGCTCAGCAAGTGTAAACACCTAAGCAAAATTTTGAGAAATGATTCTCCCTAGAAGTATTTAGAAGGATAAAAGAATGAAATCGAACTGAAAGGTGATGTAGTAGTAATCCAAGGTGAAGCTTTCTTCATAAGTCACATGTTATGCCAGACTTCATAGAAATTTGGGCAATCATTTTGAGGATTCCTAAATACTTCTTTTGATTGATTTTTTGATTTATACAGCAAATTTAGATTTCACAATATTTCATATCCTCAGGAGCCTCCTCTTACCAACCCCTATCAAAAACTTTTATGACCAGCTGAGGATGTAATAATTTTAGGGTAATTAATGAGAAAAAACCCCACTAAAGTTTTCTGGGTATTGTACCTAGTAACCTCAATATTCCAGGGGTAATTAAAGGGAACCTTTAACTTCAAGGGGCAATAATATTGTTCTATGGGAAATCTACATATAAACGAAATATGAAGGTCTATTAGGCAGGCTCCAGAGTAATATTCGTAAAAAAATATTGCAATTGTCGGAACAGCCCATGCTTAGGGCCTCCCTCTGAAAGAGATTGATTATTCCATATTTTATTATGTATAAGTTATTTTTATGTTCAATTGCACATCTTAACTGTATTGCAGTATTAAATGAACTTGGTAGCGTGCTTAAACTTCAAGAAAGAGTTTACACAACACATGCTCTAAAAAGAAATCAAGGCTGAATCAAAGATGCAGGGCTCCTGAGCTCGGGCTCTTGTATAGTTGCTGCTATCTCCAAACACAAGTGGAGAAATCAGGAACTGGCTTCAATGAAAGAACATGGAATACAACAGGCTGGGATGGGAAGCTACGGGGGGCTTTATCGAAGTCATTAACATGGCCGATAATGGTAATTGCTAGATGGCCTGGAGGTAGTTTGAAAAATTGTCATGTCAGATTGTACTCCTTCGACATTAAGTGAACTTGATTATTGGTACTTGGAAATGTCTGAAATCAGTGCTTTGCGAGAAGTCCTATCAGAGTGAATCAATATTTAGTCTTCCTATGTCAATCATTTGTTTTTAATGTATGCAAATGCCCAACAATCCAAGAAGCACTTTTATGGCATCTCTTGTCTCAACTCTTTCAGGCATTTAATGTCAAGCTTCAGTGGAATATGATTGAAGTATCCTTTAGGCTTGGGCTGGATGTACAATTTGTAGACGTTTAGGTTAAACTTATGGTGGGAATGATTGAATTCTACTCAAGATGTCAGTTCTGGTGTAGGTCAATAGGCACTAACATATAGTATAGTCTGTGCTTAAATATGGCCCTTCTTAAGGCAATTTTTGGAATCGTTTGATAATTTTAAGTTTTTAGCAATAGTTGTGAACATTAAATTATGCAAGGGATAATCGATATTGGTGATGAATCCCATGTAGGGTATCCAGTGAGATATTTTTCTAAGTCCAGTCTGTAGGTGAATTTAAATCTGTTATTATTTCATTTATTAATACTATCTTGCTATTTCCCTTCCAAAGTTCCTTATGTATTTTGCTTGTGATAAGTAGTATGTTGAAATACATACTAGATGTATTTCAGCATACTATTTGACTGTAAATACTACTTAACTTAATATGTAAAATTGAATTAAAACTGCATTGAATTATGGAATAAACTTATGTACTTGCTCACTACAAAAATGTTCGTCAAACTTCAGTTTTGTGTAAATCTGTATTGATGATCTATTGGTTTCATGCAAAATATATAATAAAAACACTTGAGTGTAAACAATTTTTGTTTTTAAAACTTTTGTTGCTGCTGTTCAAATACTTGATGTGTAATACTTTTATAGGAAGAAAAACTTTTGTGACTCCCTGTCTATTACTACCCATGTTCATTTACCTTTATTGGCTTCCCTTGGACATAAACTGGGCTTGGAAATGAACATTGCCTCCCTTGGCTATTTATGAAATGATTTTATTGAAACAGGATATTCTATTTTTCTCTCATTTTTTATAGAACCAAGTCTTTAAAAATAGTTTTGCCACGAGCAAGGTCATTGTAATAAAACTGATTGATTGTAGTTAGTTTTTAGATATTATTTGTTACATTATGTTTTTGATAGCTTCTATTCAGTCAGTCAGGGTTGTGTGTTGCCTTTATTCCAAAGTATGTGCCTATGATGAATTTTAAATTGTCATCAAATTTAGCTGTTATCCAATTAAGTGTATCCAAGTAGTTTCATTGTTGGTGGCAATAGGAAGACCTTCTTTTATACTCATTTCAGCCTTGAGAACTCCAGGCTTCGTATCATGAAATATTTATTTTACACTCTGGTAGTGATATGTTATGAGGTCCAAAAGATGAAATTCCCTGAGGAGGTATCATTTTCCTCAATCAGAATATGAACCTGAATTTCCCAACCAGAAAAGCTTTAATAATTTAATTGTAATGTCTCCATTGTTGATTTTTTTTACTTTAACCATATACATTTAGAGTGTTCCTGAGCCAGACATACCAATTGACCGACCAACTGAGGCAGCCAACTTGGCAGCTGCCACTGGAGCCGTTATTCCAGGAGTAGGGGGAATACAGCCTCCTCCCCCTCACAGCCAAGTTCAAGCAAAGCCCCCTCCAGCTGGAATGGGAGCTGCCACTCCAGGATCACCTACAGCTTCCACCACAGCCCTATCCCAAGAACAGCTGGCCAAGCTTCGCTCAGAGTTGGAGGTGGTACAGGGAAATGCTGCCGTTTTTAATGAAATGATGGCTGAGATGGACCCAGGAAAGGAACATCCCAGTGATCTACAGCTTCTTCAAGTAGGCTTATTTATCTTTTGCTAATTATTCGTGATAGTATGGAGAGTTGTTTAAGACTCAATGCAGTGGAATTCTGACTTGTGGTAGAAGATAAATAATCTGGAATGCATGGGCGTTACTTGGATATAGGTAACACTCGGGAATAGAAAATAATTTAATTTTATCAGAAAGTGCATTGGCATCAGTGGAAATGGCACATTGATGAGCAAAGGGTCAAGTAATGATGAGAACCATATTAAATTCATAAAATTAACGATTAAAGACAATATTTAAAAAAAATTCAAAATATTTGAAAAAACTATTCATCCATAAAATGCAAAGCTAGATAAATTGTGAAAGTAATCTTAAGGGAGCCAACTGCGAATGGCAGTAAAAGGCAAATTCCATTCATTACTAGTTGCTTAAATTTATTGGTAATTATCAAATCCTGCATTCGGAGGTAAGAATAGGTTTTTAAGTAATTTTAAGTGTGATTATGTACAATGTAAACTTCAACCCACTTCCATTCCTCTCCTAATTCAGTCCAGAAAGTTCATGGAATAGGCATTATACATTGTTTGCTGTATGTAGTGAATTTTGTTGTGCGAAATCACCAAATCTAGGTACTCCAAATCATGTAATGAAATATTTTGTAGAAGAAAATTGAAAATTAGTTGACATATTCTCATGGGATTTGCGTGAAGAGAGCTAGGCTCTGAGACAGCAATTAAACCACTTAAATAGCTGAATTTTCAGCTATGCAACTTAAAATAACAGAAATTTTGAAGAAGTCCGAAAAACCTTCTGTTGTTGAGATGCTTCCGTTATTCAGATTTCCAGATTATCTATCATCTATTGTTATTGTAAATTAAAATTTACTGGCAATTTTGCACGAATACTTTAATTTTTCTTCGCGACCAGTTGCAAAACATTTTGTAGTATCTTCAGGTTCCCATGTTACCGGTTGTGAAGTACATATTTGTAAAAAAATTTCCATTAACTTTTAATTTACTTATAATTATAGTAAATTATTGAATTTGTTAAGTTTAATTCCTTTCAATTTCAGCCAATTTCTCTTTTGGAAGCTTCAAGGCAATTTTCAAAAACACTTTGTTGAATTTAGGGATTGTACTAAGAGCTGAATTATGATTCTGATTTGGATCTAGCCAAGTAGTCTGTCTGGGGCCTGTCTCCTAAAGTTACAAGACTATGAGTAACTAGTTAGTTGTGTGGCTTCTATTGATTAATCAAACAGGAATGGCGTCATTTTCCTCTCTGAGCAGCTTATAAGTATTTCCTCGTGTAAGAGCAGATCAATTGATTGGACATCGCTACTAAACAAATGTATTTAAGTAATTATGGCTTATGCTATTTGGTAGCATGATAAAAAGCTTTAAAATAGCTTTATTTTCATCAACAATCCTCATCATCCAGTTGTTGTTGCCTCAGTAATTTAATTTTTTCTGTAGACTAACACAATCTATCATGCACTACTTTCATCTCGTTCATTGCTTAATTTTCTGTTGGAAGCAAGGTTGTGGGAAAGCTACTTCCCTAGTTGGATTTTCGTGAGTGGAACTTGAAACTGGAGGTGTTTTTCAAAAGTGAATGGCAGGATTGTGAATTCCTTATGAGTTGCTGCAACCCTTTGGCTTACTAATCAATACCTGATTTGCAGACATAGCATTAAGTAATTTTAAGCAAAATTCCATCTGCTCTAAATTCTCAACTCTTACGTGAACATTATGCTTGATTTTTTTGCAAAATTTTCAATGTTATTCAATGCATGTTATGCATAATGTACATGAGTGAATAGAGAAATATATTTATGCCCTCTCTTGCGTAATTGCTTTGTATTTACCTCTGCAATATTGAAAAAATGTGAATGGCAGTTGTTCCGAGAGGATCAATTACAGTTTTCAAGATTCTATGAGTGTCCTGCTCCTAATATAGGATTGCAAATTTTATGTGACATTTTGGAGAAATGCGGGTTACAGCTAACGGTTCACATGCATGTTATGCAGGAGTGTGCGCTACATTTTGGAATTCAGGGTACTTTAATCCTTAGCAATCCTGTTTCTAAGTCTCTCATTACATCCTCCAATTTGAGTTTCTAAAATCATTGCATTAATAATGCCAAATAAAAGCTTTAATTTCTCCAATAAACTCTTGAGCCTAGTTATGTGATAATTTTTTTCCATTTGAGAATGAGAGTGATGAGAATAAGGGTTAGAAAGAAATCTAGATAAAGAAGTATGGTAGTATGAATTTTCTCTGGGGTTCAACATCTTCTGTTCATGGTCACAGTGCTTTATGTGGTAATTAGTCTTGATGACATTATGGTGCGATTAAGAGCTTTCTGTAAAAGTTGAGAGAATTATTTTATCTCTAGTTTAATTTCATTATTTGGAACCCTGAGTATTTTAACATTAGGAAGTTTGAAGAGGTTGATAAATAGAAAAGCTTATTGATGTTTGATGGTATCACTTGGGCATTTATCATCACATGTTATCACTAGGTTTTTATCATCATCCCATGATTATCATTCCCATCCTTGCATGGTTACTATCATTACATACAAGGACCATGTTGCCAATTTGTTGAAGATGTTGTAGTGGTATATCTTTTACTTTGTCATGATGACATCAAATCTTTGTTATCAGCTTGCATAGTGATATCTGAAAATTTCAATGGCTTGTGTTTTTTTTACTCAATTTATGTTTTTTTTTAGCTGAAAAATGCTCTTTGAATGTGGTGGTCTTTGGAACCAAGAGGAGATATTTTTTTATACGTGCTGAGTGAAGTTGCTTTTCCAATAAAAATATGGGATTTGGTTTCAGTACTATTTTTTCATTCGGGACTTGTTAGTTTTTCCCATAATATATTAGTATATACATAGGTATGCAGATAAATACTGCATTTTGTATCAAATTATGGAATGTGTCCCTTTAGTTTTTAGCATGGGGAATATTTATGTTTTTCATACCTTTCTGTGCCTAAGGGTAGAATTGGCTATAGGGTCAATTTCAGAACTTTTGCAGTTGTGATCATGACTCAGTAAGATTTCTATACTATTTTTTCAAACAAATCTGTGTTACCCAAAAACTCATGAAATTTCACCCCACCACCTTGGCCATACAATGGAAATGGCTGTGTTGTTTATTGTGTATGCTCCCCTTTAAATTTGTCATTCAGAAGGTTGAATTGGTAAGAAAATCTGAAGATTCAGGGTTTTTAAACTTTTTCAATATACAAAGGAAAGGTGCACTGAATAGTAGAGGCCTTCACGTTGTAGAAATCCATCTTACTGATTTGTGAATGGAAAACTTTGCTGTTTCTACAATTTGGAACTTTATTTTCCTGACTAGTTTCGATACACTGTATCATATTCATAGGACTAGCAGTACAAGTAGCGTTGCTGTGGGTTATATACCAAAAAGGGGGGGCAAAGAGTGGAAGGGGTGGGGAGGGGAAAGGGGTGGAGAGGAGATGTCTGTAGAGCGCTACATTGTTGCACTTCGCTGTAGCTAATGTAGCGCTCTACAGACATCTCCTCTCCACCCCTTTCCCCTCCCCACCCCTTCCACTCTTTGCCCCCCCTTTTTGGTATATAACCCACAGCAACGCTACTTGTACTGCTAGTCCTATGAATATGATACAGTGTATCGAAACTAGTCAGGAAAATAAAGTTCCAAATTGTAGAAACAGCAAAGTTTTTCATTCACAAACCAGTACAAAGGAAAGGGTTCAAGAAATCAATATTTCCTATTCTCCTATTTTTAATTTGGTCAGTGTGAATGCTCTTGTTTGTGATGAAATTAACATTGGAAGACAAGAGCAGTTCTAAAAATGCTTTAAAGGGCATTGTCCTGTTAAGAAATAATGGTGAATGTCAGGTAAATTTTTTTAGAACTAAAATATGTACATGGAATGATTTTTTAAAGGCCAGAAAGTTGTGCTATTAGTGAAAGAACCCAGGCACAACAATATTCTATAGATCCACAAAGTAGTGTTGTATCTTGTAGTATTACAAAATATGTTGTTTATTGTCTGATCTCATTCTTGATTGTGAAATTTCATAATCTCCCAGTGTCCCTTTACTTATACATGTAAATTTCGTTAAGACTCAGCAGTTTGTAATTGCACATTTTTTTCAGTCTCCGTGTACGTTATATTTAGGTTCTAATCTTTTATTGTTATCTCAAAGATGAATTTGATTGAATAAATATTTCCTTTGAAACCTTTTTCCATCATGTAAATCTCTATTGAACATAAATAGTGTGACTTTACAACTTGTAAAGTTCTCAACCATTGGTTTCCTTTTGAGATGAACATTTAATATTTTGTGTAAGTGAATCTTATGGAAAAAAGTGCAAAGTTCTTCAGAGGGGTTAAATCTGCACCTCATGTTGAATCTAATTACTGTGTTATTTCAGGAGCTGTACTCCACGTGCCGTGCTATGCAGGCACGCTTAGTAGATCTGATTGGTAAAGTTGCCCACGATGAACTGACTGCAGACTTGCTCAGAATAAATGACCAATTGAACAATTTATTTTTGCGGTAAGTAACCATTTTTTTGACCAGTATAATTTCAGGGATAATAGGGTGGTTTCCTATTATTTTTTTATTGCCTAAATCGAAAGATTATTACACCTGGAGTATGTATTTCACGCATTTAGATTTTTAAATGACGATATCTATTTTTCGCGATTAAATGAAAAGTGAAAATTTTCAAGCGCGCGAAAACGCGACGCGTAAGTATGAATGCCGGGAAATCTCTCCGTGTGACGTATTTCTGGTTCCCGCTGCCCCCCTGTGAGGCGACCTTGAGAGGAGGCTTAGCGCTGATATGACGCAGGCTGCTAGCGGGTAGCTGAGTATCCTGCTGGCTGGTAGCGCTTGTCTTAAATAAGGATTATTAATACCTTATCAAATGAAGAAAACTTTCCGACCTTAGCCAGTTTTAATAAGTGATTATTAAGACATGTTTCCCTGAGCTCTACGCCTCATGCATGCATTGGTAACCTCAGACGATGTATAACTCCTATCTTCTCATATAGAAACTAGGTCCCTGTGATGTCAAGTGGAGTGGCATCGCATGGGCGCCAATCTGGCCCTTTTCAAATGAGGATAAAAATGGACCATTGCCATTTGTCTAAACCGTTATTTCTAAAACAAAATAATTAGTATATTTTGAATACACTAATGGTGGGTAACGAATCACAATCAATGCCTTTCGTTTTCTTTGATGAAGGAAACTACCCTATTTTAAATATTTTCATTTGATGCAAAACGTAAAGCGACGTGCTGTTTGGCGTGTTAAATTTTTCTTGTCACATTTATCAGGGGAGCAGAGTGAATGAATGAGAAACATAAATAGAAATCAAGCGAGAAAGTCATGCTGGTGATATTAAACAATTGGGAACCCAATTGTTCATTTTTCTCTTGTCAGTAAGAAACTCAAGTCTCATGTTCTGTTCTGCAGTTCATAGCTTAGTGAACAATTTGATTTTTTGGCTGTTTAAAAACCCATCATTACACGTTCATTGGTGACCTAGTCAATTGGTGTGATCTGTGACTATTTTTCAATTGACATGGTCATTTGAGTAAAGTTGTGCTTTCTCCATCCAGTTAATGCGACAGTGATCAGTACTTTTTTCAGAAATTGATTTTATGCTGTAGTACACTCTTTTATGTTTAATGGCTTGCGCTTCAATACATCTAATCATGTTCTATCAGGTATAATGATGAATGCTTGGTAAAAAAAAACATTTTTGGAATGTTTTGGAAGTAGGGATTAAGTAGGTTAACTCAGATCCTAAATTTGTTAAAAGACTTAGTTAAATGGAAGGGAAAGGTAAGGTATGAAGTAGCTGAGGAACAGCTGTCAGCTTTGCATGAACTCATGACAACTTCAACTCGTGTAATCGTTTAAGGCCATCAGTTTTATGCTTTGAATAGCTCAGGAAGTAGGCATCAGATTGAAAAATGGAAAAGGAAAGGTCTTTTTATTTTTCAAACTAAATCACAATCAACAAAAAAAACAACAATTTATTGGCAAACAAGCCTAATAATAATGCCATCTTTAAAGTCTTTGGAAGCCTGGGAATTTTAGCTTGATATTTAAGTGGAAATACTGTGAGTAGAAAATAGTTACTAAATAATGTGAGACAACTGGCAAATTGTAGGCTCTATAACAGAAGGCCATGTTCGCCAAACTGGCAAATTGCCTCTTTTAAGCCAAGAAAATCCTGAGAGTGCATTTTGTATTGCATTCTATGAGAAGAAATCCTGCCTACATTTTCTTTTCTTTTATAGATATGGAAGATTTGTCAAGAATAGGGAAGCAGGGAATCAGGCTGCTGCTGCTGCCCGGCAAGAGGCTAGTAAAGAAGCAGACGAGTCTTTGATTGACCTCAGTGAAGAGGCTGCAGCTGCACCCTTGCCTGCAGCTGCTGGGGGCTTAGGAAGCAAGCTTGCTGGTCTTAGTAAGTTTGTTAAATGATAATCTATAGCATATAAAGCCCCTTGCTTGACTGTCTCTATGAATGACTCAGGTATAGTAGGACCTTGGATATACGACCCATGGATATACTATCATCAGATGCATGACGACCTCACTTATACACCAATTTTTTTGGTAATAACTGCTTAAGAACCGATGCACAGTAAGTCTTCTACATGCGAACATTCGACTTACGAACATTCGAAAAATTCAAGTACATCACACTCGCGATTATCCGAGCTAATGATGGGGAGAGATGGCACGAAAAATCGGAAAACATAGATATCCCAAACTTTCTCTTAAATGTCTTGCAATGTTCATAATTTACCTAAAACAAACAGTGTATTATTATTTATGCAGTTATTCTGTTATTTTAGAGTGCTTCCCAGACTCTATGAGAGCTTTCTTTGCCAATTCGCAATCTTTTTAACGGCAATAACGTGGTTGTACTCGTATTATTAATGCTCCATGTAAGGCCTGGTTTCGAAAACCACACATCTGTGGCTTTGTGATCACGGATACATAAAAGTGTTTTGCACGAATGCTTCAAAACTACTGCTCGACGTTGGAAACTACACTGTCAGGCACCATGCCACGTAGTCGCGTCTCGCACAAGTTGCCCGGGTTGCAACTGCTGTGGGACGTGTATCCGTGATCACGGAGCACAGTCGTGCACTGCGAGGCTTGGAAAACAGGAACATGGTGCTCCCATGAATGCAGCTAGCGCGCGATCACTTCCGTTTTACAAAGGGGATTCTTACAGAAATAATATGTATCCTAGCTTTAATGCAGTAATTCCGATGATTTTGCGTCCAATAACATTTTATTATAAAGATCACAGAAAAAATTGAGCAATAGTGAAAATCATGCACGGATAATTTGCAACCCTAATAAACAGCAGCCGGATAATCGAGAGCCTGCTGTATGTCCAAAATTTCAAATTTGACGCCTTTGGAGTAGGCTGATGCGACGTGGTATGGCATAGAGGAACTTGCACTTTGGTCATTGTCTAAACAAAGTATGGGGTAAAGTTAAACCATAGTGGGGTCAGGAACTGTTCATCAATTCCCCCATTCTTCCTTCCAGCGGGCAGAAAATTTTTTTCGGCTCCAGCTGTGTTGCAGGTCAGCAGGCAGCATGAGTGCGATCCCCACTGATTCCCCTTTTTTACCATTCCAGTTCTTTCTGATTGAATTCCGATTATCAATTCCGATCCCATGAATTCTTATTCATACTTCCTGGTGGGATATTGATTTGTCTGCAGCATTGCTGTCATTAAAATTTAAGAATCAAATGGTATAAAACAACCAAGACAATTATGTGACCCAAAAAGTATATTTATTAAAATTAGTGAATTAGTATTATAATGATATATCCTCAGCTTTAATAAAACAATAAACACTATCACTCTTTCAGCCATAAATTGCTAACTTAATAATGTACACTGCACACTGGCTCAGGTGTGTGGCAGCCTTGTTGCCCCAAGCATATAGTCTATGTTCAAAACATTTATCTTCCTGGAATCCATGGAATCGGAATCGACTTAAGGCAATCGATTCTCAATTCTGATTCCATCCCGAGAATTGGTGGAATCAAGAATCGACATTTGAAATTGACTCATCCCTTGTATTTTCCTTTGGCTTTGAGGGAATTTTTGACTCCATCAAAGTTGGTCATTGTAATATTTCTTCTTTTCTTTTCAGGTATAAATTCAAACAATGTCACCTCCCAACTTAGTCGAATCAGCTCCGTGCCGGCTCAGCATGGCTCGCAGCAGAGGGGTGGTGGTGAGGGTGGTGCTGAAGGGGGAGGTGCTCGGGGGGGTGCTGCATCTGGTGCTGCAGACGACACCGAATTTGACATGTTTGCCCAATCTCGGAATGTGACCTATGAGTCGAGCAAAGCAGGGTAGGCACACACTGAACTTGTTTTCAGCTCTCTGAATGAAAGACTGGCCTCAACATGGCTATGCGTACATTCTTCTTTAAAAATGTCATGGGTGCCTATCATAGGCCCATTTATCTGGTTTAGGGATTATCTGGGCTTTTTCTCTCCTCGGAGAACTTTCGAAGAATATGCTGGATGAATATAAGAAAACTTGAAAATTTCATGCATCCCTATAAAATTCATCTAAAAAATACCGTATATGTCTGAATATGGTCCCCCCTTTTTTTTCTAAAAATGCCTGCGGTAAAAGTAAAGGGGGGGACTATATTCAAATGCATTTTTTTTAGTGCGAAAAATCCACAGAGGAAAAATCATTCGCCTTGACCAGGATTCGAACCCGGATCCCTCGATTTCCGGCCGAGTGCTTTAGCCAGTTAAGCTACCGAGGCGTCATTCTCCCCTGTGGCATTTTTTTTAACTTTTCCCAAAACTGAAGCCTCAAAATTAGGGGGGGGGGGACTATATTCGGAGAAATACGGTATGTGTAAATGCTAGACTTGTTATTGTTTTTCACAATATGGACTAGAGTGTCCTTATTCTGTCCACTTTCATTGTATTCTTGATTATCCGTACTTTTGTATCACCTGTGCCTCTCCTTACCTTCATTAGCCAATATAATCAAGAGTTAAAGAAGTAAAAAAAAAAAAACTTTTGGGGTATGTTGCTTCATCTTTGTTATGGTGGTTCCCACATTTCCCCACCGATTGAGGTAGCTTTTTAAAAGAAATATTACTTGGCACAATTTTAATGGTATTTATGAGCTATCTGCATCAAGAGGAGAGGAAGTTACAAGGAGGGGTCAGTTGCTGAATTTGATATTGTTTTTCATCATTGCTTGTTACCATTTAGATAGATAGACACAATAAGAAAAAAACAATATCAAACTCGTCAACCAACTTCTCCTTCCACTTTCCTGTCTAACCCTCTCCAATATCACTTAATCCAGATAACATATGAGCATAAATAAAAATCCTGCCTTGACATAATCCATTGATAAAGCAACCAGAAGTGGTTGGAAATGTTGGAACCCCCCCAACAGTGGCACAGCAGTCTTACTGTGAAATTATGCAATAAAATCACATACCTAAGATTTTAATGAAAGTTTCCAAATTACATCCAGAAATATAAACATAGAGGGAAAGTTCACTTGAAAGACCTCATATAAAAGCAACCTCACCTTTTATTGTCGACATAATTTTTAGTTTGCCAATCTTTGCAGAATAATGGTAATTTAGGTACTTTTTTTTTCTATGGTCTTTGGTTTCTGATCTATATGGGCCAAATGAGAGGACCTTGCTGGCTGCATCTGGCCCACAGGCTTAAGTCAGGAGACCCTTGCTTTAAATGAATGAATTAAGCTTTAAGAAAGCTTGTATGTTACAGTTGTCAGTTTGAATTTGGTATTACTTTAGGTTCCTAAGTTTTCGGTTACATTTATACACTTATACCGTCTGATCATTATCATCATTCATCAACAGTCCTAAGATAGGCTCTCCTCTCAGTTCTCTTTAGATGTAATATTCTCTACCCTATGTATTTTTTCTCTATCAAATAATTCTTCCTTGTTATTTATTTTATTTATAATATTTTTGCTTTATGTAATTAAATAAATCTATAATTTTCATTGCAGTGGTAGCACGTATAAAGACAACCTAGATCCTGACCAAACAACGGCTTCTTTGGGCTCTGTAGCTCAGACGAGATCGCAACCGGTAAGAAAAATTGTTGGTGTTTTACATCAAAGATTCATTTTCTACATATTTGGACTTAAATCAGGTCTTACTCTGTGAATTATTCATGAATAGGTGTCATTGAGTAGTGGAAATCATTGAGAGAAACATAAGTATTTAAATGAATTTTGTTTTATAATAATTTGGGAAGTGAAATAATGTGAATTTTTTACAACTTCATATATTCTTATTGACATGCATGAATTCACCATTAAATACCAATAGTAGATGAAACAAAGTGATAGGAACGCAAACGCAGGATGCTACACACTGCAGTGGCATGGGAATGATGGATGATGGCGGAAAAAACATGGATAAATTTTGCCACAAATTGGAATCGAACCATGGATCTTCTGCTTTCTGGGCAGATACTCAGATTACCAAGCTACCAAGATTACTCTTATCACCAATATTTTAGGATGGGAGTATATGTAAATATATTTAACTTTGGGAGGACACCACTGAAGATAAATGTTAGATAGGGAAGGAGATTGAGAAGTGGTCAAAAAATTGAAACCTACTCACGTGATTATTTTATTTGTGCTTTCGTTTTTGTGGCCTACATTGGTATTTAATGTTTATGAAATGAAATTTTGCATCATGAAAAATTCATTGTTTACCATGTATCTCTCGGGGAAAAAATCAAGTTACATTAAATGGGAATTTTTTCATGATGGCATTTCAATTTACTGAGTTTTGTTTTAAAGAGTTGAGGTAGTGAAAATGTGACAAGTTAAATGTCAACACATGATGCAAATATACTCAGACCAGGGTCATGTGGTCAGGAATTATTTAGAGTTGAAATAAGTCAGTTTAGGCCATTCATGTATTGTTACTGAAGCATACTGGAGGAGAGAATTCATCCAAAGGATATTATGTGCTTGTAATTCTTTTGCAGTTATTGCCATGATTCATTGAAGTTTGGTTTTCCTCATTATTTGAAATTATGTTTACCTTGTTTGTATTTATTTTTGTGTTTTAAAAAACAGTCATGCTGAATTCTAGTTTACGTGTTTTATTTCTCTCTGTATTAATTTTTGGTAGTTTTCTGTAGATCTTGCTGAAGAAAATCTGTTGACGTATTCCGTATCCCTTGTTGTCAGTGTCATTTCTTGAATCCATCAAACAGCATTTTTTCACTCATCTGCCATCCCTAATTCATCTTTGTACTTCCTCATCATATTCATCAGTCTGATCAACCTATTAGTTCTATGTTTAACCTCTATCAATAAATTTGTCCCATTCCTTTTTCTTCAAGGCTTGAACAGTCATCAAGATGATTCCACCCTGCCCTTTCACATTGTCATAAAAGAAAATTTCAATTTTTGTGCTTGCTTGTTTATGGGATCTACCACTGGTGAATTGTCTTTGTTAGTGCTTAGAATGTTTAGCACATATCCCCACTCTTTTATCCCTTGCCAGCTCACACAAAATTTTCATGATATAATCAATCATGCTTTGAATACTTACTTCTTCTATTGTTCAATGTTATCACCGATGAAACAGGGATAAGATGATAATAACCTTTCATCCTAGTAAACACTCGTTAATGCAAGTTATTCAAAATTTATTTTATTCTCCAGGGGATCAATATATGGACTAACCTCGCTCACAGCTGTATCTTATTCTCATGGCATTGATTTCATTCTTGTCATCTTGCTATATTTTTCTCCCTATAGGATTTCTTTCTTTCAGCATTTCTATTTCATCTTAGCATAAATGAAAGAATTGATCACTTAAGTTTGTTTATTAATGAAGAAAGTCCGTTTACTACATTTGGCATTGGCTGTAGCCTATGTCCTTTGAAATTATAATTATTTTAGCTGAAAGCTTAATTTGTAATTTGTCGAGGAGCAGCTTTGTACTAAGTGTTTACTGAATGAGGCATGACTGTACTTTATCATTTTATATGTTGTTTGTAATTTGCTTTTGTGTTTGTTTGCTTCTTATTTTCTGATGTGCCATCCTGAATGCCAAAATAAAAGGTCACACGGGAGAGTGATTTCCGTGAAATGGAGGCATGGTTGGAAGATAGGGTGAGTCAATGAAAGAAATAAGTTATTACAGTGCACTACTAACAATCACTAGCCACTTTTATGTACTTTTTTTCTACAGCTAACAAGATAATTATGCAATTTGTAGCCAGTATGCTCAGAATATTTTCCTCTTGTAAGTGTATGTAAAAAACTTCACCAATGTGCACCAAAAGTACTCTTTGATCACAGTTTCAAATCACTATGTAACCAGTTACAGGTAGGACAGCATTAAATTATTTTACTAGTCTATTTTGTCTCATATAATGTTTCTCTTTTGCAATAGAAATTTAAAAAAATACTTTGATGGTATTGATTAATTATTTTCTGACTTGATGAATTAATAAGTTTACGTAGGATGGTAATTTTTGTTCCCTTAATTATAGACGGCTTCATGCTTGGGGCAGATGCTAATATTTAGCTATAGGTTTTACGAATATTGTTCTTTAGAAAGCAGCCAGTTAGAGAAAGCTTACGTGAAATTGTGATGGTCTTGAATATACTAAATTTTTTTAGTATTTTTTGGCTGCTCTTCAGCTCCAAAAATACTTTAATATTATGCAGAGCTTACAATTCATTTTATTCTGTCAAACACTTTAAAAATGTTCCCACTGTATTCCATCATCAAAAAGCTTTGCTCTTGGTTTTAAATGGAAGATCTGACTTTTTTCCCATGCTACCAGATAGTAAACTAATTTAAAGTAAATAAAATATATTTATAAAGTTCTGAATGACGTAAAAGCTCTATCAAGAACTTGAACTGAATGAACTACGCACTATCACCCTGAATTTTTGAAAGCAAAAGTACTTTATGCTTAGAATGCCACCTTATTCAATTTCTTATACGTATTTGTTCTCGGGCTTTGTTCACTGCATTTCTTGTGCTTTTTGTGATAGCTAGTCAGCTGATATTAGGCACCTCAACCTTCTTGTCAGTGTTCTAAGGTGTTTTCTGAAAACATATCCATAGGAACATGATGGTCTTAACCTTTGATTATTGCTCTGAAAAATAGAACTGTGTGTGAACTGTCAGAATATATTTTTCGATATAAGGAAAAGTGACATATTGTGCACATTTTCGTAATGGAGTGAGACTAACCGAACAAAATTTTAAACACAACTGTCTTCCCCCGTCATGTACCCAGAAATTAGCTTCAGTGAGTGTTTGGGTGTTGACTTGTAGCCTGCAATGTTTAATTTTTTCATGGTATATAAAAAAAAACACAGTACAGTTCCACAAACTTTATGTTGCTGTCGACTGTTTGTCTTGAGAATGACACTGTGTATAGCCATCAAAATTAGTAGACAGCAACTTAAGTTTGCGGAACTATACTCTGTTTTTTTGTTCTACCGTGAATATCTCCTCGTTCCACCGAGGCACACCAACATCAGTTGATTTCATTTGGTTAATTTTGTGTCAATTCTTAAGCATCAAAAAACCGTAACTGTCATTAAATAAACCACAAATTTGTAGGCATAGTGGTGAATTTAAAGTCGTCATGTTTTCACAGAAATGGCCGTGGTTTGCATTGGTCTCCATAGGTGTTTGTTTCCATAATCTGTTGGGTGTCACTAAGGGGGGAGCATTCAACAGCATTCCCTTTACAATTGCAATTACTTTGCTCATCCACATCTCAGAAATGGCTAGAGTAGGCTAACACTGATGAAATTCATGTCCAAACGAAAAGGCTGTAGGATTACAAGTTTACCCATAGAGACCGATTTATGAGTAAAATTCAAATGTTGCAAGCAGGGAATTAACGACTCCACTTTGCGCAATGTGGCACATCAAGCAATTTCAGTTATGTACATAATTTCTCAGCATTATTATTGCTTTGGAAGTTGTTACTCTCCATATATGTGAAAATTAGGCTGAATGCAACCCTTCTAATTACTACAGTAAAATTCGGTTATAACGCAGGTCTAGGGGGACATAGTTTACACCCGCGTTATCGGACAACCGCGTTATAACGGGAAAATACGTGGGAAGCAATAAAAAAAACCATTAAAGGTAGTTTTTATAGCCAATTTTATTGCGTAATACATTATTAAAATATTTATTTTATGATTTAGACGCTCTACTTTAACGGGAGTTACTAAAATACTCGGATATTTTCTTTTGCCGCGATAGTTGATGGCGTTTCTTTGTCACGTAATTTTTTATGCTTTGCAAGTGCAACAGATGAATACTATCGCAATTACTTTGTCCCTCCAATCAATTCACTTATATTATGTAATAAATGGCCAATTTTTGGCATCTCGACCTCACATTCGTCTTCTTCATTCTCGCTCTCATCTTCCGATGATGCAGCTGTTTTTGCGCGGCTCTGGACTACAGCCACAATTTCTTCGTCACTCTTATAAGCAGATACAGGAGTTTCCTCGTCTTCGCGAACCCAGGCCTCGAGATCACTCACAAATAGTTTATTAGAAAGAACATCTGAAGCTTCACGTGCGTCCTCTTCCGTGAAACCCAAAAACTCGTCTTCGTCTTCCATGCTATCGCCCGCTGTATACTCGCACTTTGACCAGCAATTTAGGATTGTAGCGGAAGTTATTTTCTTCCATGCCAATCCAATATTATAAGCCATATTTTTCAGGGTGACTGTTTTCAGATATTCTTGTACCTGCAGTTCTGAATTTATGACACTAGTGAGCAATTCCCGCCGATAATGGGCTTTAAATGCTCTAATTATCCCTTGATCCATGGGCTGAATAAGAGCTGTCGTATTTTTTGGTAAAAACGAAGCCACTATTTTGCCATCCCTCGATATCAAGAGCTCAGAAGACGGATGGACCGGACAGTTATCTAACAGAAGTAGAGCCTTCTCTTCTAACTTTTTTGATCTTAAGTGGCTCTTAACCGATGGAACAAAATCTTCATTGAACCAAGATAAAAAAATGTCTCGAGTCATCCAGGCATTCTGACTGTTTTTGTAATTTATGGGTAGTGCTGTCATATTAACGTGCTTGAAGCACCGAGGACTTCGATTTTTACCAATACACAGAGGTTTTAACTTGTGACTTCCTGATTTGTTCGCGCACAGTAATAAAGTCACTCTTTCTTTGCTCATTTTTATTCCGGATTTATTTGCCGACTTCTTAATATCAAGTGATTTTGTTGGAAGCAATCTGTAGTAGAGAGCGGTTTCATCGCAGTTATATAATTGCTCTTCATTGTACTCACCCTCATCAATCATCTTGCGTAAAGTCCCTCAGAATTCTCTAGCTGCTTCACTGTCACTGGAACGAGATTCTCCTTGCATGTTAACTTGCGCTATCCCGTGGCGAATTTTCGACCTCGATAGCCAGCCAGCAGAAGCAACAAAATCATGAGCACCACCAATTTGTTTATTTAATTTAATTGCCTGTGCTTGTAAAAGTGGACCGGATAATGGAACACCTTCACTGCGCTTCTGAACAAACCACGTAAACAAACATTCATCCACATCACCAGCAGCACTCAATCTAGCCTTTTTTCTATCAAGTCCTATTTCGTCATCCACTTGATCAACAAATGATCGTAATTTATCTTCTTCTTTCATCCAACCACGAATAGTTCCTTCAGGAACACCAAACTCCCTGAATAAACTTGATTTTGAATCACCGCGTTTCACTCTGTCGATTATGCCCAACTTTTCTTTTATTGTGTAAGTTTTCCTTTTGGCAGACATCGTTTTAACCGTAAAATCAATGAAAATTTTCGTAAAAAAGTAATTTTCATATTCATATTAAGACAAAGGTAAAACAGCCCATTCATTATTAAATGCTCGAAGCCTGTGGGCATTGAGTACCTACCTTGGTTTGAGCGCCGCGGTGCGAACGTACGAATGAGATTTATCTCAATCTCCCAGAATCTCGAAAATGATTATAGCCGTGCAACACACTTTTCAGCTCGAGTTCACAAGACACAATGACCGATCAGGCATTACCGAGTTTTTTTATGGCTACGAAACAATATATGGAATACGTCGCCAACCGCGTTAATACAGTCGCTTGAAGTTGCGACGCGTCGGTAGTCACGCCGAGATAAAATTCGCCACAAAGTTACCGACCTCAAAAAAAAGGCCAATGTAATCATCTCAGGGGACATGGTGAGACCCGCGGTATATCCGAAACCGCGGTAAAGTGAGGCGCGTAATAACTGGAATTTACTGTATTACCTTTTTTTGTAGGGGCACTAAAGCTTATCAGGCTAGTTCTTATGGTGCAATAGCATGCTTTACTCCATTCATTTGCCCAAACTCTGCTTTTTTCATGCTCAATAAAATACCGTATTTACTTATGTAAGCCGTGCCCTCATGTATTCCGCACACCCCTATATTTGGGCCAGCTCGTAAGGAATAAAAAACTTCCTAACGCCTTTTCAGTACGGTCTAATATAAGAACTCGTGATTTGTTGATAAATTGATAAATTTACGTTTCCATGATTAATAAGGTTAAATAATGTTAGAAATGTAATTCCTGCGAAGGTTTCCTAGTTTCAATGCTAAACTTTGGAGAAATAAACGATAGGAATTTGAGGGAAAATGGAACGTGGCTTAAATTAAAATTTATGGGATTCGTGTAAGCCGCACACCCCCATATTTTTAACCGGTATTTCCGGAAATAAGGTGCGCGGCTTCTATGGGTAAATACAGTATGTAGTTGTGCACCAAAAAATAAAATTCTAGTTCATGGGCGCTAGTAGAAAAATTGTCAGGGGGTGCATTCAATGCCACTCCTGGGGCGTTATCTTGTCAGGTGTGGCAGTGAAGCTTTTGTTTAAAAAGTAAAACCAATGTAGTTTCGTTGAAAGGGTCTTTTTTAGTTTATCTTATTTGTAATGTTTTCCTTATCTAAAATACAGTGTTACTACTGAAATTACAAGTGTAGTCAGCACAATAAATGCCCGAAATTTTTCATGAGCTAAGGGCTTGCAAGCAGTGGCGCAGCAAGGGGGGGTTTTGGGGGATAAACCCCCCCCCCCCCCAGAGCTCACAGAAATTTTTAAGTTAAATCTATTTTACTTAATTGGATTACTATTGTTTATGGAATAGTGTGAGGATTAATAAAATATCCCTCAGAAGGCCGTAAAAATTACCATTTTGAACCATTTATCTTAATTTTTTTCCAGCGGAAGGCCTCCGCACTTCCCGCTAACCCTGGTGGGTATGCAATACCCTAAGCACCCCAGTATTAGTTGCGCCTGAAACCCCCCCTAGCCTTAATTCCTAGCTGCACCCCTGCTTGCAAGTACATCCCCTTGCACCACCCCTCTGGCGCCCATGTTCTAGTTGGAAGGTATATAAGTAACAGTTGTACTTTTCATTAATGCCACCATCAGGCGGAGGTTGCAGAGGAATCGTTAACCAGTAGTGAGTTTGAAAGGTTCCTGGCAGAGAGGGCAGCGGCTGCTGAGGCCTTACCTTCGGTCCCTGCCGGTGTGGGTGCCATTGGCGGTGGTGTGGCCGGTAGTACAGCATCTGGTGTTCAGGGTGCAAGGAGGAGGCAAAAGGAGGGTGGGGAAGAGGAAGCGGCATCCCTTTTTGCCCTATGAGGGTAAGTGAACTCATTCTTATGTTTGAATGTAGCGGTACTCCCCTCCAAAAGGTAAGGCCTTGGGGAGGACTTACGAATAGGATGCGGTCGGTAGACTTGGTTGTAGGTTTGATTGGTCATGAGTCAGAAATGACTTATGCAGGTATTAAAGTATCTACAGGCCAATATCTAGCCTAGCTGTGCTACCTGATTTGGATTCACTCTTCTAAGTACTTGCACTTTTTATACACAATCCCTGCTAAGCTATATTCCAAGAGGTTATCCTGAAATCCCATGACCTAATTTGAATTACAATAAGTCCTCAACATACGAATATTCGACTTATGAACTTTCAGAGGTACAAACATTAAAAAAAATTTAAGCATGCCTGGAATTTCAAATGTGGTGCCTTTGAGGTTCGGCGACTATACTCAGTGTAATGTAGAGAAACTTAATTTTTTGGCACAGGCTAAATGAAGTATCAGTTAAACCGTTGTGAAGTTGGGAACTGTTCAACATTATGCTCATTATTCTTTACTGCAGGCAGCTAAGTCTTTTCTGCTCTAGCCGTGTATCCCGTGCAGCAAGATAAGTTTTTCACCATTGTGAGTTAATGCAAATTTGTACTACACTATTGTATTCTGCAAGGTAACTAAACTCTATGATGCCTTGCTTAGGTTTTTTAATTAACCAACGAATTCAACTTACGAACAAGATCTCAGATCGCATCTTGTTTGTATGTCGAGGACTTAAGCATGGAGAATTATAGGTGTATACTCTTTAGGAATAGGATTATATTGCACTTCCTAATAATTTTAATTAAGATGTGGTGAGAGATGTAAATAAAAATAAAACATAATGTCGAACACATCGTCGCTATGTGTGGGCAATTTTCATTTTATGTGGGAAATCATGGGGTTTTTCAATACTCATTTTTAATACTTCGTGTGGTCGTAACTCTGAGTGGTCATAAATCTGCTGGTCGTGGGAGTAGATGTTCAATTGATCCTTTGAGTTCAACCTCAGATTTTATGCTTTCTAGCCTTCTTCCAGCATTTTTTGACTTAAATAGTAAACAATGTGTAACAGTTTCCAGTGAATATATGAGGAAATGATAATTCTTTGAGGATTTTGTCGAAGGTTCCATCCGGAGACTTTTTCTCTTCCCACTTAACAATAATGATCGGTACAATTCACTACTCATGATTTTTTCATGTATGCAGATGATGCCAACTTAAATGACTAGATTTATAGTATCTTGCTAGCATTAACTGGAACACCTTACTGACCTAACCTTATCATGAAAATTATGCTGCTGTCTTCCGCGACGTCTACTGTCAGGGTCCATCTTCTGGGCAATACGTCGCATCGGTTACTTTTAATGATCGAGTATAAGTCAACCAACGCAATGTGTACCTGGAAGATGAAGGCTTATCAAGAAAATATTTTAAATTTACGCTAAAAATAAGTAGTTAAGAATGGCATTTAGTTGAATTGTTGACCTTAAATGGAAGACCTCGTTAACCCTGGTTTTCACATTCCTCAAAATTGTAACTGGGAATTATAAAGCTGGCTCCAAGAGTCCTATTTTGTAATCATGCAAGAAATTTAAGCCTAGCACGTAGCCTCCAAGTCTCCAGTGGCTTCCAAAATTACCCATGATTGATATTGTTGCTCTACTGTAGCATAAAGCTCTACTGTAATTGAAACATCTATGAATGAGGCATGATCATGGCTTTATGAGCATAATAATCCAAAATATTCTTGGTCAATGTTTATCATTAGAATGGCTGAATTTTAACGTAGCCTATTTTTGCATATTTTTAGGGACAAAAAAAAAATTACATTATTTGCTTTCTGGTGCTTATTTACGATGTGTTGTCTTACAGCATGGCTTGCAGCATGGCAATGGTGCGTTCTAATCAGCTTCCAGTGGTCGATGGAAAGCCATGAATTTTCTCGTCTCTTCTTGCATTTCATCTTCCTGCTCCCTTGTTGTACTATCAAGGCCGGTGAATTGTATGTGTGCTTGTTATGGAAGCATTGGGGAGCTATATAAAGAAAAAAAGTTTGTATGTTTTAAAAGAGAAGTGAAAACGGCTCCAACCAAAAGTATCTTTTGGGTGGAAAAAACAGAAAAATAAAGAAATATATTAATATATATTAAAAATATTATATGTATAAAATGTATGGTAAAATGCTTTTGCTGAAAATTGATAGATGTAAATATTTATACATTCATTACAATGTGGTGTTGTTAAGTCTTATATCTGGGGGGATCAAAATGCATTGTTCATTTCAAATTTTCAATCTTGCACTTTAACTTTTCTGCCTTCTCAACAATCTTAACATTTATTCCTTTTTCTTAGTGAGCAAGCCAACGGAAAAGGAGACACTTGCATCAAGTATTTTGTTAAAACTTTTTAGGAAAGCAAAGCCAAAACATATCTCAAGACTGTTTTTTATTATGCTAGCAATCTTTCATTCTATATGTGTGGATTCTTTAATAATTTATGTATTTTATGGTGAATTTACGTAATGGAGATCTCCAATTGTCTTCGTTACGAACCTTGTTGCTTTGATGGTTGTGGATTTTTGAGTGACTGATAGTTTTAGGCTGTAAAAAAAATCAACTTTTAAGTTAAAGAAGCAAGAAATTGCTTGGAAAAATGTTTGTAATATTTTAAAAAAGAATCCCTAATTTAATGTAGTATTAGAATGATTTTTCTAGAGGCTTACAACCTCGTTTAAATCTATGAAGTGCAAATTATACCATCAACGATTGCACAGCAGCTCTTGTCTTCCTGTTGTGTTTTTTTTGTGCCTGTGAACATGTTAGATCACCAAGCATTTATACTGATCATGTGTTAATTCCCAGAAAAAAGTGGTTTGGTTTGCATCAAAATGTGAACTGCCATTTATTGTTATTAATTTTTATTGCGATAATCAAATACGAAGTGGCCGTGAATTTTGACCACCGATAAAGTTATAATTGTCTTCGAAGTTTTCCCATTGTTTGAAAAGTGTATGCCAGTGGAACTAAAAATAAAAGCATTATAGGAAGTATGCATATTATTCACCTGTACCAACGTGCGTATTCTAGAACATCGCCTAGTATTGTTTAATTGGATATGATTCTTGTTACACTTATTACTCAGGGTTCCCACTCAACCGTGAAAACCTAAAAACCGTGAATTAGCCGTGAATTTCGTCTACTGTGAAAAAACCTGGAAATAGCCGTGAATTTCATCATTAAACCTTAAAAATCTCTCCAACTTATAGGAAAAGAAATACAATTGACAGATCAAAAGAAAAAAAAGATATTTCAATCATGTTTCAAGGCTGAGCCACATACAGACACTGTCCACACATTTATCTCCACGCGTATATTCGAAGTGCATTTATTGGTCCTTGTGCCATGACGACACATTGATCTTGAGCCTGTGATTGGAAGACTGGCAAACAAGGTGTTCATTAACCCTGGAGAAAAATCAGACACTTCTTTACTTCCCTACCTCACTGCTCACTCCATTTTTCCAATCACAACCTTAAGCTTCACCTAAATTTTGATATCGATAAGTGACGTCATGAGAAATAGCACTTTCATTGCTACGTTTGAATTCACGGCGCCTGTCGCAGTTGATAAATTTTTAGTTAACGTACGTCATCAATATTTCTACCTAAAATGGCTTATCAACAGACCGTGAATTTGACGCCATTTAGACCGTGAAAACCTGAAAAAAACGTGAATTTTATAATTTAGTTTGAGTGGGAACCCTGTTACTGACATCTCAGTTAGTGTGTGATGTGTGCAGACTGCCAAGGTTGTTTTGAAGAAGTCTACAAGATTTCTTGTTTTTAAATTAATTGCTGAAGATATGTCTGGGGCTGAAAGTCATAGGAGAATTATGAGGGTTAAATATATTTTATGAAGGAAAAAAGTAACAATTTCATTATCATTGTTATTAAAAGTTGTGCAGCCCTTGAAAGTTTTAGCACATCTAATGGGAGGCGATATATCAGCCCTTTGGCAGTAAATGGGTTACATATATGTAATAATTTTTAATTCACATACTTCATACTCATTGTTTAATGAATTAGATGTACAGTACATTTTGGTCAACTGTGGTGATGCAAATGCAAAGAAATAATTTTTACTGGTGGGCTGTCATTATAGCATGTGTTGGAACAAAAACCCTTTTTTTTTTGTTCAAATACTGGCCGTAAAATTTCTGGAATATCCCTGCCAAATACCAGCAAACTTCGTTTGTATTTCTCGATTGATTGTACCAGAGTAGTAGAAAATTTCTGAGAAAACCCAAACATATTCTGAGTGGAAGGGAGAAAGTGTAGAAATACTAGATGCGAGTATAATCATTATTGAGGAATACTAAAAATAACTGGGATTTAAGTCATTAAGCCATTAAGCCATTTACATAATTTTGTTGCAAAATAATCTTATCTTCATCGTAATTCCCTCCATCATACTTATTTATTAGACATCCAGTATGTCTGATCCATGATTTTTCCATGCCTGAATAGATTTTTAAAACTCGTCTTTTGTGATGGCCAATGGAAATTATGCTGCTTCATTATTTTTCCTTTATAGCTACTACATGGTAGAAACATAAGTCCTTTCTTGCTCTTAATTTTCTGTGGCGAGAAGATTGCACAGAGCCTAATCTGATGGGTTAGGGACATGGAAAAAGAGAATAAAATTTTATATGTTTTGCTAAAAACTTATGTGCTGTTGTGGTTTCATGTGCCTGAAACAATGACCAAATTTGCTGAACAGAGCTTTACAACATTCTAGATTGCTCGCAAATTTCTTCAATAATCCATCATCATTCTAGAATTGCCATTTTATGAACCTAATCAAGGTTTTTGTCCAATCGGAGAGTTGGCAGATATGGAATATTTGGTGTGTTTTCCTCAACATTTCACCTCATTTGAAACAAGAAAACCATTGGTAGACTTGCATTTATCTTTTTAATATCACAATGCTTTCTGCAGAGACTCTCCCAAGCAGGAAGGAAAATTGCATAGCTGCATGCCTCAAAACTGGTATGTTGCCAGGGGGGTATTTTGGGTGGTTCTTTGGGGGCTTCAGGATCCCCCAAAATTTATTGTAACCCCTTGTGGTGACTGCCCGCAATACGTCTGCAAAGAGGCCAGTAGCCCACGATGCTTAGAGTATGTTCACTTACACCATGGGGACATTGGGAAAGAAAAAGTCCAAACAAGCGTTTGTGTATTATTCTTATATTTTCCATAAAATTCATGAATCCAGTTTGGCATGCTGATTTCATACGAAGACAAAGTACCACATTGCATACTTTTACGAGATGTATGACGGCATATTGAAAAATAATAAAGGAAGTTGTATTTCCTCAACGTTAACCCTGATATGAGTAGCGTCCATGATAACTGCACAGGTCAATCTTTTCTTAAGAATATGGTGAAAACAGATCTCTAAGAGGCAATGTTAAGCAACAAAGGCTCCATAAGGCCGTTTTACACAGGTCACTTCATAGAGCAATGTGACGTATGTACGAAGTTGAAATCGATGAATTGCTTGAACACACGCGAGAATGCGTACATGCAAGACGGCAAAATAGTGCTAACATGCGCAATAACGTGCCCCGTAGAAAACGGCCTATAGAAATGTTGAGTTGTGCTCTGCTTTTCAGTGTGAAAAAAACCGCCGGCACTCAATGCCGCTCATGAATGTAGAGTTGATTGCATTCAGTTGCTATATTTGGCTCTTACAGTTCGAACAGTGATGGTAGAGTCCACCCCACGCTGAGGCATTGATGTGTGAAACACATCAGGCCAGGATTTTGGATCTTTCCCACCAAGTTCGGACAGGAAGTCGCACCGCAGGATTTTTTATGTGAGAGTGATCATGAGACCTCTGCTAGGAAAGCTACCTGGGGCAGAACTTTCAGCTTATTTCTCAGGTTTCTATGCGAGCCAAAGGAGTGTCTCTGAAGGCCGTTTTACGCAGGGCGCGTGGTTGCACAATCTGACGTGTTTGCGAAAGGGCAATCAAAATTAAGTCGTGTAAAGCGGTGAATTGCTGGAACGAATGCGAGAATGCATGGACTTGAGATGGCAAAATAGCACCTCTTAAGGCCGTTTTACACGGGTCACGGAATTGCGCAGGTAAGAGCTGCATTAATTTCTAAAATGGCGCGGAATTGCGCGAATGCATGAACGAAATTAGAACAGGGGCTATTTTGACGTGTCGCATCCACGCATTCTCGCATGCGTTCTAGCAATTCACCGCTTTACACGACGCAATTTTGATTGTGCCTTCGCATGTACGTCAGATTGCGCAGTTCCGTGTACCGTGTAAAACGGCCTTAAAATGGCGTGGAATTGCGCGAATGCATCTACGAAATTAGAACGGGCTATTCTGCCGTCTCGCATCCACGCATTCTCGCATGTGTTCTAGAAATTCACCGCTTTACACGACGCAATTTTGATTGCGCCTTCGCACGTACGTCAGATTGCGCAATTCTGTGTTCCGTGTAAAACGGCCTTCATAATTTCGTTCATGCATTCGCGCAATAGGGTGGTTTCCTATTATTTTTTTATTGCCTAAATCGAAAGATTATTACTCCTGGAGTACGTATTTCACGCTTTTAGATTTTTAAATGACGATATCTTTTTTTCACGATTAAATGAAAAGTGAAAAATTTCAAGCGCGCGAAAACGCGACGCTTAAGTATGAATGCCGGGAAGTCTCTCCACGTGACATTTTTCTGGTTCCCGTTGCCACCCTGCGAGGTGACCTTGAGGCGAGGCTTAGCGCTAATACGACGCAGGCTGCTAGCGGGTAGCCTAGAACCCTGCTGGCTGGTAGCGCTTGGCTTAAATAAGGATTATTAATACCTTATCAAACGAGGAAAACTTTCCGACCTTAACCAGTTTTAATAAGTGATTGTTAAGACATGTTTCCCTGAGCTCTGCGCCTCATGCATGCATTGGTAACCTCAGACGATGTATAACCAGTGGCGGCTTGCCCATAAGGACTCTTGGACGCCGCCCCTCCCAAATATTTTAAAAAGTAAAAAAAATAATATCCATTGATTTATAATTATACATCTAATTAATCAGAGTGTTTTTTCAGTCGCATACATCGAAAGTGTAGGAAAAACACGAAAAGAAATAGCGCGAGAAGTTCGTATTTGTAGCCGTAGGGCGCTGGCCAGAACGTCCCAATCCATCCCCATGCAGTTACATGGAGAGTGGTAGTGGTGGGGGCCCGCTGGTGCTATGACGCGTCTAACGTTGTGTCTTATAGAAGTCTTGGGACGTCGCGTCGTCCGAGAATGCGCAGAGCGACGTGTGAGTTGACATCGCTGCGCAGGCCGGCGGGCGTATGATCTGGCGTCTACTTGGTGCTGCCACAGAAAAGGGACCTACGGAATCAGAATGGTCACTGTACTGGGTGTAGCTATACGATTTTAATTTTTAATTACTGGTAGGTATTGCTACAGAAAATAAATTATCTCATTATGCTTGCGTTTTTTGGTGTTTGAATTCCGGAACACATAAAATCCAACCAGTTAAAGGCCGTATTGACGTAGGAAAACTATTCTCGAGTATTTGCCACAGTTCTGTTATGATTACGAATTTCAAGAACCTTGGGGAAACTAATATTATAATATTTAGGCCTTAACAATGTATTCATATCTTCCCGATGATTAGAAATGCGGAACCTATTTTTCAGATGAATTTATCAAAAGGCCTGCAGTATTGGGAAAAATCAGTTAACATTCCCCACTGATTTATAATTTAAGAAATAGGTGCGTGCGTGATAGGGTGAAGGATTGAACATGATTTAACCCGTAAAACGTGACTTTAAATAGAGTCATTCAATGAATGCCAAGAAGTGCCGCGTACAATGCACCTTTTGTGTGTAGATTCATCATTTTTCTAGCCGTCCTTGTTCTATTAGTTCATGTTCACCTAATTCCTCAGCGGTAGAGCGGTAGCTGTCTGACGGAAAATGTCCACTTGGGTCTGATTTAAGTGGCTTCGAAGAGTTCATATCATGGTGCGGAGATCCTTACAGCTCCCATCTGTGGCTCAGAGTCGTCTTCTTTTACGATCTAGAATTTATTTTCTATTATATCATGGCAATTATTTCGAAGACATGGTTATTCCAAGTGCGACCCGTTGGCGTTTCGTGTGTTTACCACATATGAATCTTAGACTCAATGAGATGGTCCGTGACGTCTTCTGTTTGCTTGAATGCCTTTGCTGACCTTAAATTCGTCCCTCAGCTGAATCAGCATTAGTGGACCACGACTTCTATCTCCCTTGAGTCGTCCTTATAGTATGATAGTAACGGCAAGACTCTCGGAAAGAACGGAGTGAAATGAGTTCAGACATCATTTTAGAGGAGTTAACTGTGTGTAATTGCCGATTAAGAAGTTTCTTAGTGCTGTGTGTACATTCAAGAAGACAATTTTAATTACTCAACAGTGCTCGTTTTTGATTTAGGGAAATATAGGGAAAAATAGTCCCAATTCTGTGTCCAGCCACCTTGTTCTTTTTGATCGTATTTTTCGTCGGCCTATTTTGTGTCGTCCCTTGTTTATTATAGACTAGTACCTTTGCCATGTGTTCAATCGGAAAGAAATTGTTGTCCGGCGCTGGTTTCAACGAACGTGTAATTGATCACTTTGCTGGACAAAAGGAAAGAAGGATGGACTTCTGCAATATAACTAAAGGAATGTGAGTATTTCAGATTTTGTTAAAATTGTGTGTTTAATTATTGATTTTAAATCATATTGTATTCAAGAAGCAACGCGAACACCTCAATCAAAGTTTACATCTGCCATAGCAAAGCGCGTGCATTATTGCAGGCATATTCGCACAAAGAATGTAGGCGCTAAAACCGAAAGTTACGTATTTTCGTTTGTATTTGCAAAATATCGCAGCAAATATATTTTTATCCTTCAAGATCATTGATCAGTATAATCGAGAGTCCGGACTAAGCCGATCCGTATGACCGAGGGTCTTCTGCATTAAGTATTTATTAATCAAGCTTCATTAGGAAAACTAGGTATAACATATGGCATCACAAAATTTAATTCCTAGATTGCCGTAAAAACTTTATAAAATACACGAAATATTAAAAAATTATGACCCCCCTAGGTGGAGTGCGCCCCCCCTAGCATTTGACTCACGAGCCGCCACTGTGTATAACTCCTATCTTCTCGTATAGAAACTAGGTGTCTGTGACGTCACGTGGAGTGGCATCGCATGGGCGCCAATCTGGCCCTTTTCAAATGAGGATAAAAATGGACCATTGCCATTCGTCTAACCCGGTATTTCTAAAACAAAATAATTTGTATATTATGAATACACTAATGGTGGGTAACGAATCGCAATCAATGCCTTTCGTTTTCTTTGATGAAGGAAACCACCCTATTGCACGCCAATATCAGAAATAAATGCAATTCTAACGTGCGCAATTTCACGCCCCGTGTAAGATCAAGGTCTTTGTCTTTGGAAGGAGGTTTTGGTTCACTGCCTACTTTCTCCTGAGCCTTGGTGGTATGCATATCTCTCGGGTATAATGCGTCTTTATCGTATGCTTATAAAAGTCAAATGCAAGGGCGGACCCAGGATGAAAACTAGAGGGGGGCACGCCGTGGTCGTTCAAATTGTAACACACGAAAGTTTATGAAACCAAAATTTCAAGAAAATTATTGGAGCGCTTTATTAGTTTTTAAAATTATTTGATCGGAAAATAATATTTTTATTTTAAGCTTTACACTTACATATCGTTGGCTAAGTTCTTATAACACGTACCTCAAATTCGGCCGGTTTGAGGCAGGTATTTTAAACAAAGTGTGATGACATTAAAAAGTTTAAATACAAGCAAAAAAACTCTTTGTTTGCAAATGAATGCTCCGTTTTTCCGTTTTATGAACTTTTGGTTTTTAATTTCAGTGTACAAAAAGAATAGTCGTTTTTTTTGCTCTCCTGAAAAGTTACTATTTTTGTGATTCGTGTTGTTAGAACTTTAGGCATCGATATATTTTCTTGGATTAAAAGAAAATTTATTCAAAAATATCCTTTTAAACTAAATTTACTTTTGCTTCTAGGGGGTGGGGGGGGGGCAGCTGCCCCCTATAAAAGTAAAAGAAAGGTGCTATTTCGCTCTCGTCCGACCGCACCTTGAATATGCAGCGAGTGTATGGGATCCAGTGCAGAAAGACTTAATCCGCGAGCTGAATAAGATACAAAGGAAGGCTGCGCGTTTCGTCAAAAACCGCTACGGGCGTACTGACAGTGTTACCCAGATGTTAAGCGAATTAGGCTGGGAGCCGTTGGAGACTCGGAGGCTGCGCGCTAGGCTTAGATTGCTTGAACAATTAAGAATGGATATATTTAAGAGCGACACAGAGAACATAATCTTAGAGCCACACTATATTTCCAGGTCCGACAGAAGCGATAAATTAAGAGAGATTTTTAGCCGAACGGATAGATATAAGAATTCGTTTTTCCCCCGAACAATAAAGGACTTTAATAAACGTTTGTCCCAACCTCGTTAGAGCACTACTTTTTTTTTAATAGCTGTAAACGGCTGGTGTCCTAACACCCCCTGCCACACGCCTTTTAGGCGGCTTGCGGGGTATTATGTAGATGTAGATGTAGATGTATTGTCCCCTGCTGGGTGCGCCCATAGTCAAATGGCTTTTAGATTTTCTCCAGTCATCTTAAAATCATTGTTTATCAAGCTGGTGAAATGATAACTTTCATTGTAGAGCCACCGTAATGATAACCATATTGATTTTTAAACCAGTCATACGTCAGAAATTAACATCATCATCACTGGTCAACAATTCTGAGATTGGTTTGACGCAGCTCTCCACTCAAGTCTCCTATCAGCTAATCTTTTCACACCTACGCATTTCTTCTCTTTCACATCCTCCTTTAATTGTTCCTTATATTTTGTTCGAGGTCTTTCTTTTCCATTCCTGCCATCCACTTGTTCCGCGATGATAGCATACTCAGTTTCCTCGGGGCTTATCATCTCTCTTACTGTTCTTAAGATTTCTTCATTTCTAACTCGTTCAAATACATCTGATCATTCTCCGGTTGCATTACATTTCCACAAGCTTCCACCTTGATGTCTCCAAGAATTATGTACGTAATGTTTTTGAGACTACCCGCGTCTTGATTTTAAAATAGCTGGCGTATCTTCCCTCTTGACGAAGAGCTGATATATTCCAGAACTTTGCGCATCAATTATGACTTCCTGACGGGGAAGAGGAGAAAGGGGAATGAGCAGTTTAACGATTAACATTGTTTCTATTTTTGGAGCCCTTGCTGGAAGGGGCGGCTGTTCCTACCGATCTCACTCATATTAATCCGCCCGTATCTGACACCTTTTGGTAGCTTTCTTCTCTACCTTTTAAGGTGATTCTTATCGGGTTCTCTACCAGGTCAAGTTATCTATAGATAGCGTTTTGATTCTCAACTCGTGAATTAGGCGTAAATGCCGTTTTACACGGGGCACGGAATTGCGCTGGTTAGAGCTGCATTAATTTCTAAAATGGCGTGGAATTGCGCGAATGCATGAACGAAATTAGAACGGGCTATTTTGTCGTCTCGCATCCACGCATTCTCGCATGCGTTCTAGCAATTCACCGCCCTACACGACGCAATTTTGATTGCGCCTTCGCACGTAGGTCAGATTGCGCAATTCCGTGTACCGTGTAAAACGGCATTAAGAGAAATCTTCCTCGCGTTCAGAATCATAAGACCGTTTTGCGCGGGACTCGTCATTGCGCAGGTTAGCAGTGAAGACATGTTGAAATTGCGAGAACGTGAGCTTGGAATTAGAGCTGGGGAAATTTTGCCGGCTCGCAGCGATGCATTCTGACATTTGTTCCTGCAATTCACCGGTTTACACGACGCAATTTTGATTGCACCTTCGTACGTATGAGGGGAGGACCCAAAATTAACCGGACGGAAATCGCTGTGCGCGTAATTCTTATAGTTTGGGATTACACTACATGGGTGTTAATTCACCTTTTCTAAATAGGGTAGTTTCCTTCATCAAAGAAAACAAAAGGCATTGATTGCGATTCGTTATCCACGATTAGTGTATTCACAATATGCAAATTATTTGGTTGTAGTAATCCCATTTTAGACGAATGGCAATGGTCAATTTTATCCTCATTTGAAAAAGGCTAGATTGGCGCCCATGCGATGCCACTCTACGTGACGTCACAGGGACCTAGTTTCTATACGAGTAAATAGGAGTTTTACATCGTCTGAGATTACCAATGCATGCATGAGGCACAGAGCTCAGGGCAACATGTCTTAATAATCTACTATTAAAACTGCGTAAGATCGGAAAGTTTCCTCCGTTTGATAAGGTATTGATAATCCTTATTTTAGCCAAGCGCTACCTGCTAGCTGGGTAATATGCTACCTGCTAGCAGCCTGCATTGTAGCGGTGCTCAAAGCCTCGCACCAAGGTGGCCTCAAACGGCGGCAGCCGGAACCAGAATGACGTCACACGGAATTTTCTCAGCATCAATACTTAGCCGTAGCGTTTTCGCTGTTTTGAAAATTTTCACTTTTCATTTAATCGCGAAAAATAGATATCGTCATATAAAAATCTAAAAGCGTGAAATACGTACTCCAGGAGTAATAATCTTTCGATTTAGGCATTTTAAAAAAATAAAAAATAATAGGAAACCGCCCTATTATTATGCGAAACGGCGTTGCTTTAGAAGGTTGTCGCGAGCCCCTGTGACAGTTTTCCTTATAAGAGTTTTTCCACCTCTTCGATTAAAAAAAAGGGGGCTGATATTTGAGGGCAGCGTCCAGCGTTGAAATTTTGTTTCCTACTCGGTAAAAGTGCGTCGGACGCGGTTGATATGTTGTCTACAGCTTGCATAGAACTCGCCTGGAAAAGAACTTTGGTTGTCGAGTGGTATTCGCGATTAAAACGCGGAAACATTTCAATCGAAGACATTCAACACCCGAGCCGGCCTTCCACGTCCTGAACTGATGGAAACGTGGAATCAATTCGTGCTCTAGTGCACAATTATTTCCGCAGGACACAAGCTTGTGTACGAGGAGAAGAGGCGTACTATTCATGAAGTCGCAGAATGATTTGGCCTTTCGTGGAGTTCTCTGTAGCGCTTTTTAGCTGAAGATTTGCAAATGAGACGAATCCCATGATCCAACCGTTTTTGGCAAAAACCGTCTCCTCCGCACCCAACCTAATTAACAGATCTCGCACCTTGTGATTTCTTTTTGCTCCCTTGGCTGAATATGGTGTTGAAAGGGAAACGTTTGATGAAATTCAGAAGGTGAAAATTGAATCGAAGGTGGCGTTGAAAGGTATCGGAAAAAACGAATGCTAAAGATGTTTCGCGCAGTGGGGAAAACGTTTGAACCAATGAATCAGGGTTTATGGAGAGTACTTCGAAGATGACTAGCGTTTGCAACTCAGAAAATAAAAGTCTGAATTTTTTTTAAATTTCGTCCGGTTATTTTTGAGTCGGATCACGAAGGCGCACTCAAAATCGCGTCGTGTAAAGCGGTGAATAGGGTAGTTTCCTTCATCAAAGAAAACGAAAAGCATTGATTGCGATTCGTTACCCACCATTAGTGTATTCAAAATATACAAATTATTTCGTTTTAGAAATACCGGTTTAGACGAATGGCAATGGTCCATTTTTATCCTCATTTGAAAAGGGCCAGATTGGCGCCCATGCGATGCCACTCCACGTGACGTCACAGACACCTAGTTTCTATACGAGAAGATAGGAGTTATACATCGTCTGAGGTTACCAATGCATGCATGAGGCGCAGAGCTCAGGGAAACATGTCTTAATAATCACTTATTAAAACTGGCTACGGTCGGAAAGTTTTCTTCATTTGATAAGGTATTAATAATCCTTATTTAAGACAAGCGCTACCAGCCAGCAGGGTACCCAGCTACCCGCTAGCAGCCTGCGTCGTATCAGCGCTAAGCCTCGCCTCAAGGTCACCTCACAGGGGGGCAGCGGGAACCAGAAATAAGTCTCACGGAGAGATTTCCCGGTATTCATACTTACGCGTCGCGTTTTCGCGCGCTTGAAAATTTTCACTTATCATTTAATCGCGAAAAATAGATATCGTCATTTAAAAATCTAAATGCGTGAAATACGTACTCCAGGTGTAATAATCTTTCGATTTAGGCAATAAAAAATAATAGGAAACCACCCTATTGCTAGAACACATGCGAGAATGCATGGACGAGAGATGGTAAAATAGCCCCTGTTCTAATTTCGTTCATGCACTCGCGCAATTCCACGCCATTTTAGATATCAATGTAGTTATTGTACATGTATAGAGCAAGTAAATTTGTGCGTAGTTACAAAGTTACGTGCTCTATGAAGTGCTTTCTAATTATTCTTATTTAACGTCTTGCAAGAATATTTACTTCTGCAACGCTCTTTGACATGCACCAGTGAGTATTTATACTCTTGAATGAAGACAGGATAAATGAAACACACCAAATACAAATAAATATTTTAATGCACGACCAGGGTAAGGTACACCGCAGCGTTGCGTCATCGGGTACTTTTTAACATCATCCGTCGGCCCTTAAGTACGCTACGCTAACTTTTCGTTTTCTAGTGCTAACTAATAGTTTAATATGCATGGTGCCATACTCGTACTCTCCAAGTTTCCAGTATGACCGCATATCGCTGTCCAGTGTGCCTGGCCAGTGTCCGGCAAGCAAGCGCGTTTCTGATTAAGGCTAGGATGAGTGCTACAATATTGCAAGGCAGGTGTGGAATCACCCCGTGCCATGCACCCTGGTGATGGTTTGCACGGTAACTCGTAGATGTAGAATTACAGCGGTCAGTTAAGAAGGGGCGGGTAGGGGACAGATTGAAGGGGGACATTATTGTTGCGAGTCATCGCCTCGGATGGTTCGGGGAGGTTGCGTCGAGAGCGTGAGTCGGGGTGTGGGGTAAAAGAAGCGGAGAAGCAGTGGCTTAGCGAGGGGGGGGGGGGGTCCGGACCCCTCCCGAAATATAAAAACACAATTATTGTCCTTCATAAAAGAAAACAAAATATTAAAAAAATCTGGAATTTACAAACTGTTTCTTTAAAAAATCAAGTTTTTTCGATTATGAAAAGTGTTAAAATTAGTTTTAAACCCATTGCTTAGTGCCCGGTTTTTCGAAAATTTCCCCCCCTGGTTTTGGACCCCCCCCCCCCCCCGAACGAAATTCCTGGCTACGCAACTGCGGAGAAGGATCGAGCAGTTAGGGTACAGATTCTCTTGACCTAGTCCTTTCTGCAGCACAAGATTTCTAATTCCTCAAAATCGTCCAACCGTTCTTTACACTATGCAGAATTTTGGGAATGAAATAACTCTGGCGTTGGTAAACGTCTCTCAGGATTTCCCCCGAGCTAAAAATCTCCATGTCTGCCAACGTTTCGAGCACCGACTCGGGGATCATCCGCGTCGGCAGAAATTGAGATTTTAACTCTGTGGGAATCCCGAGAGAAGTTTATCCACATTATTCGCCGGGAAAGCATCACGTCTACGATTCTACGATTGTTTTCATCAGGCCATCATGTCTCTTAATGTGGCTAACCAAGTTGTCCGTCTTCTGCTCAGGGTTTTTTTAAATAAGATTTCTCTTTTCTCCCACTCTTCTTATCACTTAATCATTACTTACATGATCGATCCATCTTTAACTTAAACTCCGAAAAAGCTCAGAATTTCGAACAAAAGTAATGGGATAATGGTCAAATCGAGAAATGCCCGCTCATACATTTGACAAGTTTAAAGGAAACGGCGACACTTGAGTTCAACCAAATGCTGAGTCATTCATGCTCTCCTCCCTCAGGTTTCCATTCAGTGCCTAGAACGCATACGTCATTTTACTCGGTCGTTACCTACCTCGGGATATCGCCCCTTAGAATACCTGATTCAGTTCCCCGCAGGAAGTTCTGAGGTGCACATCTGGCGATATTGTGTCCTAGGAGCAGTTACAGATTTGGATTTTGTGAAGAATAACACAGGTCAACAGTGTTTTTGGTGCCGGAGATTTTAAAGCTGATTTCAAGTATAATTGGGGTGCTGAATCCAAATATGATATTAGTTTTTCCTATCAGCTCTAGTTTTCAAGATACAGATATGTTGTTACTTACGTAAAAAAATGTTCAATATGATGATATGGGATAATTACATAAATGATAAAACCCACAAAATACAAAGACTTGATTTATTTATAGAAATGTTATATCCCCTACAATTACAATAGTTTTACAATACAATTGAATACAATTAGTAACACTTTTTACTGAAATAAAACACTTAAAAGAAGAAAAAGACGCAAAAACGTCACTCAACACTTCGGCAGCTTCTTTTGCGCGATTTTATTGCGTGCACTTTGTTAAAACAGTCTCGTTTTAAGCACCAGCAGTAATCTGCCATCATATGGTTATTTCATCTTCCTTGGTAGCGATCTTCCATTGTTTTGATTTCCTGGTGAAATCTTTCACCTTGTTTTTCACTTGTGTCGCCTAAATTTTTAGGAAAACAGTCTAAATGACTGTGTAGGTAGTGAACTTTTATGTTCATATTACATCCAAGTGATTTAAAGTTAGTGAGCATATGGTTTACCAGCTCGAGATAATTCTCTCGTTTGTGATTTCCCATTAAAAATTTTATTACAAATGAAAGCCAACTGTTTTTTTCAATCCCATTCATTGACTTGACATAAGCAGGATCCTTTGTAAGTTTTCTGATTTGTGGCCCATCAAAAATACCAGCTTTGAGTTTTTCTATACTTATCTGCGGCATTTTTATTGTTATGTAGCCGAAGCATGGTCCATCCTTGTCAAGAGCCTTTACAAATTGCTTCATTAGGCCTAGTTTAACATGAAGGGGCGGTAAGGTGATTTTCTCCCGTTCAACTAAAGACTCAGCAATAATGTTTTTACCCAACAATTAAGTTTTCTCTCTTAGACCACTCCTTCTTAATCCAGTGGTTTGTCTATCCCTGCTAGCACAGAGGCACAAGAAACAAGGATATTTTGTGTTGCTAAATTGCTGCCCAAGAAGAAAGTTCACCATTTTTAAATCTACACAAATCACCTAGCGATGTCCCTGGTATTTTATCCTCTGTAAGACCAATACTATTGTATCATATTCTTCTTTCATTTCAGTTGAATGAGCGATTGGTATTGAGCCAAACTTGTCAACACTATGAAGAACACATTTTAAACTACGCTTGGAGCTATCAATGAACAAACGCCAATCACTAGCTTCATATTGCGGTAGTCCCATTCCTTTCAGAAGACCTCTAACGTCTAAACAAAATGTAAGATTGTCTTCTTGAGTAAAGAAGGGTAGCAGATTTTTTTCCCTCGTGCGATAAAAATTAACTTTTGTAACTTGTTTCATTAAATTCTTTTTATGCATCCTTGAAGCTAGTAGTTCAGATGCTTCCTTCGATAAGTTCAATTCTCTAACAAGGTCGCTTAGTTCATCTTGATTGAATAGTTGAGGAGTTGTTGATACTGCCTCGTAGTCACTGTCACTATCGTCAATAGAATCAGGAATGTGTTCATATAGCTCATATTCATCCTCACATACATCTGGTAATGTCTGAAATATTAGGATCGGGATTTCGTCTGAATGGGGTACCGGGCGTCTAGCTGAGAGCAAATCTGGATATGTCCACTTGTGGCGATTGTTTCGATTAATTCCCGAAACATTTACCATGCAAAAATAACAGTCATCAATATAGTTTGTAGGTTCTCTCCAAACCATTGTCACACCAAACTTTAAACTTTTCCTTTTTCCTGTAGTCCACTACCGCTGATGTTCAGTACATGTTTTACACACAACATGCGGTTCCCACTTTTTACCTTGGTCACCAAGCTGAACACCAAAATATCCCAGGTATGCACGTTTCACAAAGTCTGTAATGTTTTTCCTATTTTCTTTTAAAGTATATTCCCCACAAATGTAACAAAACACATCACAATGATTTACACAGCTTCTTCGAATTGAGATCATTTTTAGAGGTTGCTTTACTAAAACTTTGAGAATTTGAAAATTTGTTTTCGGAAATCCTCTTACTCATTACTTACTCCCGCCTCTCCATTTTCAAAGACACGCTCTCTTTTTACCCTATCCCCCCTTTTTTACTATTCTCCACTTTTCTGTGATTCTTCCCACGTGTTGTTATTCTACAGCTATGACTAGGGTCCTTTTCCACCGTGGGTTTCCCACTTCCCTTAGTTGTATCTTTTCCCTCTGACTCCACTCTGTATGCCCGTCTCCCCCTTCTTCAAACACGCCAAATCCTCCCCAACCCCTTTTTCAAAGGTATAAAGGTGATTTTCAAAGTAAAAACTGCAGAGTGTTTATGAATTAGTTTATTTATAGGTTGATTTAAATTTGAAAGATATTTTCTGAAATATATCAAATATTTAAAAGAATCTAATCATAAAATGCGCCGTATCTAAAAATGTAGAGCTGTTACATAAAAACGGAAATCATATTTGGATTCAGCACCACACATATTGTTAATATCAGCTCAAAAACTCTTGGCACCAAAAAAAAATATTTTTTTTGTTGGCCTGTGTAATCTACACATACCCTACGAGGTACCGTGCAAGCCACCCCAAGGGTGTGTGGCACGGGGCGATTCCACACCAGGCATGTAGCTTTAATCAGAAACGCGCCCGCATGTCTGACAAAGGACAACGACACTCGGTCAGACCAGAAACTAGCTATAATCATGCCCGCTAGTGCTAAATTAGATATTGCTATAACACTTTTTCTTGAGTTGATGGTGGAATACGTTGATAGTATGGTGACATGAGGAAGGGAACTGAAATTAATTTTGTACGTTATTCACCGAATTTTTATGAGCACCGTCCATGGTTTAGATACTTTTACATCATTACCAAAGTATACGGTAATGATTAGTTGCATCAAAACCATGGACGGCGTTTACAAACATTCGGTATGTGACGCACAAAGTGGATTTAATTTATTTCGTGGTTCCTCAAACTTAAGCCGGAAACCGGACCCAGTGCCCTGAGGATATTGTCACGCATGGTTTAAGCAATGCGTACTCGTTGCTGCGTGTTCCTGAAATATTATTCCACATTAAGGGCTTGAGCATTTCCTTTTCCAAAGGATGAAGAGATAAAAAAGAAATGGCTGGCGGTCATGCAGAGGAAGGAACTTCACCCTTGCCATCATTTCTGGTGAGTACAATGAGGACCTATACTACTTTTACTTTTTTTGTCGAGTGATAACGAATATGTATTACTACTCTCTCCATATCTACATAATACCCTGAAAACTACATCCAGGGTGTTTTGCTGGGGGGCTTAGTGAAATACCCGTTATTTTTCCGCGACTCAACTCACCATTTAAATTTCATATCAGATAAGGTTTTCGTGGCTACTTACGCCCAGCGTAAGCATTATTAGGATTTTTTTTATCGTGTGAGTATTGGGTGCAATGTAAATGGCAAAAATTTTTTTCAATAATTGACGTTAAAAAGCTCATTGGAAAGTTGAAAAAGTCAACCAGAAACTAGAAAATCGCCTGGGTTATTCTACCAAAGCGATAAAATTCCTAAAATGAAACTTTAAAAATTTTCTTAACTTTAGCGTCCTAGGATAAGAAAGCCCAAAATCCAATGATTACATTTCGAGTGTACCTGCACTATCTTTAATTTAAAACATCTTTTTTTTGTTCCCTTTTCTGAGTATTTCGTTAAATTTTAATTCAAGGTTCGCTCGGCACTTTCAAAATGCCAAATCTCTCATTATTTGAACGCTATTTTACTTCCGTTACTATAAACTCAGAGCTGAATTTTCTCAAGCGTACTCCCCGAGTGAGTAAATATTGTTCCCCTCCACACTCGTTCAAATACCTACCTACCCATTTTATTCAGAGAGAACTCGGAGTGTAGTCGAATTCATAGCAGCGTTTGGTGGAGATACATTAAATTTATACAGTCCGACCCTTTCACACAACATTCCATAAATGCCTGTGGGTGCGTTAATAATGATTATTTCTTTCTCATATTGCATTCAAATTCCGCTCTGTCCGTTCCTGCTCCTCATTCTGGACCAGCCATAATGAAGTGATTATGGGACCTCAAGACACGAATCCGAAATGAATTTAAAGAATTTGATAGTTGGAAGAGAAAGATCAGTTACAACGAAAAAAATATCTTCCCGATCCATACATTCTCTGGTTAATTTTAAATAAGAAATTACGAAGGATTCTGCCCGATTTTCTAGAGTTGGTGTCGTCACAAGAGTTACGATTTACAGACTAGTTCGGGGAGAACCGTTTTTGCATGGTATCTAGAGGAGGCGGCCGACAACTGAGGTCATTTGTGGCATAGGGATGGGTATGGAAGGAAGGATAGAGAGAAACCCAGCGTCGGCATTAGCCTGCTCTTAGCGAAATGCGCCAAGGGGACCACGGTTTAGCGTCCCATCCGACGGACGGAGTGCTGATATTAAAGTGTCTCCCATAAAGCACCCAAGCAGGGATCGGGTAGTCTCTGAAAAATCTCTGCTACCTCAGGGAGTTGACCCGGACCAACGGGGTGGGGAAAAATGCTTTTAATAACCAGATCGATTGATTAAATATTTCGAATGTCAATGTTATCTTTTATCAGTAATTATTTTGCCCCTCTCCTTTAATTTTTCATTGCCGATCAACTTAACATTTCACGACCCACACTAAATGCAGAGTTTCATGTAAACGAGACAAAAATAATCAAGATTGGTTAGATCTAAGAGCACTAATTCGATCAAGGAAGAGCTGTGTTTCCAGCTGCTCACTTGTTTTTCAGCTGTTTAATTTTGGCTCTAATAATGGACTCTATTTTTCATGGATTAAATATTGAGGTTAATAAGATTCCCTAGGAAATATTTCGAATGCATTTAATTTTATAGATGGAGTGAAGTTGAGACCAAGGGTTGGGTGATCCGCTTTTGACCTATGATAAACGTATGTTTCCCCCTCGAATAAAACAGTAGGTTTCCATCTGTTCACATGTTTTTCAGCCGTTTAATTTTGGCTCTGATAATGGGCTCTATTTTTCATTGATTAAATATTGAGGTTAATAAGATTCCCTTGAGAATATTTCGAATGCATTTAATTTTATGAATAGAGTCCAGTTGAGACCAAGGGGTGGGAGAACCGCTTTTGTCCCATGATGAACGTATGTTTTCCCCTCGAATAAATCAGTAGGTCTCTTGGGGAGGTGAACTTTTGCGTAGGGGTAAAGGTGGGCCTGGGATGTCACATGAAGAGCAGAAGGGAAGCGCGGGGGAAACACGCTAAGTGCGAAAATAAGGGCGGGAGGAAGAGGCGGAAGGATACAAGGATAGATCGATATTGTGCGATAAAGGTGGAGCACGTTCTGGGGAAACGACCTAGGCGCGATTTCCGGGTAGCAAAAATTTCATTCAACACGAACAAACTTCTCCAGCCAGTGGCGTAAACAAATCGCTATTTAGTGTCGGGAGGGGGCTCCAGCTCCCCCCCACCCGACCTGGTGATTGATCACCCCCTGCCAAACACCCTAGAGGTGGCTCGCAGGTAATTATGTAGCTGCAGGTGTGACCACCCCCCGAATTTTTGGTGGCCCCTTGTGTCGATTGCCCATTACTCATCCGTGGAATTGTTAATTTCCTGGAATATAATATAATTATAATGATAATGTTTATTGTTCCACACAAATATAAATTTTAAGAAATACATGGCTATAGGAACATAGGTACCCCTTTGGAGTTAATACTCCGCTTTGGGGTTACCGACTCGTTCTTCAGTTAGAGTGCTTTTGTATACATATTACACAAAAAATGTTACCATGCTGGATCATTCGCATTGAGAAATAATAAGCTCCCTAGCATATTAAACATTTATTATATGTAAAAATAATATATATAAATAAACATTTAGAATATGAAACCACTAACTAACATAAAACAATCATATCATCTCATTCCATTCATCACCATACCTCATTCACCTAAGGAAATGTGAAACATCATTATGTGCAAACAACCACGTCTTTACCCTTTAGGTAACATGCTAATATGCTATGGTATAATAATTTAGTAAATAAGTAAGAATAGATAAGGGTACCTCATGATATGTATTTCACAAACACAATGATGTGGACAATTATGATGCATGTAGCACGTAATATTATTGGTTGAAAAGCGAGTCACTCTCGCCTAAGCACAAACACACAAAAAGAAAAACTCACGCGGGAAAAAAGTAAAACTCGAAGCTTCCGAAACAGTAGCTTCTTTTTCAACAACTGAGCAGTAAGAAAATTTTTTTTGCGACCAAAGTTAATATATAGGCGCATCTCATGCTCCCAAACCCCGTAGGAATACGGTTGCATGCGATGCGTTCTTTGCGTCGTTTTCTCATTACCGTTTGTCTTGTCACGTCATACAACTTCTGCGATTTGACATCCTGCTGTGTAGGCACACCTCTTGGCTCGCTCAAAGAGGAAACATTAAAATCTTATATGATCATGAAATCTAAGTTCTAAGTTTCTCAATTCTCTAGGTAATATGCTTCCGAGCAACGCCGGGATGGCTTGTTAGTGCGTTAAAAAGTCTTGCGTTAAAAAAAATCAAAATGTAAAAATTTGTGTGTACATCAAAATGTAAACAAACAACACACAAACTTAACTTACCATTGCTGAATGACGCAGCCATACCCTTGCGAAAAATTAATTTACTTAGACTACGGTACACATGAGTAAATTAAAATATTTATAATATAGTGTTTAGTATACCAGGCAGTCCCGTTTTCAATATAGTCACATTTAATATTTTCCGCCACCTAATCAATTTGAAGAATCATATCGATAGTTCTCGCCTTAAAACAGAATTTTTTTCTTTAAAATCAGGCGCATTTCTAGGATAAAGGCTTAAGGAGACCAATCAATAATAACTACGCCCATTTCAGTAAAATCCAATCATCAACATGTATCACTATCTCATTGCACTTCAAGATTAGACCACCAACTCCAATTTAAAGGACCTACACCTGGTTTATATATGGCCGTCTTTTATTCTTCTTGCTAGATGAACCAAAGCATAAGCAAATTAATGTTGTTCTTTAACTCAGCGTCATAGCTTCAAGCACACCCAATTGGAAATTATTATTATTAACTATTCCTTTAAATAAAAATATGCCAAAAGGGTAGCCAAAATTTCAAAGTAGAGAACGAAAAAAAGTAAATTTGTACGCACTCATGAGGAATGCCACCCTTTGCGCGAACACCAAAAATTTCACGCTGTAACTAATGTTATAATATAACAAACAAACTCCACGAGGTGCGAGGTGGCGTATGGAAAGGAACTGACCCCCTTATATAGAATTTGAATCACACATCTGTGGCTGTAAGGGGTCAGCTCTACCCTCACCCATCGAAACCAACTTTCGGATTGAATAAGTGAGTGAAATTATGTTTAAAGTCTCTGAAACACGCTACAAGAAGCTTATTTCAAGGACAAGATGTGACAATCGTAGAAAGACAGGTGGAAGGGAAGAAGGGCAAGGGATGGCCCCGAATGAGTTACATAGGACATGTAAAAAGGATTTAAAAGGGAAGAAATACGTCGATATGAAAATATTAGTGGATAGGAGAGCGGAATGGAAAGCTGCGCCAAACCTATCATAGGATCGTTGACTAATGATGATGATAATAAGTTATATAAGAATTTTCAAACTTTAAAGTAGTAAAAGTTGTAATTAGTCTATCTATTTGCCTGTATATCTATTTATTCACCTCTTGATAATCACCTGAAAAGGTCGAAACCGGTTGACTTTTTAAAATAAATACTGCGTGGAATAAATAAAGTTCAGTTTAAAGAATCTATCACGTCACCATTCCACTAAGCGAGGGGGTCGGGTTGGTGTGGTTGCTAGAGTGTTGGCTTCCCACCCGGTGGGACCGGGTTCAAATCCCGGCAGAGGCAGAGAATTTTCAGAGATTGCCCGATCCCTGCTTGCGTGTTGTGTGGAGGACATTTCAAGCGCAACACTCCGTCCGTCGGATGGGACGTTAAGCCGTGGTCCCCTTGCCGCCTTTCGTTAAGAGCAGGCTAATGCCGACGCCAGGTTTCTCTTCACCCTTCCTTACCTACCCCTTCCCATGGCGCAAATGACCTCAGCTGTCGGTCGCATCCTCCAAATACAATGCCATATACCATTCCACTAAGCGAACTCGCAAGCCATTGATTTCCCACTAATTAGTCGAAAAAAATCCGATTTATGTTTTGGGATGATTCCCAGAGATGTCTCCACCGATGAGTCATCCCTGTGTCAACAATCCGAGTGGACGGCCTGTTACTTCCACCACTTGTTACGCCTCACACGCGTGGCCCCATAACTACCTGCGACAGGGGCGATTCCTCGCTCCCTCTTTATATATATCTCCTTGGCTGGGCTGTAGGATGAGCGCGGAGGGGGATGGGAGGAGTTTTGTATTGTCAGGGAACGTCTTCCTGCTCGTTTCCATAGCAGCGGTGAGGATCCAAACGGGCCCGTCCCATTCGACATGGGGGGAGTGATGTGACATGGAGGGGCAAGAGACATGGGCGGGGTCGGACAGAAAAACCACAAGGGTCGGTAACGAACTAGTGATTATCTCCCCTCCACATACGTAGAAAAACGGACTATGAGGTAAGGGTGGCATATGTAAGGGTGGTATGGGGTATGGGTTGCTAGCCTCGGTGGCAGTGGGGTGAAGTCCTGGATAAGTATTGATGATGACCTCCCTCCTGTCACGGATATATCGATACAAGGTATTGGTAAGCATTATTAACTCGACTGCGTACTTGAGCACACAAGAGGTCGCGGGTTCGAGTCTCGTCCGAATGGGTTGCCTCTATTCAGGGCATGAATGTTCGTGTACTAATATTATGTTCTAAATATGCAGTTGTTAAGTTAAAAAAGCCTTTGTTAAAGGCCAACGGTGCCATTTTCGGTGGTGCAGGAATAAATAAATAGGGGAATACGTACAAAAGTACTCCCACAAATACAGTACGTGCGGAAATTACCCTGTATCTTTTAATTTACTAATCTGTACCGTAGTCTAAGCTAATGGATCATTCGCGAGGGCATGGCTGCGTTATCCAGTGATAATAAGTTAAACGTATTAATTATGTAAAAAAACTTAAATATGCAATATCATGGCGTTTCCTTATTTAAAACGATATAACCAGCCTTTTACGTAATGAGAGCGAGGTAGCCTAGTGGTAGGAAGTGGTATTTGGCTGCTTATCGAGGGATTCCAGCAAAAGGAATGAGTTGATAATGGTTATTCTCCTCACGGATGAATATTTCAGGGTGGGGCCACGCATACCCCTCGAAATGAATTGTTTAAAATATTTACTCATTGTCTTTAATTAAATTTCCCCATCGTCCCATATCCATTTCAATAAAGTTATATCGTCTCCTTGAAGTTAGTTACTTTTGGTGAGTTTCCAAAAATATAAACATAATTTCAGTCACTCCACTTATTCAATGCGAAAGTTGGTTTCGCTCGGTGAGGGTAGAGCTCACCCCATACAGCAACAGTCGTGTGATATTACATATTCTAGATAGGTGAGCCAATTCCTTGCCATCGGCCACCTCGCACTTCGAGGATTTAGTTCTTTTTATCATAAAATAAGTTACGGCGTGATTAATGATTATTTAAATTGACACTTTTGGTATTCGCAGCAAGGGTATAATTCGCATTGAAAAAATAATTTGGGCTATCCGGGATGATTTTTCATTTATTAACGTCAAACTTGATGCGAATGCCTATGCAATCATGAGTATGACTGCGTACAAATTTACTTTTTTCATGCTGTGCTTAGAAATTTTGGCAACCCTTTTTGGCATATTTTCGTATAAATTAATGATAATTTTGTAAATACCGTTGTAAAAGCGTTATTTATAGCTAAAGTTGTAATAATATTTCACTAAATAGCTACTCTAGGTTAAGATACCTAATTTATATTCGCGAAATCAACAATTCTGCGGATGCGTGCGTGTAACAGTCTTTAGGGTGCTACAAATGACGTTCCAATTTCGATGGCGATTAAAATAAAGCAAAATTTTAGTAAGTGGCGATTCAATTCAAAACCGTCTGTATGATGTAATATTCTCAAATTTTTTTCAGTTCCTCCTCCTAAATACACCCCTCTCCCATTTTTCTCCTTTCCTCCCCTACCGCAGCCCTCTTTCTGATCTCTCATCCCCCAATATTTTTGAAGATATGTGTATCAGTCTGAAATTCGATTTTTATTAGTACCTGAAGATGATTGTGTAACAATCAAAACATCTGTAATACGCTGCTAATAACATTTGTGAGCAGTGTGATATCTTAGTTGATCATTAGATATTATGATTAAAAACTTTTGGGCTATGTCGCCGCGTCAATGCTTTGGGTGGCCCCAACGTTTCCCGACCGATGCTGGTCGCTTTTTCAAGGGATTATGGAGAGATGGGAATTTAAGGTCTTTTATATAGGTGTCTGTGTCAGGATATATAAAAGATCTTAAATTCTCATCTCTTCATAATCCCTTGAAAAAGCGACCAGCATCGGTCGGGAAACGTTGGGCCCACCCAAAGCATTGACGCGGCGACATAGCCCAAAAGGTTTTAATCATAATGACGAGCACCCGCGAAAGTTTTAACGAAGAATCATTAGATATATTGTTTCTCGACATCTCTCGGCAAAAAGTTGACTTAAAACATATGTTGTCGATTCCAGTTATTCGGGCCACCGGATTTATTAAATGAATTAATAAATTAATAAATAATTAATTTAATACACATTTATAATTTATGCAATTATGAAATCAATTCGAAGCGAGCATAAAGATATTAACGACGATTCGTAAATCAATGTATCGCTTAGAATGATTAATGACAATTTTTATCGCACGTTGAAATCTTGTTTTCACATTTCAGCATGGAAGGGGTGGGAGAAACTGCTGTAAATATTTCACGACTGTTTGGATAACTCACGAGAAATAATGCCTGTTTTCTTTGAGACAAGAATAATGAAAAATAATTAAGTATTTTGATCAAAGATCCATTTGATCAATTGATTAAAGGAAATGGTTGTTTTTGAAAGTTGTCTTAAATAACGCAAGAATTACTCATTCCTACAGGAGTACCGTGTGTTCTCGCACTCGCTATATGCGTGTGTTGTGCTTCAAAGTATTCCTTTTATAAGGCCATAGCTTGCTGTTATTGAAGGTAACGTTATATTGAGATTACCTATACTTTGCAGTTTCTGTTGTATTTGCATAACAAAAATGATGTCGAAAAGCATATGAATTGCTCAACCTTCCCTACATGTTCAATGCGTGTAACTTGCTGGTCTACAATACTAATTTTCGTCGTAGGAATTAGTCATCAACATATGGTATCATCCTGAAGTAAATGAAATCATTATTGGTTACCTTGCAAACGAAAAATAGGCAGCGAAAAGTAAACTATTTAATAGTACCGAAAAATTGGGGAAATTTTCGTGATTGGCAATTATTTTCAATATTATTTTTCCGATTACTTCTTTCTTTAAAATCAACTCGCTAATGTAGCAAGTGCTTTAAAGCAACAATCATATAAATGTTTAAAATAGCCAGAGAACTTAGTGAGGATGTCATTATCAACTTATGACTTCAGTACCTATACTTTGATATGAGCAAGCTGCTGACAACTAGTTTGCATATTAGAATGATGTTACCAAGAATATTTTACAAAGCTCACTTTTCAAGACGTTGCTGTCCACCTAATAACACAAATATCCCTGAGTTATTGCAAACTACCGAGATGTAGGTCAAAGTATTGATAAATTTTATGAAAATCGGATATAATCAGTTTTTTTTTCACTTCACGAGGCTATCGTATACTCATTTCCGCCGTCATTGGGCACACATTCGTTCGCCATTTTCTCAGCCTATTATTCATTCTCAGTGAGTTTATGCTAATCTGACTTAGCCTCTAAGTTATCGTCTATCCAGCATGGAATTTCAGTCGGTCGCTATTGTACTTATCAATGTATCGTTAATGGCAAAAGTATTCTAAACCTGCTTGAAATCTTGAATGAAGTTAAATACGAGTAAAAGTTAACTCTTTATAACCCAATGTTGCTTCCAAGCAACATTAAAAATGTTTAATCTTTCAGCTCTATTTAGAAAATATCTAAACTACCCATTATTTTGCAGTATAATTTTAATGATGAAATAGTTAGCTGCCACGATAATTATCATTGAGTGTAAAATTTTCAGGTCTTCAAAATGAAAAATCTTGAAATTTGATTTCTCCCAGAATCAGTGCTGGGTTATAAAGGGATAAGGTCTCTCTTCAACACGTTCTCAAGTCATCCATTGTCTCCAATGTATCCGAAAATCTTCAAATTACCGAGGTCTAGGCCATTTTATTACATTACTGAGAATACTTTTATAATATATAAAGTTTCGTTACAAGCGCCAAAGTTTGCCATTAATTTACAAAAACATTACCTATGTTGAGGTTCTCTTTTCATGCCTCTGAGTTTCTCTGCTAGTACATTGTCACGGAATTGTAACCCCATAACTGTTGTTCTCTCTTGGTGTACCAATATTTAACCAAAAATTACCCTGTGGGTTTCTAAATTAGGGTAAATTAGGAGAAGACTTTTTCAGACTACTTGAAAAATATCCTTCCTCTACCTTTGCATGAATGAGCTCGTATTTTTTAATATGTAGGTAATATTTAACATGACCATGTGAAATGCATGAGGGGATTTTCTTGCATGCTGCATGCTAGTGCTTGGTCACCCCTTACCAAGCACCATGGAGGTAACTCGCAGGGTAATCTACATCCATAAAATACCCTGCGAGCCTCCGCCGAGTGTTTGGCAGGGGGTGATTTATCACCAGTATGCAGCATGCAAGAGGATCATGTTAAAAGTAGTAATATCTAGACGTAAATTATGAATATCCGACGATACTTTTATTTTGATTGAAAATAACTGCTTAAACACGCGTATCTCGTAGTTAGATAAATAGACAAGTTTTTTCAAGCGGTGCCGAGCCAATCAATGAAAAAATGTGTTCACAAAAAATTAATAGGTGTTTACACACAACGTTCCTACTTATGCAAAAGAAGGAGCACGGTTTTTTCTCGGAGGGAAAGTAAAACTTAAATCCTTTGAAGAGCCTATTTATTAGCTATGGGCTATTTAGGATCGAGGCGCAGGTGTTAGTGCTGCCGAAAATGCTACTTCTTGCGTGGGTTAATATTAGACCAAAATGGTAAATATGATTCCATTACCATTCTTAAGTAGCAAATTATTCGTAAATTAAGTAACTCAATGTACAAATGCAAATTATTTGCAACAATAAATTACCGTTGACTTTCAAAACTGCTGATACACCATTTAAAAATTAACATTAACATAAAGTATAACTTGACTATGAAGGGAGTGACAGCTCTCTACAATTTATTTTATTCTCAATCCACCGGATGCAGCTCTTATTGGCTATTTTATACCGGGGTATTCAACAAATGTAACAAGTAAACGCACACGAACAACCATGCCCTGGACCGGGGTAACCTACCCAGGCGGGACTCGAACCCGCGACCTCTTGTTTGGCACGCGAGGATGTTACCCCGCCGCCACCGAGCCCGGCAAAATTTTTCCCTCTCTCGTCCTCTGGGGCGAAAGGCACTTAAAACCGATTCTCGGTACCCGAAAATTGCCTCGGTTTCTGCAACGCTCACTCAACAAATGTAACAAGTAAACGCACACGAACAACCATGCCCTGGACCGGGGTAACTTACCCAGGCGGGACTCTCGAATTTCCTGCAGTCTATCTCATCCACTTGCATAAAAGACTTGTTTTTTCAAGTGAGCTTAAACAAAGTGTGCAATGACGAACAGAACTTAACGCAGAAAATTTCACAATTCTTTATCAACTTTTATTTCGACAATTTATGGCAAAAAAGCTGTTAATCAAACGAAGGAATTTAGTCATTAAATAAGTATAATTTTATAATGAGTTAATAATTACAGCGTAGTAAATCCCTTCGAATAAATAATATGGATAATAAAATAATATTTCATTCTATCGTGCAAAACATATAATTGTTTCGAGCGTAAAAAAAACTAAATTGCATTTCCTCCAGCATTCCGTAATCGCTTAGGAGGCATGACAGAAATTTCAATTGAAAGATTGAATAGGGTAATTGAGCTCAAAATTAATTATTTGAAAATTAAAAAGTCCTTTTGTAAAGTGGGTCAAATTACATGATGACTTGAATGGGTGAAAAATATTTCGATCACCGATGGAATGTCAAAAGCGTTGATTCGCTACACCTATATCACCCTCCCCCCCTTAATGATGTTATGGAAACTGCGATCGAATTTTAGGGACCATGTCATTAGAGTAAGCTAAGTTACTCTGCGGTATTAAATCTTAATCCAGTCTTAACCCAAACAATTATCCGGAAGCTTCCGTGGACGTTAATCCAACCTCTTATCCTCAAGCTAGTTAAGCTCTCAATATTGATCGAAACTTACCCGATCTATCAGAAAAAAATTATCAAAGATACGCAGGTAAGCTCCTATATTAATGCGTATATTCGATTCGTAAATAAATCGATCTTCTGGAAGTGTCAAGGAAAATTTATCTCGTATGCTGTTACATTGAATCTTGCGCAAGGAATGCTACAGCATCTAAAGATATTTGAAGCGACAAACTAATAAAAATTATTTCTGCCTTTTTAAAAAACGAGAAATCATGTCTCTTTCTATTGAAGTATGAAAATAATTCAGATATTATTTATTGTCCACGTGAAAAAAGGCATAGAACAATGCTTGGGTGGATGCCAGCTGGAAAAAACACGAATTTTCAGTGACAGAACCCGTGAATGAGATAATCGGAGCCAGATTCTTAACTATTCAAGCCATGTAATGGTAACACCGTTTTAAGGCTCGATAACTGCTCTAGTTTAAGTTGTTTGCGCACCATTAGAGATGCATGAAAGCTGTTTGAATGAGGAATACTTTCAATATTTTCAAAATACCCACGCAATTCTGAAGGGGTAATACTAAATAATCAGTACAACTAATTATCAAATTTATAAATTTTATATTTTTACATTTCTTTGAATAATAGTAGGCCTTAGTTAACCATTAAATTCCACTTAGTACGGCCGGAAACTTTTTAACACTGCCTATTTTCCATTCCTTCCTCTCCATCACTTTCACCTGGACTAAAAAGGTACGAAATAAGAATTCATTTATATCAGGGGCTTTTGGTTTCATTAGAAAGTTACTGGAGAACGGGCTTATTTCCAGCGTCATGCTTTCATGTGACAGATAATTCTAGCCATCTCTTTGCTTTATAAATTTTTGCAGCGCGAAAACCTCGAAAAGCGCGAAAATAAATTAATTAGAGCGAACATCAGGAGGAAAACGAAAAGGGACTTCATTATTCGTTGGACGTCGTCAGCACTGTGCGGTGCCCTTAAAGGGGACCATTTACTTTCACCTTCTTGTGTTCTATACGTAAATTTCATACTATAAATAAAACCCTAGAATTATAACTATTTCTTTCGAAACGGTGAAGCCGTTAATCAGTCGGTTTGGTTTCTGGTGTGGTTGCGCCGTAATCCATTTCAGCCAAGACAACTTTCATTTTTTTGTCTGAAGATTTTCGCTTTTATTTATCTGGTAAGTTTCTTTCGAGAAATACTGCGTTGGTAACATTTTCTGCTCGACGTTTCACCTACTGGGAGCGTTTTCAAGAGAATAAGGAACTTACAAAACCAGAACGAAACTTTAAAATAAAAATGTACCCGAACGAAACTTGTCAGATAAGAAATTTTTTTGTTTGCAATTGTGACGTTATTTTGATAACGATCCTATGGTCATCTTTAGTAATTCAGTGAATTATTTTTGTGAAAAATGGATTTGTTTCTTCGGATTGACCCATAGCCACAGAGCTACAGTGGGTGGTAACTAGGTTCGAATCGAATTTCGTTCAATTTCTACGAGTAAGTTTGATAGCAAGGATGAATCTTCCAAGAGGACAAGCACATTTGTTGGATGAAGGAAAGTTAAAATAATCTATATAATGCCATTTCCTCTTTACTTTTATGATACTTGCATGTGATTTGCTCACAGTAGGCATCCATTTTGAATTTTCGTTTCGTACCCGTCTCTTTCCGTCTGTGGACTTATTTCGACCGGCTTTAAAAATATACTATTAAGTGTATTAAGTTATTGCAAACTTCAACAACATACTCATCGTAATTTGACAGCAAAAAGGGACGCGAGTTTTCTTCAAGAGCTTATGTATAAGAGCTTATATATGCTCAGACTGGTAGGATGTAGCCATAGGGCTATGGTGGGCGAAAATGGAAAAAGTTTAGAAATCGCAGTGCTCTCGTACGCCGGGAAAGAGTGTATTCATTTTTCAATTATATAAATCTGTCGAACCGTTTTGCAAAAAATATATACTGAATTATTCAATATCGATAAATTTTCAGCTAAGCCTGAGAATCTCTAGTTTTCTATGAATATTTCTTAAGCTCTGGTAGTGTTGGAAAACAAACAACAACAGGGCAGAGAAGCCGAAGAAGGATATATTTCAGGCGAAAGTTTACATTCAACAGTTCTGGCAAACAATAATCGGTTTCAAGAACTGTTTTACGAGAATTACGTTTTCCCAACTTCAGGGACGGCCCAAAAAATTGCGAGAAAATTCGCTCCCACCAAAGACTACTAAATTCAATTTGCGATCGGTTTGTTGTGATTAAAACGCAGTCAGAAGGAAACATATCCAATTCCGTTCTCTGAAGAGCAATTTAAAGCCATAAATCTAGATTGAAAAAAATTCTCAGGAACAGCCCTAAAAATAGCTAGAAAAAAATTCGCTGTTGTTTGGGCCGGAGGTAATTTATAAATTCGTTAATTCCCTAACAGAGCTAAAGAAGAATTGAAGAAATTGAAAGCTATATATAAAGCCGGCCTCGGTGGCGTAGGGGTAACGTTCTCGCCTGCCAAACAAGAGGTCGCGGGTTCGAGTCCCGCCTGGGTAGGTTTCCCCCGTCCAGGGCATGGTCGTTTGTGTACGTTTTCTTCTTACATTTGTTGAACACCCCGGTGTAAAATGGCCAATGAGAGCTGTATACGGTGGTTTGAGCATAAAAAAAAAAAAAAAATAAAAATAAATAAAATATAATTGAAAAAATGCTCTTCCATGAAAATAAATCATTACCGTCATCAGCACCTTAATGAGAGATTTCTATACCCTCCGATGTTGTGCTTTCATTAACATTTTAACAGTTAAAATAAAACAGATTTCTCTTTCAATATAAACAAGTTTTTAATGAAGCCAGAGGTAAATGTTACGAATTCTGGTAGCCACCAAAAAGATTTTCGGATAAAGATGAGATTGGCAAAGTAGTGAAATGAAGCTGTCAGAGGCCTGAACAGGAGCGTGGGATAAAAATTAACTTCTTTTGGGATAAAATTTGCCATGGGCGGGAAAGTTGTCTACTCATATCAAGGTCTCAGATCCCATTTTTTTTCAAAATCGGATAAAAATAACTACTGCCGCCCACGCCCTAAAATCTATTTATTTTGCAAAACTGTAGGCTGATTTTCGAGACAAAAACCTTCGGAGAAGAATTTACTGCAACTGAACCCATATATATATTTGGTGAACCATCGAAGTGGGTCTTAGTATTTCGTATTCTTTTTCAAAGTCTTGAGATGTGGAGGAGATGAAACGGGATACGAAGAGAGGAGAAAAAACAGATTTAGGGTTTCGCTTCCTTTAAATACAGCGTGCGATCACATCATAGATCACATCAGCGGATTTAGTGGGAGGGGGGGACAGGGGCACGTGCCCCCGCCAGGCGCTTAAAAAATAGACAACATTTTTACTACGGTTATCATTTTGTTCGTAATGTTTTGTATGTTACCAAGCCTCAATCATTTAATTCCATATTGATAACTTTCATATTGAAATAAAGGGAACGAGCGTGCTGCGCCCCCTCCCAGCGGGCTTCCCCCGCTCTTTTCAATGCAGGTCCACAAAGGGATAGGCGCGTTTCTAATGTTAAAATGTAGAAAAAAAGGCAGGGTCTTATGTACAAATTTAATTGGAATGTTCATGTACAAATTAAGGTCAGAGGACCTCTTTTAACACAACACTGGAAGTAATTACACTAACCTCTGTTAAACGCACATGATGACTCATACTTACGTATCAACAGGAGACTTGAATGTGGAATCAGCCGCATTTTGATAAAAGTTATTTAAAGAATGGGAGATATTGTTGCAAATGAACAAATGTATCAGTTTCTGCGCCGTTAACGTCAGGAATATTTACCGGTTTTTGTTTTTTTTTATTTTTAAAAACAAATTTTAGGAAACAATAGCAATATTTAGGAAGTAAGATATGCCGTCGCATGTTTTCTGATAAATTCTGTGCATTTTGGTACTTCATTTGTAGATTTTGGTTGCGTGTAAGTTGAGAAAAAGGCATACAGTAGAAATAATGTAGAAGATATTTCACATAGTAATTGTTGTGTATATTTTTTAATCTCAAGTATGAGAAGATCGTTTTCCTGTCAGACCCTTATGCCACCCCCCCCTTCCAAGAAAAATATCCGGGATCTGCCCTTGGATCACAGCGTACACAAAAGAGATACAAAATTCATCATTTAAACATGTTACAATTCCAGTTATACTTTACATTTTCGTGAAAACTACTTTCGAAGTCAAGCCAGGTCGCACGGATGATCCCGGAAACTATAAAATGAGCTGTTTTATGTAAATTATTTTATTTGTACAAAACACAACACGATTACTTAGCGTTAACAACGTATGATGGTTCACAAAATATTTTCTTCCTGATGATATTTTTATTTCATTTCGTTGAGAAATTGGAGTACAATAATAACAGAATCAATGAAATACTATGGAGCACTATTGCCTTTAACTCTTGAAAGAAAATCGTAAAGCATTTTTTAATGTGATACCCAAGACACTACTTCCCTTTACTCTGAGATTAGGAATTATATAATTAATTATTTATTTGATTGATATCTTTCTTTGGAAGGGTTAATTTAAATAAACTATTTCACGACATTTGCATTTTAAACGATTGCGGTGAATCTCCCGTTGTTCTGTGCTTGCCCATTGAAGTTCCTTCTTCTGCCCCATATATTATAAATTGAAAAACAAAAAGACGCGATCTTTTCAGTTTTCATTATCATCCATTGCCTGCTCTACACAGAAGCCGTTAGTTACATCATGGATATGGGCGTAAAGAGTCGTTCACGGGATGGAAAAAATATTAATTCTTTGTTCACTCACGGATTTCGATATCATAAGGGAAAAATGATTTTCATGGAAAAATATTTTTCTACTCCACGTTCATTCATGAGTTGAAATTAAACACGCGGAAGATACAGAGTGTTCTTTCACTTTCGTCCATCACCTGAAGCTAATTACCATGGCAGTTGATATGAGCGAAATTCAAACCTGTGTTAAAACCGATTACTGATCATGTTTGCCGCCAGTTATATCATCTAGCCATCTAATTTCAAAGGTAGTGTGTAATCTGCTTCGTTTATTCCCCGCCTTAATTCTTGTATCCGACTATGTTTACATCACTTGAATGTCCGATGACGCTAGCTGAAGCACAAAGGAAGTTAGTTTCCCACAAATATGAACGAAAGCGAGGATATAAATAACCTCCCAACTCAAACCAGATCCTCCCGAAAATTTTGATCAAACCATCAAACCCGCACCAAGGTGACCTCACACGGCGGCAGCCGGAACCAGAATGACGTCACACGGGATTTTCCCAGCATTCATACATAGCCGTCGTGTTTTCGCGCGCTTTAAAATTTTTCACTTTCCATTTTATCGCGAAAAATAGATATCGTCATTTAAAAATCTAAAATCGTGAAATGCGTACTCCAGGAGTAATAATCTTTCGAGTTAGGGAATAAAAAATAAAACGAAACCACCCTATTATCTACAACTTAAAGTGTCACATACCGGCAGTGAAATCATGTAATAAAATGTGCACGTTACATTTCTGGGGGTACAATATTAGTTAAAATTCTCTTCTGTGTTCTCTGTCCCTCCATCCCACGCGATTTTTCGCGACTATACCTGCTTGACTCTTGGTCGCCTTCCACCGGCATCTGCTCATTGTGGCCTCTCCGGAAATATTGTTCCCATTCCATTTCCAGAGACCGCAGAAACTTCTGCCATATTCTCGTCATATCCGCACACATAGAAAAAAGCAGGATTGTCGATTCATGCTGGATATCCTTCCGCATCAAAGCGGCGAGAATTTCATATAGTTTACGACAGCAAACGCCGATGTCAAAGGGAAACTCGTGCCTCACGTCGAATGTAATACGTGGCGACTTCAATCCATCCTCACGGCTGCTCAGCTAGAAACTTGAGGCGTAATATATTAAGCAAGCCCGCGCATGCTCACGTTGGATTACGCATGGAACAAGGATCAGTCATTCGCCGCAAGCGCAAACATAGACACACCACAGAAACTCACAATAATGAACGTTTATTGTCGTGAAGACTTCCTAACTGCAGGTCAATATATTTAAAATAACGTACTACGTTATTGATTGCCCACGAAAAATGTAAAAGAATATATAATAAAATAGAAAAAATAACACATAAAAAAGGAAATTAATAAAAATAAAAATATCAAATAAGAGAAAATAAAAGAAATTAGTCGATTGCTTTTTGCAAAAAAATATTTATGTGTGGACTATTTGAAAAATCTTTCCAGTTATTTTCATCATGTATCAATGTATATTTCATTCAAAAATCATTAATTGTTTAGAATTGAAGTTTCTAAGAACAAAAACATAACATAAACTCACAACATAAACAAGTGCGCAAAAACATGTAGAACTGTTAACTAGCTGTTTATGGCAAACAAGGTTTACCGGGACAGCGGAAAAGCGCCTTCGGCACGATAAATAATATGAATGAAATAAATTTAATTGTATTCGGTTCTCATCCTAAGTGCATACATTAACCCATATATTTCATTTTGTTACAACAGCAAATCCGTAATTCATCAGACAATGACTTTTTTATATTGATGTAACGATTTCTATTTTTCAATTAGTTTGGGAAAAATCGAATTTAAAAAAATCGATAATAAAAACCAAAATTGAGAGTCGATTATGTATTTAAAATTTAAATCTCTAATACAGATAATTACCCATAATTGAGTACCTGCCTGCAATAACAGCGCAGTTAGACCAAAATATAATCGAAAAAACGTAATTTTAAGTACATCGAATGTTCTCAAAGTTAACCAAGGTAAAACGTGATAGTTTTTGTGGAAGATGGTACTTGTCTTATTAGTAAAAAAATTGGCCATATCTAGGGAATTTAAGTCAAATATTTCCATGATGGCAAGGGATAAAATTATGAACATTTCAATATAAAATGATTATTCAAAGCCCAGATTTCCAAAAATTGAAAACACCTTGATGTGACATAATTTTTCGAACCCAAGTCGTCAATAAAAATTTTACCCTGATATTTGCATAATTATATATTAATTTGCTATTGAGTTAAGAAATTACTTTTGAATGCAGAAAGAACGGGATGAGTCATTTCTTTACTCGCCTGACATTAAGGATAGTCAACTTTAACTTTCAATCCCAACATTGGGAGAGTATGCAAATACAAAGGAAGACTACTCGAATAGCTTACTGCGCCATGGTCTTGATCAAAATCAAATCCATATACCACCAAGACATCATTTTATTTGAAAAGAAAAACATACTCACTTAGAAAATTAGCGAAAAGAAGTATTCTTTGATTTTGCCGTGTCGTATGTATATTTTTAAATCAGCAGCAACATTCATTCTTCGAATACTCCACCTGCTTGTGTGTCAAGGGTCGATAGATTTGATGATTTATTATAATAAAAATCATGGATATCATTTTAAATCCAGGAATTTCGCGTTTAACTTGTGTAAATCGATGTAATAGGATGCATTTTAAGAGTGAAAATATGATAGGGAGGGAACTTTTTGATTTTAAATTCGTTTTTAAGATGCCAGATACTTAAAAAAAACTATTTTCTCTTATGTAAGAAAAACTGTGGCGCTCTGCAGTACGTATATAAATCACGAGGATGGTTTATTTTGCTCAATTCCAGCACTCAACTCGATATACGTCCAACTTCAACTCATCATATCCATTAAACCATTATTCCTCCTTTCACTTTCCCTTTTCCATGAACCTTCTCCCTAAAGACCCTCTTCTGCAACTTCCTGATATCTTCTGAGAGTTTCCTCTCTTCCCAAACTGTATAAAGCAGTCATGATAAAAGCCCCAAGACGCACAACTTCTACCCTGATTCTTTATGACCCTAACTCTGAACATCAAAATAATGTGCCAACTAAAAGAGACAGGGTCAGCGCACTAAGACCCGCCAATCAAAGCCATACTGAACACGCACAGCGCTTAGATACGTGCGATCACTTTCCAAAAGACATACACGCTGCGAAATGTGGCCAGGGTAAAAAATATAATAATAATACATGATTAAAATAATTTTTCATTACAAAATAAAAAGAATTCACGTAAATTTTTGTTCATTCGATTTTTCAATTAACTTTGTGTGAACAACACTGTTGTTTATTCTCGTTCCTTTAAATGATCGCAGCGCCGCCATCGGATTTGGTGGTCATATTTTGAAATAATCTCCATATTTAATTTTAAATTCTGAATAACAACCGAGATAGAGTTAAAATCATAGTAAGAGAAGTCGGTAGAAGTAGTCGGAAGATCCCCTGAGGATGATCAGCAAGTCGCGGATCGAAACGTCGGGAGACATGGACGACATCAACCGGTGGAAAACCCGAGAAACATTTCTGCATAGTAAAAGAATTGGAGTATTGCATTTCCCTCTGGTTCTGAGTTATCCTGAAAATTTCAGCTTGATATCTTATCGGAAAGTATGTTAAAATTGATTGGCAAGATTTTATCCGGACAAGATGGCGATCAACAAAGCGAGTTAAAGATAAAAAAGTTATAAAAACAGTTACATATTGTTCAAAATGTAACGAAATAAGTCTGACTGAACTCTCTAGTTTATTTCGATAGTACTTCTCAATTTGGCGAAATTTGTAGGTAAGAGTTTCTGGTAAATTGAAAAATATAGAATAAAACACATTTTTGACGGAAAAGCAAACTTTAAAATTACCTTTCATGAGGCTGATTTTAGGTATTTCTTATTCAATTATTTGTCTTGCGATAATCACGTTTCCTTGAGGGACTAAGTTATTCAACAGTGAAAATTATCGAAATCTTGACATTCACAATGTCTTGTAAACCAAAGGCTGTGATCTTTTACTCACCAGATTTATTGCGCATTGCGTTTGATATTAAAGCTGAGATATTTGTGTATCCCGATTCATTAAAACTTTAAATAGAGGTATTTCTGAAGTGAAATCATTCGTGATCATGATAAATAATATTTCGATAAAATTCGTCATACTAGCCCCAAGTCATGCTAAGGCGCATTTGCTCTAGATATTGATATTCAGTTCCTACGTAATTCTATTGCGTGTACCATCTCTCTCTAAAGCTTACGAAGGGGAACAGCTGTTATATCTTATTCGTATATCAAGAATTTGGTTGAGTTTTGTGAAAAATAATTAATAAACGTGTTTTTCCTTGTAATACGTAAAGTCTTTATGTTATGATATTACGTATGCATTGGGTGTTACAGTGGAACTTGGTCTCAACCTTTTTTTGTATTTGAATTGAATCAGTTAGAGAGTCTCTCAGACTCGTAGAAATTTATTTTACTTTTTTAGCCCCTCAGAAAAAAAACCTTTCTCTTTATAAATATTTATATTCATAATTGTAGCCTACGTACCATGCGCTCGTTTTACGTGAAAGTGGAAATATTGCTAATACCTAAGCTAGCCAGCTTAAAAATAAACGATCCTTAGGTAACAAGTAGCAAAAAAAAGTGTAAGACCTCCCACAGTGAGCATAACAGGCCGCAGGCCTTTTTCGGGGGGGCCTGGGTGGGCAGAGCCCCCCCCCCCCCTTCGAGCATAGCGAATCCATAAACATGGGGTCGCAACTCCTTAGTTACTCAGCCATGGCAACGCAAATATATCTTTGGATGCACTTTGCACTTACCGTGAAAACGGTTTTTGCTGGATATCCTACCTTTCCGACATTTTATGTGATACTCTGGATTTTTAAAGGCATTAAATTATTACGGTTGGAAAAAATGTGCGATTGTAATGGTGTGAAACAAATTAATCTATTAGATTAATCAAACGAGAGCTGTGATCGAGCATCGGCAATAAGAATGTGTAATCTCATTCACTTAGAGATTACTAAATTTAAAAATTTAGATATAAACTTTTAAATTTAGATTATATTTAGAGACTGTTCTAAAATTTCCGTACGGGATATAACGTTGTGCATGCGGAATAGCAGAGGAGTGATACGATAAAATTTGATAAAATCAACAACAGATTAAGTCACACAATTGAATGCAAAGTAAACTCCCTTAATAGAGCAGAAGAGACTTAATTTACGTAATAATTTAAAGTGTTTTATTCTTATTGAGAATCAAATAATATGTCGTACATATTGAGATACAGGCGTCCATAATCCGGATTCATAGCGATCGACCACTACTCTTTTGCTTGGCTGGATTTTCAAATAATAGAAGTGGAATGGAAAAATAACAGGAAATCCACCAGAATAACTATTATCGATAAAAAAATAAAAAGTGGATTTACCTCTAGAAACTCATTTGCAATGAGAAAGTATTGCTGGAGGGAAAGCAAATCATTTGAATTTGGACCGTTGACTTTGCGTTGAATAAACACGCGATAAAATGAGATAACAGAAACGCGCAGAAAAGGTTCCCGGAATATTCCGAAATTGGTCGAGAAAAAACTTTTTAATCATCGAAGAAAGGTATTTTTAGGTCAGGAATTTTTACTACGGGATATTAGACGCTCTATAGCATTTAAAGTCGATTAATTGCATAAAAAAACCGAAAGAACTGATCTACCGACTGCAGCTTAATGCAAACTTTGTATCATTTCATTGAAATTCATTCAAATTTAGGACTGGTATAGTTTATTGATTATATGTATAATGTTTCATTAATATTGAATTTCAAATTGTTTTTCCAGAAGAGTGGCGCAAATTTAAAATCGCTACGCCTGTCTGTCGAAATAAATACAGATTTTGTAAAAAGAATATCGCAGCCGGAGACTAACTGGCAACCCTTGCAACGCCGAATCAAAAAATCTATACAATTAATATTAATAAATATTTATCTTATTTAACACGCCTAGCGTCATCGATATTGTATAATTTCCCAAACAGATAAAATTTAAGACTAGTATACCAAAAATACCATATGTATTAAAGTCTGCGAGTGTTGGAAGAATCTCAAACGTTAGACTGAATTGAAATTCAACCTTCATCAACACTAACCAACAATTCTAAAGGCAGTTTTACCTGGTAATGGTTTTGTTATTATTTTGTTAAATGGTGATGGTTATTCGGAAGATCATTCGAATGAAAATTCGCCGCGTAAAATGGCTGTAGAATTGGTTTGACGCAGATTTATACTCAACTCTCCTATCAGCTAATCTTCTCACACCTACGTATTTCATCTCTTTCACATCACATCACATCACAAAAATTATTGAGGAAGGAATAAATTGGTAAAATATTGAGAAAATTTTCAAATAAACAGAAAACTAAATTGAATAACCAAGAGGAAGAGCGGTAGAACTCGTGGTAATACTTTAACCAATAAAAAAATTCAACGTGGCAGTTATAGGTGATGCTCGTTATGTTAGACAGATCTGACACTCCAAAAAAACAACGAAAGGACAGGGCTGGTATTTCATCTAGCTCATATTCTCCTGTAAACCTCAAATCATTTTCATTCGGCTGGATGGCCTCGGTGTCACCTTACCAGCTTTTCTATCTCTCGTTTCTCACAGAAAAAGTCATATCAACTTTCCAGAGGAACAACTTTCATGGTTTTGCAAGCTATTCAAGAACATATAATGGCTTCATATATTTTGAGGTCGTCAAAATCGCAGTTCTTTTTCTTCTCAATCCTTTTTTCTCCAGTTATAATTTCCTGCCGAATGGTGGGAACTAACATAATACAACACTGACATCCAAAATGGAGGTTTAAATCAAAAACTAATTTTTTATATAACAGCCATGAATGAATAACTAGATCACGGAAGAAACAATGTGGTGCATCATTAAAAAAATTGAGACTTTCTCATTGTATTCAAATATAAAATTTAGAGTTATAAAGATTTAGATACCTACATGAAATATGTATTTATTAGCGAATTTTTATTTCATCGACCTATTAAAATTACGTCATAATTTTTATTTTCACCTAAATTTACATCAGGAAGGCGCAAAACTGGTCGAGTAAAACATTTTTTTGTCTTCAAAACTCTTTTTTTCTCAATGGTTATCAGCACGATAGTCTACAAAAAAGTTTCTGACTAAGCGGCTTTATTCTCGAATTATCAGGCATAAAATAATGAAAATGAATGATGAACTAATGTTTGTAGACAACGGCTTACTGTCAAGGATATATTATATGTTATCAAGGATATGATACAAAGGAAGGCTGCGCGGTTCGTCAAAAACCGCTACGGGCGTACAGACAGCGTCACCCAGATGTTAAGCGAATTAGGCTGGGAGCCGCTGCAGACGTGGAGGCTGCGCGCTAGGCTTAGATTGCTTGAACAATTGAGAATGGATATCCTTAAGAGGGACACTGAGAAAATCATTATAGAGCAGCACTATATTCCCAGGTATGACAGAAGCGATAAAATAAAAGAGATATTTTGCCGAGCGGATAGGTATGGGAATTTGTTTATCCCCAAACCATAAAGGACTTTAATAAACGGTAGACCTAATTTTGTTTGAGCATATGCTTTTTATAAGTAAGCGGCTGGTATCCTAACACCCCCTGCCACACGCCTTTTTAGGCGTCTTAGACTTTAATGAATTCTAGACGTAATTTTGTTTGAACATTTGCCTTTTATATGTAAACGGCTGCTGTCATAACACCCCCTGCCACACCTTTTTTAGGCGGCTTGAGGGTTAGAATGTAGATATAATATATTTACTACTAAAATTAATTGACAGGAAATCAAATGAACCTGTAAAGTGATTGCTTGAAATAAACAGTTAATAGCGCCAAAAATACTTCAGGTTATATTAAAAGCAATCATGGCGGTGGGTTACAAACTTCGCCGTTGGCAAACAGGATAGCAACGCCGCCGTGAAAATCTTACGAATTCATTCAGAAGCCTTGAGTGAGGCTTGGGTTGAATTACGTATTACACGAAGGTTACGACATGATGCGTAATTATCAACGAACTATAAAATGGCAAGTATCTCTAATCGCTTCGTTTCTAAGGTGCGGGAATGCGTTGCGGGAACGTGGACAATGCGTTGAAGGTCACCGGTATTTCAGGAAGGATTGGTCGATCGAAGTGAAAGTCGTAAGGTGGGGAGACACGGGTAAAGATGGGATTATGACGCGAGCGTTCGGCCGAGACGAACATTTCCCGAAACAGGTGGAAGAAGTTGAAGACGCACTATTGTCAGATTTGAATGTATGTGTCGGTTAAAATGATAATACAAGGGCATATTGAAAAGTATGGTCTCCTATTTTTTATTTCATGGAAAATCAATTTATTCCCAACTTACTTCATGGGAAAGGTCGAGCATTTACCTAGTTTTCTATCGAGTCGTATTGACGATCAGTTACTTTTCGCATACTTGTAACCACAGGGGTGCCGAATTAAAAAAATATTGGGGGGCTCTTGTCCCAGGGAATCTCATAAATAGTGAGTTTTTTAAAGCATTTTAGAAGGGTCATATGATCAACATTAGAACCCAGAAAACTCGACTCTTGATAAGTGGACATTCCGAGGAAAATCGACAAGCCTGACACATTTTTTCCTCATCCCCCATAACGAATTTTTGAAGGGGATCGGACCCCTTCAGGCCCCATGGAGTCGGCGCCACTATGTAACCAGCATTTTAATACCGGCGACGCCTCCCACCGCCTCGTGAAGCCAACTGACGAGTACATCTTGCTATTCCTCGTCAGACATGAATTTTTACTCCCCAAGGTGTTTTTTGAGAACGAGAAACAAGTGGTAGTCGCTGGGGGCAACTTACAGGCTGTAAGGAGGGTGGTCAATGATATCCCAACCGAATTCATTGAGTAGGGTGGTCGTTTGATGTGACACATATGGACGCGCATTGTCTTGATGCAAACACACTCCTTTGGTGCGCCCAGAGTCGTCTGGATGGCCATTTTCCACACTACTCCCTCATAGGGTTCAACTATGTAGTGTATTATCGTCAATCAAGAGGAATCAGGGTGAGCCTACCTCATCTTTTGTTTTGGACGGCTGACGCATTAATCTAAACTTATCTTCATTAAGACCGCCTTCCATCTCATGAAGGGTAATTATCCGGTTATTGCTCACCATCTCGCCAATGAGAGCTGCCGTTGATTCCGGCAAACTCGGCCACCCCGACCGTTACTCAACTTTTTGTTAGACGTAATCCCGTCAGTCAAAAACACCTGACACCAATAGGGTAGTTTCCTTCATCAAAGAACACGAAAGGCATTTATTGCGATTCGTTACCCACCATTAGTGTATTCATAATATACTAATTATTTGGTTTTAGAAATACCGGTTTCGACGAATGTCAATGGTCAATTTTATCCTCATTTGAAAAAAGCCAGATTGGCGCCCATGCGATGCCACTCCACGTGACGTCACAGGGACCTAGTTTCTATACGAGTAGATAGGAGTTTTACATCGTCTGAGATTACCAATGCATGAGGCAGAGAGCTCAGGGAAACATGTCTTAATAATCACTTATTAAAACTGGCTAAGGTCGGAAAGTTTTCTTCGTTTGATAAGGTATTAATAATCCTTATTTAAGCCAAGCGCTACCAGCTAGCAGGGTACTCTGCTACCTGCTAGCATCCTGCGTCGTATCAGCGCTCAAAGCCTCGCCCCAAGGTCACCTCACTTTCGGCAGCGGGAACCAGAACGGTGTTACACGGAGTTTTCCCAGCATTCATACTTAGCCGTCGCGTTTTCTCGCGCTTGAAAATTTTCACATTTCATTTATTCGCGAAAAATAGATATCGCCATTTAAAAATCTAAAGGCCTGAAATACGTACTCCAGGAGTAATAATCTTTCGATTTAGGCAATAAAAAAATAATAGGAAACCACCCTATTCCGTAAGTTTTTTGATGTCCATAAACTTCTCATTGAACTTTTCCACTCTCTGAAGAGAAATTTATATCGGAGGAACCTTTTTTGCAATAAAAAATTGAATATCTAAGTATAGTTCACACCTGGCAGGCAATCTAAGCGGGAGCTTCTAAACGACTGCTACGCCACGACTGAGCGTCCTAAGGTCACATGAGTGGTTCTACTTTTTGGCGAAGAAACCCAGGAAAGCAGTGCTGTTGTCAAATTTCTCCTTTTAGCGACTCGCGTTCGGAAGCGGCGTCGTTGGAGGCCTTTTACTATTCAATGCACCCTCTTAAAACTGTTCATGCGTTACATTGGTCGCGTTCAGAGATACTCACCGGGATCAAGAGATCCCTCACCGGTGAGCGACCGGTCGTTGCGATCTGCTGAACGGTTGCTGAGCAGTGATTAGTCACGTGACCAAATAGCAGAAACATTCAAAATGGGCGGTAATGCGATTCCTGTAGAAGCGCTGGCGATTTTAATTGCAGGAGACGATGATACTGTGAATAATTTGTTCGGTTTAATTCAACGCGAGACGAGATTATTTAAAAGAAATCACTAAGCCATACGCCTCAGAAGAAATAGGCCGCGCAATGAAAACTATCACGAAAGGATAGTCCCTCGTTTTCAGGACGATAGCTTACTTAGTCGATGACAAACCTGAAGCCAGTTTTACTTGTTTTCCTTCAGTATCCTGAATTTCATATGTCATTCCTCCATACGCATATCTTTTTGTAACTATAGCACCAGAAGACGTGCTAGTACTGGGCGCAGCCATATTGATTCTCAACATGTTCCAACCAGTGATCGGTGATTTTCTCCGGTGGAAAAAATGGCGTCTGATCAGTAACACCGGTGACCTACCAGAGGGCGTTCAGCAGAAATTGTCTCACCGGTTCCGCAACTGTTGAGTCTGCTGAACTCGACCATTGTTCCTAGTCCAAGTCCAAATTTCCTACTCTGTTGCAGCCAAATTAGTCAGGGAAATGAAGCTCATAAAAGTGAAAAACCTTGCAATTTTTTCAAACTGAATCGATTTGCACCAAAATTTGGGATTAGACTAATTATACCCCCTACTTCAAATTCTATATTATGCCGAAGGGCGCTTTTTATTTTTTAGGGGTGAAAACTACCCCTAAAAGCTGTAACTTAAAAAATTATTTTTTAAAGCTAAATACGTGTAAAATTTAGTTCAAATTATATGTATAATTATTTTTTTATGTTTGAAAAATAATTTTAAGGTGTTTCAACCCATAATAATCAACCCTTATTGGGGGTTAATGTAAAAAAGAATTTTCAAACTGAATCGATTTGCATAAAAATTTGTGTTTATACTAATCATACCTCCTTTAAAAATGTTTTTCAAACCGAATCGATTTGCAAAAATATTTCGGATTAGACTAATCATACCCCGATCTTCAAAATCTATATTATGCCGAAGGGCGCGTTTTATTTTTTAGGGGTGAAAACCACCCCTAAAAGCTGAAACTTAAATAGTTATTTTTTAATGCTAAATACGTGTAAAATTTAGTTCAAATTATATGTGTAATTATTTTTTTATGTTTGAAAAATAATTTTAAGGTGTTTCAACCCATAATAATCAACCCTTATTGGGGGTTAATGTAAAAAAGAATTTTCAAACTGAATCGATTTGCATAAAAATTTGTGTTTATACTAATCATACCTCCTTTAAAAATGTTTTTCAAACCGAATCGATTTGCAAAAATATTTCGGATTAGACTAATCATATTTCTTCAAAATTTTTCTTCAAAATCTATACTATGCCGAAGGGCGCGTTTAATTTTTTAGGGGTGAAAACTACCCCTAAAAGTTGGAACTTAAAAAATTATATTTTAAAGCTAAATACGGGTAAAATTTAGTTTAAATTATTTGTATAATTATTTTTTTTTGTTTGGAAAAGAATTGCTGGGGGTTAATGCAAAAAAAATTATTTACCCTAAAAATAAAAATTATGTATCACATTGTATCTTGTTATTCACTTTCTTACTCCTTTCATTATGTATTCACTTTTTTCTCTCATGATTTTAATCACAGCACAGAAAAGGTATAACAATAGGATAAACAGAACAAACTTCGTAATAGTAACATAAACAAATAAATGTACATTTATGTAGACATTACATGAAACACAATCAAACGGAGACTGTATGGCTTCCAGTCTTCCCACCACATGCATGCTCACAGGTCACTGTGAGCGAGAGCACACATACTCACATATGTGTATGTATATATACATCTTATGGGTATGTGTGTTTATTTTGTAGCAAATTTGAGTGTATTGTTAGCTTATAACGTAAAATACACGAAGAATATGCTGATTATGAGGAATATTATGCTCTGAATTGTGGATTTCGAATTTTTCGAAAATAAATTTGATTGGTATTTCAAACATAGCTCCTTTATTTTTTTATGATAGAAAGTTCATTTAAATTGTATTTTGTAGGGTTTTTACTGACTACAAGGTCATGCGAATTAAATTTTTTTCGAGTCATTAATTTTGAAAGGGGAGGGATTTAAGGGTTTAAATAAGGTGGAGCTCCCTTGGAAATAGAGGTTTTAATTATCAATATCTCACCAAATATTTATTATATAGAAAATTTAAACACACCAAAATATTTGAAAATAAAGGAGCTACAATTTATTACCAGTGCATTTTTTTCATATCTCCAGCTTTTTTGGAGTTATTTTGAAAAAAAGAGCATTTTTAACGAAATTGTAAAAAATGACTTTTCACTTTTTCCTTCAATTTTTTCAAAATTTAGAGTTTTAAATTAAAAAAACTTCTAGGATCAATTAACAATACTTAAATAAAGAGAAATACTGAAGGGCATTGATCAATTTTGTCTAGCGTGGTAATAAGGAGTTGTTTTCACTGATTTTTTCGTACAAAAAAGTAGGGACTGATCTTATTTTTAATCATAACTCGCTCAAATTTCATGATAAAAAATATTTTTTCTCATTATAAGAAAGTTTTTTAAAAACACTTTAAAACATATTACATAATCTTTCCTCGAAAATTACATTTTTCCCGCTATTTAGTATTGAATCTTTCAAATTTAGCGTATGACAAACAATAGATAACCATCAACAAGTTGTAGCTCGGTCCGAATTAGTCATAAAGGAAATCTAAAATAAGATTTTTATTAAATTTTTTACAAGCTACAGTTTTGTAATTCACAATTTCCTAATAAAATAAATACTTTTCAAGTTATTTGCCTATAATCGATTAAAATCGTTGATTTTTTCGTCAAAAAACTGTTACTTTCAATCGCAAATAACTTGAAAAATATTAATTTTACGCAAAAAATTGAAAGAACATTTTATTCTTAGAATGTATTTTTCTATCGATTCCTGTGGTCAAAATATAATTAAAAATTTCCACCCCCGAGATGGGGTGGAAACCACCCCCAGGGTAAAAGCGCCCGTCGGCATGATATAGATTTTCATTCTTGGTATATTCCCTACTTATTATGAAAATTTCAAGAAAATCGATTCAGTTTGAAAAAATTGCAAGCCAAAATGCTTCATTTCCTGGACTAAATGTATTTTTAAGAGATGAGACCAGTGCCTTGCAATTTTTCCAGTATTTGAACCCATTCAACTGAAAAAGTTTTTTTTGTTTGGAATTAGAAGGCACATCCGCTTGGATATGGGGGGGGGGGTCACGGGGTCACATGCGCCCCCCCCCCAGGCCTTTAAAAAAATATGCAAGATTTTTAATACGGTCCCATTATCATTGCGTTCGTTTTGTATGACGAGGTATCCTTGTGCCCCTCCCCCCAGAATAAAATCCTGGATACGGCCTTGCTTGTGCCCACCCCAGAAAGAAATCCTGGATCCGCCCCTGAGAAGGCATGAATTTTATTATTAGGCGAAATTTATGAGATAATGAAGGTCAACACTGTATGAAATGCTATTGCTGAAGTTCAAAAATTTGTTACGGAAAGTGCTATATATAATTAACTGCGTAAATGAGCACGTGCCTACACAGTTACATCAGAAGATGAAACTTAGCGTTATTCTAAGGCTTTTCACATTATTTCGGCCAAAAATACATATTTTTTTGTTCATTACAGGTACTTTCATTTTATTTTTATGACTTCTGAATTGAAAAAAAATATCCCTATCTGTCTGCATAGGCCCCGGAAAGGCTGAGCAGATAAGGTATTTTCTTACCTTCAGATAAAAAAGTTACTATAAATAAAAAAAAGTTACTATAAGGTTCAGTTTCAAACTGCAAGCTGAGTTCAAACCTAGCCATAATATTAAAGGTCATCGTTTTTTAATGAAAAGAGGTGACTTAATTTGTGAAATTTATCTTCCATGCAGTCTAATCTGATGCGATTGAGCGCAATAGACTGCAAATGTTGTGCCACTTTTTTAAGAATATTTACTTATCATAATTGAGCCAAAGTAATTATGCCATTGATTAAGGACAACGAGTATTGTCTTTAACCTCACACTCTAGGTCTTATGGCCTTAATTAAAATCATCATAACACCCACTATTAAACTCTCAATAATATACTATGCGGAATTTTTTATTGTTCGGAACATAGTAAAGGCGGTGCTTTAATAACTATCCCATGGGCTTGACTAAAAGGCATACGGCGGACTTTTCATCGCCTAATTGTAACGTATGCTAGGTGTTGTAATTAATCATAATTAACGTTAAATATAGCTTGAGGGTCATAAATAAGACCTGATTGTAGATCAATAGTGATTATATTCCTCCCTAAAACTCCTTATCCTGAGGGAGTTAAGTGGTGCGTGGTAACCTAATTAGAGGAGGAATAATAATTGATTCTGGAGAGGACCACCCATGAATGATGAAAGGAGGGGAATGGAAGACAATTTAAGGCCAGACAGCGCAGTCCTCAGCTGAAGACTCTAATCATTGTAGTTTTTTGGTCTGGTTATGGCGTGATGCTCAGAGCGCATTGGTACGGAATGGATTAAGCTCTGACATTTACATCTACGTCTTCAATATCCTGCGAGCCATCTCTAGGATGTTTGGCAGGTGGTGATCAATCACAAACATGCAACATGAAAGAGGACCGCCACATGCACACCTCACGGTTATAAAATACAACGCATAATAACAAAAAATACGTGCTAATTCACGAAAAGGCAAAACTTGCCAACGGCTGGTAATTCCTACAGAATTTACGAGGGTGGCTTAGTAAATTGTTCCTGCGATATATATATTTACGTATTCGATACATTTATTTCTAGTGCAATTTAAAAGAAGCTTCAGATATCTAAATTTATTCAATACCTGTTGTAACTACTATTTACTATACTCGACTTGTAAGATGTTTATGTCGAGAATTTGACCTTATTAATTAATCCAACTTGGAATGTTAGGGAAAGCGAAAAATATAACTTTACTCTCATAATCATATAAACTTTACGTGAACATTAAATCTGAAACTTTTATCTTAGTGTACCTGATACTTTTTTCCTTTCATCCCGCAAAAGACGGATTAGGAGCACCGACGCTATGTAAAACCTACAAATTTTGAAAAAATGCGGCGAAATTTTGCGTGGAATAGATTGCCTTCAAGCAAGTACTGATATTAATTATTATTTAAAATAATTATTTCCACACCTCCGAAATCAGCACTATTCAGCCTTTATCTATGGGCATATGACAACACTTAACAATCAAACGTGCACAAACATCCATGACCAGGATAAGGGTAACTTACCCAGGCGTAACTCGAACACGCGACCTTTGGTATGGCTGGCGAGGACTATGACCCGCCGCCACCGAGGCCGGCACATTAATTGGCTATTTAAATAATTATGCATATAAAATGGCTACTTAAAATGAACGAATAAAGAGTGTTGTGTTAAACTAGTCGGCATATTAGATTGGAAGTAACTTATCGTAAGATCAATGAGAATGCAAACGAAGTATGTGGAGGATAAAAGTGTAAATCGAATGAGTAACGATAAAATGCTAATAAGAGTGGGCGAAAAAAAGAAGTCTCATGAAAACCAATGGTAGAAGAGAAGACGGAACAACGTAAGGGGACAAATTATGAGACATGATGGGCTCATCAAGACAATCGTCGAAGGACAAGTGGAAGAGAAGGGAAGGTCTCCAGACGAAAAAGTTTCAGAGGGGTGTAACTTCACACTCGTCAGGCCGAACCGCGAATACGAGACAAACATATGGGATTCACAACAGAAAGATAAAAGCTGTGAAATAAATAGAATACAAAGGAAAGGGGACATCCATTAATTACGGGAGTCGTTTAGGGGGGAAGGGGTCAAGCCGATTTTCACCCAATCTCACGTGGGGTGAGGGGGGTTCCTGGCAAGTATCACGTAATTTTTTATCCGCAAGAAACAGAGTAAAATGTGATTCTAGAATACGATCTTAGTAAACTTAAATACTAGTCTTAACTAATCTTAAATAAAATTAATTATTAAACTGTTTTTTTTATAAATCCAACGCAATTAACCCTTTAAATAACGGACTACCTTACCGACTGATTTTTATTATTTTTTTGCAAATCACATTTATTTTACAACTAATTAAGAGATATTGTGAAAGAAAACCCGAACAAAAATTTTTAAATGCGTTTTCAAGCATGTTCCCAAATAGGAATACGCCAGAAAATTTTGTCATTGCTTGAGAAATATATATATATACTTTTGGCAAAAAAACTAAGTTTAACAATGTAATATTTAATGATATTTTGAATAAATGAATTTTTTAAATGAAATTATTTTGAATAAAATGTAATACATATTGATCTTTTGAATAAATGAGCATTTGTTACTGGAGAGCGAGTGTAGGGAAAAATATCGAATAAACCGCATACTCACTACAGAGGTACCTAATAAAAATAACCAATTTTGAAAATGTATAATTAACGACCAATGCATGCACAAGTCATGCGGTTCACTTTAAAGACTACTTCCATACTTTATTTACATAAAAAAGTTCATGAATTTTTATATGTCTGTTAAGCACAGACTAACGTATTTACGATGTAAATGCCTTATTCTATCGCCATGGTAAATCAATTCCTGGGACTGTTAGGTTTTTAATTATTTAATTTTCTAACTTATTCTGATTTCGAATACAGTGAAACCTCTGTTAGCGAATGCCTCTGATAACGAACAAATCGGATAACGACAAAAATTTCGCTGAAAATTTGCCTCGAATAGCGAACAAAATTTCGGTTAGCGAACAGATGTGTGGCGGCCATGTTTGTGTTCGGTAGTGTGCGATTCCAAATGGATACTAGGTAATACAATGTCTACAGTAGTAAGTCTACAATGTAATACAAAACCTATATACCCAGTAATTTTCATATAATAGCAAATCAATAGGAGCTAGGAACCAATTATTCCTATTACCTTTATTTCTTTTGGGGAAAATTTTTTCGGATAGCGAACATTTCGGATAACGACCAGCTTTCTGGAACGGTTTGTGGTCGTTATCCAAGTATTATATTGAAGTTGAGGATTTCAACCTTGTCATTTTTTGCCTACTGCACAGCCACCATTAGCATTTTTCGTTTACTCTGAGATATAATATGCCTCTGCCTCCCCATTGAAGATCGCAATTATTCCCATCGCACTCGGCGAAAATGATCCGACAACAAACGGAAGCCCCTCTTCAACGTTACGCTTGACCAGTGCCCTTTTAATGACGTCTAATTAACCACCAGTTTGACCAGCTCCGTCCCCTGATGTTTTGCGCATGAGCGAGGTCATGACTCAGCTTTTTGCCAATCAAGCGATCTTTCCTCACGCAAAGGTGTATACCGCTTGACGGAACCTGGAGTTATCCCACGACACTGCGTTAATCCGGGTGTTGTTGAAGACTGACCTTTGGTCCTCATCTCAGCGTTGATCATGTGTCCCTTAGGGCGGAAGTCCGTCAAGTGGACCGATAACTTCGGCCCATTTTTGCCATTCATTCGACCGGACACATGAGTTACGTAATGGGTCTGTCACAGCTGAGTCACCCCTCGTATTCTTTCCTTGTTTCCCTCGCATATCGATCCGATCGTATTTTGCGTCGTTTGTCATCTGTTCTCATCTCCGTTGCCAGGATTTATAGGAGCGAATTTTATTCCCAGTATTTTTCCCCTACGTAATTCCTGGAATGAATTCAAAAGAGCGTTATTCAAAGAAATTATGTTACATAGAATTAAGGAGATTGTTGCGAGATACAAAGTACATAGCATCGTAATGAAAATTTCAAAATGTGGTCTTCTTTTTATACCTCATCGTCTGGAGCCCACAAAAATAGGCTTCCCCTGCTGTATTACCCCGAAATCTCATTTGAAATTAAGTATATTTATTCAGGTTCTCTGAACAAAGCGAATAAGAAAAGTGATCATTCATTCATTTACCATGAAAGAAATTCTTCGTTTACCGTCGTACTATGGTAGACGTGTTCACGGGAAGATAATATAGGAAATAGATTGCAAAACAGAGATATTTTAAAATTTCATTCTTTTCTCGTACTACGACCCGTAGGTACTTAGGATAGCAACGGTGTCTCGATTAATAGAATTAATGGCGCCACTCGCTAGGTCACCTCATTGCATGTTTTCATTTTTCTCATTGCTCTAATCTTACATAGATTTGCTGCAGGAATTACTGACCGTTGGAAAGTTTTGTCTTTGCATAAATGTGCGCGTATTTTATGATATTATGCGTAATATTTTTATGACCGTGTGGTGGGGCTGTAATGATTGTCTTGCATGGTGGCTGCTGGTGATTGGTCACCCTCTGCCAAGTGCCCTAGAGGTGGCTCGCAGGTTATTATATAGATATATATTATCCAGAAATCGCAATTGAAAGTAAATATTTTTATGCAGGTTCTCATACTAAAGCTTTAAGAAAACGAAAAATGATCATTTATGTATGTATCATTCTAAGCAAAATAGTGAGTGTAGCCCAATGAATAAATATTCGCCATTTGTTATAATACATCTATGGTGAACGACCTAGCGTTATAAGTTCTGTCTTCAGCCCAGGGAAAGTCGGGTTATGAGCATAATCATGCTGATCATCATATGCTCTACCATAAAAAACATCTCGTCCCTGGAGTCCGGTGCAAGAAATGAAGTATGCATCAGTTTTCATGAACATTTCCAAATATCCTGTTCTAACATTTCTTCGTCGATGAACGGGTAGAAAAATAGGCTTTCCGTGTAATATTTTCTGAAAATCAAATTTGATAAGAAGTAAAGAACTCGTAAATAGATTGCATGACTTGTAGTGTAGCCTACTAACCTATGTAAAAATTAATGCATGCTTCTAAATTCAATTATTATTTCAAACAGCATATAGTAGTATATTTTGTTAGTATATGTGACGTTTTTTGGACGGTGTGGTGTGCATGTGGGAGTCCAAATGCATGCTGCATGCTGGTGATTGATCACCCCCTGCCAAACACCATTGAGGTGGCTCGCAGGGTATTATGTAGATGTAGATGTACTTTTAACGAGTACCTGATGGCGATGCAATTCTAAGAACAAGCTTACGAAAAATGTTGATTATTACTGTAATCTATAATTGTATTGTATAATTGTATAAAATAACTGTTATAGGACAAGCAAAACTTAGACTCGTCACAAGACTACTTTTCAGTCATTAGGGAATGAAGGCTGCAATTGAAGTCAAGTCACGTTAGCTAAATAATAATTTTGCCGCGGTTGGCTCAAATAGCCGTAAAGAGAGTTAATTTCGTAATGTCGTCTATGTGTACATTTTTAACCACGTCGAATGACTTTAATGATGGAAAAACATGAAAAAGTAAAAAAATACGTGAAAGGTATTTGTTTTGATTGGCGTAGTCGCGAGCCTACTTCCTTAAGATGACTCATCACTCCCGTTTAACTTGTCTTTTTGCGTTAATTCTCTCGCTCAAAATATTCATCCACATTTACATCTACGAAGCACCGTGTAAGCCACACAAGTCTAGCACACAGGACGGCGAAACACGGCCTGACCAGAAACAAAGGGGAGTGCTACGGACACGAACATGCTACTGTATAAATAGAACTACAAGTTAGAAATATATCTACGAAAAGTTGGCTTAGTAAGTGATTCATGTATGAGTTATAATATTACAAAAAATATTTAGCTTGTATTTACAAATTTAATAAATTATTGACTATAAATGCAAAGCCTATTTTACCTAGCCCGAGTCAAACTATCCCGTAGCTAAACTATCGCAGGTATCATTGTCCCTTATAGTATGCGGGTAACATATCGTATTTACCCGTGGAAGCCGCGAAACTTTTCCAGAAATGCCGGGGGAAAAATGGGGGTGCGCGGCTTACACGAATCCTCCGAATTTTAATGTGAGCCGCGTACCATTTTCCCTCAAATTGTTTTCGTTTATCTCTCCAGAGCTCAGCATAGAAACTAGAAAACATTGGCAAGAATGAAATGTATAACATTATTTAACCTTGTTAGTCATGGAAACGTAAATTTATCGATTTAGCAACGAATCTCGAGTTCTTATATTAGATCGTACTGAAAAAGCGTTAGGAAGTTTTTTTTCCTCACGAGCCGGCCCTAAAATGGCGGCGCGCGGGATACATGAGGGCGCGGCTTACATGAGTAAATACGATACGAGCGTGCTGCGCCCGCTCCCAGTGGGCTTCCCCCGCTTTTTTCAATGCAGGTCCACAGAGGGATAGGCGCGTTTCTAATTTTAAAATGTAGAAAAAAGGCAGGGTCAAAATGTACAAATTTAATTGGAATGTTCATGCAAAAATTGAGGACAGTGGACCAAAACACAACTTTAAACACAACATTGGAAGTAATTACACTATCCTCTCTTAAACGCACATGATGACTCATACTTACGCATCAACAGAAGACTTGAATGTGGAATCAGCCGCATTTTGATAAAAGTTATTTAAAGAATGCGAGATATTGTTGCAAATGAACAAATGTATCAGTTTGTGCGCCGTTAACGTCAGAAATATTTACCGGTTTTTGTTTTTTTTTTAATTATTTAAAAACCAATTTTAGGATACAATAGCAATATTTAGGAAGTAAGATATGCCGTCGCATGATCTCTGATAAATTTTGTGCATTTTGGTACCTCATTTGTAGAGTTTGGTAGCGTACAAGTTGAGAAAAAGGTTTCTATACAGTAGAAATAATATAGAAGATTGAAATAGTTGAAATGAAATCCTTGAAATGCTCTTGGAACGGGGTTTTAAAAATTACTCCGTTGGCAAAATTTGGCATCTCAAAGTTTAAAATTTTACCTCTGTATTCTATCTCGATGACAGTTTTATTGTATTGTCGACGAAGGCAAATATTTAAAAAGATTTACTCTGTAAACAACAGGAAAACAATAAAATTTTCTCGGGATTCCATGCGGGTAAGATTTTGTAAGAGCGTCGACGTTTCGGGTACCGACTCGTTACCCGCACTCACGATCCGGTATCCGAAACGTCGGCGCTCTTGCAAAATCTTACCCGCATAGAATTCCGAGAAAATTTTATACATTCTGTTCGCCGGGAAAATGTAAAATCTTACATCAAAATAATAGCTTAACTTTACAACGATTGATAAGCCACAAAAAAAGATAACGTTGGCATGAGTTCTCGATGTCGTACGTCACCAACACGTCACCGAATGACTACGACTAATGGAGGGGGACTGAAGTTTTTCTAACGCTTTTAAATAAGTAACAACGTGGCATATTATTTGACGATGTTTAGGACATTCTAATAAAAATGTTGAGTTTGGATGGTAATTCCAAAATACGAAAAAATAGTGTAAAGTGCAGAGAGGTTCCAAGCCCACTTTTCAGACGAATGATAAAATGACAGAGGGAAATAGGGTGGTTTCCTTTTATTTTTTTATTGCCTAAATCGAAAGATTATTACTCCTGGAGTACGCATTTCACGCTTTTTAATTTTTAAATGACGATATCAATTTTTCGCGATTAAATGAAAAGTGAAAATTTTCTAGCGCGCGAAAACGCGACGCGTAAGTATGAATGCCGGGAAATCTCTCCGTGTGACGTATTTCTGGTTCCCGCTGCCGCCCTGTGAGGTGACCTTGAGGCGAGTTGAGCGCTGATACGACGCAGGCTGCTAGCGGGTAGCTGAGTACCCTGCTGGCTGGTAGCGCTTGGCTTAAATAAGGATTATTAATACCTTATCAAATGAAGAAAAATTTCCGACCTTAGCCAGTTTTAATAAGTGATTATTAAGACATGTTTTCCTGAGCTCTGCGCCTCATGCATGTATTGGTAACCTCAGACGACGTATAACTCCTATCTTCTCGTATAGAAACTAGGTCCCTGTGACGTCACGTGGAGTGGCATCTCATGGGCGCCAATCTGGCCATTTTCAAATGAGGATAAAAATGGACCATTGCCATTCGTCTAAACCGGTATTTCTAAAACGAAATAATTTGTATAAAACGAATACAGTAATGGTGGGTAACGAATCGCAATCAATGACTTTCGTTTTCTTTGATGAAGGAAACTACCCTATAACAACGCGATGAACAGCAGGAACCGCTGGCATTGAAAATGTAATCGAACCCAAGAAGCTAAAGTTTTATGAAAAGTGTCCTCTCTCTACTACTTACAGGTATTGATAACAGTCCTGTTAGTGGTTTAAAAGAAACACCGATGCAATATTCCACACTGAAAAAAAAACTAGAAAGAAGAGTCCAGACACTTTCGCATTCAGCTGGAGATTGGTTCATACAAAGATACTAATGAATTCTCAAGCTGTCACGATAAACGTTCAAGGTGAAGTTCTCGCTTGTCCCCTATGTCACCTTCTTAGACACTCGACATATTCGCGTCCACCTCGTACACAAGATTTTCCCCATCAAGTGATTGCGCAAATCACAAGATTTCTCGTCCTTCGCCGCCTTTCTTCCACTTTTATACTGCTTAATGCGTTCATAAAACGCAATTTCCTCTATAGCAGCCTCGCATTGAGATGCCAGGACGTCGGAGACGATCGCTGATGATAAAATAAATACACGGTATTTCAGGAGGAATCTGCAATACTTCAGGAGGTGGTAAGGAAGACAATTTTAAGAATGTTTTATCCATAAACAAGGGGTCCCAAGTCCTCAGTTAATGAGATATGGCAACGCAAAAATTTTTGGATGCATAAACGATTTTAATTTCTCCTGGTGGATACTATTGATGAATTCTTCTCGGGTTCTCAGCAAGGTTATTTCTGTCGTGTAAGCCGACGTTTCGAGAGGCGACACGTCTCCCATCTTCAAGGCCGTGTTTCTCTTTGTAAGTCCAATTTCGCACTCCACACAGGGCGCTGGAGACGAGTGCTGATGACAAAGGAAATACACGGTATTTCAGGAGGGATCTGCAATACTTCAGGAGGTGGTATGGGAGGCAGTTTTAAGAATGTTTTGTCCATAAAAAATGGGTCGCAAGTGTGACATTGTGAGTGTGAAATTGGACTTTCAAAGAGTAACACGGCCTTGAAGATGGGAGACAAGTCGTCTCTCGAAACGTCGGCTTATACGACAGAATTAACCTGGCTGAGAACCCGAGAAGAAATCATCAATTTTTGGATGCACTTTGCAGTTACCATGAAAACGATTTTTACTGGGTTACCAGCCTTTTAGAAAATTTATTTAATACTCTGGGTTTTTAAGGACATTCAATAATTGAAGTTGGAAAAAATGTGCGATTGTAATTGCCTGAAACAATTAATCTTTGAGCTTAACTAAGCGAGAGCTTAGAACGAGAATCAAAACTACGATTGCGCAATCTCACCCATTTGAGATCATCTACATCTACATAATATCCTGCGAGCCACCTCTAGGGTGTTTGGCAGGGGGTGATCACCAGCATGCGGCATGCATTTGGACTCCCACATGCACACCACACCGTCCAAAAAACGTCCCGTATAATAACAAACTATACTACCATATGCTGTTAGAAATAATAATTGAATTAAGAAACATGCATTAAGTTTTACATAGGTTAGTAGGCTACACTACAAGTCATACAATTTATTAACGAGTTCTATTGCTGCCGTAATAATCTCTTATTGATCGTGGAAAAAATGACATTCGGAATCTGTCTGTTCTACAATCTATCTCTCTTATTTTATTTATATGATCTGATCTTCCGTAGTATGTTGGCGTCCGTAAGATATGGTTAACTTCATCAGAAAAGACATTACTCTTGAATTTATCTAAAAGGTTTAGTCTACTTTTCAATCTACGGTCCGACAGAGATTCCCATCCGAGTTTATCTAAGAGGTCAGTTACACTAACAAGACTATCGTAACGACCTTTCACATACCTGGCAGCTCTTCTTTACACGCGTTCTAACTCTGATATTAAGCCTTTTTCATGAGGGTCCCAAACACTGGCAGCGTATTCCAAATGTGGTCTAACGAGGGAAAAGTAGCCAATTTCTCTCACTTTGTCGTCGCACTTTCCTAATATTCTTTAAAAAAAACCCTTTTTTCGATTAGCTTGACTGGTTATTTCTCGAATATGTTTATTCCACGATAGATCATTATTGAGTCTAACTCCTAGATATTTCACGGATTCAACTGCCTTGAATTAGGTGCCCCGAGCCCCGAGTAAGAGATAAATTGTTTCAGACAATTATAACCGAACATTTTCGGAAAACATTGTCATTTTTTACTGGTTTTAATCTATATTTGCTTCTTGAAAAAAAACAGTAAAACGAGAACCCAACTCCCTGCTTCATAGTGGTCTAAATTGTGCCACCCGGGATCTCGCCCGGGGAAACCACGTTACAGAAATCATTAACTAGCTACTAACCTACATTGAAGCTTAAGAGAGTTTCATTATTGTGTCGTGTTTTCAGGTATGCTCAATCACTGTTCAACTGCCATTAAAATTAAGGAAAATGTTTCTCACATAATGATGGGTACGATGCACTGGATGAATTAATTTCGGTATGAGTATACTTTTAGCGAATTGCATAGTTTCACCGGATCTTCACCAAATTTAGGATCTACAACTTATCTCACATTATAAACATTCGCAGGAGTGGGCAAAAGCGCTGAGACAATAATTAAAATTTTATAAATCCGATTCTTCTCATTTCGGATGGGTAACTTTTACAGTACAGAGTAACCTTCATGAAGAACAAAAGATGATCGACGACAATGCCGGATTATGCCGAGGTGGGTTGAGTTAGGGTTGGGTCGGGCATGTTGTTTGTATAAAATTACATTCATTAATTTGTCCTTCTAAATGATATAAAATCCGTGCGAGTGGATATCAAATTTAGATGTGGGCAGGTTGGATTATGCCGGGGTGGGTTCGGTGTGGGAATGGTGTTAATAAAACAAGCGATATTTTCCCCTCATAATTAGTGCAAAATATCAAATTTCGCCGCTTTTTACTTGTCTTTCTTTCATGTCGCTAAGCCGCTGGTCGCTCGATCGTCATTTGTCGTCTGTTATGGAAGCCAATGTAAACGATATGCACATTCCCTCATTAAGACAAGTTGCATGTATAATTGATTTAACTGAATATATATTATATTGTACAATGAATTTAAATGTAATCGAAGCGATATCGCCCACCACAAGGAATTTTTATAAAGTGCAATAGGTCAAAAATGATAAATTAAGTGAAGATCGAATGAAAATTGGATCTTCGATAAACGTAAACTTTCACTCAGATTTCTATTCAGTTTTTGAGCGAATAACTTAGGGCGGACAGAAAATGGCCGGTAGATATTTAATTTTTACCAGGGACGAATCCTCTCTGATTCTCTCTTTTGCTGCTATTAATTGAGCGCTTTTTGTTTTTGTGTAATTTCAATAACTCTATAGCAACTCTTGTTATTGTTATTTTTTCCTTAATTAAAATTGCCATCTGTATAATTTATTGCTTCGACAGTGTCCCTTGATGATTAAAATTAACAAATCTTCAAAACCAATGATTGAATAATATAGGTGAAAATTAGAAATTGAAAGCAAGTACAAGAGCTTTATTGAAATCGTTGACATAAACCAAAGCTCTCAAAAGAGGCAAAAGAGAAGATTTTTTAACTCTCAGATTACTCTCAATATCGAATTTTGAGCGTAGCGGTCTCATTCCGGGGAAATAGGGTAGTTTCCTTCATCAAAGAAAACGAAAGGCATTGATTGCGATTCGTTACCCACCATTAGTGTATTCATAATGTACATATTATTTGGTTTTAGAAATCCCAGTTTAGACGAATGTTAATAGCCAATTTTAACCTCATTTGAAAATGCCAGTTTGGCACCCATGCGATGCCACTCCACGTGACGTCACAGGGACCTAGTTTCTACACGAGTAGAAAGGAGTTTTACATCGTCTGCGATTACCAATGCATGCATGAGGCACAGAGTTCAGGGAAACATGTCTTAATAATCACCTATTAAAACTGGCTAAGGTCGGAAAGTTTTCTTCGTTTGATAAGGTATCAATAATTCTTATTTTAGCCAAGCGGTACCAGCTAGCATGGTACTCAGCTACCTGCTAGCATCCTGCGTCGTATCAGCGCTCAGATCCTCGCCCCAAGGTCACCTCACTCGGCGGCAGCGGGAAGCAGAAAGACGTCACGCGGAGTTTTTCCCGGCATTCATACTTACCCGTCTTATTTTCGCGCACTTGAAAATGTTCTCTTTTCATTTAATCGCGAAAAATTGTTATCGTCACATAAAAATCTAAAAGGGTGAAATACGTACTCCAGGAGTAATAATCTTTCGATTTAGGCAATAAAAAAATAATAGGAAACCACCCTATTTCAAAGTATTTCTGTTTCATGCCGGACTAATCCATTGGCTATAGGCGCCATTAAACGCTAGAGGCACCAAAGAACTATTAATGTACCAATGAACAACTTTAGGTGAGATGCAATTTAGAAGCATACAACGATGGTTTGCTGTTGATCTTTCGCTGAGGAACCTGACCATCGAAAACTCAACGACGGGGTTTTAAAGCCTGAATCACACGATCATTTTTTTTCGTCGCGAAAGTGATCACTATCGAGATCACTTTTCCCGTCGCGAAAAGCGATCGCTCTTGTGATCATTTTTCTGAATCACACGGTCACTCCCGCCGTCGCTTTTCGCATCATTTCCAATATCACAGCTCGTTGTCATAGGACCCACATCACGAAATTATATAGCGTGTTTGTTTATTTATGTCGTTCCCACATTTGTCAAACGTTGCGCTGCAATCGCTCCTTAGGGGAATGCGTTCCGATTGGCTGATATGGGGTTTTAGTGACAGTTTTAGCGATGGAAAAAGCGACCGGACGAGTAATGAAAAATAGCGATGGGAATCCTTATCGCGATCGCGAAAAACAATTGCCGCCGACGATCATTTTGCGCAATGTCAGAAAATTGTTAAACACTTAGGTGAATGTAAAAGGACCATTGAAGTGTAATCGAAAATGCGGAAAAGAAGTACGTTCTTTCATGTTCAGATTTTCGCCATCCAGAGGCTAATAAAAAGTAGCCAAAGGAGAATTTTCTTTCACATTTATTACTACTGCATTGCTTCATTCGTTTTGGATATCCATTGCATACCGTAGGTAAATTGATTGGGAGCGATATAATTTTATAGCCACTTAAAATTCATGGTGGGAAAATTTTATACGTCTGTCGCTAAGGTTTTAGCATAAAAACTGGTATGCATATTTTTATGGTTTATTATTCGAGAAATCTCGTTACCCAATGGAAATACTTTGGCTGAGAAAAAGGTAAACTGATCCAGCAAATCCTTGCTCAGTTTTACCGTGAACTATTACTGATCGTAATGCCAGCTATGGAAACCGACCACACTCGGCTCATCTGATTGGCAGTCAATGTTTCCAGGCATACGAATCGGTCAAAAAATTCTACAATCACGCTAGCGTGATTATAATTACTTCTATACCTATGTTTACTCCATTCCCAGGTGCGATGGGCGTACCAATAGGGCGATTATTTTTAATGCCTAAATCGAAAGATTACTATTCCTCCTGGAGTACACATTTCACGCTTTTATATTTTTAAATGACGATATCTATTTTTCGCGGTTAATGTAAAGTGAAAACTTTCAAGCGCGCGAAAACAAGACGCTTAGTATGAATGCTGGGAAAAGCCCGTGTGACGTCATTCTGGTTCCAGCTGTCGCCGTGTGAGGTGACCTTGGGGCGAGGATATGTGCGCCGTTGCGATGCTGGCTGCTAGCAGGTAGCGCTTGGCTAAAATAAGGATTAATAATACCTTATGAAACGAAGCAAACTTTCCGGCCATAGGCAATTTTAATAGGTGATTATTAAAGAGATGTTTCCCTGCTCTCTCTGCCTCATGCAAACATTGGTTATATCTGACAATGTACAACTCATGACTACTCGAATACGTGAGAGGCTGAGCGGTGAGAAAAGAAAATTCAGTTACGTTACACTTAATAATTACATAAAATATACAGTTTTGGAGGTATCACAGAAATGCGAGATAAGCGAAAGATCTATTAAAGAGGGATGATTGTCAGGCTAGAAGCCAACAGGCGTCAGGGATTACTAAAGGCACAACGCAGCCTATATTCGACATATGAATTACACGTAAACAGTTCACTCCATCACCATCGCGCTGCTTACCAATTTCGCCGGTAGTTGGCGTCTTCCGGGCTGGAATCGCGAATAGCATGTCTCTGTGACGTCACATGAAATGGCATCGCATGCGCGCCAATCTGGCCTTTTTCAAATGCGGTTAAAATTGACCATTGCCATTCGTCTAAACTGGTGTTTCAAAAACCAAATAATTTGTATGATAGAATACACTAATGGCGGGTAACGAATCGCAATCAATGCCTTTCGTTTTCTATGATGAAGGAAATTACCCTATTATCACTCCGTTTACATACTTTGGACATACCGAGCCCATCGTCAGTATTTTATTATTACTTCATGGAGAGTATTATTTGGTTAATACATTATTACTTGTGACCATTTTGGCGTACAATATTGCAAACAGTATTTAAGTGAATACATAAGTGAATATTATTTCTACCAGCTATCCTTGCTACTTCTACCAACTACATAGTTTTTTTGAGTCATGGTCAAGACCAATTATAATTTTAAAAATAGTTGTTTAGTATAATAAGTAATTATTTAGTCACCACACACAATTTACTTCTTCCCCAACGGTATTTATATAAAGGTGGCAATATCACTGCTGATATGGTTTTGGGGCATTATTGCAAATCATGCCGAGATTTATCGCGTGTAAAATCGTCGTTATACCCCTTTATTGGAAATTTCCATATTTAAAGAGTGATTTTGCACCACTAAATATTATGGAATTGGCCCCAGGTATGTATTTTTATTTTTTCCCGAGGAAAATGCCGCATGAAAACCGAAAAGCCCGAATTAATTCGTAACTTAGTTATGCGTATAGCTACTCTTACTGGAAATACTGGTTCCTTAACCTCGTGAATTAAATTCACACTAAAGACTGAGAGGAAATAAATACCGGCCGATATTTTCTGATGACGTCAACGTTTCGACTGACTTGGGGAGTGTTTCTTGGGCATGCAAAACATTTGGCCTGAATCAGTGTGGATTCTTGAAGCAGTGAAAACACACCGAGTTGTGATCTCACTTAAAAATTAAACGTAAAATTGTTTAAAATAAAAATAAAGAGAATTCATTAAAGAAATGTATAGGACAAACTGTAAAGATGGGCTTATTGCTGATTAAAAACAGAACCAATTTAGTTTTTTTCATCATCACTGTTACAGTTTTTACGAACAAAAAATAAAGTATTTCCTTTAGCGCACTTGTCATCGGATTACCTTGGGCATCTACGACATTGAATCCAATCTTGTTCTTTTTTGGAACAATGGTTTCAAACAATGTATACATAGCCAGTTTTCATCTTCGTTATCAGATTCATTCACCGTTGTACATTTTTTTTCAAAATTGTAACAATTTTTTCTCTTTTGCAGTTTTTGTTTTTTATACTTTCCCTTTTGCTGTCTTCTTTTTGCTTTTTCCATAGAAACTAGTAAATTTTTACGTAATTTCTTCTGTTTGTTTTGATATGCCATTACTTTTTTCTTTTTCTTCGTTATTCAAACCTTGGCAAAAAACAAGTTATCCTTGCGCATGCTAGACCGATCCTTGACTTATGCTCAAAAACTTCTGAGAATATTTTTTAGGAATCAGCATCAATGTCATGGCTGGTGGTGCGCCAGTTATAACTCATTTCGAAAAACATGCACTGCGTAAACGTTCTCCGGTCTACCCTACACATTTTAAACTGACAAATCTTTATGTCTTCAGATGCAAAAATGAATTAGAAAGAGCATTGAGATTATTAAATTCAAACTACAGCCATTTCAATAAAATTTGTTTTTCTCTAGATTATCTTGGGTCAGTTTAATTTAAGTATACCAGGACTATCCACGGTGAAAACTTTACGGCGTCACCCGCAATGCACGAATTGTGAGAAAAATCCAGAGAGGAAAAAAATCCATTCGCCTTGATCGGGATTCTATAATAATATGCTCAGCAATCCACACCATATTGTCCGACATAGTCAACACATTTCCACAGAGGGGAAACACGCCTCGGTAGCTTAAATGGCGAAAGCACTCAACCGTATATCGGGAGACCCGGGTTCGAATGCCGAACAAGGTGAATGCACTTTGTCTCTGTGGAATTTTCGCGCAATTTAGGTCAGTTTATTTCGTAATTATTTTCTGTTCAGTATTTGAAATGAATTATAATGCCATATGATACCAATACCATACAGCTCGAGAGAAAGGCGAACCGAGACGAGGTAGTCCTTTCTATATTGGCAGTTCTTCATAGATTCATTCAATAAAGCTTCGCCATTCTAATTACCAGGGCTAAACATGACAGCGATTAACACTTGTTCTAAACCAGAAAGGTGAGGATATTGCTGAGTAATGGACGGTTCCAGCGACGAATAGATTAGTAAACCGCAATCTTTCGAAGACTACGCCCACGTCGAAACACTCATGGGTAGAAAATCTTCGCGGTAAGAAAGAAAAAGCTGTGGGAAGGGATTATGTAACGGGTCCCATGTCTTGGCGTGGCCATTTGGGGGAGAAGGGCGAACTGAGGTTATTGGGAACATCAAGTTTTCGTGGTCAGGTTGGCAAGGCCCACAGTGTAAGGTTTCACCGCGTGAGCAAAATATACCGGATTGCAAAATTTTATTCAAAACGTCTAAGGGGGCATACTACTTCGGCGGAAAGCATGAGGCTCGAAAATTAATAGCTCTGAATGTTCAACTATTTTGACATGAATACCCTATGTTTTAAGTTTACCGGGACTATCCACCCTGATAACTTTACGGTGTCACCCGAAATGCAAAAATGTTGCGAAAATTCTACAGAGAAAAAAATCATTCGCCTTTACCGGGATTCGAACCCGTATACCCTAGTTTCCGGTCGCGTGCTTTAGCCAGTTAACCCATAGAGGTTGTGGATAGGGTGTTAGTTCATAAAAGTGAAGCCCGCAGAACCTGTTTACCGAAGCGCATTTGTTCGTCTGCCATATTCCTTTACCTGTCTTCTCGTGACTTCCGCAAGAGTGTAAATGTATGTCTATGTAAATCGCCTAATTTCTTGTGAGATGAGGATGCCGAAGCATTCTGAAGGTAATATTTTTAAATTCATCTACATAATTATTTATTATCATCGGTGTTAAATAGAGTATTTAAGCTTGAGCATGACATGGTTATTCAACCTTCGCAGATGGTTTGCGGCTCGGCATACGGGGTCAATTATTGCCCCTATAAACAGATACCAGGATTAACTTTCCACTGGTAAGATGTTAAATAGCCAATTTATAGTGAAATCATTGTCATTTGCTTCATGTGCAGGGTGCCTTGTTAGTATATTTCAGCTGCTAATGAAAGCGCCATGTGCAGGAGGGGGATTCCATTGCGATGTTTTGAGATTTGTGAGTGAATTTAGTGTTTCATGTAACGCTCTCTGTGCGCAGATTTCGGGTCCATTTTATGTACAGATACGATTAGCACATAAAAAAGATTTAAAAGGTGCCTTAAAGCAATGGCGTAGCCAGGGGGGTGTCCTGGGGGTCCGAACTCCCCCGAAATATAAAATTACACATATTTTCCTTGATAAAAGAAAACAAAATATTGAAAAATCGTGAATTTACAAAATATTTCTTTAACAAATTAAGTTTTTTCGATTATGATAGTTGTTAAAATTAGTTAAACACCCATTACTTAGTACCCTGTTTTTAAAAAACCCCCCCCCCTGGTTTTGGATCCCCCCGAACGAAATTCCTGGCTACGCCCTGCTTAAAGGCCTACTTTTGCAGGCAAATGTGCTTTTTTTCAGTCTCCAGAGTGCATATTTTTGGATATGCATTTCTTATTGAATATGGATATTACTATATTAATTAATAATTTTGTATTAAGTAATAAAACTACCTTCGTTTCAGCCCATCGTTGGAAATTATTTCATAGAATGCTGCGTAATATATCACCTGTTACTCTGAAGATACTTGTCTTTGTGGCTTATTTTTATGTAATTATCGTCGTGTGGTAAAGCTTTTAGTTTTTCGACTAATTGTTTTTTGTGTAACAATAAACCTATATCTTCTTGAAACCTTGAAATTTCTTCTATATATTCAATTCCCTTCCTTTGTTGCCGCCAAAATAAAGAGTATTATGTGTTGTATTCCTATGCTACTTTAAGACCACCTTCATTTATTGTGGTTACGCTAGAAGCTAATGGCATCGGATAGTGACTATTTCAGGTCGCTGAGGATTTTACTCAGATGACGTCTATCTTCATAGCCCTTGTATGTGCTTTAAAACACTTATTTAATCATATTATTTTACTTGTGGCACGGTTTGTATAGTTTTTTTTGACGGATTAAGTGCCGAATGATATCTTTTAATGCACGCAATAGCGATTAAACGTGAATATTATCCTCACGTTCAGTACTATCCCAGTCTTCTACCGAGCATTGGCCTTTTTTCCTGCTTTTAGATGGTAAAACCTGTTTTGCGAAATTCTGTTGTAATTATCATGAGTAATACTTTAGTGGCGCACATGAATTCATCAGTAATTTTTCAGCTTTTATCCAAAAGTAGCTGTTATTGCTGAAAGTGACTTGTCTCGCGTCTCAGTTTTAAATTTCAGCACCGTGGTTGAATTATCTTTTTTAGTCAAAGTACGGATATATTCCAGATTAACATTCAACTAATGTTCTCCACTCATAGATTGGAACGGCTTTTACAAGCTGTCATTAGAGAAAAAAATTAAGTTTCCTCAACAAATATTCCGTCAGAGCCCATGTATTCCCACCTTACTCATGGTAACCCAATATGGCGGACGGGCTAAAATGCAACGCCCCCCTGGCTTCACTTTCCAGCGCTGGGAGGTATTCGTGATTCCAGCCAACTACACGCCAACTACCGGGCGAAAGTAGAATCACTGGTCCGGGTATACTTTTGCGCACGGCTCATTCAGAAAAGGTTCTTCTGAGGAGAAGTAGTGTCGTTTGCTTGCGATGGAGAATATTCCGATGACTTTTTCTCCAAGAAAAGGGAAATCTAACAAGAATTGCTGTGTGTCACAGTGTTCTTTAAGGCCTGTAGGGACACCGTAGTTCGATTTCACGAATTTCCAAAGCAAGGCGATGTTTTCTATCGCAGAAAATGATTGGTGTGAGATGGAGAAGGTCGATCGACGGAATTTGTGCATCCACCGGCTGAAAATCGGGAAAAAGGTTGTTCAGGTTTCTCGGGTTAACAGATTTGAGTAAAACTTAATTGATTAAGTAATTGGGCTTTATTGCCAACAAAGAAAATACATTCCCTTGCTACACACCATGGCCCCCTGGGCCCATGGTAACACACCAGGCTCACATACCAACACATACAGAGCGACTGCGAGAGACTGACCGAGACTGGCACTCCCGCCAACTACCGTGCGTAACCAACGTGCGCCACCAACGTGCGCACACCAACGTGCGCATGCGCATCAACAGTTTTGCGCAATATAGATGTACCACACAAATATCCAACACACCTCCTTACATCTATATTGCACTTACACTAATTCAAACCCAACACATTTCGAAAACTTTCAAACTTTTGACGACACAAGGATTTAGTAAATACATCAGCAACATTATCCTCTGAATTTACCTTGACAATATCAATCATACCATCCCTAACACATTCATGCACATAATGGTAGTGTACCTCAATATGCTTTGAATTTTTAGTAAAATTACCATGCTTTGCAATATCAATTGCACCTGAATTATCTTCATAAACCTTCATTGGCTTTATTAATTGTACATCAAATGTACTCAATAACTCTTTTATAAATTTTAATTCACTCACTGCTTCTGACAAAGCTACATACTCTGCAAAAGTTGAAGCTTTCGTCACAGACTTTTGCTTTTTCGATTTCCAATATACAACATTCCCAAATAATCTTATAACATAACCTGTTGTGGATTTCCTATCCAAATAATCACCTGCCCAATCAGCATCAACATAACAATCAATAATATTTACACAATCATTCATTTTGTAACATAATTTCAAATCCTTTGTTAAAATTAAATATTTCAAAATTCTTAAAGCATACTTAAAATGCGTTTCATTATAACAATTTTGATATCTACTTAAGTAATTAACGCTGAAACTTATGTCAGGCCTTGTAGCTGAACTTATATATAATAAGGCACCAATTAAATTTCTGAATTTAATGTTTTTGTCACAGATATCCGCCTTCTCAATTTTTAAGTTTACTTCCATTGGTGTATTGTACAATTTACTATTTTCTAAATTATATTTCTTAACCAATGATTCAATATACTTGGTTTGATTTAATTTCAATTCATGCTTGTGGGACTCATATTCAATGGTAATCCCAAGATACTCTTTAACTTTCCCAAGATCTTTCATCTTAAATTTTTCAGATAGTAAGACTTTAACTTTCTGTATTTCTTTCTTATTTGCACCACAAATTAATAAATCATCAACAAAAATTAATAAATAAATAGAATCTTTTCCATTTCTAAGAGAATATAAGCAGGAATCAATATCACTTCTTTTAAAACCTAAATTTGCCAAAAATTCATCAAGGCATTCATACCAAGCTCTTGGACTTTCTCTTAAACCATATAAAGCTTTGAACAATTTACATACTCTTTTTGTACCATCTTCATAGCCTTTTGGTTGTTTAACATAAACTTCAGAAGTGACCTTGCCATTTAAAAAAGCAGTTTCCACATCCATTTGGTCAACTTCTAAACCCATCTGACAACAATATGACAAAAGAATTTTTAAAGTCTGCATTTTTGCTACGGGAGAATAAATATCATCAATTTCATCGGTTTGCTGGAAACCTCTCACAACTAATCTGGCTTTATAAGTACCATCAGTTTTTTTTGTATACACCCATTTAACATCTAAAACTTTATTTTTAATATTTTTGACCAATTTCCAAGTGTTATTTTTAATTAAACAATCAATCTCTTTATTCATTGCCTTTTTCCATAATTGACTCTCGTTGGACTCAATCGCCTCCTCAAATGTATTTGGTACATCCGTTCTGCACATATTTACAAATATACCGCTATTGTACACATAATAATCATCAAGTTTCTTAGGAGGATTCCTGTCTCGTTGAGATCTACGAATTTCAGCTTCCCTCTTAGTGTCTGACTCTAATGATTCATTTTCAGAACTATCGTTACTTTCATCTTTCAAATCACTGTTTTCATTGTCCTCATGATAAGATTCATTCTCATTTAATCCAATACATACAACATTTTCTTCTACAATATCTACATGCCGTGCTACTATGACTGTACCATTTATTAGTACCCTGTATCCAACATTACTATAACCAATTAAAATACCCATATCTGCCTTTTTATCCCATTTTGAAGATCTTTTCTGTTCTGGAACTCTAACAAAAACAGTACTTCCGTACAAACGTAAATTGGAAACATCTGGTTTCTTACCGAAAAATATCTCATAGGGAGTTTTTCTTTCAATAGTATTGGCTAATGTACGATTTTTCAAATACGTTGCAGTAAATATAATTTCTGGCCAATACCTATTGTGCACATTTGCTTCTGCTAACAAACAACGTGCCATATTCATTATGGTCCTGTTAAACCGTTCCGCTGTTCCATTCAGTTCATGTACATATGATGGACAATTGTTAATTACAATACCTCTCTCTCTGGTAAAATTATAAATGTCACCATTCAAATACTCCTTCCCATTATCACATCTCAAAAATTTTACCCTTTTACCTGTAAGATTTTCACATTCATTCACAAATTCAACAAGACAATCAAACACTTCAGTTTTAGATTTCATCGTATAAACTTTAGCAATCTTACTATAATCATCAATGAAAGAAACAAAATATTTTTCACCTTTAAGACCTGTGGTTTGGAAAGGTCCACAAACATCAGTATGAACAATTTCTAAAATATCTTTTGCTCTGTTCCTATTATTCTTAAATGGAACATTACTCATTTTGTTTTCAATACATAATTTACATTTCAAAAAGTCTGATTCAAGTTCACTCGGAATACCGTCCAGCAACTGATTTTTCACCAAAGTATTTAAATATTTAAAATTTACATGTCCCAATAAACGATGCCATTTTTCCTTTAGAGTCATAGAATCAACACTTTTATTTGCAACATTTACCAAAGTTCCTGATTTTACTTTGCTTTTCATAATGTATAAACCATTCACTTCCAAAGCTACTGCTGTAACATTACCTTTAAAATCAATAATTTTGGTCATTTTGCCTTTAGAAACAATTGTATTACCCACAGTTATTTTGCTGTAGCTAATCAGGTTTGATTGCATATCTTTAACATACAATACATTCTTCATATTAACTAAATTCTTCTTGCCAAATGCATCAAAATAACTTAACACATTTCCGATTTTTGTGGCTTTTAGAATTTCATTATTACCCAAATGAACATTTATGGGTTGCTTCAGAACAATACATTTATCAAAATATCTATCATCATTAATGATGTGGTCTGTACAGCCACTATCAAGAAGCCACTTTATTTCATTACGATCTACATTACTTATCTCAGTGTTATGCACCGCACGATGAGCAACCGTTGTAAGCCATGCGCTGTATTCTTCATTCTTCTGTCCTTGGTCTGCGCATGCTCCGTGCCATACTCCGCGCTGCCCGCGATGAAAGCTGCCACGCCCCCTTACAAAGCCTCTTCTTCCGGATCCTTGTCTGCATCGTGATGAACGCCATGTGCCTCTGCTACTTGTCATTTGTCCACTACTTCTGCAATCTCTTCGTATATGTCCCACTTCACCACATTGGAAGCATGTTCGCTCTTGCCTATTTCTATCCGCCGCGAATGCGTTGCTTTTCCTAGCCGAAGTCTCGCATCTTTGATTTTTCAACTCGGCCATTTGAATTTTATTCCTCACATAGTCAGCTGTTTGATCCTCTACTTTTAACGTGTCAATTAAATCACCAATGTAACTGTACGAGTCAGGCAACGTGTTCAACATATAATTTAATTTTTCCTTCTCTGAAACACTCGCGCCAGCGGTTTTCAACTCATTTACCAATTTTTCAAAGTCACTGAAAAATTTCGCCGAGTCACTGTAATCTCTAAGTCTCAGTCTTTCCAATTTATTTCTACACACAATCTGCAGTGCTGTTGACTCTTTCAGATATAAACTATCGAACTTCTTAATTATATCGTACGCCGTCGTTTTATCACATACAAATTCCAATTGCTTATTTGAAATAGCGCCGTATATATAGTTCATTGCCTTTAAATCATTTTCATCCCAATCCTCTTTGTCCGATGAAACTTTTCCTCTCATTATGACATTGTCACACTTTTTAAGTTTCAAAAATAATGTCACACGTTTCTTCCACATACCGTATTCTTCTCCGTCAAACACCGGTATAACCAAATCACTGTACTTCGCCATTTTACCGTCACTCGTACAATAACCAAGAAACCACCACGTGAACCACGGACTTCTGCTACCATGTTCAGGTTTCTCGGGTTAACAGATTTGAGTAAAACTTAATTGATTAAGTAATTGGGCTTTATTGCCAACAAAGAAAATACATTCCCTTGCTACACACCATGGCCCCCTGGGCCCATGGTAACACACCAGGCTCACATACCAACACATACAGAGCGACTGCGAGAGACTGACCGAGACTGGCACTCCCGCCAACTACCGTGCGTAACCAACGTGCGCCACCAACGTGCGCACACCAACGTGCGCATGCGCATCAACAGTTTTGCGCAATATAGATGTACCACACAAATATCCAACAAAGGTGACGAAGAGCATGCTGGTGTGTTCTTTGCACTTCATAAAGAACGATTATATATTACCGGGTACATATACATTTTTCTATTTCACTTTTTTTCTCTTAATTTGTTTCAACGTGGCTGAGATCACGTTGTGAAGTCGATGCGAATGTTAACCTCCTTGTAGTTATCTATGTTTTAACGTGTTCTTTCTCAATAGATTTTCCAGCAAGACATCGATTTTTGAAGAGATGTGCTGTCCCGTCTATGAATTTACCAATATCGTCGATAGAAAAATCTCCAGTTTGAGTACACAGACGGCATGGACGACGAGGAGAGCCAATTAAGGTAGGTATTTCAAAGGAATGTATTATTTAATCTTGTAGTTTTCAGCCGTATATTAAAAATCAAAATTCATTGATTAGCAACCATAGTTAAGGCTGAAACTAATGCGAGCATAGGTGGGCCAACTGTCTAACTGAGTAGTAACAAGGAAGTGGTTATTAGCTGTTTTGGTTATAGAGTGCTGAACTTGCTATCTTTCTCGTATTTAGTGGTTGTGGTAGTATATTGGGACACTACATAAGTTGTGATTTTTTCGAATGAATTGTGGCTTGGAAGTGCAGCCCTATTTTTTTATAGATGTTTAAAAACGTTGCCGAAAAATAAAAGTGCATACATCATGCAAAAGGTTGCATTATATCAGCGTGATGTGATGCAGCTATTGAAAAAAATGTATATGGATTTGAAATCTTGCAGTCCACCACTATATTTAGATATTTTAGGTTTTCAACTAGAGGCATGTAATTTAGATAAATATGGGAACAGTCAATCTTGAGTAATTGCGTGAGTAACACTAGAGAAATTGTTAGAAAAATAAGAAATTATGGTATTTATGGTTATTCAAAAATAAAGTTTCCACTAAGGCCATACACTTGGTTGTTTACCTATTGGCCAAATTTATGGCATCAACTTATCGGATTAAAAAAATGTTTTCATATATTATATTATCGTTTTATCTCTTATAATTTGGATAAAGATCAGTTTACATATTACTGTAGAGAACTAAATCTTCAGAACAGAATCTTCAGTCGTTTCTTTGGTCCATCTTTGCTAAGTATTACCAAATTCAGCACTGAAAGATGGTTATCATTTCATGTGTCTCACAGTAACAAACTCAGTTTTACTTACAAATGATGATCATTGAAAGCTTTTATTAATTTTATGGAATTTATACTTAAAAGTCCCTAATGCGTCATTTACCTCAAACAATGAGGAAGGGGAACAGGAAATTTTTCGTTTTGGCCTCATCTTTTTAGTTGTCTCAATTGCCCGAATTCATAGAGATTTGGAAAGAGTTTCACTGAGGACATTTGTCATTTACCATTCTTCTGTGAGGGATCTTTTCCGTGTTATTGTTTTTTACCAATGCCAAGTACTGTTTTGAATCATTGTAATCTGGTTATTTTTATTTAGATCCAAAGTGGAGGGTTTGTGGAGGCAGTTGCTGAGTGTGATGAGGCCGATATCCACCAGATTATTGCAAGCCCCATTGATGAGCCCACTAAAGATTTTTCGATGTAAACTCAAGAGGTTGCAGCTGCTGAGGCCCTGATATCCATTGGAAATGGAGATGTTAGGGGTGTACAATGTAGTATTGGCACTCAATGTGTGAAAAAGACAAGGGATTTTGGGTGCCAGGTAACTAGTGGTGACTTTCACTCGACGGTGGCTGACATGATCGTCAGTGAGAGGAACCTATACACGATGACTGGCCTCGATTCCTTTCTGCAATTGGCCAGTTTAGTTACTTTGTTTTCGGAACTTCAGCCTGACAACATGAGGTACTTCTTAAACAACAAGTGCAAAATAATTTTATCGCTCACGAAAATGAAGCTAAACTTATCCTTTGCCGTGCTGGCACATATTTTACACATTGTATGGCAGTATATAATAATTTTTTTCATTCCATGGCTTCATCATGTACTTGTATCACATTCTTCCATATCAAGTGTAATTTTATTTGTTTTTGCATTGTTTTGCCTTCCTTAAAAAGGGGGATGAATGACATTAGTTCCATGGTGTAACTCGGCTGTTATTGAAGTCTAAATCTAGTTTGAACATTGTAAATCAGCCCAGATATTACCATCGTATAATTGTGGGGAGTTACAACACTTGGACATATTTTACTTATTGTATTGCACTGTATTATATATTTTTTAATTCTGCCTTCATTAATGTACCACAAACTTCCATATCAAGTGTATTTTTTGCATTGTTTTGCCTTCCTTATAAAGAAGGATAAATATCATTAATTCCATTTTGCAAACTGGCTGTTATTAAAATCTAAACCTAGTTTGAACATTGTAAATCATCCAAGATATGACTATAACTGTTGGATATTACACCACTTGGGCATATTTTACTTATTGTATTGCTTTGTACTATATTTTTTTATTCCATGGTTTCATAATGTACTTAAACTACGTACTTCCGCATCAAGTGTACCATGAATGATAATGTTGTCAATGCTAATGATGTCATTTGTGTATTATCTTTGTATACATCTCCCATTTGATATCTCCGACTTCTTTGGAAAACATATATCGACTGATATAAATTTTGTTATCTTGTTTCATTTAACTCCTTCAAGACCCCAGTTGCTTGCTGTCCATGTCACGTAGGTTACCTCTTTTGCATGTTAGAATGTATTTCTTATGTTCTCTATGTAGCTTACTGTGAATGACATCTTTTCACTCCATACTCCTTTTGAGGGAAGAAGGTACTTATTCCATGCAGGGACAATGGGCGTACATAAAATACATGAATTTCTTTTTATCTGCGCATATTTTCTGAGAAACAGATGCCATTATGGAAAAGCATTGGTCTAACCTTTGGGGGTATAATTGGTCTTAGCTAAAGGGGCTGCTGGTATCTCATGGGTCTGGGGAGGGAGGGGATAAATCCGCCTATGAGTCAGTATGTGGTTGTATTGCTGTCATCTATGATGAATTGGTGATTTCATACAGGTAGGTTAGTTCTGTACATTTTTCAGTGGGCCCAATTTTAATCCTTAATCTGAGTATTTACATGTATAATTGCAGTCATATACGACCAGTGAATTGTTTAGGTAATACCTAACTAGCTAATTATCTTTCGGCTTGATTATAGTTTTTGATCGAAGCTGTAACTTTATTTATTTTTTTTATTCGAGGCATAGGATAGAGAATTGAAGGATATGTACCAGAGGAAGAGGTCAGTGTAGCCCAAAGTGGTCGTGGTCTATGGTTAAAACAGCTCCTCTTTAAGGTACCTGGCACAAAAGTTTTCTCCATTCAGTTATATCCCAACAAAAACAATTTTAATGTAAATTTAATTTATTTTGAAATTAGTAAGAAGCTTGAAATTTCTCCTTTATGACTGCTTATTTGTTAAATTTCTTTCCTTCATATTAGCTTTCTTCTGCCATAATTGTATGGTACTCTTACCACTGACTTGATGGACACTGCAACTTCCACAAACTAGTAATAAATGATTGGCATTTTTTGCATTATTATTCATGAATACTAAAGGTTAAATTAATGTAGCATAAAATTATTAACCATTAATAGCTACTAATGTAACTGGATTGTCTACGAATGGTTTCTACCTATTCCTAAACAATTCCCGCTTTGCGAGAACAATCAAACTTCCGGATCTCGATTTTTTCATCAATTGTTAGGCTAATGAGACCGTTTATTTGAAGCGGTTCCTTGGTAAGGCCACTTGTTTGAAGAACAAGAGCCATTATTTTTAATTCACAGCCATTTCCTTGGTGAAGCCCCACAGTGATCACCAAACCCGCGTTTAAAACGGTCTCCCCTTCAAAGATATTTCGTTGGCTGCAATTTCCACCCAAATATCACACAATTTCTTAATAGGTCACAAAAACTTTGCTACTCATGTTCCTTAGAATATAATTTAGTCCGAAAACGAAGAACGGTGCCGATATGCGCAATCGAATCCACAGCAATAAGGAGAATCACGGAGATTGCAATTGAAATGTGTTGTTATTCACGAGAAGTATACCCGGACTGACGGCCATTTTGGATTATGACGTCAGCGACGACAGCGCCGCGAGTGGTGATTTGGTTTCCGAATAGCTAGCGCCCTTTCCAGAACCTCTACGAGTTAATCTACCAAGGCGTCCACAAATTTCCACAGAGAGGAATGGCGCTTCCGTAGCTTAACTAGCTTAAGTTTATTACTCTGCATAATTTTCGCATGAATACTCTATTTTTATTTATCGAGGAAGTGCTAAGAAAAGAGGGAGAAAAGAGAAGTCTTCTAAAAACCTTACGCTGAAGACGGGATAACTTAGTTGGCCACATTATAAGACATTATGGTCTGATGAAAACAATCGTAGAAGGACAGGTGGGAGGGAAAAGGGCAAGGGAGGGCCTTGATGCGACGATTAAGGATATGGTAAAATAATAGCTAAAAGTAATGGCGGTGAATGTTCAACTATTTTGATACGAATAACTTATGTTTATTTATAACCTACCTTATATTAATAATAAGGATTTACCGTTAAGGATATCTAAATTCATATTTTGAGTTTTTTTATAACTTCGTGGAGACATCTTCGAAAAAACTCGATGTATCCGTCAGCAATTTCAATTAAATAGCTCTTTATTAAAAACGAAGTAATGTAAGCTGCTATGATGCGACGATGGAGTATATGGGAGAGTAATAGCGGTGAATTTCCAACTATTTTTTATGAATACTCTATATTTATTTATAACCTACTCTATATTTATAATAAGGATTTACATTTATGTATAATACAAACATAATACTTACTGCATACTTTGAGTTATTTTCGCTAACGACATGGAGGCATAAGCGAAAAAAACTTGAAGCATTCGTCTGAATTTTCAATAAAATAGCTTTTTATTAAAAATTAAGTAGCGGATGCTGTTATGATGGGACGATGAAGGATAAATTTTTACGGAAATAACATGATATCTTTACATTTAAAGAGGAAACAGTAGATACGAAAGTGTGTTGACTCAGCAATGTTGAACTACTGGGAAAAAACGCGTATCTTCGAGTAAATTTTCCCTCAGCAATAAAACGAGCAATTTCTCGTAGAAACTGCACAAATTCACCCTTACCTTAAAATATCTTGAAACATTTATGTGCGCCAATCCAAGTTGAATTTGCGAAATGGGAAAGCGTGACGCTCAGCAGCGATCCTTTTCGCTGATGTACAGAGAGATTTAAAATGTCATTCTTCCCTCGTACTGTTAAGGTAAGTAACGGTGTCTCTATTAATTAAAATAATGACATCACTCGCTAGAACGACTCATTACATGTTTTTCTTTTTCCAAGGTTCTAGCCTTGCATGGATTTGATATAGGAATTACTAAACGTTGGAAAGTTTAGCCTTAGCATGAAAGTGTAAGCATATTTTGTTATTATGAATAATATTTTATGACCGTGCGGTGTACAAGTGGGGGTCCTCTTGCATGCTACACGCTGGTGATTGGTCACCACCAGCCAAAAATCATAGAGGTGCCTCGCAGGGTACACATTAGATGTAGGTGCTTCGAAAATTTCGTGATATTAACATAAGTTTCTTCATCATCACTGGTCAACAATCCTAAGATTGGTTTAACGCAGCTCTCCAGTCAATACTCCTGTCAGCCAAGCTTTGCACACCTACGCATTTCTTCTCTTTCACATCTTTCCTTACCTGTTCCACATATTTCATTCGAGATCTTCCTTTTCCGCTCTTCACCATCTACCTGTCCATCGACGATTGTCGCCATCAGGCCATCATGTCTCAAGATTTTTAAGATGACAGGTTTTCGCAGGTTTTTCACGTCCCCCTTCTTGTGTGGGCGTTTTCCTGCGGTGGGTTTTTTCGCTGAAGGATACTACGCCTTTCTCCTCATGTTTTTTCCCTCAAACAGAAATCTTTTTTACACAAAAATTTCACATATACTTGTTTATATTTTTGAAATTTCACAAATAGTGTATATTTTATATCTTTTGTATTCTAAACGTTTATCTACTATGTAACGTTTTCTTTAATTTCCACTTCTCTTACTTAACAAATGATTTTTATAACACTTTATAAAGAAACTTTACAATTTAAAACTCGTGAGCATAAACAACATCAACAAGCCGCCATGACTATTATAATCTCATTTGTACTACCCGTACTGCCACTCACTGAACCGCTGCCATGGACTGCACCAGTGGGGATCTTGAGTTCTGCCGTATCCCTTTTCCTCCGGTCTCTTTCTCTCTCGTAGGCGCCTGCCTTTGGTCTTCTTCTTTCTGCCGATCCTGAATTCTTCCGTATTTCTTCCTTCGGTCTCTCAATACACCAGTACTTTAATTTATCTCCCAATCTTTTACAACACGTCTATCACTTCCTTCTCTCCATACACGACTCCCTTTTTCTTTTGCTTCCCTCACTACCATTATTGCCTCCCATTATTGCTTCCTCACTACTATTGTTAATTTTAATTCATTTAAGTAAACAACATGGCAGCTTGCTTACAACTATTTTTAAAAATATGTTTGCATCAAAGCTGTCGAGGGGTTAGGTGGAAGAGGGGACTTCTTAGTCTCAACCTCGCCCGAATAAAGGCATCTTATTATTATTATTATACAGTTGTTTCGTTTTATTATCAAGGGTTTCCCGAGGCTTCTGTCCTATCCTCCTTTTCTTAGGACTTCTTTATTACTTACTCGTTCTATCCGTTTGATCATTCTTCTGTAGCACCACATTTCGAAGGCCTCTACCCTTGATTTCTCCGCGGCTGTCAATGTCCATGTCTCTCTTCCTTGGAGAAGCATACTCCAAATGTAAGTTCTGATAAACTGTTTCCTTACTTCTATGTTTAAATTTCCCGCTGTAAGTAGATCTTTCTTTTGGTGGACTGCTCTCATCGCCTGGGCTATTCTGCTAATAAATTCATTCTTGCTTCTCCCATCGGTAGTTATCCTCCTTCCCAAATATCAGAATTTATGCACCTCTTCTGATTTTTATCTCCCCATTTTAATGATAGTCTGGACAACGTATGCTTTAAACAAGTAATAATTGGAGAATGGAGGCCCAGTGCGTATAGCGTTATGCTACCGATCGAAGGGACGCAGGACCAAATCTCGGTTGAAAATTTTCAGACACGCTTAGCACAATATCCTCGAAGTTAAAATCAACTGATTTGGGCGTTACTCGGTGGAACGATGAAATATTCATGGTGAAACAAAACCTAGTACTGTTCCACAAACTTTTTTATTTTAGCTGTCAACTAGTTTCGACGTTTATACCGTCATTATCAAGACTAACCCTTGCTTGTCTTGATAATGACGGTTTGTGGAATAGTACTGGGTTTTGTTTCACCATGAACATCCTCGAAGATGTCCCAAGGAAAGAAATGGCAGTTCCCCTCTATCCTGAATTTGTGATTCAGGGGGAGTGAGCTCTGGCTCACCGTGAAAGCGCACCGCTACTTCTACTTCTATGTAAATAACCTGCGAGCCACCTTTATGGTGTTTGGCAGGGGGTGACCTATCATTAGCACGCAGCAAGTAGGAGGATCCCCGCATGCACACCACACGGTCACAAAACATAACACATAATGACAAAAATACGTGTACATTCATGCAAATTCAAACCTTGCCAACGGTTATTAACTCATATAGTAAATCCATATAGCATGGTAATAATAGTTAATAATTCCCTTGCCAAACACCCTAGAGGTAATGCGCATGGTATTACATCTACATCTACCCAATAACCTGCGAGCCACCTCTAGGGTGTTTGGCCGGGGTGATCACTGATCAGTCACCAGCATGCAGAATACACAAGGATTCCCGCATGCACACCCCACGGTCCAAAAAGCGTAACGAATAATAAAAAAATTATACTAACACATTCATTTACATCTACATCTACATAATACCCTGCGAGCCACCTCTAGGGTGTTTGGCAGGGGGTGATCAATCACCAGCATGCAGTATGCATTTGGACTCCCACCGTCCAAAAAACGTCCCGTATACTAACAAACTATACTACTATATGCTGTTAGAAATAATAATTGAATTAAGAAACATGCATTAATTTTTACATATGTTAGTAGGCTACACTACAAGTCATGCAATCTATTTACGAGTTCTATCGCTGCCGTTTTAATCTCTTATTGATCGTGGAAAAAATGACATTCAGAATCTGTTCTGCAATCTATCTCTCTTATTTTATTTATATGATCTGATCTTCCGTAGTACGTTGGCGTCCGCAAGATATGGTTAACTTCGTCAGAAAAGACACTGCTCTTGAATTTATCTAAAAGGTTTAGTCTATTTTTCAATCTACGGTCCGACAGAGATTCCCATCCGAGTTTATCTAAGAGGTCAGTTACACTAACAAGACTATCGTAACGACCTTTCACATACCTGGCAGCTCTTCTTTACACGCGTTCTAACTCTGATATTAAGCCTTTTTCATGAGGGTCCCAAACACTGGCAGCGTATTCCAAATGTGGTCTAACGAGGGAAAAGTAGCTAATTTCTCTCACTTTGTTGTCGCACTTTCCTAATATTCTTTTAAAAGAAACCCATTTTACGATTAGCTTGACCGGTTATTTCTCGAATATGTTTATTCCACGATAGATAATTATTGAGTCTAACTCCTAGATATTTCACGGATTCAACAGTCTCTAATTGGGTACCCCGAATTATATATTCATGCAAGGCAAACCTTGCCAGCTACTCATTGATATAATCTACCAATCAAAGGTATTATGTAGCTGTAGAAATTAGAAGAGCATATTTTGAAACTGTCATTACGATGCCATGTCCTTTTATATCTCATCAATCTCCGTAATTCTGTTGTAAATAATTTCTTTGAATGTCGAGCTTTTAAATTCCTTCCAGGAAATGCATAGATTGGGGAAATACTGGGAATAAAATTCGCTTTTGTAAATACTGGCATCTGAGATGAGAATATACGGCTAACGTCGAAAAATACGATCGATGTGCGTGGGAAAGGATAGGTTCGAACAATGGAAAAAATGAAAATTTGCAATGAGTCTTCCAAGCGAATGACTCCATTAACATTATTACTCGAGACCCCTTTACAATTCATGATAGTACAAAGGAAGAATGGCATTTTATCAGCTATATATCAAGATTATGTTATCTAAGAAATTTTCATCATCATCCACTCAATTTAACATTTCCACACAGAAGTTCCTACGGGCAATGTTATCAGTGTCTTTAATTGATTGTAAAAGCCAATATCGGTATGATTTCAAGTGCAAACGTTTTGTTAAAACACGCCAAACCGTCGTATGTGGAGCAGCTCACGAGATGCACGGCGGGTCGATTTCTTAGGGCTATTAACAAAACTTTGTCTCACTTGCTCAACGACTTCGTCAGATGTGCTTGGACGACCTGAGGATTTTTTATGTTTCACTGAGCACCCTGTTTCTACAAAACACCTATGCCACTCATAAATTGTAGGCCTACTAGGAGGATCTTTAGCGTACTTGGTACTAAAATTTCGCTGAACTGTTGTCGCAGACTTCGATTCTTCAAACCAAAACACACAACTAGCACGCTCCGGTCCATTGAAGGCAGCCATCTTTAACGTAACTGTCACTAGCGCTTGTGCGGCGCTATTAGGCACTAGCGGACTACGCGAGTCAAAACTTGAACTGTTTTCCTTTAAAACAACACCACAAGCAGCCCTGTACCTTGTTTAATAAAATTTATATAAATTTTCAAAGTTGTAAAGTCCTTTTTGAAACACCCTGTAGTTTTATAACCATGTTACCAAGTATATTCTCAGCCTCCCTCGATGTTGGATCTAAGGGGGGGGGGGGGGGCTAAGTCTTGGGTATCCAATTTACACTAGATAGAATGATAATTTTTCCACTACTGCTGGAATTTTAAACCCCACTTATCCCTATCCTGGATCCGCCACTGGCCTCCCTGAATGGAAAAAGTTGAGTGTGAGCTACGTAGGGGCTTTTGAATGATCTAGCAACAAACTGCACGCCACCTAGGATAATTTTTTTAGCTTCCGGCAACCAGCGACGAGTGCTTAGGCAAGTAGAAGCCATAAAGACCGCTACAGAAAATGACTGAGCGCTGACAGTGAGCTGCTGCGTAGCGGTCGCAGTCCGGGGAAAAATTCTGTTGTGGTAGCGCTCACTCTCCCTGAATGCGCCCATTCACAAGCCAGTGACTCAGTCATGGGTGAGCTTTACCCTCACCTGTACGAAACGTTGAATTCGACCACAGAGTGAGAGAGGGTCATGAAAGAAACGAGTCAAGAAAAGAGGTTGAGCTTTCTATTTCTACGAGGTACCATGCAAGCTACCACCAGGGTGTGTGGCACGGGGTGATTCCACATCAGGAATGCAGCAATAATCCTTGCCTTGATCAGAAACGCGCTCGCTTGTAGGACAAAGGACAACGACACATGTTGAGACCGGAAACTAGGAGAGTGCTAAAGCCACGAACATGCTACCATGCAAATAAAACTACTAGTTAGTAGTAGAAAAACGAAAAGTTAACGGAGAAAGTGATTCATGCATTAGTTATAACATTTGCAAAAAAATGCATTCAGATAGCTAGTATTTCCAAATATAATACGATATTAACATCCAACGTTAGGAGTGACGTCATGGTAAAATAAGGTTGTTTCCTTCATCAAAGAAAACGGAAGGCATTGATCGCGATTCGTTACCCACCATTACTGTATTCATAATATACAAATTATTTGATTTAAAAAATTACAGTTTAGGCAAATGTTAATCGTCAATTTTAACCTCATTTGAAAAAGGCCGGATTAGCAGCAATGCGTTGCCAATCCACGTGACATCACAGGGACCCAGATGCTATACGAATAGTCAGGAGTATTACATCGTTTGAGATTACAGTATGCATGAGGCACAGACCTCAGGGAAACATTTCTTAATAATCCCTGTAAAAATTGCCTAAGGTCGGAAAGTTTCCTTCGTTTGATAAGGTATTAATAATCTTTACTTAAGGGTATTAATAACCCTTATTTAAGCCAAGCACTACCTGCTAGCAGCCTGCATCGTATCAGGGCTCAAAGCCTCGCCCCAAGGTCACCTCACACGGCGACAGCGGCAATCAGAATGGCGTCACACAGGGTTTTCCCAGCATTCATACTTTGCCGTCGCGTTTTCGCGCACTTGAAAATTTTCACTTTTCATTTAATCGCGAAAAATAGATATCGTCATTAAAAAATCTACAAGCGTGAAATACGTACTCCTGGAGTATAAATCTTTCGTTTTATGCAATAAAAAAATAACAGGAACTATCCTATCAGCAGTGCCGCAATGCACTTTACTTAACATTTTTTATAAGTGAAATATCACTGTGTATTTTTAATTACAAGTTATTATTTACATTTCATTACCAAATTTTTTGTTTTGGTTACGAATGTATATATTAGAAATTTAGAGGCAACAAAATTGATAAAAGTGTTATTTTACTATTATGCCTTTTGTTAACCAGTGCCGTGACGGCGCGGCGTTCCGCCACCATGACACCACTGCTAGTTAGCTATCCCAGAGCTTAAGTATCGCAGGTATCATGGTCCCTTATTATAAGTGGAACAAAGGACATCTTAAATCAATCGACTCTGCAGTCTATTTCTTTGGGGATGCTTTGTCTTTGGACCATGATTGAGTCTCACAACATTCATGGATAACATCTGGTTGATAACACGTAATGCTCTGACCTCCAACACACGAGATAACAGTTGTTTTTGCCGCTCAACTTTGCATTTCTTTCTCCATAGTGTCAAGTCATCTACATACACACCCATTATGAGTTTCTTCTTGTCATCACAAGATACATATGGAGCACAAAGAGTCATTTAAGTTTTAGATTACATAGTATCGTGAATGTGAAAGTTCGTTACGATAGTCTTGTTAGTGTAACCGACCTCTTAGATAAACTCGGATGGGAATCTCTTTCGGACCGTAGATTGAAAAATAGACTAAACCTTTTAGATAAATTCAAGAGCAGTGTCTTCTCTGACGAAGGTAATAATATCTTACGAACGCCAACATACTACGGAAGATCAGATCATATAAATAAAATAAGAGAGATAGATTGTAGAACAGACAGATTCAGAATGTCTTTTTTTCCACGATCAATAAGAGATTATACGGCAGCGATAGAACTCATAAATAGATTGCATGACTTGTAGTGTAGCCTACTAAGCTATGTAAAACTTAATGCATGTTTCTTAATTTTATTATTTCTAACAGCATATGGTAGTATAATTTGTTAGTATACGTGAAGCTTTTTGGACCGTGTGGTGTGCATGTGGGAGTCCAATTGCATCCTGGTGATTGATCACCCCCTGCCAAACACCCTAGAGGTGCCTCGCAGGGTAATATGTAGATTATGTAGATGTATCTTATCAATGTATTCTTACCACTCTCATCCACTTTGTTCAAGACCATAAATATTCCTCCTCGGTTTACGAACAAAGTTTTGAGCTCCCTCCTCAAATTATTTGCATTGTTCAATGTAGTGGATTGTTTAAATATGCTGAGAGGTCGTCCACATTAGGGTGGGCAGAAAAATGACTTTTCTATTTGATCAAAACTTTCTCTATGAGGGAAAGCTGTCTACTAATATCAGCGTCTCACAGGGGCGCAGCTAGGAATTAAGGCTGGGGGGGGGGGGTTTAGGTGCAACTAAACAGGTGTGGGGGGTATGGAATACCCACCAGGATAAGCGGTAGGTGCGAGATTAATAAATTGCGGAATTCTAAGATAAATGGTTCAAAATGGTGAGTTTTACGGATTTCTGAGGGATATTTCATTAATCCTTACACTATTTTAGTAGTAATATCAATCCAATTAAGTAAAATGGATTAAACTTAAAATTTCTCTGAGTTCTGGGGGGTGAGGGGTTATCCCCCAAAACCCCCCCTCGCTGCGCCACTGGCGTCTCAGATCTGGATTTTCAAAATCGGATAACACTGCCGCCCGAGCCCCAAAGTTTAAAAATAAAACTCAGTTTTTAGTTTTCGAATTAAATTACTGAGTTTTGTCATAATCAACAGTCCTGAATCCAAAGATTGATTTGACGCACCTCTCATCTCAATTTTAAACTCCCACGAAAATACAGCCTATTATGTATCATTATTATGTATTATGTACTACTGCCCAATATTCCGTCTGCCTATGATGTCAAATTTCAATCCTTGTTACGTGTTATTTCTTTTTTTTATAGATGCGTATCAAACAACTTTACTTGACATTTTTCATGAACTTTTGCTTTGATGAGCCATTTTTTGTAAATTGTGTTTTTTGCTCCAAGGGTTTTTTCCCAGAGCATAATAAATATCTATTCTATTCTATTCTAAAAATTTTACAATCAGCAAATATTTTAACCAGGGTAGGCAAGTTAAATGAAACGAAAATGTTTCGTTTCGACCCGGAAGGAAACGAAAAGAAGAGTCCCAGATTTACTTCCGTACCCGCACGAAATTTGGTAGTATAATTTGATAGTATACGTGACGTTTTTTGGACCGTGTGGTGTGCATGTGGGAGTCCAATTGCATGCTGCGTGCTGGTGATTGATCACACTCTGCCAAACACCCTAGAGGTGGCTCGCAGGGTATTATGTAGATGTAGAAATTAAAATCACCAAGGATTTTAGTTTCGACCCGGGACGAAACTTTACTCCCGGGAATGAAACTAAATTAATCGAAACTCCGCTGCTCATGGTTATGTTTCGATCCCAGAAGTTGAGTGGAGGGGGATCAGTGGCGCCGACTCCATGGGGCCTGGGGGGGCCCGAGCCCCCTCAAAGATTCGTTTGGGGGGGCGGAGCCCCCTCAATATTTCAAGAAAATAATTAAGTTATATTATGGTTTGTGAAATCACAAAAATATATTGGTAATTTTTATTTCCCATGTTTGACGATAGTTACCTTTTAAAATAAATTCAACAATGTGTTAAAACAAATAATTATAAGGTGAAGCAGGTTGACTGAATTAGGTGGTGTGAATCATGATAGTGTTTCGGTGCTGCGACACACTTTGAATTTAACGTCTTCCTGGGGCAAGACCTCGGAGATGGGCCCCCCCAATATTTTTTATAAGTCGGCGCCCCTGAGGGGGATAAGAGGGGGTAGTTTCGACCCATTACGTTTGACACACGTGTAGAGAGGTTAAAATATTGAGCTTAAAAATGGAATGGCCAGTTTACGTTCACCGTTCTCCTGTTGGTGGTAAAACTATGAGTGCCCCATTGCCCCATGCATCTGTTACTCGCAGGACGAACCTCTACTTAATTCAACCATACTTCATACTCGGGGTGTGGGTTGAAACTAAACCGCTCGAAGGAGAAGCACGTGGTCCCTGCGGTGCGAAACATCATCTGCGTTTCGTTTTGTCCCAGAGTTTTAGTTTAGTTTCGACCCGAAGTGGTTTTGACTCCAATAGGGTGGTTTCCTATTATTTTTTTATTGCCTAAATCGAAAGACTATTACTCCTGGAGTACGCATTTCACGCTTTTAGATTTTTAAATGACGATATCTATTTTCCGCTATTAAATGAAAAGTGAAAAATTTCAAGCGCGCGAAAACGCGACGGCTAAATATGAATGCTCGGAAAACTCCGTGTGACGTCATTCTGGTTCCCGATGCCGCAAAGTGAGGAGACCTTGAGGCTAGGACATGTGCGCCGCTGCGATGCAGGCCGCTGGCAGGTAGCAGAGTACCCTTCTAGCAGGTAGCGCTTGGCTTAAGTAAGGGATATTAATACCTTATCAAACGAAGGAAACTTTACGACCATAGGCAGTTTTAATAGGTGATTATTAAGACATGTTTCCCTAAAGTCTGTACCTCATGCATGCATTGGTAATCTCAGACGATGTAAAACTCCTATCTCCTCGTATAGAAACTAGGTTCCTGTGACGTCACATGGAGTGTCATCGCATAGGCGCCAATCTGTCCTTTTTCATATGAGGATAAAATTGACCATTGCCATTCGTCTTTACCGGTATTTCTAAAACCAAATAATTTTTGTATTATGAATACAGTAATGGTGGGTAACGAATCGCAATCAATGCCTTTTGTTTTCTTTGATGAAGGAAACTACCCTATTTCGTTTCGATCCTAGTTTAGCTCCCCTGGTTAAAATCCATTTCGTTTCGTTTCTACATTCCGCTCCCTGGAACGGAACTAATGAAGTTTTAGTGGTTTTGACTTACGTTTCGTTTCACTTGCCAATCCTGATTTTAATATCTACATAATTCTTCTGCTTTATCACATGCTCAATATATTTCATCCGTGGTCTACCTTTACCTTTCCCCCATTCCACCTCTCCATTAATAATGAGTTTCAAAAGATCAGTCACAAGATTACAGACAAGGGCGATTAGATTGTCCCATTGTTTACCCAGGGTTTTAAAAATACTTCTCTTCTCTACCTCTCTTCTTAGAATTTCCACATTACTCATACGATGTATCCGTTTTTGATTCATCGTAGAAGTATAGATTGTTATTAACATTGGAAAACAAATCTTTAGATTTATATAATATGCATTCTCTATTATTTTTAATAACGTGCCCAAATTTAATGTCATGCAGTTGGTAAATTTAGTGAAGTCAACTATTTGTTAGCACATGTCATAGCAAGATTTATTCTTTGTTAAATATTTTTACTTATCAAGAGATATTTATGATTTCTTTTACTTATAATAAATTTTTTATACTCATTTGTTCAATTATTTTTTTCTTTCTGTATCAGGAGATATTAGGTCGTTTGACTTTATTTTATTGAAACTTTTTAACTAATTTATTCAAATTTTGGAGATAGTGATATCAAAGTTCCAGAAGAGGGAGCCATAAAAATTCCAAGGCCTTCCTATTACATGGAGCGGAACACACATATTTTCATATCCACAAAAAAATGAGGGCAACGGCCTGCCGTGTTACTCCCTATGAAAAAACCGGTTCCAGCTCAGTCACCCATGCGGATCGCTTTATTGGGCCAAAACCTGAAATCCAGTCATGTTATCATGCTTTCCGAAGTCCTTGTATACGAGCGTCGGGTAATCTTAGTCGAAATAAAGAGCTACTCCACAAGTGTAAGACGAGATCGAATAACGGCTATAGTCTATCTAGTATAACGGCTATCTAGTATAGGGCTAGTTTTAAAGAATGGCAAAGCGACACACAGTAACTGGCCGGAAGGTTGTTGAATGTACCGGTTTATCTAGGAGGTACCGTGCAACCCACCACTAGGGTGTGTGGAATGGGGTGATTCTACACCAGGCATTCGGCACTCATCCTAGCCTTAATGAGACACGCCCTCGCTTGCCAGACAAAAACCATTCGATATTCACTTTCGAAATCAATTTTTTTTCGAGTACTTTACCGTCTATGTGAAGCCCAAGTGCTCATGTCCTGTCCTATGAGCGATAAGCAATTTAAGTCGAACTTGAGAACTACTGTTGAAGTAGTTGATGAAAGAATGTGATAATTACTATCTCGTAGAGGGTGAGTTTTGAAGAACGCCAGAACGACACACGGTAACTGTCCAAAAGGTTGTCAAAATGCGCCGTAATTCACGTTTGAAATAAGGTTTTTATTTTTCTATGCTAGCTAAGTAAATCCCGAGTCCTTGATGATGAGCGAAGGGACATTTAAGTCGAACTTCAGAAATACTCTTGAGGTGAAAAGAATAGATTTGGGATAACTTTATCTTGTAACGGGCAAGTTTGGAAAAGTGGCAACGCGACATACAGTTACTGCCCTGAAAGGTGGTCAAATTTTTCCGATATTCACCTTCAAAAATAGGTTTCCCCTGTGCTTTTCAGACTAAATAATGCCCAAGTGCACACGTCCTTGTCTACGGGCGGCAGATAATAAAAGTCAAATTTGGACGCTACTCCTGCTGCGAAAGAACAGATATGGAGTATCTGCTATCTAATGGAGGACAAGTTTTAAAGAACGGCAAAGCGTCACACGGTAACTGCCAGGAAGGTTGTTAAAACGTACCGAAATTAATTTTTGAAAGAGTTTTTCTTGTGCTCTGTTGCTTAAGTCTAAATGTTTTGGTATCACAGTGTCTCTTTTTTTCGTACATAAGGGGGTTTTAGTAATTATTTTAGTAATTATTGCAGTAGTAATTAAAATGAAAAAAAACTTGAGAACTTTAGGTTATGCCAATCAAAAATGACTGATATTGGTTGCATGGGAAAATTAAGTAGACCACACCATTTCCAGACATTTCTCTCAGACACTGAGCTATGGAAAATAAACAAACGAACTGCTTTATTCTTGACAAAGAAAACAAAATTTGATACCAAACTCTTAAACATTCGAAACTCATACTTTGAAGATAAAAGTAAATTCAGATCGTATTTAGAATAATATTATAATAAATTAATTTTTTAATTGTATGACACAGTTAAGTATTCACATACATCTTACGAAAGTAATTAGGTTTATTTTTAAGATTGGCTCATTTAAGGCTAAATGGTAGCTATCAAAGGGACTTTTCCCGGATTATAAGAACAGCTTGATCAAAAAACAATAATTATTATCAACTATTAAGTAAGAAAATATCATCACAAGTCGTGGAAAAAATAATAAAAGTAATAAAGTAAAAAAATAAAGCAATAAAAACACCCATATACTGAAGTTCACTATTCGGCCTCGAAAAATCTGATTTGAAGCTGGTCACCATGACAGCCGCGAATATAATTTTTTATCTCACGATATTTCAATTTTTTCTACCGTCCTTTCAATTCGATAAAGTTATGCTACCTTCTTTAAAAAGCTGTTTATTAAGGATACCAGAAAAATGAAAATATAATATATAGCGTGGTCAATAATTCTCCATTTAAGTAACATTTTGGGAAAATTTTTTATCGGGAAAAGTAGCATTTTGGGGAATAAATGAAAACTCTCCTAAGCACCGAAGAAATTCATCAACATTACTCTTAATGAAATGAAGATGATTTATAATGTGATAATGTGGGATTAATATTATGCCCTTCAGGGAAAATAACAAATATTTGCGTGTAATAATGTCATAAACAGGATAAAAGGTCATCGTAATGCGAGATTTCCGGCGTACTCGGTTCTGGTGTTGCATGCGACGAGTTGATAAAATCCAGGATAAAATAGCCATCTCTGAAAAAAATTAATGGACGGAGAAGTCAGGCGGGTAAATTGCAGGGTCACGGACCGCCAGGTGTCGGGTATAAAGGTCATTCATAGAGCAAAATGTGGAAAAACTAAATTAGATTCACGACGAAAAAGTATATACGCAGCACTCGGGGATGTGCAAAAAAGTAACGTGTACTTCCGTGAAAATAGTATTAAGTGGTATAGTTAAGTAGTATAATAGTATTAAAATAGTATTATTTAATTGTATTAATTATATATTTTCATTTATTATTTCATTTATTTATATTTATTAATTACAATTTATATTAATAATACTTTAATTTTAATAAACGTTTGTGTAAATTAATTAATTTAATAATTAATAAAATTATATAATGAATATAAGTGAATTAAGTAATATTTTTAGTAATTAACTTTAATAAGAAGGAGTAAAAAGGTACATTGCTATGAGAAATGTGAAATTTCGGTAGAAGTTCTCTTTTGTCGATTGAAATTAATGCTGAAACTTGTGGTGATAACATTTGCTATGAAAAAAGTTTGTTCTACATAAAATGAATTCATGACATAAGTGTGCAACGTATATAAGTGCATTAATCCACATTTTTTATCTTGAATTTTTTTGCATTTCTTGTGTTTATTCAGCCAAGTTCTGATTTCGTTTTTGAGGTATTTATAAGTTCTTTTCCCATTGGTTTTTCAGTATTTTTTGTCAATTCCGTTAAGCGGAAATTACAAAAACGCCGCGTAATGGCATTTGTTCCAGAGTGGCTTTGCAAAAGAGCAATAATAAGGAAAAATAATTTGAAATTAGTTGTTCCTTAGCCTTAGTCATGAAGCCTTATCCGCAGCTTAATTGTCACCTTAATATTAAAATTCCTTCTAGTTCTCGATTTGGGATGCATACTTCCATGATTCACGGTTTGAGTTCACAAATCACGTGAGAGCAGCGCATGAAAAATATTAATGCGACACTGCGCTTATCATAAATTTCACGCTGGTTATAAATCGAGCAAAAATTAAGATAATATTCCAATTACCTAGTTGAAACATGTTTTGCGGTAAATTTTCTCGATGAACGATGTAATTGACCTTGGGCAACTATAATCTCAAAATAAGTATTCTAAACGGTTAATTTATAGACATTTTTTTATAGCTAACTTTCCGACGATTCTATTTTTTATGCAAGTAAAAATTTGCGCGAAGTCCGCGAAAATAACTTGCATTCTTGCTTATAGAGAGAGATTTCACTAATCTAATGCTCTAAGTAAACGAATATTCATATTGATACGCCTAGTTACAAAGTAAATTGATACTAGACCTCAGGGATCTTCAACCTTTTTTTCACATCGTCCGGAGGAACACAATGCTCCACGTCTCTTTACTACCAAATCCATTAATAAAAAAAAACATACGAGTATAATTTCAAAGGGCGATAATATTTATTGGCTAAAGAAATTAGCGGGTGGGCCGCATTCGGACCAAGTGCCGCGGGTTTAAGACCCTTGCTCTGTACCCTTTCCGCTCTCTTACAAGTATTGTGGAAAATGAAGCCAATATTTCAGTTGTTAATAAAATACTTGAAATATTTGCTTATGTTATTTAGAATGGAAAAAGTGGCGAGTGCTTTATGCCGAGCCTATTCAACATAACGTTGTGTTTTAATTTACGCAAAGAACTTTAGTCCGCATATATATGCAATATATGCTGTTGTTACAATTTTTAAGATTATCTTATTGACAGACAAATAGTATTGGAGCGTCTATCCCTTGAGTGTGTGAACAGTTGGGTCCACAACCGATAGAAAGTGGGTATATTTTAACACAAAGCTGTATTGTGGTGATAGCGTGCGAGATAATATTATAGCAAACTGTGGAAAAGAAATCAAGAAAACTAATATTACTAGCCTCTAAAGAATGCAGATGTTTTTCATTCCTTGTTCTTAAGTAAACATGTAAACAGAAGACAGCAGGAATACTAGGGATATGCGAGTACTCGAAAATTCGAGTTAAGTCGAGTAGTTTAGGTTACAGAGCTGTCGATGCCATTAAGTTCCAAAATTTGCCGTCTAGAAGCGCTATCATTCATGTAATGATATCGTTTTGAAAGCCCATACGTTGTTCTAATGCCTTGGCCTGGGAATTTCAGCTTGCTGTTGCAGTCAACCACAATAGTCATCGACTAGGGCTCCGAATACCTTTTCGGCGGCCTACCGTCTTCCGACCCTGCGGCGTATTCAGAGTAATCCGAGTCGACTGCTGCATCGCTCTTACTTTATTGTGCGGTACTTTTTTTACCCTACCCTAATTTCTTCATTCAAACGCCGAGAGAATATAGGAAGAAGAGGGGAAAATTGTTTAGCTTTTGTGAAAGAAATAAAAATGTGTAACTTTAAGGTTTTGGCGGACAAAGCAGGTTTTTTCCGATTTTGACTCAATTAGCATCAACGTTCCTCATTATAATTGTCTCCTTATATCAGGCCATGGATTCAGCATAGAAAATTCACAAGGGGATTGGAAAAATGAGAATATGTTGAAGAATGCATTGCTGCATTGCCTGTCCCAGAAATTACCATACTCGACTCGACTCGATACTCGCGAGTACTTTTCAACTCGACAGTCAGTGGCGTACCAAGGGGAGTTCCAGGGGGTCCGGATCCCCCCCCCCGAAACATAAAAACACAACTATTTTCCTTCATAAAAGAAAACAAAATATTGAAAAATCATGAATTTACAGAAAACTTCTGTAACGAATGAAGTTTTTTCGATTATAAAAAGAGTTAAAACCCATTACTTAGTACACTGTTTTTCAAAAATTTACCCCCCTGGTTTTGGACCCCCCGCCCCCCGAACAAAATTCCTGCCGAAGACTCGACTCGATACTCGACTCGAGATTAAAAAGTGCTACTCGCACATTCCTAACGAATTCTGCTTATAGCGAGATAAAAATACGATTGGTTTTTAAGTAGTAAAGTCACAATGCTGACCCATGGTCAATTACGAAGGATCTCAGGTTTTCCCGGGGAATTGGTGGTAGGAAGAGTTCACGGGTTTCTTCCCGCTTTCATGGGATAGTTACACGAAGGGGGCACACTACATCGGCGGAAATCATGAGGCTCGTAAAGAAAAACAGTGGCTCTCTTAGTCTCTTCTTCCTGCCTTTTCCACTTCCTCTTGATAGCTGTCCTTGTCCCGCCTAACTTTCGAAGGCTGGTCGGGGTCATTATTTAGTCGCTGGCCACCCTTGTAACTGCCAAAGATTGCCCACCCCACCTTTGCTTGGCTTCAATTATCCGTCGTCTTAACGATGTCATCGCTTTTCGTGTTAGGGCGAAGCTTCCGGGGAGTGAGCGACGAAGCGCGCGATTGAGAGGCGACCGTGGATAATGCCTAGTTATTATCCGTCGCGGATAGCGTCGCGGAAGTTGATTCCCTTTATTCGCTGACGTGGACGGAGCCATTAGAGGCCGCTAGGAATTCGAAGGCTAGAACGTTGTGAGCTTTTTCATAGCGGTATCCGACGGGTATTCCTTTCGTCTGTGAGAAAGTCGGTTATTAATTACTAATTAACTCTGGAGGTAGAAAATCATCATAATATATAATAATCAGGGCCGGATTTGGATGAAAAGAGGCTCTAAGCTATTCCATTTTTGAGGCCTTTTTGCCTCCCAATTACAAGTTTGTAAACTAAATGAGATATAATAAAATACGTCATTGCTGTGATATATATCAATATGCTGAATGAAACATTTTTAAATAGTGTAATTTTAATTAATTAATTTTAGGCATTAATTAATAAATCGGTGTTATGAATTGTATACAATTATCATTGCAATCAAGATAGGAAACCAACATTTGGTTGAGGAGCAAATAGTTTTTCTTCACTTTCTGACAGGCAACCTGTATTTAAACCACGGCTGTATTTAAACAGCTATTGTGGTCTCCAGTTACTCGGAATGTTTTTTAAACATAGCTACTCACTTTTGGATTCCATGTCCTCCGACTAGGAAACAAAATATTGGCGGGATCCCAAACAATGTTGAAACATAATAATAGAGATTTTTATGGATACTATAAAGTATAAATATCTCTATCTTAACTTTATCTTTCAGCACAATTTTTTTATTTCCGATCCAATTTTCTCATATCGTATACATAAGTATAAGAAAAGCAGGAGTCATGGACAAGCATTTTGTATAGATAAGAAAAAGAAAAAATATTTAAGTGTGGAGTATTACAAGTGTTTGGCTGTCTATTTCATCATAGACAAATGATGATTATTTTTCCGAGTAAAATCGTTTCCCTTTCCAAAATCTCCCATTGCTTTTCCGATAGTTCAACGTAAATTTTAAAGGTCACGAGGGGTAAAGTACATCTCTACCAAAACAACCATTAAGTGGAAGCCATTTATAGTGATTTTCACCATCGTTGATTTCCATGTGACGGCCAAATCATGACCTTGGTCTTTGGGACTTGTGATGCCCCCAGTATTTCTGGCTATTGGAGTCCGCTCGTCCGCTATATCACTGATCGCTACTCCGAGATTGCTAACTGCAGATTATGCGCAGACGTCCGAAGATTACTGGGTAAATTGGACGATAAGGTTAAGATAACGATACACATCGTTTACTGTACCAATAAAATGTCTGTTTTAATGTTTTGACATTGTTTGGGATCCCTCAACAATCAATTTTGAAGTCCACAGTAGAACATATAAACATCAGGAATAATGGTAAAATTTCCACTTAGCTATTTATTAATAGAGTACCAACCTCTCTGTTTCATACGAAATTGATATGATCTAAATACGAAATTTTCATGATTATTATGAAGTTATATCACTTCTAAAAATCCGCAAATCTTCGTAATCATGCATCTTTTCTATTGATTCACATTATTCTGTGCTTTATGAATTTGTTCAATCTTAGAAGATGAAATCGCTTCCCAATATTTCAATTAAAATAGTATTTTTTTCGTGAGCGTGTATTTCCCTGAGTAAGACTCTAAAAAAACCAGAAGTCACTAAATCTGAGCTAATTCAAGAGTTAATCACGTATAAACCTGTATACCACAATGTGAAGTACTTGCACGGGAAGTGTACATGTGACTTCACAAATTCTCTGTTATGCATCCAATAAAAGGACAATCCTTAAAGTCAAAGGTATGTTAATGAAACCGCTCAAGGTTACCAAATAACTTGTATCGGATACTTAATTTCTATTTTATTGGCCTGAAAGATTACTAATTTTCGGGAAATTTAAATTTCAAAGTATTTACTCCTCATGAAATCAATGGTTTGCGAGGTTAATTCGTGGAATCTTGAAATTATAGATTAATACGTAAACTTTGTTGTATTCCATTAACATTTATTAAAAGAATCGACCGTTTCCAACCTTCTCAGGTGAATATCAATCTTTCAAATCTTAATTTTAAGTAGGGAATTATGGACGGCCCTCCTTAAATAAAGAAAAATAATCGTTATAATCATCTTATTTAACGGGATAGGTTATTTTGAACGATGTGAGCTTACTAGATATTCCATGACCTACCTTTCCTGATATGACCTTAGAAGGTTGAAACCGGTGGAGTCTTTTGATAATTATTGTGTGGAATACAACGGAGTTTACTTTTTGATTAATTTTTTATCCTTATCTGAAACACAATTCCGAAGTTATTTTTGTACTAAATATTTCAATATTTTATCCGAAAAAGGCAATTATAAACAGCTTTCCACGCATAATGAAATATTGCGTTCGTTAGTATTATCTTATTTCGAAGGATAGGTTATTGTGAACGATGTGTGCTAATTGGATATTCCAAGACCTACCTATCTTCAAAACGTAGTGTTCTCCTTCTTTTGGGTGCCAAGTCGTCCCATTATCTAACTGAAAACGATTTTGTCCAAGGTCTTACACGACGTGGAAGTGAGATATATGCTTTATATGTTGCTAGGCCCTCCCTTATCTTCACTCTTAAACATCAGCGTGACGCCCGCAGTTTTCCAGTCTTTAGGAACCCATCCATTAGAGAGTCCATTAATTAAAAATGCTCAAGCGGAGTGGAGTCTAATTGCTTGTATCAGAGGCAAACGCTCTTCATTTTCCTGCGCCATGGCAACGCAAAAATTCGAAGGTGTGCCAAATTACGAACTTGTATAATTCATTACAGCGCGAATCATTTCCGCAAGAATTAATTCTTAGAGAGAAACCGGCGTGGTAGTCTAATTGATAGAGCACTTGGCTACAGATCGAAGAGTCCCGGGATCAATTATGACTGAAGCTTTCGGAGACTCCCAAATGAAATCCTCGAAGTGCCAGGGAAAGGAACTGGCCCTCCTACACTGAGTTATGCCTCGTTCATATTACGATTTTTCCGGCATCGTTGGAACTATCGTGAATTCACACAACGATGGTTAAAACCTGTGCTGCCCTCTAGTGCTGACATCTAAAATTGACGGTCAGCAAAGCTGTGTAGGTATGTAGGGTCAAGATATTACTGTGGTCGACGTGTTTTTAACGAATAATTTTTCATCCGCCCATATTCTTCCTTGCTTGGACAAATCCATGAATAAAAAATAGAGCGAAGGGAGCTTCACGAACTTTTCTTCTTTCTCTTGTCGCTTCCTCTTCCGGTCTCCCAGCGCCTAACCATCGTAGAGTGGCAACGTTAGGAGCTACGTGAACTATTGTCAGAACATGCATTCACACGCCTAGTTCGGCCAACTATCGTTAGGACGATCGCTCGGAAAATCGTAATGTGAACGAGGCATCAGTGATGGAATAATGTCGTTCAAAATCGATTTTTAGTCGATAGGATATGCTTGACTTTTCAACGAAAATCGAAATTTGAACAAAAAATCGATTAATCGAAAAAATCGACGGTTCTTCAAAAAAGTACAGTTCGCAGAGAAGCATGTTTATCATGCAGTCGAAAAAATCTTAAGATACGCATTTGAGATGTAGAAAAAGAACTCCCAAAAATATACGTTGAATACATGCTTGAGTCATTAGTTGTAACAATTTAAATATGTACACACATTTAAATTTTGGGATCACCGATAGGAAAAATTTGGCTTCACTAAAATTTTTAAGAACCATCAACTAATAGCGATGTTTTACTGATGATCGATGGCGAATTTTCTAATTTTACCGGTCTTGGAGAGATGTTTTTCACATGGGACGGATGACGTCATCATAGGCTAGTAGTGACACTGCTGACTTGAGTTCAAACGAAATGGCCAAGATCGGAGTTGAAGAATTAAGTTTGGATCGAAACTCGATGATCAATGCTCGATATCGATTACCTTAATCTTCGGCATTTAGAACTAGATTTTCGATATTAATCGAACGCAATTTTTTCCATCACTTCACTGAGTGTGTGACATTCACACGCCAGTGGCTTAGTTTGGGGTAAGCTCTACCCTCACTTATCCAAGGACACCTACGGGTTGAATCACTAAGTGAGTGTGATAGTAAAAGAAGAGAAGTTTACAGCGTTTAAACTTTTCACTAACTACACAGATAATTTAAAATAAATTCTTATCGCAGGCTCGTTCTTCACTCGAGAAAAGATAATGTTTTGCTTATATTACCATTATATTTATTTATGCAAATGCTGCTCCACCTGACATTAATATAGGGCGATTAACCTTGATTACACCAATGCCTCCGATTCAAGCATGGAAAGTTGAGTGTTTTAGACTCTTTTAAGTCTTCATATCTTTATGCCCCACCGAGTTATCACACGGTACCCAATAACCTCGCCCGTCTCGGAATTAATTTCGAAGCCTTAGAATAAGCTATCTTTTAACGTTCATATTTTCTTTATAGCTGATGTGATTTTATGATAAAATCCATCAATGACGTTTTCCAACTTTATGGTATACGTTTCAGATGCTGTGGCATGAATGAGATCAAAAACCTGGAAACGGTCTTGGGGTGTATTTTTGAAAGATATCAAGTGAAAAGAGTGAGATCAAAATCTGAGGCCCGCACCATACTTCGTTGAATTGAGGTGGAGATAGCCATCTATTGAACCAAAAACTTAAATACCTGATGGCTTCTTCTTTGCTATTTTTACGGCGATTTTATATTAGGGTAGTTTCCTTCATCAAAGAAAACGAAAGGCATTGATTGCTATTCGTTACCCACCATTAGTGAATTCATAATGCACATATTATTTGGTTTTAGAAATCCCAGTTTAGACGAATCTTAATCGCCAATTATAACCATATTTGAAAAATGCCAGATTGGCGCCCATGCGATGCCACTCCACGTGACGTAACAGGGACCTAGATGCTATACGAGTAGTCAGGAGTTTTACATCGTCTGAGATTACCAATGCATGCATTAGGCACATAGCTCAGGGAAACATCTCTTAATAATCACTTATTAAAATTGCCTATGGTCGTAAAGTTTCCTCCATTTGATAGGGTATTAATAATCCTTACTTAAGCCAAGCGGTACCTGGTAGTTGTGTACTATGATACCTGCTAGCAGCTTGCATTGTAGCGGCGCTCATAGCCTCGCACCAAGCACACACTCACACGGCGGCACTTCACACAGAGCTTCACAAGGCGGCAGCCGGAACCAGAATGACGTCACACGGGCTTTTCCCAGCATTCATACTCAGCCGTCTTGTTTTCGCGAGCTTGAAAATTTTCACCTTTCATTTGATCGCGAAAAATAGATATCGTCATTTAAAAATCTAAAAGCGTGAAATATGTACTCCAGGAGTAATATTAATCTTTCGATTTAGGCAATAAAAAAATAATAGGAAACCACCCTATTGATTAAATATCTATTCAAGGAGCAGGGGCGCATTTAGGTAGTCTTTTTTTTGGGGTTGGGGAGGCGCGCCGTAATAACTTTCTGCGGCGTCTTGCTGGTATGTAATACCACAGATTAGCATGGTAATACTCTACCCTATGATAGGTAATGCCTCTCAGCGATAATGCGTCTGAGGTCTCAAATACGTTGACAAAGGGCTTTCAGATAATTATAAATCATCTTTAAACGTCATTTTTTTAGGCTTTTGAAATAAAAACAAACTTTCATCGGAGAGCCACCATAAATATTGTCATCATCAATATTTCCAGAATTTACGGAAGGGCGGCCGCTACCGTACTTACGCAAAATCTCTCCCCCCACTTTGCCACTGTTAATGAGAGCTCCATGCATCTACTTACTTTTCTTGTTTTATTTTGGTCACCTCTTGGAGTAAAGAACGAAATTATTTTTGATCCAAGAAATGACAAGACCATTCTAATAATTATTTTCTTTGCGCTGGAGATTTTTAAGTGCCAACTCTATATTTTAGAGCACTCTAATGGGTTTGTCAATTCACCAGTACAAATAAAAAATGCTGAAAGCACTTGACATATAATTAAGAGACTCAGTACTGATGTATGTGTATTTATGACTGAAATCACTTTTGTATGCGCTTGGTTGGTTTTCTGTTTTTGAGTTAATTTGTTGTGTTTTATTTGTCTGTAAGCATGTTTGTTTTTATTTTGATTTCTTTTTGCTGATTGGACGCTATGGTGATGGGAGATAAACAAGTGATTGTTAGTTAGAAAGCCATCTTGAAGTGAATGTATATTAAGAAAAGATTAAAATGCAGTGTGTCAGGTGATATTTTCCTTGTGTTAAATCGCTTTGATACGTTAGTACTAGTGACAGCATGTCCAGTTTCATCAAGGGCAGCGCTGACAGGTAATAGATATGAGACCACTTTCGAGCTGAAGCAGCGCCTTGATATTGAAACTTTGTAGATGTAGTATGGTTTTTACTTTATATTTCAATTCATTGAGATGTTGAGAGTTTGTTTCGGTCTTAATCTGGTGGAATTCTGACATATTAGTGATTTAGGGGTTGCGGAAAGAGAGGCGCTCAACTTTGTACGCTTCTACTGCAAGTTAGATCACCAGAGGATATCCGCGGGAAACGATCATTTCTAGTTAGATATTGCGAAATTATGCATGTGTAATTTCATTACGTTAAGCAAGGGCTTGTGGTCACAGGCGAGAAATCTTACTTAACAACTACGAATGAAAAGAACGTGCATAATATATTCAGCAACTCTTAAGCAACGTAGACCACAGAAAGTACAAGAAAAAATATCAAAGCAAAGGTATTATTTTACAAGTGCAACAATGCTGAAAGCAACGTAGCACCCCTTGAAAGCCATTTCAATGTGTGGGTTGTTCAATTTACTTTTTTATTTTTGTTGATTTATACAACTTTTTCTATTTCTGATACTTATTTGTTGATTTTCATGACCTTCTTCGTACCTTATTTCAAAGAATGTTTTCCAATCCGAGTCTTCCACTGTCTTCCTCGATATTCTTCCCACTCATGTTTTCCCCATAACAGCATGGGTCCTTTTAGCCCACAAATTCGTTCAGGGAATTCTGGGTCTTCTTTTATCCTCATCGATTTACATGGTTCCTCCTTAAGATTCCCTCTACTTATTTCTGGAGCCGTATTCTTCAGCCAAACCACACTTCCATTGAATACGATCTCATTTGAGTTCCAAACACCATTATGGATGCTTCACTTTCATTTCGTCTCAGGCTTTCTTCGAACATTTTATTCCTTGCTTCAAATGTAATCGTTTGCTGTTGTGTGTCGTTAGACTTTTCTTATTTCCCCCTGATGCATTATGTTCCAAACCTTTCATTATCCTCACTGGCAAAAGGTATACAAACAGGCACGTTGCTAGGGGGGCTTTGTGGGGTTCATCTTGAACCCACCCAATATATTTTCTCTTGTGGCGACTTCCTGCTATGCATCCCCTTAGGAGACAAGCAGTCCATGCTAGAGACGGAAAAATGGATTTCCGTTAAAATCAAAAATCGTGTTCCAATAGTCAGAACGCGTATGCTACAAAAGAGGAACGTCAAGTCGGCCTCTAAATGTGTTGTCACCCACCGCGCATTTAAATGGGTTTGCAAAAGTCGCCACTCGTGTCACTGACGGACAAATTGATCCGAGCTTCACGGGGAAATAAATAGGGGTTCAAGGGGTATAAATAGGGGTTTCAACCGAAATTTACATTCATGGTGATTAGATTCATAAAATTTATAACCCTTCAATACTATTTCTCGCATTTGGAAAGACAATACAGAAAAATATTGGATAATGGTTGATATTGGTATGAAAAATATTGGTTATTTTATATTTGTTTATGGATGATTTCGGTAGTGGACATGAAGATAGGCGATATAAAAACCTGTTCCATGTTTTTTTAATTTCTTTTTTCAATTCTTGGTACTTTTTTATTTTTCCGGCTGTTGTCTATTCGATGTTCTCTGAGAGTGGTGCTGTAATATCAACTACATAACAAGTTTGATTTATCCTGTTAGTCATCACGATCTTCGGTTTAACATTGACGAATGACTTATCTGTTTGGATGGGCCAATCGTAATATAGTTTATAGGAACCTTTTTTCAAGCACAGTTTCGGGGTGGTATTCTTATATTGGATAAAAGCGGATCGCATTGCACTCATCACAGCGCCGTGGACATTTTTGAAAACCTATTAAAATGCGACCGAAGTGGCAAAAGAAATCAGCCTTCTGTGGGATTGAATTGGGCCTCCTCTATGCAGTTCCATTGAATCAAAGATCAAGTAAATCGAAATCGAGTCATGATATTCGAGTTTCGATCCAAACTCGATTTTTCACCATCGATACTGGCCACCTCGTTTGATCTCAGCAGCGTCACTACTGGCATATGATAACGTCATCCGTCTCATGTGAAAGACTTTCCTCTGAGGCCAGTAAAATTAGAAACGTTCTCGAGCATCAAAAAAGCCTTCAAGTTACAGCCATTCCTCGTAAAGGACTCAATGGATAGACATACTCCATAATGAAAATAGGTACTACAATGCTCCACAAGGAAAATATAAACGACAATTGGAAAATTGATGAAGTAAGTCATTACATATCCAGAGTAACAAATAGTAGCAAATTATTTTAGTAGTTATTTAGCAATTCTCGATTACCTATTGTAAATGAACAAGAGTGGAATTTGGACTTTTTAGTTCTTGATGCTCTACTCTATCTTGCATAGTGCCGATTCTTGGTAATTGTTTATATTTCCGGCTACCGTCTTTTCGATGTAATGTGAGAGTGGTACTATAATATCAACTACATAACAAGTTCTATTTATCTTGTTAATAAACATAGTATCTGGTCTAATATTGACAATGGTTTATATGTTTGGATCGACAAATCGTTTCAAGCCCAATCGTTTATAAGAACCATTTTCAAGCACAGTTTCGAGGTGGTTTTCATGATATGGGGTATCTACTAATTTGTGCTGATAAGTCAGTTTTTGGTGAATGATGTTTTCGACTTTATCCTATTAACTACTATTATATAATACCAAATGCAATTGGTGTAGATATGATTTATCTAATTGCTTTACCCATGCGATATCATACTTATCAAAATCGGTCGATGGAATAAAACGATTAAATTTCTCTTGTAGTTACGGCTTGACGAACGAGGTTGCCGCCGCTTTCACGAATAAATACTTCCTTTACCACCGGATGTTACGACCGCCAAACATTTTTGCGCAAAGAGCTCTTGCCGTAATAAATTTATTTTTTCAACGGTCGAAGGATTTAAGGCTAATGTTCGCCAAAAATGGCGATGTGAATCTAAAGACCGGTTCGTTAAGCGGAGTATCTTTGGCCAAATCGCTAAAAATTCCTTTTTCTCTCCACTGGAGGAAAATAACCTGGTCAACTCTTAATTGCGGCAATTTAAGGATCACTTAACAGGTTTTTCAGACTCTTCACGTGAGTCTTCGTCATGCGTTCCGATTGTAGACACTTACGACACACTCAGGCAACCCGGATCTCTCAACCATTCAGTGAAGCCTCGTTGAATTAGCTTTGGGCGATAGAATATTCTTCTTTTAATTTCGTCGATTTGGTTTAAATTCCATTGTTTTTTTTCTTTAGTGATTCTTTACTGTAAATTACTTCTGTAACAAAAGTTCATCTGGAAAACATTTTTTGGTATGCAACAATATGTCCAGTGTTACCATTATTCCTCTAAAGGTATTCTCACCAACAGAAAATAGTCTCTGGGATCACCTAAGGCTCCAAAAGTGATTTTGTATCAATGAAATTTTAAAATGCTTAAAATTTTTTAAAGGAGTAACAATTGGGTGGTTTCCTAATAATTTTTATTGACTAGTCAAAAGATTATTACTCCTGGAGTATATATTTCACGCTTTTAGATTTTTAAATGACGATATCTATTTTCCACAATTAAATGAAAAGTGAAAAATTTCAGGCGCGCGAAAAGTATTAATGCCGGGAAAAGCCCGTGTGACGTCATTCTGGTTCCCGCTGCCGCAAAGTGAGTTGACCTTGGGGTGAGGACGTGTGCGCCGCTAGGCGCAGGCTGCTGATGCAGGCTGCTAGCAGGTAGCAGACTACCCTGCTAGCAGGTAGCGCTTGGCTTAATTATGGATTATTAATACCTTATCAAACGAAGGAAACTTTCCGACCATAGCCAGTTTTAATAGGTGATTATTAAGACATGTTTCCCTGAGCTCTGTGCCTCATGCATGTATTGGTAATCTCAGACGATGTAAAACTCCTATCTACTCGTATAGAAACTAGGTCCCTGTGACGTCACGTGGAGTGGCATCGCATGGGCGCCAATCTGGTCTTTTTCAAATGAGGTTAAAATTGACCTAAAGCATTCGTCTAAACTGGGATTTCTAAAACCAAATAATATGAATATTATGAATACACTAATGGTGGGTAAGGAATCGCAATCAATGCCTTTCGTTTTCTTTGATGAAGTAACCTACCCTATTATACTCTTAATATTTTCATTAAATTTTCTTCAGTTTTCGCTTAGTTGTTTATGCAAAGATTACAAGTTCTCACCAAATCAACTCATTACTATGGTGTAGAGTTGAGAAATTTTCTCGTGATATGGCAAGTTGAAATTAATACGTCCTTTTGCAATTTGGCATATGCATTTGGATTAAAGCTGAGTATTTGAAATGCTATTTTATATTTGTTTTGGGATGATTTCGGTAGTAGTCATGAAGATAGGCCCTATAAAAACCTGTTCCATGTTTTTTTAATTTCTTTTTCCAATTCTTGGTACTTTTTAAATTTCTCCGGCTGTTGTCTATTCGATGTTCTATGAGACTGGTGCTGCAATATTAACTACATAACAAGTTAGATTTACCTTATTAGTCATCACGATCTCCGGTCTAACATTGACGAATGACCTATCTGTTTGGATCGGCAAATCGTAATATAATTTATAGAAACTGTTTCAAGGACAGTTTCGGGGTGATATTCTAAGTATTGGGCCTTGGTATCTACCAATTTGCTATGGTAGTTCAGTTTTTGGTAAATAATTTTTGCGTCTTATGTTTAAGAGCTGAATACCTACCCTCATTCTTATACACGTGAACGATTTTTACACAGTATATTTCACATTTAAGATTAAATTTTCTCTCAATGCGTCAGTTTTTAAGCTGCTAATACTGGAGGAAAGCAACCTTGACGTGTTGTCCTTGAAGTCGCTCAATTTGAATTCCTCCAATAACCTGTCGGGCGAATTATCATCGAGTCTCTAGAGTTACCAAAAAAGGCTCTCCAGAAGCCGCTTAATAAATTTTCATGGGATCAAACGAATTCTATGAACGAAGGCATAATATTAAGACGGCTTTTCAAATTTACCCTCGATGAATCAATCCTATGTGCTCGATGTATTTGGAAAAGGAAAATTAAAAGAATAGGGTTTTTGGTGGGGAAGACTTTTCAAAGGAATCCAGATAACTGCTTGGGTATAGGGTATAGCAGGGCGAATTGGAAAATCCAATTTTTTTTGGAAGAACCACGAAAATTACGAAAGAGGATCCTCAAGTCGGCCTATACTGTCGGCGTCAAAATGATGTGCCGCTGTACTTTGCAAATTTATATCTAGACTTCAGTGCATGTCATAATAGTGAATAATACGTCATTTTAAAGTAAATTTTATTTTAAATTCTTATTCATTTTTTGTGTTATGAAAAGTTCAAAAATTTAGACACGCGAGTGCAATAAATGATTCCTCGCACTATAAAATTAGCCGTTTTGTCAACTTCATGAACTTTGTAGCTCAACCTAGGGAAAACTACCACGTCTACAACATTCATCTTCCACAATAAGTCGCAAACATTAATTTAGATTAATAAAATGGCTTTTGCGTATTTTTAGAACTCAAATTTTGTTTTAAAATAACGAAAAGGTATAAACACTCTCTAGTCCTACAGTTTACCCCGAAAGAAAAAAATAAAATTGATAGAAACACTTCTTAATTAATTTGCAATTTTTCTATGACCCATAATCTATAAAAATATTTATATTTTTGAACGTGAATAACTTCTACTAATGTCATGTAGCCGAACGGGGCTGCGACGGGCCAGTGCCGGTTACCAGGAGGTGCCAGGAAGCAGAGTTTTGCGCGCAAGACGTGGCAACGCAGCTTTCGTTCGCTTCGGCGTATTTTTTAATGCCCATACATAATCTATACTACATAAAAAGCATGTATTTTCGGATCATCATATCATCGGACAGAGACTGCCAGATCCCTGCTTGAATGTTATGTGGAGGGCATTTCAAGCGCAACACTCCGTCCGTCGGATGGGACGTTAAGCCATGGTCCCCTTGGTGTCTTTCCTTAAGAGCAGGCTAATGCAGACGCCGGGTTTCTCTCCACCCTTCCCTCCGTGTCATACAATATCGGGATCAAAATTCTGGAATTCTCTCCCTCAGGATCTTAGACAGAGGGGCTCCATCCATGCTTTTAAAATTAAATTATACATGGATTTACTCAGTGGAGAGCTAAAATAAACTCCCACGAAAAATACAGCCTATTATGTATTATTATCATGTATTATGTACTATTGCCCAATATTCCGTCTGCCTATGATGTCAAATTTCAAGCCTTGTTACGTGTTATTTCTTTTTTATATGTGTGTATCAAACAACTTTACTTGACATTTTTCATGAACTTTTTGCTTTGATGAGCCATTTTATTGTAAATTGTGTTTTTTGCTCCAAGGGTTTTTTCCCAGAGCATAATAAATATCTATTCTATTCTACAAGTTTATAACGACAGAAATGTCCACATATATACACCAAAATGTACAATATAACACTAGAACAAATAAGCGCCTAACACGCCACATGGAAGAACTTTACATACCACACTATCGAACATCTATTTACACAAGGTCTTCCCATGTCACCTATTGACAAGTATATACTGGAATCTATATGGAATCAATTGTCACACGATGTAAAATATCTAAAATTGCAAGCCAATTCAAAAAGAAATATTATGAAATATTGCTACATGTGAATTGAATATTGTAAGTTAACTGAATATTGTGCAAAAGTTAACAAAATCAGATGTATTTATGAGTATTCATACATTTTTCTTACTGATAATTATAAGCAAACGTATGTATTTTTTGCTCCATTTAGTCATATATTAAGTCGCATTCTGTGAAATCGATGTTTAATGTAAATCTACATATTGTTTGCAATAGTTATGACTCCATTATATTTATAATCTTGTATAAACGTTAGGGACACACTTGTCCCGGAATAATAAATTTCATTTTCTATTTCTATCCTTCCCTCATGGCGCAAATTACCGAAGCTATCGGTTGCCTCCTCCAAATACCATACTATACAGTGACGGAACTAAATCCGAATTGGATAATTATTAAAAATATATAATTGCGCCTATAATACATGTATTATTGTATAAGTAACCTCCGAGTCTCTTGCGGCACCCAACCTATTTCGTGTAAATGATGTGTAATGCTCTTTTCAGCCAAAGAAACCAATTAACAAATTTTACCTGCTTTTCTCGAGTTTAACTTCATTTTTTCCGTTTCTCTGGATCAAGTATTTACACGTTTTTATTGCAGGAACTAATTTAGGGCCAACGGAAATAAGCATCGCGGCAGGATGGTTTTATTGTTTTCAGAATTGTCTGTATCAAGGTAGTATGGATTTAAGGTACAAACCATTACCTTGTATTCATACTATCTGAACATACTTCCAGGTACTATCCAAGAAGACTATATAATTTCAGGGTGCACCTAAATTTCGCAGAAGTTCTTGGCTTCAAACGAAGTATACAAATCTTCACGACTACCTTACAATACAAATGCATCAATAATTTATCCTGTGTGTTAATAATTATTGATGTGCACTAAAATGCCGTTATATTATGTGATAATTGAATTTTCATTATAATATTGTTACAGTTAGAGCAAGTTTTTTTCCCACTGTGTGGCTTATCGAATTTTAACCACAATGTTGCATTAACCGTTTTTTAAAGCAAGGTTTTTGCATTGAATTTCCAGCTGATAAATCAGAGTAGTTTAGCATAAATGTTTCGTTTCCTTCCTTTCTGATCCATGCTTTCAAAATTGGAATCTATTGGAATTGGAATTGGATCTAATCTGAAGAAATTCCCGTGCACTTCGAGGATTTTTTCTCGATAAAAGATACAGTGTCCGGCGTGATGCGGTGGACATCTTTGATATTCAGCTTATTAAAACAACTTGTCTGTTTCCACACTATTTTATTTTTACCGACCATGGTTTCGGCAGCTTGTCAATGGCACAAGCTGCCGAAACCATGGTCGGTAAAAATAAAATAGTGTGGGAACAGACAAGTTGTTTTAATAAGCTGAATTTTTTCTCGGTTTTCCTAAATTTCCGAAACGGATGACTAATGGCTACACCGTTACTATAAAGCGTTGACACATGGGTACATTTCAATTTGATTTGCGTACAGATAATGAACGGCAACTGCTGTTAAATTTAAAAGTGATATGGGGCGAGGTAGCATGGACACCGGACTTGAAACGCTAGATAATGTAACCAGAAAAGTGGGGAGAGGTCTTCCTGCCTTTATATCTCCCTGAGGTTCGCTAGTGAAGCATGAATGAAGTGGAAGAATGTCGTTCATGAGTTAATCATTCCATATGAACGACTCATTTCCGAGAACCGAATGAATTGAATCTCGTTTTGAATGGTTCATTGTGAATCAAATGGTTCATTTCGATCTTGTGGATCATGCCCATCATGGGGTTCACGAAGGTTTGTCGCAATGTGAGAAATGGAATCACGCGATATAGCACTCGGCCTATGGTAACATCCCACAATAAGGATTCTGAGCCAGACACGGTGATAGTAAAAATGAGAGTATACGAGTACACTTAAAATATATGAATATATGGTAAAATAGTTCTCGGAGAATAGGTCAATAAATGTGATGCAAAAAAGTTTTAGCCAACGTTTAAGTTTATTTTAAACTATCATCAAGGCTTAGATTTGCACGTATTTAAATTTTATTTTGCACATATTTTAATATGTGCAAAGCTAAACCCTGATGATAGTTTAAAAATAAACTGAAACGTTGGCTAAAACTATATTGCATCACATACATTGACCTATACTCCGAGAACTATTTTACCATGAATTAAACGAGGTCAAGGTAGGAAGAAAAAAAATTAATTTTATATGAATATATACGAGTAGTAGAACACTTAGAAGAGGAAAAATCGATTTCGATCGAAATCGGAAATCGATTTTTAATAATTAATCTTTGTTTTTTTTCCGCTTCGTGTTCCTTCGCGCACGACGAGGTCGAGTGACTTATTTCATAGTTTCACCCCCCGCCTTTCTGTATCTAAACGTTTTTTTTCCTATTTATACGTCCTTCTCCCATTAACTCCTATGCCAAATGTGTTCCCAATTTCGATCCTTTTTTTCCATCCCTCATCCATCTTGCACCATTACTATCGTAATTTTCCCCCCTCTTCCTCGCACCACCCGATGAAATTTACTATTCTTCGTTTTTTTTTGCAAATACTGTTGAATATTTTTGTTTCGTTATTAGTTGCGTTGCTTAATATTATTAAAATGTTTCTCCTATTATTGTGAGTCCTCTGTAATTGGCCTCGTGCTGTTATTGGACTGGATTGAATAAATAAATGAATGATCAAGGTCGAGCTACGGTCTTCGAGTTTCTATCCAAATACAACTTTTCAACTTCGATCTTGACCATTTCAGCAGCGTCACTACCAGCCTATATCCGTGCCGAATGAAAGACTTTTCACTATGGCCCGTAAAATTGGAAGGCACGCCTTCGATCATCGAGAAAGCATGTAAATATGTTGATATCTCTCATAAATTTTCGTGAAGCCGAACGGTTCCAAAAGTTTAACGTGAGTGCATTTGTAAATTTTAACTGCTTATAATCAAGCTAGGATTTTAAGTACATTTTTTTCTACTACTAAAGTTCTTGAACGTTCTATTTTTCAGCCAAGGGGGGCTAAATTGAGGAGGCCAAGGTCCGTGCCGTCTAGGCCGGCCCTTATTTTTTAGATTTGAGAAAAATTATAATTTTCTAGTCTCAAAATGATCCAAATGAGGTTTAACTTCATGTGCTAAAATTTGGCCTCTTTTAAGTACTGAAGACCTTCAATTGAGTTTTTTTTGGGGCTAAAAAAGTACTACCCTGATGAAAAACGTGGAAGCAAGGTTCTACAGGACCGAATTTCTGTTTTTTTTTTTTAAACCTATCTTTTAGAGTTAATGAGATATGCGTCGTAATGCGATCCAACCCCCAGGACACTACCCCGCACCAGATGCGCCGCTGAGGTACGGCTCGCACCACTTGCTAGGGACTTCCTCTCCACCCCCTCCCCGCTCTCGGCAAAGTGTATGCTGCTGCTGGCAAGATTTATATTTCAAGTGATACAACGTTGAAAATGTTGTTCCTCTTGTATCATGATTAATATAGTTAAAGCCTATAATGTCACTTTGAATGGTCAACGCTGTCCTACTTGCTGAGTACCGGCCCCCGTAAACCTTACTTTATTGCAGCCTACGGCCATGCACCATTCCAGCATGCTTTGTTCTAATGTGCTCTTTAGATACAAAATATTATAAGAATGTGATACAGTGGTTTACGAAGGAATGAAGGAAATGAGTTGGGCTTCCAGGGCTCCACCAGTACATAGAAATATTCAAGAAAGAAGAAACCAGGCAGTTATTTCACGGATTTAGATCGATAAGGAGAGAGAGTTAATTCTTGAGCATATTGTGCAAAGAAGAGCTCGATCAAAGAAGTGCAGAGCGATTCATTCATTCTCAATATTTGCAATATGTTTTCAATCGCAGGGAATTTCATTGGAAATTCATGAGTTATGAGGACCACATCGTCTTTAACGTATTCAATTGCTTCGAGTTCATTCGGTTCATTTTGAACGATTTGAAAGATCGAATTATTGGCATGAACGAAATCGCGGACTTTGAATCGCACGAATGAGTCAAAAACCCCACCTACTGAACGAGTTAGTCACCCACGTGGTAGCACGTCGAACGTAATGCCACCGGACCTCCAAGAAGCCCTCTCCTTCCCTTCGCCCGCCCCTGTCGAGAGAGCGTTCGTACTCCATGGACCTTGTCCGAAGCCCACAGCTTATGTTTTCCGACCACGCGAAGCGGAAGAGCCAAGCGTGCGTCCAGGATAAAGAAGACAGATCGAATGTTTTGGGGACTTTTCATTCATGAAAATACGCATACGGTGCACTTTCGTTCTCTTTCTGCTTGCTAAGACAGCCATTTAAGATCGTGTGTTACCGACTGAAACGTTTTTCTATATAATAATATAATATAATTTATTTTTCTCAGATATTTACATCCGATGGAACATTTTTTTATATAAACAGTTTATAGCTCAGCAATCAGTTTAACAAGTATAATAATCATTTGAACCAATTAACAAAAATGAGCATAAGCAAAATTTTCAAGATAATCAAATACAACAGAAGAAAATAATTTGAACCGATTTACAAAAATTAACAGGTTAATCTAATACAATAGAAGAAAATAATGTGAAACAATTAACAGAAAAGAACATTTACAAAATTTTCAAATAAGAAACGTTTTTCTATATCGCACAATATAAATTAACACAAATTACAAAACCAATTTGGGCTCATCTTACGTTGGACGACTAACACAGTCGATTGCTGTTCACTTTCGGGCTAGTATTCAACAACCTCCTAAGGTTCGCCACCTGTGAAAATATTATACACGGCTACTGACGTATTTGTATTTGTTGAGTATTTATTGGGAACAATCGACATGAAATTTTTTTTGAGCGATTGTCAAATTATGTGGAATCCAACGCGCACAATTTTTTTCACGGCTGAATGTTCGTGTAAAATCTTGCGTTTGCTTGTCATACTAATACCATAGAGTGAGTATATGTTTAGCATAGAGTAAGTTTTATACTTACTCTATGCCAATACCCAAGAATGCCTCAATCTCACGGTATGTCATATGACGATCTTGCTTTATCACTTCCTGTACAGCATCGATGTTTTCTGGCACTACAATCGATTTTGGACGACCTTTTTTAAATTCGTCCTTTGGTGAAAAAAGGCCACGATTGAACTTCATAAACCAGTGATATACAGTGGTTTTAGATGGTTTAAAATTGCCAAAAGCCTAAGTGAGTTGATTGATGCACTTTTTTTTAGATAATCCACGCAGAAATTAGTAGTAAATCATTACGTGGAAATTCTCGCGAGTAAATGCCATTGTTTGGCTGAGATGAAATTTTCAATTTACTGTAAACAACACAAATAGTGCTCATACTTCCAGACTTCCAAGTACGTATAATGTAAAAAATGTCAAACATTACGATGTGTGTGTCAGATGGCACCTAGCAACACCATTGTTACCAATTCCGGATACATAATAGCAACCCTCGTACATGACCACAAGCTTAAAGGATAATGTAACTGTATATGAGCCCAATACGTTTTTCTTGTTACTCCGTGGCAGGGACCGTCCAACAGTCTATTCTTTAAAAAGGTGTCGTTAGCCTTTAGTCAAAAATAGCTTAATTTGTTCTACTTGGCAATAATTGCCGTTCTCCAATCGGCTGAAATTATCTAGGAATTATTAAACTTTTCTCAGCGAACAAGGCATTCTCACACACGGCTTGACGGCAGGAAAACATTAAATTTTACTAGGCCGGGGGAGGATAGACATTAAACATTACGAGGGACAGTGCACACCCTTGTCTCACTCCTATTGAAAAAGTATAAACTAAAAAGTAAGTATTTGATTAAAAAGATAAGAATTGAATCATTCACAGACACCCTATGTCAGTTTATAGCCTCAATGGATTTAGCCAGGGTAAGAGAAATGGGTATTTATCAAGGGATTGGGAATAAGGTTTGACAGTGTTCTCTCTGTAGTATAAAATAAGGCATATATACGAACCCATGGACGGCTGGTGCGATACTTGAAATACAAAAATACCATTTTCATGATTATTTCAAAATATAGTTTTCTGAAAGCAATACATCGACTGTTGGATGCACAATATAGCCTTTTCTTCGTTATTACTTCTATAAATTTCATTCGAAAATACACATCTTCATAGGGGCTCATAAGGCAGTAAATGTCTACGTATATGAAAAGTGTAAATTACTGCTAGAATATATTTTTCATTAGAAAAAATATATAATATTGCATTATTTATACCACAAGAGTCATACTATAAATAAAATGCAGGTATAAAACTGGACTTATGTTCGAGAAATAGCAAATGACTGCCGGAACTGAAATAAAATAACGTCAGTAGCATGAAAATGGTGCTGTGGTCAGTCAAAGAGATGCATAATGCATTAAATTACAAATATATATTAGCTAAATATATATTAAAAAGATAAGAATTGAAGCATCCTCAGTCTCTGACGCTATTTCAATTTATAACCTCAATGGATTTAATCCATGATGGAAAACAATTTTTTAATAGTATATGTATGAGGTATAGTGTATATGTATAGTATGAAGTATGCATATGGCGTTAGGAACACCTTGCTTTATCCCTATATAATCCAGTCCATCTAATCATTTCATGCTCTTTAGAATGCCCAAAGCGGCTTACGTTCTCAGTCAACCCTTTTAAATTCTCAATTTCCCTGACTGCCATATTTTTCCGTCCTCATCGTATCCACAGCTCAAAAGCCGCTAGCCTTCTCGAGTTCCTTCTCCCTCCAAGCCTCAAAACTTAGTGTTGCCTAATGGATGAACTCGGGAAAAATATTGGACGCGGAATGCTTGGAGTTTTTGGAATGCCTTCGACGTGACTATGTAATAAAATCCGGAAAATAGCTGGAAATAAAAAATTATGAAAAGAAAAGGACTCTAAACTAACACAATTATAAAAGGCTATAATTTCAGGAAAAATAAAACCTATATGTTATTGTTCAATGTTAATTTTCTTTTTGTTTTTTTTTGTTTTCATTTGTTCATTGTTTATTATAGAGTCAAATAGTTTTTCAGTTTCTCTTTCACACAAACCATACACATTACACACGACAGTCTATACAGAAAATGATCACCGCATCACAAAAATATAAAAATGTAAATGGTTAATTGGTACATTCTCGTGTACTCCGAAAATTATCTCTCCTGCATGTAGACATTTTAAAATGCCACGGCACCTTCCCTCACGTTTTCACGCTGATAATACCTGAAAACCTAACCACACTATGCCAAGCCACGAACATGGAAATCCGAGGGTGCTTCGACAGTCGAGAAGCATATTGGGCGCGTGATAATTTATGTGTAGACCGTGCCGTTCAAGGCTGTGAAGTGAATAAAACGAGAGGACCTGTGGTCCGCTGAATAATTAGTTGGCCAGCGCTACATACTAGGCCCTAGCACTCATCATGTTTTATTCAGCACGAAGGCTACCACGCCTAACTTCCGCAGACATGACCACGGAGTCCCAATTTCTCAAAATCAATTTCCTCTTTGTTTTTTACTTGTATAGTGTAGCCAAAAAGCATATGAAATTTTCACCATATTCTAACATAAGTAATATTAGCGGGCATGACTTGGTTGAAATCCATCATCGCAGGAGTTGAAGGAATTAAAACTACTGTTTCCACTTGGTGTTTTATTCTTTCCGACCATGTTTTTGTTACAGAGTAATATTATCAAAGTAAAGAGCGCAGGAAAATTAAGCAGTATATACATGATGTTACAGGAGGAATCTGAAATACATCAGGAGGTGGTAGGGAAGGCAATTTTAAGCATTTCTTGTGCATAAACATGATGTCGCAACTCCTTAGTTACTGAGCCATGGCACACCAAACATTTTGCTGGACGCACTTTGCAGTTACCATGGAAATGGTTCTTCTTGGGTATCTAGCCTTAATAACATTTTATTTAATACTCTAGATTATTAAGGAAATTAAATAATTGAGTGGTTTGGAATCCAAGGGGAACAAGTGATTTTTTTCACAACAGAGTTAGGTAAATTTAATTGTTAGAAGAAATACACAAAAATTGGTTGTTAAGGAATACGAGTGAGTCTCAGTTCTGAGCTGACATCAAGTGGAAAATGAAATGCACTATAACAAATATCTAATTCATGTCGTTTGTTTTCTATACCTAATTTCTTTACCTAACTGTGTATAGAAAAAATAAATCACTTGTACCTACCCCTTTGCTTCCAAACCACTTAATTCAGGTTGAACGAAAATGTGCGATTATAATATTCTTTTACGATTACTGCCAAAATTGGTGAGATTGCGCAATCGCATTGTTGATACTCACTTAAAGGTTAATTATTTAATTCAATCATCTCTCACGTGAACTTCTCGCTTATGTCGGCAGAGTAATCGATTTCCCACCGGGTCCTAAAGTTGATTGACACCAACATTTCTAAGGCGTAGTCCACCATCGTCTTCAGATACATATCGCTTCAGTCACAGTCTAATTGGTAAATCCTTAATAAATATATGCATTTATCAACAAAAGATATATAAGACGCATGTAAAATCCGGGCAACCACATATAATTGAGTAATTTAGGCGAAGTCTGTGAGGTGGTTTTCGTTTTGCGATGTTGGTACCAGCGATTCCCAGCCGCCATGCTAGTTTCAGGCAGTTTTTCGCAAATGTCTTTCTTATTTTGTCATGAGTTTATACTGTCCATTACATACATAGATCCCAAGTTATCGGTATGGTATGGTATTTGGGGGAGGCGACCGACTGCTGAGGTCATTTGCCTCATGAGGGAAGAGTATGGAAGGAAGGGTGGAGAGAAACCTGGCGTCGGCATTAGCCTGCTCTTGACGAAAGGCTCCAAGTGGACCACGGCTTAACGTCCCATCCGACGGATGGAGTGTTTCGCTTGAAGTGTCATCCACATAGCATTCAAGCAGGGATCGGGCAGCCTCTGAAAATTCTCTGCCACTGCCGGGATTTGAACCCGAGCCGACGAGGTGGGGAGCCAACACTCTAGCCATCACACCAACTCGATCCCACATATATAGATTTGTCTCAAAATTTTGCTTCTAATGAATGCCGTCTCAACGATGTCTTGTAACAAACAGTTTCACCCATCTCGAAAAGACCGTATTTCTCCATAAGAGCCCATGTCTAATTATCCTAATTTTACCGTATAATATCTCAAAAACGACACATGAGAACCCCCTTTTTCTTTGCATCATTGAAAGTGCATCTTTCAAAGAATTTGTGACCAAAGTTATATCAAATTCTTGTTACTTTTACCGAGGCGTTCCTTAAGCAGCGGAGTTCGAGCCATAACTTACCACGATGACAAGCCATTGACAAACTTTGAACATGGAGAAGAGAACAATAGAAAAGCCTTTCGAAGGGTGAGGATGGCTTCAGAGAACGATAGTTGGAGACCGCCAGACACACCTTGTCGAGAGAGTATATAGCTTTGCATTACAATAGGAAGCAGATAAGCCCGGAAGGCCTGGGAGTATTCATGTGTTCAGGAGTGAGGAACTCCACTTCCTCGGGACCCGGAAGGACTGAAAAAACAGGCGGTCGAGACTACCCTGTAGGCTACAAGGAGGTATGAAAGGCGAGGATTAAAGGGAAGTCAATGTGAAGAAAAACCAAGAGACTTAGGGAACACAATAATGACCATAGATATGAGTGCCGGCAACAGATAAATATCTAGAATACCACGAAGACCATTGTCACACTTACCACCGAGGAAAAAACGAAGCCAGTAAGGGTTGTAACGTTTTCCTTTCCTCTTTAACAATGGCGAAGCTAGGGGGGGTCCGGACCAACCCCCCTGAAATATAAAAACAAAATTATTTTCCTTCATTAAAGAAAAAAATTTTGAGAAATCATGAATTTAAAAAATGTTTCTTCGACAAATAAAGTTTTTTTCGATAATGAAAAGTGCTAACATTAGTTTAAAACCCTCTACTTAGTACACAGTTTTTCAAAAATTATTCCCCCTGGTTTTGGACCCCCCCCCCTCGAACGAAATTCATGGCTACGCCACTGCTCTTTCACTTCACAAATATGGTTAAAACACCTTTTATCAGTTAAACGTAAAATACCTCTTTACTTCTCGCTTCACAAATACAGTTTATACACTTTACAAACACTTAATTAGTTCTCAAAGTACACCTGCACCTTCCCTTTCTTTCTTCTCCCTTCCGCACCGTCAACAACAATCATCGTCCAGTATCGCTTGCTTCATTGTCTCCCTCCCATGAATTGTCACATTAAATTCAACTCAAAATAACTCAAAATTAATAGTTGCAGGGGGAATAAACCACAGGTTTAATGCAGATGAGCTTACCTCGTCTCGTATGAGTGCGATATAGTGTGCATTGGACACACAGGGCCGCAGAATTGATAGAAGACGCGTGTTTATATGATGCATTTACCCGCGCGGGTGGATACAGGAACACAATCAAAATTGCACCGTATACACATCCAAAATTGTGCAAATCCATGAATGCATGACCAGGAAATAGTCCCTGTTCTTATTTCGAGAGTCCATCCGAACATTTTCTTCATTTGCACGGGTAAATGCATCGCGTAAACATGGCTGAAAGGAACACTGCAGCTGTATTCAGCTCTTCTCACCGGAAACATCGGAATTCAATAAGAAGAAACACCTAAAGATGGTGATACCACAATAATGACCATAAGTATGAGTGCCGGACACAGATAAATTATATCTAGGATACTTCAAAGAGGCATAATCACACTTACCGCCGATGAAAATACGAAACCAGTTCGTATTGGTGGAAGAACCACTCGGTTTAATACACGTGGAGTTTACCGTGTCCGGTGTGAGTGCGATAAAGCGTACATATACATGGTCGTACCCAGCGAGAGGCAGCTGCCCCCCCCCCCACCCCTTAAAGCAAAAATCGTAAATTACTTTAAGGAAAATAATATTTTTTCAAGGAAATAAAGGGTCTAGCCGATTAAGATGGTGAAAAGTGCCCCCCGATTCCCCAATTATTCGAAATACTCATGAATTAATAGTTACTGGCAATTTTACGCAAATACTTCACGACCGATTTCTTAGCATTCCATTCATTTTGTACTATCAGACGTGAAAATTACACAAAAGCATTGACATCGGACGTTAAGTGAAAATTAAAAATTAGTGGAAAATTTCCAGCAGCTTTTACTTTCTTAAAAATTTTAGAATTCCATCATATTAAGCCTTAATTACCTCTCTATACTCCGTATCACTGTTGCTGTTTTACAATACACCTATGTACTAGTACAAAGAAAAAGTTTCCAAACCATAAATATGATGGTAATTTCTGTGGGTCGTGAAACATGAACGATAGTGGTAGCGGAAAGGGAAATATTTGAATCTACTGACATGTGATACGACAGGAAGAGATGAGATCAAAGAGATCGATGAGGCTGCAAATGAACAGATACTGAGAAGATAGTTGAGTTGGACAGTTCCGGAGTCTCCCTGAGAAAAGATATGACAGCCTCCACAATGGCCTTCGGGCAAAGGATATCATCATCATACGAGAAGTGTTCAGAAAATAACGGGAATTTTTAAAAGTCGTGGGTTTGGAGAGTCATATCATCAAAATTTTTTATTATGCTGGTACACATGCCCCTGAAGTATGACAATATTTTCAGCTGAATTCATCATTTCCTCTGTCTGTGGCATCCGATAAGGTTTGACATGTATTTATAAGCTGGGCAATACTCGTTTATGAAAATAAATGGACCAAAGAATGATTGCAAAGCAAAGAATGATCTGTAAATAAAGTGTGAAATAGTTTGTAAAATATTAAAGGTCTATGGTGAGTCTGCTATGAATAAAACAAGAATTAACGAGTGTTATAAGCGTATCCAAGATGACCGTGAAGACTTTGAAGATGACAAACGCCCCAGCACATCAAGAATCAATGAAACCGCGGGAAAATTTAAATAAATGGATATGAAATTATGACATTATGAATGTAATGGGGACTATTTTGAAGGCAATAGCATTAATTTAGACGATTAAATAAATAAAAAAAAACTAAAATTCTCGTTAATCTCTGAACGCATCTAGTTAGTCTGGAATTCGAAGATTGGTTTGACGGAGTCTGTCTGCCTATTCATATGAACGTACTTCTTTTATTTCACGGTTTATCAGTTTGGGCCTCTCATTGCTTTCTCGTTACGTGGGCAATGAAACTGACCCGTCCCCTTCTTCTTAGGGTTTTTGGGAGGCTTCTCTTTTCCCCCACTCTTCTTCGCACTTTCTAATTGCTAAATCGGTCGATCCATTTTATCTTCATCATTCTTCTATATCACCACATTTGGAATGCTTTCACTTTTCTGCTGCGGTCAACGCCCATATCTTTCTAAAGTAAAGAAATATGCTCCATATGTGGGATCCGATGAACCGTTCCTTACTTCTACCCTTGACTTCTTGGCTGTAAGTAGATTCTTCTTTGTGTAGAAAGCTCGCTTCGCCTGGCCGTTCAACTGGCTATATCTTTTTTTATCGTCCATCACAAGTAACTCATCTTCCAAGGTAAAATGGTGTAACTTCACTAATTTACTATTCTGGAGTGGATCAAAGTAAGAATGTAAAGCAAATGAAGTGTAACAAAGTGTGTGAAATTTAAAAAAAGGAAGAGTCTCCTATGAGTAAAACAAGAATTTATTACTATTGATATTGATTGACATCGGTTTAATGCATCAAAATACACAAATCTTCTGCCTTTCAAAGAAAGAAAATATGGGACGATTCCAAAAATGGAGGTAAATGCGACGAGGAAATTGATGGACATCACAAAAGAAGCGTTCTCGGACTTTTTCCAAAAGTGGAAATATCATCAGCAGAAGGGAAAGAGAGTTATTTGAAGGAAGTCCAGATTTAGCTTCTGAATGACGCACGTTTTGTTTTATGAAAGAAGGTTAAGAATTTCTTGAATAGCCCTCATACATCTAAAGGACGAGTCTCACAGTTGTAGCTTCGGCCTTACCACTTCCTTCCCGAGGAAAAAAACATTACAAAGAGGAGAGATTTAAATCAAACAGCTGAGTCGATAATGCGGCTGAGGGACCAAATTTTTTATGAACCCTCTTCCCCAACTTTTTATCAAAGAGAATCCTTCGCCTTCAACCTAGCACATTATGTTATCTCTTCCTCTCTTTACACAATACTTATCCACCGATTCACATGCATGAATAATCGTTTACATGCGAAAATTTCTATTTTCTATACAATAATATAATTAATTATATGGCTATGAAAATAATATATTTCCTTAAATAAGTCAGTGGAGAAAACGTGGTGACAAATTGATGATTTGCTTTAACCGTATTAACTTCGTGGAGCTGCTTCGTAATTCCAAGGAATTTAGAAACTCAAATGCTCCGCCGGACAACCTTGTATCTGTATTAAGTAATTGTACACATTCTGTGTTAATTATTTCCGTGCTGGCGTGTTACATTAAATACTCTGTGAAATAATATGGCCTTCCCCAGCGCTAAGCTTAAAAAAAGGATTAGTTAACAGGTAGCTAACTTCCAGTGATAGTAGTCAACAATATGAAAAAAAGGCTTGGATGATTCGGTATTAATTAAGGCCCGGGTCAATGTCTTTTCGTCAAAAAATAGGAAATGTATGTAGTGCTGTAATTTTTTCTACCGCAAATATTTCCTATATATCAATTTCATATCGCTAAATATTATAGGTATATTTAATTAGATCACCATTATCATAAGTCACAAGTTGTAAGATTGGTTTGATGACTCTGTTTTATATGCTACCCTTTTCATAGTGGCCGCATATTTATTAAAGTTAAGCGGCAGAATGACACCGAAAAGTGTAGACGAAACGCAACAAAATACAAACACTCTTGAACTAATTTATGTTTATCTCAAATTTTTTAAATAATCTATCTTTTTTAATTTTTCAATATTTTAATTTATCTTTTAAACATTTTTATATTTTATTTTATTTTTCATTTTATTTCATTTATATATTTTTTGCAACTTATAATTTTGTGCCTTTTCCCTTCTATTGTTTTCCAATGAGAATAAGTACGGTTGAAGATGGCCCAACCACCGGCAGAAAACATCAAATATCAAGAACTTTACATCATCCAAATATTGTAGATCACAGAGATAAAAAAGAAATTGGTTGTTTACGAAATAATATTTCTTTTGAGAGTTGCTTAATTTATCGCTTCTGTCGGACCTGAAAATATAGTGATATATATCTAAATGTTCACTTAAAAATCTAAAAATAGCGGAAAAGTTATTAAAATGTAGTAATTGAAGCGTTTCTGTGTGTATTTTACAAAGAAAAAAACTTATTTTTGGCACGTACTTAAAAATTCACACAGTTAAGGGCTAAATGTACTGGGAAAGCTAACGACTTTTTATTATTTTATTTTCCATAATGGAAAGATTCCATGCGTTTTAAAAAAATTCACTAACTCTTGGTTTACTTTTTGGTATTCCATTATAAGTTTTTCCTGGATATACACAATTTCTTATACCACTTATTTTTTTATATAAGAGCGCGACCCGGGTTTCAATGAATAATCATCATCATCAGGCGCTAATTATGATTTGTTTATCTTATTGTTACCTAGTTACTTGATGAATTTTAAAACGGACGCCAGAATAGAGGAAAAGGATGGGCATAGATATTAATTTATAAGAGTCTGTCTGTCTTGACTTTCAATAATTTTTAAAATTTAACTGTTCCCTAGAATCCAGTTCACGGCGGTCATTGCAAAAATTTAAAACACTCATTTTTAAATCGCTTCTATGGCAGTTACATATCAAGTGTTTAGCAAAATTACTTTTTTCATCTTTGTTATGCACTTGTAAGCACTTAAATGTTCTTTCTTCCTGATTTCAAAACTTCTTCCTGTCTGTCCCACGTATACACCATTGCAATCACTGCATTTCAATGAATATACTCCACATCTATCCAATCGGCCTAACTGACTCTTACATTTAACGAGTGGCATAAGGTTTAAAAGCCATGCGGAATTTGTCCCTGGGTAAATTGGGTAATTTGTCCATGCGTTTTTTCGTATTTCGTTGCTTTCCGCCGTTCCGGCCAAAAATAAACACGGCTACTTAGCATTATATGACTCTTATCCGACAGCATTGCTCTTCTTTACACCCCTTGACTCTTTTTCGATCTCCTCATCAAGAGCTCACGGCTCCACGCTCCCCGGAGCTTCTAAATTTCCCTTCTATTAATAGAGGTTCCTCTTCACTCATTAAAAGCCCTCGGCCGTATCCACTCACCTGTGTGCACTCTTACTCTCAGTTAAAGAGGCGATGTTCTTGAATCTTATTTTCGGCATAACATCCAAAAATATTGTTCGGGAGAATAGATCGCTCGTCATTTTTTTAATAAATGGATGAAAGAATGATTACAAAGCAAAACAAGGTGAAACGTGTCCATTTCGAAAATAAAATAGTAACACTTTTTTGGTTCGGTGGCGTAGCGAGGGGGGGGGGGGATAAACCCCCCCCCCCCCAGAGCTCAGAGAAATTTTTCAGTTTAATCCATTTTACTTAATTGGATTGATATTACTAATAGAATATTGTAAGGATTAATAAAATAATCCCTCAGAAAGCCGTACAACTCACCATTTTTGAACCATTTATCTTAAAATTCCGCAATTTACTAATCTCGCTTCTACCGCTTATCCTGGTGGGTATTTCATACCCCCACACACCCCGGTATTAGTTGCACCTAAACCCCCCCCCCCAGCCTTAATTCCTAGCTGCGCCCCTGGTTTGGTTCACTAGTACATTTAAGATAGCACGTCCCAGATTTCATAACATAGTTTCATCTTTAGTTCTATTCTTTCATTTTCAAATAAAATGTAAGGAAGTGTGTGAAATATTACAAAAGGTATGGTGAGTCTGCTATGAGTAAAACAAGAATTTAGGAGTGGCATAATCGTTTTCAAGATGACTGTGAAGTCGTGGAAGATTGCGGGCACCCAAGTACGTCAACAACCGATGCAAACGAGGAAAAAGTGAAATAAATAGTTATTAGCATAAATGGAAATGATAAGTGTTTTTTTTCTATCCTTAGGTAAACAGTTCCACACAGCCACAGTAAAATGCGAATTTTCAAACGCTGTATTCAGAAATTATCGCATGGAAGCGTGGCTGTTATTGGATGCAGTATAATTAGAAGATAGCATTGTGAAATTTTCAGGGAAACGACATACCTTATTTCTCGCGTTTACCTCATTTAAGAGGCAACATTCTTTTCACTTTCAACATTTCATTTCATGGCTAATGCTGTGAGAAGAGCGCTTTTCCTGGAGAAGAAGTGGTGGGAATGAATATGTGCATTATTTTCTCTGTAGAATAAAATGATTTTTTTCTCGAAATTTTTTACCGGTCTATTTGATCCATGATGATCAACATTTGGTGGTCCAAATATTTTCTAGCTCTAAGGGTGATCACAGTCAAGCATTGGTTATCACTCATGGACCAAGCTTCAAAATTTGTGAGTAGTATCAATTTTTAGCTGATTCGAACGTGATAACCTTATCTTGAGTATGATTGTTCAGCCCTTGTTCAGCATGCAAAACTATGTAATTGCTTATACTAAAAGATGGTTAAAATTTATTATAGTTTATAATATAGTTTGTGTATTAGTAATACAACATTTGAACTAAGCTTTGCTCATTTCAACTTAACTTGGCGTGACTTGAGGGATAGATTGTACACAATTGCTTTAGAAGAAGAGAAATTGCTCGATCTCCACAACTTAACGTGGCGTAATCACCTCGGTGTGGTTAATAGCATAAAAAATGCTATATAAATCTTTATTCTAGCCAATATTAAGGCAGAAATTAAATTTAATTGGTACCACTAACACAGTCGAATCGAAAATCCTCTAAAATCATTTTGATGGCTGGCCTAGGATTGATAATAAAATTCAAATTTTGGTGCGGGCCATCATAGGCCAAGTTACTTCGATGGTGGGTGGCGTAGCATGGTGGAACTCCTTCATGATGCACAAAGGGTAAGAAAAAAAGACCTATTATGAAATATATATTTGCCAGATGATGATACGCTGTATCGAAACCGGTCGCAAATGCATATTTAATTTTGTGGGTTAGCAAAGTCTTTTTTTTCTGACCCTTTATGCATCGGCAAGTTACTTCAAAAAAGATTTTGTGAATGGGTTTACTTTCTGTGTAAAAGTTTTCTTTTCACCCGAGTGAAAAAAGGTGAAATTGACGCAATCGGGTGAAATTCCTCCTTTCTCCCTCATATGGGAAATGCGCCAGTCGGTAATGATTAGTACCGAGTTACGGCGTTCCTGTCGATGTGTAACGGGGGTGGACAGCTGTCACGAAGGCACCCAATCAGGAAAAGGAGATTAGTCGATAAACTGCGGTACGCCTCGTTTTGGTTGAAGCAAGGGGACTACATGGAGGAGGCCCAATTCCATCCCATAAAAGGGAGGTTTCTGTTGCCACCTCGGTCGCATTTAAATGGGTTTTCAAAAATGTCCGCGGCGCGGTGATGAATGCAACGCGATCCACGTTTTCCCAATATTTTGTATTATAATGTTTGTAATTGCGAGAAATAGCGTCGAAACTTTATGAATTTGATAGGACACATTATCATGTAAATTAATTTTCGTTAACACCCATAATTATACCTCATTTCCCCGTGAAACTCAGATCAATTTGTGGGTCAACGACCCCTGTGGTGTCTTTTATAAACCCATTTGAATGCGCGGTGGGCGACAGCATATTTAGAGGCGACTTGAAGTGCCTCTTTTATAACACTTGTGGCTGGAAGAATATCATTCGATGCCCTTTTGTAGTATTTTATTTCGTAATTAGCTTTTTAATACTCTGGTCCCCAAACCTCACAAACCGGAAGCTACTCATCTTCGAGAAATTGCTCCAAGACATATTGTCGACCAAAATCGTCCGATCACTTTTCGACAACATTAAGAAAAATGGGCAATAAGACGTTTGTCTCTTTCACTGAAGATCTCAGGAAGGAGATGGCGGGATGAATGACCTTCCCTATGTCCAGAAAAAGTTGCGGGAATGGTCACCCAAATGAGATGGTGTCCCAAAGTGAGGGTACGTTCATTGCTCCGCTCGAACTGATCAATGAACAGCTACGAAATCATTGTTAATGACGGCCAATGACGCCGATATTACCCTATTTCTCGCCTTATTTTGTATGGGTCTAATACAATTTAAATCACCAGAGTATATTGAAGTCAAACGATACTTTATTGTTAGAGATTGTTAAATTATGTGAATGCAATTTCCGATAGTTAAGCGAGGAACTGTCGTCATAGGCGAAAAACCTTACAACTAAGAATAAGAAAAACATACCATAAATGTTCAGCAAGTTTTAAAGAACGTAAACACAAAAAAAAACAATAAAAGATATCAAAGAAAATAATAAATCTGTCGTCTATGCGAGAAGCCTTGCAACTGCGAATTAGAAAAACATAATTTTTTAGATTATTCAGCAAGTTTTAAGCAACTCAAACCAAAAAAATCACAAAAAAATTATCAAATTAAATAATTAATAAATTTCACTGTTGAGTAAGTGTGATGAATATTCTGCTCAAGTAATTGAATGAAAACTATAATAAACCCAAGTTGGAATGTTAGATGACCAGTTTCCATTTCCAAGGTCCAAAGGTAGGATGAAGGTCCAAATCGTTGCTTTCGGGTGGCAGTCCGTATCTCCGGGCGTGGGTTTGAATACTACTTCTGACAAATTTTAATAATTTTTTACTTCTGAAAAATATCGAATAAACCGCAGACTCACCACAGAGGTGATGAAATGTAACCAATTTTGAAAAGGTATAGTTGACGACCAATGTACACACAAGTCATGCAATTTAAAAAATACTTCCATACTTTATTTACATAAAAAAGTTATGAAAGTAATCACAAATACGAAATATAATTTTCTTGAAGTTTTATAAATCACTACCCAAATAGGAACAGATTTATAAAAATTGTACTGTAAATGAATAAGTCTATAACCTTTGACCTGTCTATTACTCCGTGTTATAATAAATATGTGCCCTCCAATGACAATAGATGCCAACTTAAATTCTCATTCCATTCATTGCCATGCTATGCAGAAAATTGCCATTGCTATTCTATGCAGAAGATTATAGAATTTAAACGATTCAATGCTGACCTCCTCGGAAACAGGATTACGTTGGCTTTTAAAACCTCAAAGCTGGGTGAAAAGTAAATAAAAAATGTGTGAATGGTAGAGTAAATGAATTCAATGCGTTGGAGATAAAAATATACATTAAATTTAATTAAATTAAGAATTAAATTAAATTTATGAAAAAGGGAAACCGTGCACAGTCTTGAATATTTTTGGTCCACAGCTGCATAAAAGTGACACACTTGTTTTTACTACAGGCTGCAATATTTTGAGAACGCCACCTGTATATTACGTAGATCCCTTTTAATGCACATGTACTTAATATTTTTCACGTTATTACTTGTAATACTTTTACACTACATGTGCATGTTTTTCTGGGGACCTTTCTTCAATGATTCTTTTCATCCGAATTTTGATAATAATTTGAGCTGAATATCCGCTTATATATTTCATCATGGCACACACGAGGAAAATTAATGAAAAATCGATGATAACAGGATGTTACCACGGATGAAAAGATTCCTCATTTCTTCCTCATATTGCAAAAGCGCCAGTCAACAATAATGCGAGCCGAATTTCCGCGTTCCTTTGTCGATGTGTATTCAACGCGAATGTCTGTTATGAGGCTATCCGTACATAAATAAATGGTGCTCATTCGGAAAATAGGTCAAGCCTCGATTTAGTGGAAGATAGATACTAACATAGTAACATAGAAACTAACATTATTTATCATTAAGATTGGTAGAAATATTGAAAATATAGGTTTTAATGTCAGTTTCTTAAGATTAAATTATGTGGAAGTCCATTATGAAAGAATGAGTAAAACAAATACGTATGTATATCACTAAATGTTGTCGGTATATAATTAATAATAATTAACTCGTTTATTGCTCTATAAGTGAACTCATTTGGAACATTACATACAGTATTACATACAGTGGTGCGCAAGACAATTAATATGGTAATGAACCAATCAGAAAACAAATAAGGGAAGTGGTCATATGCATTGCTAGAATGTTATCATTTAACAATGAACTGAAAAAGAACTGTAAAAGAACTGAATTTCCTTTTCTAACAGAAAAACGAGCATTAAACTTACCAATGAACAAATAACACAACTCTTAAAAAGGAAATTTAGCTTGACAAATGAAAAAGAAGTAAATTGCTACTTCTCATTCAGCAATGGACATTAATCACATCATTGAGCAGATAAATGAATTACATGGTCAGTATTCATGGGTCGCCAGAAAGTAAGTGGGTGACAATCCTTTTCTTAAATATTTCCTGTGATGTACTGTCTTTTACCTGTTTCGGCAAATCGTTCCATAGCTTTGAGGCAACAATACTAGTAGCAGTATGTAAAACTCGTACCTAATTATAACGCCTATTCGATGAAACGCATTGCACCAATAGTTCATTGAATTCAAACATATGTTTTTTATTTAATGGCATGGACAAGGCCTTAGCTAGCAGGGTGGCTACAACCCCGGCTAAATTATTGGTAGATGCAATATCAGGTTTACTCCCTCCAAATGAACCTCCTCCAAAAGTTGCCAACTCTTCAAATGAATCTCCACTTCCCTGAGGAAAATTTTTCTCGCTACGGCGTAAAAAATGGACATAAAAATTTCCACTTAGTTCATTCTAGTACTATAATAAACGTAGATTCAAGCATAGATTTTCTTCGGTCATGAATGTATACTTTTTATTTTCTCAGTTTACTTCGTTTTGTAATAACTTCCTTACTCTGAAAAGAATTAGCTTTCTTTCTGTTGAGAATATTCGACACTGTATACGTACATGCATATAGAGAGGGTAGGCGTTTAATCAGTAATTTATGAAATGGATGAAACGAGATAAGCCTTTAGTGCAAGTGGTAACAACTCAGGCCTCCTCTTAGAGGGCTGAAAGTGAATAAAAACCTTTAGCACACATACAACTTTCGCCTTATTTCATTTCAATTAAAATAAATACGAATACAAACAAAGTAAATTACAATTGTAAATATAGTGATTTGTAGATGAAAGACGTGTTCAGTCGGAAGACAGAATTTGGTTCTATACCATTTTTTTCGGGAAACTTTGAGAAATTTCTGGTGTTTACTGAGGCACATATCGGGTTCTACACCTCTTGGCAACATCCTGGGGGAATGCACACATCCAGAAAATTTATTAATTACCGATTCCCAAAAAGTGCAGAGGCTTTTTAGATTGGTTTGACCAACAAACAAATTCATTACCTATATATATTAAAAAACGTAAAAAATGATAGAAAATAGAAACACGTAGAGATAATGAATAAACGATAAAATTAACGATATGAATAAAGGCTAGATTGGGGTTATCGCCGCACCTGATTTAAGAGGGAGGATTTGAAAACAAATAGTGCACGGAGGGGAGGTCAAGGGGAGTTGATTGTGAGGTCATGGAGTAGAAATTGAAAATGAAGTTGAAAATCAATACTCGCTCCCATAAGGTCTCTGGGTGTCACTGGAAATACCTTTGAGTTTCTAACGAGAGCCAGAAATGAATATATTTTGGCGGAAAATGACCTTGGCAGGGATGCATCCATGATGGCGGGAAACGTAAAAGACGATTTACGATTGGCCCATAATTGGCCTAACCTCAAATGTAAATAGCGAATTGGTTTGCCGTTCACGACATCAATTTACGATTACTAGCAACTGGAATGCAGGTTGGCAATCATTCCTCTTGGTCGTTAATATTCGACTCTTTCGTGGGCGCAACCATCCGGGGATTTGTTTTGGAATGAAGAAAAACCAGGGGTACGTACGATTACCCGGTCGATCCATTTGAGGATTAACCCCTTCAGTGGTGTATAAATTTTCCCCAAGTTATACCCACAGGGCGAGTTTTTAAATGGTTGGCTTAAAAATGGATTGAAAAAATAAATACGTCTTACAAAAATATAATTAATAATGTAATAAATACATATTACACTTATTTATTTCATCAAGTCAGATCGTACTGAGACACATGATGTAAATTAATATAAGCATACCTAATTTGAACAAATAATATTATTACTATTATAAACAAAATCTAGTACTTTCTCTTTGTTTGATAAATTTCGAAGCAGTTTTCAGGATGTAATTGAATATTCTCGCACAGTTTGCGTCCCCACCTAGTTTCTTTCCTTCCGGGACAAACTCGGTACAACCTACTGGGCAACTTCTTCTTTTCTGTGGCTGGGATATGCGTTGGGAAATGTCTTTCAGTAAGAAAGATAGGCAGGTGAGTTTTTGGGATTCTTCCTCCTTTAAACACTTTTCTTCTTATGGCATACTTTTCTAAAAGTCCATGAATGACTTTATGTCTAAATTGTAGAAGAGTGAATTTTTCTCTGCCACTTTTCCAGTACACAATATGAGCATTTACATTACTAATGTCCATAAAATGGAAGAACAGCTTCCTTTACCATCGGACAATTTTTCTGAGGGACTCGTACGATTTACTTTTCGGTCTAATCGATCCACTCCTCCCATATTAGCATTACACTCTATCACAGCGTCTGATTTCTTCACTGCATCTTCGATTTTCCTGTCTATTTTTCTTGTCTCGCATATTTTTCCCCTGTGATACGTGGATAATTGCAACTAAAACATTTCGGGTACCGTAGTATAACCGGAATAAAATACAAAACGAGTATTCAACACATAAAGAAAAATTAACAGTTTTTAAAAGATAATGTTATTTAAAGTGAAATTTATAGTGCTTACATAATTAAATTCATATTCTCTAAATTCCTAAATTCGGTTAGACTAGGGGATTGAAGAGGCGGCTATCTGTAATAATGAGGCGAATACCCGTTCTAGGTTTGAAAAGTCGTGACACAGCAGAATCGTGGAGGAAATTTGAAAGATTGACCTGGTATTATTGGAAAATGAAATTAAATTTTCAAAAGCTTTATTTCATAGGTCGCTTGCCGTTATGGAAATTAGCGAGCTCAAATTCCGAAATTTTCTCTTTTTCGGTAATGCTGCAAGTGAAAGAGTTTAAAAAAATAATAATTGCCTTTATTTGCATAGACAAACTCACGTTCATGGAGAGAAATGTGAAAGGGAGAGTTTTTGAGAATCGATCTATTCTCTCGTTGACACATTCGAATCCTCATTTTTCCAATAGCTCGTTCTGAGGTTAAAAGGCAAAAAGATGGTACACTAAATATGTAAAATTCATACCTAATCTGTACTTATTTCCATATCTTTCAGCCGCCCGCTGCGCCATTTTCATGCCACAGAAATGATTTGTGTCCCACCAGAATGATGCGTGCAATTTCGACTATTTAAAAGTTAAATATTTCGGTTAATATTAAAATTTATACAATTTTTTAATCCCTTCTATTCTGCAGGCTACCAAAATTAAACTTTGCATTATACGAATCGTATATTTAAATTTAAAATAAAAAAATATACAATCATGATATTTAAGTTTTATGTAATGCAAAAACGTCTTTTTGAGGAGAAGGAAAAGTAGTATACGAAGACGTGTGGAATTTTAAAGACCTGAGTCTTGCTAAGTTCTCACTTGCGACCCGTTTTGAAGGAAGAAGATATGACAGCGACCCAGGGAAAGGGGTAAATAAATTTTATCACCGCGAAACTTCAAAGGATTGAGGACGCGAGGTGAACAGGAAGGAAGACATGCGAGGAGGTACTCAATATAGACGTGAGGGGTTGTTGCTTTTAGAAGAGTGAAGATGACGGATTAGGTGCCTGAAAAAGATGGCGTTGGGATAGGGGTTGTGGCTGGTAAAAGGGGAAGAAGGAAAACAGAATTTCTGAACGGGAAGAAAAGAGATGCATGAGGAAATGAAGAAGGAAATAGTCACTGATGTTGAATTAGCACCAAACTGAGATGGCTGGTTTGGAAAGATGAAGGTAGCTTTAATCTATGACTAAGCCTTAAGTTCCTGAAAAACTTCATACATTAAGGAAAATAATAGAACAAAGATATATTAGGTTCACTTGAATATTTAACAAGGTACGACTCAAGTTTCATAAAATAGTAGCATCTTCATTTGGACTCGGGTTGTGCCTTTTGAAATATACAAATTAACCCAACAAAGTTTTGTTATTTTATTTTCCACAGTGGAAAGGTTTCACATAGTTAAGTCTGCTTATCATTTATATCCATACATTAAGGCTAGTTCCTTCCGATGTAAATCACTAAATGAGTGAGTGAATGCAGTTTTCAAATTTATGACTTCAACTTTTTAAAGTACAATATCACGTTCAGTAACTGTATTATAATTTACACTTTTACATAATCAATTCATTAATTAATGTATTTTAAACCATATAAAGAATAAATTGTAAACCTTACTACATATTAAGTTGTATTAGAAAGGTAAGAGATGATAATCATGGGCTAAAAACTAAGGTAATATGCGATTAAATTCGAAATTTAGATTCATCCCAACAGATATCGATTCAAATAAGCTCGAGTAATCGACTAAACATGTAAAAAACATTGCAAATTGCGTTCCGGAAAATCCTTGCAGAATTAGAGGAATCTTAAGCCTTCCCAGAGTATGGAGTTAACTTTCGCAAAATTACCACCGAGTCTTGAAACGAAATAATGAATGCAAAAATGAATTCAGTTCAATTTACGAAAACGCCTTTCTTCACTAAACGTGAAAGCCCGCCTTCGCCACCCGTCATTTTATTGTTCCGCGCAATTTCCCGGAGTGTTTCATTTGCGGTATCCCCCCCCCCCCCGCTCGGAAATTCGTACCAAAAGTCATTCTTACGAATCACTGAAATTAAGAGCGCGTTCACAATCCAGTTCCTCACTTTCTACCCAAAACGTTCCAGTGGTGAGAGTGACATGAATGGTCGCCGAAGATGAATTAACTTGATTACTCCTTAGAATTCGCAAGGAATCGAAGCTTTCGTCTTTAAGTAAAGAATAAAACCCAGTAATATTTGATATTTTTTTCGGGACGAATTGTTTGTTCAAAATTTGATCTTTCTGAAAATTACAGGGCATAGAAATTTTACTTAACTTCAGCACGTGTTCTTACAATCAAGTTACAAGTGTCGGGAATAGAACGTTGCTTATCACCTAGCGACTATGAATGGTGTTTTTAAACAGCTTTCTGAGTTGGTTAATGCGCATGCAAAGTTTCATTAAGATCGGCCTGATAGTTTTAAAACGGAGGCGTGTCAAATTTCCCAAGCCGCTGTACGAGATGGAATTAATTCATGAACTGTACCGCACCATAATTTTCTATAACTTTCGACGAAGCCTCACCCAGCAAGAATGCGTTACTGTACTTTTTGTTGTTTTTGGTGAAGAAGCACCATCAAATACAACCGTTTATCGCTGGTATGCGGATTTTCAGCGAGGACGCTCTAGCCTCAGTGACGAACCGCAAGAAGGGCGACCAAAACCGCCGTCACTCAAGAAAACGTGGATGTTGTACGTAACATGATTATGGAAGACCATCATGTTACATACCGTGCGATTTAGGCATCATTGGATATCTCAGCGACCTCAGTTCAAAAGATCTTACACGAAGAGTTAGGTGTTAAAAAATTGGTTTCCTGCTGGATACCGCACCTCCTCATAGAAGAACAGAAAGCAGCTCGAGTCAAATGGTGTCTAACAACGATTCTACTCAGGAGCATCAAAGCATGTTCACAACATCGGAAGTGATGATGAATCATGGATCTATAGCTACGAGTCTGAATCAAAACACCAATCTTCAGTAAGGGTAATATAATTTTTGTTTTTTTCCCGGCGAACAATTGCAGTGAAGTTTTCTCGGGTTTCACACCGGGTCAGGTCCTCCATTTCTCCTTCCAACGTTTCGATGAACAACTCGCCCATCGTCTTCAGGGACGTCTTCAGGAATCCAATTGGATTCCTGAATCCCTGAAGACGATGGGCGAGTCCAATTGGATTCCTGAATCCCTGAAGACGATGGGCGAGTTGTTCATCGAAACGTTGGAAGGAGAAATGGAGGACCTGACCCGGTGTGAAACCCGAGAAAACTTCACTTCAGTAAGGGTCTTCCAATTAAGTGAGCTAAAACTGACAAAAGTTGTTCGCTCTCGCAGCGTTTCCAAGAGAATGATCGCATCGGTCGTAGCCAAATCAGGGCATGTAGCGACGATTGCTCTTGAAAATCAAAGTACAGTTAATGCTCAAAGGTATACGACCATTTGCTTGCCGGAAGTGATCGCCGAGCTTCGGAAAGATAACCCAAATCGAAGCATTACGCTCCGTCATGACAGTGTAAGCTCACACACCGCTCGAGTTACAAAGTCGTTTCCGGAACAGCGAAACGTCGAAATTCTTGATCATCCTCCATAAAGCCCGGACTTAAGCCCCATCGATATTTTCACATTCCCCAGAATCAAGAATATGCTACGAGGAAAGCGCTTCCAGACGTCTTAAGAAGCGGTTGATGCCTACAAAACAGCCATTTTGACTACCCCTACTTCGGAATGGAATAAATGTTATAACGACTGGTTTCATCGAATGCAAAAGTGCATTGATAATCGTGGAGAGTACTTTTAAAAATAATAAAAAAATTTCGTTATTTTACCTCTTATAGTTATCTTCATTCACGACACTTCCCGACACGAAGGCTACCCTCGTAGCCCCCACTGGGGTATCCAATTTGTTTTTAATAGGAGCATCACATCCGCTCACCCAGTTGCATTTGTTTTTTTCCGGGACGAATTATCTGTTAAAAATTTTAGCTATCTTTCTGAAAATATCAGGACATAGAAATTGTACTGTACTTCTGCACGTGTACTTACAGTGACGGATCCAGAGAGAGGATTTGGGGGAATATAGCCCCCTGGGGTATCCAATTTACGCTAGATAAAATGATAACTTTTTTCTGACCCCCACTTTTGCTTAGAGGTTACTCAGGCTCCCCTAATTCCCAATGTCCTTATCCTGGATTCGTCACTGCTTATAATGAGTACACTGTGCAATATTAACTCCACTTTCATTAAAATAAGTGACTAAAAAATGAAGATTTTACACTGAAGAAAATTAAGTGGTAAACTTCTCAAATTGGAGATGTAGACAAATGTTGACAAGGCTTTACTCTATATACCCTGAACATTTTGAGATGTGTTTGAGAGTAAAAGGATGTGAAACAGACATTGCGATCATTTTTTTTCTTTGTAGGAGTTGACGGAATATAAACTTAGCTTTTTCTGCATGGTGATTTATCTAGAAAATGAATTTCTCCCTTCAGTCCACAGTTGTAGTCCTTCAAATAGCTTCATTTTACTGTTCTCAACGAATGAGTACAAAGGTTTAACTTGTTTTGTGTAACTCTATACTTAGGACAAATTTTTTATTCAAGATTTATAAAAAAATTATTAAATAGAAACTTGAAGCTTATTTATGGTGGAAAGGCTCTATGTTAACAATGAAAATGAATTGTTCACTTCAGTCCACTGCTGTAGTCCTTCAAAGGGCCACAAAGTGTTTTTTCTTTGCTTAAAAAAACTTATATTTAAAACCATAACATAAAAACTAAATTATCCTTATTTGCATTACGGACCTAGGGACAATAGGGTAGTTTCCTTCATCAAAGAAAAGGCATTGATTGCGATTAGTGTATTCATAATATACAAATTATTTGGTTTTAGAAATCCCAGTTTAGGCGAATGGCAATGGTCAATTTTAACCGCATATGAAAAAGGCCAGATTGGCGCCCATGCGATGCCACTCCACGTGACGTCACAGGGACCTAGTTTCTATACGAGTAGATACGAGTTTTACATCGTCTGAGATTACCAATGCATGCATGAGGCACAGTGCTCAGGGAAACATGTCTTAATAATCACCTATTAAAACTGGCTTAGGTCGGAAAGTTTCCTTCTTTTGATAAGGTATTAATAATCCATAATTAAGCGAAGCGCTATCTGCTAGCAGGGTACTGTGCTACTTGCTAGCAGCCAGCATCGCAGCGGCGTACAATATCCTCGCCCCAAGGTCACCTCAATTTGCGGCAGCGGGAACCAGAATGACGTCACACGGGCTTTTCCCGGCATTCATACTTAGCCGTCGCGTTTACGTGCGCTTGAAAATTTTCACTTTTCATTTAATCGCGAAAAATAGACACCGTTATTTTAAAATATAAAATTGTGATATGCATATTCCAGGAGTAATGATCTTTCGATTCAGGCAATGAAAAAATAAAAGGAAACCACCCTATTTCCCTCAATAGAAGTAGGAAAAGTTTGCGTCCCTTTCGAGTCAGCAGCAAGGTCATTCATGCGATGAAAGAGAGAAAGGTCTTAAAAATATCAAATGAGCCAAGGGTTCCTCAAAGTAGCAGCATCATTTCAGCGCGTGGAAATGAAAAATGCGAGACGCATATCCTTCGAAATATATATGAGATCATTTCGTCCTTCCACAATTCCATTCCACCTTCACCTGCCAACAGCACTCCAACGTAGGCCTTCCCTTCAGCATCGTATTTAATGAGTATTCCAGGTAAATAAAACCCTTAATCTGTCTGCCATGTGTCTATTTGAGGAAAAGTTACAAGCATCAGAATAAAATCAACTGATTCGGGCGTTACTTGGTGGAACGATGGAATATTACTGGTGAAACAAAACTCAGTACTATTCCACAAACTTTTATTTTAAACAAGTATTGATAATGACGGTATAAACGTCGAAACTAATAAACTGTTAAAATAAAATTTGTGGAATAGTACTGAGTTTTGTTTCACCATGAAGCATCAGAATATTCCTGGGCCTGATGGTCGCCTTAGAATGATTTTTTGTGACATGTAGTGAACGTAAAACTACGGAGAATCCGATCAAATAATAAAATATGAAACAATCAAATACGATAATACTTACAAACGTATCCAAAATAGTCGGAGGTATTCGAGAGTTTGAAAATGGGTCATACGCGCGGGAAAACTTTGACGACTCACTTTGAATCTTTCTTGCGAACCGTTCATCATATTTACGACGAAATAATGAAATTTCCATAATGGAAATAATCATTCACCTCCAGCTGGATTGGAATCATAATACCCCTAATTCGTGAAAACCCGCGGAAGCGAATTATACATTTACAGCTTATTTCGCTATATAATAAGGAATCTATTCGGGGAAACTTGGTTCGAGTCCTGGTCAAAGTGAATGGTTTTCCCTTCGCGGAGTTATAATCCTTCTGTCTACCAGTGGAAAACTCCGTTTAGGCCCTAAACTGGCCATTCAGTTGTGGAAGATTATTCGGGATTTCCACAGGGTCAGATTCTCCATCACGTACGACGTTTCGACGAAGAAGTCGTCCATCGTGATCACGGCATATCAGGATTTCGATGTAGGACTCGTTCATCTAAACGTTGTTGGTAATGGAGAACCTAACCCGGTGGAAACCCCGAGTAAACTTCCACTATATAATGCGCCGGGAAAGCCTTCGATAATTCTTAGCTGTCCAGTGTTTTTTTTACCGAAAAGTATAAAAAAATATAGATAGAATTTTAGTTGAGCTTTTAAATGATTAAATTTGAAAAGTTGATCTTTTTTACATTCATCCCTTCCGACGGAACGAGCAAAAAAACTGTACCAAGTTTTTAGTCGACCTTTTCATCTCAATTATTCAATTGTCGCCGGATCAACTTTGTAGTATACTTTCATATTAATGGGAGTATTTACGACTTAGTAATTGTCCACATGCAGTGTATACATCTGCTGCGTCATTCTCATAGGCACAATTCCACCAATGAACCTTTTAAGGGAGTAAAATTACCATTTCCTTATTACTCCCATAAATAATTTTCATCTTATTGTTAGTTGAAGGACACCTTGGAAGTACAAAAAAAATATTGCTTCCACAAAGTACACAAAAATTGTCCAGACGGAAAAGCGCCCGTGAATATTTATGAAAAATCCAAGCTTATAAAAAAAATTAATTCGAGTGATTGTGAGTGAAAGCTCACGGGAGTGTAGCCACGGGTACGAACGAAACAAAAACTTACTCCTGATTCTTGGAAACACTTTTGGAAAATAAAACTGGCGTCCATTCATGCGAGGAAAAAGGTACGCATAAAGGTGTATATAAAAAAAGGAAGAACCGGAGTGAAAGTGGAGATGGGGCGACGTTGAAAAATATAAAAATGAAGTGGGCGTTGGCGAATGAGACATCTTTGGGGTTCGCATAATCCAACTGGAAAGGTACGGCGTCACATAAATGGAGCGGAGATGAACGGAAGAAGGATGTCTCCACGGTATCATTCGCCTTGATACGTACCTTTCGCCACCCACTCTTACCTTCCCCCATTACCTTCCACGTACCATTTCCATGGTAACCTGGGACGGAGTGGGTCGAAGTTCATATTGGAACATCACTGCGCGATATTAACTCAGAATCAGAATATTGGTTAAAAGGAGGCATACCTTTAGCTCAACGGGTCTTTTTTGGCCACGGAGTATTCGCTAAAAATGTAAGCTATTATCTTTAAATTGTCAGGGTATACAGATTGAATCATTTTTAACATTCGCCTGTATCTTATATTTTATTAAAGTATTCTACCGATTAAGGTAGGTTTCCATGGAGTACTCGAGAAGAATTCTGAGATCCTCCCTCAATCCCATCAACCACTTCCCTCTTCAATTCATAATAAGCAATTTCCCTTAAATTTCCCTTTCATTCTATCTAAAAATCCTATTCTTTCCCTTCTCTCCCTCGTTTGCCTAACATTCTACCCTCTAACACTGTTTTCAACATCCCCTCCCCGCTTAGTACTCGTAGTAGTCTCTTCCGTACCTCATCTAAAAGCTGCCTCTCCTCACCCACCATGTCCAGCACTTCGTCGTTCCTACTCCTCTCCATCCACTTCACCTTCTCCATTCTTCGCCACACCCACATCTCGGAGTCTTTTCTCGTCCTTCTTCCTGAGTGTCCACGTTTCTGCGCCGTAAAGCGCTACATTCCAGATCAGACTCTTCACTAACCTTTTCTTTAAATTCTTACATAGTGAACCCATCAGATGTTCCTTCCTTTTCATGAACGTCTTTACTAATGCAATTCTCTTCCTGATGTCCTTTTTACTGTATCGCCGTACTCCTCTAACGTACTGCCTAAATATTTGAACTGCTCAACCTGCTCAAGTTTTTCACCACCTGCCATAATCTTAAGTCTCACATTCCTCGCTCGTGATGCTTTACAAAACCTCATAACCTTGGTCTTCTTGTGATTAATCCATTTGCTAAAAATTTAAGCTATTATCTCGAAATTGTCAGGGTATACAGATTGAATCGTTCTAAACATTTGCCTGTATCTTATGTTTACGTTTGAATAAATATAATAATGGTTTAGAAGACACTTACCTTCTGCGCGACCGACCTTTTTTGGTGACGCGCCTTTCGCCTCCCACTCTTCCACCATTACACTTCCCGTGCCATTTCCATGGTAACCTGAGACAGGGTGGGGCGAAGACATATTTTGATATCAATGCGCGACATCAACTTAAATCAGAAGAATTGGTTAAAAGGACGTACGTCGTACACCTTATGCTAACGGTCCTTTTTCGTGACGAATTTTCCGCTAAAGACTTACGCAATCTTCTTGAAAATATCAGGGTATATGAAGTAAACTGTTTTCAACATTTTACTTTTAAATTTACGTTTTAATTATAGTAAAATTTTAGAAGACGCATACCTTCTGCTCAAACGGTCTCTTTTGGCCACGCAACACTTGCTAAATACATATCCTATCATCTTGAAATTATCAAACCATATAAGGTAGCCTGTTTTCAACCTTTGCCAGTGACTTGAATTTACGTATGAATAACAGTAAAGGTTTAGAAGACGCATACCTTCTACCCGACCGGTCTTATTTGGTGATTATAGGCTAAAAGCTTATGATAACATCTTGAAATCATCATGATGCATAAATTAGACCGTTTTGAAAAAAAAACTGAACCTAGACGGCATATAAGGAAAAATACCAAAATGAGTCCTCCTGGAAACCTGTAATATTGTCCGACGGTTCCTATCCAGGGGTGGATCCAGAATGTTTCTAGGGGGGAGGGGGAGGAGGACCAGGGCCTCACAGGCAAACGGTATACTCATATTTGGGATTAAAAACTACATGCGACAATTACTCTACGAAATATACTCTTAATTGTAATTTATAAAAGTTATTAATATCTAAATATTTATAATTTTTATATTAGAATATAAGATTTATTAATTATTGTATGAAAATTTTCGTCTACTATATAAGCGTCTGGGGGGGCACGTGCTCCCGTGACTCCCCTAAATCCGCCTATGTTTCTATCTGTACGTACTCGACAAAACACAGTTGAACTTGACCGAGTCCGTTCGCTCCGGAGAAACCTTGCAAGATAGCTAGAGGGAAAATAAAGAAGATGATGACACTGATAATAATATTATTAAATCATGGAAGAGACGATGCCAATTCGGGAAAAAACGTATATAATGTGGTAGCAGCTCAGAATTCTGAAAAAAAAACTAGGAGTACCAGAGAAAATTGCAATAAAATGGTAAGTATATTAAATATAACATAAAAAATGGGTTACAACAGCAGCAGAGAAGTCAACAGTGGAAGCATTCGAAATGTGGTGCTACCGAAGAATGATGAAGATAAAATGGATAGACCGTGTGAGTAACCAGGAAGTGCTAAGGAGAGTAGGAGAAAAGAGAAGCCTCCTAAAAACATTAAGCAGAAGAAGGGACAACTTAGTTGGCCACATTTTGAGGCACGATGGTCTGATGAAGACAATCGTTGAAGGACAAGTGGAAGGGAAAAAGGGCAAGGGACGGCCCCGAATGAGTTATATAGGACAGGTTATAAAGGATGTAAAAGAGAATAAATATGTAGCTATGAAGAGATTAGCGGATAGGAGGGAGAAATGGAGAGCTGCGTCAAACCAATGTTAGGATTGTTGACTAATGATGATGACAAATTTTCAAAGAGATATTGAGAGATAAGGCCGCAGTGTTTGAAAAAAAATCTTAAAAAATGCAATGAACTATAATGTAGTAGTATAAGTAGAAAATACCAACCAACAAAAAACAAACAGAAAATCACCTGTGGCTGGAAATATAAATCCGAAACTCGTCAAATAAGGCTCATAGAAGTTAAAATATGTGCTTAGGCAATTTTTTAAAAGCGAACTTAAAAAGAGAACCCTCACTTATAAAATGGAAAAACTCTCATATCACTTAAACCCTTAAAATGGGTTCCTGGGAATATCCAAAGAATAGGGTGGTTTCCTATTATTTTTTTATTGCCTAAATCGAAAGATAGTACGTATGGAGTACGTATTTCACGCTTTTAGATTTTTAAATGACGATATCTATTTTCCGCAATTAAATGAAAAGTGAAAAATTTCAAGCGCGCGAAAACGCGACGTGTAAGTAGGAATGATGGGAAAAAGTCCGTGCGACGCATTTTTGATTCCCCCTCCCGCCTTGTGAGGTGACCTTGATCGAGGCTCTGAGCGCTGATAGGACGCAGGATGCTAGCGGGTAGCTGAGTACCTTGCTGGCTGGTAGCGCTTGGCTTAAAAAAGGTTTATTAATACCTTATCAAACGAAGGAAACTTTCCGACCTTAGCCAGTTTTAATAAGTGATTATTAAGACATGTTTCCCTGAGCTCTGCGCCTCATGCATGCATTGGTAACCTCAGACGATGTATAACTCCTATCTTCTCGTATAGAAACTAGGTCCCTGTGACGTCACGTGGAGTGCCATCGCATGGGCGCCAATCTGGCCTTTTTCAACTGCGGTTAAAATTGACCCTTGCCATTCGTCTAAACCGGCATTTCAAAAACCAAATAATTTGTGTATTATGAATACACTAATGGTGGGTAACGAATCGCAATCAATGCCTTTCGTTTTCTTTGATGAAGGAAACTACCCTATTGCCGGGGAATAACCATAATACCCATAATAAGCAGAATCTACTCAAGAGTAATGCAGAATCTGATTTAAAAAGAAGTAGAAGGAAAACAACCAGAGGAACAATCTAGCTTCAGAGAAGGGAGGTTCATAGTAACAGTATTTATGCCATTAAAGTAGCAGCAGAGAAAATGAGTCAAAAATACCTGGAGATATAGGCGGATTTAGGGGAGGGGCGCGGGAGCACGTCCCCCCCCCCCCTCATACGCTTAAAAAAATAGACAAGATTTTTAATACGGTTATCATTAAGTTCGTTTTGTTTTATATATATTACGGAGCCTTATTCATTTAATTCATATTATAATAAAGAGAATATTTTGCATAGCAATTGAGGAGGTGAAAAGCCAAGGGTACTACAAGTGATTTTTTCTCAACAGAGTTAGGTAAAGTCAATTGTTAGAAGAAATACAACAAAACTCGGTTTCCAAAGGATACATGTGAGTCTCTGTCCTGCGCTGACATCGAGTGGAAAATCAAATGCACTGTATCAAATATCTAATTGATCTCGTTTGTTGTCTATGCCTAATTTCTGTACCTAACTGTGTATAGAAAAAAGAAATAACTTGTACCCCTTAGCTTCTCACCCGTTCAATTGTTGTACGTTGTTTTTAATCTCAAATACCGGGTGTTCATAAATGAATATCGGGGTTTTAACGCTTTATAATATTTATTACATTATAATGTCAGTTATAAATTATATGTCAAATGAAAGAGCAGCTCAAACAGTTTTTTTTAAAGCAACAAAGCACATGTGCGTGAAATGTTTCCGCCGCGATCCGCTTGAAAGCGGTAGTAGCAAAGATGGCGACTAGTGAACAGAAAGCGTATTGTGTTTCACAGTCGCTTTTACTTTCTGTTCACTAGTCGCTATCTTTGCTACTACCGCTCTCTAGCGGATCGCGGCGGAAACATTTCACACAAACGCGAATTTTTGCTAAAAAGCAAAACTGTTAGAGTTACTCTTTCATTTGACATAAAATTTATAGCTGTAAGTATAATGTAATAAGTATTATAAATCGTTAAAACCCCGATATTAATTTATAAAAACCCTTTGTAAGAAGACCGTTTGACCGTCAGGCCGTTGTACTCCACCGCATGAAAAAAATAATTGGATCCGGCCTTGCCTGGAGACTCATTCAGCGCAGAGGCTTAGGTAGGCAGGTCATGTGTGGAGAGGGGGGAGAAAATTCTACCATTAAAGGGATATGAAAAGCCCTACCAAGAGGAAAGCGACCTTTGAGACCACCACCGCTACTCTGTAGAGACCAGATAAGAGAAGACACGGGAAAAATGAAAGCAGAAGTCGATTGGATGTATGATCAAAAGACAGTTTTCGGTGAGACCAAAAACTTTTTGAGGTTAGAGTGGCCAAATATCTAACTATTAGCAGGCTACCCGGTGATGCTCGGGAAGGTTAGTACCCAGAGGAGAGGGAAACTTGGAACTAGGATTTCATAGTCATATTGGATTTTTATGTTCCATGGGCGTGTCGAGAGGTGTGCCTAGCCAACAGGATGTACAACCGCAGAAGTTGTATGACGGTATGGTATTTGGAGGAGGCGTCCGACGGCTGAGGTTATTTGGGACATGAGGGAATGGTACGTAAGGAAGAGTGGAGAGAAACCCGGCGTCGGTATTAGCCGGCTCTTAACGAAAGGCGCCAGGGAACCACGGCTTAACGTCCCATCCGACGGACGGAGTGTTGCGCTTGAAATATCCTCCACACAACATTCAAGCAGGTATCTGAAAATTCTCTGCCACCGCTAGGATTTGAACCCGATCCCGCCGTGTGGGAAGCCAACACTCTAGCCATCACACCAATCCGATTCCCCAGTTGTATGACGTGACGTAACAAACGGCAATGAGCAAAACTACAAAAAGGTCGCGCCTGATGCAACTGAAAGTAGCACTATAGGGTTTGGAAGCATGAGATGCACCTACGTAGTAACTTTGGTCGCAATATGTACAACCGTATGGAAATGGAACAGACAAACAGGCACCTCTTTTATAGAGATATATAGAGATTATTCTAAACATTTTGGCGACTGGTTGACAGCGAATATGGTTGAATGAGGTCCAGATAATACCAGAAATTCTGCCTAGTTTAAAATATTGCCCATCATCCGTGAGGTACTAGTAAGAAAATAAATTTTAACCATTTTAGGAATTGTAAAATGCTACTGGAATTTTAAATAAAAAAACAAAATTCAAATCTTTTGATATCTCAACTGAACAAAACAATCACAAATCATATTTTTATGCGTACCAAAATCTTCTTTTTCAAAATATTAGGCCCACGTCATAAATTTAGCGGCATTATATTTTCCGTCACAATTGAAATGTAAAAATGCCTACTATGCGAGGCCACCCATTGAATATCAAGTACAAGGGCATACTTTGCCAAGGTTGATTAATTACTGCTTAAAAATTGTATTTGGGTACTTGATATCTCAAAAATAGAGTCAATTCATTGAAATACCACTTATTCTAATAGTAGTTTATTATAATAATAGCTTGTTACACGAATCGTTCCATTAAAAACCGATAATTAGCCTCGGAATAAAACTTAAATCAACAAATGATTTAAATGAATAGGAACAGAAATTTTCAATGTAACACTCAATCTTTTATACTCACGTACTGACTCGAAAATTAAAAATGAAACTAACGGAATGCGCCATCGCTGATGAAGGCCGCCAATAATAACAAATTTCTCATGAGACCCACCTCAGAAGAGTGTGTGCTGGATATTGCCAGAAAAAGCATATTTTGAAACGAGCAAGAGGAAATCTTAGGGCATATTTTACAAACTTTATGGTTAAATTATGTGTAAATGTGAGAAATAAGGAAAAAATTATGGAATGCTTATATACTATCCAATAACCAAGAGGTGAAGTGCGCTTATAAGATAAAATGACGTATAAAATGTCGCTTCAAATTCTCATTGAAAATGTATTCAATCATCATCCTTCGAGATGTTCGTCAGTAAATTAGGCATTAATGCATTGTAATTCTCATTAAAAGGCATGATAAAGATGTAAGTATATCGCTTCGAAATCTCAGAAAATGTATTCAATCATCAACCATGGATATGGTCGTCAGTAAATTGGGCATAAATTCATAGTAATTCTCATTAAAAGGCATCTTAATACGAATGAAAGATTAGGGCTCTTTTAGTACTGAGGAATTTCATAGCTTTACGGCCTTTTAAAATCGAAAACATCGAAAACAGTCGAAATTAGCAATGCATCGTTATTTTAGGCACCTAATGTATCGCATTACAAGTCGTTGCGCATTAAACATCAACTCTCATCGATAGTCACAAAGCTTAAGTTCCGATTTCGATGAATATTGGATTGCTGCCGGGCCGATCAATACCGATATGCGATACCGGCGTCATATCGCTCTTCACAGTCGATTTATCACATCTGCCCTTATCCTCACGCCACGGAAGCGTCATAAATGCTTAAAGAGAGTCGCCCGTTTCCCACGAATCTGCCCACTCAGGCTCCATAAATACACACCCTCGTCCAACCGCTCACGACACCTCCATTACGGTTGTCAGTCTGGAGAAGGGGCTTCCATTCGGCCTGTTGCTCCTGCCTGATTATTGTATGAAAATAACCTTCAACCTGTTTGCTTCCTCCACACTGGAAATTGTGTAGCCTATAAAAATGGCGGATAACACAATCATAGAGTTTATATTACTTTAGGATGCTCGACTAAGAAGCAGTTGCAGCGTTACCTACTGGGAAACCGATCCCCGCGCATTAAATCACAATCCAACTTTACTCACTAGTGGCGCAAGGATCGGTAGCTACCAATGTATTTGATTTTAACTCCCTGCAGAACTCTGTTTTTTTCAGTGAAAATCATGAAAACAATAGGGTGGTTTCCTATGATTTTTTTATTGCCTAAATGGAAAGATTATTACTCCTGGAGTACGCATTTCACAATTTTAGATTTTTAAATGACGATATCTATTTTCCGCGATTGAATGAGAAGTGAAAAATTTCAAGCGCGCGAAAACGCGACGGCTAAGTATGAATGCCGGGAAAAGCCCGTGTGACGTCATTCTGGTTCCCGCTGCCGCAAAGTGAGGTGACCTTGGGGTGAGGACATGTGCGCCGTTAGGCGCAGGCTTCGGATGCAGGCTGCTAGCAGGTAGCAGAGTACCCTGCTAGTAGGTAGCGCTTGGCTTAATTATGGATTATTAATACCTTATCAAAAGAAGGAAACTTTCCGATCTAAGCCAGTTTTAATAGGTGATTATTAAGACATGTTTCCTCGAGCTCTGTGCGTCATGCATGCATTGGTAATCTCAGACGATGTAAAACTCCTATCTACTCGTATAGAAACTAGGTCCCTGTGACGTCACGTGGAGTGCCATCGCATGGCCGCCAATATGGCCTTTTTCATAATAAGGTTCAAATTGACCATTAGTATTCGTCTAAACTGGGATTTCTAAAACAAAATAAATTGTGATTGTGATTGCAAAATAATTGCGGCGGAGTGAGGTCCTCACCCGCCAAACGAGAGGTCGTGTGTTCGAGTCCCGCCTGGGTGGGTTGACCCTGTCCATGACATGGTTTTTCGTGCTCATGTAAATGTTATCTTGTTGAAATCCTCGATGTGTAAGGAAGATATGAGCTGTTTCCGGTGGTATAGGAATATATATAAAATAAAATAAATAAATTAAGTCACCAGTGTAACGAAAATTTTTGAACGGTCTTGTCATTTCTGGGTCAAATATAATTTCGTTCTTTATTCCAAGAGGAGACCAAAATAAAACATGAAACTTAGGTGAATTGACCTCCCCTTAACCGTGGACGGATTTGGGGGACGCGGGGGTGACCGCCTCTTCGTATTTTTCTGGAAAATTTGAGAAGATGGCAATATTTTAGTTGGCCCTCCGGTGGAAGTTTTTGTTTAACCAACTTAAACTGCAATGTTTAAAAATAATTGATGTTCATCTAAAAGCCACTTGTCTACGCGTATCAGACCTCAGATGCAATATTGCTGTAAGGTAATGCATGCCACCAAGGCATTACCAAGGTCACTAAAGAACCGCCCCACTAAACTAACAATATCAATCCGTCCTTGGTTCAGGTCCAAATGTAAAGAATCAAAACATATTTTATGGCGGTGTAATGTAAAAGGCCGCTGATTTTGACAGGATAACGGCTTAGTTTCGGTTGTTTTTTTTCCGTCGATAAAAACTCTCTTTGGAGGTCTACTTAACGGTCCATTGGAGGGAAAGGTTATACCAATAAGGACATCAGGAAGGTAATTAGCAAAGTTAGCAGAGGCATTCGAGGACAGGAATGAGTTTATGAGAGGATAATTATGTTCGACGTATAACAAAAGGTTAAAGGAGAGTCAGATGGGGAGTATAGCGCTTTACTGTGCGGAAACATGGACTCTTAGGAAGGAGGACAAGAGAAGACTGGAGGCGTTCAAATTGTGGATGTGGAGATGAATGGAAAAGATAAAGACACAGACGGAGAGAAGGAAAAACAACAAAGTGGTGGATATGGTGGGTGAAGTCTTCTAGAGGAGATGCGTAGGAGACGAAGGCATGAATGGAGCGAGAACTTATCGGGGAGGGGATGTTGAAAACGGTATCGGAGGGCAGAATGTTGGGTAATCGTGGGAGATGAAGTAAGAGAATAGGATTTTTAGATATGATGAAAGGGGGTGGGCCCTATTGAGAATTGTAGAGGGATCCTCGAGTTGGGAGGGGAGAAGGGGCCCGGCCTTGAGGAGATACACGCCAGACAGATTGGCAACATGTTCGACATAAACCTACCTTGACCGGTAAAATACTTTCATAGTTACAGACAAAAAAATTAGGAATTATGCCACACGGGCTGGATGCAACAATTCTGGCAGCCACATCTGGCATGCGGGCTATAGTTTGCCCATCACTTTACGATGGACAAATGGTAACTCGGATACTTGGAAAGGAGGATGTGAAAAAGTCTGGAAGCATTCGAGACGTGAATGTGAGGATGAATGGAAAGGTTGAAGAGGACGAAGAGGAGGAGGAACGACGAAGTGCTGGACATGGTGGGTGAGAAGAGGCGGCTTCTAGATGAGATACGGAGGAGACAGAATGTATGGATGCTGCGAGTACTTAGCGGGGAAGGGGATGTTGAAGACAGTGTTAGAGGAATGGGGGTACCCAGCGAGGGGAAGGGGGGGGGGGCTGCTACCACCCCTAGAAGCAAAAATCGCAAAAGTTTTTCAGCAAAAGTAATACTGAGTTGAAACAAAAGTATTCAACAAATTTTCTTTAAACCTACGAAAAATTATATATTTTAGTATAAGATATAGAACTAAAAAAAACATTTTTTCAATGAAATATCTCATGGCTTGCCCCACCCTAGTTATGATCCTGGGTACGCCCTTGGTTAGGGGATATAATATTGGATAAACGAGGGAGAAGAAGGAAGAGAATAGGATTTTTAGATATGACGAAAGGGAGTAGGCCTTATTATGAATTGAAGAGGGAAGTAAAGAAAGGGAGGGTAGACTGCCAAAATACTTCTTAAATATTCCATGAAAACCTAGCTTAGTTGGTAGAATACTTAAATAGTAATAAGGTCTCTACGAGTCGAATGAAATGTCCTCGCGGGCCATATGTGGCCCGCAGACCGTAGTTCGGAGACCTCCGGTTTATAATGTAACATGATTTCGACAGTGGTTCTAGATTCGGTATGGAATGTCATTTCCAAAAACATGATGATGCCCCGGTCTCGAATCCACGACCATAGTCTGAAGCTTTGTTTCATTTGACTTTATTAGCGATTTATTTAACGAATTTTGCAAAATAACTTCATTAATTTGATTGTGGTGTTGGGTATAAGTTTGCAGAGGAGGTCTCGAGTCTTGATCTTGCCAAACCATCTATTTTGCAGCAGGTCATTTCATGTGCTTGTCCTGATCCTCATTCTAAAATGTTTTTGCTTCTTCAACAATTCCAGTCAGCTTCGAAGAGGCCAAAATTATATTTTAATATACTAATCGCAGTAAAAAGCTGATCTTAACAAGCGAAAATATGCTTTTCTGTATTGTATTATTTTTTACTCACTGAAGAACGTTCTGATCTATTTTTCAATCAATGTGATTAGGTGGTAAAAAGGGCAATGACCTTAGCGGCTGTATAACTGATATTCTTCGTCTCCTGTGCGCGCCCGAATTCTCTTCCTCGCAGTTTTCCTCTGCCGTTTCGATTCGATAAACTGCGCATGCGCACCAGACTCGAGCAACAGGCGTGGGCGGCCTGCCGTGCGGGGAACAAATGAAAGCAAAAATGCCCTGGGAGAAAAGCCATGACCTGGGAGCCTTGCCCCCCCGCCCCTTCCCCACCAAACTCCCTTGCTAAACGCCCCGGAGAAATATACATGAAAGACGAAAATCGAAATTGAGACCGTTTAAGCATTGCTTATTTCATAGCTAGATGATTTAAGAAAACGCTCACTACCCGTTCGACTAGTATTTTTTTCGTGACTGGAAAGGCGGGAGAAGATTTCAAGGGATTTAATCAACGTTAAATTTTGAAAAGTGGTACGGTGTTATGGTATTTGGAGGAGGCGACCGACAGCTTAGGTCATTTGTGCCACGATGGAAGGGTAGGTAAGGATGGGTGGAGAGAAACACGGCGTCGGCATTAGCCTGCTCTCTACGAAATGCGCCAAAGGGACCACGGCTCAACGACCCATCCGACGGACGGAGTGTTGCGCTTGAAATGTCCTCCACACATCATTCAATTAGGGATCGGGTATCCTCTGAAAATTCTCTGCCACCGCCGGGATTTGAATCCGAATCCGCCGGGTGGGAAGCCAACACTTTAGCCACCACAACAAACCGATCCCCCATTTTGAAAAATACTTTCATAAGAAGACGCATCACTCCCTCTCAGGCGGTCTCTTTTCGTGCCTCATGACTTGTTTGAAATTAACGCATCATTAAAAAAAGGTTTAGGGTACATGGTGTAGACCCTTGTTAACCTTGTTAGCCTGTATCGAAAATATGATATTTTCAACTCCGTATGTTCTCGTGAAAAAAGCATTGTATTTGTGGGCAGATTCAATGCGTTCTCTTTGCCGCTCTCATATTTAGCTTTAATGTAGACGGTTAAAATATCCAGAGAATGTAGATACGCTAAATTACGGTTAATTTTTAAGTTTTTAATCAGGTACAATTACCCGTTACTATTAAAAATTTAAGAAGTTACAGTTACGAATGCAGTTAAAGTCACTCGTAAATCTCACCAGTCACCAGTAAATATATCCATACCAGTAAATATTTATTTAAGTCTTATAAATATTTATTATAAATATTTATTTACTTTAAAGTCATACATCAGCTGCATTACAACTTCTGGTGAAAACTCACCAGTCATTCGTAAAGTTCTTTGAAATTGAATTAATGAGGAATGAAAATACGCAAAGAAATGAATGAATATGGTAGTTTATAAATTATTACGTATTTCACATAAAGAATTGATTTTTTAATAACTACGTTTAACCACTGGTTCCCAGAAGTATTAAATCACAAAGAAAGTTACGATGGCAAGAATTTTCGAGTGTTGCCGGCCTCGGTGGCGGTGGGGTAAAGTCCTCACCTGCCAAACCGTAGGTCGTGGGTTCGAATCCCGCCTGGGTAGGTGATCACTATCCAGGGCATGGATGTCTGTGTTGTACTTTGTTAATAGGAAACCCTCGTTGTAAAAGGCCGCTATGTGCTGTTTACGGGGAAATTGATAATAAATAAATAAATGAAAATTACGAGTAATAGTTACCTAAATTTAATCATTACCGGCAACTCAGTTCTTTTTATTTACTCCCGATTTCTGGCAATTACCCTCTTGATTTTTAAGACCTAAAAATATCACACTATATAACGTCTCCTTTACCATTCCCACCATTGACTACCTTGGTGTACCCCCTCTTCTCCAACCAATTACTCATCTTCCATTAACGTTACGTCACTCGGCAGCCGTCAACCCGCCCCATTTGACTTAACCAACGAAGCCGACACCCTCCGATGGGATCCCACTTCAAAATTCATATGCTTCACATCTAAGATATTCAGCATCAAACGGTGAACCGCGTCTTTAACCCGAGTGTCTTGAGGCGGCTCTGCGAGATTGTTCGCTTGAAGCAGCCCGATTTGTGGCGGCGAGAGAACTGGTTCTTCCAAAATGACTATGCTCCAGCTCACACTCCCATTTCCGTGCGTGAAGAGAAGTTCGCCAAAATCATGCCCTGATGACGATGGACGACACGGCCATCGATACGTCGGCAGATATGGAGAACCTCACCCGGTGGGAAACCCGAAACAACTTCAACATATCAAGGGGACTGCATAGAGGAGGCCCATTTCCATCCCACAGAGGGCTGATTACTGTTACCACTTCGGTCGCATTTTATGTCAAAAATGTCCGCGGCGCGGTGATGAGTGTAATGCGATCCAGTGTTTTCGTATATTTTGTAGTAAGGTCTTTCCAAATTAATATCCCTAATTATTCCTTATTTCCCCGTGAAACTCGGATCAATTCGTTGGTCAGCGACGCTAGTGGCGACTTCAGTAAACTCATTTAATTGCGTGGTGGGTGACAACACATTTAGAGGCCTCTAGTGAAGTTCTTTTTGCTAAAATCTGTTTCATTGTCATGTATGGAAAAACATTATTTCGGCATAAAATATTATTGACTAAAACCACATCATATCCTCAAATAGTTTATTTAGACAAAACGCTAACGTAGTATAATTTTGAGCTTACATCTTGAAATTCATTCAGCCATCACCACCAGCTTATTTATACCAAGACATTTCATATTTTTACCACTAAAAAAATAATAAAAATGATACCTGTCCAACATTTATCGTGCCCGACGAAGTTAATGACAAATTCTGACAGAATAAGGTCCTCATATTTCATAGCCTGCAGAAAAATATTAAAATGTTCCCTTAGGGACCCACAAATACCAATCCAGCAATCTTAAGGATTCACATCCTGGCGAAGCCTTTGAAAACTTCCACCCAAAACAAAATTTTGCGGAGCGATTTTCTGGAAGCTCAAATTTCGTGGGAATCAGCCGATGACCCCCAAAAAAAAAGAGCTGCCTTACTCTGCATTTGTAAACTTCGTTCCCTGGTTAGTCAGAGAATTATGATCTCTACCCTAATCTAACAGCCAGCATTTTCAAATGAAACAGAATTAGCATCACACATATCATGAGTACGAGATTTCTCGCAACTATAACCTTCTTGAGGGGTATCATAGCTCCTCATACCGTCAAAGTTCCAACCTATTTTTCGTCTATTAAGCCACCAAAGTTCTATTTGTTTCACTATAATATTACCCATAATTTCATCAACACAGCATACACTTTCCTCAACCATACCTAGACCTTGTTCATGCTCATCTTCCTAACACATTCAAATAATTTTCGTCTGAAGACTTTCACAGCTTCTTTTATCTATGTTGCTGGTGGTTTTCGGGTATTGCTGTGTAGAAAACATTTTAACTCGACGTTTCACTCCTCCTACTGGGAGCGTTATCAAGAGAATGGAAGGAATTTATACTCGTCCCGAGCTTATATATGTTTTTTTCGCTACCCATTGTTGTGCCGGATTTGAATTTTAGCCGATAGCCGTTGGCCATTATATTGTGCTAGGAACCCTCTCCATATACGGCTAAGGTTATACCCATCCTCCCTATTAAAGTTATTAGGTCTTTTCGCAATCTCGATGGATTCACGTATAAGACGCGGATGGTATTCTTCCGTCTTCGCTAATACCCGTGTAGCGTCAAACATTATTCTATGCCCAGGGCTGGAGGCAAAATGTTCAGCAACAGCTGATGCGTCCCACTGATGTAATTTTAACGCCCTTTCGTGCTCCTTAACACTAGAATGCCGGGAATCATTTTGACACCCACGTTTTTATTTGCATGTTAAGTTGCAAATTAGTTTTATTTCGGAGTAGATAGTGTCAACTTTTGTTTGATACTGATTTTGTGCCCTAATATTTAAAAATAACATAATATTTTAATAGAGTACCATTGAGGTAAAAAAGTTTTTTACAAAAAAATACTCTCCTAGAATGCGGCATCCATCGAAAAGATTGCGCTGAAACGTCGGAGGACGCATGAAAGTGCAATAATACCTATATATAATTATTGAATACTTTTTTAGAAGTATTTATCGTTCACTGTAATTGGTTAAATTTTATGTGCATAAAACAATTAAAATGAATATGACAGGATTGTTTTTCTTTTTATTATTATTGTTAACTTTTTTCATCAATTTTTCGTCAAAGAATGCAGAAGTGTGCTTCAAAAGACGAAAATTAAAATAAAATCATTACGGCCACAAAACTACGAAATTTTAAAAAATAAAATACAAAAACTCGTCTGAACCCAAAAAGAAATCGAATACTTTTTCATAAATACTTACAAAAAGCTTCATGTAAATAGTAGATTCTCTACATTCTGGCACTTTTGGTCCGTTTTGGCCGTAGGTTTACTGACTTTTCACTTAGCTTACAAAAAGCAACAGCTCTGTTTTCATTGTATTTTATCTATACTTGACAATCCCTAGTCAGTTCTGGATTTGGTTGCCAGATATTCGTTGACGCAATGTAAGGAAAAGCAAACTATTCTGATAAATTTTGTAAAAATAATTCGGGACATCTTTTGTGAAGTTATTTCCTTATATATATTACCAGGAATTCATAGTGACCAAGTCAAAAATATTCTGGAAAGAAAAAACAGGCAATCGCCTGGTTCTAGTTCTGACCAAATATTTCCGCCCCATATGATCAATAATATCTACTTCAAAGTTTATCTCATTACAACACCTTACAGTTTTGGGCGATTTGTTAGAGTTGTTACTAATGTCAATATGAGGGCGAAGAGATCATAGAACAAGAACACATTTTTTTCTGTTTGCCCTGATGAACAGTAAGTGTTACGTCACCATTTTTGTTCAAATTAGTTGATTACAACTCTTCCCGAGAAGCTTTTATTTCACCAGGTATTTCCTTTCTTCCCTTATTTACAGTTCCCGAAAGGAATGTACCCTTTTGTTTCGAGTAGAGCTAGCAAAAGTGATGTGAAACAAATTCCAGTGGTTAGATTTCTGCCCTTGCTCATGTAGGGTTGCATACGTTTCAATACAACATGATCTGAAACGCGATCGCTGGCTTGATGAGAGCCGTCCTTGACGCCTCTGGTCAATCTGGAAGTTAATGGAATCAGTTTGCCAAATACATACTGTCTTTATATACTGCAAACCAGTATTTATGCCCATACTCATCAGGCTTTGGTGCCATGAATTGCTTGAATGGACATCTAGCTTAGAAGCTTTGCTTAGAAACAGCTGTTCGTCAATGGTTACGTTAGGCCCAGGTTATGATTCCTCAGCATGGCCATCTCCTTCTTAGGATCTTGAACAAGGAGTTGACGTCGCCTTGAAGTCTACCCAGCGCCCTTCCACGTCGGCACACCATGTCACGACGACGCACAATTTCTTTTCTGTCCGATAACCAGTGCAGATCCAGTAACTCAATTATGTGTATATGCGTATTGTAAAATAAATATGTGTATCTATCGTGATTAAATACTATACTGAAATATGAAAAACATTGAAACTGACCGTGCACACTATTTTCATCATTTTTGGATGATCAAAATTGCACCTCCTGTGCAACCCAATCGTCGTCCGACTCAACATCTGCATCAGACCCTTTCTCCGACACGTCTCCAGAAATATCGTTTAGTATTGCAATACTTTGCTCCGTCGTAACACGTCTATGCAGTGCTAGTATCAAGACAGAACTACCGAAGCAAATCAAGCAGCAGGTCGCGACACACTAGCGACCCAGTCCGCCAAACACGCGCGTGAGCCAGGCAGCCGAACACAGAGGCTCGGCAGCAGCTAACTGCGTTGTCGCGCCCGTCACTTCACTGCAATGTTTCAGGGCAAGTAAGTGTAACCGCGGTAAAAAAATTAGCTGGTTTCAAGGTGAATCATTTGCAAAAGGCGGCGGAATATACTTACCTTAGGAGCTACTAAACTTTTGAAAAAAGTAGTATACAGCCGATGCTCATTGAAATTATGTAAAATAAACAATCATGAAGGTAATATACTATACTGAAATATACTATACTATACATAAAGGTACTACACATGAAGATAATGTACTACACTATACTAATTTGACGAATAAGTATCAAGCCGCATCCCACGAGACACCTAAACCAAAGAAAGAAATGATATAATATACTGGGTGTCAAAATGACACCCTCCGGCATTCAAGGTAAATTTGAATTTTTGAGACGAAAAAAATTAGGGGGGGTATCCCTGTTACTGTCATTTTGTTAAGATCTAAAAATGAATTAAAGTCACGAAAGATTTTTTTCTACAACACTCTCTAAGGGCCAGCTCCGTAAAAAATGTACGCGTAGGGTGTCAAAATGACACCCTTCGGCATTCTAGTGTTAAGCCTTTGGGAGATTGAACGCTTGGTCTGTCCCACGTAGCTTCTGCCGCAGCAGCAGGGAACCTCATACACTCCCATAGATTGAAGGGGAGGATGGCTATCCTTCGGTGAAGGTAGGATATTCTGAATCTTCTTCACGGTGCAGAAGCGAGTCTTAATGTTGCCTTTATGGAGGATTCTGGCGATTCTATCGGTGACCCCGGAGATGTATGGAATTTTAGCGTATGTAAGTGGCTTCTTCCCCTTGTGGCCGTCATGTTGAGGAGGGTGTTTTTCTTTCATTGCTCTTTTAATTAAAGAGACACTATAACCATTGCCTTTCAGTGCCCACATAAGGTGTTGCATTTCATCACTGATATGCTCAGCATCACACACGATTTTGGCTCGGTGGGTAAGCGTTTTAATGACGCAGGCCTTTTGTTTGTTCCACCCACAAATACCTCCCCACCTACCTATTTAAGTAGTCATACTGATTTTATCATTGCAAATCAGGAGCCAATATATCGGCCCATAAAACTTTTCGTCTCGATTGTCGAAGCTAGCATATCGGCTCACGTCACTAAAAAATTATCGTCTTGAAACGTTTTTCTCTGGGGAAAATTTACGGGTTGATTGCATGAATGGTGTGGCCTTGTGAGGCAAATTCGGCGACCTCTGATTTATCGGCGTGGCGCAGTCCAATCAGGGCGCTGTTCTCTATGACTATCGTTCGCAAGATGACGGAAATATATTTTTAATTATAGCAGACCACACGGCGTTGCTCGGGGAGGATAGTACCCACAGAAGTGGGGAACTTGGAATTCATGGTCAAAAAGCAAGATTTTTAGGTCAAGGAACAAAGCAGGTATATAGGAACAATAAAAAGTTATGGTACCTTTTCACGCGATTTATTCAATACGACCGGTTTCGTCGCAGAGGCGACATCATCAGGTACAGAAATCGTTATATTAACAGTTATTTTGTTGTTTTTTTTCAGGCAAAAAAAACTGTTAATATAACGATTTCTGTACCTGATGATGTCGCCTCTGCGACGAAACCGGTCGTATTGAATAAATCGTTTGAAAAGGTACCATAACTTTTTATTGTTCAGAATGGATTTTCACAAGGTAAAGCCAGAAACAATCAGTTTACAGGTATATAGGTATCGACTCGCGGCGCTCCGTTAAGGGGCTATGGCCCTGTGTTAATATTTCATAGTTTATTCTACCGTAGTGGCCTGACGGTGGTTTTACGAGTTTCCCACCGTCCTTACGGGCGTTTTACACGGGGCACGGAATTATGCGGGTTAGAGCTGCATTAATTTCTAAAATGGCGTGGAATTGCGCGAATGCATGAACGAAATTAGAACAGGGGCGTTTTTGCCGTCTCGCATCCACGCATTCTCGCATGTGTTCTAGCAATTCATCGCTTTACACGACGCAATTTTGATTGCGCCTTCGCACGTACGTCAGATTACACAAATCCGTGTACCGTGTAAAACGGCCTTACGGGTGAATGCCGGGCCAATACCACTCCCGCACCATTGTTCAACCCCAGTGGTGCTGAAGAGGCGAAAGCCTAAGCAGCTCCACGAGAGGCTTTGTTATTGTTACTCTTTCAGGGATGCCGACTTACACAAAATATTAGGGGGCCCAAACCTGGGATCTTGCACAGGGAGATTTTATAAGTAGTGAGTTTTAAGTTTTTTAAGCATTTAAGAGGAGTTACATGATCAAAATTCGAACCCTGATAGTTCGAATCTCGATATCTGGGCACTTCGGGGAAAATCGACAAGCCTGGCAAATTTTTTACTCACACCCATAACGAATTTTTGAGGGGGCTCGGGCCCCCTCAGGCCCCATGGAGTCGGCGCCACTGTACTATTTTATCATGTTAATTTTATATTTTGTTGTATGTCTGTCTCGTGGAAATAAGAATTGTTGAACTGAATTGGAAATCCCCGGATCCGGCTTCGCCGTCTACTTTTGTGGTTGCTGGAACAATTTTTATACGAGAAGTGGTAGGGAAAGGGATCCTTGGGTCCCCACGGACGTCTTCGTGTGAACACTTCGATTTCCGTATACCGCGCATGAGATCAGCTTATACCCCCCATTCCACAAAATATATCGTCATGTGTACGTGCGTAGTTAATTTTTTCTCACGAAAATTCATGTATATACTTAGGTAAGTGTAGGTTTCAGTTTTTTTCCCCGTGAGAGGGCCAAGAAGTGTGCCTAACTGGTAGGATTCCACCCACAAAAGTTTAATGACGTGACGCAACAAACGGTGATGAGAAAGTGACGCAAAGAACGCATGGGACCCAACCGAAAGTAGCACTACGGGATTTGGGAGCATGAGATGCACCTTTGTACTAACTTTGGTCGCAATCCGTGCAGCCGTATAGAAACGAATAGCGGACATACAAACACATTCTCTTTTATAAAATTGGAAACGCAGAGCTACCGACTTTCTCCAATTTATGCATTACAGAAGACGTTTTGAGAGACTGGAAAACAACTTCGAATTACCAGAAAAATATTCCATGAAAATCAATTCACAAGTTGACACCTGAATTTTTTTGTTGATATAATGAATTTTTATGCAGTGCAAAGTTTATCTCCATCCTTTATAATGCCATAGCACAATATTACACCGCACACTATCAAATACCAATATTGCATTGAGGACAGTACTGTACGTGGAGAATCTCACAGCGCCTATTTCGATGCTCTCTCACCCGCATGAAGGGAACGAGGTTTTTGGGACTAAAAGGAGGACAGAATGCTGGAATTGATTCATGCCTTACAAGCAGGAGTGGATCGGTAATTATGGGAAGCTTCAGGCCACGGAAATAGAATCGGATGAGGGGAGGGTCGATATCAAAAATTAATCTTAGTCCTCCCCTCTCAAAGCTGAGTTTTCCAATGGAGAAGAGTGGATGGGGATAACCTTCTCTCAAAAAGGAAGGCGCTTTCATTATGAGTTTAGATAGCGGTGATCAATGCGAAGAGGCTGATGAATAATATAAAATAGAAGTTCCAGTAAAAATGTTATTATTCACCCCTAGGATCAATCATTGATAACTTTCACTTATAAAGGAAGGTGCTTTCATTATGAGTATAAATAGCAGTAATCAAAGCGAAGAGGTTGATGAATAATATACAACAAAAGTTCTAATAAAAATGTTTTAATCACCTTATAGATTGATTGCTTAAGAGTTTTTCAGCTTTACTCCAGAGGGGGATGTGGATGAAAGGCGTGTTGACCGCCCCCCAATTTTACCAAAAAAATTTAACATTTATTAATTTTATAGCTTTTGTGTCATGGTAAAGGAGGAAAGGGAGTGTATATGATTGTGCAAGGCTAAAAGTCCCAAACGTGAGATAAGTTTGAGTTGTCTTTATCGTAGAGCGTGGAAACATTTTCCGTGTTTGTAATTTGTGATTATTTGATTAGAATTAGTACTCTTTTACTGATCCAGAGCAGCTGTAGCTTTACCCTGTGCAACGCGAACCTATCAAAGTCTGGATATCACTTTTCTAGTCACCTGTAGCGTATTTGGTGGTAAGTAAGATTAACTCAATATGCACATGACAAATTAGAATCCCCAGTGTTAGGAGTAACTTCAAGACCAGCCCTCTGCTTAACGTGATTCTATCGCATTAAGTTCACAACCACCATTAAACACAGAGTTGGAGACGTACGGTACTTCGAGGAGGCGATCGAAAGCTAATGTCATTTGCCCTTATCATTTCAGTAGTTTCTAAGAGAAAGAGAGATATCATTCACTTCTTTTTTTCAAACACAGCTCAATTTTCATACATTACAATTTGCCAGCGCAACATGAATATTATTTGATCTCTGCATTCTCTTCGGGTTTTCACCGCGTCCGTTGGGTTTTGACGACAACAGTTTCGCTGACATTGCAGTCAGCATCTTCAGGTCGAAGGAAATATGAATGAATATTATTTAGAAACCTTTCTGAATATCTGCTATCTAAAAAAGATTATACTAATTAACTAAAATTAACTCTAACATCTGAGAGATTATGGTTTTTACATACGAGACTTACTTAAAATGCGATGACTGGGGGAGAGAAAACTTATTAATTTATCATTAATCTACTTGAATGGTTAATAGTTACTCCTGTTTACATTCGGAATATATGATTTAAATAAAAGATGCCAGCACTTTTGTGGATATTTTATTTAAATATGTCGAACTTCCACCACATAACACCTGCATCTGTTGAACTTTTCCGGAATATATGAGTTAAAGACTAACTAAACAGCGTTAAATTCATAGTGAAAGACTTTAAAAAGCGGTGTCATCTTTTCTGACCCACAATCACTCGTATATGGACCAATATTCACCAAGCTTAGTGACCAGACCCTACCTTCTTTTAGACCAGGGACCTTCTAAATAGCCCACTGCGCCGCTGGGATCACATTAACCGTTCACTGCGTCGAAGGCAGAGAGTGGCAGCGACTCATATTTCACCCCTGCACCGTCCTACGGCGACTTCCCTCTAGACCTGATATCATCCACACCTAGCCCCTGGTCGCTGCCTGTTACTAACGGCGTCTCCGGACCAGACTAGCTTGCTTTACAAAGGTTCGATTTGAGGAATATGGGGCCCTTGGTCTCGTCGCTCTAATGAAGTATGTACTCAAGTCAAACTCGGAATAATCGAAATTTCACATCATCTATGCTTCCTTTTGTAACAAATAATCGTCTAAAAACCTCAGACAACAAAGTCCTCATGTCGATTGAAGTTCTAAAAAATATCAAACTTTTCTTCAAATTCTCACTTAATGATCCTCTAATAAGCCCTTTGTTATCATAAACCCTACTTCGCTATCGCAATACTCTTAAAGATTTCTGTACTACTGTGTCCGTCTTTAATTTAATTTGGTGACCAAATGGGATAACTAATTCATGAAGATATGTAGAAAGCCACGGTCGATTAATTAATTCAATTTCAGGGAACTTCAGCAGCGGTTTTCTGTAAGTTGAAAATTGGTTAACAATTTAGTTTCAAGAGTGAAGGGCAATGTACTTATAAGTGAATAATTTTGTTTCGTATTTCACCCTCTATGAAGAGACTGAATATGAATAAAATCCTGAATTCAGTATCTCTTACATAAACACTGTTTGCCTTGCTCTTGTCTAGCAAACATTCATTCTTCTCCTTAATGATGGCTGTCAAGTCAGTAGAAGAACCGTTCCAGTGGATTTTTACGAGGTGTGTTAGAAAAGTAATGAGACTAATTTTGTGATAACTAAAGTTTTTATTCGTATCAAAAAATAATGCTATCCCCTTCAAACTAGTTACCTTAGGCAGCTATGTACCGGCGAAGGTGTTGTTCCCACTCTTTGTAGCAGGGCTGGAAGTTTCGAAATAGCATGGTTTTTAACTGGTCGGTCACGGTCTTTTGAATGCTCTCCAGAGTTCCATAATGATTCCCTATAAGGACATTCTTCGATTTCAGGAAAAGGAAAAAGTCACAAGGACTCATATCAGGTGAATAGAGGGGTTTAGGAACAACAGCAATGGATTTAGAGGTCAAAAATTCACCAATGGTAATGGCTGTGTGACAGGGGGCATTGTCATGGTTATTGGTTAAGCTTCCACTTGCCTACAATGTCGGGTCTCACATGAATCACTCTTGACAGAAATCTTTCGCACGTTCAACTCGTCCGTCAAATTCTGATGCACGGTAAAAGCGTCCAAATTTTACTGTTCACTCATCATTCTTAATGTTAAACGACTGTCTGAGCTCGCAAGAGCCCTCCCACATTCAACGTTTTCGTTAGTTTTTGAAGTAGGTCTTCCTGCGCGAGGTTCATCTTCAACGTGTTCTCGGCCTTCCAAAAATGATTTGTGCCAGACTAAAACTTCTGCTCTTGATAAGCTATGTTCCCCATAGGCCATTTTCAACTTTTCAAAAGTCACACTCGCGGATTCACCAAGTTTAACACAATACTTTACCGCACTACGTTGCTCCCATTCTCCATTTCTGTAACACACAAAAACACAACTTCACAGATGGCGCAGTCAAAAATAATTTGTTAGCTATATGGAGTTGAAACTCGCACTGAGGAAGTAGAAAAGATGAACAAATCGGTATATCACAAGGTAGGCACAACGTTGACAGTTCGCCCGCAGCATTGCCAGTCTCTTTACTTTTCTCACACACCTCGTATATTTTAACTTGAATTAATTACCAGTCGAAATTCCCTGTATTTGCGTATTTTCACTTAAGCCAATTATCAGCGCAACTTAAATTTCTCAAAAATTTTCGGTTATCTTAACTCTAAAAAAAGATAATATTTATTTTTTATCATTATCTCTTAAATTAATGAAGTTAAGGCCCGACTGTGTTGATGTGCTCAATATTCAGTATATGAATGAAAAGAACTTGGCGTTTTAAATTGATTATTTTTATTTATGTGCCACATAATTGCGTCACAGAGAGCGGGAAAACGTGTTGTGCGATATTAAAGTCTTGTGGAAATAAAGATTTATTTGCTCTTTTCATTCAATTTCGTGGGCCTTATACACTGCCTTGAGGCACGCCAAAAATAAACAGGTTAGCATTTCGAGGAAATGGCTTCAATTAGAACTCTTTGGTTGAGGGAAGTCAGGAAATTAGAGAGTAAACGGAAGATTGTGACATGGACGTTATGACTGGAGTTAATGAATGAGGAGGGGATGATTAACGGAATCAAAAGAAAAGTCAGGGTAGGAGACGTTCATTTGAGATCCTTTTCGAAGGTAGACTTTATATGGTGGTGCAGTACGGAGAGATTATATCCACTAGAATATCAACTCTGCTGATGAATAATAATTTTAGTATTCCGAGAATAGCGAAGGGAACTTTTAAGTCAATATGATCATCAAAATTTCATTCACTAGCCAATGCTTGTGTGCCTTGAAGTAGATGTACGAATTGTAATGGAATTGTCCGAATGTCAAATGAAGTAAGAAATTGTGTCACCAAAAAGATATTCCCTTCCTCGGAGCAAAGTAGAATTCGCCTAAGTATACGAAGGAATTATACGCAGTATAGTTATGTTAGATTCCTCACAATCTCTGCATAATGAAATTGGATTCATCACAAAACATCCTCTCGGAACATAAACTGAAACTATATTATATGATACATATCTGCTAATAGATATGCCAGAAGTTATATTAGCAGTTGCTGAAACATACATTCTCCCACACTCGGAAAACTTAAACCAATAACAATGTTGACTTATTCGAGGAGACTTATCTTATGCGCTTAGAATAAAGAGTTGGATAACTACTCGATGGCATTGTTAGGTGGCAGACGACAGATATTTCTTTCGTTACAGAAAGTATACCTTAAAATCCTGCAACTGAAATGAGCCAATAGGTCTTCTCTCTTCTAATTCTAACGGAAAGAGTGCGGAAAAATAAATTGAAGTACAGTCTATTGTATACGTCTATATATTGCACAAGTCCTTCAAGTGTCACCACCAGATCCCGTTCAAAGTTTGCTACGCGTTACGAAATGGATACCTACGAGGTTTGGTTTTTGTTTTAGCCGCCAACGGTCAATACTTTTCGAAATATTAGCGACGGAAAGTTGATAAAAAAGGGAGGAAGGGATAACACCTAAATCCGAGCAACCCGCACCACAAATATATCCCCTTATGCTCCGTTGATAGGATGAAGAGCACTGAGGGTGTATTGCTGTGGATTTCATTCTAGGCGTTTTCCTTGTAATTTCCGTCGCTAATATCTCGAGAATTATTGAGCGTTGGCAGCGGAGACAAAAACTACACCTAACGGGGATCCATTTTCTATGACCGAGCAAAATTTGAACGTGGTGACGTTTTAGGGACTTCCTTTGTCAGAGTAAATGTAAACAAGAGCGCTCAAAGGGGTTGCGCAGCAACCAAAGGCTACTGAAATCCCCAATTTCAATAAAATTATGGAAAATGAAAGAAGTTAGTAAATTAAATAAGTTCATAAATCGATTTTATTTCAAGCCTATTACCTCTCCCTCCTCATGAATGATAAATAGAATGGAAATTAAAATGTCAATCGGAATAAACAATATTTAGCCAAAAATTATTGGATCCGTCACGGATCACGTGACCTGGAAATTTGTTAATTCAATCCTATTTAGATGCGCAGATACTGAAAATCGATCTTGTATGTATTTAATCTGGATTGCATGAAATTCATTGAAATGCGGAGAAAGTGCGATATGGAGAAGAGAATATAGGATTGACGCGATGGAGTCATAAATATACCGATTGCTTAGCAACGACCAACGATGGGACAAATTCGCAAGAAAAACCAGTCTTCTGAAAAAGAGAGAGGATTGAATACTTAAAAGGCTTAAATCGGCGTAAAACCTAAGTCGGGCCACAAACACTGCCATAAACTACGTACTTTAAAATAAATTCTCATACATTTACGTATTCACACTTCATTACAATCATTCGTAGTTTACTTAAACAAATGAATAATCATAAGGAATCCATTCACTCTATTTGCAAATCATTATCTCAGGGCAATGAATTAGTTATTTCACTCGAAGATATAAGCATCGGTTGAATATGGGATTTTTATTGCTTATTTTGGCTTAAGGCTTTAAATAGCCTTGAAACAAAGAGCAAAGCCCAGTTTACACATAGAGAATTTGAAACTCATTCGCGTTTTTTATTTTATTCAACCTAAGTGGACAGCATTTTCCCGGCAGCCGTCTTATACTTGAATCCCTGTTCTAAATTGAATGGTTCATTATAATATTGTTATTATGTATTATTATAATGATCTCACGGATTCAATAGCATCAAATTCAGATTTAGTTGACATCGGCGAAAATCGTCGCTGATGAACACCACGATTCTGTTTCCTCATATACCTTGCCCGTGACACACTTAAATATTTCTATATTATATGAGTTAAGAACGAATTTGTGCAGTGGTATCGTGTTATTATTCATTATAATATTGACGCTGGGGACAAATTACTTGAAATATAAGTTATCACCCTATTTTCCGACTTATTTCGTACTTTTTCAACCCCAAATATAAAGATATATTACTTTTTTGCCATAAATTTTGGTTATTTATCATCGGATACAAACAGTATATGTACACACTACAGTTTTTTTATCGAATAGCAACATTAATTAAAATGCAAACAGTTTTTAAAATAAAACTTTTACCCTCGTGTCCTCGCCGTCTGCGAAAAAAACTCATAAATTTTATTGTACTACAAATTATTGCTTAACTATTTAAAAGAAACTTATAACCAATAGTATTTCTTCGTAAGGGTTCGTTTCCTTCCCTTATTTAATATTATATTTTTCCCTCCGCCACGACACGTGGGAAACAGAGCGATGGAAATGAACATAGAGAATGACGAAGACAGGAAAGGAACTCATGTGAACGACGGATCATTAAGATGATCTGATTCTTGTCACGTTCATCAAAATGACCGGTTCAAAATCACCCGTTCGTTCACGATGAACCCATGACAATCAAAAGGAACTCTCGTCGACCTGCGAGAAGGTAGAAATACAGGAAAGATGAACTCTGTCTAAAGGGAACATTCGATTACCTTAGAAACAACACGGCTCGTCGCGTCGTTGCAACGGGTGGGGTTGCCTGGTGCCTAAAAATAAAGGTCACTATCTGAAGCAAAGATAGAATCCATAACAATGTGATAACACTGGTTATTACAGATTAAGGGACCTGAAACAAGAATGATTAATGAGGAATTCCCGCGAATAATGAAATTCTTCCACGTGGAATTCAAAGAGTTATTTTAAACAAACACCTTTTAAGTATTCTACAAACGATGAATTAATTTTTTTTAATCGTGTAAATCCACCATTTTTCAACGTTAAAATCTAATTTAATCTTAGACGGAGCATGGATTTTCCGAATTGTAACATTAAGGATTAGATTCCTGTACTCGTGAAGTCAGGCGTTTTAATGGCAATAGCAAAAAGCCAGTTTGACGGTACAAACGTATCTATACATATTATTGATTATTTGACTATTGAGGAAATAAATACAAAATCATTATGTCTAATTGATTAGGGTCGCAGATTCAGTAATTTATTGTAACAAATAAGATTTTATTTTTCTGTTGTAGAAATAAATAACTTTACGTAATTTTAATTTGCAATCATTCACCAAAAGGCATACTGATTTTCTAAGCAGTTTTTCATGTGAAATACTTGTAGTAATAATATTAAAACTTTACTTCAACATTAAAGTGATCTAGTATTTATTTCACGTGTATGGGAAGGCAACTGTAGTAATAACTAGTTGGTGAATTTCCCGCCTGAATCTATTTTTTCTGGAACTATTGTAAAAAATTGTTTGCCCTTACCGCCAACTCCTTTTAGGTAGACGATACGGTACTTACAAGGGTACTCGAAACGAATTCGTACATTTCAATATTTACGAGGATTTTTTTTATTGGGAAAGATTTTATCGCCCAAGCAAAATTGAATGGGGTAATATTCTCTTCATTGATATTTAAAGATAGTTAAATAAATTTCAGGTAATATGAATGTTAATTTATTTACATGTTATGACCACACGAAATTAAGTCTAAAAGAACTCCCTTCAATAAAATGTCAGCTGATTCACTTATATAGGCTTCGTGTATAAAATCGAGTTTTCCCACGAGAAATATCAGGTACATCCTATTCTTTTTTTAAGCTCACTCCCTCCATTTATCAACCACCGAACTACTGCATCGCGTCGGTCTGTTCAATAAGCTTAAACTACAGCCTTTCATTTCCAGCCAATATGGTGCGAATTTCCACTCCGTGTTTCAGTTCCAATAAGTTTCCTGCCCAGCAATTTTTTCCAGCAATTCCTTTCCTAAGGCTGTAATTTCGTTTCGCCAGACTTCTAGCATCTCTTTCATTATATTTCTTCCCTCGCCTTACCAAAATCGACATTCATCACGCTTTTACCACAAACAAGTTTCCTCATAACACACGGTCACCCCTGAAATTGGTTAAAACTTAACCTTTTTTAACGTTTTAGGAATGTATAGGCATGGGTTGTGGTACAAGGCTAAATTGATTATTTAAAAAAATTCAGGTATCTTATAAATTTGAGAGAGAATCAATGACATACTGGTAGGACCGAAAAACCCTAGGTTTTTTTACGCAATTCATTACAGAAATTAATCAGTTGAAAATGAGCGTAATAAATTAATATACGTATTTGTGGTAACTTAAAATTCTCTATAATAACCGCGTGATGATACGTATTAATTACAGAAATAAGTATAAACACCTTTTTGTAATTAGAAAATTATTCACTTTCCAGTATTTCAAAGCAATTTTTAATGTGAAATATTAAGAGTGGTGCGGGTATGGACTCACTTTCCACATAAATTCGTACTAAGTATACTCCCCGAAGCTAAACTTTCTTTATATATTTTCGTAAAGGCCGTTTTACACGGGAATTGCGCAGGTTAGAGCTGCATTAATTTCTAAAATGGCGCGGAATTGCGCGAATGCATGAACGAAATTAGAACAGGGGCTATTTTGACGTCTCGCATCCACGCATTCTTGCACGTGTTCTAGCAATTCACCGCTTTAGACGACGCAATTTTGATTGCGCCTTCGCACGTACGTCAGATTGCGCAATTCCGTGTACCGTGTAAAACGGCCTAAAGACAAAAGAAGAAAGGAACAGGGCTCTAGGATATAATGAAAAGTAACAGGGCTTGTACAGAGGCGAGTAGAGAAGTTCTACATGGGAATGCTGAAATGCGGGGGTTATTCGTATAACTTATCTGTTTTTACATGCTTTTTCATGACTTGCTTCGTCTTTTTCATCGATGGAGACTTGTAATCGATTTCTAACTCACTTCGCATTGTCGGATCGGCTTAAATTTTTCAGTACATAACATAAACAGGTGATAATGCATTATTACAATCAGAACCAGAATTAGCCACCTTCTCCTATTGCTAACATTTGCATTAATCGCACAGTTTCAGGCTAATAATAAGTATTTATGATTTCATTCTTAATGACTACAGTAGGCGTCACCCGGAAGTAAATGGAGAGCTTATACTGCGTCTTGATGAAGAAAAGAAAAAAATATCCTTAAATGCCTCTAGCATTAAAATAAAATGAAGCTTGCATGAGTACATTGTATTTATGTATTCTTGCTTTTGGTAGTATTACCAGTTACAGCGTTACAAAAATATTTACGTCCTGTGTGGTCAATTTAGAAGTACCAAGATCGTGTCTGAAAGTAATTTAATGTTAAAAAATTTCGCATATTTAACCGTGAGACCATACGATTTGGTAAAACTGTTCATTACTTTTTATACTATGTGGATTTGGCGCTTTCTGGGTACTTTCCAACTTGATATTGGCGACATATTTTTTTTCCATAACCTCCACCAATGTAATTAATTAAATTGGTATCGATGCAAAATTACGAGGTTTCTAGACACGATGCATAACCCGGGCAAGTCTACACGAGTGCATTGCAGGCTTGCATTCTTGCTTTGGTGGTTTTATCAGTTTCAGCCTCACAAAAATATCTACGTCTCCGACCTGTGTTGTAAAGAGAAAATATTAAGGTGTCAGTGAGGTGTATCGGGGATCGTGTCGGTGTGGTTGCTAGAGTGTTGGCTTCCCACGCGGCGGGATCGGGTTCAAATCTCAGCGGTGGCAGAGAATTTTCAGAGGATACACGATCCCTACTTGAATGATGTGTGGAGGACATTTCGAGCGCAACACTCCTTCCGTCGGATGGGACGTTAAGACGTGGTCCCCTGGGAGCCTTTCGTTAAGAGCAGGCTAATGCCGACACTGGGTTACTCTCAACCATTCCTTACGTACCCTTCCCTCATGGCGCAAATGACTTCAGATGTCGGTCGCCTCCCCAAATACGATAAGTGTATCTGAATGTAATTAATTTTGATGAAAAAAATAACATAATTAACCTCGATTCCCAACGAAGTGGTAAACCATCTCATGAATGTTTATATTATGTGGAATTGGCGCATTCCGGGTACTTTATTTTGGCGATATTGGCGGCATATTTTTGAAACGCAAACGAAAATGTTTCGTTTCGTCCCGTAGGGAAACGAAAATACGAGGCATAAGTTTTGTTCCGTTCCCGCACGAAATTAAAATCACCAAGGAATTTAGTTTCGACCCGGGACGAAACTTTACTCCCGGGAACGAAACTAAATCAATCGAAACTCCGCTGCTCATACTTAAGTTTCGATCCCAGAAGTTGAGTGGAGGGGGATAAGAGGGAATAGTTTCGACCCATTGCGTTTGACATAGGTGAGGAGAGGATAAAACATCGGGCTTAAAAATCGAATGGCCAGTTTGTGTTCACCGTTCTCCTGTTAGTTGTAAAAAATGTGAGTGCCCCATGCATTCAATGGCGGTAGGCCGAACCTCTACTTCATTCAACCACACTTCTTACTGGGTGTCTGAGTCAAAACTGAACCGTTTGAAGGTGAATCGTGTGGTCCCTCCGGTGCGAAAAACTTTTTCTGCGTTTCTTTTCGTCCCAGAGTTTTACTTTAGTTTCGACCCGATGTAGTTTTGACTCCGACCCTGAGTTTAGCTCCCCACGTTTAAATCTATTTCGTTTCGTTGCTACATTTCGTTCCCGGTAACGAAACTGTTGAAATTTTACTGGTTTCAACCTTCGTTTAGTTTCGATTGCCATCCCTGGTTACTAGGTCTCTCTCCAGAGCCACGGTTACAGGATGCATTAACCCGTGCACGTACGTGGCTGGAAAAATTCTCGGATAGATGGATACAATAAATTAGAGCAGAGGCTATTTTTTGGAGATATATTCGTGCATTAACGCAAATTGGGAGTTTTAATGGTGAACTTTTAATGGTGAATGTGTCTACGCATCTAATCGCACGGATATATGCATCTTGTAATCTAGCCTTTACGGTCCTCCAGTGGCGCCGACTCCATGGGGCTTGAGGGGACCCGAGCCCCCTCAAAAATTCGTTATAGATGTGAGGAAAAAATGTGTCAGGCTTGTCGATTTTCTACGGAGTGTCCAGATATCGAAATTCGAGTTATCAGGGTTAATGTTGATCATATGACTTTTCTTAAATTCTTAAAAAACTTAAAACTCACAACTTATAAAATTTCCCGGGGCAAGATCCCCGGTTTGGGCCCCCCCAATAATATTTTTAAGTCGGCATCCCTGCGCTCCTCACTTTCGGGGATGGTGATACGTCATTGCAAACGAAGAACGGCCTTCAAAACGGTGAAATCGCTCAACCACCGAGAAACAGAACGAAATTCATGAGGAAGTTAATGCCGAAAACTGATTTCGAAGCGAAAACGAACTTCCATATCTCGTAGCCACGCTTCAGTAAATACTGAGAAACAGAGGATTAAATGAAGATCGCTTCCATCCTATTGATTATAATAGTTCCTCCTCCATAGAAGCTAATTCGGAGGACCTGTTAAGTGGGACCATTGTATGCGATTTCCTTAGGGAGCCACATTGCATCCAACAAATCCACTAATTAATTCGGAGGATTAATTTGTTATTCCTGAATGACTGTTCCGTGATAAACTCATCTATGACCTCCACACTTCTAAAAAAAATTTGCCGGTGAAATGAAAAATAGTAAGCGGCTAATAGGAAGTTATTGCATCCCACGCAAAAATTTAAGAGAAGATCTAATTCAGAGCTAAAGAAAGAAATATGAAATTATAATTGAGAGCCTGTGGAAGTGAAAATTGGTGTGTCATCTTCTTCGTAGACCTTCTCAAATGTCGCAGCGAAGAAATATTAAGCGTATTAGGTCATAATAGGCAAAATTATTTTTTTAAAAATGTTGTGATTAACCTGTAAATTAAAATGACCGTTTTTGATGCATTAAAATTTTATTTTGAATACACAAGACTTTTAAGCAGGCACACACATGCCTGATCTCTACGCTTTTATTTTCCCGACAAAGCATGTGGGTAGCCCTCGGCATTTTCCCGCAGGTAATATCGTTTATTCTGGTAAATGCTGATAACGTAACCTTTCGACGGCGCCTTTTATGGAAAGTAAAAGCCATGAATGTTCGTTTATTATAATTACTGCCAAAATCACCCCAAAAGCATTTTGAGTTAATAATAAAATATTTATTGCTCTTTAAAATTTTATGATATCATAGATTGTAAACTAATTTTGGAGCTTTAGGTAATCCCAAAGGCGTTTTGGGTGGGTGGTGGGTATTACGTTTTGGGTGGGATGACATTCAGAAAAAATCGTAATATTGAGTTTATATTTGAATAACAAAAATGTGTTTCAGATGAAATCCTGATACATAAGTAATATTCACTAAAGGTACAGTAAAGAAAAAAGAACGGAATTGAAATCAAATTAGCAAAATTGAAATTCAAAATTTGTAAAGTAAGCATGGGAACAAGTGGGTTGCAGCGGCCGAATTCCCAAAAAACTGTATCCAACGTTTTGGAGGTTTTTCAGGCCATTAGGATAACTTTGATCGACGAGATTGGTGCTACCTTTCATTTAAATCCATTCACTAGTACTTGTGCTGACTTTATTAATTTCCCATACTAATACTGAAGTCCGTATTTTCAATGCTGCCCCCACATTTCTAATGCGGCGAAGCCATCAGGAGCACTCTTCCTTATATTTATTTACTCTGAGGTCCAAAACCAAAAACTTTATCATTCATTAGAATTCACGAAGAATATGCCTTGCCTCATACGACGCTCCGTGAAATGGTATGGCTCTGACCGTCAGTGACGCGACTTTTGTGATTGCATTTAAATGCGTGGTGGATGACATAGACGGATATGGGGGAGGCGCAAGGGGCACGTGCCCTCCACCCAGACGATTAAAAAATAAACAAGATTTTTAATACGGTTATCGTTACGTTCGTTTTGTTTTATGTATTGCGTAGCCTCGATCATCTCAGCCCTGAGTCCAAGTTAAGAAGACAGATTTGTCAGCAGTGGCGTAGCCAGGGTGGGGAGTGTCCGTCGGGTCTTGACCCCCCCACTGAAATATAAAAAACATAATTAGTTTCCTATATTTAAAAAAAATTGAAAAATCGTGAATTTTCAAAATGTTTCTTTAACAAATTAATTTTTTTTCGATTATGATAGTTGTTAAAATTAGTGTAAAACAATCTGCTTAGTACCCTGTTTTTCAAAAAACTTCGCCCCGGGTTTTGGACACTCCCCCGAACGAAATTCCTGTTTTCCGCTCAAAAAAAGCCACTGTTTTCCGGTCATTGGTCATTCGCTAGTCAGCGCTCGAACAAAAAAATCGCCCCAGGAGAGAAAGGGACTCGAAAACTGCCCTTATTATGCATGTAACATATTAATATTTTTATATTAATAATTTTCATATTAAAATTAAGAGAATATTTCGTACCGTAATTGCTGGATACTCTTTTTAATTTCAAATATGAGAAGACCGTTTGCCTCTGTTAGACACTTGCGCCGCCCCTGAAAAAAAACCTGAATCCGCCCTTGGTGGGTGATAATGCACCTTGAGGCCGACGGAAGAATTCCCTGTTGTAATATTCGTGGTGTTTCCTAAGAAATGTTTAAAATGGCTTTGACACTGAAGGAAGGTGAAGGAAAGGATCCATTCTTGAAAAAGTGTCTCTTATTAACAAAAATCAAGACATGTTTATTAAATATTGTGACCTTCCTAGTCGTAATGCTAGAAGTCAAAATGCATTCCATGTAAGTCAGCACAGAATAAATAAAACGATTAAAGGGATAGATCATCAGGGAATAAATATGTACAATAAATTGCCTACTTATATTAAAAATATCAAAAGTTCCTTTGAATTCAAGTGTGCCGTGAAAAAACTACTAATATGCAAATTTTTCTATAGTGTAGATGATTTTCTAAAGCAAAGTAATTTAAATGTATAATTGAAATGTGTTAATTCCAAAAAATTGTAAATTGTATGTATTTGTATTTTTCATATTGTTTTGATATTGTGCATAGTGTTTTTTATTTATGTGAAGTGTAAAACATGTAATATTACTGACAAAGCCATGCATAATTCATATGTTTATGGTGACTGAATAAATTGAATTGAATAGGGTAGTTTCCTTTATCAAAGAAAACGAAAGGCATTGATTGCGATTCGTTACCCACCATTAGTGTGTTCATAATGTACATATTATTTGGTTTAAGAAATCCCAGGTTAGACGGATGTTATTGGTAAATTTTAACCTCACTTGATAAAGGCCAGATTGGAGCCCATGCGATATCACTCCACGTGACGTCACATGGACCTAGAAGCTATACGAGTAGTCAGGAGTTTTACACCGTCTGAGATTACCAATGCATGCATGAGGCACAGAACTCAAGGAAACATTTCTTAATAATCACCTATTAAAACTGGCTAAGGTCGGAAAGTTTTCTTCGTTTCATAAGGTATTAATAATCTTTATTTAAGCCAAGCGCTACCAGCTAGCATGGTACTCTGCTACCTGCTAGCATACTGCGTTGTATCAGCGCTCAGAGCCTCGCCCCAAGGTCACCTCACTTGCGTTAGCGGGAAGCAGAACGACGTCACACGTAGATTTCCCGGCATTCATACTCACCCGTCGCGTTTTCGCGCGCTTGAAAATTTTCACTTTTCATTTAATCGCAAAAAATAGATATCGTCATTTAAAAATCTGAAAGCGTGAAATACGTACTCCAGGAGTAATAATCTTTCGATTTAGGCAATAAAAAAGTAATAGGAAATCACCCTATTGAACGAAGGGGTAGCAGAGCAAGGGCGGGCGGCATCTGGTGTTTGTCACACAAACTCCACCAGGCTGGAGGGACTGGGAGGGTTAGGAGTCACATCGGATCAGTACATACTTGAGACCCTTAAAGGGCTGCTCTGAGTTTGGTTTTTGGCTCCGCGTACATTATCGATCTTGCTGTCAAGCACTTTGGTCCCCTCGATGAGTGAAGGTACGAGGGAGGATGAAAAAGCGACAAGATCTTGCGAGGGAGGCTCTACAAGATCAGTATCGTGGTGGAACAAAGGTTTCCGCGGTGGTGGTTTAATATCTGCATTTTAATCGGGTTTTCTTCCGTGTCAGTTGGCTTGTGGAAAACAGGTTCGGTGGCTATCCTGCATGGGTCTTCAGGTTGAAGGTAACCTAGAGACTCTGGAAGGATAGTCATCGTAAAGGTTGTCTGACCTATCAAGGGCGTACCCAGGATCAAAACTAGGGGGGGGGGGCAAGCCATGGTTGTTCAAGTTGTAGGTAAGATTTAATCATGGAAAAGGTGAATGAAATCAACATTTTAAGGAAACAGTAACAGCTCTTTATTAGTTTTTAAAATTATTTGCTTGAAAAATATTATTTTCCTGAAAGACATGTGCAATTTTTGCTTCTAGGGGGGCAGCTTCCCCCTCCTGCCCCTCGCTGGTTACGCCCATGTCCTCGACTGCTAAACCTGGGGTCTCTGGATTCGGATCCGATTTTAGCTTTTGGGGGGGGGAAAGGGGGGGGGACAGCTGCCCACTCCTGCCCCTCGCTGGGTACGCCCATGATGTCTTATACTAATATCATTTTTCTTCAAAAGGAAAATTTGTTCATAACTTAATGGACATATAATCAATTGTATTTGCGAAATTAACTCTACCTAATTTACCTACTCTAATTTTCCCTGCATTTTTATGTGGTTGTGTTCCGCGTCAGCTAGCTTGTGGACAATCTTTTCGATGGCTATCCAACCAGTGTCTCCAGGTCACCTTCAACTTGAAGACTCATGCCATAGCCATCGAACCTATTTTCCGCAAGCCAAGTGACAAGGATGAAAACCCGATAAAAATGTAGAGATCAAGTTCTGTATCGTACGACCATGGTCTTTAAAAAATGTCTCCTTAATTAAAATAAAGAGATTCAGCTGGAATGGTTTGGTAATGTTTTAGGCTAACAAAGAAATCATTAAAGTATCAACTCGCATCGATCAAATAAAATATCTGACGGAGGTTTCGATGGATCGGTTTGATGATAAAAAATTATTCAATGTTACACTCTGGACCACTTCAACATGTTTAAATATTTTTCTTGAATATTGATGAAATAATAATACATATTTAATTCTCGGCCGATGCTTATCCAAGTTTATTGCCTTGTTCAGGTCTGAGAGGTTTAGTTAAGAAATTGGGAAAAACCGCCATTAATATGTAATTAATGCTCAAGGGCTCAGCTGTTTTTCACATTTCTTAATTAAAATTCTAAGAAATGAAGAAGACAATACATACGATGAAACGCCAATCGAGAAGTAACCATAAATAATTATTGGACATTTACTACAAAAATAAAAATATACAAGCGGGCTTCCCCCGCTCTTTTCAATGCAGGTCCACAGAGGGAAAGGCGCGTTTCTAATTTTAAAATGTAGAAAAAAAGGCAGGGTCTTAAGTAAAAATTTAATTGGAATGTCCATGTACAAATTGAGGTCAGAGGACCTCTTTAAACACAACATTGGAAGTAATTACACTATCCTCTGTTAAACGCACATGATGACTCATACTTGCGTATCAACATGAGACTTGAATGTGGAATCAGCCGCATTTTGATAAAAGTTATGTAAATAATGCGAGATATTGTTGCAAATGAACAAATGTATCAGTTTGTGCGCCGTTAACGTCAGGAATATTTACCGGTTTTTGTTTTTTTTTATTATTTAAAAACCTATTTCAGGAAACAATAGCAATATTTAGGAAGTAAGATATGCCGTCGCATGTTCTCTGATAAATTCTGTGCATTTTGGTACTTCATTTGTAGAGTTTGGTTGCGAATAAGTTGAGAAAAAGGTATCTACACAGAAGAAATAATATAGAAGATATTCGATATTGGCGGTTATAATGGTCGGTTGTCCATCATTATTCCATTATTTACTCTTAAGAATGACGCAAATATAAGGATCGACCGAGGAGTAATCAGGAAGTTCTAAGAAGAGTTCTAAGAAAGAGAAGTTTTCCGAGCATCCTAATAAGAATAAGAACTGCAACCTATCGGCTGCATCATTTCTCTCTGTAAAAAAAGCAAGACACTTGAGTTTGAGCTCTATCGTCCAAACGAGGAAATCAATTTTAATGTCACAGAAAGCATACGGAATAGAATTTATTTCTACGTAGAATCATTTACTTCAAAAAAATTTCCGCCCCATAGTATTTCCAGAACTTAACTTTTTCTAAAAAAAAGTACTCGTTTGTTGCGCGTAAAATCAAGTTGCCCGACTTTGATCGCTTGGTATTCCCGTAGCTTTCTTTCCAATAACTTGGAATTTGGTTATAAGAAAGCCAGATCTATTATTAACAATTTTCAGGAAACAAATTTTTTATACTACGAAAAATGATGGATTTGTTGTATACAACGCAAATCTCTGCTATCTTTGAATCCAATGGATTAATTGAAAATTGATTGGTACCGATGTATGCTGTACGATGAATTGAAGACTAGTATTTATAACATTTACATTAAATATCGCTAATAAAGTCAGCATCGCTTAATATTTATCTAAATGTTTCTACACTTGTACCGGCAGGTCCGTCGTGGGAGAGGGAGGAGAAAAGAGGCGGGTGGTTGCCATGGCCCCGGCCGAAGCAACTAGTGGCTGATTCATTAACTGCCAGGGTAATGTGCGTCGCGATGCACGATAGTAGGCCTGATGGTCTGATTAAGAAAATAGTTTAAGTACTAGTGGACAGTAAGAACGGCAAAGGAAGCCCTCAAATGATTTAAAAAAGGACAAGTTATCCAGGATGTAAAAGACCAAACCAGTACAGGTTTTTAGGTATATACTGATGATTATTATGAAAGTGTCCATATAAATACTTAAATAACTGGTTTCTGTTAGCCTAAAATAGTCGCAAACCATTACAGGAGACTCTCTTTAGTTTATCCTGGAAGAAATGCTTTTAAAGACCGTGGTTGTACCGTACAGATCTTGTAGAGCTTCACTTGAAAGACCTCCACCATTGTCGCTTTCAAGCTTCAATGTAAAATTAGATTCAAGAAAGAAAATTGAGCTTTAATGTGACAGAATTGAGCCTTCTCTATGTAATACCCTTTGTGAATACATGCAAGAGCACAGATGATGATTGCATTGCAGTTAAAAGGTGAGGCGAACATTGTATCCCACTACTTCAACAATACTGCTTCAGCATCGCTGCCTTTGGAGCAATGGATGATTCGATACACTTCACGCCATCTCTTCGTATTTTTAGCAGCTTTACGAAATAAATTGAACAGCGTAAAAATATATTAAAAATATACTATTTACGATAGGTTTATTATTAGTTTAAGCAACAAAATTTGGGCAATGATGGCTTTAAACCTATTTACTCCACCCATTGTTTTGCTCTTGAAGGAAACATAGGCTTCCTTATTCCAGAGTGTCACATATAACCAAGTAGGCCCACATTCCCTCCGTGAAAGATACAATATAGTTAATACGACAGTCTTCTTGTAGTTGAAGCAAGAACGTGAGTTCAGACGAAATAAAGAAGTATACAAGGGAGAGGAAGAGCAAGCTATATTAAACGGAACTTACCAAGATTTATTTCCGTGTATTACAGTCCATGAAAATACTGCCTCCAGATGTTTCAAAAACAGACGTCATTCCGATGTCCCGCAACAGACGTTCCCACGAAAATGACAAGAAACAAATATGGCATTTCAATATTTATGACAGTAAAAGCTATTACAAATAAGGCAAACCACATACCATGACATATTACAGAAATAATCATACATATTTTAAATTACTTATTATTCACGTAAGCGGCAAGAATTAATAATTCGGTCATATCTTTTATGATTATTCATCATCTCTTTCAAAACCTACCAGTGGAACTAAATATAAAACCTAAGTTCATTCAAACCTGACGGAATTCCAAAATTAAAATTTCCCCTGTTTTTTACTTCAACTACCCTGCTGGGCACTGATAAGGATCCCTAATTCTCCAAATATTATAGATTATATAATGAAAATGTAATATTATTATAATCTTACTTATTTAATTTGGGTTTGACGAGTTCATTTCGCACATATAACTGAGTATACTTCTTTTATTAAACTATACTTATACTATTTTAAAATACTTTTTAATATCCTCATACTAAATTATAAGTCGACTCATTTGGCTAATTTGAATTTATTTTTCATAATTTGATTGAGGGGAAGCGTCTGGTGAGTAGAAAGGTTTCGTAAAGAATTTCTCTTATTCATCTATGCATCATAATATCAGCAAAACATATTTAACATTGAGCAAAATATCTAATAGCGTCAAAATCATTCGTTCTCATAGGAAACTTGGACGGGTAAAGAGAGCATACGTAATAAGGTGGTTTCCTATTATATATTTATTGCCTAGATCGAAAGATTATTACTCCTGGAGTACGTATTTCACGCTTTGAGATTTTAAAATGACGATATCTATTTTTCGCGATTAAATGAAAAGTGAAAATTTTCAAGCGCGCGAAAACGCGACGGCTAAGTAGGAATGATGGGGAAACTCCCGTGTGACGTCGTTCTGGTTCCCGCTGCCGCAAGTGAGGTGACCTTGGGTCGAGGCTCTAAGCGCTGATACGACGCAGGATGCTAGCAGGTAGCAGAGTACCCTGCTAGCTGGTAGCGCTTGGCTTAAATAAGGATTATTAATACCCTATCAAACGAAGGAAACTTTCCGACATAGGCAGTTTTAATAAGTGATTATTAAGAGATGTTTCCCTGAGCTCTGTGCCTCATGCATGCATTGGTAATCTCAGACGATGTAAAACTCCCATCTATTCGTATAGAAACTAGGTCCCTCTGACGTCACGTGGAGTGGCATCGCATGGGCGCCAATCTGGCCTTTTTCAAATGAGGATAAAATTGACTATTGCCATTCGTCTAAACCGGTATTTCTAAAACCAAATAATTTGTATATTATGAATACACTAATGGTGGGTAACGAATCGCAATCAATGCCTTTCGTTTTCTTTGATGAAGGAAATTACCCTATTGTACACGTATGCCCATAATGCCTGGGAGAGAATAAATGTTCAACCTTGGTGATGTGCAATCAGTTTTCGCATGAATAATTCAGGGACTTTATCGCCATATCGAAATCTCCGTGAAATTTTCATTGGAAAAATTAGCCACCCCAAACATCATGTATGGGGAAAAACGAAGGATAACATGGACCAAGGAGACATTTCCATAAGGCCTCTCACAAAAGAGAGTCATTATGTTACTTCTAGAATACAGTGTGTCCCAAAAAGAATGACCCGATTTTAAATAAAATTATTTATTAGGAGGAAGCTTTTAACATAAACATATTGTATACTAATTTACTCACAAAAGACAAAAGTTTATAAAAAACCATCATAAATGTTCAATATGCCCTTCATTGGCTGCGCGGACGACATCTGGCCGATAGTTGAATTCATCCCAAACTGAGTGTAAGGTGTCTTCTGTCACTGACGCTACAGCAGCTGATATTCATGTTTTTGTTCATCAATGCCACGAGGTAAGGGAGGAACATTAACACGCTGTTTAGCATTCCCCAAAAGGAAAAAATCGCATGGTGTTATGTCAGGGGACCTAGGAGGCCAAGAGTGTAAAGCCTGTTCTCGCGGTCCTGTACGTCATCTTCAGCGAGGATGACTGCACCTTATTGTTAGACCTAATTGTTTGACCAATGGTCTAAGGGTTGCACGCTCCACATCAGCGCTCGTAGTGACATTCAGCGGATTTTTCTAAAACTCTAAACAATGCCGATCACATCTGGCGCTGTTTCGGTTGCCTAGTGACATTTGTTTCAATATTATTACAAGTTAAAATCGGGTCATTCTTTTTGGGACACACTGTATAACTAACAAAATGGACTAGTTCGCCGCCATATCGAATTTCCGATAATATAGCATAGGGGATGGACAATACATTGATTGATAGTAACAAGGTAACATAGATTGGATACCCTACTTCAATGTGGCGTGGACATCGATATAAATGCTTGACACGAAAGCTGGGAAAGCTACCAAAATAAAAGTGAAACTCGTCCATCAAACCATAAATCTTCGCGAGGTCTGAAATTTTGGTTCGTGGCTTGTAAAATTTTATCTCATCATCACGACATATGGGAATGAATTTTATGTCCTATTGCAAAAAGAGAAAACAGAAAATAGGCTAGATTGTCATTATGCTTCACAGGCATTCACATTTTGCGGTGAAAAGGAAATTCATCCAATAGTCAGGAGCATGATTTCTAATCGAAAAGGATACAGAGTAGAGGAATCTAAAGAGGAGAAATTATTGTAAAAACTAGTCACAATCCCATTCCTTCTGCTGTTTGCAAATAGTATAGCAAAATTAGGAAAAATCACTTTTCTCTCGAATTAAATACAAGGGATAACTCTAAACTGACAGAATATTCTACTATTCTCATTAACACAATGAAAATTTTTGTTTCGTTCAGTCCCTATGTTCAGCATCACCTCACCCCGCCTCACCTAACAGGCAAGTAAGTCTTCACGTTTGTCTTCCTCTAAAATACATGTATTCTCCGTAATATGCATAACTATACTGTTGCGATCATCGAACATTATTAAGCTGCTCCAGCTAGCTTTCGAATGGCTTTTTCTCAGAAATGGTAAATTTTAGAGAGAAAAGTAAAATGACAATTTTGCAGATAATTTTCTGATCTTCAATTCTGATCTGAGCTATTTTCATCGGAAAATTAACCGTTTGACCACAAAAATGCAAAAAACCCATTTGTGTGGCCTTTGGCCTTGAATAAAAGTTTTTGCACACACGCGGTCAATGGGGACTTTCAGTATTTCATAAGAGTGGTATTCCTAGAGTTCCTGTATATTTTCAGCTTGTTGGGAATTTACGCAAGGGTCAATGTCTATTTTGACCGGGCTAAAGCTTCTGTGTACCGTCGTCATAGAAAATTGCCGCCCGAGTTTACAGCCACTGTTGACAGCTACAAAACTGCTGTTTTACGCTTTCATCCTCATGGCGCTGACATTATAGATGTTCTTTCAGACAAAAAAGTGGTAGTCACTTGGCGCTAGATCGAAACTGCATGGAGGATGATCAAACTGTTTCCAACTAAATGATGCAATGAGACGATCGGTTGCATGTGGACGGGCATTGTCATGCAGCAAAACGATCCCTTTACTAAGCATTTATCGTATTTTTTCTCAATTGCACGACGAAATTTGTTAAAGGTCTCATAATATCTCACAGCATTTATTGAGTCACCACGAGGCAAAAAATTGACAAGCGCATTCCTTTTCCTGTCCCAAAACATAGGACATGCAGCCAAAAGTGGCTGTCAACTCAGGCGGCAATTTTCTATGATTACGGCATACGAAAGCTTGTTGTTCGATACGAAAAGTACCTTATGCAAAAATTAAAGTTTTTCCAAAAAATTACTGGTTTTTTAAATATTTCAAAATGTACTTACTTATAAAACGCACCTAGTAATACTATCGTAGGCCAACATATCAGTTAAACCCTTGTCAAACCAATGTAATGGCACAGAATAACTCATTTCCCTACATATATTTTTCCATTCATGGAAATTTAAATTTGGAATAACTAATTAAGAGTAGGCCTCCTGCTCTACCGGTCTATTTCGGTCGCGCATTACTTGTTTAAAACTAAATTTATCGTCTTGAACACGCACACTTTAATAAGATATTTTTTAGGATTCGTCTATGTTTACTATTTGAAAATTAAACGTCGAAATATTCTCAGAATTTCTTTATTTGGTTGAAAGATGGCAATGTCTACAGGAATATTGCGTGGTTTCGAAAAGAATTTTCCTGGATTCATATCTTCATTGTAATTGCTACGAAAAAATATTACAATATTTTAGACATGGACAAATATGAAAATAGGTCTACTCAACATTCTTAGAAAATTTCAAGATGATTACGCAAGTTTTAAGATTCGTAATACCTCCCACCAAAATGTCGAGTGGAAGTAATTTGGTAAGCAAAACCATTCTGAAAGTGAACCAGCATATAACTGGATGACGTTACGGGATTTGGGCTTTAAGGTCTGTTTACATCATACATAAACATATACGAGTTAATATATGTTTGCATGAACGATTTTTTGTGAACAGGAACGGACATTTACAAATCTATTATTCAAAATAGAACGGGCTCTATTTTCTGTTCATGCATTCGTACAATTTAGGCTGTTACTTTGGTACATTTTGGGGTTCATTCTCACTTTCATACATTAGACATGCGAGCCAATGTACCATGCAAAAAGGCCTTTAGAAGTTGAAAATGAGGTTGGCTGGGTTTAGGATTGTGTGTGACGTCCAAAGGTGGGAAGAGTTGACCTCTGAAGAAAGAAGATAAGTTTATTTTGCAAGGAGGTAAGATACGGGGGTTAAGGACACGAAGGTAGAGAGATATAGTGGAAAGGGGCAATTTAGGACGTGCTTGCCATAATGAATCGGGAGAGGAAACTTTTCTTCACCCGGGAAGCTGAGAGAATGCTTCGAGCAGGTACTTAGAGGACAGGGGATGCTTCAATCAGAGGCTAAGAGTTTGGGGCCTTTCCAAGAATTCGTCAAGGTGTTTCAAGGGTGTTAGGATTTCCTTAACACGTTCGCTGTGGAGCTAAACCTTCATTCCTGGGTCCAGACCGCGGTGGGAGCCACCGTAGTCTGGACACCGGTGGGTCACGGGTATATTTCATTCTGCGCGACGTGACCCACTGTTACGTCACGCGAAAGCTCATCTTCTAACCACTGTATAGAGTGTAGGTAATAGAAGCGGGCGCGCCTTGGTGGAAATCCTTTATCGTAGGAGTTGAAGGCATAAAAATTTACTTAAAATGAAACAAGGTCGTGTTGAAAATGTTACGCAGTAACGAAACCACGGACAAAATAAATCACCACGTGAAAAAAACAAAGTTTTTATTACTTAAACTCCTACTGCTGTCAAGCGGGTCACATCCGTACTCCATAGATTGTATAGCCGTCAAAAAGATTCGAATTTCGAAGATTTACTCCCGAAACGTACATCACGGAGGGCTGAAAGTGACTGCATTTTCCGGAGGCTTTAGGCTCCGCCAATCGCATTTTGGTTGCTTTTCAGGAAGTCACGTGCCCTCCGCCCTCACCCCCTCCCAAAAAACTTGGGCCTGCCCCTCAGCCGCAAAGATATTTGAAATGAACAATAGTGTTTTAAGTACCACGCGACGAACATTCACATAACGATACCTCCACTGCACAAACGCTCAACAATCGCCCACCGAATCAAATCCGCTCATCTAGTAGCACAACAATACGAATCTGCTCAGCTGGCAGTATCCGGAGCATAAACGCTCATCTCCTATTCTCCAAGCTTGGAGGTGAGCGTTTATGCTCCCCATAAGTTTATTCCAATTTTATCATGCTATTTAAATTTATAATTTTGAATTTACTCACAATCAATAGGAAAACTCTAGTTATTACATCAAAACGTTAGAGCGTAGGTTTCCGCGGCGATGGTCTGATCTCTGCATTTCTCCAGGGTTTTCTTCCGCGTCAGGTTGTTGGTTGATTGACAACAGTTTCGCTGGCTGTCCTGCCAGCGTCTTCAGGTCGAAGGTGTCGGCTGTTGGTTTCTGCCTCGCTTATATACTGTAGGCTGGATGAGAGCTGCACTGTGATTGGCTGTCTGACTGGGTGCTTCTCTCTGATTGGCTCTCTCTTTGATGACTCTTTTCCATGCGCTGTGAAGGAAGTATCCATCTTCTCTATTGAAATTCAAAGGTGTTTTTTGAATTTCTATCGCTTCCCTGATTTGTCTAGGGAAGTATCGGCACTCCTTAACTAAAAGTTTCTTCTCCTCAAATTTTATGTCGTGGCCAGGTTCCGACCATGCATGTTCGGCGATGGCAGAGAGCTGAAACTGCTTGTTATTGGTCGCCCTTTGATGTTCTTTAATCCTCACATGCATGGAGCGGCAAGTTTCCCCTATGTAGGATAGCGAAACTGTTGTCAATCAACCAACAACCTGACGCGGAAGAAAACCCTGGAGAAATGCAGAGATCATTACATCAAAACGTTAGCAAAGATTAGCTCTTCAGTTAAGGAGGGAAATTTGTATCATCTTATTCCTATTACTCCACCTTCTTTACCTTAACATAGGGTAAAGTGGACTATAAAATTGTATAGAGGTTTATATCACAAGTTACAATTACAATCCTAGTTGGGGATTAGCAGTAGTGCCCCCTTATTCTATGGTAGCAAAAAAACGTATATTACTTATCATTCTATTTTGTACGTTGCGCATCTTTAAAGCTCGATTGCACTTCCATTAAATTGGAATGCACGAGCGATGTTTTCCAGAAGCTGAATAACAAATTTAGGCGCAGAAGTTGTGAGAAACTAATTAAAACTGAGAACTACTTTGTATGAGAAAATGTGATGACGTAAGCATGAATGATGCTTTCATATAGCTTCGGAATCAGTATTAATTTCTCTGAGAAAGAACCCCTTTATGAACCGAAAATATAAACAGGAAAATGCCACCTCCCTAACAAGGCATGGAGGCTGAAAACATCCGTATCATATTTTAACCCTGAGGATAAAATTAATTGAAATAATATCAAGTGTTTATTGCATGGCCTTCAAAGGTTAATAATGAAACTTGGTGAAAAATATCTCAGGCATGAGAAATGAATGAACAAGACCGTTAGTTCTCAAATTTTTATTGTAAATTCTAGACAACGTTCATTTCGTTTCACGCTTACGAGGTTACATGATTTTTAAAAATAGATTAATTTTCAAGCAAACTTACCGCATGAAAATATACTGTTTTATATTAACGGTCTCAGAAAATATGATCACGCATTGTTTAAAGATTCATATCTCGAGAATTGCCGAAAAAGAGAATATTAATGAACAATTCTGAGTTCATTCATGAGTGAAATTACGCAGACAAAATTATCAACGTAAACGAAAATAAACTTGTAATACAGATAAAATATAACTTCGTTTTCTAGTATACATTGCCATCCATTCAAAGTATTAATTTATCAAAATATGCCATAGCAAACAGCATTACACAAGCTCAAATGATTTACTCGGCAGGTATGATGTGCTGAAGGGTAAGAGACAGTAACAATTCTCCTTGACGACGGGAGAAAACAATGAATGTCAAACGAAACAACTATTCTCTATGACGACGCGAAAATAAACAAAAAGGGAATTATGTAATGCCTGAATCACACAATCATTTTTTTTGTCGTGAAAAATGATCACTCGAGCGATCGCTGGAAGTGATCATTTTTCTGAATAACACAGTCCCTCCCGCCGTCACCTTTCGCATAGTTTCTCATATCACAGCTCGTTGTCATAGGACCCGCAACACGAAGATAAATAACGTGTTTATGTTTACCTATCTCGTTCCCACGATTGTCAACCGTTGTGCTGCAATCGCTTCAATCGCGGACATGCGTTGTGATTGGCTGTTATGGTGTTTCAGTGACAGTTTTTAGCGACAGAAAAATGACGAGTAAAGAAGGGAATCCTCATCGTTGGAGTGAACGCAAAAAACAATGGTAAATTTTTACAAGAGGTACAATCCGGATTTCGCCTTCAAACCTTCACTTTCCTGTAGTATTTTTGCCTCCTGATTAACGTGGTGACATTCATTCCTGGCGGAAATCAATAGTTTTCGAGATATTTTAACTTTTATGGATAGCGATTTCGGGTTCTGCGCATGCGCGGCCATATTGGAATGGCGGTAAATGAGTTTCACGGAACATGTTTGAAATTGTAAACAAGAGAAAAATATCCCTAGTGATGGTCCAATACATAACAAAGTGGGAGGTAGAAGTGGATAAATCACTTTCTGGGCACATGTACGGGCTGGTCAACTAGAAAAAAATATCCTTCGAGCTGGTCCAGTTGGTAAAGCGGTTAAATCACTTTCTGGGCACATGTACGGGCTGGTCAACTAGAAAAAAATATCCTTCGAGCTGGTCCAGTTGGTGAAGCGGGTAAATCACTTTCCGGGCACATGTAGGACTTGGTCAACTAGAAAAAAATATCCTTCGAGCTGGTCCAGTTGGTAAAGCGGGTAAATCACTTTCCGGGCACATGTACGACTTGGTCAACTAGAAAAAAATATCCTTCGAGCTGGTCCAGTTGGTAGGGTGGGAGGTAGAAGTGGGTAAAAATTGGAAAGCAGCGTCTTCCTTCTCGTAAAAGGAGCTGATGGCCTGGAAGTAATTGAATTCACAGGAATCGCACGCCATGACGACAAGGACCAAATTGAATGAAAGTTTAAATTGGGCGGCATGGTAATGTTTGCGCATGCGCAGAAGGTGAAGTGCGTAAAGTAAAGGGTGAGTAAGTGAAGATCGTAAATGGCGGCGCATGCGCAGAACCCGAAAATCGCTATCCATAAAAGTTAAAATATCTCGAAAACTATTGATTTCCGCCAGGAATGAATGTCACCACGTTAATCAGGAGGCAAAAACACTACAGGAAAGTGAAGGTTTGAAGGCGAAATCCGGATTGTACCTTTTGTAAAATAATACCAAAACAATTGCCGGCGACGATCATTTGCGAGTGATCACTCGAAAATGACGAAAAAAAGATCTCGTTAATCAGGCTTACCACTTCAGTATCATGTACGTAAAATGTAGCGTATAATACAACATATCATATATGTATACATAGATTCTGATGTTTTATTGCGATTTTAGTGATTTCCAGTAATCCGGCGTTTTCGGTAATGCAGCAGAGCTCTCGTCCGATATTTAACGGATTACCGAGAGACAACTGTAATGCTGTTTGGATCAACTATGGGCAAAAGAACACAGGCATCATTAACTCTCCACGATTGTTTTTATACATACAGTCTACCTATATCCATGTACGTTCGTATTTGCTCACCGCTTACTTAAACGCTCTGGAGACTGTACCCTAAACTGATTCTGAGACGGTTACCTTTTGTAAAGGCTATTTCACGATCAAGATGGTGGATTTGATGTGTTTGAAGAGGTCAAGTTTATTTTAATCGGGGCACCGCCGCGGGGGGCAGTGGGGGGGCAGGGAAGGCAGGGCTATTTCGCTTCTAGGGGGGCAGTCACTGCCCCCCTAGAAGCGAAAATAAATTTAGTTCAAAACAAAAGTTATGAACTTTTCCTTTTGAAAAAAATGATAATCGTATAAGACATCGAGCTAAAATAAAAATCATTATTTTTAAAGCAAATAATTAGAAAAACTAATAAATAGCTCTCATAATTTCCTTAAAATTTTGGTTTCATTAACCTTTTCTGTGCAAAAAAGGTTGCAATTTCTTCAGTTCATTTTATTGAATATTTTATCAATCACATTATCAGCTAAAGGATAGAATTAAATGTTTATGTGCGGTTAAAGATCAAGAAATGTTATAGATTTAAGAGCTTTTATTTCATATCTAACCATCTATATTAAAATGTATAGCATATATTCCATATCCAGCTACCTTAGTGGAACTCTGTTCAGACAAACGATACAATGAATGAATGTAATAAATACACCTAAAAGATTAAATTCTTATTATATTCCCCATAATTGTTTGAAAAATAATTAAAATAAACTAATTTAAGATTATATTTGCTAATACAATCGAACCGATCATTTTACTGGAAGCTTTTAGACTTCTATGAAGGACATGAAAGTCCCAAAAAGACAATAGTGTTTTTAATAATCAGCCAGAATTCTTAAAAACTTTCCGATTAGCGTGAAAATCTCTGCATTCTAAGCTCTTCATTCAAATTCATGCCTTGATATCCCACTCTAATCCACCTCTCATTAGTTTCCCCATGAGGGATAACATCAATCGCAACCGTAACGAGTTTTTCCCAGAATTAATCTTAGAAATCGCATCGTTATAACTGAGGCAGTGAAGGATTTAATCCCATTTGACTCCACTGGAAAACAATTAAGACGGTTCCCTCGTGACTGAAAAACTTAAACAGTTGTCGTATATTTTCTATATTAAAATATTGCTTTTGTGCATAAAATTTGGTTTCATCTGAAAGGAAAATAACGGGACCCGGATAGAGAAGAAACTTATATATTTTTAGTTTTTTTTTATATGTATCGTGTCAGGTCATCTTTGATCTTGACGATTTCAGTGCCATTGTCTTGTAAGGGGCGTCCTTTAATTACGTGAGATGATTTTGGCGATTTTTGCACCCCCTACTCCCTTTGTGAAATATAGTGAGATTTAGCTCGACCTCGTTCCCCCCTCCTTCTAATCTCATGTGAGGTTGTTCAAAATGCGTATTTTCAGTGTAAATACGTTAATCTATGCTTCATTGGGTCGGATTAAAAAATGTGCAATTAATTTTATTTAAGATCAGTTAATACTAGCCTTTACATTACTATATTTAGTGTCTTAACGACCGGTTACCCGCCATACTTGTACGAGAAATTCGTTAGAAAATCTGAGGTTCATAATATACCTACCCGTAATCATAACATTGACCTCCATATTCCAAAACATCACACGCCTCATATGAACAAGTCATTCATAGTAACCGCCTCACGAATATGGAACTCTCTCCCAGCCCAAATAAGAAGCAGTACAAATATAGATAGGTTTAAACACAGCACATATGGGTTTCTGAAGAATGCCTCCTTATCCCCAAGTTAACTTTCTTTTGTTTATATTCACTTTCTTATGTTCATATTTCTTGTTTATATTCACTTTCTTATGTTCATATTTCTTGTTTATATTCACTTTCTTATGTTCATATTTCTTGTTTATATTCACTTTCTTATGCTCATATTTCTTGTTTATATTCACTTTCTTATGTTCATATCTCTTGTTCATATTTCTTTTGTTTGTCACCTTAAATTTTGTAATTAGTGTGTTATATCTAAGTGCGATTATTTATTTTTTTTGTCGAAAATATTGTATTGTTTTTTTTTCATGCACTAGGCGATATGCACCGTTCACATTTGACTGTATATGTAAATATATTTATTTACTTTTTTATTTTATTTATCTATCTCAATGTGAAATGTAGAAAGCTGTACTTATATTTTCTCATGGGCCCCAGTTCCTACGAAAATAAACGATATTATTATTATTATTATTATATCGCAATTAAATTATTATTTTAAATATATATTATTTTTAAATTATTTATCACAATTTACCACTGTTTTTTTATTCGGGGAAAAAAATACGTGATACTTTCCAGGACCCCCTTCTCCCCTACGTGAGATTGGGTGAGATTCGGCTTCACCCCCTCCCCCCAAACGCCTCACGAAATTAATATAAATGCCCCCTTAACTTACGTGGTTTGAATTAAATAATATTATTCATTTGTTCACCCGCAAGGTGATTCAACTCACGAGGTTAGTATGGACGAGTGAAGAAAGACTAGATGGAAGATAGAAATTACTGGGTATGAATCTTGATTACGTACATTTGACACTCCCACCAAAAATCCTCGCAGTGTCGTTACCTTATTCGGTTCAAAATTCTTTCAAAATCGCAAGGAAGGGAAAAATTGAGAAGGATTCCGAGAATCATTCTCACTCACTCAGGGAATCGATCGTAAGGTTGGCTTGGAGAGTTAAGGGAAGAGCTCATTGAAAGCCTGAATCACACGATCATTTTTTTCCATCCCTTACGAGGGACATTTCCAGCTATCGCTCCATTGATGACAAAAAATGACCGTTTCGCGTGACAATTTTCAGCGATGGCCCCAGGGATGGAACTCCCATCCCTTTTTCCGTCGCTGAAACCATCACTGGTACCGTCCTTGAGCCAGTAATAACGCACGGCCGCTAACTGCGGTTGCAACGCCTAATTTGGATTTTAGTTGAATGACAATTGTAAATAGGGAAGGTGACGGAATGAGCGATGGAAAAAGGGACAGTAAGAATGACCGCTTGATTCAGAAAATGATGGGATAAGCCACGACTATTACAAAAGAGGATTCTCAAGTCGGCCTCTTAGTGTGTTGTTACCATCCGCGCATTTAAAAAAGTTTACGAAAGTCGCCACTCGTGTCGCTGACGGGCAAATTGATCAGAGTGTCACGGGGAAATTAAGGATAATTAGCTGTATTAACCGATATTTATACATATGATTATGTGATCTATCAAATTAATTACTTTCCAATGCTATTTATCGTAGTTACAAACAAGTTCAACAGGTTCAGGCTTCAATTGGTGGAAGTTAGGCATATTAAAATAAATAAAAGATCGCAGCACTTTTCCACAAGATTTTTTAATGCGTACAACGCGTTTCGGCTGACTGAACCATCATCTCGTACAAGACTACAAGACTGATGACGGCTCAGTCAGCCGAAACGCCTTGTACGCATTAAAAAAATCTTGCGGAAAAGTGCTACGATCTTTTATTTATTTAAAAAAAGTAGTTTCAAACGTTTTACTGAAAAATGTTGGAAAAAGTGGATCGCATAGTATACTAAAAAAGCGGAATTGAATGAGTCTTCCACCCACAAGTGTAACAAAAGAGCATCCTCAAGTCGGCCTCTAAATGCGTTGTCACTCACCGCGCATTCAAATGAGTTTACAAAAGTACCACGGGGGTCGCTGATCGACAAAGTGATCCGAGTTTCACGGGGAAATATGGTATAGTCAGGGGTGTTAACCAAAATTTATTAACACGATAATGTGACCTATCAAATCCATAAATTTGCAATGCCATTCCTCGCAAGTACAAACATTATACTGTAAAATATTGTATAAAAGTGGATCGCATTGCACTTATCACAGCGCCGCGGACATTTTTGAAAAACGATTAAAATGCGACCGAAGTGGCAACAGAAATCAGCCTTCTTTGGGATGGAATTGGGCCTCCTCTATGCAGTCCTCTTGGGTCAAGCGATAATTCTTTAGGTCCCTTGAAACCTATGGCTGGAGCTTTCATTCTGTGGGACGTAAAAATGATCGTGCTATTCAAGCTTAGCCACAGGAGTGTGAATGACACGCATTACAGGAGTGTGAATGACACAGTAAGGGGATTCGTTCCTTTCCCTGGACCATCTTGCACTCACAGGATTTCTATTTGGTAGTCTCCAAAGGCTTCACCCGAAATTGATTAGCGGATGATATTCTCCGAATATAAGCCAACAATTTTCAATGGAGGATGACTGATGAGACTTTTGTCCCGTTTCCATGGTAAATATCTACCGAGAAATTCTAATAAAGGAAACGAGAAACCATGGTAACCCACCTTACCTACATTGAGTTAAACATTCGTTCGAGCAATTCGTTTACTAGGGTATTATCGTTCAAATATATTAACTCTATCTACCGTTCAAATTCGGCTTCATAAAGAGTAAGTCCGAACACTTCTTATCTTTCTTCACCCTCTCATGTTGTTTATTGATAAATCCTGAATCACACGATCATTTTTTTCGTCGCGAAAGTGATCACTATCGCGATCACTTCTCCCGTCGCGAAAAGCGATCGCTCTTGTGATCATTTTTCTGAATCACGCGGTCACTCCCGACGTCGCTTTTCGCATCATTTCCGATATCACAGCTCGTTGTCGTAGGACCCGCATCACGAAAATATACATCGTGTTTGTTTATCTATGTCGTTCCCACAATTGTCAAACGCTGCGCTGCAATCATACCATTCGGTCATGCGTTCTGATTGGCTGATATGGGGTTTTAGGGGCGGTTTTAGCGACGGAAAAAGTGACCGGACGAGTGATGAAAAATAGCGATGGGAATCCTCATCGCGATTGCGAAAAAAAATTGCCGGCGATGAATATTTTGTGAGTGATCGCTCTAGTGATCGCGATAGCGATCACTTTCGCGACGAAAAAAATGATCGTGTGATTCAGGCTTAAACGTGGTACAATTCCTAACCAACGACTTATTATCTAACGGCAATATGGAAATTGTCTAATTGGTGTGATTTAAAATTTCCAAAAAAGAACAATTACTAAGTCGAGGACATTTATTATTCTAATTTTATGGTCGCCATCTTGAGGTCGGTTTAAACCTAGAAAATACAAAAGTAGTGCTGAGTGTTAATTATGGTCGTTGCGGAGATATAGGTGTGATTGATAAATAGGAAGACATATTCTAATCGTATCTACATTTTTTACGGCTATTTTAAACCTAACTATACCCTTTTCAAATCTCACAAATGAAAATAACAGAAAATACAGATTCAGGACGCTCATTTCATCATTTGCCCATCGATCGCATTCCTAAAAATTCTCCTCTTCCTTCTAAAAACAGAATTTCCCTTTCATTCCGGCGTCAAAGACATTGCATTGAAAACGTACACCAGTGTCTTTCCTTTTCATTTTGTCTGAGAGGAAGCAGTTTATGTTATTCAGAGCAGATCACCTCGAAAGTGTAGCCGGGCGTGATGTCGAACGGATCATCGCATTCCGTAGCGAATTTTGTATCTCTTTACCAGGAGGGGAAAATTTTCAAGAGGCCAAATAATTCGCGGAACAGCCCTCCAGTAGTGTTTTCAAAAGCTTTTGAAGGGCAAAGCGAAAATTTCCCCGTTTGCTCGCTCCGGTTCACCCAAAAAAGTTCGGGAGCTTGATCTAAAGTTAACATCTCGTATCTCATGAAAAGAACTCCATTTTTAGCGCCTCTCAATAGGTTATAAATAAATCCACATCTACGTAGTAACCTGCGTGCCACCACCAGGGTGTTTGGCAGAGGGTGACCGATCATCAGCATGAAAGAGGGTTTATGCTTGAGACTTTCGCAGCGCTGGTTAGGAAAATTTTAATTAATAGTTTATCAATCCATGTAGGCAAACGGATTATTATAGTTCAAATCTATTACCTCTATCTACCGTTCAAATTCGGCTTCATGCACTGTTAAGTCCGAACACTTCTTATCTTTCGTCAATCTCTCATTTGTTTGTTGATTAGCGTGGCGCAATTACTTACCAACGACCCATCATCTAACAGTAATATGGAAATTATCTAATTGGTACATATAACCAGTATATATAAAGCTGTATATGTAACATAGTATGTATAAACCTGTACCTACCAATTTGTTTTATATTTTCTGTATGAAATTATGGTGTAATAGCCGAAACCGGTCATAAAAAGAAATTTTTATAAATATTTTGTGGAAGTAACAATGTGTTTGTTATTGATAATTTGGATTGAAGTTCTCTCCATGGTTTTCGCTACCTGGGTTCTCTCGCTAAGCGTCTCTGACAGTAAATACATAGCTATTATTTCAATGAATCGGCCTTCAGAGTATTCGCATCGTCTCCTACTCGTCTTACAATCAGTCTTTCCGAATAAGGAGGTTCCGTCAAATTCACGATCCACCGATTAAGATATCGGCCGTCCAAAATCTGTGTGTACGTAAGGAGGGTATCTAATGGTCCTACGTGGCTCGCTGCGCACGACCTGGACTGCTAGTCGCATAATATGCTCAGCAGTCCATACCACCTTGTCCGGTAAAGTCCACGAATTTCCACAGGGGAGAATGACGCCTCGGTAACTTAACTGGCTAAAGCACTCGGCCGGATATCGAGGGATCCGGGTTAGGATCCCGGTCAAGGCGAATGATTTTTCCTCTGTAAATTTTTCGCACAACTCGTATGTCTGGTCTAATATGGGACGTAATCTGTCAGACTGATGACGTAAGACGTCAAGAAAAAAATCAAAATCAAAGAGCAGACCGAATCAATTGAGTTGCGATATCACGTCTCGCTTTCTAGACGTGGTTTTTTATTGCGTTTTTTCACATGAGACTGTAGGTTGCCGATCTATTTTTGCAAAATGTATTCTTCCTGACTCTTAATACACTTTCACGGCCTATATAATTCTGAGACTAATTTGACAAAGATTTATAACCCCATTGAGCGACTTGATACAAGTAATATTAGGGTTAACTTCTCGGATTGTTGATCGTTTTCACTTGCTTAGATGCTAGTCAACATCAATCTTCCAAATTAACTTATTCACCACCCCCAAAACAGCAATATTTGGCCTATTTGAGGCTTCAACAAATAACAATGGACTATCACAAACATCCGTGCTCTGGATAGGGGCGACCCACCCAGACGGGACTCTAACCCGTGACCTTCGGTTTGGCAGGCGAGGATTTTCCCATCTGGCATTAATAAAAGGTATGTAATATTTCGCTCATTGGAGCTAAAATATAATATTCCGACCGTTATTTGTTCATTAGTTTTCATTGAATCCTTAGGTTTTACAATTCGTGTCCATACGAAGTAGCATTTTGATCCTATGACGGCTAATGCCCTATTCTAGAATGGCTATCAGCATAGAGTAAGTATATTTTATGCTATAAGCCAGGATAAAATGTAGTCCGCGGACACCCTTAGCGTTGTTATTAATGGTATAGCTATCGTTAGTCCTGTCCATAGTAGCACCAACCCATGGAACTCTATACTGCTCCAAATTACCTTAAAAATAGGGAATTCGCATGATAATAGAGCCCCATTCAAAACTTTGTCTTGATGAACAGCCTCAAGAAGGATATCCGTCCAGCGGGTCGCTTTACTATTATTTTTTCACTGTTTGTCGAAGCCTTAACGCATTAAAAACCAATGTGGCTTTCGAGTAAAATAAAAAATGTATACATTTACAGCTCTATTCAGGAAAGATTTAAACTACGTGTTCGTTAGTGCTGTAAAAGTTAATGGCGAAATATATAGCTGCCACATTAATTATGATTGAGTGTAAAATTTTCACTTTTTTTCATTCAGTTGGGCGAGATTCTTAATGATTCATAGACGGACTTATTATGTAATACAAAAGATAAACGCACCGATGTATGAAAGATGTATGAAAATACGTCTAAGATGTATGAAAATACTTCTTAGAAATCCTACGCCAAGGAATAAACGAACACATTCCACAAAAACTGAAATGGAACTTCAGTGGTACAACAACGATGTTAAGAGGGGCCTTAAGGAAGAGGGAAAACTGAACAACTTGTTCAAAAAGTCCATTGCGTTTGGTGAAAAATTTAGGGAACTGGAAGCAAAAGAAATTTACGCTTCTTAAGGCTCAAAATCCAATTTTTATTGATATTACAGCTGACGTTATTCCGGTCCATAGTGGCACCGACCCATGGAATTATATGCACCAACCACTGCCCCAAATTTCTATAAAAATAAGGAATTCACATGAAAATGGAGCCCCATTCAGTGGCGCCGACTCCATGGGGCCTGAGGGGGCCCAAGCCGCGTCAATAAATTCGGTATGGGTGCGAGGCAAAATGTGTCAGGCTTGTCGATTTTCCCCGGAGTGTCCAGATATCGAGATTCCAGTTATCAGGGTCCTAATGTTGATCATATGAATCTTCTAAAATGCTTAAAAAACTTAAAATTCGCTACTTATAAAATTCCCGGTGCAAGATCCCAGGTTTGGCCTCCCCCAATATTTTTTGTAAGCCGGCATCCCTTAAAGAGTAACAATAACAAAGCGAGCAACCACAAAAGTAGACGGCGAAGCCGGATCCGGGGATTTTCAGTTCAGTTCAACAATTCTTATTTCCACGAGATAGACAAACAACAAAATATACATTTAACGTAATAAAATAGTACAGTGGCGCCGACTCCATGGGGCCAGAGGGGGCCCGAGCCCCCTCAAAAATCCGTAATGGGTGTGAGGCAAAATGTGTCAGGCTTGTCGATTTTCCCCGGAGTGTCCAGATATCGAGATTCGAGTTATCAGGGTCCTAATATTGATCATATGAATCTTCTAAAATGCTTAAAAAAACTTAAAAATCACTACTTATAAAATTCCCGGTGCAAGATCCCCGGTTTGGCCCCCCCAATATTTTTTGTAAGTCGGCATCCCTAGCCCCATTCATTCAAATCTTTGTCTTGACGAAGAGCCTTAAGCCAGATTTCCCCTCCTTCGGGTCGGTTTCTTATCACTGGAAGTGAGTCTCAGACGCATGCCGAGTTTTTTTTTCAGCAGTTCAGGCGCTGGCTTCTCCCCAAGTCGCGCCTCGATTCGGATTCCAGCCGAGGAACTGAGGTCGGCCAACTGTTTGATGAGTTTTATTATTGGAACGATAGGAGAGACGACGATATAATAAGACTGGCGGCCTCTTCTGTAATGTATTAATCGCAGAATGTAGGTGGCAACGAATACAAAAATTTTATTTCCAAGACTCTTTTTACCGTGATTCGATGTATGAGCTATATTTTATACTACTCGCCTAAGATGGAAAACACCTTTTTAGCTGCTATATTAAGTATTGATTGAGTCATGATGGCGCCTTCACTATCATCAAATTCAGACGTTAACGTGGAGTATTTTAATTCTGCCGCGTTAAAGGTGGTGCAATTTATGGTTAAATTGTCACAGGAAAATGTTTATACGGGCAGGGAATGGAACCACGGATCTATAGCTTGCCGACAAGTAGTCGAAAAGTGACGGTATAAGTGAGGTAATTTTTCAACCTTAGCACAGAATTATTGTCAGGTAAAAAACACAAATGAAATGTTTTATTTGATAGAAATAACTTCTCTAAATTTGGCGAGATTCTTTATGATTCATGCACGGAATTCGTCGCAGAAGATAAAATCACCGATGAATTATGGAAATACTTATTAGAAATCCTACATCAAGGAGTCAAAGAACATCTTTCGCAAATACTGAAATGTCATAGAAAACAACTTAGCTGGTGCAACAACGATGTTAGGAGGTACCATAGGAAACAGAGAAAACTGTACAACTTCTTCAATAAATCCAAAACGTTGAGAGAAAACTTTAAGAAAACGAAAGTTACGCTGTGCGGCGCTCGAAAAAATAGAAATGTCCAGAAATTTCAATAAAAAATACTCAGTGAATTACTCAAAGAAAATCTGAAATCGTTTTGGTCATATGCGACAGAGCTTCAGGGAAAATCCTCTAGCGTAGATTCGTTATAGAATAAAGATGTAAACTTGTCACCGTAAATATTGACAAAGCTAAAACATTAATACCTCTGATGTAGTTAAAGTGATATAAGGTGTTCAACAAGGAAGCTTAATTGGCCCATTTTGCTCACTGTATACATAAATCAACTCTGCTCCTAAATTACCAGTAAAATAAGTTCATTTTCTGACGTCGCTGCAATCTATCGCGAAATTAATTATCACTATGACTTAGAATTTCTGTGATCGGATTGAAAATAACCATGTGTGGAGCCAAAGGTGGAGACTAGAACTTGATTTGAGCAAATACGCGGCGGTAAATTTCTTGCGTATGTCGTCCTACTAAATTATGCACTTCCCACGAAATTGTCATTGGCTTTCACGCTGCATTGACAATATAGGCTTCGTTTTTAGGGTTTTACCCCCACGGCTCGCTGTGATTACGTTGAGCAAAATATAAAAATTACACTTTCATTCGCAACACACAATTTATTACACAATTACTACGCGGTCAAACCAACAAAAGTAGCTTACAACATCATAGGTTATCAAATCTAAGGCTTGTTAAACGTAACACGTCACTCTTTTTCTGTAGACAATTTCTCCCTTCCATATATTTTTGTCTTAAATCACCACATGACTTACGCAGGGATGAACTTTTCTTCAAGTGTTACGTTGATTTGAACCGGTTACCGAAACAATGAAACTAGTTCACCCTTTTCGCCTAGATTTAAAATACCTACTCGAAAGTTGCTGCCCATTTTCCATAAGTTGGTGTCGTCATTTCAATTCTGGTTCATTTCCCCGTACGGAGAGTTCCATCATCGAGGGAAGGAATAGGTCACTAGAGTAAAAACTAAAGCGAATCACGCGCAGTAGAGGAGTAGTTGAGAAGCAATAAACCGAAAATTTTTCGTCGCGAACGGTCAGCGATAGATCGAAAAACAAAAAAATGCAGCTGGCTTAATCCTTCAAATTCTGTTGCAATCGACATTTTAAAAAAGTGTCCAAAGTGTCCAACAAAAAGCTTCCAAGCTCATCTTTTTCCAAATTCATTACCAAATGTTAGAATAATTATTTGAACAAAAAATAAACATGCCGATGAACACAAAAGTCAGACCAAATTTCAATTTAACAAATCACTATAAAAGTAGGAGGCGTTCATGAACAGAGTCCATAAAGGGATCTTAAGAGGGAATCGTTGGGTAATAGTTTAAAGAAAAGGTTACAAAAGAGTCTCTCTAATCTGAAGTGTAGCGCTTTACAGCGCGGAAACGTAGACGATTAGGAAGGAGGACGAGAGATGACTGAAGTTGTTCGAGATGTGGGTGTGGAGAGGAATGGAGATGGTGAAGTGGCCGAAGAAGAGGAGGAGCGAAGAAGTGCTGGACATGATGGGAGAGGAGAGGCAGCTTTTTGATGAGATACGGAGGAGACAGAAGGTATCGATGGTGCGAGTACTTAGCGGGGAGCAGATGTTGAAAACCGGTCGGAAGGGATTGATACTTCACTGAAATGAACGACGAAGCGCTGGACATGGTGGGAGAGAATATTATAATTATTATTAAAATTGTTACAAGTAGGCATTTAGCCTGGTGGTAACATGTACATATGATGAAAAAAAAACAATAGAAAAATTGAAAAAACAATAGAAAACATTGAAAAAAACAATAGAAAATTGAAAAAACAATAGAAAACATTTGAAAGAGCAATAGAAAACATTATACAAAGCCCTTGGTCCCTACTTCTTCAGCCACTTTTTAAAACTATGTAAATTTTTCGGGAAGGACTCAAATAGTTCTGCTGGTAGGTCGTTCCAGTCCCTTATGGTCCTATTTAAGAAGGAGAACTGCTTCGCATTTGTCCTTTGTGATCGGCACTTTATCTTGAACTGGTGATCGTTTTTACCAACAAAGCTGGGTTTTGATATGTCCTTCCCAAATTCTTTCCATGCTTTTTCCCCACTCATAATTTTAAACATGCCACATAGCCTGCTTCTTTTCCTCCTCTCTTGTAAACTCTCCCACCTTAGAACTCCGAGCATTTCTGAAACACTTTCCGTTTTTTTATGCTTTCCCAACACATACCTAGCAGCTTTTCTCTGCACCTTCTCCAATTTCTTGACCTCTCCTTTGAAATGAGGGTCCCAAACAAGAGATGCGTACTCTAAAGTGGGTCGTACTAGAGTTGTATAGGCCATTTCTTTCGTGGCTCTGGTGCTTCCTCTGAGGTTTCTCATCACCCAGTGCAATACTTTAAAAGATCTGGATGAGATACAGAGGAGAAAGAAGGTATGAAAGGTACTTGGCCGGGAGGGGGTGCTGAAAACTGTATTGGACGACAGAATGTTAGGTAAACGAGGGAGAGGAAGGAAAAGAATAGGATTTTTAGATTGAATGAAAGGTAGTAGGCTTTATTGTGAATCGAAGAGGGAAGTACATGAAGGAAGGAGATGCTCCCAGAAGGCCTCTTAAGTATTCCATGGAAACCTACCTTGATCGGTAGAATACTTGAATTAATTAACGTTAATATTGAAGTTCATTCTCTTATCTACTAAGAATTAATGACGAACATCGACCCGTACCACGCTTCCCACTACCGTCCTCTCCGTTAACTCTTCCATCCCTGGCTATCTTCATTAGACCCTAAGTGCCTTAAAATATTTACGATTAGGAGTTCTCCCTTTATCTCAGCGCTTATCGCAACAGTTCCGTGTTCTCCTTCTCTTCTCCGAACCTCGTCGACGAGTATACGATCGATCCACTCCAACGTCCTCCTTTAGCACAACATTTCATCTTCCTTCAGTGTCATCCTTTCTCCGAATTTATCGCCTGTATCTCACTGCATAATTACATTAAGAGGGCACATGAGGAATATGTTTCGATGAAATCAATCCGAGCTCACGTTCCCGGCTGTCAGAAGATAAGAGGTGTCCTCTTTAGGTAAACCTATGAGGCTTTTCGCTTTATACCTAAAGAGCAAAACCAGGGTCATTCTCCCACTATCGTACAAAATTTTTTCCATTGACTGCCATAAAATAAAACCGAATCTGTTAAATCAAAACTAAACTGGTATATTATTTCATGGTCCCTTTTACTAATTTTAGTGACAAATTAGTAAATAAAAAAAATTATATTCCCCAAATTGAATGTGCACAGGCTATGACAGGTTATGTCCGTAGACCGTCCCACATAGTGTGCGAAAAATCCACAGAGGAAAAATCATTTGCCTTGACCGGGATAATGATTTTTCCTATGTGGATTTTTTTTCGCAAAATTTGTGCATTGCGGGTGACTCCGTAAAAGTTATAACCGTGGCTAGTCCCGGTATACTTAAATACGTCTCACATAGGTTTATAAAGAGGTGTTTATTGTATTAACAACCTTTACTAAATAGCTTATAATAAATCTATCACTAAACAAATTACAACAATATAGGCATCTAAAATAGTCTTTTCGGGTTGCTTTTATTTCATAATATTTATCATAAATAAAATATTTGTCCTACCCAAGAAAGCGAAGTCCGTAGACATACAGGAAAAAGGGGGAATTATTCATCGGATATGGTGGAAGCCCTGAGCAACCAGTATGCAGAGACGGAGATTGTCAGCTATATTGGGTTGTTTAAGTTTACACTTGGTTTAGAAAATGATTTAACGCTAGAAGAAAACTTTTAGTTCAGCTTTTTGAAAGAGCCAAGATCATCAGCCATGTCCGTTTACAGGTAAAAACTATTAAAAGTAAAATCTTTTACTAATAACAATTGAAATTTCGTTTACAGCTACAAGTTCAATGTAGTAAGGACAGTGTCCTAACTTATTGCCAGTCCAAATTATAACTTCATTTAGAGGAAATCGTCATGCCCGTGGACATCATATCCGTGTACATCATGTCCGTGGACATCATGTTCGTGAACTCTGCAGTCCATGGACATGACAGATGGTAACGGACATAATGATACACTATGAATATAGGGTATATCATGTCCGTAGAAAACGCAAAAGTATAAATTAAAAAAAGAACAGTGTAAATTGTACCAACAATCCCTGCCACTTACCTCGATAGATTTTATTATTTACAAACTTTAACTACACAATTTTGAAGAAAGATCTGAGGTTTTCCCGGCGTATGATGATGTTGAAGTTATTTCGGGTTTCCCACCGGTGAAGGCTCTCCATCTCTGTCGACGTTTCAATGGTCGTGTCGACCATCGTCATCAGGGCTTGTCTTTGCGTTGAGTGATCCCACTTATATAGTATCACCAACCACAACACCGCCACCGAAGAAGAAGGGGAAAAACCAATAGCATTTGCTGGCCTACCTTTCGTCTCGACCGTTTCATGCAAAATAGCTAGAATACTCAAGAGATATGAAGATATTAAGACATATTTTCGCCCACCTACAAAACTTAGAAACCAACTAGTGACGGCCAAGGATCCCTGCGGCCTCATGACACCAGGGGTCTGCCAGATACCATGCGAATGCGGCGAGGTGTATGTCGGTGAGACGGGAAGGATTATCGCCACCAGGATGAAGGAACACCAGCGGCATTTCAGGCTCGGCCAACCCGAAAAATCCGCCGTGGCTGAGCACAGCATATCACGCGACCTTGCCATTCGCTGGGAGAACACAAAGGTCCTGTGTGGACAGATTCTGGGAAAGGCTGACCAAGGAAGCTATTGAAATTCGAACGACGACTAACACCATGAACCGTGATGCTGGTTACGCCCAAAGCGACTCCTGGAAACCGGCGCTTCAATACGTCAGCGAGGCCCGGGAAAAAAGGCGGGAAAAGGCGGACCAATCACAAGTCACCTGACCAGGAGCCCATACTATATAAGTGGGATCACTCAACGCAAAGACAAGTTAACAGAACACATACGCCATTTAGTGAAATCTCTTTGTAAACTGACTGGTTGGGGTGAGCTTAGGCTCACCGGAACAGTTCCCAAACGCGCCTACGGCGCGGCCACTTAGTGCTGTCTCGCAAAGACAAGCCCTGATGACGATGGACGACACGACCATCGAAACGTTGGCAGAGATGGAGAACCTCATACGGTGGGAAACCTGAAATAACTTCAACATACACAATTTTGGTTCTGATATAAGCAAACATTATTTTTTTTAATTTTCCTGTAGAAAATGTACGTTTTTTGGAGATTGGCACACCAGGACTCAACCTAAACAATATTTCCGCATTAGACACTACATCACACACTAATATTAGAGTCAATTGACAATTTATATTATTGGCATAATATATTAATATATTATTAATATATAATATATTAATAATATATTAATAATATATTAATATATTATTAATATATAATATATTAATAATATATTAATATATTATTAATATATAATATATTAATAATATATTAATATATTATTGTATTACATATTTTATTGGCAATTATTTTGCAACCAAGCCTCGAGCGATCCTTTTCTTCTAAAGTATCCCTTTCTAGTAAAAACTGCCAATTCTGCTGTCTCATACAAGAGTACATGGGGGCCCAAACTATGTTGCCGTCTTATACGTGATTTAGTAAGATTGCGTCACATCTCTGCCATTAAATCGTTTTCATCATCTCTCTTATTGGCCATTCAGAAATCGTGTGTCGTAATTCAGTCGACTGGACCAGCAATAAACAATATTTCATATTTATGAGTGATTGTAGGCTTTTTCTCTGGTGAAGAAAACAGACGAATTCTGCTCAATTTCCACCGGGGGTTATTGGGTAAGTTGCCAATGGCACGACGATAATAAATCACGACAGCGATTTTAATTCCCGAAATACGGGGAAACGGTTACTGAGTACAATGAATAAGGAATAGAAAAACGACGAATTCGTAGCGAGACTATTGACCTTCCAGTTTATCGATTGCAAGCTTCTCTTTCTTGATAAAGGAACTCGAGAAGGGAAACGAATTATGTAATAAAAAATCCAGTGATTGAGCTAGTAGCATAGGATATTTGAAGAGCGCTATAAACATACATTGATTATGAAATGAACTTTCAATGCGTTTACAAACGAAGTGTGTTGGCGTTCTGGATATTTCCATTTTCAGGTTTCCGCCGCGATCTTTGTCAGAGGTTGATGGCAGTTTCTGATAAAAAGGGGTACGGGGTAATTGAGGGCCTTCGGTTGGGGCTAACGATGGGGCCCTCCTTCCCGAGGCATTCTGGGGCCCTCCCCTGGAATATTTTAAGAAATTGCATTCCTAGAAATGGACTTTGTCGCTATTCTGGCTCTTAAAAACTAGATAAAAGTTTTAAAAAAATAGTATGAAAAGTGAGAATTTCATAGCTTATTAACTATAATATTGTATTATTTTCTCTTATCTATTTAGTACAACTGTTCTTTGTAATTGCACAGTAATTAAAAAAATCTCTAAAATGACCTTTTCGAAGAACCCTAATAAAAAAGCATCAGGTTGTATTTTATCGTCTGACTCCTTTACTTTATTTTTATGAAATATTTTTACACTTAGTATGCTGTAACTAAGGCCGTTTTCCAATTCGCAATTATTCACCCTTCGTGCACTTTTCGATCGTCAACTTACGGATGTGACGACAGCAAGGGTGGATCCAATTGGCGAGGGCGCAAGGGAACGAAGGGTAAGTGAACGAGGGAACGTGGATGCTCCCTCGTTCATGTGCCCTCGTGGGAAGTGGACGTGAAAATGGCGGCAATGGAAAACTCAGAAATCTTGAACTGGAGTTTTAAGTAATTTTGTGTTTATTATGTGAGCTCTTTTATGTAATATTATATCAGCATTGCTGAAAATGAATATGAATTCTTGCTCTTCACATGCAAAAATATAAGTATAAAGGTGAAATTGATTCTTAAATCAACCACCAGATATTCTAACACTACCCTGTGCGTCACATTTTGTTACTGTCAATAGTTCGCATTATTTCCGTTCACACTTAATGGCGCCAGTAGAGCATTAGTAAGGGAGCAGGGTGCAAGGGAGAAAGGGATCAAGGGAATGAGTGCATACTACGTGGATTGGAAAACGGCCTAAAGTTACTAATGAAAGTGTAAAATTTTAAAATTGTAAAAATTTTGTTTCGAGTAATCAGTCTTTTTTCTTTAACCTTTCGTATACGCTTCACGATAGGCGCGAACGTTGTTGGGGCCTCCTGAGCACGGGGCTCTCGGCGATCACCGATCAGCCGACCTGGCAAGTCCGCCCCTGCTGATAAAGGATCTGATGAGGAAGTCAATGGAGATCACCAAAACGACGAGAAACTTTAACTGAGAAGACGAATACCATCTGACAAACGTTAGGAAGAAAGTTTTCCCCAGAAACCGGCTAATCACAGCGCAGAAGCGAGAGAGCGAGGTTTGAAACGCGAAGCCAAAACGGCATTTCGAACTGAAGACGGCAAGTGGAATCCTGTTGATACTGTCGTCAACATCTGGCAACTAACGTGGCGAAAACCTGGAAGATGGGGAAATCCACTAACAACGGGAGCTTATAAATAACTATTTAATGGTTTCCGGCTCAACTTTGTGGAAGTTGAAGTTCACAAATGACAAAACGACTTCGTTTTCTTCCACAAATTTATTTTCTTGGTAAAATATGTTTCTACCTCAAGAGGTCATTTTAGGTACTCGAAAATGAACTCTTGAGGTAGAAACATGTTGTACCAAGAAAATAAATCCGTGGAAGAAAATGAAGTCGTTTTGTCATTTGTTAAAAATAACTTTTTATCACTCCCGTTTCATCATTCTTAATTTTTTAAATTGCTCAAGAACAGGGACGCCGACTTACAAAAAATATTAGGGGGATCCAAACCGGGGATCTTGCCCGGGAAATTTTATAATTAGTGAGTTTTCAGTTTTTTAAGCTTTTTAGAAGAGTCATATGATCAACATTAGAACCCTGTTAACTCGAATATCGATATCTGGACACTCCGGGGAAAATCGACAAGCCTGGCACATTTTTTCCTCACCCCCATAACGAATTTTTGAGGGGGCTCGGGCCCCCTCCGGCCCCATGGAGTCGGCGCCACTGCTCAAGAAGCAAGGTTGATAGTTTCCCTACTGCTCAGTCATAATATTAATTTTACCCTTTATATTAAAAAGTTTGTTGCAGCAATTAATGACAATGAACCACTACCAGGAAAACATATGCAAAACATCTGCAGCTCTACGTATATTTCAGAGATAATAACTGTACTGGGTTGGTATGTAAGAAGCACATAAATAAGTAACCCATAAAAGGGGATAGCAAAATTGACCATCAACCTTAATCCTTAGTTATAGGATAGGACAAAATGCTTTCTGTTCACTTGTCGCCATCTTTGCTACTACCGCTTTATAGCGGATCGCGGCGGAAACATTTCACGCACATGTGCATTGTTGCTAAAAAACAAAATTGTTTGAGTTGCTCTTTCATTTGACATTTAATTTATAACTATAAGTATAAAGTAATAAATATTATAAAGCGTTAAAACCCCGATATTCATTTATAAACATTCTATACAATAAAAAATAATAATAATGATAATAATAATATCTCTCCTAAGGGATCGCACAAAACTCATCCCTGATGGCCTTTTTCCGACCAGCACTGCCACTAGACGAACTTGTCAACCATCAAGCTGTAAGTATTTACATAAGCTCCCTCACGTTCATCCATACACAGAGCACATCGGCATGGCATGTCTGAGCAAGAACGTGTTTGTTCCCATTTCGTGGTTTTCCGGTGGGCCCCGCATTTGAATAGGCCCATGTTTTATTGAACGTTCAAACAGCGTTATCTAGATTTCGTTTTACTGCCGGGCTTGAAAAAAAGGCTTTTTATAAATGCCTCTGTTTATTCCGTACATTTCTGAGAGTCCCGAAGTCTTGAGAGGCGGAAAGCAGGTATATGCATACATGCTTGCCCTGAACGAAGAAAGGAAGTCGGGCCTAATGTGTTACACTTGACGGAAGAACCGTCACAAGGTTTTGAACAGAGAAGGATTATCTCACAAGATACCCTAAAGCGTGAGAAATTCTAGCGGTAAGGAATAGGAGTAAGGCGGTAGAAGAAAACAGGATACCTTATCGATGCCACTTGATAACTCATATGTTTATCAGGTATCGATCTTCAGAGATGGTGGAAGTGTTTTGTTATATAGGAAGCCGAATTCCCAACGATGGACGAAGCAAGGAGACTGCATAGAGGAGGCCCAATTCCATCCCATAGAAGGCTGATTTGTGTTGCCATTTCGGTCGCATTTTAATCGATTTTGAAAAACGGCCGCGGCGCAGTGTTGTGTGCAATGCGATCCACTTTTTACCAATATTTTGCAGTATAATGAATGTAATGGCGAAGAATAGCACTGAAAAGTAATGAATTTGATATATCACGCCAAAATGCGAACACATTTCCGTCAACACACCTAATTATATCTCATTATCCCCGTGAAACTCGGATCAATTTGTTCGTCAGCGACGCGAGTGGCCACTTTCGTAAACCCATTTAAATGAGACACAACATGACAACATGTAAGTGACAACACATTTAGAGGCCGACTTCTGAATCCTCCATTGTAATATTCGTGGGACGAAGCTAGAAAGAAATAGAAGGTAGAATAGCGCAGGCGAAGAGGGCTTTCTACAAAAAGAAGAATCTTCTTACAGCTGAAAATACCAGCATAGAAGTAAGGAAACAATTCATCAGATGCTACTCACAAATATGTTTCTCTATGGGTGCGAGACTTGGCCGTTGACAGCAGCAGAGAAGTCAAGAGTGGAAGCATTCGAAACGTGGTGCAACCGAAGAATGATGAAGATAAAATTAATCGATCGTGTAAGTTATGAGAAATTGTTGAGAAGATTGGGGGAAAAGAGAATTCTTCCAAAAAACTATGATGAGAAAGAAGACTCACAACTTATAATTAGTTGGCCACATAATGAGGGATGATGGCCTCATGAAAACAGTCGTAGAAGGGCAGTTGGAAGGAAAGAAGGGCCCCGACTGAACATAGGACAGTTTATAAAGGATGTAAAAGAGAAGAAATACGTCGCTATGAAAAGGATAGCGGATAGGAGAGAGGAATGAAGAGCTGCGCCAAGCCAATCTTAGAATTGTTGACAAATGATGATGATGAAGCTGAATTTATTCGGGGATTACATTGAAAATTGTCTTGATAGTGGGTTTGCAAATCACATGAAACGCCGGCAAAAACGGACGAAAAATAGCGTTGTATCATTTTTTCTCTTATCTATTTCCTTTATTGATAGTTTAGACGTGGCAGAGCTCAAAATTGTCCATCAACATTAACGATAGCATAACGATGATCTCAGTTTTATGGCATCAGCATATCTTTCAAAGACTCAGCCACTGAGGAGTTCAGAACCACGCCGTCAACGAGAGAATTTTCTTTCAGCAACTCCCCTTCATAATCATACCTTCTATCCCTTGAGTTAATTTTTGGCATGAATGATAGCGATAAATTTAATAATACCATTTGGTTGATACCTATACCGTCAATATCAACACCTATACCTGTATTACTTATTTAGGATTAATTACATTAGCTTTATCAGTGAATTATGGAGGACAAGTAACGGATATAGAAAAAACTCAAGGAAAATACTATCTTATTATATAAAAAGTTACATTTATGGTTCTCCAATGTTCGGCAATTCGGCCAGCACGCAAGGGGGGGGGGCGCGTCCCCTGCGCCCCCAATATGTAACCGCGACTGAGGAGGACATATGTGCATATGTCGAGTTATAGAGAAGTAACCCATATAGCTGAGAAGCAAAAAAAACTTAGGAATATAGGTAGACTCAAAGGAAAAATCAGTTCAATACAATGTTTAAAATTAGAATAGGTGGGAAAGTATCAACAAATCAAATTCACTGAAATATATAAAAAGCGTAAACACATTGCACTAAATGTACATGCATTTCTTGGCATGTTATAACTCACCTATTTATTTCATTACCACAGAAAACAGCTCTATTCGACCTTTTACATAGGGGTAATTATAAGAATTTAACGTGAACAAACAACTGTGCCCTGGATAGGGGTAACTTACCCAGGCGGGTCTCGAACCCACGACCTCATGTTTGGCAGGCGAGTAGATACTTTTATCCCGCCGCCACCGAGGCTGGCTCAAGAATGAATAGCTTATTACTTACGCTTAATTTCCGTTTTCAATCGCTAACTAGTAATTTTATTTGCATTGTAGTATGTTCGTGGCCTTAGCACTCTCCTAGTTTCTGGTCTGACCGTTTGCCGTTGTCCTGTGAGCTTGGCCTGTATCCAGTGGCGGCTCGTAAGACAAATGCTGGGAAGGGCACAGGCACAGTCCACTGTGGGGGGGGGGGGGCAAAATTTATTAATATTGTGGGTAGTTTAGTGAGTTTTTAAGGCAATCTGGAGACCATTATGACTCACTAAAACGCTAAAAATCACTGAATCGATTAAATCAACTACAACTAGGCCTATTTATATTAAAACAATTTACACATTATAAGTCAATTGGTCACCAAAACAAGGTATTCTGCAACACTGCAACACCAAGATTATGCGGCCGCCGGCCAGCGCAGCGATGTCAACTCGTTGCTCTGCGCATGCTCGGACGCCGCGGCGTCCCAAGACTTCCATAAGGCACAAGCTTAGACGCGTCATTGCACCAGCAGCCCCCACCACTACCACTCTCCATATAACTGCATGGTGATGGATTGGGACGTTCTGGCCATCGCCCCGCGGCTTCAAATGCGAACTTCTAGCGCTATTTTTGCGTGTTTTTCCTACATTTTCAATGTTAGCGATTGAAAAAATACTTTGGTTAATTAGATGGATAAGTATAATTGAATGGGTATTTAATTTTTTCCTTTTTCAAATATTAGGGAGGGGCTGCGACCGAGAGTCCTTATGGGCAAGCCGCCACTGCCTGTGTCCGGCAATCGAGCGCGAGTCTTATTAAGGCTAGGATGAGTACTCCATGCCTAGTGTGGAATCACTCTGAGCCACAAAACCTGGTGGTGGCTAGCACGTTACCTCGTAGATGTAAAGGTGGATAAATCTTTTGTGAAACGTTTTAGGCCCCGCATTGCAGGGATACAGTTTGATTCCGCAAACGGATGAAGGAGAGAAAGGAATATATAACTTCTTTGCGGTATCGCCACACCAGCAGGGCACGGTAAACACTTGGGACTGAACGTAGAAATATTTAATGAGGGAAATTCAAAAACTCAGAGAGGGGAGAATACTTTTCAACGCAGAGGGCGAGGAGTGAAAATAGTATTGAAACTGAGCGAAATAAGGGGAAATGAAAGGTGTTTCGGGGAAAGGTAGACGCGAAGGAAGATATTAATGGAAATGAACGAGGAAACATGGCAAATATAACTAAAACTCCCAAGAATTTTTTTTATTGATTGCACTTCACCGCTGGGGCGGTCTAGGGTGATCGGGGGCCCTCCTTACCCTGGGAAATTGGGGTCCTCCCCTGGAAAGTTTTAGGAAATTACATACCTGAAAATGGATTTAGAAGGCATTCTGGCTCTTAAAAACAAGATAAAAATTAATGAAAAAATAGCCATTTCTTAATAAATAATACCGTTAAAAGTGAGAATATCACTGCTCATAAAATTTGATAATTTATAATAATTCGACAATCTATTTAGTGAATTTTTTCCTTGAAACTGCACTGAAATCTAAAAACAAAACTCTAGAATAAAAACCTTTTCGAATTAATAATACTTTCAGAAAACCATCAGGTTCTCTTTATTCTTGTGATACGTTTATTTTATTTTTCATGTGACCTTTATACACTGAGTATGTTGTAAATCAACTCATGTAAACGTAAGACTTTATAATTGCAAAAGAAAACTCTGTTCCGAGTAATCTGAGCCTTCTTTAAAATCACTTTATTATTCACCGTTCACAGTCCAATGTTCCCATTTGGGAACATATGTATAAAAATTCATGAAAATTATATTTTGCATCTGTGACTACTTTTATAGCTTTTGTTATGTAAATAAAGAATGGACGTATTTTTAAAGTGAATCGCATGACTTGTGTATGCATTGGTCGTTAATTATGCCTTTTCAAAATTAGTTAATTTCATCACCTTGTAGTTAGTATGCGCTTTATTCTATATTATTCCCTACGCTCGCTTCCCAGTAACAAATGCTCATTTATTCAAAAGATTCAATATATGTTTTACATTGTTAAACTTAGTTTTTTGGACAAAAGTCTATTTATTTCTCAAGCAATGACAAAATTTGGTGGCGTTTTCCCATTTGGGAACATGCTTAAAAACGCATTTAAAAATTTTTGTTCGGGTTTTCTTTCATAATATCTCTTAATTAGTTGTAAAATAAACAGGATGTACAAAAAATAAATAAAATCAGTTGGTAAGGTATATCTTTCTTCAAAGGATAAATACAATAACACATAGCTAGCCAGACCGCCCCCTTTTCCGCAACTGATATTTGAATCAGCACAGCTTTTTTAGTTATATTTTCTGTAAGATTCCCGGCTATATTTCTCGAAAATGGCGTTGACAATGAGTTTAGAGGCTTTAGTAGCGATGCTGGTCCTAACATAGTAAAAATACTTATTACGACTAGAAAATGAATGAGGTTGTGACGAAAAACTAACTTACAACTTGTGAGATCGCTAAAATCATGACAGAAGCAAAACACAGGAACGTCATGATGATATAGTTTTAGAGTTTTTAGCAAAGAAAGGTTATATTTGATTGCAAGTACTTAAGTTGCATGAAAACAGCGCTATCAATGACTCATGCGACTTGAAGAGACATTTGTTTAAAAAAAATGAGCATTGCACAATCCACGTGATTGTAACTTTATTTTCCTTTTGAACATTAATAGATTTCATGAAATATACATTTTACGGCCTAATTCGGTAGATATATTTGATATTTAACATAAAGGAAGCACTTATCTATCTCCACACTTCTTAATTTCTACCGACCCAGGTTTCGCAAATAATGCCATTTTCAAGGCAAAAGGGAGATAAATAACTTTTCAGAATTATGCTAAAAGTACTTACTTTGACCTATTCAGTCGCAAATGAGCCTCAATCGAAATCTGCCTTTACTTATTTCTTCGGCCGCCAAGTAGTCGAAAGACAAGCTCCGTTGAGGCATCTATATATTTATAAGGTCCTACGATGTTTTCATGCTAGAAGTGGCAACTCTAAAATACTTCAGTCCCTGCCTTCTCCCTTTACCCTGCGTAAAATAAGCGTGCCCTTACCACAACCAAATTTGACTTCGTTTAAAAGATGTTTTTTGTACGTAGGACCAAAGGTTTTTAATTTGTTACCCCAGTCATGTTTTATTTCAAAGTCTTTAAAAAAGTTTTTGCAAAATGTACATTCTTGGCTTCTCACTAAAGAAAGTGTAGAACAAATATTGTTATAAAATATTGATGTAAATGAATTATAAATACTACTTTAGTTTTTTTTTCATGTACGCACTTAAGCTTTGTTAGTATAGATTATCAAGGTAACACAAAATGAGCTACACTATATGTAAAGCATAATGTATTATTATTTTGGATGGTAGCCTCAAACAGGTTATCCTTCGCGGCTACCTAAAATTACTCAATTTTGTTATTGTCATGTAATTTGTGTGTGGAGTAATAAAATTATTTATTATAAAAAAAAGAATATCCAAAAGCAGTAGCCTTTCATCATTATCACTGGTCAGCAACCCTAAGATTGGTTTGATGCAGCTCTCCAATCGAATTTTTCTATCAGCTAATCCTTACACAACTACGTATTTCATCTCTTTCACATCGTCCTTTACCTGCTACATATGTGTTTATCTGTTATCGCTGCTAAGCCACGGGTTCCAGCCGAATGGCTGTCACCTGGGAATTTCAGGAACAGTTGGTTTAAAGAACTATTTAAATCACGTTATTGCGTCATAGCATTGCTGGAGGGATTTGAAAGACATTGGGAATTAATTAGGGTTAGGGATGTGGAAATAGTTTTAGGCACAATTTGGCAGTTTGTTTCAAAGGTTTTCGGGCGGTACATAGTCCTGAAGGTCGCATAAGAGTTCATTATTGGTCCATTTAAAAGATCGAGAAAATTTTGACAGTTAGAAAACTGAGAATCGGGGTAATTCTTAGATCCGTTCTAATGCGCTTACTGCTCACGGACTAGGGGGCTCCTATGATTCAATTATATTTCTCTAATGATTTTGTTATTAGTTGTTTGAATCCTTTTCAGATGGCTTGGAGCACTTCCCGTATCCCTCTCCACACAGCACAGCATTGGGTCTCAACTACATCACCTGAAACTTTCACCGCGCGCCGCTGAAGTTCTCTCATTTAATTTTCGTGGAATTACTAATAAATTAAGTTCTTTCAAGAAACATTATTTGACTTGGGGGCCAATTAAAAATGCCTCTAGGCTTTGGATACCACTCTTGAGCAGGCACTGTTCCATTCATCATGATTCATTAAAAAAGTTCCAGGAATTCCTGGGAGAGACTTGAAGATTCCTTTCACGTAAGGCATCAACATTTTTTAGACATTTTCATTCAGAGTATCTTCTGTGAAATTCATATACGGCCAACAAATTACAGTGGATGTTCATAATAGAGTGGTTTCCTATTATTTTTTTATTGCCTTAATCGAGAGATTATTACTCCTGGAGTACGTATTTCACGCTTTTAGATTTTTAAATGACGATATATATTTTTCGCGATTAAATGAAAAGCGAACATTTTCAAGCGCGCGAAAACGCGACGGCTAAGTATGAATGCCGGGAAATCTCCGTGTGACGTCGTTCTGGTTCCCGCTGCCGCCATGTGAGGTGACCTTGGGGCGCGGCTTTGAGCGCTGATACGACGGAGGATGCTAGCAGGTAGCCGAGTACCCTACTAGCTGGTAGCGCTTGGCTTAAATAAGGATTATTAATACCCTATCAAACGAAGGAAACTTTCCGACCATAGGCAGTTTGAATAGGTGATTATTAAGAGATGTTTCCCTGAGCTCTGTGCCTCATGCATACATTGGTAATCTCAGACGATGTAAAACTCCTGACTACTCGTATATCATCTTGGTCCCTTTGACGTCACGTGGAGTGGCATCGCATGGGCGCCAATCTGGCCTTTTTCAAATAAGGTGAAAATTGACCATTAACATTCGTCTAAACTGGGATTTCTAAAACCAAATACTTTGTAAATTATGAATACACTAATGGTGGGTAACGAATCGCAATCAATGCCTTTCGTTTTCTTTGATGAAGGAAACTACCCTATTGTGAGGGTATGGTAACTAAAAGGAACCAACTGTCGCTTTCCGTAATCACAAAATATGAAGTATAGGTAACTTACTTTAGAATTCAGTGAATATAGCGTGTTTCAGGAGGAATCTACAATACTTCAGGAGGTGGTATGGGAGAAAAATTTAAGAATTTTTTGTCCATAAATATGAGGTCGCAACTTCTTAGCTACCGGGATAGGGCAACGCAAATATTGTTTTGGATTCACTATGCAGTTACCATGAAAAGAGTTTTTCTTGAGTATCCAGCCTTTTCAACTTTATATTTGTTAATCTAGATTTTTAAGGATATTAAATGAATGAGGTTGGACGAAAATGTGCAATTATAATAGTCGGAAACAATTAATCTTTGAACTTAGTCAAATGAGAACTTTGAGCGAGTATTAGCAATACCATTTGGTGGTTGCTTCTTAAGTATAACAATTTGTCTAGTTTGATATGATTGTATGAGTGACTTGGCATCGTAGTTACATCAAAACTAGACGCTGTTATGCACTTAATTGGGTTGGTTCCACAATGTACATCCTAACTATTCGTTATAATATGAAATATTAGTTTAACCATACCGGGAATACCCACGGTGAAAACTATATGTAGTCACCCTCACATCACCTTGTCATGTATAGTCGTCAAATTTCCGCATTGTATTAAGATGTGTCGGTAGTTCAACTGTCTAAAGCACTCGACAGGTGATCGAAAGTGTCGAGTTAGAAACACGGTATAAGCGAATGATTTTTTTCCCTGTGGAATCTTTACACTGTGAAATATTAGTTATAAGATGTATCAAAAGCTGCAACGATAGTCGGTGTGTGTAATTTTTGTACCTAATAAAATGGTTTTATAAAAATAATCTGGTATGTGCAAAACAGATAAACAAACCACATTATTTTCCGTTATTTTAACTTACAACGTCGAGCCATTGATAATAATCGACACCATTAAACCTAATTTAATTACTTACTGCATTTTCTTCCAACGTACTTCTGCTTTTACGTACTCGTACCCCATTGTGAAGTGTCAAAACGTGGCGGGAGGTTGCTTTTTGCTGCTCACTTGTCTCTTGAAGACTGACGTTTCATCGTTTCCGTTTGGGATGACGAAAGACGTTATATCAAAATCGGAACGCTTTCCGATAGTAAGTGTGAAACGCACGGAAGACTAGTGTAGGATACGTTCCCGATTGACTCGGATAGAATCCGTTTCCCCCGATGAGACTCAAAACACCACCCTGGGAACAACCTGTACTTAAGAGGAAGCTCAAGGTGTCTGCGCAGTAACCAAAACCCGAGGCCAGCGATGAAACTCCAAACTACGGTATTTCAAAAAGAAACAGAAAAGATTGGCAAATGAAATGCATTTCAATGGATTTTACAAAAACCGTGATGCTACTCCTCCTTCTGGTGTAATAAAATTAATTGGAAATAAAAATTCAAATAGAAATAAAAAATACGAGAACAAACAATTTCCTCAATATATCTTTCTTTGGATAAAATTAAGTGGGAATACATTTCCATTCTTTGTTTAAATTTCCGAAATAAACTAAATTTAAACAAACACTGTCTTTGGTTTCAGGTAATCAGAACCATCAGGACCATTTCAATCTTGGTCGCAAGCGCAAAAGCCAATTTTCCTACGCACGCATGTCTACCCTGAGATCGAAACCACTACAGAGCGACATCAATCAGGTAGGTTTTCGTGCGTACGTAGGTGCGTAGGTTAGGAGAACCCGAAAATTAGCAGTAATCAGGTAGGTTTGTTACGTATTTTTTGCAAGGTTGCTCAACGCTCAAATTTGGATAGTTGAACACACTTTTTATGTTCGTATTGTAGAGGTCGAGACAATTGTGAATGCAGTAATTCGCAGATAATACGAGATAACATGCTCATAAGCTTGCATCAAATGCTTACTTGCGCAATGAATAATTACTAGAGAACAAAAAGCGAAGACATCATGAGAGCTTAAAGGGTATCTCATTCTCTCATTTCCATGACACAATAGCTTAAGAGGACGCATTATTCCCGCTAGGTCGGTTGTGTTTTATGTTTTCGTGACATATTCCTTGTATCAAACTTCAGCTACCATCTTCAGCTACCAGCGTAAATAGAATAAATATGTTGCCAATATTTAACTGCAAATAACAAATTACTAAAAAAATAGGAGTAAAATTTTCAAATTTATGAGACAGACAGATATTGGCGTACCTCTTCTCAATATACCCTTAAATTACATAATAATAGCGTAACTTTAAGCAGCTAGTACGTCAAAAATTCCAATCGAGCATGAGTAGTACGTTCACTTAAGACTGGTCACTCGAACGACTACGAAATCAAACTGTGAAGGAAATTAGAGGATCTCAACCTACACTGGAGGATTTAGCTGAGGAAAAATAAAATTTCACGTTACCTTAATGACCTTTTACCGTAGGTATCAATAAGTAAAGAAAAACTTTGATGATAGTTGGTCTTGCCAATCACTGACATTTTGACTGGATATGTTGAGATCCTCCCATTTATTTCGTACAGCCAATTGATATTACTTGTAAAAAGAAGTAAAAATAACTTCAATGTTAGTCATTGCGGTACAAAGTATGTTCTACTTTGCTGTTGAAAAATTATAAATATTCGCTCGCCGTTAGGTACATTGAGAGAAAGTTGTCACAAATATAATTGACCTTATGAATGTTGGGAGTCATTAGTAACGAATCCCTTTCACAAAACCGTGACAGTCTTTGAATTTACGTTACCTACATTGGATTCGAAGTTAGCAGAGATTTGCGTTGTTTACAAAAAAAATCCATCAATTTTAGTGGTATAAACGAGATGTTTTCGGTAAACTGTTAATACTAGCTTATGTTAAAATAGTTCTTGGAGTGTAGGTCATGTTATGCATGATGTATGTTATGCAGAAAAGTTTTAGCCGACGTTTCTGTTTATTTGAAACTATCATCAGGGCTTCAATATGTTCTAAGTTTCCTCAGAACATATTAAAGCCCTGATGATAGTTTCAAATAAACAGAAACGTTGGCTAAAACTTTTTTGCATAACATGCGTTGACCAACACTCCAAGAACTATTTTAATATGAATTAAACGAGGTCAAGATAAGGAAAAAAAATAATACTAGCTTATTTATATCAAAAGGTAAGCTCATCATCATTAGTCAAAAATCCTAAGATTGGTTTGACGCAGCTCTCCATTACTCTCTCCTATCCGCTTATCTTTTCATTGCCACGGATTTATTCTCTTTTAAATCCTTTATAACTTGTCCTATGAAACTCGTTCGGGGCCTTCCCTTGCCCTTCTTCCAGTGGCGCCGACTCCATGGGACCTGAGGGGGCCCGAGCCCCCTCAAAGATTCGTTTGGGGGGGCGGAGCCCCCTCAATAATTCAAGAAAATAATTAAGTTATATTATGCTTTGTGAAATCACAAAAATATATTGTTAATTTATATTTCCCATGTTTGACGATAGTTACCTTTTAAAATAAATTCAACAATGAGTGTTTGAAACAAATAATTATAAGGTTAAGCGGGTTAACTGAATCAAGTGGTGTGAATCATGATAGTGTTTCGGTGCTACGACACACTTTGAATTTAACCTCTTCCTGGGGCAAGACCTCCGATATGGGCCCCCCCAATATTTTTTATAAGTCGGCGCCCCTGCCTTCTTCCCTTCCACCTGTCCATCTACGATTGTTTTCATCAGACCCTCGTGTCTCGTAATGGTACCAACTAGGTTGTCCCTTCTCCTCCCTAACGTTTTTAGAAGACTTCTCTTTTCTCCCACTGTTTTTGTCACTTCCTCATTACTTACACGGTCGATTCATTTCATACTCATCACTCTTCGGTAACACCATGTTTCGAATGCTCCCACTCTTGAACTCTGCTGCTGTCTACGTCCGAGCCTCTCTCCCATAGAGAAACATACTCCATATGTAGCATTTGATAACTTTTCCTGTTCCTAAAATTGTTTCCTTTGTTCTATGCTTGCATTCTCAGCTGCAAGAAGATTCTTCGTTTTGTGTATAAAGGTCGCTTTTCCTGCGCTATTCTACTGTTTCTTTCTTGCTTCGTCCATCGCTGGAAATTCGGCTTCCCAGGTAAGAAAACTAATTCACATCTTCAAAAGGCAAGTTATTGGAGCGAAAACTACGAAAATACTAAGCAATCAAAGTTGGGCAATTTGATTTTACACGCAAAAACGCGTACTTTAAAAAAAAATTAGAACAGTACATAGTATGGGGCCGAAGATTTTTATTGTAAGTTAGCCAACGAAGAAATAAATTCTCTTCCGTGTGATTATTGTTGCATTGAAATTGATTGTATCGTTTGGACAATAGAGCTCCTCAAACTGGGGTAGTTACGGACTAGTAGCACGATATATTCGCCCAATAAGCGTTCTAAACAGAAATATGTGGGATCGGGTTGATGAGTAGGCTAGAGAGTTGGCTTCTCACCATGGACGGCAATAGAAACTAAATGAAATTCAAAGCCAGTAAAATTTCAATAGTTTCGTTCCTGGAAGCGAAATCTAGAAACGAAACGAAATAGATTTAAATCCGGCGAGATTAACTCAGGGTCGAAACGATATTGGAGTCAAAACTTCTTCGGGTCGAAACTAAACTAAAACGCAGGGACGAAACGAAACGAAGATAATGTTTCGCACCGGAGGGACCACGTGCTTCGACTTCGAACGGTTCAGTTTCAATCCAGACACCGAGTACGAGGTATGGTGATTTTAATTTCGTGCGGGGAAGACACTAAACCTAGGCCTCGTATTTACGTTTTCCTCCGGGTCGAAACGAAACATTTTCGTTTCGTTTCACTTGCCATCCTCGCTTCTCACCTTGTGGGCGCGGGTTCAAATCGCGGCGGTGGCAGTGAATATTCAGAGACAGCCCAATCCCTGCTTGAATGTGGTGTGGAGGACATTTCAAGCGCAACACTCCGTCCGTAGGATGGGACGTTAAGCCGTGTTCCCCTTGGCGCCTTTCGTTTAGCGCAGGCTAATTCCGACGCCGGGTTTCTCTCCAACCTTCCCTTATGGCGCAAATGACCTCAGCTGTCGGTCGCCTCCTCCAAATACCGAAAGATAGTTTGATTAGGTTAGGATCAGTGGCGGATACAGAAAAAACTCAAGGGGGGGGGGGGCGCGACATATCTTGAGTTGTCTTTACTTTTATCGTAATAAAAGATGATCAAGTCACAGGCAAAGTATATGAAAATTTTATTTAAAGTGATTAGAAACATGTAAAACACAATGCCATCTTATGATATAAAAAAGTTACAATTGTGGTTTCGCAATGTTCGGCAATACAAGCGGACCCGCAAGGGGGGGCGCGCGCCCCCCCATCTGTATCCGCCACTGGTTAGGATAGAGGTCACACCGGACAAAGCCAAAAGCATTTGAATTCCGTAGATCCAGGGGAGGGGGATGTTCCTTTCCCTGGGCCAATTCGCACCACGAGATATTTCAGGGATGATAAAAGATTTTAATTTGATATGAAACCAGGACACCTCGATCAGATGCCAAAAGCTCTATCCACGAGGTCGCCGCGTTCCTTCACATGCTATTTATCAGACAAAACGTTACCCCGGAGATTTGGCAGCAGGCCTCCTAAACATTGGCTAGGTTGGAGAGCTTCCAATGTGAATACTATTACAAGATGTGAGGATTTTTCGAGTTTAAATGGTCCGAGGAATTGGTCTTCAGGAAGAGGCAACCTCAAACTAAATCAGATTACAAATAAATTAGGATTTAACAATAAATATATCTTCAATTGATAATAATAATATCTTTACTTGCCCGCAGATCTGATACAATGATATGGAAAGATTTGATTACCTATTTAATTCGCAGTTATTAAGTCTGAGAACTAAGAAAAGATTATTCCGAAAAGGTCATGTATTCGTGATCCTATGTTTGCATAGGGATATCAATTTCATACAAACATATATTCATCTATCATACTAAATTGAATGTTTTAAAAGTCAGTGCCATTGAGACATTCCACAATGGAATAAAACAAATCATTTCGTAAGTACCTTTTCAGTTCTTATTTAAAAGCATTTATCCTTTTTATTTCTTTTATACTCATTGTCAGTGGTAATTTATTGAGCAATTTTATACCCATTTCTTTGGGTCCTATTTTATCATTTCGTGACGGAAATTAACAATTTTATTCTTGACATACATGAAAGTTGCAAGTTAACCCATAGGAATTTGCTCATAGCTAAATAAATATATCGAAAACTTTGTCAATACCGCACAGATTTATTCCTGACAACATTTTCCTCGCGGAATCAGTCAACTGACATAATACATTTCTAAGAAACTATAACTGGATAAATTGGGTCACGTTTAAACATTTAACTAATATTTATCATTCTGGGATCATACGGTGACATTAAAGTTGAGAGATACAAGATCTTTATGTTAAAGTCATGCTCATTTGGATAAAAATGTGAAGGAAAAAAATTAAATTAAGCACAAATCATGCAAGTATTTGCTCAAAACGGTCTCGAGGTATTAAGTCCGTGGTAAATATGCTGAAATACAAAAATTTCGACCACTGGACGAATTGCGTCGCGTTTTAGAATAAAATTAACGCTTATTAATCTGGGACCGCATGGCGATATTGCAGTTGTAAGATACAAGGACTTTATAATTGAAGGCGCGAGACCCAAATCTGATCTGAAACCCAAAGGGTCGATCGTTTGTTGAATTGAGGAGGGAAATGACCAAAATGAACATCAAGTTTTGCGATGCATACAAGTAGATCTGAAAGATTTTAGGGGTGAGTAGGCCACAGGGTGTTATGATATATGCATGGAGAAGAAGAGAAAAGGTAAAATGGACGGAAACAGGAGTGAGATGATAAGACGAAGACACTACAAGAGGTAAAAAAAGACAAGTGGGCTAAACCTCCGAAAATCATCACTAAGCTAGTATTCGTTGTATTCCCTGGCTATGTGCTAATAGCCATTTCTTTGCATCCTATTTTATACTTTTTAACATATGCGGCTTAAGTATGTGGAATCACGAAATAGAACAGAAAAAAATACCCACAATTAAGTTCTACACTGACTCTTTATTTCAGATCACGGTTTCGAAAATGACATATCATTGATCTCTGCATTTCTCCAGGGTTTTCTTCCGCGTCAGCTTGTTTGTAGACAACAGTTTCGCTGGATATCCTGCCAGCGTCTTCAGGTCGAAGGTGTCGGCTGTTGGTTTCTGCCTCGCTTATATACTGTAGGCTGGATGAGAGCTGCACTGTGATTGGCTGTCTGACTGGGCGCTTCTCTCTGATTGGCTCTCTCTTTAATGTAATATCATTACCAATTCAATTTTCTCATTTTAAATATTTACCGGAAAGGCAGTGATGCATCGTGGCCCATCTTCGTGGAAATCTATCGGGACACAAATGAAAATTGAAATTCTTAAGATTCCAATTGAATGTTAATTAGAATAGCATTTGCGTCATAACGACTGCATTGCTATCGCCAGTGTTTTACCTTGTTACATTTCCGTAAATGTCCTCTCAATAATTATGAACTTCTAATTATTTGGTGTATGAATTGTATTATTTCTTTGCATGTACCTGGATGTATCAATTGATGATGCTTATGTTATGTGTATTTTTCAATGAAGCAGCATTATTGTTGAGTGTGCTGGAATAAAAATCTACTTTATATATCCTTAAGGTAATTCTTAATTTCAACTTTTGTTTCGTTTTGATGACTTTGGTTTTATACTTTACCTACTCTTTTGTTGTTTTAATTATTATATATTACACATTTTTTCTAATTTTATTATTTACATAATCTTATATTGTCATATTACGGAGTCCAGTTATAAATGTGTACTTCATATGTTCGAGAGAATATTATCCTAGGGCAATAATTTTATTTATCATTTATTTATTTATTATTATTAACAATGAAACGATTGTGTCATGATGCTGAAAGTCATTTTCAAGGAAAAAGAAACGAAAATAAAAAGTCTTGAAGATGATTGCAACAGTCAAAACCATGGTTGATTAATTAATAAACATTTAAGTGGAATCTCACAAAGTTAAGTTTTGATGCGAGATGTTACCCGCACCAAGTCTCTAATCATGATGGGATACGCGAAGCATTTCAGGATCACGGAATTCAGGGAATTTTTCTTGGGGGCCATGGAACCACCCCAAGGGAAACTGGGTGTTTCCTCATTGGAAGAAATTGTCTTTCTTCCCCAGAAATTTCTTTTAAATAACCTTATTAGGACTGAAATTAAGTCTGACTTTTTTATAATGCTGAAAATTTTTATTTTTCAATTCGCCAATTTTCTTTAGGGACCACGAACCTTCGGCAACCCCACAGAACCCCATTGTCTACGCCCATACTCAGAATAAGAACGTGATCTAACTTGAAAGAGGCGTGAGGGAAAGGTAAAAGAACAGCTGATGTTAATGTAACTTTTTTTCAATTTAGACATTCAAGTTTGTGAGCACTAAGCAGATGATTAAACTCAGGGCATAGGCGTATCCAGAATCAAAACTAGGGGGAGGGGGGGAACTAACTGTGGTCGTTCAAGTTGTAACTTTTTCGCACAGAAAAGGTTCATGAAACCAAAATTTTAAGGAAATTATGACAGCAATTTATTAGTTTATATAATTATTTGCTTGAAAAAATGATGATTTTTATTTTAGTTCCATGTCTTACAAGGGCGTACCCAGGATCAAAACTAGGAGGGAGGGGCAAGCCATGGTTGTTCAAGTTATGGGTAAGAGTTAAGCATGAAAAAGGTGAATGAAACCAACATATTAAGAAAACTTTTACAGCACTTTTTTAGTTTTTAAAATTATTTGCTTGAAAAATATTATTTTCCTTAAACACATTTGCGATTTTTGCTTCTGTCCCCTCCTGCCCCTCGCTGGGTACGCCCATGATGTCTTATACTAATATAATTTTTCTTCAAAAGGAAAATTTGTTCATAACTTTTGTTTTGAACTAAATTTATCTTCGCAGTTGCCCCTCCGTCCTCCCGCTGGGTACGCCCATGACTCAGGGGGAAAGGAATATTGTTATAGCCCACATCGTATAGTATCACTGGAAATCGAAGTACATTCAAGATAAGTTGCTGGCGTCATCTTAAGTTGCATCCTACGACGCAGCGCCTTAAAAACATTCTAAACACTCAAATACAGGTAAAAAGGCATAAATTAGCCTCCGGTGGAGCTTGAGTGGTGTGCGGAATGCCTATGCTGATATTTAGTCAATTAACACGTATCGGAAAACAATACATTTAATTAAATCAGCCACATATTGCGATTGAATAATTTTTAAAATAATTTTGGCTATTGGCAGGCATAAAATATAACTATATCGAAAAATGGAGTAGATGGATGGAGACAGAGGATAGATGCCCCTGAGATATATATATTTGCCCCCGGAAGCTAAATGTATTTGCGTAATTTAGGCGAAGCAGGTGTAGTGGTTTTCATTTAGCGATGTTGGTACCAGAGATCCCGGCGCCCATCTTACCAGCTTCAGGCAGTTTTTCGCAAATATCTTTCTCATTTTATAATGAACTTAAACTGTCCCGTAAATACTTAAATTCGTCTCAAAATTTTGCTTCTAATGAGTCCCGTCTCAACAACTTCTTATTACAAACAGCTTCGCTAACTCGAAAAATCCAATTTCTCCATAAGATCCGATGTTAAATTATCCTGATTTTATCACCAAATATCTCAAAAACCGCACATGGAAATATCTTCTTCTTTAGGTTATAGAAAGTATGTATTTCAAATAATATGTTACCAAAGTTTCATCAAATTCTTGTATCTTTTACCGAGGCGCTCTAAATACCTTAAGGTTAATGGTGTGAAGGCTACATTACGAAGCCCGGTTATATCCAGTACATAGGCGGATCCAGGGGGGGGGGGCACGGGGGCACGTGCCCCCCCCCCCCCCCAGGCCCTAAAAAAATATGCAAGATTTTTAATACGGTCCCATTATCATTGCATTCGTTTTGTATAACGAGGTATCCTTGTGCCCCTCCCAGAACAAAATCCTGGATACGGCCTTGCTTGTGCCCCCCCCCCCCCCAAGAAAGAAATCCTGGATCCGCCCCTGGTCCAGTGTACCACTTAAAATTTCCTCAACTATTAGGAACCCAAAATTTTAGACTGAAGCTATTATTAACATTAGATAAGAATTTGTTTTGAGAATCGCGCAGTCGCGAACCCGACCCTAAACGAGTTCTTGGCCTTTCTAAGCGATCGATTCTCAACGCTTGAATTGCAACAATCTCAGATATTGCCATCGTTATTCCAGCCTAAATTCATATGCTCGAGATACACAAGCTCTCGTCTCAGTTTAAATAACGTCAGCAAACATAAACGGCAGGTGTGTGAACGTTTACATTGCCGCTTGGGTACACGAATGGAGTTTCCGCCAAGCAATATTTATTTGGTCTCCAGGTTCTCCTTCCTCCTCATCGTTTTGGTAGCAATATTTTTTTAATGCTCCCATATCAGTTTGAGGAGGCTCCTTTACGGTTCAAAATGAACAAGAAGTGTTGCCTTTTTCCGCATCATTCGAAAGATACTACCATTTTCACTGATTATATACCTGGGTTAATGGAGAGCGTAATTAAGAACGGAATATACAAAGTTAATGAAGAGTTTATTTTTAGCGAGGGATAATTATTCTCAAGGAAGTAGAGTGAATCTCCATTGATGTATTAAACACGCAATTTATGTCTTTAAGTCGACTTACATGTTGAAACGAATGGGTGAAACGCTAACCCAAAACTAAACATTGTAAGGCAATGATTTCGACTGACTAATTGTAAGATAAGAAAAAACAACCGAATACGAGAATTTTGTATCGTTTGAGCGATGTAAGAATAAGTATTTACCAAAAAATCCTGACACCGTTTCTTCAGACTGTCACGCAAAATGTAATAAGCGAGAATTGTAAATGCTTAAAGTACCAGAATGGATACATGTCAAAAATGCACTGTTAGTTTTCCACACAAAACATTCAATGCTTATCCGACCAAGACCATATTTGATACCTCCAGCTGCTGAAACCGTCGTCGATCAAGTGATTTAATTTTATATTCCATAGATATCACCGTGATATAACTAGCAATTTGACTGCTTCCCTTTAGTTTGAGGCCTATTTTTGTATACTTCAATTTTTACCTTAATAATTTTTAAAGATAGGAAAATCCGAGAGTCAATTGGTAGTTTAAACAAATTATTAGTTTACTTGTGAGGGTGTACCACGCCCAACTCGCGACTATCTGCGCCATGGCTCCAGAAAACGTACCTTAACCAGTTATTAATGGTTAACTAAACACGTTATGGGATAGCTACCACTGTCATTGCATTTTAATAAAGGCGTCAAAATGTTTCACCATGTTAATTCTGATATGCTTGATCTATATCCATTATCAATATTGTTACGTCGTTCAAATGATTTAAAATTCTCGTGGTCAGTTGATTTTCTAATGTAATTTAGTCAAAATACAAGGAATACATTTTTTGCTAAAGGATTAGCTTTTCAATCACTCTTTTTAAGGTCGAATTAAAGACATATGTCGCGTGTTCTACTAATTAATGGAGCTTCTCTCATGTTCCCTGAGAATAATTATCCCTCGCTGAAAATAAACTCTTGATTCACTTTGCATATAACGTATGTATATTGCGCTCTTCATAAATCCAAACCTTTAATCAGTGAAAATGGTATGTTCTCTCCGAATGTGTGGAAAAAGGGCAACATTCTTAGTTCATTTTGACTCGCAAAGAAGCTTCCTCAATCAATTGATTTAAGATAACTTCTGCGAAGTCTCTAATTTAATTTCCATTTAGGGGATTAAAGTTTTATTTCTATCAATGAGAATTTGTGAAATGAGTCACCATTCACTCAATTCTGCTTTTATAAGCAAGAAATTTGTCGTTTTGATTTTGGCCGATTTGAAAGTTTTTAGTTCCTTCAGTGGTCTTTCTCAGCGTTAGCCTTCTTTCCCAATAAGGAATACGTAAAAATCACTCCAGAAGACGTAGCTTGAGAGGTGGCACGTGGGTACGGAGAAATGCATGCTTAATTTCCATATAGGGTGAAAAACCGGCAACAATGAAAACGTGCCGAGTCAGTGAGACCAAAATTATAATAATTTCAACTACCAATTGTAATTCTGATTTTCCTGTCTTTTGACATTATCAAGGTCAAAACAGAGGAATAAAAATAAACGCATCGAACTGAAGAGGGGTAGTCAAATTGCTAGTACCCTGGGGAGCCAATTCTCCCAAAGATGATGCTACATTATCCCCCTCCCCAAAGTAATGATTAAGTCATTATTATTTAATGTGTTTATCTTTTCCAAATACTTCGCTCAATATTCTTCTTATTGATGAAGTTCCTCGAAATCTTTTCACCAGGAAGTAAGTATGTAATTTTCATAGATGTAAATAGCCTTTTCGGTACCACTCGACAGCAAGGAAATATTTATTCAAGTCCGTCAAGAGAACGTTGCCTTGAAGGAATGAAACCAAAATTAAAGCGATCTGTTTTATGGAATGTAATAACTTGAAGTGAAATAATTATGCCAAGCAACTTTTTCATGACAAAAATTACGTTAATGGACAATGTGCACTGTAAATCTAATACGTGACAAAAATGTTAAGTACGTGAACACTCTAAAGGAATACTCTTCAGAAATTTCCAAGATTTCAAAAGCAAATATCAGGAAAAATCTCATACCATGGTATTATGAAAACTTTTTCTAAACACTGAGCGTCCATTCCGAATGAAACGGTAGTCTGAACTTTATATCCAATTTCTAACTGTATTGTTGTGATACAACCTCTTCAATAGACCAATACCTTCATTTTCATGTACAGCGATAATATTTATTTCGATTGCAGATGGAATATCGATAACCATAATAAAAGGTGTCAATGAAAACACATTTCCCATTCCCATAAAACGGGATAGCTGCTGATTTGGTACAAATTTCCGATAAAAATATATCCCCAAATAGAAGAATTTGAATCCGGACATAGGGAATGAGAATTGGTAATCATTTCTACACGTCCAATTTTCCTCAGCGTCCTATACAGATTCATGCCCGTTCCTTCCAATTTTCACTCATTCTGTTTTTATATCCCTATCTAAAAAGCTTACCACATGTATAAAAATAGAACCCTATAAGGGATAGCAATATGAAAAAAATTATTGGTATTGATTAATAGGGTGGTTTCCTTCATCAAAGCATGCATGAGGCACAGAGCTCAGGGAAACATCTCTTGATAATCACGTAATAAAATTGCCTAAGGTCGGAAAGTTTCCTTCGTTTGATAGGCTGTTGATAATCCTTATTTAAGCCAAACGCTACCTGCTAGCAGTCTGAATCATAGCGGCGCTAATATCCTCGCACCAAGGTGGCCTCACACGGAGGCAGCGGAACCAGAATGACGTCACACGGGCTTTTCCTAGCATACATACTTAAGCGTTGCTTTTTCGCGCGCTTGAAATTTTTCACTTTTCATTTAATCGCGGAAAATAGATATCGTCATTTAAAAATGTAAAGGCTTGGAATACGTACTCCAGGAGTAATAAGCTTTAAATTTAGGCAATTAAAAAATAGGAAACCACCCTATTATTGATAGGTATTACAAGACAGTGAAAGCACCTATAGTCCAGGAAATGAAGCTCAAAAAAGTGTAAAACCTTGCAATTTTTTCAAACTGAATCGATTTGCACCAAAATTTGGGATTAGACTAATTATACCCCCTACTTCAAAATCTATATTATGCCGAAGGGCGCTTTTTATTTTTTAGGGGTGAAAACTACCCCTAAAAACTAAAACTTAAAAAATTATTTTTTAAAGCTAAATACGAGTAAAATTTAGTTTAAATTATATGTACAATTATTTTTTTATGCTTGGAAAATAATTTTATGGTGTTTCAACCCATAATAAACAACCCTTATTGGGGGTTAATGTAAAAACGAATTTTCAAACTGAATCGATTTGCATAAAAATTTGTGTTTATACTAATCATACCTCCTTTAAAATTTTTTTTCAAACCGAATCGATTTGCATAAATATTTGGGATTAGACTAATCATTCCCCCTTCTTCAAAATCTATACTATGCCAAAGGGTGGCTTTTATTTTTTAGGGGTGAAAACTACCCCTAAAAGCTAAAACTTAAAAAATTATTTTTTAAAGCTAAATACGAGTAAAATTTAGTTTAAATTATATGTATAATTATTTTTTTTGTTTGGAAAATAATTTTAAGGTGTTTCAACCCATAATAATCAACCATTATTGGTGGTTAATGTAAAAAAGAATTTTCAAACTGAATCGATTTGCATAAAAATTTGTGTTTATACTAATCATACCTCCTTTAAAAATTTTTTTCAAACCGAATCGATTGGCATAAATATTTGGGATTAGACTAATCATTCCCCCTTCTTCAAAATCTATACTATGCCGAAGGGCGCCTTTTATTTTTTAGGGGTGAAAACTACCCCTAAAAACTAAAACTTAAAAAATTATTTTTTAAAGCTAAATACGAGTAAAATTTAGTTTAAATTATATGTATAATTATTTTTTTTGTTTGGAAAATAATTTTAAGGTGTTTCAACACATAATAATCAACCATTATTGGGGGTTAATGTAAAAAAAATAATTTACCCTAAAAATAAAAATTATTTTTCACATTGTATCTTCTTATTCACTTTCTTACTCTTTTTATTATATATTCACTTTTTTCTCTCATGATTTAAATCCCAGCACAGAAAAGATATAACAATATGATAAACAGAACAAACTTCGTCATGGTAACATAAACAAATAAATGTACATTTATGTAGATATTACATGAAACACAATCAAACGGAGACTGTATGGCTTCCAGTCTTCCCACCACATGCATGCTCACAGGTCACTGTGAGCGAGAGCACACATACTCACATATGTGTATGTATATATACATCTTATTGGTATGTGTGTTTATTTTGTAGCAAATTTGAGTGTATCGTTAGCTTCTAACGTAAAGTGCACAAAGTATATGCTGATTATAAGGAATATTATGCTCTGAATTGTGGATTTCGAATTTTTCGAAAATAAATTTGATTGGTATTTAAAACATAGCTCCTATATTTTTTATGATAGAAAGTTCATTGAAATTTTATTTTGTAGGGTTTTTACTGACTACAAGGTCATGTGAATAAAATTTTTTTCGAGTCATTAATTTTGAAAGGGGAGAGATTTAAGGGTTTAAATAAGGTGGAGCTCCCTTGGAAATAGAGGTTTTAATTATCAATATCTCACCAAATATTTATTGTATAGAAAATTAAATCACACCAAACTATTTGAAAATAAAGAAGGTATAATTTATTACTCTTGCATTTTTTTCTTATCTCCAGTTTTTTTGGAATTATTTTGAAAAAAAGAGCATTTTTAACGAAATTGTAGAAAATGACTTTTCACTTTTTCCTCCATTTTTTTCAAAATTTAGGGTTGTAAATTAAAAAAACTTCTAGGATCAATTAACAATACTTAAATAAAGAGAAATACTGAAGGGCATTGATTAATTTTGCCTAGTGTGGTAATAAGGAGTTGTTTTCACTGATTTTTTCATACAAAAAAGTAGGGACTGATCTTATTTTTAATCATATCTCGCTCAAATTTCATGATAAAAAATATTTTTTCTCATTATAAGAAAGTTTTTTAAAAACAATTTTAAACAGATTGCATAATTTTTCCTCGATAATTACATTATTCCCGCTATTTGGTATTGAATCTTTCAAATTTAGCGTATGACAAACAATAGATAACCATAAACAAGTTGTAGCTCGGTCTGAATTGGTCATAAAGAAAATATAAAATAAGATTTTTATTTAATTTTTTATAAGCTACAGTTTTGTAACCCACAATTTCCTAATAACATTAATACTTTTCAAGTTATTTGCCTATAATCGATTAAAATCGTTGATTTTTTCGTCAAAAAACTGTTACTTTCAATCGCAAATAACTCGAAAAATATTAATTTTACGCAAAAAATGGATAGAACATTTTATTCTTAAAATTTATTTTTCTATCGATTCCTGTGGTCAAAATATAATTAAAATTTTCCACCCCCGAGATGGGGTGGAAACCATCCCCAGGGTAAAAGCGCCCGTCAGCATGATATAGATTTTGATTCTTGGTATATACTCTACTTATTGTGAAAATTTCAAGAAAATCGATTCAGTTTGAAAAAATTGAAAGCCAAAATGCTTCATTTCCTGGGCTACTAAGCAGCAATCAATATTCTAACAACATCTAGACAACAATGTCGGCGTTAGCATATTATTATCCGTGCAATATCCATGTTAATCCAATTAGCGTTGTATGGGTATCTATCAAATAACCAAAGGACCCGCCAAACAACATCGCAACAATGTGCAACTATGGACATGGAGAACTATATTACAACATCTCTTACAGTGGCGGTTTGCCCATAAGGACTCTCGGACGCCGCCCCTCCCAAATATTTGAAAAAGTAAAAAAATAAATATCCATTAATTTATAATTATACATCTGATTAATCAAAGCGTTTTTTCAGTCCCATACATACAGAAAGTGTTGGAAAAACACGAAAAGAAATAGCGCGAGAAGTTCGTATTTGTAGCCGTGGGGCGCTGGCCAGAACGTCCCAATCCATCCCCATGCAGTTATATGGAGAGTGGTAGTGGTGGGGGCCGCTGGTGCTATGACGCGTCTAACGCTGTGTCTTATGGAAGTCTTGGGACGTCGTCCGAAAATGCGCAGAGCGACGAGTGAGTTGACATCGCTGCGCAGGCCGGCGGGCGTATAATCTGGCGTCTACTTGGTGCTGCCACAGAAAAGGGACCTACGGAATCAGAATGGTCACTGTACTGGGTGTAGTTATACGATTTTAATTTTTAAATACTGGTAGGTATTGCTACAGTAAATAAATTATCCCATTATGCTTGCGTTTTTTGGTGTTTGAATTCCGGAACACATAAAATCCAACCAGTTAAAGGCCGTATTGACGAAGGACGAAGGACGTATTCTCGAGTATTTGACACAGTTCTGTTATGATTACGAATTTCAAGAACCTTGGGGAAACTAATATTATAATATTTAGGCCTTAACAATGTATTCATATCTTCCCGATGATTAGAAATGCGGTACCTATTTTTCAGATAAATTTATCAAAAGACCTGCAGTGTTAGGAAAAATCAGTTAACATTCCCCACTGATTTATAATTTAAAAAATAGTTGCGTGCGTGATAGGGTGAAGGATTAAATATGATTTAAATCGTTAAGCGCGACTTTAAATAGAGTCATTCAATTAATGTCATGAAGTGCCGCGTACAATGCACCTTTTGTGTGTAGGTTCATCATTTTTCTAGCCGTCCTTGTTGAATTAGTTCATGTTCACCTAATTCCTCAGCGGCAGAGCGGTAGCTGTCTGACGGAAAATGCCCACTTGGGTCTGATTTAAGTGGCCTCGAAGAGTTCACATCAGTGCGTAAATCCTTACAGCTCCCATCTGTGGCTCAGTCGAGTCGTCTTCTTTTACGATCTAGAACTTATTTTCTATTATATCATGGCAATGATTTCGAAGACACGGTTATTCCAAATGCGACCCGTTGGCGTCTCGTGTGTTTACCACATATGAATCTTAGACTCAAGGAGATGGTCCGTGACGTCCTTTGTTTGCTTGAATGCCTTTGCTGACCTTAAATTCGTCCCTCAGCTGAATCAGCATTAGTGGACCACGACTTCTATCTCCCTTGAGTCTTACTTATAGTAACGGCGAGACTCTCGGAAAGAACGGAGTGAAATGAGTTCAGACATCATTTTCGAGGAGTTAATTGAGCGTAATTGCCGATTAAGAAGTTTCTTAGTGCTGTGTGTACATTCAAGAAGACAATTTTGAATTAATCAACAGTGCTAGCTTTTTTAAGGGAAATATAGGGAAAAATTGTCCCAATTCTGTGTCCAGGCACCTTGTTCTTTTTGGTCGTATTTTTCGTCGGCCTATTTTGTGTCGTCCCTTGTTTATTTATAGACTAGTGCCCTTGCCATGTGTTCAATCAGAAAGAAATTGTTGTCCAGCGCTGATTTCAACGAACGTGTAATTGATCACTTTGCTGGACAAAATGAAAGAAGGATGGACCTTTGCAATATAACTAAAGGCCTGTGAGTATTTCATATTTTGTTAAAAATGTGTGAGAAATGTTTAATTGTTGATTTTAAATCATACTGTATTCAAGAAGCAACGCGAACACCGCCATCAAAGTTTACGTCTGCAATAGCAAAGCGCGTGCATTCTAGTAGTGTTTGTTGCCTAGTGGAAGTCAGTGACACTCTCCTCCCTCCTCAGGTGTTACAAGTGTCATTGCTACCTAAATCATTGAAAATGTTGTATAGATTTGACAAATAACGCATTGTGATTGCAAAACGAACAACAGAAGTGTATTGCGGGCATATCCGCACGAAGAATGTAGACGCTAAAACCTAAAGTTACGTATTTTCGTTTGTATTTGCAAAATATCGCAGCAAATATATTTTTATTCTTCAAGATCATTGATCAGTATCATCGAGAGTCCGGACTTAGCCGATCCGTATGACCAAGAGTCTACTGCATTTAGTATTTATTAATCAAGCTTTATTAGGAAAACTAGGTATTTTTGTTGAAAAAAACGGAACATATGGCATCACAGAATTTAATTCCTAGATTGCCGAAAAAACTTAATAAAATACACGAAATATTAAAAAATTATGACCCCCTGGTGGAGTGCGCCCCCCCTAGCATTTGACTCACGAGCCGCCACTGATCTCTTAGATGTCTTCACAAAATCTAATTAGTATAAAATGGATTATTATGGTTTTTGGTAATACCCAGACATACAAACAAAACATTTGTGCTCTTTAATTATATACAGAACATAAGCTACCGATGGATACTGTTTGTAATGACAAATTTTTAACATCACAGACATTACGATTACATATCTATGCTACTTTATTTTTACAACTCGTCGTGGATGTTACAAATATGATATCTATATAAGGTCAAAATATCCATGCTCTAATAACGACGTGTTTTGTATATCAACCTTATTTAGATATTCCATGGATATCGTCTGCTGCTTGGGAAGGTTGCCGAAAGATAGTAGGACTCTAATGAGAACAAGAAGGGCATTTATTTTCCCGGGAATGGCGTTTGAAGGATATAGTCAGCATTTTAAGGAGATTAAAAGATAAATACACCAACGAAAAACACGTTTCGCAGCGATAAAATGTTGACAGACATTAGAGTACAACAGATGGAAGAAATAAATTTTTACCCAGCCAAGCGATCGGAAACGAATTTGGGTACAGTGGTATGATATTCGCAGTGAATAATTTGTTGGACTGACTGGGATTCGAAGCCGGACAACCAATTACACAGGCCAACAATGAAAAAACTTTTTTGACTGAAAATACCTTATTCTTATGTTTTTAAAGTTGCTGAATCAAAATATGATGGTTTTAAAGTTGTATCACCCACCATTTATTCACATTTTACAGTTAAATTTATGAAATCAACCAATATTTTTAGAATTTAACAGTTTTTATATAGTTACAATAAAATTGAAAAAGTAGGTCTAATGAACGAAGATAATGGGGATTACTGTTGGTACTTTACCGAGAAGTTCAGCAAGCGATTCATCGCAGAAAAAGCTACACAAGAAGCTTCAAGGAAAAAGGGAAAGAAAATGCAGACCAATTTCAGTTGACAAGTGAACCCTGTATTAATACGCTGTAGTAAATACAAACAATTTTATGATGTAACACAGTGTTTCATTGATTTCCCTGTATACCGTATAGGGGTATTAGACTAAATTTTAAATGCATATTGCTTGGAAACTATGGTTGATACAAAAAAACTAAGGCCAGTTTTGTATTCGGCACATCAAAATTCATAATGATCAGCTATTAAAATAAAAAAGTTTTCAAACCAAATTTTTTTGTTGGCCTGTGCTATCGATTAAGATTTATTAAGATATGCTGCATGAACTTACGACATGAAGAGCTTCTTCCGAAAACCCATTTTGAATTTAAAGGCACAAGTTGTAATGGTGATTGGTGGTGTTGACAGTAGCATATCTGAACCCCGAGTGGAAGACCGCACTTCGATTCTCAGTCAACCTTCCATCGTTTATAAGTTTTGATGGTGTAACAGGTAGCAATGCCACACCTGCACTGTTTCTGACTTCCTATCATCGGTAATTATACCTGGTAGGTAGCATTGAAACGTCGGCTAAAGCAAAAACCTTGACCCGGATGGATACGAGATAACTTCCTAACATCAAACGCCGGAAAAGCATGCCATACCTCACCGTTGTACCAACAGTCGCATTTTTATGACGCAGAGATGATAAAAGTAACGAGGAGGCCGAGAAAAGGCAGCAGGAGATACACATGCTACTGAGACGGAGAAGTTAGACTGAATGAACAGAGGGAAAGCAAACGAAAATAACTCGACAGGGTTGGTGATGAGAGGAAATTTTTGGAGGAGAAAAGAGGATCTGATGGGAGGTCGCATAAAACAAGTGACTTTGTACGCAGTCATGCGCATGGGTCCTAAGTTACATACGCCAAGGATGACGTTCCCCAAGAAAAAGCATCTAGCCCGATTGCCGGTCAGGCGTATTAGCTTAGTTACACTGAATTTCGCCCTGACAAGATCTTTGTTGTGTAGCTGGCTAACACGCCTAACTAGCAATCGGGAGATTCGGGTTCGGATCCAGGCTAAGCCAAATATTTTTTCATGGCGAACCTCATCCTTGGTGTACATGATAGATAGGAGATGATACCGAAGGGCGAGGGAAGCTCAGGCTATTGGTGGACGGAAGAATACTTGAATGCTTCCACGGCCGAGCCAAGTTTGGAGGGGAATAAATATGACTCGTGAAAACTAACCTCAGCCCTTTCCACACGTGCTAGTGTGGTACTGCCTTGAAGAACTGGTAGATTAAAACTCACAACATGCCAAATCCCACAAAGGCACCTAACAGGGTACCTATTAGTTGGATTCAGACGTAGATATTGAGGGCTACGAGGAAGGGAAGTCAGATGTAAGCTGGAATGAAGAGAATTGGGAAATATATAGCGACCACAAAAGAAATACATGATAACAAAAAACAGTTCTTTGAAGCTAATTTAACGGAAGGTTCTTAGCGAATTTCATTAAAATTCGCTGCAATTGATAAATTATTTTAAAACAAGCCTTATATTCTAATAACATAAAAGTCGTGGCTTCCTATATTATATCGGTAGTAACCTTTTGATGTTATGAATTCTATGACACTTGCTGTAACGTAACGCTTCCTTTTTGGGCGGTCTTGTGATTAACTTGCTATCGGATAGACACCTATCATTGTAAGGCCAGGCGCGCACTAGCGCGACCATGACCACGGCCACGACCACGACAGATTTCTATCGCACACCTTCCGGCCAGAGCACGACCACGACCACACCCACGATAGCAATCAGTTCGTATGGTCGGGTCGGAGTGAAGTCGGAGTCAGTGCGCGGCGCGCCATAAGAATGTGTGTAATTTCTGGCCGCTGAGTCGGGGCCGACCAAATTCAAAAATTTTGGTCGGACGACTCGGGTCCGACCAACGAGTCGGACTTGGCCTAGTGCGCGTCGCTCCATTGGCTGCAATGCTAAAACTGGTCGTGGTCGCGCTGGTGCGCGCCTGCCCTAACACCGACCACCGTGCATTCCTTATATGAGTTGAAAGAAGCATAATGAAATAAAAGTTAGTTACACTTATCCACAATAATAGGGTGGTTTCCTATTATTTTTTTATTGCCTAAATCGAAAGATTATTACTCCTGGAGTACGTATTTCACGCTTTTAGATTATTAAATGACAATATCTATTTTTCGCGATTAAATGAAAAGTGAAAATTTACAAGCGCGCGAAAACGCGACGCGTAAGTAGGAATGATGGGAAATCTCTCCGTACGTCGTATTTCTGGTTCCCCCTCCGCCCGGTGAGGTGACCTTGAGGCGAGGCTTAGCGCTGATACGTCGCAGGCTGCCAGCGGGTAGCCTAGTGCCCTGCCGCCTGGTAGCGCTTGGCTTAAATAAGAATTATTAATACCTTATCAAACGAGGAAAACTTTCCGACCTTGGCCAGTTTTAATAAGTGATTTTTAAAACATGTTTCCCTGAGATCTGTGACTCATGCATGCATTGGTAACCTCAGACGATGTATAACTCCTATCTTCTCCTATAGAAACTAGGTCCCTGTGACGTCACGTGGAGTGGCATCGCATGGGCGCCAATCTGGCCCTTTTCAAATGAGGATAAAAATGGACCATTGCCATTCGTCTAAACCGTCATTTATAAAACGAAATAATTTGTATATTATGAATACCCTAATGGTGGGTAACGAATCGCAATTATTGCCTTTTGTTTTCTTTGATGAAGGAAACTACCCTATTTTAATGCGTACAAGACCTTGTCACAAGCCTTGTACCAGATGATGGCTTTGTAAGTCGAAACGCGTCGTACCCATGAAAATTGTTGTGGGAAAGTGCAATTACCTTTCATTTAAGTGTATCGAACTTCCACCCCATCACGCCTGAATCGGTTGAATTTATTGAAAGAGGCATGTTACTAAGAATAATTCAGGGGCGGATCCAGGACTTTTTCTGGGGGGGGGGGGAACAAGGGTCTCATTTATATTTGAGGTTAAAAACAAAATACAACAATTACTGTAGAAAATATTATCTTTGTTTTGATATGAAAGTTATTAATATTAAATTAAATGATTGAGGCTCCTTAAACAACAAAAGACTAACGTAATGACAACCGTATTGAAAAACTTGTCTATTTTTTTAAGCGTTGGGGGGGGGGGGCGTGCTCCCCCCTTAATCTGCCAATGGAATAATTAATATAGGAACGGGTCACTTCCAGTCGGATCAGGACGTTAACTTCCAATAATATACAGCTTGGGACACCTAATTAGGTTATGACGAAGTGCTGGGCATGGTGGGTGAGGAGAGGAAGCTTTCAGACGAGATACGAAGGAGACAGAGGGTAGGAAAGGAGAGAATACTTATCGGAGAGGGGAAGTTGAAAACAGTTTTTGAGGGTAGAATGTTAGGGAAACGAGGGAGAGGAAGGAAGAGAATGGGATTTTCAGATGTAATGAAAGAGAGGAGGCCTTACTGTGAATTGAAGAGGGAAGTACATGAAGGAAGGGGAAGATCCCAGAATGCTTCTGAAGTACTCCATGGAAACGTATCTTAATCGGTTGAATACTTCAACCCATTTCCGCCCACAGTAGCCATATGGCTACTTCCTACCATTCTGAGCATAGGAGGCTCTTGAAGAAAACCTCGAGAAGAAGAAGCTCTTGAAGTACATGAAGGAGGGAGAGGCTGACAGAATACTTTATAATTGCTCACTAGGGACCTACCTTTATCAGTGCAATACCTTCATAATAATAAATAAAATAAATGAGCTTATACGCAACGAGTTATAAGACGGTTTATTTACCAAAATAGATTGAACCATTGAGTTGTTGCTGTATAGTAACATATATGCATATACAGTCGTTGAAAACATGATTTTTTTTGCTGGCTGCTTACTCAAAATTCTAAAAAAATCTTAGAAATAGATAGGCAGTGGACAAAATTCATCCCGCTGTGCAATCGTTATAAACCACGAGCGTATAATAGTGCGTCTTTTCAATGGCTTGCGTCCCTTCAATTACCGTCCAATTCCCTTCCAAAGCTTTCACGCGCAGTCAACTCCCTCGCTATCTGTGGACCACTCCAGTTTGATTCAATCAAGGAGAGAATTGGAAAAGCGAAACCAATTCTCTTATTGACTGGATTCTCCGATCCATTTCGGCAATGTGGTATCCGTCCGAACATTCCGATCTCTCGACTTCACACGTTAACCCATCACACAAAGTGGCAGTGAGCACCTCGAGGTAGTCAGAGCGGTAATAGGGTGGTTTCCTATTATTTTTTTATTTCCTAAATCGAAAGATTATTACTCCTGGAGTACGTATTTCACGCTTTTAGATTTTTAAATACCGATATCTATTTTTCGCGATTAAATGAAAAGTGAAAATTTTCAAGCGCGCGAAAACGCGACGGCTAAGTATGAATGCCGGGAAAACTCCCGTGTGACGTCGTTCTGGTTCCCACTGCCGCAAGTGAGGTGACCCTGGGGCGAGGCTCTGAGCGCTGATACGACGCAGGATGCTAGCAGGTAGCAGAGTACCATGCTAGGTGATAGCGCTTGGCTTAAATAAGGATTATTAATACCTTATCAAAAGAAGGACACTTTCCAACCATAGGCAATTTTAATAGGTGTTTATTAAGAGATGTTTCCCTGAGCTCTGTGCCTCATGCATGCATTGGTAATCTCAGACGATGTAAAACTCCTATTTACTCGTATAGAAACTTGGTCCCTGTGACGTCACGTGGAGTGGCATCGCATGGGCGCCAATCTGGCCTTTTTCAAATGAGGATAAAATTGACCATTGCCATTCGTATAAACCGGCATTTCTGAAACCAAATAATTTATATATTATGAATATATTAATGGTGGGTAACGAATCGCAATCAATGCCTTTCGTTTTCTTTGATGAAGGAAACTACCGTATTGCCAGTCTACCATACCTACATACATAACTCTGGACATAATTTGAACAATTTATGCCGTAACATTTTTGTTTATTTATTCCCACACCGACGAAAACAGCACATATTGGCCTTTTATATCGGGGTTTTATACAAATTTAACAATTTCACGTGCACGAACAACCATGCCGAAAGGCGGAAGGCAACTTACCGAGGTGGGACTCGAACCCGCGACCTCTTACTTGGTAGGTGAGAATTTACCCCACCACCACCAAATGTTTCAGATCTGAATGTAAACTTCCATTAATAGTTTTGGACACCTATTAGAGCGCAACGAGTTAATCGATGGTTTAGTTATTAAAATAGATCGAAGTATTGAGTTTCTGTAGTAGGAATAGCATACCTGCAGGTATATGTATACGCTGAAAACATGATAATCTGCATTTGATAACTTCATGGCTCGCTCTGTTTTGAAAAATAAACCATCTTTTAACTTTTTGCGCTCCAATAAGGGTCCCAAACCATATGAATTGAAAGTTTACGTTCAGAGCTGACTGGAAATGACTCGTTCATTTGTTCATTATTCTTAGTAATATGCTTCCTTCAACTTATCTGAGAAAATCACGGTGTTTGGTAACAGATAATATTTCAAATAATTGGCCCATATCACCCATGAATACATTTATATAATCACATTATTTTTTATTATTCCAGTTAAGCTGAGATCTACGACTTATATCTCATACGAATAGAGATCACAAAATTTTTGGCTGGTTTAATAAATTTCTTTCGTGCTTTTTAGAATAAATTAGCTTTACTTAGTGTACCATTTATCAAAGTGAAAGCTTGAAAAAAATATCCGATTTTACTCGGCTGTGAACGCAACTAACTGAAACGAAATTTGCGAAGAGTTTTATCCACAAAGCAAATTTATTAAGAAGTTCTGAGAATTTCATCCCAGTATAATACAGTAAAATTCCTTAGACGAGGTTAAAATATGTTAGTAACGGCTTTCGGGCGTTCCTCCGCGTAGCGCTGTCAAAGGGCGACTACAGTTTCTCCAGCTATCCTACTGGCTTCTTCAGGTCAGAAGTCTTTAGGTCACTTCTGTCCAAAAGACGCTACCAGGATGGCTGGAGAAGCTGTCGTCGCTTTTAGACGCGGAGGAACGCCCGGAAGCAGTTACTAAAGTGGGGAAGCACCGCGGAAACCTTAGATCTGAGGTTAAAATATGGATTTCTATTATGCAGGGATAATATTTCCTTGTACAATATATGTTTTGAAAACGACTTAGTTCTTGGGAAAATGTAAGAAGTTAAGATGTTGTTTTTGAAGGTGAAAGGGAATTTAGGAAGGATGAAGCGGAAGACTTTCAACGAAGAGAGAGGCTTATTTAGGGAAGAAAGTAGTGCGTGGGAGACCCCATTTAAAGACCAGAATTTGATGTGGCAGTAAGAGGCCTGCGGATAACTCTAGCATCTGGAACGGATGATACTTCAGCTCTTCCAGTTTAAATGCAGGAGGAAAAACTTTGAACCGAATGTACCAAATCATTAATGAAATATACCAGTGGCGTAGCCAGGAATTTCGTTCGGGGAAGGTGCAAAACCAGGGGGGAAATTTTTGAAAAACAGGGTACTAAGTAGAGGGTTTTAAACTAATTTTAACACTTCTCATAATCGAAAGAACTTCATTTGCTAAAGAAATATTAAGTAAATTTATAATTTTTCAATATTTTCTTTTCTTTTATAAAGGAAAAATAATTGCATTTTTATATTTTAAGGGGGGGTTATATTATATTGTATTAAAGGGGGTCCGGACCCCCTGGATCCCCCCTGGCTACGCCACTGAAATATACTAAATAGGTGATAAGTATGGCAAAGGGCTTAGAGAGGAACATCATCAATCCAATTTCCGAGAGAGATAGAGTAGAGAACTGTGAATATTTTAGCACAATTAGTCTGAAAACACTTGCGTAAAAGATGCTGACAAGGATCATCTACAGAAGAATACAACGAAGAACAGAAGAGTACGTAGAATAAAATCAATTCAGATTCAGAAAAACAAGAGGAAAAAGAAAAGCAAAACTGACTCTAAGACTGCTCATGGAGATGAGAATATGAAAGAAAAAGCCCACTGTCAACACATATTTGGAAAACGACGGAGGTTGGAGTGGAACACTTTCAACGAAGAGAGAAGCTGACTCACAGAAGAAGAAAGTAGTTTGTAATTGATATCAAGAGGATGCTAAGTGGGTAGAGGCCTTATTAGGGAGTTATTAATTACAAGAAGATGTTCAAGGACTTCAGTCCGCCGCCACGTGAAATATCATATTCACTCATTAAAGGGAAATAGTTTTGTTGTTGAATTTTAGTTTTTTCCCGGCGAATGTTTTGAAGGAATAATTTTCGGTTTTTCCACCGGGTTTTGTTTTGTGTAATTGGTCTCAACGTTTCGACGGATGAGTCTGCCATCGTCTTCAAGGGTAGCATTCTTTTTGAATGAATCTGGAACCAAGTTCTTTTCAGTATTTAGCGTATTTATTCATATAGTTATTATTTATTGAGTTATTATTGTTTATTTATCTGTTTTTTTTTTTTGCTTAACACCGGGATTTAACTCCTTCTTCTTCCATTATTATTTAATTCCTCCATACATAACTAAGCCAATCCGGCCTTACGTTAAATATCGATACATATGTATCAACACCTATAACAGGTTATTAAACAGTTCAATTTATACTATTTATAAATTATTTTCATGTTTAACTAAAAAGGTTACTAAAGCTGCAAATTAGAAATTTTTGTTTGTTGTTTAAAAATTGCTGATTGGAATCAAGGGCGTAAGATGTTCGTAAAAAACGTCCTCAATAAAGTATTAACGCAGCTATAAAGAAAAAAATGGTCGGTAGCGTATACTGAATATGTTTAATTTTGTGTTGAATAATGTTTATATTTAACTTTTCCAGCTGTTGTGTTGCCATTTCTTTAGCTTGTGAATGCAAAATTTATTTTGTTGCATACAGTATGGCATATTTAAGTTGGTGATGTCATAACGGGAGTTTCATCCCTTGGAGGCACCTCATGTCAGGGCATAAATTGTTGAAATACTGTCTATATTACCAAATACATTTTGTAATTTTAAATGTATATCATATGCTACATCACGCATGTACATTTGTGATTTGGAGCAGTTTTTGGGGCCAATCCTCCTCTACAATTTTATTTCAGATCGTAAGGAATTGGCTCATCTTCTACCTCATAAAACTTTTATAGTATCTAACGATTGGGCGCATCTACCAATGTTCAAATCCGATGTTATCATTTCTGACACAATCAATACTCGATCGTGATTACCAGACCAGGCGTGCAATTAAAATCGAGGGAATTGTCCCGCCAATATGGCTAGGAGCTGTTCCATTTAGGAAAGAAAGAATGTAGATCAAGAAAGATGAAGGCAAAGGTGGTACAAAGAATCTAATGCATTAAGAATGCAGTTTTAAAAGCAAGGAGTGAGCGGAAAAGCCTAGATAGATCCAAACTTCTAAATACTCCTTAAAATAAATAGTTAATGTGGGAATCCAGGTTACCATAATTTGGCATCTTATACTTATGCTTTCAATACCTTCAAAAGTCTTCAGCGTATAGCTGAAATTGAATTTCTTTCTGCAGGCATTAGTCTAAATAATTATTTAATAAACGTCCCGTTTGCTATTTCAGATGAGGGAGTAAAATCTCATCAGAAATTTTTCATCGCCATCACAGGTCGTCAACTGCAGGATTGGTTCAGCTTTCCACTCAATTCTCCAATATGCTAATCGATTCATGTTCAAGAGATGTGTATAAAATTACTTTTTTCGCTTGAATACTATAATGAAATCATATGGCAGCAAAATGGTTTCAAAAGATAAAATTCATGATTGCTTGTATACTTTTTTCCAAGATTTTATTAGCCAGGAAGCAGCAAAAGTATTACGAAAACAGAGAATTGTATTTTATGAGTTCAGTTGGACTCTCATTTAGGCGGAAGCTTTATTTCGAAGCGAAATAGCGGGAAAATAAAAATCATTTTTTTAAGGTACCCAGACTGACAAAAGAATTATAAGCATATACATAGCAACATAATAGGCGTAATCTGGGCTCGGCGAAAGCTTACATAAGAGTTCATTATTTCACTCCTCTGAATTTCAATCCCAAAAAATCAAAGGGGAATTCACCTGTTTATGGAGCACCATAAACGAAGTTCAGCTTTCTCTTGATCTCAGTCGTTAGTAAGTCTCCACCATCAGTGACCCAGAAGCAATAAATTGCAAACTCGATTCTCCTTAAATCTTACGCAGCCACACTGGATTTTGGCTGACAACGAGATTAAAAATAAGTAGAGGTAGATAAGGTGGTTGGGCAACTTTCGACTGAACTCATGCCAAGATAGCCCGAGTTTAACCATTAAGTATGATGGTTTTGGGACACCACGCGAAAAACATCGGTGAGAAAATCACGATATCCAATTGCGTGGCTATTGCTTGGCCGTGGTACATTTAAACTTTCCGACGTGCTTTTAGGTAAGGATGTATATGTGTTTTCATAACGAGGCATATTACATCTTAGCGTTGAAATAAGGAAAAAATAGACTTAAGCAGGAAGTTTTTTCTCAGGTTTACAACATACATTGATGCACTTTCGGCATTAAAAAAGTGAATGCATTACATTAGAACTCCAAATTTTTGTCCGTTTTGCCGAATGTGAACAGCATGCATTACTTCAGTCATGAATAAAAAGCTAATTAATTGAAAATTTTCTTAGGTTATTTCGATATTTTTCACTGAGTTTCACAGTGTTAACAAAAAAATTTTAAAATGAGTTAGTATATTATATTCAACTAAAAACTTTCCATTTTAATTCATTAAGTCCAAAATGAGTCATGAAAGGGTATTTTCTGCATGAGAAATGGTATGGAATATTTACATATCCCAGGATATTGCTATATTTATTTATAGTTAAGTTATTAAATGTATAGAAGACTATTTACAAAGCATTTAAGCAAGAACTTGAATTAAGGTAATGAAATTAAAATCCTTAAAAATAGTCCTAAATACTGATTTCTTAATATAAGCAAATTTTCAGTCCAAAAATACCCTGCAATTTGATTGCACGAATCCCCTTTTAAACAGTCCTTTGTACTGTTATAACATCTGTTCCCTGCAGTCGGCATTTAAAACAGTCCAAAATGGCGAAATCATTTAATGCAGTTTTTCAAGTCCTCAAACCAGTTCCGCAACCCAGACATCATCCATTGTGAATTTATCTTTAAGTCTAACGGCGAAAAAACTGGTCCGAATTCTCGGTTCCAGATCTATAGGTCCTAGCTCGTGCATATTTCTTCATCATAATCCCGCATTTAAATAACGCAAACAAGTTACAACTTTGAAGTTGTCAGTTGTACAGACCTACTGTCAGACCAGTTACACCTATCACTGAATTGGGGGAAGGTGAGGCTGGAAGGGGAGGCAGCTAGAATGCTTCTTAAGTACTCCATGGAAACCTACGTAAATAGGTTGAATACTATAATTTGCGGGTTTATAATAGTTAACATCACTCTGCCGGCTTAGGTGGCGGCGGAGTAAAGCGCCTCGCCTGATAACCCGAAGGTCGCGGAACCAAGTCCCGCGTGGATAAGTTGTATCTATCCAGGGCATGGGCGTTTGTAAATGTCCTTCTTTGTTGATTGTTGTGTATTCCCCATATCAAAAGGCCTTAAATGAGTTGTTTACGAGGATATGAAAATAAATAAAATAAAAATAAATTATCATAACCCAGGCTTCGAATGGCTCCGATGAAAAATTCTAAACCTAGGTAATTTTTTCCTCCACACTTACTCTCTCTTTTTCCAGCCTTTATATCGACTCACCAACCTGTCTGTTTGTCTGTTTGTTTGTCTGTTTGCCTGGTACAAATCTTGTAACTCAAATTTGACTCACTTCCTGTGAAGCAAAAACGCTGAAATTTTGCACACTTCTTCATTTCCGATGACAATACATGAAAATATAACTTTTTCTCTCCAACCCCCCTTTAACCACCCCCCAGTCAACCTATAGTCCCCCAAAACATGTTTTTGATCTAAGAAGTTCCAAATGGTCGATTTTCGTGTTTTTTTTGCTTTGTGTCATATATAAACGTTGCTCATCCCCTGTAATCTAAATATAAAGGCTGGTTTTTAAAAAAAAAATTTTATAAGAGCTTATTTGTCTAAACTTTGTCGAAACCAAGGTCGAATAAAGAGTACCTGTGATTATATTGCAGTGAGTATAAACGTGAAATTGACATACCTAGTCTTGCTAACAAATGAAAATACTAATGATGACTAAAAATATTACGCACCAGCGCGTGATCTTTTCAGATCCTCTTGTGAAGCGTGGTCACTTTTGGTTGTCAACGATAGGTTTCAAATATACATAGAATAGATATAAGACATATAATTAACTTTCGCCAAATTTGGCTCCACCCGAGTATTTTAAAAGCTATTGGGTTAATGAGTAAGGCAAACAAACTCATTTTAGAAGGCCTAGGTGGAAAACGACTTCTCAAAGCAATGTTCTCGGGCAATTTTCAACCGTCTTTACCATTTCTCAAGGTACCAGGAGTTCAGAAAAAATACAGTGAAATGAAAAAATATTGGTGCAAAAAAAACAAGGTGGCATCTACAATTTCTTTATTCAATAAATAATAGTCTGCGAATCATGGGCGTACCCAGCGGAGAGCAGGAGGGGGCAGCTGCCCCCCTTGAAGCACAAATTGTAAACTTCTTTAAGAAAAATAAGGACTGGATTGAAACGAAAGTTTGGAACAAATTTTCTCCCACCCACGGAACCCACGAAAATTATATTAGTATAAGACATGTGCTAAAATAATTTATTTTCAAGCAAATTAGGTCTAAATCTAGGTCTAAGATTAGGTCTAGGTAAAAATCAGGTCTAACGACATTCTTTCAATGTTCTCCCTCCGTGTCCCTTCCCGTAAAACACGGAACTCATCTCTTTTCCATCTACCTCTCCACCGTTTATCAGTGACCCAGAGATCCCTTACCTACCGGCTACCTCTTACCTACAATTCTATCAAAGCTCCTTCTGTTGACATAACATCATCAATTTCATCATTTACTACCGCCATCAGGAAACTTCCTCTTTAAATCCCTCTTTCTTTGTCCACCCTTCCCAAATAGCATATGAGCGCATGAGGCGTTCATAGAAGTGGAGTATTATGTATATCTGAGTGTATTTAATCAAGTTTTATTTTTTGTCGTTGTTTCTTGTTCCACTTTATTATTTATCCATTTGTTTAAAAAATCCAATGTAAAAGGTCTCATGTACTGTTTTTGGGTTTATTGCAAATAAATAAATAAAAATTACTTTGAAAACTCATAAAGCGCTGTGATAGTTTTCTCAAAATGTTAGTTTTATTCATCTTTTCCATGCTAAAACATTACATCTTGAACTACCATGGCATGCCCCCGCCTAGTTTTGGTCACGAGTACGCCTCACTACGAATCCAATGGAACGACGAAAACGAAATCTCTCAAAAGATACAAATAACTTAAGCGACATAGACTTTCGAGTTGAAATTTCGAGACATAATCAGCGTGATACAATATTTGGAGGCATATATTTGAAAATAGTTAGATAAAATTCAAAATATATATATGTTTATCACCCACAAGTTATATTCGAAAAAGCTTTTAAGAGAGGGATCAAAAGCCCAGAAGACAATCCGCAGGTAACGAGTTTCAAATCTGCCGCAAAAATTTCGTATGCAAAAATTTTTTAAGAAATGTTCGATTTAAATATCAATATGATGAATGGTTATCGCTTAGTAGGCATAGCTGAAATAATAAACGAGTTCCGTAGAAGCATAAATGGCCGATTCCTTCAGGTCTCTTCGCTCAGCAGACGATGTTATCTTGTCGAGGTTCATGGTCACAATTTATTTGCTGATAAGTATTTTAGATAAATTTTGCTGCTCGCTTTCACTTCCTGTTTCCGCCCTCAGCCATTTTATCTCATCTTTTCTTTGCCTTAAAACCTCGAACAGACACCTTCCCTCCAGTTCGCCCTTCGAACACGGTACTAACCAGTGGGGGAGGGGTCAGGCCACGTCTCGACTACAGTCTAGCCGGCGAGAGTTGTCCGATGGCACTTTAAGGCCAAGCGCACACGGTGTGACTGTTTGACAACTGCCGTTGCAAACCAGTTGCGCGCGCAACTGTTCTGTGACCTCGACAATGTATTGGAGCGTGGAGGCGCACACGACGCGACTGGTTTTTGACGATCTGAAAACAGACTGAAACCAGTCACATGCAACCGTGGGCCCGCGGTTGCAGTTGCGTTGCAGACTCCAGTTGCACGAGACCACGTGGTGTTTTGGTGGTATTTTGACGGCCGTATAGTGTCGATCTCAAAATGAATGATCAAGAAGTCAACATGAAGCTCGTTGGAGCAGTAGAGAAGCATGACGTCAAGAACAAATACAAACTATCTAACGTCTTTGGTATTGATAATAGTTCACAACGTCTTCTTCGCCTGACTCAGTGATAGTAAGCGCTGACGGCCAAGGCAAGGGCTAAAAAACAACACGTACCGCACTAAGTAAAACACTTCGCTGATAGCACAATGGACGAAACTGATTTACAACCAGCCCTTTGTCATTACACGCGTGTGCGGACAGAAGTTTTGTTTCAGTTGCAAACTGGTTGCAGACTGATTCCCAACTTTGGTCACAAAATAGTCGCTCCGTGTGCGCTGGGCCTTAGTCTGTGGCGTGTTTGTCTGGCTGCATTTTGCGAATTCACACTTTAAGGTAAATCTCAGTCGTAGCAAGTGCTACAGGGATGGGGTTCGGTACGTTGAACACATTTGAAAACCGATTAAAATTCGACCGAAGCGGCAACAGAAATCAGCCTTCTTTGGGATGGAATTGGCCTCCCATATTCAGTCCCTTCGACTTAAATCTAAAAAAAAACCTAGACCTAACAATTAGAGGCCGACTTGAGGATCCTCTTTACAGTCCAGCCCGCGAGAGTTGTCCGATGGAAGTTCAAAAAGAGAAGAGGAGGACCCTGCGCCAACATGGTTTGCAACCAATCGCTGTCCCCCAAATGCACCTCATACTCTTGCCTAGTCATACAACGTTGTCACATACGCACGAAGCACTGAAACCAGCCTGATCCACCAAAACAAGCCCTTTCTTAGAATTGCCAAAACGAAGGATTCTTCCTTTGGATCCTTCACGCTCGTCGTCTCTTCTGGCTGCTTTCTTCACGGAACCCTTTTGTTTACGTAATATGTGGACGTTTCCCTTTCATACCAGGCAACCTTGCCTCCTAATCACGACCTAATTTCGACCAGCCCTTCTAGCTGCCAGCGGACAACTCCCGGCGACCGGACTGTAGCCTGAGAAAGTTTTTCCCTGACTGGGGCTTCTTGGAATTCAATTATTTTTCCAGAGTCCCCAAAAAAGTTTAATTTTTTATATCTCTCCTTGCCCTAATACAGGGTGAATAAAAATTATGTCACGAAATTTTAAACCTGGATGGCTACGGCTAGATGGAACGAGGCACAGCTCGCCGGGTTACACTCCTGGGGCAGTATCTTTGACCCTTTCTGGTCCAGAGCTGCTTCTGGGAGAAATCAAATTTCAAGATTTTTCATTTTGAAAACTTGAAAATTTTGCACTAAATCATAATTATCGTTGCAGCTAAATTTTCGTCATTACAATTTACTTCATAAAATTCTGCATAGTAAACATATTTCCGATGTAAAGCAGAAAATGCATACATTTTTTATGTTACTTAGGAGCAACATTGGGTTATCAGTGGGTTAAGCTTTTGCTTTTCACCCCTGCACCACGGAAGGGGGAGGACTAGGAAGGAAAAAAAAGGATGAAGGCGCCGCCGCCGCGATAGGAGCCCGACGACGCCTCCTGGGTGTGGATACGGATGGAAGAGAGGGGATGAAGAACATCATACCGTCATTGGGACGGCGGGGCCCACTCCTAGCGAAACCTTTACTTGCTGTTTCTGCAGAAAAGAAATAAATATTACCTATGATGGAGGAAATTTCTACGATTTTCGGTAGATGATAGCTAATGCCAATGGATTCGAAACCCTAGGGCGGACTCGCGGGGTCACTCTCCTGGGCCGAAGTCTGAAGCTATAAGCTTGTCACCTCTGCCCCACAGAAGGGGGAGGACAGGAAGGAAAAAGGAAGGAGGCGCCGCCGCGATAGGAGCCCGACGACGCGACGCACAGTGGTCCGGATCCGGAAAAAGGTGGACAAAAATCATTTTTTCGACTTTCTTGAAACTCACTTAGACTATAGAAGTTATGTAGTAATATTTCTGGGGTATCACCTTTCATGCTTCCTTTTTTATAAAAAAAGTTGCTTGCTAAGATATATTGCGTCAAAGTAGCACTATTTCTAATGGAAACTTGATTGTTCCGTTTTTTCGAAAATTACGCATTTTAGATTTATTTTTGACTTTATGCCGCCGATTATATTCGTAAACTAACTTTGCACTATAGTAATATAGACATTTTACTGTCATAAAATAAATATTTCAACCTTATAGAGATGTTGATGATTGCTGTAGAATTATTTGAAGGGGAGTAATTTTTTTAGGAAAAATTCGCATAATGTTGAGTTATAAAAAAAGTGACGTCGATTTGCGCGAATTCGGCTATTGGTGACAATAAAGTACAGTATTATAAAGATATTAGTAAAGAAATCAGCTGCAAATCTGTGCGAGTTAGCGAATAACAACGATTTATATTCCTAGCCGCGATAGACGTGAGCGTCGACACGCTAGCATCAGCGCAGTGTAGGCACATTGTAAAATGTGTCTCCCAATGTTTCATGGGCCAGAATCACAAAAATAAGAATTTTAGCATTTTAAAACCTATTTTATACTTTGTAATCATCCAAACTTTATCTGTGTGTGGACCAATAGAATAATTTCGGAACAATTTGAATTAGGTTAAGCGCAGTTGGGACGCTGGGAGAGGAGATAAAATATTTTCTTCGATCGCTTCTCAGAACGACTTCAATCGCGATTTGGTAATAGATTGAAGTAAATACGACTGGCTACATGCACTGCTACCGGGAAAACCAACAACCGCCTTCCCTTTCTTTCAATCCGAACGGGCAAGAGACCCGTTATCCGAACACGTGTCGGACCTCAGGGAAGTGGAAAGGGGTCTTTAGTCGGGACATTTTGCCATCTTTTGTCATTTTGCTATTTTTCCACTTGGCGCACCACCCAACTTGAGTTTATTGCTTTTCTAGGGGTTGTCTGGCTTGCAAGTGAAGCTGCACGTGTTAATGGATGAGGTCTTTACCCTCCACCCGCTTCCTTTTGGACGGATTTTATTGCAGGTCCGCCGCTAGTATGTATTTTCGCTCAAAATCCAAACATCACATTTTCTTTACGGGGTCCAACCCTACCCCAACAAGTTATCCAGGGGAATACCCACATTTCCATTGGTAAAGATTACTCCTCTTTTTAACCCCATCCAAATTTCGGTCGAAACATTTTGGTACCCTTCAGTTTCAACTTTTCTGTCGATGTGAACACATATCCATCACTAATTGCGAAGTCCTATTTTGGCTACAGTTTTTGTGATTTACAGTGATCTCGCAAAGAAGTTATAGTGTTGTGATAACTAAAAAAATTGTGATTAAGTGATTTATTAGTTCCTGACAACCACAAAAATAAGGATTATGGAGCAGGTGTACTATGTTTCATTTATTTCCATTTCTTTTTTCCGTTTTTTTTAATTGGTCTGAGACGAGGCACCGCTCTAATTTTTCATATTTTCCCTTCTATTTGATATTTAAACTTTTTAGAAAGAATACTGTTGTGTAGCTTTTTGCAAACCTGTGTTTTTTATTGTTGACTGTCAACAATGTCATGGGCATTTACACGGCGTAAACTGCACGAAAAAATGATGGAGAAAAAAGAGAAAACCATAGATGCTCGAAAAAGGAATTTGAATGCAAAGAGAGTTGTTTCAGATTACACGGAGACGATGAGGCAAAACTAGAGCTTAATAATTTTTTAAAGATGATTTTTTTTTATTCCAACGAGAGAAGATGGCGAGCTAGTTCGCGATCAAACTCCTCTTTTTTGAAGAGGAATTGCACTTGGTTGGACAAAATTGTTGATTTCCCTGATGTTGTATTTCGCAACCTTCAAAGCACCTCAGGTTCGTATTTTCCTTGTATTCTAATGGTGATATGGGGTCCCCTTGGATATTGTTCTCGTAGTCTTATTTTTTAATAGGTACATACGAATTTAAAAAGAGAATGGGCCTTTTAGTTGATGTGCCGAAGCCAAAATATGGCACATCCAGTGATGGAAACTCAGCGAGGCGCTTCTTCAAAAGTTCTCGCCTATCGCCTGAAATTACTGGCGAGGGTCAATATTTTTGAATGCTTTCTTTTCATTGTTGCAATATAACATCTTTTTATTATTGCTTTATGCAGTACTTTTCACATGAAATAACGTAGTTAATTAATTTTCAGGAGGAGAGGAAGAGTTAATCTTTCAATTCTCAACAATTTTAAGGTCTTTGTCTTGCGGATTTTTGATTGATTCAGTAAAATTTAAAAAGTTCTGTATGGATACAGCGGAAAATTTTGTGAGACATTATGGTTGGTTTTACATGCCACCCACAGTGCACAAAGTGTTAATACATGGTGCAGATGTCATCGAGTCGGCTCTTCTTCCTATTGGAGAACTGTCGGAGGAGGCCCAGGAATCTCGCAATAAAGACATTAGAATATATCGCGAGCATAACGCGAGAAAAATATCTCGACTTCACACTAATGAGGATATTTTCCGGAGACTGATCCTAATATCGGATCCTTTTATTAGCACATTAGGAACTGAACTAAACAAATGCCGGGGCCTTAAAGATCTTCCGCAGGAAGTTCGTGATCTCTTGGTCTTGCAAGAGTCTCAAAATTCTTCGAGTGAATATGAAGAGGAGGATGGGTAGGATTCAGAAGAATCTGATACTGAACAATTATAATACATAATTGTAAATTTATGAGGAATTAACCATGCTTTTATGAGAATAAAAGAGTCACTTAAATACTATTTTGACACTTATTTAGTAATTACTTTTTAGTCCATACAGAAGAATCTCACAAAATCTGGAAATCGCACCTCTTTAACGTAAGTCAATGCACCCAAAAACCCTACTTTCAGCCGTTTTTTTGTTGATTGACTAATTTTAAAGATCATTAACTCATTCTATACAACTAATTATCATTTATTTTCATATTTTATCATGATTACCGTTTATCTATGCAGTCAGCGTTACAATTAGCCAGTTAATAAGTTAAAGTTCCGCGATATCGCATGAAATAATAGTTTTTTCGTAAAAATAACTGCAGAAATGAAAATAGCTCGCCAAAAAACATGAAGGGAGCAATTTTTAAAGACATCCAACGAAAATTTGATTTTTGTCCAACTTTTTCGCGACGCACAGTGGCCCGGATCGCGAAAAAGTTGGACAAAAATCAGATTTTGGATGGATGTCTTTAAAAATTGCTCTCTATAAGTTTTTTGGCGAGCTATTTTCATTTCTGCAGTTATTTTTACGAAAAAACTATTATTTCATGCGATATCGCGGAACTTTAACTTATTAACGGGCTAATTGTAACGCTGACTGCATAGATAAACGGTAATCATTATAAAATATGAAAATAAATGATAATTAGTTGTATAGAATGAGTTAATGATCTTTCAAAGTACTCAATAAACAAAAAAAAACGGCTAAAAGTAGGGTTGTTGGGTGCATTGACGTACGTTAAAAAGGTGCGATTTCCAGATTTCGTGCAAGATTCTTCTGTATGGACTAAAAGTAATTATTAAATAAGTATCAAAATAGCATTTAAGTAACTCTTTTATTCTCATAAAAGCATGGATAATTCCTCAGAAATTTACAATTATGTATTATTCAGCATCAGATTCTTCTGAATCCCACCCCTCCTCCTCTTCGCATTTGCTCGAAGAATTTTGAGATTCTTGCAGGACCAAGAGATCACGAACCTCCTGCGGAAGATCTTTAAGGCTCCGGCCCCGGAAGATCTTTAAGATTTTGATTGCGAACAAGCTCGCCATCTTCTCTCGTAGGAATAAAAAAATTTCATGTTTAAAAAATTATTAAGCTCGAGTTTTGTCTCCTCATCTCCGTGTAATCTGAAACAACTCTCCAGATATGCATTCAAATTCCTTTTTCGAGCATCCATGGTTTTTTCTTTTTTCTCCAGCATTTTTTCGTGCAGTTTTCGCCGCGTAAATGCCCATGACATTGTTGACAGTCAACAATATAAAACACAGGTTTACAAAAAGCTACACAACAGTCTTCTTTCTAAAAAGGTTAAATATCAAATAGAAGGGAAAATATGGAAAATTAGAGCGCTGCCTCGTCTCAGACCAATTAAAAAAAACGAAAACAAGAAACGAAAATAAATTAAACATAGTATACCTGCTCAATAATCCTTATTTATGTGGTTGTCAGGAACTAATAAATAACTTAATCACAATTTCTTTAGTTATCACAACACTATAACTTCTTTGCGAGATCACTGTAAATCACAAAAACTGTAGCCAAAATAGGACTTCGCAATTAGTGATGGATATGTGTTCACATCGACAGAAAAGTTGAAACTGAAGGGTACCAAAATGTTTCGACCGAAATTTGGATGGGGTTAAAAGAGGAGTAATCTTTACCCATGGAAATGTGGGTATTCCCCAGGATAACTGGTTGGGGTAAGGTTGGACCCCGTAAAGAAAATGTGAAATGTTTGGATTTTGTGCGAAAATGCATACTAGCGGCGGACCTGCAATAAAACCTGTCCAAAAGGAAGCGGGTGGAGGGTAAAGACCTCATCTATTAACACGTGCAGCTTCACTTACAGGTCAGACCGCCCCTAGAAAAGCAATAAACTCAAGTTGGGTGGTGCGCCAAGTGGCAAAATAGCAAGATGACAAAAGATGGCAAAATGTCCCGACTAAAGACCCCTTCCCACTTCCCTGAGGTCCAACACGTGTTCGGGTAACGGGTCTCTTGCCCCTTCGGATTGGAAGAAAGGGAGACGGTTGTGGGTTTTCCCGGTAGCAGTGCATGTAGCCTGTCGTATTTACTTAAATCTATTACCAAATCGCGCTTGAAGTCGTTCTGAGAAGCGATCGGAAAAAATATTTTATCTCCTCTCCCAGCGTCCCAACTGCGCTTAACCTAATTCAAATTGTTCCGAAATTATTCTATTGGTCCACATACAGATAAAATTTGGATGATTACAAAGTATAAAATATGTTTTAAAATGCTAAAATTCTTATTTTTGTGATTCTGGCCCATGAAACATTGGGAGACACAATTTACCATGTGCCTACACTGCGCTGATGCTAGCGTGTCGACGTTCACATCTACTACGGCTAGGAATATAAATCGTTGTCATTTGCAAACTCGCACAGATTTGCAGCTGATTTCTTTACTAATATCATTATGATACTGTATTTTACTGTCACAAATAGCCGAATCCGCGCAAATCGACGTCACTTTTTTTATAACTCAACATTTATGCGATTTGTTCCGAAAAAAATTACTCCCCTTCAAATAATTCTACAGCAATCATCAACATCTTTAAAAGGTTGAAATATATATTTTATGACAGTGAAATGTCTATATTACTATAGTGCAAAGTTAGTTTACGAATATAATTGGCGGCGTAAAGCCAAAAATAAATCTAAAATGCGTAATTTTCGAAAAAAACGGAAAAATCAAGTTTCCTTAGAAATAGTGCTACTTTGACGCAATATATCTAAGCTAGCAATTTTTTTTATAAAAAAGTAAGCATGAAAGGTGATACCCCAGACATATTACTACATAACTTGTATAGTCTAAGCGAGTTTGAAGAAAGTCGAAAAAATGATTTTTGTCCACCTTTTTCCGAATCCGGACCACTGTGCGACGCCTCCTGGGACGGGATAGGGAAGGAAGGGATGAGAATAGCAATCCCGCACCGTCATAAAGGCGGGCGGGTCCTACCACTAGCGAAACCAGGAAAACCATTGCTGTCCAGCGAATTTAGAGGATTATCCTATGAGGAAGAATAATCCAACGATCAAATCGCTAGAAATAGCTAATGCCAGCGGGGACCAAAATTACCAATGATGTTTAGGTCTAGAACGCACCATTTTTAAACTACAGAAACTTTTAGTCAAGCGTTCCGATTGCCCGCAATTTCACCTAGCAGCCGGATGCTCTGGACAAAGGAAAATCCAGACCAAGCATTCGAAGTCATGAGTTGGGGCGAATATTTTCTCAGGCTCAAAAAGGCGCCAGGACCAGGGTCGTGGAATTGAATTATTTTCCTTAAAAGTTTCATTTTTATATCGCCCCAGGCCATAATCCAGTGTGGAGAAAAATTACGTCAAGAAATTTTAACCCTGGGTAGCTGATGCCGGTAGGAGCCAAAATTTCCAAAGATGTTTCGGTCGAAAACGAATTATTTTTAAACTGCATAATCTTTGAGGCAAGCGCTCCTATTGGCTGCGAGTTTGTGCTGTTGAAGAATGCTCTGAACAACGCATGACCTCAAATGCTTTGCCCGCATTTGCCTTTGTGCAGAGAATCCGGCAAAAAGGAAAACTCGTGGCCAATCAGAGCGCTTGGCTAAAAGTTTCTGTCGTTTAAAAATGGTGCGTTTTCGATTCATACATCATTCGTAATTTTGGTTTCAAGTGGCATCAGCTATCAGGGGTTAAAATTTCGAGACATAATTTTTCTCCACCCCGTAGAAGTCTTAAGAATATACTTATATGTATAATTGTAGTTCTGTATTTCTTCTGTTTCAAATCACAGCGACAGCCAGCCAGGGAATGATTGACCAACCGCATGAAGCGCCTGGAGGAAGCACAGAGAATAATTTTTATTTTTTTATCGGTTAATTTTATTTATGTTATAATTTTTTCTTCGAATAACATTCATTACATTGTACTTAGGCAAATACAAAGTGGGCTCTAAAATCACCTTTTGTAGGAGAGAGTATATTTCAAGAATTTATTTAATTTAATTTATTCTTTCGTTTTCAATATTATTCCTTTAATTATATGTACAGCATTTTACTTAGGCATTAATCCTTAATTTAGCGTACCTTTATCTCACGTTTGTATCAATTCAACTTTTCGTTGTTAATATATTTCATTCATAACCAATTCACGTAAACGATAAAGTTAGCAACCCCTAAGTCAAGAAAAATCATCCAAAATGGAGATCAGATTTTATTTAATTCCGATAAAAGTGAAATATTATATTTTAGTTTCAAAATTATTAAATAATAAAGTAAGCGACCCCTAAGTCAAGAAAAATCATCCAAAATGGCGATCAGATATATTTATTTAATTCCGATTAAAAGTGAAATATTATATTTTAGTTTAAAAATTATCAAATAATAAAGTAAGCGACCTCTAAGTAAACAAAAACATCCAAAATGGAGATCAGATAAATTAATTTAATTCCGATAAAAGTGAAAAATCATATTTTAGGTATAAAATTATCGCGTACATCCGTAATAAATTTAGTTAAAAATCTACAATGTAAAAACGCCACAGTAGTTCAAATAATTATCGCATACAGTCGCTCATGCATGAAGCCCGAATCAAAGGAAAGAGAGAACGATGTTAATCGACCCTGAGTGAGGGCATTTGGCCATCGAGCACGAAGCATCTCAAGGGCAGCTCTATTAAGAGACACTGTCAAAACACATCTCACTTTCCGCCCATTTCCCTTTCCGATTCCTTCCTGTCCTCATTTGAGCCAAGCGTTTCAAAAACTCATCTGCTACGTCTCGAGGGAGTCTAAATGTAAATGAAACGGAAAATTCTCTCGAGAGCTCGCTGAAGGGTCGATTAGCATCGCCCTTTCTTTTCTTTGATGCAAACTTCAGACATGAGCGCCTGAAAGCGATCATAATTATGACTATTATGGAGTTTTCGTACTGCAGTTCTAACTGAATTTATTATTTATCTGACTTAATTTATTCTAACTGAATTTATTATTATGAAAATGTAGCAACTAAAAAAGATTTCACTTAGGCCTCTATCGGTTATAATTATTATGTACACATTATTGATGATTTTTGGAGAGTTTCAGACTCTTATTCTAAATTAAAAGTGTTATGAATCATAATAAATAAGCATGAAATACGTATATATAAATGCATTAAGGTGGATTTTTCTGAAATGCTTTGTTAGGGTATTTTTAAGAATTAAATTGCGCTTCAATCAAAACATTATCAGTAATGGATCTGCATTTGATGAAATGTTATGGAACGGCTGGTATTAATATTAATTGTATTAGTGATATCTTATGTTAACTAATAAAATCTCTAAACAAACTATAGCTCTACTAGTGCCGCTAAAAATTCCTGTTTTTGGGAAAAATTGCTATTCGAGGTAATTCACCAGTTTTGGTAGGTTAAAATAGAAGCCGGAAAATCTATATTAATCCTCATAACGTCAGGCCCAGACAATAATTCTGCATTCAGCACGGTATACAGGCGTGCCTTCCTATAAAGGTTCCATGAATAAGGACCCAAATAAAATTCTCATTCATTGTCAATGTCGTAGAAGTTATACGGACGGGAGTGGAGTCACAGACTTTTACCTATAGGGGCCACTGTGCGGAGTGCATAAAATGTGAAAATATACCTGTCTATATACCTGGCTAGGTACAAAGTGATCTCTAACCATCTCTATCCTAAGCACCCAATTAGTTAAAGGAAAGCGGAAGCATATTCCCTGAGCTATGAGCGGCCCAGAAATACGAAGATATAAAATACAGTGGAACTTGGTTATAACGGCATCGGCTGTAACGTCAACTCGGGTTTAACGTCACATTTTATTCAGACCAGCCAAAATTGAACATTTTATGTTGTACGAAAACCCGTTTATATCGTCAACAAATATTGCGACGATCGGGTATAGCGTCAAAAATTTTACGATTCTTAGGTTGCAAAAGTGGTAGTGTGGTTGTATTATGTCCCAAAGTTCATAGAAACCATGTGGAGAAGTGAATATCATTCTTTCGTCATCATTTTTTTATTAACGTTTTTTAATTATACATATTCCAATGTACGAGTAGATTTCAATAAACAGTGTTGTATATAGCAGAACATTTGCGTTTTTACTTTGTCCTTTCACTCATATTTAAGGCTGCTTTTTTATAACGTCACTCGGATATTATTATTGCATAAGTTACAATTTGGCAACTGGCCAGGTGGTAACATGTATATACAAAAAAGAAAAACACAACATCCCCACAAAGTCACATATCAACCAGACAGTTGTACAAATTTTAAAATTTAATTAAAATTTCTAAAAAAATTAATACTTTTACAGCTTTTTCTTCAATATTTTTACATTACTAGGAAAGGGCTCAAATAACTCTGCAGGCAATCTGCTCCAATCTTCAATTGTTTTATTCAGGTATGAAAATTTTTTAACATTGGTCCTCTGCGCCCGGCATTTGATTTTGAACTGATGATCGTTCCTACCAATGAAATTAGGTTTTCCCACTTCATTGCTTAATTCCCTCCATGCTTTATCCCCTTTGTATATTTTATACATACCGCAGAGTTGGTTTCTTTTTCTCCTACTTTCCAAAGATTCCCAGTATTTTTAACATGCCTGATACGCTCTCTATCCTCCGATGCCTACCCAAAACTTATCGAACCGCTTTTCTTTGAACTCTCTCCAAGGCCTTTATATGTTCCACCTCATAGGGATCCCACACCATTGAGGCATACTCTAGGATAGGCCTAACCAGTGTTTTATACGCCATTTCCTTCGTGCGAAACTTGCTTCCCTTTAGATTTCTCATCACCCAGTGCAGTTTCTTTATATAACGGATATAACGTTAAAAATCTTCTGGTCCCTTTGATGACGTTATAACCAAGTTCCACTGTATATTTTATATCAGTGCGAATAAATTTTTAATTCATGTACAAAGTTCTATCATTAAATCCCTATCTTTTAAATATATTCATCTGTATCCGGTAAAACCATACGACGAAACAGCATTCTACTAGAAATACTGTTGTACTGTCCACATTTTTTTATTCTAACACGACGCGTTTCGACGCTTCGGCTTCATCATCAGTACATCTGATGTTCTAAACAACACAGTCACATAATACAAAAACCAATAAAAAGGAAAACAGTTATGTGGCTCTAAAGCGGACAAAACGCGGTTGCTGAATAACTATTATCCTCCCTTCCCTTGCCTCTTTCAGCATGCATTCATTACCCTGAAAGTCTTCCATCGATTTCTTCTGCGAGCGACCTCCAAAAAATTCCTTTCCCTTCGAAAGTCATAAAGTGTAAGAGCATTATCAGGGTAAGGGGTTTCCATGAACACGACCGAGTAAATCAGCGATAAGTAGAGTGGAGTCTTAATATCGAAAATCGAAGACGTGTCTTGTGGCGAAGATTTCTCGTGAAGCACGAACGTGGGCCAGGTCACGATGAAAACAACAGATATGAGTTATAACAATCTGCGTATACACGCATGCTAAATTGGCGGGCGAGGAGGCCCTGTGGGTATTCGAGACTCTAATCACCGATGGCGGCGCTGAAGGCGTTCACGTAATTTGCCAACATGGCCGACGCATCGAGGATAGTGTTGCAATCACGGATATAATAATCAGTGTTGGTATAAGTAAGGAGAAAAAATAACTGGGTTCAAATATAGTTATTTCGTAAGAAGAGTAATCAGTACCGAGTACAAATTACTGACTTTATGAAGTAATCCGTAAAATTACAGTTACATTTACAATTACTTCTTGTAAGATTGTCCACATTAGAGGCGACCTGGTAACTGTCGAATATTTCAGTAAAAATGTGGAATAACTGAGTCTTAGAAATTGTTAAAGTTGCAATTTCACAAACGATGCATAAAATTATAACTGTTGTATCAACACAAGGGGTGTCATATTTTGTACCTATCCTAAGTACGCTACAACATAAGAGTAGCTGAACCTAAACAAGCAAATTATGGTACTCGGGAATTCCACCGGGTCAGGTTCTCCAGACAAATAGTCAAATTTAAAGAGCGGTAAGTCTAAAACCTGAGTCGCACGATCATTTTTTCCATTCCATCCGAGGAACAGCTCAAGAGATCGCTGCAATGATGGCGAAATAAATGATCGTTTCACGCCATCATTTTCCGCGATGGCTCCAGGGATTTAAATCCCATCCCTTTTTCCATCACTCGGCACGTCCCTTTTTCCATCGCTGAAACCATCTCTGGCACCGTTCTTCCACCAATCAGAACGCAAGGCTGCTATCAGCGATTGTCACGCCGTGCTTGGCTTTTCGTTGAATGACGGCTGTAGGTAGGGAAATTGACGGAAAAAGCGATGGAAAAAGGGACAGTGGGAATGGCCGTTTGATTCATAAAATGATGGATTGAGTGATCACTCTTTTGGTCCCTGAAAACCTATCGCTTGAGCAATCATTTTGAGGGACGTAAAAAAATGATTGAGTGATTAAGGCTTAACGAACTACCTATAAAATGACGATCATCCAAATATAGGCATTCGATGAGAGATATATATCCTGCTGTCCGTCAGCATGTGTCAGGCAGAAGTAACATGAGTATACTGCATGGCGGGTTAAGTATCAATCCAAAAGCTGAGCTTATCATCACTCGAAAAAGTCGATGAGTGCGTTGAAGCACTCCTTATCTTTCACTCGATATCTCCAAGGTTTGCTATTTTGGTCCGCGTACATGTGTTTTGAAGAACAGCAGTTTCATCGGCCATTGCACTAGCATCTTCCCAACGCCGAAGATCTTACTTACGAATAATGATTTCATGGTGCCAGAGCGAGCCGGAACGGCGCACAGTGGGCTAGAATCGAAAAAAGCTGGCCAAAACCTCAAAATCGATTTTTTTGAGCTAGGAAGTTGAAACTTCGCATACATATTCTCAAATAAGTTGTGCATAACTTTCCAGATTATTTTTTTCCTGTGTTTTCACGTTAACAATATATGTGAGGTCAAAGTTGAACAAATTTAGCGAAAAACTACCACCCTCGTTTTTTTGTGAAAATTGCCGACTTTATCCTCGTACAGTGGTTTCATGAATAGTTTTATCGACAAAACTGTTATATCATCGTAATTGAAACTTCTTTTTCTTTCATTTGAAGGGATTTTAAAGATTTTGTTTCGTCAATAACCATAGATATATAACAAAATGGCGAAGCCTGTTTTCAGCCCTTTTTTTTACATAAACGTAGAGAAAAAGTAGATATTATCATCGACTTCCACTAAGTAACGTATATCATGTCGTTCTTTGAAGCTTCTTTATTGTGAATCTAAAGTAAAACCTTGCACCAATTTGCAACCCCGAATTATAAATCGTTTTTTCGAGCGTGCGGTCGACTTTGGTTCTGGCCGGCGGCGGCGGAGAGTACGGCGACGCGGTAAGCGTGTGGATGCAATATGGTCACATTCACTTTTATATGTGGATAACAGATATAATAGGGATAGAAAATAATCATCAGAAAGTAAAATTAAAAAATATTGATACGAATGACTCTTATTATGCAATCGCTGGGCACTGCAAGAGGTGCACCGTGCGCCGTTCTGGCACTGGTTAGCAAGAGACATAATAGCCAAATAACACTTTTGCCAATTTATTGCCACAAAATTTCTAATAAGTATGTGAATTTGCAACAAAAAAATTATGTAATAAAATATAAATAAAATCTTGTAAAAAAATACACATAGAGTAATATTTCACTTCGAAAAAAAGTTAACAAAAGTGCGTTCTGGCACTGCTAATTTTGCCATGACGTCACTGATTATGATACGTAGATGCAGGCGTTTTATTCTCTAAAACAAGACAGCACGTGTGGAGCCGAGAAGCCGAAAGGTTCTATTACAATCAATGCGGAACCCTTCGCTACACAAACAGCCAATTTACAAGCAACCAAAAAAAATTCACCGGAGCATTACAAAATTGGAAAAAATACATCTTTTCTGATGAAAAAGGTTTCAAGACGGTACTCCCAATTGGATCCTAGACTTCCCCTAAATTTACAGATTGTATTTTCAAAGCTAAAAACATTACGCCCCCCGGGAAGTTGAAATTTCTTGCTTTACCAGCTCCAATTAATGTACTTATTCTATTACCTTCTAAATTAATAATTGCCGCAATTAAATCATTTTTATATGCGCGTTAATTTTTTTATAGTCAGGCATTTCTTAAGGCCGTCTTACACGGGGCACGGAATTGCGCAGGTTAGAGCTGCATTCATTTCTAAAATGGCGTGGAATTGCGCGAATGCATGAACGAAATTAGAACAGGGGCTATTTTGCCGTCTCGCATCCACGCATTCTCGCATGTGTTCTAGCAATTCACCGCTTTACACGACGCAATTTTGATTGCGCCTTCGCACGTACGTCAGATTGCGCAATTCCGTGTACCGTGTAAAACGACCTTTAGCAAATTATTATGCCTGGTTGACTGTAGCCTAAAAGTAAGCTCTTGACTTGATATGCTTAGCCAAACTTCCTCCTCGTGTAATCTGAAGTTATAATGCTTCCAGCATCACTAATCGCGATCACTTTAATGTTTCCGGCTGTAATTTGTAACACCGCTGAATGGAAAAAGAATATTCACTTTGTCATTCCATATACTTAATATTTTTACGGCCATGGTTTCAACACATTGCGCGAATGACCTTGATAATGACACATTGTCTCAAAGCCATGGTCGGAAGCAATTAATTTTGAAACGCTCAAAGCGAAATTTCTTTGCCAGACAAGTGTTCTGTCTAAATAAGAGTTATCCAACAATCAAACCCGAGTAAATCAACACTCGAGTAAAAGACAGTTGAATAACGGGAAGACAGTTGACTTCAGTTTGCTACATTTTTGATACCAATGTGTGCGGGGAACCGAGACCTTTAAACACGCTATAAAGCAGTAAAAAACATTCATTACCAGTCGACTAATTGTCTGCAAGCGATACTCACCGACAAACACAGACGATGAAATGGCTAAGGGCTAGTGATTGCCACAGATTATTTTATATCTTCCGGCTTAAAATTCTCATAAATTTCACCTGCTCGAGGTCGATTACTTCGATAACAAAATATCACCTAAATAACTTCACACATATACGTAATTTTAAAGGAAAAAAACATTAACCTACTTACCCAGGCAGGATCTTCCCTTAGATGGAGCAGTAATCGAGGGACCAATACTAGATACATACCTGACTTACATCTGCTTTTTATGAAATACATCACAGCGATGGCACATCGGGACTCACAATCAGTGGCGCCGACTCCATGGGGCCTAAGGGGGCCCGAGCCCCCTCAAAAATTCGTTGTGGGTGTGAGGAAAAAATGTGTCAGGCTTGTCGATTTTCCCCGGAGTGTCCAGATATCGAGATTAGAGTTATCAGGGTTCTAATATTGATCATATGGCTCTTATAAAATGCTTAAAAAACTTAAAACTCACTACCTATAAAATTTCCGGGGGAAAGATCCCCGGTTTGGGCCCCCCCAATATTTTTTGTAAGTCGCCATCCCTGTCGGGACTCAGGTGGGAATGAACGCAAAAGCGTTGGATGAACTCAAATGCGGATAATTGTGTAGACTTAGAATTGCGGTCTAACTTCATTAATACTTTTTATGAACATAAATATCCAGCTCCGTAGGTTGAAAATGTGTTATTATAAATTCTTGGTTTTTCAAACTAATTAAATGAAATTCGATATTATTTTACCATTATTTAAGTCATTATATGATATGATATGAAGAATTGGTTCCTTTCTATACACTTAATAACAATCGCATATAGTTTCAGCTCCATTCCCCTCTATACTGTAGACGGATCTACACTTTTCACTACATTTGCATGCAATGGAGCTACTATTCAGATTGTTGTTTCTTCAGAACAATTTACCAAATATAAGATTCACACTATAAGAAATAACGCTCGCGTGTAAAGGAAACAAGGATGTACAAGGATGAAAAATTTAAAAACAATAGGAAATCGAAGAAGTTTCTTCCTCTTCAGGCCACACCTAGAAACCCTGGGTGCATTGAGGACCCAGGGCAGAAAGATTTAATCAGAGAATTGAATAAAATAAATCACGAAAATGGGCATGAAAAATTGCTCCGCAGTTTCCGTAGGGATTGGTGCGGGAGCAGCCTGAAATTTGGGAGGTTTTACGTGCAAGGCTCATATTTTCAGAACGTCTTTCTTGACGTGTCATGCAACGCGACGTAAAGAATATTTTTTGTTAGAAAATGAATAAGATAAAAATATTAAAGAAACAAATTTCCATTTATCATCATTTTGAAATGGAAAGGCCAAGCAGGGATGCTCTTGATAAAATGCAACGTATGAATCGGATTAAATTTGACAAACTATACGGAAATTTGCAAAGATAGATGAGGAAATGTTCGATAGTAAGCCTGGAGGCGTAGTGTTGTGAATTACTAATGCAAGGAAAGCAAATAATTCCAAATAGTATATATTTAGATACACAGATGAAAAATCTGGAAACCGCTCATTAAACTGATATAGGAGAACACTTCAATATTTATTTATTTTATATTCAGCCAGGAATGAAAACGGAATATTTAAAGTTATCAATGCTATATAAAAATTAAGTTTATTGTTTAAAGAAAGGTGTGATACGTCAAAAAAATAGTCTTTTACGTAGTTACAAATATAAATGTTATGGTAACTTTTTTCATGATTACCTAAAAATATTCTAATCTTTTATCGAAAACTTAGAAAAATGGATATTTTTAAGAACATTTTTCTATATTATTCTCGCCCTTTAATGTAAATAGATTACAATTATAATGCGAATAAAATACGGAAAAAGAAGGATAATAAAAATTAAACGGATCTACCCTACGAGTAATGTGGATTTCCTGCGAGGAAAAGGAAAAGAGTAGTATATTGAAATATATATTTAGAAAACGGTTCAACTCAGTCGGCCAAATCATGAGACTTCATGGTCTAATGAAGAAAATCGTCAAAGGACAAGTAGAAGGGCGTGAAAAAGAAAAGCCTCAGATAACATGCATATAGAAGGTGATTAAGGATATTAGACGGAATAATTATGTACGTGCTAACAGTACGTAAGATAACATATCCTATCTCCCGTTGACGGAAGAATTGACATAATTTTGATTTTAATCATTAAATGAACGACGAAGAACTGATTATAATTCGTTGTCTCGGGCGTGAATTCATGGAACCGACAAAACAAAATGAAACGTATAAAAACTTTGCCACAGGATAAACTTGCTTCAAACTAATAGCATGATTGTTGATTATTGATGCTAAATATTAATAAAAAAATAATATGTTTATAGTAAATACAACATCAGTGCTCCTACACATAACCGCAGTCCAAATCCAGCATGTGGAATAATGCAGTGCCTAGCGAAAATCATTTCGAATGGATCCACTGAACTCTGAATAATGGAATGATGATACCCCTTCCGAAGTTGAGCCAAGAAATTACGTATCTGGCCATCTTTAAACGTGTCTCCAGCATTGAGCTTCATTTAAATGCATGGGGAATCGTCCTTATTCGAAAGTTTTTTTCTCCACTCACATGATTCGTATGAGAATGTGAGTTGGAAGATAAATTACTTGCATCCCATTTGACAGTATTTGGACCTCATAATGCTTAATCTCCACTTTGGTCTTAAGCCGTGGTCTCCTTGGCGCCTTTCTTTAAGAGCAGACTAATGCCGACGCCGGGTTTCTCTCCAACCTTCGTTTCCCACATGGCTCTAATCACCTTTGCTGACGGTAGATTACAAATAATAAAAATAAAATCATTTCTACCGACCTATCTTTTAAGTAAGGTCTGTTTAGGAATCTGTCTACAGCAATTGTGTATCGGTATAAACAAGACAGGAACGACAGTCCGTTAGATAGATTACGCAAAACGATTAGTAAATTCTATCAAACAACATAGTTTGATAATTGTTACTAAACAAGCAAGCGTTTTAGTAAAATTAATCATAACTTCGATGAAAGTTATCAAACTCTGAAGCGTATCGAATTTATGCAGTTATTTTTACCCAAATCTTTCGTACAATTGACCAAGTTATGAAATGTCGAAATATTCAGTCAAATTTATCAAGATCGTTTTTGCTACATGAATCAAGTGCTTTACTTTTTGCATCAAATTTTAAGTATATTTAACAAAACTACTCCCTATTATACCAGTTTGATATTTTTTAACATTTTTTAACGTGTTATTTGTAAATTTCAATCCTGCCACGCGTAAGGCAGTGAAATACATATTTATTCACTTGGGAAAAAATTTTCCTGTAGCGGGGATCGAATAAATATATCATGGGAATCAAGGATCCTGGATAGCGCAGTGGTCAGAAAAACCGAAGGCTTGTGGTTCAATCCAAATGGTGCGTGGTAATGTCCATACCATGGCAATGTGTGTGAAAAGCATGAAGGCTTGGCTATATAAATCAGTTAGTTACAAACTTCCTTAAGTACAAGAAAAACATCATCTGGGAGTCTAATCTCAAGTAGACTATGAAGCTAAAGAGAATCTCCCGGATAAAATCTTATCTGCCACCGGATTATTATTCAACTTTAAACAATACAGAAGCAAGTTTAGGTATTTTATTTCCCCCTGATAAATCAAGTGATCAGTCCGTAAACTTTATGAAAAAACTGCGGAGAACGGTTGAGAGCCATTTGTCAGCATTCACTTTTCAGTCAAATTCGTATTATAAGTTTATTATTATTATTAGTATGAGTATTGTTATTATTATCCTCGAACTTCATCGCGCTATTTAGCGTGTTTTCTCGCGAAGAGGTTATATTCCGTTTAATTTTACGCAATCGCCAGTAGCGGATACAGAAAAAACTCAAGGGGGGCGCAAAATATATTTTGAGTTGTCTTTACTTAAATTTATCGCAATAAAAAATGATCAAGTCAAAGGCAGAGTATAAGAAAATTTTATTTAAAATGATTATACACATGTTAAAGACAATGCCATCTTATAATATAAAAATGTTACCATTGTGGTTTTGCAATGTTCGGCAATACAGGCGGACCCGCAAGGGGGGGGGGGGAAGGTACTGACATCTGACACCGACAATCACTGAGTGTTCGGTTGAATAAAAATACTGGCGAGGTTTTTAAACAAAATTGATGACTGTTCTTATTTCTTGTGGCAGACACAAACACCTCTACCTGTAATAATTTGGAACGTAATAGCGTCATAAAATAGAGCAGAGGTAATGGTTAATTATAACAACGGCATTTCTATCTTCGTAGCCAAAATTAGACGTCTCTCGCATTATTTTGAAAGAATATTAAATGGCGCAATTTATACCGCAATTTGGGGAAGACGATCCACACAAATCATAGGCAGTAAGGTCAACGACCGGTCATGATTAAATCAAAGGTTCCCATTCGGTTAGGCTAAATGGAATTCCTCTAGTCGATTGCCCGATTCGCCTTGATGAATTCCGTCCCAAAACACTTAGTCAACGCTTCCTAAATCCCCTAAGCTTCTATCAAAACCTGTATTCGTGTTTGGTGTAGCCGGTAGAGTGTGAAGAAAGCACAACTCGATCCCAAGGAATCTAACATATCTACCATTGGCCACTACATAAAAGAGGATATTCTGATAACGATTGTACCCAATATGTAATAATGAACGCAATACTCAAAACCTGATCAGCCAATGTTTATTTTGAAAATTTTTTATCTATGTAGCTGGTAACAATTCTTTTTGAGGACTTGAAGAAACAATGATAATTAATAATAACTAACTCATATATTGCTCTAGGAGTTTTAATTCTTTTGGAACATAGAGATTGTTAAAGCGGTGAGCAGTAGATACAGTTAACATAGAAAACTGGAATTAACATAGTAAAACTGGAAAAGAATAATTTCTTTTTCTAACAGAAAAACGAGCATTAAACATACCAAGAAATTAATAACACAACCTTAAAAAAAGGAAATTTAGCTAAACAAATGAAACAAGAACTAGATTACTACTTCTAACTCAACAATAGGTATTTATCACATTAATGAGGAGATAATAATGAGAGTTACGAGGAGAGAGTTATGAAAAGAGAACAATGAGAGTTACGTGATAATGGACAACAATTCTGGTTGACTACGCGATACAAACAAAAAGGGGAGTATTGTAGTAAAATTAGCGGCGTTCGGCTGTACGCGTCATCGCTCCCAATGTTTAGCCCAAAGTACTTATTAATTGTGTCCGTAGAGTGTGAGTAATTTGATTTGTGAAGTAAGGTACGTGTGGTCGTTCCCGATTTTCTTCGTGAGTAATCGCCCTGGGAAATTGTGTCTAAAATTTGTGTTAACATTATTTCCGAAGTAACAGTACGTGCCGATTTTCCTCGAGAGTGCTTACCCTGGAAAAGTGTGTTCATTTGATTTGTTGCATTAACCCATTAGTACATAAAGTTATTTTTGTAAAATATTCACTTAGAAAATAATTATTCTGGCTAATTTAGGTTTATTTTAATATAATATATAATGACAAATTGATTAACCACTGACTCATTGATGCAAACCTCCTGCCCAAACGGTGATGGATGAGGGTATTTGGCTTACTGCACGTAAAAGTAAAAAAAAATCATCGGGAGAAGAAATCTGAAAACTTGAAAAAGTCGATTAGTTTTCGAGATATATCGACTTGAATTAACATGGGAGCCTTATGGAACTAAAACTTTTTCGCTTTAATTTTGTACTTTTAAACGTTCGAGGAACATGATATTCAATGTACATAAACTAGATTTTTTGGTTGATTTTTTGGTATGGTTGCCATAGCGAGAAATTGATATTTAGTATTTTTTATTATTTTCTGAACGTTTTCTATGCTTTTCTTATGGAAAAAGTTTAGGAATATTTTTGACCAACTTGCAATAATCGTAGGACAAATTCCTTGAAATATAATGTGTAGGATTTTTTGTTTTAATATATTTCTGCAATTCTAAAATTTTTACAATCAATAGTTAGTAATACAATTTATAATTAATAGTAATACAGCCCGTCCGATATGTCGGACGCTCAGTTGTCAGTGTTGATTACATATTCAAAATATTACAGAAAAACTTGATAATATTGAGAATAAAAAGATCAACTTTTAGAAGAAAAATGAGATAAAAGTTGTCAACATACTGAGCAAAATACTACAATAAAAAATAATTTACTTACCCCGTGCGGGTGACTGAAAATTCTTTCAATGCCATGCCTCACATAAATGCTTCTCAAGTCGATAAATTCAAGGGAATCAACTAAAATATTAGCAGGGCGGTGAATACAGGCATCCATTTGAACTTAATATAGCATCAAAATGTAGCACAAGTCAACTGGAGCCAAGAAAAAAATTAAAATGCGCTTTCGATATAACGGACGCTATTCGCTAATGGGTTAAAAGTGGACATTACAAGCTGGTATTCGAAATAAAAAATAAGTGGATGATTGGCTGCTTTCAGGTTCTCTCCCGCGTCTGTTCATCTCAGGCGACGACATGTTTCGCAAGCGTTGCAGTTTTCTCCTTCAGGTCCGAATTGTAGGATGCAGTTGGTGAATTCCTTATACACCTTTCTTTCAGCACTTACACTTCGGACCTGAAGAAGCAAACAGCAACCTTTGCGAAACATGTCGTCGCCTGAGATGAACAGACGCGGGAGTGAACCTGAAAGCAGCCAATCATCGACACCACTCCGCGGAAGCCTTCCTTCCGACATAAAAAATAAGTGGGCTGCTAGGCCAGGTTATTCAGAATGAATGATACAGCCGTTATTATTTTTGTGATGAATATCCTAGGTGATAATACACAGGGTGTCCCATTTATCTTGACCACCCGAAATAACTTTTTGTCCAGATGCAAATTCAAAAATATGTCAAGCAAATGTTCATTAGCCGTCAGGGATGTATGACGTAGCAGGTGTTAGGAAACATTACTGAATCTCTAGCGCTTAGTGCAGGTACGCGGGTATTGGAACTACTCCACTTGCTGACGTTGACGGTGAACAAATAAAAACATAGTAAAATGCACACCAGTCATAAGAAACTCGTCCGCAGTAAGTGGACGAGTTTATTATGTTTTCATAACGTTGTGTTTATGTTAATGGTCCACTGTGCCACATTTTTGAATAGGTCTTTAGGAGAGGTAATGAATTGCCGAATAAAAAATATAGGGTGCCATTTAAAAAAGACATACCTATGTTCATATCTTTGTAAATAACAAAGCTACAAGGAAGACAATCATGCTGATTAATGTCCCCCTGACGGCTAATGAACATTTGCTTGACACATTTTTGAATTTGCATCTGGACAAAAAGTTATTTCGGGTGGTCAAGATAAATGGGACACCCTGTACGTCATAATTCCTCTCTTGAGCATTGCTAAAAAATTCCATCATATCTTGCCTGATACATCACTTTCATTTTAATTCTTAAATGAACGAGGAAGTGATGGAAATCATTCGTTGTCACGGGTGTGACTCCATGGAATCGATTTAACAAAATGAAATGTGAAAAACTTAGCAACAGTGTTGGACATGCTGAGTTAGGAGAGGTAGGCGTTGATTAGCCAGGTAGCGAGAAGGCAGCCCCTTCATGGGGCTTCAGGCTTTAGTGGATGCGTTATACGAGCGTTGCGAGGAATATGGGATGTGGATTAATCTCAAGAAGACCAAGATTAGGCGATTTTGTAAAGCATCACGGGCGAGGAATGTGAGACTTAAAATAAGAGAGATAAAGGTGGGTGGTGAAAAACTTGAGCAGGTTGTGCAGCTCAACTATTTAGGCAGTACTTTAGAGGAAAAGGGATACAGTAGTAAGGACATTAGGAAGAGAATTGCATTGGTAAAGGAGGCGTTCATGAGCAGGAAGGAACTTTTGGGAGGTTCGCTATGTAAGAATTTAAAGAAAAGGCTGCTGAAGAGTGTGATCTGTAATGTAGCACTTTACGGTGCAGAAACGTGGACACTTAGGAAGGAGGAGGACGAGAGAAGACTGGAGGGATTCGAGATCTGGGTGTGGCAAAGAATGGAGAAGGTGAAGTGGACGGAGAGGAGGAGGAACGATGAAGTGCTGGACATGGTGGGTGAGGAGAGGCAGCATCTAGATGAGATACGGAAGAGACAAGGTATGGATGGACCGAGCACTTAGCGGGGAGGGGATGTTGAAAAAAGTGTTAGGTGCAGAATGTTGGGTAAACGAGGGAGGGGAAGGAAGAGAATATGATGTCTACATAGAATACAACGGAGTAGGCCTTATAATGAATGAAAGAGAGAAGTCTATAAAGGGAGGGCAGGCTACTAGAACACCTTTTTCTCCATGGAAAACCTATCTTAATCAGAAGAATAATATAATAATAGTAATAATGTGGCTGTTGCCGTTCTTCTTAACTATCTTGCTTTTTTCATGAGGGGAGACTGCCAGAATACTTCTTAAAACTCCATGCAACCCACCTTAGAGTACATTACTTTAACAGAAATCTACTCTAAGGTAGGCAGATTGCTTTAATAATAATGTACAAGGATATTTCCGGTGGCAACATCTTTTCGAATTGATCTTTCCAATTTGTAAATGAACCTGCGATATCGGGTTTGAGTGAATAACCTAATTTTTCCTGTTATCACTAAACATTTAGAGATTTTTTTCGATGATGAGTCAGTAAAAATTCGGAAATGATAAATGACTCGCGTATCTCATATGATAGGCGATTTTAGGATGACAATATTTGTGGGAGCGTGGAATAAATTTTAGATAGGATGAAAGAGAGTAAGCCTTGTTGTGCATTGAAGAGGGATCTCCATGAAGGAAGAATGGGAGAGTGCCAGAATACTTCTTAAAAACTCCATGGAGACCTACATTAATTGGTAATATACTTTAATAATAATATATAATACTATAATAATAATCCTTAAATCTCTGATCCTTTACGCACCCGCCGCCGCTAACGATAGATTTCACTAGTAGCTCAATATAACTCCAATTAACTCTATGAATATACTTCTCTGAAAGATTTTCAGAACCGGTGTCGAATTCTCATTTTCACGCAAGTCGAATTATTTGCTGCTCAACGCTTCGTTCGCAGTGGGAGGAACTATACATTGAGAAGTGAAAATTCAGTGAGCAATGATCTCGAAAATGTTCAAGAGTTGTGAATCTAATCGCTGCGAAAGCCTTAAGAGCAGGGTCGGATTAAAGGGACTCCCCCCCCCCCTTTCCGCAATTTCTGGAAAAGTTGGAAAGATGGAAAATTTAAAAATGGCTCTGAAATGAAGTTTTAATTTCACCAGATTTTCAAAAATATGTTTAAACATAATCGATTCACATCTAAAAGCCACTTGCCTGCGCATATCAGACGTAACACACAGTAGCGCTCAGAGGTATTGTTCACAGCAAAGCCGCCGCGGAAATTAATGAACCGCTGAGCCCCCTAAACACTAAAAAAAGACCTTAATCCGCCTCTGCTTATACCTATCACTCATGACCTATCGGTATTTTTGTGATGTATTACTCATGTAAAACTTATGATATTATACTGAAATTAAGAGGGTATATCGAGTGGGTTGTCGGTAAGATTTTCCTATTTATTAAATAAACTAATGAGGCCACTCAAATCAACGTCGAATTTTTCGCTTCGCCAACAAGTTGCCTTCAGACTCTTCTGTCCTCTGCCATGTCAACCTCTCCGCAAAGTCTTTTCATGTCTTCAATCAATTTCCATGTTAGTCTTGGTCTTGCACGTGTGCGCCAGCTATCTGGCTGATCTCTCCAAGCTCTTATTATAATTACATCCTCCTTCCTTCTTCTAACACGACCAAGTCACCTAATTTTCCTACTTCTTATCACAGCCGCAATATCTGGTCTGTACAGGTTCCGGAGCTCTCTGTTTTTCAGTATTCTTCACACCCATTCTCCAAATGTTGGCCCATATATCCTTCTAAGCATTTTACTTTCAAATGATATTAACTTCTTCAGGATCTGGTTTGTTATGGTCTATACCTCACACACACACACACACACAGTTTGTATATTAAATAGGAAATATTTAATCTCAAAATTTCCTGAGATGGAATTTCTTTTATTTAGTACAAAGTCAAATGTTAGCAATTTTCTCCCTATACATACTCGAAATATTTCAAGTTTAAAAATTAAATTTTAAATGATTCGTACAACAAGGAAAGGACAAAATACGAAGCGAAAAGATGCGTCCTATTATAATAAAATCTTTACACTTTCTTTCTCGAACTGCTTAAGTTAGAAACCAGTTAGAAATCAGCTTTAACGAGTTTTTAGGCTTCATCAATGAAATAGTTGGTCAAATTCATAAGCTTCATCAATGAAATAGATGGTCAAAATTTCCATCATATGAGCTGAAATGTGACCAGCTACAAACCTTGACATTAACATAACATAATGACCGAACGAGAATGTAATACATGATGGTGAAAGCATTAAAGGCTTTACAGTGAATTTTCGCCAATTTAATTCAACATGAAATACGACTACCTTAAACTTCAGATAACTCATTCCAGCCACTTCTGACGTTTTATTTGACGTAGAACGGCCTTGAATTTCTACGGGAAACAATCCAACAGAACCGCAGGCCTTTGGTTTTCCGTTCCAATGAGCGAGTTAAATAGCGGTCGCTATATTCTTTCTAAAGATGATGAACAGGTTACTGATTCTTTTTAGCCTTGATATCTTTTGATGTCCTTGATCCTTGATGGACCGCAGTAGCATGCCAGGTAATTCCCTAGAATCTTCTATTTCCTCAAGGATAAGAAAATCTGGACGGTTTAGTGGTCTGGGCGATGGCTTTACAGCAAAAGGTCAGTCGATGGATCCCCGGTTCTATATTAAGTGCTTGGCATTGATCGGAACAATTCCGATCGATTTTATAACGAAATTATTATTACCAGAGGTCGCAAAGCGATCGAAATTTCCTGTGATTGTATTTTTTCATTCAGTATTCTCACTGCCAACGCTCATCTCGTAATGAAACTTTTCAAGCACTTCAAATTCAGACTGCTTCAAAACCATTTGGAATCGATCAATTGTAATGAGAACTAATCGGAAATCCCATTGGAGTCAATCATACCTTCCAGATAAGGTTTATGATACATGGAAATCCGTTTGTACATACAACACGAATTAAATGAATGGCACAAAAGGACAAATAGTTTTGAATATATACCGCAAAAATATGTATACCATGCCGCATAAATATCTTGCATGTGCATTCGTCACTGCTATCAACAACTTAGGGAACGTAGGGTCTGAGTGGGTCGAGCTTTTGTTTACTGATCAGAGGGATCCGGTTTCGAACCAATCCGGTATCGATCCGGTTTTGGACCTTTGGACACCCCCAAACAAAAATCCTCACTTTGCAAGGTGGTCCCGAGAAAGAAACTAGCACCCTTGAATCTGTATTAGTGAAATTTGCACTGCTGTGGCCTTGTCTAGGGTGAGCTCTAGCATCACCTACTCAGACTGCCATAGTGATGAAACGACTGTGAGAGAGCGATATCAACAACGAAATATAATATTTTTTCTAGACCCCTTTCGTCATTAGGGGTTCGTTCACAAAAGCGTGACTCAACTTTTACATTAACACATTATTATTTACATTACAACGGCGCAATTACGGAGAAGAAAACTTGAGAATGGTCAACTCATTCACACGCTACAAATTAAAGCCCAGGCTATACGATAAGTTAATACGTACGATTTATAGTGTGAATTCATTTCTTGAACGATTTTAATGGACCGCAACGGAACGAATTCATGAACCAAAAACAAAAAAATTAAAGCAAGTTCTATTTTCGGTGATGCATTCGAACAATTTATTAGGTTACGCAGTGAAGTTTTGCATTCATTCGTTACAAAATGACTCGTATGGGTTAATTTATAATGTAACCAGGCCTCAAGAGGCTTAATGGGCTTAAAATAGTCAGTACTTGAAAAAAAAAACAAATTTCTCGTAAAAGTAGTCAGTAGCGAGGAAAGTAGTTAGGTCTATCGACAATAGGGTAGTTTCCTTCATCAAAGAAAACGAAAGGCATTGATTGCGATTCGTTACCCACCATTAAGGTATTCGTAATACACAAATAATTTGGTTTTAGAAATCCCAGTTTAGACGAATGGCAATGGTCAATTTTTACCGCATTTGAAAAAGGCCAGTTTGGCGCCCATGTGATGCCACTCCAAGTGACGTCACAGGGACCTAGTTTCTATACGAGTAGATAGGGGCTTTGCATCGTCTGAGATTATTAATGCATGCATGAGGCACAGAGCTCAGGGAAACATCTCTTAATAATCACACATTAAAAATACCAAAGTTCGGAAAGTTTCCTTCGTTTGATAGGGGAATAATAATCCTTATTTAAGCCAAGCGCTACCAGCTAGCAGGGCACTCAGCTACCTGCTAGCATCCTGCGTCGTATCAGCGCTCAAACCCTCGCCCCAAGGTCACCTCACTTGCGGCAGCGGGAACCAGAACGACGTCACACGGTTAGTAATCTCAGACGATGCAAAGCCCCTATCTACTCGTATAGAAACTAGGTCCCTGTGACGTCACGTGGAGTGGCATCGCATGGCCGCCAATCTGGCCTTTTTCAAATGAGGATAAAATTGACCATTGCCATTCGACTAAACCGGTATTTCTAAAACCAAATAATTTGTATATTATGAATACAGTAATGGTGGGTAACGAATCGCAATGAATGCGTTTCTTGCGTTTTCTTTGAAGGAAACTACCCTATTCTCAATTTCTACTGACATGCGGCCTCCTTTTCACCCAGCCCTTCTTATTCTTCCCCATCCCCTTGGCCTTCCCGTTTCTGTGGTTATTTCCTCGGTGTCGTTCTTCTAAAGTTATGACTGCTATCAATTCACACTACCAAAATGGTTATTTTAGTCTTCGTGGTTTATTTTAAGTAAGAGGAACATTATAAACACTTCTTTAAATGAAAAGTTTGGAAATATTTTTTCCATAAATCGTACGTAACTAGCATATTCATGTACTTTCGTACACCTCGGAAATTGAAATCTACCTTTCGGCCATTTTAAATGTCAAAGAATGTGTAAAATTTAATTTGAAAAATCTATTTGTAATGCGAATACGTCGTTCTCTTTATAAAAAATACAATGAAATGCACCAATCAAATATTTTTCCCATGACGAGATGAAGAAGAAGATCGTTTCGCTGTCCTCGTAGTTTTTCGCGAGTTTTTCTTCGCTATTTCGACCGTAGAAGCTAAACGCTTGCGTTTAAACAATGTTTAATGTTCCGTTGTTGCACTCGAAAAAACAATGAGTAAAAGGATATATTATAATAATATTTATTCTATTTACTCATAAATTGCAATATACTTATATACAATAAATAAAGCAGTAAAGTAGAATATAGGTACCCCTTGGGTATACCTGAATAGGGGTTACTATCATTTCTTGAGTCAGCGGCTGGTGCTGATTTATGATCATTAAAAAAGAACATAAAAGGATGAAAAGAATTTTGACATTCAAATATACGTTGCTGTAAAAGATCGGAATGAAGGAAATAAAATTCACGAAAAATAACAATGCAAATACAAAATAAACCATGAATTTAAAGAAGAATTGAGATTTTTTTAGAAAACTTGTAGAAATGATAACTGTTAACAATGAAAAGACAAAATAAATAACAAATTAAAATTATCAAGATTATACAACAACTTTTAACAATTTTTCAATATTTTCATTCCCTTGGGAAATAAGTCATTCTTGTATTTTAGCCAGAAACAAAGAGTTTTGACTCAATATTTCAACCGGAGAGAACAGAAAAATTTCGGTGCAAGAAGAGTGTAAAGGCCTGGTTACACGGTAGGTACATGAGAATGTACAAGAAAATGTGAGAATGTCTGAATCTCAGAATGAACGCGAAAATGCACCGTGTAACCACGCAAAATGTAAGAATGTATGAATTTCTGAACGCCTGCTCTAATTTCATTCAGACAATCATACAATTTGAACTCAGAGTCACCTGGTGGCAGACTACGAAAACGACACATTCATTTCATCTGGCTTGAATAGGCGACTTCTTTGTTTACGTACGGCCCCGATAGTTATTTGGAATTGATATGATCTTGCTTGACTTGGATATCTCACTGATTGGATATGGGTAGCGAAAGAATGGAACCCAAGAAAAGGGGATGGGTAAAAGGAAGGATCAGATGGTAAGGCGCTGAATGTATGAACTGCGAGAATTGTACAAGATTGAGATCCAAATGACCGTTAAAAGGTCATAAAAAAGCATGTGATAGGCAAAGAAATACGTTTCAAGTACTATTTACGCTGTATTTACTCGAGTTCCTGTTTTTGAATCGAGACTGACTGCAAATCGAGTCGAAATTTTAGGTGTTGCGTTGACATGCAGCGAACGCTATGGGCATCGCAGGAATAAATATTGAATTTACCTTGCCAAGAGCCTCATATTTCTCGTATATTCCTGTGGCGTGCGCCGATTCACAGGAGAAGGATGGAGAGAAATCACGACACACTCGCTTTCAAGTCTAAAATTCAACTGCCTTTATTTTGTCCTGTTTATTATATCACAAGGCTTAAGGGCACGAGACATTTTGAAAATGTGCTTTTATTATGGAACACTGCTATCCAACAAAATTTGAACGATATCGGCGAAAGACACTTCGTGAATATTCCTTGTTAGGGGCTCCTTTCGACGCGACGTGAGGCCGGCCGCCCGTTACATTCCTTATTTTTCTCCGTGGTTTTATCGTAATCAGTATTTATTCTCGTAAACAGCCACTTTCCTTATAATTTGATCCTACAATGGGTAGAATGATAGGTTCATTTTTAGAGTTGTTTACAAAGTGAAATAAGTAACTTGATAAAATCCTGCGGTAACCCTGATTTAAGAGTGTACTTACGTTGAGGATATCCCGTTGACAATATAGATAATGTATTTGACTCCATTCAGTGGATCATCAACCACTTATTCCTCTTATTTTTGTCCTTTCGAACACAAACGAAAACTTCTCCGGCGAGTAAGTAGAGGCACTAGACGACGGGGCACTTTATATGGTTTTATATGGGATACACGATTCATATGGTTTTCACACGTTTTTCTATTGAAGGTCCATGCTGCAATACACTCACTGCATTAAGCAAATGATGTAGGTGTGTAACGTAGATCACAACCTGCAATCAACTTCTTTTAATTTAATCTTTCCAAAGCTCCCCAAACAATCGCCTTTATTTATTTCAACAACGCCTTGGCAACCCAATATATTCACAATCGGAAGCTTGACGTTAAAACAGCGATTATATTCGCCAAATTTGCGTTTGAGTCCCTACATAGACAGTTTTTCTATCCACTTCCTCAGTCTGTCATCAGTGAGTACCGTACCGTGATGTAACGCGCGCACGCTCCGTCACGTGTTTTCAAACAGTCGATTTATTTTTAAAGACTCATTTTTCAGCATATAAAACATTATCGCGAAATTTTCGGCAAGTACATTTGAGGTAAGGATCTTATTGTTCTAGTAATTTTAAAAAAGTTTGCATGTTCCCCATTGGTTTACATTTGAAGTTGAAATAATTTGTTGCGCATTTAAAAATGTACGAAAAAATGTCCGAAAAAATGTACCGTGTAACCACCTATTCGTGGATCCTGTCCATGAGAATGTACAAGAATCTGTTCAGAAAACCATTCAGAAAAATGTACAGAATCTTGTACATTCTAATGTACCGTGTAACCAGGCCTTAAGTCTGTTTTAAGGCTTCGTTCAACATATGACACGACACTATGGAGCTTCGGCAGAATTTCATTATACAAATGCTTAAAGTTCAGCGTTCTACTTTTTTGCATAGTAGAGTCCTCCTACCCCTGGGTTTTCCCGTATCTCTTTAGATTTCTGTTTTTCCACTGTCTCCCCTCTAAACGCCTGTTTCCTACTCTTTCCTCAAACTTGTCAAATCCTCCCCATCCCTTCTTGAGAGGTATAAACGTGAAATTCTCATGGACTAATATTTCTTGTACCAGATTTCTTGTACTCTGTGAGCCGAAAGGCCTCGTACGCGTTAAATAATTATGGGAAAGTGCCACTAACTTTCATTTCAATACGCGTGAAACTCACTATATGAGCGTTTCTACGCGTCACTGACTGACCGTTACACCCAGTTTTTGTTCATATATTTCCCCTTTGACTCAATACAAATCAATGTAGGAACTTTCTGGAGGATTCCTCCAAAAATAAGTTTGTGAAAGCATACACTGGCTTTGGTACCACCCTGTGACCCCTGTAGAACCGGAGATTTTAAACTTCAAAGTCGTCGTCACTGACTGACAAAAATGAAACTCCGTTTTTTGACATCGTCACGTTTCTTATGATTGCTCTGAAATTATTCATGATAAATAAAATCCACGAAATACGTAAATTAGTTCTACGTATTGTCCAAACGTATGCAAAATTGTGACTTTGTGTAAGTAATGGTTTCCTCTCTTTGGTCATAAAAATGGAGCGTCACTGACTGACGGGAATTGTAACTGACTGACGGGAATTGTAACTGACTGACACATGTGATTTGAAGCTTGTTAACTTTTCTTTTTCATGGAATGAGCATTGCAAAATAAATATATTGAACCCAGAAAATCATATAAAAGAAACCTAAGAGTGGTATAGCCAGGAGGTATGCCCAGGGGGTACGTCCAGGGGGTCCGGACCCCGCCCCCCCGAAATATAAAAAACACAATTATTTTCCTTCAGAAAAAGTGTTAACATAAGTTTAAAAACCCCTACCTTATACCCTGTTTTTAAAAATTTTCCCTCTGTATCGGACCCCCCCCCCCCGAACGAAATTCTTCGCTACCTCATTGAAACGTAAGCACATAGTATATTATATCCAATACTTTTGCTTCCATTTCTTTAGTCTCGCTTAAAATAGTGAGTACGCCTAGCACTGTGATCTATTATCTAAGGGACATCTTAATTATATTTATAGCAACTAACTCCACATGGTGAACAAAGAGTGTATGTTGTATGGGTTAAATGCCGTGCCACTGTTATTCCAGCATTTCATTGGAGGGAGAAATGTCGTGTACAGGGATCTCTGCAAATTTTATTTTCTTGCTGTTTTAATTGCACACTTGCACTGCATTTATCACAGGAGAACCCGACTTAAAAGCTTCCCAGGTCATTTTTCTGCCTTTGCCCTCAACTACATCAACACCACCCTTGCCATGATCTGTTACGATTTCATTGCCGCTCTCTATTCTTCCTTTTTAATTCCTCGCATTCCCCGCTACGCTTTTTCCTCTCACGATGCTCGCGCTGTCTTTCAGCTCCCGTCTTTTCCATCTGAATCAATCCTGACTGATGGTACAATTAAGGATTTCAGATCTTAACAATCATTCCACTCCTATGTCCCGCTTTCACAACAAATGTACCGAAGCGACGCGACGACAATGAAGGTGATGGTGCAAGCGGCATGCCGAAGGCAACAATTAGCAAAAAAATGAAATACTCCGCTGTGTAAACAAATAATTTACTGAGAACAATTAAACTTATATGGCATTATTACTCGAGGAACATATTATGCCACAAATTTAGTGTACCAGTCGGGGCCAATGAAGCGCACGCACCAAAATTTTAAACCTGAGCACTACCAAAGCTTAAAATGTCAGTCAGTGACGGCGCTCAAGAGCAAAAACGGTGAATACCAGAGATTTTTTTTATTCTGATCTTTCATCCTTGTGATGGACTTGATTAGGATACGAAACGATTTATCTCCCGCATCCTTCGTTTTCGGTCAGCGGAAAAAAATGGATGTCAATCGTCACTGGCTGACACAAAAACGACGCACTGTTGCATTACATTCCTCTGCAGGAACATGTGACTTTCAAGTATTGATGAAATGGATTGGTAAGTAATAGTCATGATTGGGGAGGATGGTTAACTGGAAATTTTCATGGAAAAATCGTATCTTCGTTGCGAAATCTTCAGTAATAGAATGGCTCTGTAAACGGAATCATTTGCTCATATGAAACAAGAGCTCAATTCCGCGGCGTTTTCGTAAAAAATGGTTGGAGTATGGGGATAAAAAAGTACGGATTATTAAAATTTGAAATATTTACACCATTTCAGGACTTTGAACGGTCCATTTATCTCAAATTGAATTTTTGAACCCTGGTATGACAGTTACGTAGAAACGCTCATATACATCTTAATTTTCGGACTTGGGAGTTTTCAATTTTCCGGGATTGTGTGGAGTTACTGATATAATACGATAACATAAGTCTTCCGGGTTATCTGCGGTGTCGGTTAATTTTGATGACAGCATGCTTCCCTTCTAGGGAGGCTAAATTCATTACTTACCACGGATTAGTATCGCGTAGTTGAATATTCTTTCAAAGCTAATGTTACCTAATTTTTGCAGATCTTTACTTCTATCAATACGTTTATAATCATTCTTATCTCTAACAGTAACGAGCTTAGAAAAAATACGACTCAGTTTTGCAACCCTAAGGTTGGTTGGGAAAGGTGAGGATAAAGCTCACCTCAGATTCAGTCACAGGTGTGTGAATATCATAAATTCAGAGTAGAAAGGTCAGATTATTTCCCTGTGCCTTGCACTTCGAAGACGTAATTGGGGGATGTCCGAAGGTTTTACCTGGGTTATGAACCCGGGACTCTTCGATCAGCTGCCGAACGCTCCATCCTTCAGGCTACCACGCTCACCCCTGAAAATGACTAAGTCCAAAAGCTTAGAATCCAATTAATACTTTACCGCAAGCCTTTAAAATTATATATTAGAAGTTATAATCAGCTCATCACGAACATTACTCAAGCCTGAATCATAAAATCGTTTTTCCCCCCCCGTCCCTCTGAGTGATAGCTCTAGTGATAGCTTTTCAGGGACCAAATAAATGATCCCTCTACCCATCATTTTCTGAATCACACGGACATCACCGCCGCTTATTCCGTCACTTTCCGTATTTACAACTGTCAAAATGTCGAATTGCGTCAATGTATGCGAGATGGCAAAATAGTCCCTGATCTAATTCCGAGCTCGTATTCTCGCAATTTCAACTAATTATTTCAGTACTAACCTGCGCAATGACGTGCCACGTGTTAAACAGCCTTTCTGATTGGTTGAAGGACGGTGAAAGCTATGGTTTCAGCGACGGAAAAAGGGCCGTGCCGAGTGATAGAAAAAGGGATGGAAATCTCATCCCTCGAGCCTTCGCGGAAAATGATCAAGTGAAACGGTCATTTTTTTCTGTAATCGCTGGAGCAATCGCTGGATTGGTCCCTCAAAAGGGATGGAAAATTTATATTGTAATTCGGACTGTAAACTGCTGGCAGAGAGAGAAAAAAATTGACGGAAAACGGCGAACTCATGGCGGACCACATTGGCTAAATGGTCGTACCAGTAAGAGATATCGGCAATTAAATTTATCAGGGTGACCGACGGGAAACGAAACCGCCTCACTGTCGAGCAGACGTCCGTCAATTCTGAGATACTGCAGAGACTAATTGGCCCCCGATCGAAGCGTCATCTCAGCCAAGAGAGTCGAATGGACATTGTCGAATTCCCCTCAGTTTTCACACCAAACCCAGCATCAAAACAAGGCAGCAGCCTGAATAATGGATTGAATCAACACTAGGTAGGGTTTGCTTGAAGGAGTTTCATTTTTAGAAGACGCATCACTACCATTCGCCGGCTGTATTAAGTATTTCCGTGTCGCATTACGTATTAACAACTAAAGGCATAATCTTAAAATGTTCATAATACATGGAATAGACCTTTTTCAACATTTTCCGTGTTTTAAGGACTCTTTACCCGGTACATTAACACGTACGGGTTAATGTCTAAATGTATGAACGCGAGAATGAACGCCAAAATGCACCGTGGAACCACCCAACTTGTTCGAATGCATGCACAGAAAATATAACCGGTTCTAATTTGGTTCGTGCATTCGTACGTGTTCCGTTCCGGTCCACAAAAATCATTCATGCAAACAGGTATTAACTCGTACGTGTTAATGTATCGAGTAAACAGGCCTTTAAACATTATAAGTTCTCATCTGAAAGAGCAGTGATGTAAATTTTCCAATTTAGATACAAGAAAATGATGAAAAGTGTCTAATACAGTCACCCTGAAAATTTATAGACGATAGCTGAAGTTTACAACAAGTGTAGCGTCACAAAAAATACTCCGTCCAGATGATGTGAAAATACATAATTTTTCATATATTAATAAGGGATTAAACCATTTGATCGCCCTATGTAGTAATTTCAAACTTCCAAATATTACCCGATAATTAGATAAAGTGGCAAGACATCCGGATAATCCTAGAAGTAATAATCTACAATAAATGTAGCGTTTTTCCTACTTCTGTAAGAAATTTGTAGAACTTCCGAATATCCTTTTCAGAAAATATAAATTTATTATGGCGATCACGCACTAAAGTAATATTTGAAACTTTACACAGCCTCAATGCATTCGAATAAATTGTGTAACCAGGTCACTTTTTGTAAAAGATATACACCGAAATATTTCTGTATTGTCACGAAACTATGTTGCTGCTTGAGTGCATGAGAATGATGGTGAAATTAAAACTTGAAATAAAGAAAAGCCTTGCACACCTATGCTACCTCTCCCTTATTAGATATATGCTGGGAAAAAGTACGCATATGTTGTATATGATATTGTATACAGACCGAGTACAAATTAATATTACATCAAAAGAATTATTACCTCCTTACGTGTCAACCACGATCTCCCAAGTATTTTTTATAAGTTTTAGGTAATTTCCCGCATTAGGTCTTAGGTCCCAGGTCGCAGATATTACATCACCATATTATCGACCGGAATTCTCTCCAACACATCTACGTGATTTTTGTCCGTCATGCGTAGGACCGTCACTGGCGCCTCGGTGCAAATAGAGGCAATGTTGACTCTTGACTTCTCAAACAATGCTCTTGAAAATTTTCCTCCACAACTCTGATCCGAGAGACTAATACCATACCAGAGTTGGACGAAAATATTTACACCCTGATCACTTGCTTTATATCCCATCCAACGAAAGTTTATGTTACATATCTGAAATTATTGAATAATTTTAAATTCAACAAATAAGTACGGCAAATCCAAAATAAAATATGATGTCTGTTTGTCTGTCCGCTATGCATTTCCATACGGCTGCACGGATTGCAAACAAAAGTAGTGTGTAGGTGCTTCACATATCCCAAAGACCGTAGTGCTACTTATGCTTGTGTCCGGCGCGACCTTTGCATCGTTTTCTCATAATCGCTTGTTAAGTCACGTCATACAAATTATGTGATTGGACAGGAACACCTCTTCACATGCTCCAAGGGATAACGCAAAGGATTCTGCACTTAACAATTAAGCCTCTTTGTGCAAACCTTTTTGTTGGGGTATGCGTTCACACGACGTTTATGGTCTTCGCGCGCATGGACACACACTGTTGTAGAGTAGGGTATAAGCTGATCCCGTTCAAGCCAAGCGGATTTTTCTTTTATACTGTTCTTCCGAGCTCCCAGCCAATCAGCTGTCTTCTCTAGATTTCTGCATCTGGGTTGGTTCATATGCTATAGATGATTTTTCTCGTGATGTTTCAAGCCGGGCATTGCGGGGGTTAGGTGGGTAAGGGAATATGGGAAGGGTTAAGGGCATATTTAGGGGTTCTGTGGGTACATGTATTAGGAATAGCATATTCCCAAAGATTAGTTAATAGCTTATTATTAGTTTTCTGAAAAGAGTGCTGGAATTTTGTCAGAGCGGATTTCAAAGTTTTTTTCGTTTTTTTCCATTGTTTGCTGTTATGGCCGTTTTACACGGGACACGGAATTGCGCAATCTGACGTACGTGCGAAGGCGCAATCAAAATTGCGTCGTGTAAAGCGGTGAATTGCTAGAGCACATGCGAGAATGCGTGGATGCGAGACGGCAAAATAGCCCCTGTTCTAATTTCGTCCATGCATTCGCGCAATTCCACGCCATTTTAGAAATAAATGCAGCCCTAGCCTGCGCAATTCCGTGTACCGTGTAAAACACCTAACAATCCTGCCATTTGACCGTGAATGACATGCTCCGAGTTTTCCACTTCTCTGGGTACTCTCCTTCCAGGGCAACAGCAGGTGGCGTGATAGTTCATCATAACTTTAAAGGAACAAAAGGTAATTTCCACACTCCACTATGTATAACTCCACTACAGACCATGGTTTCGACACACCATGACATTTTCAAGGATGACAGAGAGTGTCAAAACGGTCGACTGAAAATTGAAATTTCCTTGAAAATGACGTAGAAATTCGAAACCATGGTCGGTAGAGGAGTTATATATCAAAGTGAGGAAATTACCTTTTTTGTTTATATTTTATCATAAATATATCACATTTCCAACACATCAAGCCTGAAACAATTGAATGAGTACGGTAAAGCCTGCTGTAGCATCATGGCATTGCACTATATTATTTGGACTTTCAATCTAATCATCAAGAAATCATAAGGCTAACAAATGACAAAGAAGAGAATGTGCCTAAACTTAATTGCACATATCCATTTCATTTCAGTAATATTTCGTATCTAACAAGGTAAACGCCGTCAATTAACTGCAAAAACAGTAATTTCTCCTAAACTCACCCGTCACCCATTTTCAGGTAACATTACAAACAATCGAAAGGCATGACAAAAAATATTTTCTCACTTATTTCATTACAATTGACGTCATTATATCATTTCACAAGTGGTGCAACTGAGAAAAAAGTATTTTTTCCACGGAGTACTTTTTGAGGAATGGCGAAAGTTTTATAATGGTTTTGGATTTTGCCACATTATTTGATGATGAAAAATGAAGCCACGTATTTATGACTGTTATTAGAAATTAATTAAAATACTTTACATTATTTAAAATTATTAAAATCAACTAGTAGTACACCTAGATCCTACACTGGGAAAAATTTACTTAAAAATATCTGTAATATCTTTAAAATACGTACCAGGCGAGTCTGCTCTGATGTGTAAGATGATAGTCAGTCGAACTATTATTTTGAGATTCACAAAAACTGGAATGCCTTAAGTATGGTGACACAATCTTTCACGTTAAAACTGGTAATGTCGTTGTTAATTTAAAAAATTAAAAAGTACTATGGTGTTAGTGAATGGGAGAAATTATTACGATAGCTATAACGGCCTGGTTACTCGGTTCATTAAGTCGTGCGAGTTAATGTGTGAATGCGTGAACGATTTTGGTGGACCGGAACGGAACATATACGACTCCATGAACCAAATTAGAACAGGTTCTATTTTCTGTCCATGCGTTCGCACAAGGTGGGTGGTTACATGGTGCATTTTCGTGTTCATTCACGCGTTCATACATATATGTACTGACTCGTTTGCGTTAATGTATCGTGTAACCAGTCCTTAAGAAGCGGGCAGTGGCACCGACTCCATGGGGCCTGAGGGGGCCCGAGCCCCCTCAAAAATTCGTTATGGGCATGAGGAAAAAATGTGTCAGGCTTGTCGATTTTCCCTGGAGTGTCCAGTTATCGAGATTCGAGTTATCAGGGTTCTAATGTTGATTATATGACTCTTCTAAAATGCTCAAAAAACTTAAAACTCCCTACTTATAAAATTTCCCGGGGCAAGATCCCCGGTTTGCCCCCCCCCCCCCCCAATATTTTTTGTAAGTCGGCATCCCTGGAAGCGGGCGGTATACAGCTTGCACGCGAAAAAGTTTCGTCACATCGGAGAGGAGGGGAGGTGGCCTTAATCACACCCTTGATAGCCAATGCATTCAGAGCATCGTCATCAGAATTCCCTACAGAAGGTCTCGGAGATCTGTCCAAACGTGGGACCTCATCGAGCACGCCCTGTGAACAACCCGAAAAATACATCAGTATATCAATTTGCCGGGAAAATACCGCATCCCTCATGAAAAAAGCAAGCTAGTTTAGAAGAACGGCAACAGCCACATTATTACTATTATTTTATTATTCTTCTGATTAAGATAGGTTTCCATGGAGAAAGAAGTGTTCCAGTAGTCTGCCCTCCCTTTATAGACCTCTCTCTTCAATTCTTAATAAGCCCTACTCCCTTTCATTCTATCAAAAAAATCCTATTCTCTTCCTTCCTCTCCCCCCTTTATCCAACATTATACTCTCTAACACTGTTTTCAACATCCCCTTCCCCGCTAAGTACTCGCGGCATCCACGCCTTCTGTCTCCTCCGTATCTCATCTAGAAGCTGCCTCTTCTCACCCACCATGTCCTGCACTTCGTCGTTCCTCCTCCTCTTCGTCCACTTTAAACTATCCATTCATCTCCACATCCACATCTCGAACGCCTCCAGAATTTTCTCATCCTCCTTCCTATAAGTATCCATGTTTCCGCACCGCAAAGCACTGCACTTGAGTGAACAAATTTAACTCTTCATTAAACTTTTCCTTAAACTCATACATAACGATCCTCTCATGAGCTCGTTCCTATTCATAAATGCCTCATGTTCTAACGCAATTATTTTCCTGATTTTTGCATCCTTTATCCTCTAATGCGTTGCCCAAATAGTTTAATTTCTCTACCTGCCCAAGTTTTTGCCCACCTACTTTTATCTTGAGTCGTTCGTGGCTCGTAATTCTTCGCAAAACCATGTAACTTTGGTCTTCTTTTGATTAATCCTCTTGCCATATTTCTCAGATTTGACAAATCCATCCACTAGAGCCTGCATTCCTCTCGCTGAGTGGTTAATCAATGCCTGGTCATCTGCAAACCTCACTGATATAAACATCATTCCCCCGAGCTTTACTCCAGCTTCCAACTCATCCCACACGCTTCTTACCATCTCCTCAGCGTACACGTTAAAAAGCAAGGGCGATAGTGGACAGCCTTGCCTCACTCCTCGGCCAATGGTTGCCATTCAGATTCTCCGTCTGTTACTCTCGCTTGCACAGTCTGGGCCATACACAGATTACGAATGAGCCGCTTACGAGATTTCGGCGAATCATTCTCGGCGTTCACGTGGGGGTTACGTAACTGAGCGCAGTCAAGGCGAGAGCCAGGGGAGGGATCAAGAGGGATTGATTCCCCCCCGAAATGAAAAAAATTAAATAGATACTTTATGCTCGCTTGGTGCTCACACGACGATATGATATAGCGGCGCAGGGACATCTAGTAGTCCAATGGGACTTAAGTCAATAATTATCTAAGCGAATTTGTAGATGCAGTGTGTGTAGTTGTAGTGCAGTGTGTAAAATAATAGTGCTATGAATTAGTAGAGAGGTGAGTGACTTATGAGCCTCCTGAGGGACCGCAGAATTGACATCGACACCGAGGAGTTTAATTCATTTGGTCGTTGCAAAAAAAAAAGCTAGAAGGTTAAATTCAATTTTTAATAATATTTTTATATTTTCCTTTAAGGGTTTATAATAAATATGTATATTTAACCGTATACGCTATTTTATTTATCTTATAAAAATAATTTTATGTTTGTCTACTATTCCGCATAAACCCCCCAAAAATATTTTCTGGCTACGGCCTTGAGCGCAGTCCGCAGGTATTTGAGTGAAGGAAGATAGCTGCGACAAGTAAACCTTGAGACAGATGATAGGAAACCAAAACTAATATTGAGTAACTGATAACTTAGAATCAGAAAACTTAGAAACATCATGGAAGTGTGGAATATTGGCCAAATGACCAGTGGCGTAGCGAATGAGGGGGTCCGAACCTTTCCCTCACTACGAAATGTAAAAACACACAAACAAAATTTATTATGCTGGAAGAATACCGCATAGCTCATTTGCAGTGGTGTATCCAGGAAATTTGTTCGGAGGGGGGTTCAAAATCAGGAGTAAAATTTTTGAATAACAGGGTACTAAGTAGAGGGTTTTTAACTAATTTTAACAATTTTCATAATCGAAAAACTTCGTTTTTCAAAAAAATCTTTCATAAATTCATGATTTTTTAATAATTTGTTTCATTTATGATGAAGCAAAGTCATTGTGTTTTTACATATCGGGGGGACGGAAAGTTATGGGGGGAAAGGTCCCTATTTCGATCCCTTTTTATATCACTCGGCACGTCCCTTTTTCCGTCGCTGAAACGATAGCTTTCGCCGTCCTTCGACCAACCAGAAAGGCTGTTTTATACGTTGCACGTCATTGCGCAGGTTAGTACCGAAAACATTAGTTGAAATTGCGAGAATACGAGCTCGGAATTAGAGCAGGGGCTATTTTTCCATCTCACGTCCACGCATTCTCGCATTTGTTCTAGCACTTCACCGCTTTACACGACGCAATTTTGATGCGCCTTCGTACATACGTCAGATTTCGCAATGACGTGCCCCGTGTAAAACGGCCTGAATGTACGGCTGCTAACGGCGATTGAACACCACACTTTGCTTTTAATAGGGAAGTGCACTAGTGTTTCAAATGCACCAAACACATTTTAAAAATTAGAGTTCAGAATAGCATAATGTCGTAAAACCACAGTTTAAATCCTAATAGTGAATACTTGATTCGAGATGACCGTCTGAAATATGGAAAAATTCAAAGGCCGCGAAAACGGGTGTCCATGTTGAATATTGGCCGTGACGTCACAAGGCAGTAGCAGAAGGCAGCTTCTACACCGTTTAGTTCTACCACTATTATTGCATAGAAAAATTACAGAATTTGAGGGTATCCGTTTTTTGCTGTCATAAAATATCTTCAGATTATATATGTGGCTGCTTCTCTTTTGAGTAAACGACTTCATCATTGCGTAATATATTAATATTCATTTACGTGTCAACTTCAAGTTTGGAAAGAGTAGTACGAATAGCACATTGAATCTTTAATAAATGCATGATGGCATTTATTTTTCGCTGGGTATATTTTGGCACAATGCCGTTTATCATGCCAAAACTTTTTTTGTAAGAACCGAGTCAAACTAATAAACCTATTTCAGACGTTTGCTGCAAGACTTATTCGTTGCGTATGTATTCATGCCGGCCGGAACGTTCGCCCTTCGCTACTAGAATCATGGGATGTTAGCCTTATTTCCGAGCTGGCTGGTGCAATGGTTCTCGGTCCAAGATGGGTTCAAGAAAAGATAATCTTGGTTGGGAGAAGGAAAATTCCAACGATTTATAAATGGTATACCAAACTTTGATGTATTTATGGTTACTGAATTTTTGAATAAGGAGGACAGGTTCAACGCTCCATAGAAATGCGAGACGTTAAGGCTAACAAGGGGAGACCGCGTACCTTGCTGCATCTTTTTCAATTAGGGCGTTAGTTAGGCTGTAATTAATTAATTTTCATGCGTTACTTTTTACAAGTTATATATATAAATCCAAAATATCCTCACTTTCCCAATGGGTCGGTTGGGGTAGTGGTATAGTGCACGAGTCAAAGGATACATGTTAACCGAAGGATAGTGGTTCAAGTCTACGTCATGGCATTATTTATTGTTGCCTTCATTGTGATCATACGGCGTCTAGTTTATCATTAATTATAATTGCAGCAATCATTGACATGAGACAATTTTTTTATCGTCATTATGGCGTTTAGGTATTTTAGCAGTGTCATTACAAACGCCGAGATACGATGACTACAAGGGTTGGTGTGCGCTAAAATGATAATTTTTTCTTTGCTTATACTGACCAACTTCCACATTAAAAATGAAAACCACTCTTGCAAGAGCACATACCATTAAAGGCTCGCGGCAAGCAACAATATGCGTACAGGCATAATTAATAAGAACACAAAGCGAATATAAAATGCCATATATCTCGAACGCTTGTAATTCACATTACTCCAAAGGGAGTTTACTTACTCAGTACATACCTCAGTACCTTGTACTCAGTACCTACCAGTTTACCTCAGTAGCAGTGCTAAAAGAACCATTCTGAAATATAATTTCAACTAACAAATAGGATGAAATAAAAGTCGATAACCCTGGACCGGGCGCGCTGGCGTATAAAATACGTCAATCTTTGAAAACCAAGGATTTCGACATTGTACGTACATTCTGGGCTATATTAGTCTCGTGTATTCTTACAATGTACTTTGACTGCCTATATTGCGAGTTTTCAAAGTTCGAGGTATTGTAGCTAATTTTTTAGATCAGCAAGATGAACCCGTCACCAGTGGAGTACAAATTACGCCGCGCGACCTGCCGTGTACCTTTACATCTGTATCACCTATAAATGTACTAATTTCAACAAATAAAGATTAACTTTAACAAAAATCGTTTGTTATCATATATGCACATATCATGGGCAAAGTACGCATTTTGCCCGGTCGTGTAAAAAAAGTCGCGCCATAATTCTTTAACCAAACTACTTTCTGTTTATAAATTACGTAGGTCTACGCGGAAGATGCTATATTTTGACTCAACACACTTTCTGATGTGACTGAGGTACCTATTAAGTAAATTATTATAATATAAATATCAATTTGATCTTACAATACCTTCAAATGATCTTCAAAACAGAATATCATCGATAGGTAAGAGTCAGGAGCAGCCTTGAACCATTTATTCCGTATAGCTTGTGCTTAAGGCACGGGAATGAATATCTTCTCCAGGCTTTTGTTTTGACGTCGAGATGAAATTTGGAACAAAAAATCATTTATAATTCTATTTTGAATTCATGTTTTCGGTACTAGACGACATTTTTAGGAAGCAAACTCCACCGATTCCCGGAAACTCTCGCCGCGCTAAAGAAGGCGACGGAATACAGCGATACTCCACTGGTGACTACTGCCTTGTGACGTCACATCTCAATCAAGATGGAGGCACTGTGTTTCAGCGCAACATGAAATTTTCCGACTTTCAAAACGTTTTAAAGTGCATACCCCAGATGCAGAAAATAAAAGTGACTATACAAATGTTTCTTTTTTAGGCTAAACTTTCAAATTCAGCAATAAAAAAAAATTAGTGCACTTCCCTATGGAATGACAGTTTTAAATAAGGGAGGACAATCCGGACACATTGATCCGCCTACAGATTTAAAACGTATGTTATCACGCACTATTACAATCCATTTTCGGGTGTACGTCTGCGTGCTTAATATTTAAACTCGACGTTTCGTTCCTCCTGCTGGGAACGTCGTCAGGACCCGAAAATGAATTGTGATAGTGCATCTAATCGCTGCGGAAACCTTAAAATCAAAACTGGTGTTATCATCTTTAAATTTTCAGGACATGCAGAGTAGACCAAATTTCGGAATTTGCCTGAATAAAAATGTTACACCTGATGAATTCAATTGATTCGGCTTTTACTTTGTGAAAATCCATGTTGAAATGAAAATACACAACCCTGGTAACTTTTCACTGGAAAATTATTTATTGGTACGATGCGTTTCGATGCCGAGGCGTCATTCTCAAGTACACTGTTTATAATATCGACCGGCTTCGACCTGAAGACGCCTGCTGGAATGCAGAAGAAACTGTTGTCACCAACGCAACCACGACACGGTGAAACCCCGGAAAATGCAGCCTACATTACCAGCGCACCGCGGAAGACTTCGCACCAATCCCATATTTACCCTGTATAACCCTTCTCCCTTCCCCCTGCCAGAATTTGGGTATATATTGGATTGTCGATATTATAAACAGTGTACTTGAGAATGACGCCTCAGTGTCAAAACGCGTCGTACCAATAAATAATTTTTCAGTGAAAAGTTACCAAGGTTGTGTATTTTCATTTCAACATGTTACACCTGATAAAAAAGCGAGGTAAAATTTTCAAATGGCTAACTTCATAAATCCTTACATTCAGGATGACAGCTTAGGTTTCTAACGAGAGATAAGTCACGGGAAACAGGACGGTCGAGAGGGAATTTTCGGTTTCCATTATAGGAATTCCACAGCCAAAAAGTCGAAACACGAAGATCCCTCTCGGGCACGACGAAATGCTTGAACCGGATTTAAATCTGAGACCGCATGGCTCGTCACCTTCAGCTTAATGCGCCAAGACCCCTTGCCTACTAGGGGTTCGAGGGATAAAATTTCTCCGAACCCCACCATCCAAATCTGTGGGTAAGGTCATTTTTTCAAGCCATATAGACCAAAGGGTAGAGGGTTGAATTGACTACCTATCCTTAAAAAAAGGCAGGTGATCTGAAGGTCGTGGAGTCTTACCTAAGGTGGCCATAAATGTTTTGGCCCAGACCGGGACATCTCAGTACCGGATGGACGGGTCCCCAGTGAAGTTCAAAAACCTCTAGCCTTACTCCATGGAAATAGGTTTGTAAAATCAAAACTAAGAATATTTTTAGTATGGTTATTTGAATTTTTCCTTCAACGACATAGTAAATTTAATTTCGTTTTGGTTACGCTTTCTGTTATAATCTGTCATTATAAAAACATAATCCCTACACGAAATTTGAAAAAAAAAACCTGCATAGTTTTTGCACGAAACCAGTACATTGTACAGAATTTTCGGAAACTGAGGTGACGCCCTCAAAAGCGTAAAATCGGGACCGTCCCGGCCAAACCGGGACGTATGGCCACTTTATCTTACCCCAATTGCATGGGGTACACTGTAAGCGGGTTTAGGAAATGGAAATTATTTGCAATAAACTTCAGCTGTCAAAGGCAAGGCCTCCCCTCGCTGAGAAATGAGGAATATAAAGACAAAAATAAATACCTTAGTCTAAAGTAGTCTGATAAATCATGCGCGAGGGCAAGACCGGATAACTGATACACCTCCATATTTATTAGTACTCTCGCTCGTTTGTTCCTGAAGCAGTGGCGTAGCCAGGAATTTTGTTTGGGGGGGTCCAAAAGCATGGGGAAAATAATGGTTTTTAAACTACCTAATTATAACACTTTTAATAATCGAAAAACTTAATTTGTTGAAGAAATATTTTGTAAATCCCTGACTTTTCAATATTTCTTTTTCTTTATGAAGGAAATTATTTTGTGTTTTTATATTTCGGGGGGTTCCGGACCCCCCGGACCTTTCCCCCTGGCTACGCCGTTGTCCCTAAGGACAGGGATGGCAAGTGAAACGAAACGAAAATAAGTTCAACAGATTCAGGCTTCAATTGGTGAAAGTCAGACATATTTAAATAATTAAAGATCGTAGCACTTTTCCAAAATATTGTGGAAAATTGAAACGAAATGAAAATGTTTCGTTTCGTCCCGTAGGGAAACGAAAATACGAGGCCTAAGTTTAGTTTCGTTCTCGCACGAAATTAAAATCACCAAGGAGCTCAGTTTCGACCTAGAACGAAACCTTACCCCCAGGAACGAGACAAAATTAATTGAAACTCCGCTGATCATAGTTACGTTTCGATCCCAGAATTTGAGTAGAGGGGGAAAAGAGGAATAGTTTCGACCCATTACGTTTGGCATAGGTGAGGAGAGGATAAAACATCGGGCTTCAAAATCGAATGGCCAGTTAGTGTTCACCGTTCTCCTGTTAGTGGTAAAAAAAATATGAGTGCCCCATGCATCTAATGGCGGTAGGCCGAACCTCTACTTCACTCAACTATACTTTGTACTCGGTGTGTGGGTCGAAACGAAATTGTTCAAAGGTGAGGCACGTGGTCCCTCCGCTACAGAACATTATCTACGTTTCGTTCCGTCCCATAGTTTTAGTTTGATTTCGATGAGAAATAGTTTTGACCCCGATTTCGTTCCACCCTGAGTTTTGCTCCTCATGCAAGGGGAATGCATAGAGGAGGCCCATTTCCATCCCATAGAAGGCTGATTCCTGTTGCCACTTCTGTCTCATCGTAATCGGTTTCTAAAAATGTCCACGGCGCGGTGATGAGTGAAATGCGATCCACCTTTTTACCGACATTTTGCAGAATAATGTTTGTAACTGCGAGGAATAGCATTATAAAGCATAGAATTTGATAAATAACACCATCATGAACGTAAATTTCGGTGGATACCCTTAATTTTAACTTATTTCCCCGTGAAACTCGGATCATTTTGCCCGTTAGTGACGCGAGTGGCGACTTTGGTAAACCCATTTAAATGCGCGTTGGGTGACTACACATTTGGAGGCAGACTTGAGGATCCTCTTTTGTAATATTCGTGTCCTCATGTTTAAATCCATTTCGTTTCGTTTCCACATTTCGCTCCTGGGAACGATACTATTGAAATTTAACTGGTTTTGACTTTCGTTTAGTTTCTATAGCCACCCCTGCCTAAGGATCGTTTATTTTCGGCGATATCTATTCTAATTAAATTGAATCCAGGGAATAAAAAATTCTTGGATACAAACCTTAGTGACTGTTCCAAGTTGTGGACTAATGGCTGCCACAATGACTTTGGTGCTATGAACAAGCTTCTCTCCGATGCTCAAATTCTTAATTACCATCGATTTTTGACCCCCTAAAAGTGGAGGCATAGAGTTGTTGGCAACACTGTAATATATAGAAAATCTATCATTTGTTCCTTAATTTTTCATAGGGTTTCAGACGATTTTAGAGGGGGGTTAATTCTATGATCATTTGTCGTATCTCGTCTCGCTCACCCCAAAAGTTTTTTTGAATCTGTCAGTCAGTGGTCGGAAGTAGGTATTATAGTTTTAGCACGAATATTGCAAAAGAGGATCCTCAAGTTTGCCTCTAAATAAGCTGTCACCCTCCGCGAACTTAAATGGGTTTACCAAAGTCGCTGCTAGCGTCGCTGATGGACAAATTGATCCGAGTTTCAAGGGGAAATATGATATAATTTGGAGTGTTAACCAAAATTTATATTCATGATAATGTGATACATAAATTTTATAACTTTTCAATGCTATTCCTCGCAATTACAAACATTATAATGCAAAATACTGTAAAAAGTGGATCGCATTCCACAGTGGCGGAGCGAGGGGGGGGGGGGCTTCGGGGGATAAACCCCCCCCTTCCTCCTTCCGGAGCTCAGAGAATTTTTTCAATTTAATCCATTTTACTTAATTGGATAAAAATATTACATATAGAATAGTGTAAGGAATAATGAAATATCCCTCAGAAAGCCTTAAAGCTCACCATTTTGCACCATTTATCTTAAAAAGTTTCTGTGGAGGGGCACCCGCACCTCCGGCTTAACCTGGCGGGTATTACGTATCCCTAAATTTTCCAAGTAAGCTTCCGCGGAGATTATAATGATATTTAGTGATTTTTCCGCGTTTATCCATTTTGTAGGACCGCGGAAGAATACCCGGAAACATCACTAAATATCATTACGTATCCCTTAGACCCTCGAGTATTAGTTGCACCTAAAACCCCCCCTAGCCTTAATTCCTAGCTCCGTGCCTGGCATTGTCCTCTTCACCGCGCCGCGGACATTTTTGAAAACCAATTAAAATGCAAGAGGTGGGGTGGAATTGGGCCTCCTCTATGCAGTCCCATTGGTTTGTAGATTCGTTTATACTTAAATACACAATATCAATAGGTTTCCGATTTTAAAGAGCTAAAACTAACCTTAAAATAATCTTGCTCCGCTACCACTATCGATCCATCAATACCGTAAATTATTACTAATCATAAGTAGACTGATAACGCGCGAGAGATATAGAGAGGCAGACCCGAAAGGGCATGAAACTCATAAATGAAACTGACTATATAATCCCGAATTCACCTGACTGGTGTAACTACCTCTCGTCACTCAGGTAACACCCATTTGTGTACACCACCGGACAAGGTGTTGCTGGACTGCTGAGCATATGATGCCACAAGCAGACCAAATCGTTCGCACAGCGCCACAGCCGGAGAGCAGGCCCGGACACAGAACACAAAGAGGTGTTCGCTCTTGACTAGTTTTCGTGTGAAAGATCCACAGAGAAAAAATCATCCGCCTTGACCGGGATCATCGGGACCATCCCGGTCAAGGCGGATGATTTTTTCTCCTCGGATCTTTCGCACGATTGTGCATTGCGGGTGACTCCCGTAAAAAGTTATCACCGCGGCTAGTCCCGGTATACTTTAAAAACCCTGCATTAGGACCAAACCGATGTTTAAAGTTTCTAATGGATGTCCCGTCAGGGGGGAATGCAAGGGAGGTGGCCCAAGGGGCCGGGGCCCTCCAAAATGAGGTCCGACATACGCTACTGTCCTCTGTTCATGATGAGTACTGAATTTTAACCCAGAGATTTCTTAGGGGTTTCGGGAAGTCATACCGCCAAGATTTTAGAATACGGCTGGGGCTATCGAAGTGGGTTCCCAGGTGGGTTTCACCCATCTTTAAGCCAGAAATCCGTAAGTGTGTTGTTTGTTGCGGTCTGCACTATATAGCACCCAATGGCACCTGAACGTCACGGAGGGTGTAATAAAAACAATGTGAAAGCTTTGTACAGTCAAAAAGTGCCGTGAGATAATGACCGGCTGATTAGAAATTTCGTCTTCCAAGTGAGATTGAAAATTACGCCTCGTCCATTTGCGGTAACTTAACTTCAAATCACACCCATATTTCATTTATATACTCAAAGGATGAAGTTTGCCATGAAAAATATTTGGCTTAGCCAGTATACGAACCTGGATCTCCCAAGTTCTGAAAGTTTCCTTCGTTTGATAGGGGAATAATAATCCTCATTCAAGCCAAGCGCTACCTGCTAGCAGGGTACTCAGCTATCTGCTAGCAGCCTGCATTGCAGTGGCGCATATATTCTCGCCCCAAGGTCACATCACAATGCGGCAGTGGGAACCAGACTGAGGTCACACGGGCTTTTCCCATCATTCATACTTAGCCGTCGCCTTTTCGCGCGCTTGAAATTTTTCACTTAGCATTTAATCGCGAAAAATGGATATTGCTATTTAAAAATCCAAAAGCGTGAAATGCGTACTCCAGGGGTAATAATCTTTCGATTTAGGCAATAAAAAATAATAGGAAACCACCCTATTGGGAGATCCGGGTTCGTAATCCGGCTAATGCTAACATTTTTCCATGGCAAACTTCAATCTTGGTACATAAAATATGCATCAGTGTGCGTGATTGCGTACAAAGTCACTTCATTCATGCAGTGCTTTTATATTTCATCGAAACTTGTACGTGTTAGTCGTTCTTCTAACACACGGCACTTTGAATCCATCACTTTATTTCCTCCCCTAAAGACCGTTTTACACGGGGCACGTCATTGTGCAATGTGATGTACGAACGAAGGCGCAATCAAAATTGCTTCGTGTAAAGCGGTAAATTGCTAGAACACATGCGAGAATGCGTGGACGTGGGATGGCAAAAAAGCCCCTGTTCTAATTTCGTTCATGCATTCGCGCAATTCCACGCTATTTTAAGGCCGTTTTACACGGTACACGGAATTGCGCAGTCTGACGTACGTGTGAAGGCGCAATCAAAATTGCGTCGTGTAAAGCGGTGAATTGCTAGAACACATGCGAGAATGCGTGGATGCGAGACGGCAAAATAGCCCCTGTTCTAATTTCGTTCATGCATTCGCGCAATTCCACGCCATTTTAGAAATTAATGCAGCTCTAACCTGCGCAATTCCGTGTACCGTGTAAAACGGCCTTTAGAAATTTATGCGGTTTTATCCTGCTCAATTCCGTGCCCTGTATGAAACGGTCTTAGGAGGAGGCCCGAAAATGAAATTTCTTCGTAACCTTCCCTGCAAGTCACAACCACGAACCAATTCTTCGTCGATCTATGAAGTCATTCGTTTTCGGTTACTACCGCGTCGGTTACTGTGGCGAAAACAACATTTTCCCTGGCATTACTGCCAGCATCTTCAGGTCGACGAAACTGTTGGTTTCGCTACAGTAACCGACGCTTTGGTAACCGAAAATAACTTCATCGCGCAACGCGGAAATCTCCGTTCTCACTTCGTCTAACTATGCCGAAGATGGGTATAACCTGAACACAATACGGTCAAAAATAGCAGGTGTTCCCCAGGTTACTGTGTTGGTGGACACAAATGGACAAGGTAGCCGACTCTCGTAAAAGTGTGGTTTAGAAACGGGAGCGTACGATGGTCCTACCACCTCACCGCTTCCTCGGCGTCTGAGAAACCTTTTGAGAGCCAGGATTTTCGTTCGGGTCTCGTCTCGGGCGACGGCTTTCCCTCAGCCACCCTTTAACCCAGAGCCTTACCCCCCCCCTCCAAAAGTACCCAGCCACCCCAGACGATATCTCATGTGGAGGTAACGGGCGGAAGGCTGGGAGGAGGTTGGCTTCGAGCGGGGAAAATAAACATGTGACGAGGTTGAGGGGTACGAAGGACAGAAGCCGAGAATGAAGACGACGCGACGTGGAAGAGTAGAGCAGTTTCGTTCGTGAGTGAATCTTGCATTAAGAACGATTCACGAACGGAATGAATCGATTCGATTTGAATGATTCATAATGAATCAAACTATTGGAGTCCATTATGTGTTACCTGAATTATATTCACATGAAGAGAAATTTAATCACGCAAAAAAGAAGTAGGCAAATGTCTACATCTACATAATACCTTGCGAGCCATCTATATGGTGTTTGGCAGGGGGTTGTCAATCAACAGCATGCTAGAGGATCCCCACATGCACACCGTTCATATGACACATAATTTACGATTTCATACTTATGAAGGCAATTTGCCAATAAAGCTAGAACACACAAAACATGCTGTTAGAAATACTAAGAAAATTCAGAAACATGCATAAGGTTCAGTGGCGTAACGTTGAGGGGTTAGATTAGAGCCTTTGAGAAAGCCTTATAGAAATGAAAAAAAAATAATTAAAACTATTGTCTATTTTTTACATATAATAACTGCATCTGCTTAAAGTTCAATTTTTAGTGCCAAAATGATGTAAAATATATTTCCAGGAATGTCATTTTTTACCAGATTTTGCCTGGGGAGAGAAAGCGGCACTCCAGGCCATCCCATCTCCTCCAAGGCATATTCCTATAGTTAGGCCAGTGCTTAAGTTAATTGGCTAAACTAAAAGTCAACTAACCTATTATTAAGTTAAAACACCGCCGAAATAGATCGTGATCGCGGAAAAAATAACATTCTGAATCTATCTGTTGAAATTCATCGGCATTAACCAATTCACATGACTGGAATCACCGATATGATTCGGTATGCCTTCCTTAAAGACAGAGAGAGGATGAGGAACGTGGATATTTTTACGATATGCGAACGTATATAGATATATATATACAGAGATATGGGGGGTAAAGCACTTGCTTGAGGTAGGGGAAGGTGGCAAAGTGGAAAGAGCACAGACCTTTTGTCGTTCGGAGGGGAAGAGGAGTAATTGGGTACGAAAGTAGGGGAGGGAGCGGAATTTTCGGGGATGGAGAGTGGGATGGGTAGCTTTGAGGGGAGGGAGTGAGGAGGGTCATGCAGGAGTGGTGAGAGAGGAGAGAGTTGGGGGGGGGGAGGTAGGGGAGAGTTTTAAGATGGGAGTTTTTCGCTTTCGCTGTTTACGCCGGTCGGATTGGTGAGACAGTCGGCCTGCGTCAGCCAACGTCGGCGGACGCAGATAGTGTGGCGGGCGAGAGGAACAGAAGGAGACCGACCACCGAGTCTCCCCTTAGACTCAAGAGCTTAACAATCCCTCCCCTCCGAAAGTCCGACTATAGCACGTGCTTCTGGATTAACACGCCTCGTGAATGCTGTCATTGTTGGTTCACGGATAATCCTTAACGACGAGAGCTATCACTTTCACTGCGGGAACCTTGAGTGAAGAAAAGTTACGTGAGCTGAGTCCCAGGCATGCGCGCTGTCCGTGAGTTTTGTGCCCGAGGTCAATCGAATATTTTGGCGGACAGTTAAAAAAAAAGAAGACTTCGTGCTGCGTCAGTGGGTTTGATATCGTGTTTCCCCGGTGACCTTGGTGTGTTTTTGTTTTCCCTTCTGGGTTATTCATATCACGCAACGTGCTCAACGAGTCTGCCCCAAAGTTGTGTCCGTGTTTCGATGGGAAGGAATCAATTTCCCTCACGTGAATTCTCTACAAGACTTCGAAATGTGTGCCGCGTATAAGATTTGTTGTTAGTACTGAAAGTTACCCAATTCGAACCCACAGTATTGGTTATTATATATATATATGTGTGACGGACGGCATTGAAAACATGTATTTCCGCTGCCCAAAACTTTCCAGCCTTTCTCCTGGCTTTCCACCTCTACGTCATCGAGAGCCGATTTCGGGGGCGGTCGTGTTAATTTCTCCGTCCGTCCCTTGGCTTTTTTCGGGCGTCAGCGGTGTTCCGTCGAGGTAGAAAATTTTACCGCTGTCGTTAAAATGATCTCAAAAAGACGGCCGCGTACCAAACGCAAGAAAAGTGCATACTCTGTCCACATTAAGAATAGGGTGAAACCGTTGGACAGGGTTATTTTTGGTAAAATAAGTTCAAAATTACGGCTTTGGAATTGACAAAGCATATTATTTAGCTCATATTTGTACAAAGAAACGTATCGTAAATATCCAACGAAATATTAAAAAAATCGTCTAGTCTCCTTAGGAAAAGTTCTATTTTGTTATGGGCAATGCCCAAAAATTATTTATAATCCTTAAAACAGTGATGAAATTGAGCATATAACTTCTAGTACCAATGCCACCGACAAATGAGCGTGTGCGCATCGAAAGGAAAATATTTATGGTAAAGCCAAAATAGCTGGTGGGACTTTGAAAGTAATCATTGTGACTCTCTCGTTTCGTGCGGTGATAATGAATCATAGGGTTCCGCATTATTTTCCCTCCGTCCCCACCGACAACGCTTCCAGTCAGTATAACCAAGCCGTTCCGAAACACACTCGTGCGACACCGGAGCAACACCACCATCACCGGGCATTGCAGCAAGACCCCCAGAGCCAGTGGTCCCGTGCCGCTACTTCCTCCCCGCTGCAGCTCTCCCACCGAAGGCTTCAGTCCTCGCTGGCGGACGTGGCGAGGTCCGCCTCCGAGGACTCCTTGATCCCACACCCCGGGTCCTACTCGGTCGCCCTCGGGCCTTCCGACTGGTTGGGCCGCTCATCAACATCCCCCCACCACCCTCCCGCCTCACGTCACCAAGCCGCGAGTTCGGCGACCCCAGATAAGAGGAAGCATCGCCACTCCATAGCCGCGAGACAAGAGGCCAAAATGAGGAGGGTGCACTGCGAAGAGGGACAACAGAGTGTTGACGGCCCGAGCAGGCGGTTGGTGACACATCCCGCGGGCGAAGGTCACGCTTCGACTTCCTTTCATCCCTCAAGGGTCGGAGGATTTTCTTACGAAGATCACCCAGCGGTTCAGAGGATCGCCGGTTTACAAGATGGACTGCATTTCCCCCCGGTGTTGGACGGTGCAGGCCTCCGGGTGGGGTCCGCTGAGGTCTCGCCCGCGTCGAAAGATCCACCTGCCCACTCCCACAGTGTCATAAACCCCTGTGCATATCCTCACCCCCACCGAAGGGATGCGAACCCCACCAATTCCTACCCCCAAGTGTTCCCCTCGTGGCAAAGTGGGTACAGTGACTTGCAGGATACCGGTGTTAAGCTTTCAGGAGGAAACAATCCAACCCGAACTATCCCTTACCTTGATAACATCCTCGTCCACAAGCATAGGGATCATGCCCACGGTAAAGAATTCCAAATTTTATCTCAGAAAAGGTTTATGCTTGAAAATGCAGACCCAGCTCACCAATATCCTAAGGGTGCGCACCATTCTTCTTTAGAGCATGGTGAGACCCTCTCAAGTGGCTGCTGTACGGGCATCGCCAAAGATTCTGAACCTTATGCCGTTCCTGTGGAACACGGAAATGTCCCTGTAACTGAGGGACTTCATAGAGTCATTGATGGCCATGTCTCCGGCTATCATAAGACAAGTCATTCCTGCCAGTCTAACCTATTCACTCCCTCAGCCTCTATGAGGCCATTGCCATCATTCCAGAATATTCCCTCCCACTCATTCAGTCCCATACCTCATAGTGATCATCATAGAACTTCTTTGACTGGGGGTGACCTGAGAGAAAATCCCAATGTCAATGAACATGAAGTACCTTTTCACCAAGCATCTCAAAATCCTTTCACGTGGGATGCCAACCATTTGAAGATGCATCCGTTTAATGAATCTCAGGGTGACATGACAGATCATCCCTATCCATTTTCCCGTAAATCCCTCCATGAATCTTGCAATTTAGAACAATTCAGCAATGAATGGCATCCAAAAACGACAAATAAGGTCCCAGCATCATCCACTAATCCTGCTCAACCTTCTTCCTCAACTTATCCAATTAACTTGGAAATTCATGCTTCCTCTTCCAGTGATCCTTTCACTCTTACTTCCAGTTCTAATGAAATACAAATTAGCAATGCCAAAACAAAAATTTTAAATTCCCCACCGGTTAGCCAGCCAAAAAAAAGCCACACATCACATTCTCCAGTGGCACAAAATGAAGTACCCTCACATAATTCTTCCTCAGGGACACAAAATAGATCAAGAGACCCGGACACAATGGTCTCAAAACACCGAAAGACAAAAACTTCAACACTTAATTTATCAGCCAGAGTAGGATTGTCTTCAGTTCCTGATGGTGAAGAAAGAATCGACAACAGGAGTAGATCTCACACTCAAAAGGATATTCCTGAGCTCGTAGCCTTATCTCGGAAAAAATACAAGGGTTGCCGTTGTCCTTCTGGACCTCATTCAAAAACTGACACACACAATCCACATAGAGGACATAGTAACAAAATGACTGGTGAAATTTCTAGTGGAGAGGCAATGCCACAGTCAGACACAAGTTCCAATCACTCCTCATCAACACCAAATGAAACAAAAGGTACAACACGGCGACGCCGCCGTCATGCTGTCGGGCTTATTTGTGGGGTGTGCGGAGATTCGGCCAGAAGTCTGCATTTTGGTGGGGTGTCATGTGATTCATGTAAAGCATTCTTCCGCAGAGCTGTAATAGCAAAAGCATACCCATCTTTCCTCTGCGTTACCACAGGTCTACCTCCAAAGATTAAATGCCAAAAGAGTGTTAAGACTGACAGTGAAAGTAGTAAAACATTAGGTACTCCAGATAATGGATCAGCACCTCCCATTACGGATTCTGCTCAACCTGCCTCAAGTCCAGAGGCTCAAAAAGTTCAAATGCAAACTGACTCACATAATATCCAAAAATACTCAAGTGCTGCATTTAAATCGGTTACAGAAGATAGATTAAGTTACACTGATAGTGGGAATACCTCAGTCCCTACCTATCTCAGACCAGGGTCCAGCTCTAACTCTGATGAAGGTAGACATCCTCCCTCTTATGATGCTGGCAAGAATGATTCTTCCCCAGAAACTCTACATACAGTGCTGGTGCAAGAAGGTGGTTTCCAAGGCAAGGGTCCTGGAAGTAAACAAAATCAACAAGCAACCAGGCTTGGCATGAAAAAAATAGTGAAGTGTCCACCTATTACAATAACAACTCGTAAATATTGCCAGGCATGTCGGTTCCAGCGTTGCATTGACATCGGGATGGAAATTGGATGGGTTACGCTAGAGAATGATGCACAAAAAACCTCATCGAGTCAAAAAGGAAAGAGCAATGGCAATGTTAATGATGGCAGGTCAGTATTCAGTGATGTAGTGCCTCACATATTTCTGACAGGAATGGTCACTCAAACATACTGATTAATTTCTCCATTAAAATATCACTTTTCAACTAACAACTTATGACTGAAAATCAAGATCTTTGCATGTTTTTCAGCAGCCTAAAAAGAATTTCTCAGCCATATTTCTAAATTCATTTCATTATGCATCTTAAAACCCAACTGCTAAAACCTCTCCACCTATGAAAATGATAGAACTTCACAATCATGCAGAAGTATTCTATTACTAAATATTCTTGGATTTTCTCTGAAGGAAAAATAGTAGTTGAAAAATAATTATTTTCCTCATCTCTATTGTGATGATATCCATGTGTCCATGCATTTCCATACAGTATCCATGTATGATGCCCATGCATTCTCATACAATAGCCATTTATAAGCACATTTTTTTAAAATAAAACTTGAAATTGAAAAAAAGTGTCTCACAGCCGTAAAAAAAATAAATTGACAGCAGCTAGATTTGAAGCTGAAGCTTAAAAAAAATAAGTTACTTCCTATGAGTGAATCAAGGAATATGTAGTTGCCAAACATTAGCATTAACATTTTGGCTCCTTGTATGCAGTTACATATCATTTTCATTCTTGTAGTTTGTTATTATTTATTTTCTTATCTCAGTGTCCCTTGAATGGTAGCAAAACAATTTTTTAGAGGAAATATCCCTATTTTTTACTACTAGTAGTACTATCTTCTACCACTACCAGTAAAACAATTCTTTATAATTTAATTGAGGGAATTTCAATGATTAAAATAAAATTTTTAAGCTTGAACTAAATAGGGCATGATTTAGCTTAAGTGGAATTTCAAAATTTATTCCAATTTATTTTTGATAAAAGTGATACAAATTTTTGTGACACAGCTAAGTTCAATCTACGACCTTTGTTCAATATCCAAAATTGGCCTTTACTTTTTTAGAAAACATTCTGACTACATATCGTAGATGAGCACCTGTTGCACCAAGGTGAAGACTTTTCATATATTTGAACAAGGATTATGTTGCAGAATAGAACTTTTCAAGACACCTGCAAGGAGGATTCATCCTCTATCGTAATACTCGAGATAAAAAATAATTTTGCGTATTTGATAACACTGGTAGAGTGAAAATAATCTTCATTGAATACCCTTAACTATTATTTGCCCTTTAACCCATTAATTCCCAGCATTGCGTTGACGCAACATTATTGAATTCTAATTCTCAGAACAAGTTTCTATCTCAAAATAATTTTTTCTTCGATTTACTGACTTTTTTAAGTATCTCTAGCTCTGATTTTGTCATCTCCACCAACATTTTCATTCATATAAATGTATTTTTATGACTCGTGGCATTTGGCATAAAAATCGATGCGCACATACGAGACACCCTAGGGAAAATGACACCCCAGCATGTCCGTCGAGGCAGAATGGGGCATTTCCTCCAAAGTAATACTGATAACTCCCGGCGAAGATGTCGAGTGTGCAAATCAAGATAAAAAATAAATGATGTAACCCAGTGAGAAATGGGTGGTGGAATCCACATGGAACCCACGTGGAATCCACGTTGAGTGGTGGATATTTGGTGGTGGTGGATATTGAGTGGTTGGACCCACGTGGAATCCACGTTGATTTCAAGTGGATTTGTGGTGATTATCATAAAATGTTAAACAGAATTTCTAATTTGTGGAACTTAACTCTCTGGTGACATTGCGTCATTTATCATCCTGAAACCACGCTAGTTATGTGAAAATGTATCGCACATTCTATTTTTATATAATTCGTGGAAAGGCAGCCATGAGAGCACATGAAAAATCGTAGACACGTATATAGAAGGTTTAGATATAGAGTGGTTGAGGTTTTAATGTTTTTAGGACAGCACCAACTGCTGTTTTAATTTTTCCACCAAATTTCCACGTGGGTTCCACGTTGATTCCACGACCAAAAACACGTGGTATCCACGTTACATCTCCACGTGGGTTCCACCACCCATTTCTCACTGGGAACCTAATTTTTTTAAATTACTTATTTTGTATTTATTTACCGGAGTTTTCCCAGCGTTGCGTATATGCAGCATTTAAAAAATCGCATAATATGATTAAAAAATTTTTTTTGCAAAAATTCATCTTAATTAGGCCAAAATAAATCGTAAAATGCGAAACAACCGAAGTTAAAAGCCACGAATACAGTCTGGGGAATAATGGGTTAATGTAATTCATGTTATCAACCTTTATATCGAAAAAAGTGATACAAACTTTGTGACACAGCCGAGTGCAATCTACGAGTAGTGTTCAATATCCAAAATTGGCCTTTATCATGATAAAAATATTCTGATTGCTTATGGTAGATGAGCACCTGTTGCTCCAAGGTTAAGGCATAATTAGTACAAGGATTATGTTTTTGAATAGATTTTTTCGAGACAGGTGCAAGGAGGATTCATCCCCTATCTCAATGATCAAGATACAAAATAATGTAACCATATATTTAATAACACTGGTAGAAAAAAATTATCTTCAATAAATACCCTTTAACATACCTAATGCATATTATCAAATTTCCTTTCAGGCCTACTACATCAGGGTATTCTGGAGGATCTAAAAATGAAGATTCTTGTGATAAAGATAGTAGGAAGACGGTAAGATATATTTGATTTTGTGCAATTTTTTGCGTTGCAAGCACCAACCCTTCAGCTGCAGGGAATTGCCGGAAAGACAAACTAGAATGCTATCAATTTCAAAAGTGGGTCTCCACTGCCATTGCAAGGAACTAAATTTTCACCTGAGCTTGAACATCGGGCATTGCTTATGCCAGGGGCAGTGGGGGTTCCAGGATAGGGACAAGGGGGGGGTTAAAATTCCAGCAGTAGTGGGGGTCGGAAAAAATTACGATTCTATCTAGTTTAAGTACAAAAAACACTCAAGGCAAAAGATATCTTGAGTTGCCTTTACTTTTATCGCAATAAAAAATAATAAAGTCACAGGCAGAGTAAAAGAAAATTTTGATTAAAGTGATTATACATGTATAAAAGACAATGCCATCTTACGTTACAAAAAAGTTGTAATAGTGGTTCTGTAATGTTTTGCAATATGGGCGGACCCGCAAGGGAGGGGCACGTGCCCCCCACACCCTCCATCTGTATCTGCCACTGTGTAAACAGGATAACCAGAGGGGGGGCTATGGCTCCCATAGTCCCCCCCCATAGATCCGCCACTGGCCAGGGGTAGTCTGGCCAGGTTGGCTTGTCGGCAATCGCCGTGGGCCCCCACAATGCTAGTATCTATTGTGAAGCGTATATAAAAGGTATAATGAAAAAAAAGACTTAGATTGCTAGAAGCAAAGTTTTTTTTTTTTCAATTATAAAATTCTACATTTTCATATGTTGCTTTACACTGTATGAATACTCAAAGTGAAAAGATTAGGTACATAAAAAATTAAATGAAAGTGTTGGAAGATAAAAGAGAACCTAATGCGTTTTTGAAAAGGTTATTTTATTATATTTGTAAGATTTCAGTGCAGTTTCAAGGAACAGATTCACTAAATATTAGATAATAGAACCATAATACATACATTTTTAAATTTTATAAGCTGTGCAATAATCACTTTTCATAGGATTTTACCTTACAATATTGCTAATTTTTTATTAACTTTTTATCTGGTCATTAAGAGCCAGAATTATGTCAAAATCTATTTCCGGTATCAGTGCTATAGTTGGGAAAATAATTTAGGCAGTACTCACCAAAAATTGCCAACAGCTGAACATGTGTTATACATCTGGCTGCGATTGAAATGCCTAACTCCAACTCTAATATTAGTTCCAAGTTGTGCCACGAAATAACTCTGAACAAGTAAATAATCATTCCAGATTTTTCTTTCTGAAATCCATTGGACAATTTACAGTAGGGCTTCTTTTACGCATGTAAAAAGGAAGTTTAACTGGTACACTTATAACAAGTTTGGATTTAAGGGGGTACGCTGTACCGGCCCAACTGCAGTACTGCTGGGCATGCAATTTCCTAAAATTTTCAAGAGAAATGACCCCCAAATCACCCAGTAAGGGGGGCTCCATCATGAGCTTCAGCCGAGTGCCCCTAATTACCCCAGACCGTGCCTGGCTAATGCCATCTGTGAGTTTTACTTGTTATTCTCCTCCACTCCTGAGACAAGGCAAAAGTTCCCTGTGAGATGATTCTCAACTAAGACTGTACTGAGAATTGTGGTCCGGTATGTCTTCAAAAACAATGAGACAAATGTAATGGCCTCCGAATTTCAGGCCATTTCACAAGTATTTGTCATAGCACAAATTTATGGCCTTTAGGAATAAGAAGAATTAAGGTGTCTGTCAACTTCCCCAAAAACTTCAATTCCAAATTCAATTCATACCTGGGGACAAAAATTTTAGCTCGACAGTTCAACCATAGAAAATTATCCCCAAATTAAGAAATTTTTCTTTCAGGAAAATATATAGCATTACTTCTTTTACTTACACATATATTACTTGTATAAGAATCTTTTGTTTAAAAATTATAAAAGCGGTGCATACTCGACAGAACTATTTACGTACCATGAATTAAATCATTCTTGAGATCCCATCCCCAAGACATTCATTCTAGTAGGCTGAGGTTATAGAAATTTGTAAATAATTTTTATGGGTAATCTACTTGCTTCCATTAATTTTGATGAGCATTTCACATCAATTCCTTATTGTCGTCATACTATCATAATTCTTTTAGTGAATGTATGTAAACATGTTGAGATGACACTAAAACTTCATCTTTTTATTCACAGGGTGAAGATACAAACTTTGATCTCAATAAATATTTAACAGAGAAGGAACAAAATCAGATTGAGGAACTGATAGATATTTATAGAAGTGTGTTCTGGGGTGTTCCAGAGCCGTCATACTACCGTCCAGCATTGATTGATTTTCCACCTCCTTTTGCATTAAGGGAATCCACTTATAGTTCAAGTGATGTGAAAAATGAGGGTGATCAAAAACCAATATTACAGCCTGAAGCTCTACAGTGTTCTTCTCCTGAAACTGACAACTATGATGGACATGGTGTGAAACAATGCCCCAAGATCTGGTCGGAAGATAGTCAAAACATCTCAGATGATTGCAAGAATAATTCCTGGCAATCAGGTGGCCAGTATTATGGCTTTCCAAATGGAATTGAAGAAGAGGTAATGTATAATATTTGCTCTCCTGAACAGGGACGCCGACTTACAAAAAATATTGGGGGGCCCAAACCGGGGATCTTGCCCCGGGAAGTTTTATAAGTAGTGAGTTTTAAGTTTTATAAGCATTTAGAAGAGTCATTTGATCAACATTAGAGCCCTGATAACTCGAATCTCGACACCTGGGCACTCTGGGAAAAATCGACAAGCCTGGCACATTTTTTCCTCTCACCCATACCAAATTTTTGAGGGGGCTCGAGCCCCCTCAGGCCCCATGGAGTCGGCGCCACTGCTCCTGAATTGGTACTATGAAAATTGAATTAGTTTTCAAATCAATAGATGGTGCAATCGACCATAGTGATTCCTACAGCCAACCCAATTCAATTGTTCACTCAATAATTCAGCTTAATAATTTCGATAAATTCAATAGATTTGACAGTTACCATAAGTATTTCAGTTATAGAAAATAACAACAATATTTCTCAAAACGAACCTTAAACATACGAAAAAACAAAGTAGTACAGTGATTGTATCAGCACCGAAAACTTTGTTGAGAATCTCTCTGTCAAAGCTAAAGCGATGTTACTCTGACGATAGCCAATTCAAGAGAGACAGCTAGGCTAACTTGCCGCTGTAGGAGGGGCAATCGCACTGACAAAGGAGGGGTGGTAGTTTTGGGGGAAAGGTGGCTCGCTTTTTAACTCCGGCGGAAGGAATTAGGTTACAGGCAGTCCCTGACATCGGTCAGCCCAAACAGTCCAATTTTCCCTGCAGCAGGTTGACAGGAAACTCCAAAACAGTGCTTGTACTCCAAGCATGGTTGGGGAAACACCATACTCAGCGGAGAAGATCTCCTTTTCCACAATCTACTCAGTGGTGTAAGTTCCCGGGTCGGGTGAGGGACATTCAGATAGGCAATTGGTAGCCAAGGAGGGGAGAGACATTGTAGGATGAGGTCTTGGAGGGAGAGAGAGATTTGATAGGTGAAAATTGGGCGACTTGTCACTCGAAACTGCAGGCTAACTTACTACTATTCTAACTACAGATTTCCAAATCCAAGTATTCACCCACAAGACTGCTATTTAAAGGTTGGACTGAGGATCGGTGAGAGGGGGTCCGAGACCTTAGAGGACTGAGCCTTTTTTCGTCAAAATACCCATCATGAAATAGTAACATCCTTATTTAGATGTCCAATGGATATCATCTGCTGCTTGGGTAACCAGCTATGTAAAAATTTAACTTTCAGCACTATGCATACCAATTATATAGATGATTTAATGAAATTAAGGCTTCCAGTGTGTGCAAATTGAGAAGTCAACTTATCTGCTAAACAGTTAAGGCTGTTAAATTTTTACCCATATCATAATGGAAATATTAAATTGCGTTCAATTTAAAAGTGACAAATTTCAATTGAATATATGGAAATTCAATTGAATATTGGCACATTCAATTGAAATAGCAGATTTTTTCCAATAGGGTAATAGCTTGAGAAGTAGGTGACAGATCACAAAACGGAAAAATATGGGTCACTTTTTTTTTCAAACTCTAGGAAATATTAGCAGGGCTATTACAGTCCAGCCCCTAAGAGCAGTTTCAATTTAATTGAAAGTTCTGTTTAAAATTTCTCTCACTAACTTGGATGACAATCACAATGGATGACGCTCTGAAACAGGAGTGAAACTTGAGAAGTAGGTGAAATCACGAAATGGAAAAATATAGGCCACTTTAATTTTCAAACCCTAATCCAATTGATAAATAAACAAAAAAATTAGCCGACAAGCCCATCCTCCTGTTTCACACTGCAGATTGTTTTCCTCTCATTTTTCTTACTGTGTACCTAACTCCTAACTGCATGTTCCTCTCTAATTCAAATTAATTCATGCTTCGCCTCACAGCATACATTTTTATTATTCTGTTTGTCTGTACTCCCTCCAAAAATGTATGTACATGTTATAGACCTTTGATTATCTGTACTGATGGGAAGAAACCTCAAGCAAGAGACAAAATCCTTTCTTGATTATTTACGTAGTAGTGTTTTCTTTGATTTATGAGTTTTGCTTTCTCCGGATCTTTTGAGCCTGTTCCATTGAAAAATTAGTTGTTTTGAGAGGAAGGATATATCTGGGGTGCATGCTGGGACGGTGTGGACTCAATAGGTGAAATGAGTGATTTGACTTATATTTTTGTGACGAAATATGTACATGAACATCAATTTTCCCATAATTGGTTTATTCACTCAGACCCAAAATCACAAGTCATAAAAAGAGTTTGGTAGATAGGAAGGAAAACTACATGAAAAAAGTACACCCAGTTCAGTGACTCGTAATCACAAGTTTTAGTTTTAAAAAATGCTTTAGTTGATGCCCTTTTTGCATAATCTGGTGACTTCATCAGAGTTCAGGTTCATCAATTTGTTCTGGTAGAGCAGCTCACTGCAGGGAGAAATTTTTCAAAAGAGTGGGAACAACGACAAACCATTCCAGGGCAGTAGAAGGAGGGAAGGGGTAGGAGACCCACTCAGTAGGAGCATGTGACATCATCAACTTACTTGCGAAAGGGTTAAGGCTGTCAATTTTTCACCTTGAATAGCTGGAGAAGTCCGTGACAGAATCAATATATATCTTAGATCATACTCTTTATTTCTCTAACTCTATCACTCCCTATGATGAAAGGAAATTAGGTAACATTGACTGCGCCAATATAATTTCACGAAAATATGAAATTTAAAAATTCGCCCCAAAAGAAAAGATAAAAAATGGACTGTATTATGATTATAAGAACAGGAGAGAGAGAGAACGCCCCGATGTCCACCTACCTTCCGCTGCACCGCCTTCTCCCCTCTCCCCCGATGAGTTCGGCTCGCGGTCCGCATCACTCCAGGTACAACACCGTACTCTCACGTACTGCCTTGCCCACACGACAATACAACTCAACTATCAGTTCCTCCTCTATGACCTGGGAGGTCTTGCGTCATAGGCCGACACCTAGCGGCCTCTCTCTCGATTATTACCAAACAAACATACCCATTCTATCATTTACATTTATTCAGTTTTTAATGTAAAATGTTGAGTTACCTACCTCTTATAATTCCATGCAGCATTTAGAGTCATTTGTCTGTCACTACTTAGTAACTACTCTCCTCTATCAATCTTTGATTTGCCTTGCTTTAGATTGATCTGAAATTATAAAGGTAGAAGACTTGAGACCTTGATTTTGCTATTTAAGATAAAGCACTCTAATCTTCACAGATTAATTCTTATGACAATCTACCCCATAGTCACTTTCCCCTCTTCTCACTACCGTTCTGTGTATTTATCTACCAGGAAATATTAGCAAAGCTATAATAGCCCAACCCATAAGAGCAGTGTTAATTTAATAAAAAATTGTGTTTAAAATTTCTCACACATATTTGGATGACAATGGTGGAAGGCATTCTTAAACAGGAGTAAAATTTATTTCTGGGAATAGAATTTTGTGCAAACCTTGGTGAAATGGGCAATGCACTTTGCTGCAGTTATTTTGAGCTACCTTTCATGTTCCTTGTTTTTTTTCCTAAATTACTAAACCATGTAAATAACCCTTCACTTCCTTTATCTCTTTAGGAAAAAATTCTGGAGTCCGAAATGTCTGTCGATGAAATAATTAACCTACCCAGAGATCCACTGGGAGTTAATAAGTTCCGCAAACCATTGATGAGACGGCCTCGACCTTGGCTAATACGGCAGCTCATGGGCTACACACTGCGTTTTCTGAACGTTGTTTTGAAGCTTCTCAAAAGTGCTGGAAAATCATTATCAACAGCTGACAGAACTGAACTTCTTCGCCAAGGAATGACTGGACTTACATTCTTGAATTCAGTTTTCACGTATGACGTGGATAGTGAAGGCTGGCCTGAGGTAAGAATTTCTGAACTCAAACTATGTGCTATATGTAATGGGTGAAGCATTACCAAGCTATACAAACATCAACTCCCTCTACAGTAGGGCTGGTTCTAGGCATGTTTCTAGTGTGAGCGAACAAAATTCCTCTCCCCCCTCAAAAATAAGCTGAGAGGTGGTAGGGTTTCTCTCTAGGGATATATGTATTTTAAAATAAATACAAATACTTTAGGCATAAGGGTCGGGACTTAAATATCAGCGTGAATTTATAACGTGCTTCATCTTATTTATATCTTGAATGTGATATTTTTAGGGCTTAGGCACCCCCTTTTGCTTGGCATCCTACAAGGCCCTGCTCTAGTGTAATGAATGTTTGATCACGCCACTAAGTAATAAAAATCACATGAATGAATGAATGCTTTATTTGATGCTCTGGGAAACCCATAAGAGCAAAAAACCTAAATACAATTAAACATTCTGCTCAGCTTCATGCAAACATGCACATGCAGCTTCATGCAAAAATAAATATTGTTCACTGTGAGTAGCATTAAGTTTAAATGAAGAAATAGGTGCTTCCTCTAACATTGTAATTAAATAACAAATGTACCATTATGCTTGAATTTATGGTGAGAATTTTGTCTATATGTTTGCATTCAATATTTCCAACCCTGGGTTTAAAAAATTTTCCTAACAAATGGAGTGCTGCCACACCTTCCTATGTATTATTATATGCCATATCTGGTCACTCTGATAAAGATTAAGATCAGTATAAAGCCTCTTTCTCATTCTAAGCACTAAAGGTCTTAACAATAGTCAACTGTCTTTGTTATTTCTAAGAAATTAATACCATGATTTAAAAATGACATCAAATCTAAAATTTAAGTAAGGAAATGATATCAAGGGCATGTTTAAGATCTATAGCTTCTCAAACATAATAAATGAAAATGGGGACTCAATTGGCCATGTAATATTCTTTGAACAATATTGTATGGCCAATTGAGTCCCCCTTGAATTGACCATCAATTGTGTGGCCAATTTATGCCATCTTATCATTTTCATTTGTAACATTTGAGATGCTATAGAGCTTAAACTTTTCCTTGATATCATTTCCTTGTTTGAAATTTAGCTTTGATGCCATTTTAAAATCATCGTACCACTTTCAGGTAAATTACACAGATACATAGTTGACTATTGTTAAAACCTTGGGAGGAGAAATAAACAGTTATTATGTCCTCTCAGCTGCATTCCCTGTTAAGATATTTTTGTTACTGGAGCATAAATTTTAAGATGTGATTAACAGAAAAGGCATTCCGGCCAGATCCAATGTGAAATAAAAATGTTTTTCTTTCCACACTTTTTATTAACTTGTTAACAATGGCTTCAGCATGCTATGCAATTTTCAAGGTCTCTTAAAAACACATGAGGTGCCCAACCCATTGTCAGCAAGTTAATTAGAAACATGGAGAACACAACAGTTTTTTTACATCACAAAATGGATATCCAGGACTTCCACAACATTATGGTCTCTAAATCTTCAAATGCTCGGAAGGCAAAATTTTGATATAAAACTCTCCAAACAATTTGCTGCATGATGATTACCCTAAATGTCTTGATCATGTAATTTTAAATACTTCTGTGTAGTGGATGTTTTTTCATATTTTTACATCTTCCATTTTTAACTCAGACAATTTTATTATATAATTTTTGACTTTTGCAGAGAGTTTTTCCACCCTTACCTCTGGTTCTGCAAGAGGAAGACTCCGGGGCATCAGATCAGCCAGAGTATCTCCAGGGTATAGTGATGCATGCAGATGAGGTAGCTTCTGTTGTGCCACCACATGTTCTGGAGACTCAACTGACTTTTATTCGTGGGATGAAGGCATTAATTGGTAACGATTGCACATCTGTTATCTTGTTAATGGCTATCATGCTCTTCGATCCTACTCATGAGGGTCTTGAGCACCCTCAGGCCGTGGAGAAAATACAGGTATGTGAAGCTATTCAATCTTATTCATTCATCTTTATTTACAATTCATAAACACGGTTCATACCAATGTTCTATTTTCCAGATTTTTACTCTGAATTCCTATCCTATATCTTTGAATATCCCTGGCTTAATATCATTGGCAAAGCAGTCATGTAGAGTGAAAAATGCAAGCTGAAACATGGGCGTAACCAGGGAGGGGCAGAAGGGGGCAGCTACTGTCAAACTTCGATAGCCTTCTCCGTTAAAACTACACGGGATTAAATGAACACGCCATGACTTCGTGAGGACACAAGAAGAACCGCTTCACTTTATTCATAGGCGGCAGCACAATACACAAAAACAAAATACTCACTGAATAATTGACTTACTAACAGCTACCCCCCCCCTCCCCCGAAGCAAAAATTATAAATGTCTCTAAGAAAAATAATATTTTTTCAAGCAAATAATACTAAAAACTGATAAGGAGCTGTTACAGTTTCTTTAATATGCTGGTTTCTTTCACCTTTCCCATGCTTAAATCCATAAATACTCTACACAGGATTCTCCACTCCCTTGGTTCCTGTGATTCCCACCGGTCGCATCAAATAGCGGCGCTGATGTAGCGAGCCCCGATTGTTCCCAAGCAATACACGCCCACAAGGGGCACGCTACGCGGCGAATTTGAATCCACGTTTCGCAACGCAGAGCTGTGAAGGGCAAAATTTGCTGGCGGAGCGGGAGCTCTCGTGGCGTCGACGCAACGCGGAGCTGTGAAGGCACCCTAATATGGCCGCGAGAGGCACGCTTTGCGGCGAATTTGAATCCATGTCTCAATCGTTCATTGCTAAAAAATAAAGTTCGTGTCAACTGCCCACGAAAATATAACTATCACCGTGAGTTTATGTAGTTTCCTGGTGGTGAAAATGTACGTAATCACAAAATCGGTACGCTAATTCACGTTGAGAGAAGGGAAGAATAAGTGGGTAAGGAAACGCTGTTAACTTTCCCTAGCCTGAATTAAGTTTGAGGGCCCATAGATATCAACCATGTCTTTAAACTTCCGGCACCTATGTTTTAGAGAATTAAGAATGATTCCTGCGCAGCTCATAAAGAAGAGCACTCGTTGACATCATTACCAGACCACCTAGGCACACTTGGGGACGGGTCAGATCCGGTATTAGGACCATAGCAAGAATTTTTATCATTGTATGATAAAAATTCTTGCTATGGTCCTGTATCCCCAACCGCTTATTTTCCCTCAGCTCCCAATCGTAGCCGGAGCTGCATCCCGGCACAAAACACCGAGATTTACCCTTGATATTTCGTAAATATCTTACTGGTGGAGAAATACTAAAAAAACACCAAAATCGGTGAAATTCTCGGCTCACAGAGGATGATAACAGCCGATCACTCACAAGCCGCCACTGACAACAAGCCAAATGAAGGGGATGGTAGTGTCGGTCGCGCCACAAGTGGCAAAAGTTGGAGTTTGAATTAATGCGCGGGACCCGTGTTCAAATTATGACTGCTACTGCCACCTAGTGGGGCCTCCTTAGTAATGTAAACTCTATGCTTAAATCTTACCTATAACTTCAACAAACATGGCTTACCCCCCCCACCCCTAGTTTTGATCCTGGGTACGCCATTGAGCTGAAGTGGCAGAAATATAGTTATGCTGTGCCAATTGGCTCTCACTTAAGTGAGTGCTACCCAGAGGCACCCGCAGCCAGGGCAGCAACAAAGTGATCACTTCACCACTTGTACACAGCAATCCCCTTTGCATTCAACTATGATTTTCATCTGTTTGCCGGTGTGGGTGTAACTTACCCAGGCGGATCTTGAACCCACAGCCTCATGTTAGGCAAATAAGGGTGCTACCCCACCGCTGCCAAAATAGAGCATTAAACTGCCATGTATTGTTGCCTGTTTGCATGAATTTTGTAAGAGAAGGTCATTGCCTCTAAATTTGGATTTTGTCTCAAGACATCCCAGCTGTAATTTTTCTGAAAAATATACCTGATGTTTCAAAATAAATAGTGGAATTTTAAAACTTTCTAATGTTTATTAAACTAGTCTTACAGCTATAAATCATACATCAAAAGAAAGAGCAACTCAAAGAGTTTTACATAACAGCTAGCAAGTGTTCAATGCAAGCAACATTCGTCATATGGCACACATCATTTGATATTTCATTGATTAATAGCTGTAATTTTCAGTGTAAAAAATACTGCAAAGTACTAAAACTCTATTTGGGTGTTTCAAAACACTATTTGTTTTAAAACACCTGGTATTTAATGCTCCAGCACATAGTTACATCCTCTGAAAATGTCAGAAGGGCAAGCAAATGAAAAAACAAACCAAAAATACTTCAAAAATAATTTTCTGCAGCATCATATGTACTTCCATGAGCAGCATTGTTGCATACTGATGTGCACTTGAGGGATTCAAATGCAGTAGATGACTTTAGGTACCCCCAACCATAGGCGGATATAGGGGGGGCACACGCCCCCCCAAATGCTTAAAAAATAGACAAGATTTTTAATAGGGTTAACATTAAGTTCATTTCATTTTGTGTACTATGGAGCCTCAATCATTTAATTTAATATTACTAAATTTCATATCAAAATAAAGGTAATATTTTATACAGTAACTAGCTGACCTGGCAAATAATTTATATGGCAAACGTTCTTTTGCCACATAAATTTTTAACAATAACTCAGCAAAAAAATGAGGCATCCATTACTCTATATCGCACCAGATTTTAGTGTTTTTTTCAGGCATATAGCCTTGCATGACTTCCAGAAATGTTTTCCTTTTTTCTCAGATTTCCTGGTCTACAAGTCATCTTGCTCTCATGTATTTTATTTTCTTCCATGTTGATGCCACAACAAACTGTGGACCAGGGAAACTATTGCCACCTACTGAAGCAATATGTAGCTTGGAAATTCAAGAATGGATCCCCACCTAGTCCGGGCCTTGGGAGGCCAAACAACTTCTTACCACTATCAAATTTACCTCAGGATATCTGTGATTTACTGAAGGCTGAGGAGCAAATTGTTAACGGAGGAGACGAAAACAGAACTATGCCTGAAGAATTCAATGAGCTACCTCATTCAAAGGATTTATCTGGTTTGTCGGAAATCCATGAAAAGAAAAAGTGTCATGACAGCAGAGATATATTTAAATTTAAGAGACCAGAGGGTATGTATTTCAGTCCGCCTTACCCCAAAGGTCCGACCAATCCTTCATCTATATTCCCATACCTTATGACCAGGATGGCTGATCTCAAACAGATAGCCCATGGTTACTCCAGCTCACCTTTCCTACTACAAGGCTCGGAAGTGGATGAAATCGCAAACCTTGTGGCCAGGATTGAAGTATTTATGTCTGACATAATAATAGCAACTGGACCAGGGCAAGATAACAACGATCATGATGATGGTGGTGGTGGTACATATGGAAGTGAAGGAAACCAAGATGCAGGAGATGAGTCACACGTAACAAAACCAAGGTCTGGTGCTGGCAAGGAGGAATTCAGTGGGAGTGACAATGGCTCGCAACAAGTAATTGGTGGAGAATCTCTCCTGCACGAAAAACTTGCAAGGAATTACGAGACTGGATTGAGTGGAATTCACGAACAGGGCTTTGAGTGGGATAGTCACTCGAGTGAAGACGATTCTAACAGTATTGGATCTCAAAATGCTATGAGCATCGGAAGTTCTTTGGAAGACCTTGTTGGTGTCCTGCAGGCTGAGGAGAAAAACCTGAGGCATTTGACAGGAGAGGAGCCAGATGAAGTGTTGGGATGCCTTGATATAAGAGAAAAGGATGAACCTATACCTAACTTACATGAGACAGAAGAGTATTTGAAAAGTATTTTAATGGGCGACAAAAAGGTGCAAATGAATGTGTTAGAAATCAGCAAAGACATGAACAATGCCAGCTATCACCAAGTTTGTAGGTATGACCTGCAGCAGATAAAAGCATTGCAGGATGGAAGTCATTTGGGAGAAATGACGATTAATACCCAGCGTATGAAAGCAAGTTCTTCCGGAGAAGACAACTCAGCTTCTCTGTCAAATTACATAGACAGTCATACATTCTTGGAGGTAAATGATGGCTGGAACAAAGGCATTCATGGTACTGATGACACTTCAGAGGTTCAGGCAAAGGTGAATCAGACTACATTGTTGGTTAGGGAGGAGAACTTGGCTCAATGGGAGAGAGCTATTCGAGATCAGAGTTCATTCATCCTCGGTAGAGATAAACCTTCAGAACGTTTCCATGATGACAAAATGGAACAAACGAATACCTTGAAAGAATACTCCACTCACAGGAAAGATTTTCAGCAACCTACGTCATGTGAAGTTCGCGATGCAAACACTTCCTCAAGTCACGAAGCTGAGCATCACAGCTTGTGGGATCGAATTAAGGCTACGGGTAAGGCACTGTTGGGCCTAGATTCTTCAAGGCCCCAGTCCAATCAGGGTAATTTCTTCAAAGGTGGGGACAATGTTAGTGAACATACCACCCTCCAGGGCTGTGATGGTGATCTAGAAAACTGGTTAAATCCGTTGGAAAGGCCAGACTCAAACTCAAGTGGATATGTATCCACAGTGTCATCTCCACCATTGCAATTAAATGCTCAGAGAGATTTAGATGTTTATGATAGTGGAGGAGACTGGGAGGACCTTTTCCAAAAGCTATGAGGAAGAGGAGAAAATTATTTCTCATCTGATTGGAGACGTCTCTCATTCTCTAGCAGCCAATGATGATATCACCCTTATAAGTCAGCAATGCAGCTTAGGGTAAACAACACATTCCTTTGTTTTAAAAGTGAATTACTCCAATTTATAAGCTTAAGACTCTAAATGGATATATCATTGCTGTGACAATGTATATTGTATGTACTGTGTATGCGTGTACCTGTGATTTTTTACGTACTGGCCCAATTTGCAAATGGTTAATGGGAAATATGCCAAATTCTTTCATCAAAAGATATTTTCGTACTTTGCATTTTATGAACTGAACATCACAGATTACTGTTACAAATGTTGTTGCGTGGTCTGTCACGATTGAAAGAGTGTACCTGTGTATTTTTAATTGTTCCCACAGAAATCATGAGTTGGCATGATTGAATGTGCAGTGCTCTCATCGAAGTATTTTTGTGAGTACATATACCCTACGGAGGTGACTTCGGAAAATTAAGTACCTACATATGTTTTTTAATGTTGTTAATTTTTCATGGTGTGTTTGGAGTTTCTGTGTTTGTGTGTGAGTGTATATTTGTGTCATTGCTGTTCAGCTGTTGGCACCTATTTGTTACTGTTTCAGGATGGTTGTTGCATTACTTAAAAAGTTCAGTTGGAACCTTTCCATAATGAAAATCAAAGAAACCAAAGTGTGCTTGTATTTGGCATCTGATATTATGATGAAAATGTTGTTCGGCCAATTTTTGTCATTAAACCTTGTTACTTGGAACCATGTGGTATTTGGAGAAAAATATGTCATTTTGACCTCGAGTTCAGTTTAAAGCTTTTACTGCCTGTAAACCGTAGCGGTGACAAGACAAGATACCAATTGCCTGAGGATCAAATTTTCATGCCTACAATTTGTAACTAGTTATCTCTCCTCTAGTCACTATTCTGGTAAAATAACACTAATATATTATGTGACTAAAATATACATGAGGAAGCAGTGGCGCCGACTCCATGGGGCCTAAGGGGGCCTGAGCCCCCTCAAAAATTCGTTATGGGAGTGAGAAAAAAATGTGCCAGGCTTGTCGATTTTCCCCAGAGTGTCCAGATATCAAGATTAAAGTTATAAGGGTTCTAATGTTGATCATATGACTCTTCTAAAATGCTTAAAAAACTTAAAACTCAATACTTATAAAATTTCCCGGGGCAAGATCCCTGGTTTGGGCTCCCCCAATATTTTTTCTAAGTCATGAGGAAGCAGTCAAAACTTAAATTGAATGAGTTTTCCATAATGTTTCACAATTACTTATACCACTACTTTTTTACATAACGTGACCTGGGTTTCCATGAGTTATCATCATCTTCAGATGTAAATTATGATGTTTTCATGTTATTAGTGTTACCTAGTTACCTAACGGAGGAAGAGATGAATTTTAAAATGGACGCCAGAATAGGGGAAAAGGATGGGTAAAGGTATTCGTTAATCAGAGTGATGTCCTGACCTTCAATAATTTTTAAAATTTCCAACTGCTCTTTAGAGTCCAATAGGGTGATTTCCTATTATTTTTTAATTACCTAAATCAAAAGATTATAAATACTCCTGGAGTACGTATTTCATGATTTTACATTTTTAAATGACGATATCTATTTTTTGCGATTAAATGAAGACTGAAAATATTCAAGCATGCGAAAACGCGACGGCTAAATATGAATGCTGGGAAAAGTCTGTGCGGCGTCATTCTGGTTTCAGCCGCCGCCGTGTGAGGCCATCTTGGTGCTAGGCTATGAGCGCCGCTACCCTGCTACGATGCAGGCTTCTAGCAAGTAGCAGAGTAACCAGCTAGCAGGTAGCACTTGGCTTAAATAAGGATTATTAATACCCTAACATACGAAGGAAACTTTCCGAACTTAGACAATTTTAATAAATGGTTATTACGAGATGTGTCCCTGAGCTCTGTGACTCATGCATGCATTGGTAATCTCAGACAATGAAAAACTCCTGACTACTCGTACAGAAACTAGGTCCCTGTGACACCACGTGGAGTGGCATCGCATGGGCGCCAATCTGGCCTTTTTCAAATGCGGTCAAAATTGACCATTGCCATTCATCTAAACCGGGATTTCTAAAACCAAATAATTTTTATATTATGAATACACTAATGGTGGGTAACAAATCGCAATCAATGCATTTCGTTTTCTTTGATGAAGGAAACTACCCTATTGTAGAAACTAGCTATTGTGGATATTTTCGGACACTACCAAGGTAACTAACAAGGAGGTTAACTAGGTAGGACACTAACAAGGTACCAAGACTCGGTCAAGGAGAATGATTTTTTCTCTGTGGATCTTTCACACGATTGTGCATTGCGGGTGGCTCCCGTAAAAGTTATCACCGCGGCTAGTCCCGGTATACTTTAAACTACTTTCATAGTTACAGACAGAAAGCAATTTGGAATTATGCCACACGAGTTGGATGCAAAAATTCTGGCAGCCACATCTCGCATGCAGGCTATAGTTTTCCCATCTCTTTACCATGGACAAATGTTCTTGTTTTCATAGAGATTTGTTTCGAGGAATTCAAGCAAACACCTTTTCTACTAAGGTGCCTGACACGACTTCAATAATAGATGATGTTTAAGCTATTGGTGATAAAAACCACATCTTAAACCAAATTCTTTCAAATGACAATCTGGGGTGGGTGGTCATTACCTGGGTTCAGGGAGTATGGAATACCCCCCCAGGAGAGAGGGGCATTCTCCCACGTAAAATAATTTGTAGGGATTGCTATGATGAACTGAAGAGGTAAGTCGAAGTTTGGATGGATGAATGGCAATATGCTCTAAGTTGATCTACCTTCATCAGTACAATAATTTCACAATAGAACTTTTTCATACTCTTTCACTTATGTACATGACAATTTCGGTCCAACATTTTGAATATTGAAAACTTTGAAGTGCTTTACAGAACTGGAACACATCAGTGTTGAACATTCTACGTAAATATGCAATAACTTCAATATTTAAACCATAAACTCTCATATTACCTACATATAGTTTTGCTGCTTAGAGGCTCCCCCGCCCTCAAGATACTGGATACTCCTTAGTAGATACAGCATTTTCTCATGATGCATATTTTCCATAGAGGTAAGCCATGTTTTTTCACCCTGCATCTAAAAAAATATATCAAGGTTAGTTTGGGAAGTCATCAGATCACAGCCTTGACAATTCAATTGCTGGAAATCAAGTAAACTGGATATTTTTTAGTAACATAGGTCAATGGAATTACTTAAAGATCTCTGCAAATTTCAGCAACCCATTACTTGATGAGTACGCAATGGATGAAAAACAAAAATAAGGGTCTTTTAATATGTTACCATTGTAGATTCACTGATATATAAGTTTTGGCGAGCAAGCTGTACGTGGATCCTATCCTGTATTTCAACAAATGATTACTATTTGCATAAGTTCAGGTGTATTTCTAGTAAGGTAAGTTTGTCTATGGAATGGATAATTCTTAATTCCACTGAAAAGGAAATACATACCATCTACAATTCCATTACATCAAAAAATAATTGCCGGCCTCGGTGGTGGCGGGGTGAAGTCCTCACCTGCCAAACATGAGGTTGCGGGTTCCAGTCCCGCCTGGATAAGTTTACCCTAACCAGGGCATGGTTGAATGTGTACGCTTACTTTTCAAATTTGTTGAATACCCCAATAAAAAGAGAGCTGTATTCGGTGGTTTGAGAATAAAATAAATAAAAATTGTGCTCATCTTCAGGGAGGAGAAAGAAAAACTTCAACCAGTCAAACTTCAGCCATGGCATTGGATCAACCTGTAATTTTTCCAAGCCTGGCCCCTAAAGCACTGATTTTCTGGTTTGCATCTGTGGCTGCTTGATGCGATAATGGCAAGATAGCATGCTACTATTGCCTTAACCAGAGTTCTGTCTCTGGTTTCAAATTATTGCAGGGAACAGAAGGGTGCATTGGCAATGCTAGTGTGTGCTGCTGTGTGTATTCGTAGAGTTTGATGTCCTAAGGCTACACGTGCACAATGCAACTGCATAGTATGGTGTCTGGGAATGTGGTTTCTATAGCAGCCCATTGATTTGATGAATCTTTGCAAACCATGATCCTAGATCCACAATCACTCTTCCTCGCATAGAGCATTATGAAGCCTCAGATGGATACCTCTTGGAAACCAGAGTTTAATGTCTAATGGACTTGTTCATTCAGACCCGCAATAACAATGCATCTAAAGAATTCAGTAAATGGAATGAGAAGATGAGTTAAGAAATACTCAGGCTGAGTTCCTTATGCCATAATTTAACTTCGAAAGAGGTGAGGCTGTCAATTGTTTTCAATAAATAACAAAAGAAGAAGGTGATGAATTGAGAAACAGACAAATATGCGTGTCCCCATTTATTAAAGTGGTGAATTGTCCATTGCTATTCAAAATGTATCATTAATTAGTTAAAATATTTATCAATTATAAGATATTGGAAGATGTTGTGACATAGTTTAATTATTAAAATAACTAATTGTGCACAGAATAATATGTATTGCTCATTTCTAGATACACCAAATTTTCAATGTAATTTTCACACTTACTTTAATGCTCACGTAATCCATCTTAACCCTGCAGAATGTTTTCAGTCACTTTCACAGGTCAATGGCAAGACCTAAATTAAACATGTACCACATTTAACTAATGGCAAGTGCAAGATCGAGAGTTGATGATTATATTTTAATAAAAAATAAACAATTTCCTAGGCTGATACCAGTTTGCCTTTGCAGAGAGGTCATTTCATGAAGTTATGGCAGGACCCTAAATAGCATCAAACTAGTATCCCAGAGGCTGCTAGTGCTAAGATAGTTCTCAGAGAGGGAGAACAGACACCAAGTCAAAGCCAAATTTTATTGAGAGATACCAAGGATAGGGGTATGACCATGAAACCCACCTTGACGATACATGCTATTGGCCATCATATTGCAGAGCAATTCATGCTGTTCCAAAGTTAGAACTACTAGCAAATCAGCACAGTAGGCAATGTTTTTTCACTTAATTATCATGCAGGGATTATGTATAGTGTGTTAGGTGCCTACTAATCACTTTAGCTGTACCTGCATGTAACATGTTACCATGCCACTCAAATTGCTAAGATAAAATCAATCAGCAGTTCTTTACCCCACTCCAAACCTATTCATTCCACTCGAATGATTAAAAATAGGACTTCATAGGGCTGGTATTTGGGTATGGCCGGTATGCAACAATATTATTATTACTTGCTCGCTTGCCGTCCACGGCTAAAAATATTAACACCGAGTGCATAAATGTGAATGCTTCTCGACGGAGGATGATTCCATCTACATATTCCCTTATTTCCTCTTTACGCGACAATGAACGCCTAATAAAACCAATGAGAAGAGAATGTCATGGCCATGGTAATAAAAACTTTTTGGTATTAAACGAAAAATGTGTAAAGGTAATAAATTGCAAAAATCTCTTCAGTAATGCTAGAGAAAACAAGACTTATGGCCACGGCTGGTACGGAGCAAAATCAGCCACATGGGTGACGAATTACACAGATAACACTTAAAATAAGTCGGCGAAAATCAGGCTCATTACGTTAAGTATAAATCAACGAGGATAACAATTATATTTTCTTTAATAAAACGGAGCATCTGATAAAAAATTCCCAGCCTCGGAATTGAAAGATGAACGAAAATTTAAAACTTACCATTACCTTAATACTTTACTCGAAATACAACATAGCCGCGGTATGACTACGTGAGAGTTTATTGTTAACTTTCAGAACAATATATTTTTAATTACGTCTTCCAAATACTAAATATACACCTGTCTTTCTCGGTTAATTACTTTTATTCCTTTTTGACAAAAACTTTGAGAGCAATATAATTTCCCATAATGCCCTTGTCCATCATTTCGCGTAGTAATATTCCACGGGGAAGATGTACACTATTTCGAGGGGGCCGAGTAAATTTGTTGCTAAGACGAGGAGAGGTATGTCATGTAATGAGTTGAATTCTGAAGAATTCTTAAATATGAAGCCAAGTGTACTCACAAGATTGTGGATTAGTGGAAACTTTCATTTGGACTTATGTTGTAAAACAAAATTTGTTACGACTTCCTTTTCTCCACCACGACATAATAGGTCTCCCGCAGAAATTGGAGAGGCTGGAAACACTGCGGGACACAACTGCGAAGAAAGGCTGTGACATAGAGGAGGAACAAGTAATGAAGTGAGGACGAGTTATAATTATTTCACTTGTTTCGGTGATATGTTTTTGTGGCCCATTTTTTCTCGATTTCGTGTGCCTAAGTTTCTTCTCCTCGGGTTCTTGCCGCTAATTTTTATTCTCTACCCAAATACTTTTGCCACTGTGTGGAGAGTTTTCATTATACTTGTTTTGAGGTTAAGGTTTCACTTTGGTCGAGGAAATAATCGCGTTCTAGAAAAGCGGACTTTGGCCTTTCGTCATGCTGGTCAATTGCTAGATGACCTTGCCTTCCAGTAATTGAGGGAGGTTAATTATTTCTCTATTCTTCTCTTTCATGTCAGTGGACCTAAGCCAGTATTTCATTTAGTCAATGGGAAACGGTCTGGTCCTTATCATAGATCACAGCAAGAAGTCATTACACCGCAACACGAAGACTTGATCAAATTCATTTACGATTGTAAGTACCTCGAAGAGTTATTACTGCCCTAGTTGTAGTTAGTTTACGAATCGTAGCGTAGTGGGAGTAGAGCATGTGTTTCTATTGGTCTTGAACTCTTTGTAGTCTTATGTAACATGCTGACTTCACAGAATAGATGTTAATTAGATGCGTAGCTTTGTATATAAGTCCTTAATTCTCTCTTATTGTATCTATTTCAGCATGGAATAGGGTGTGTAAGGAATACGAGGATGAAGGTGGTGAAAATTGCCACGGTATGTTCACTGAATTAATAATTTTTATCTGCATGCCTAACCTTTTGTTTTACAGCCACCTATCTCAATATGTTTTTTATTGATAAGTAACAGTAATAATTTAGTGATAGCGTTTGAAGTAACATTCGCCTACAGAAAATGTCATTTAGATATGGCCACTGAGGTTGAATCTACTTACTGTATGAATTAATAGCTTTAAAGTCTGATGCTGCAAGGGTTTCAATTATTTCTTTATGGCTCTTCCTCTTACTTATAAAGTGGGTTGGTTTCTGACTCTTTATCCTTAAGTTTACTATTCTAATCCACAAAACTTCAGTACATGACACTTACATAAACTAATGGAAATTAAACCAAATATCATATTTTGAAGGCTAGCATATGGTGTACTTTTTCTAATGTGAGTGAGACCAACTGTAAGATCACTATGTGCTAAAATCACTCAGAGGAAATATTTTGCTCAACATGGACCGAAACTAGATTCCACCATCATAGATAAACCCATATAACAGTCTTGTTTTGCATTACAATGTCCTTTGCTTGGATGTGGAATATTGACCAGAGGTACCATATATATGCTAACTTCTAAAGGCCTGGTTACACGGTGCATTAACCCGTACGGGTTAATGTATGAATGCGTGTCTGTTTGCATGTCTGAATTCATGGACGTTTGCGTGAACGAGGAGCATGAATGAGCGGTTACACGGTACATGCATTCGCACTAGTTTTCACACATTTTCTCGTAATGCGAGGCGTTTAGTTTTTGTTTATTCCCTTTACAGTGCGCAAAATTTAAATGTGAAAACAGTATCATTAGGTAGGAAGCAGACGATACCTACCAGAAAATAATTCCCTTTTCGTTGTTTCCTGTAGGACCAGGAAATTTCACATACTGGTAATATATTTGCGTTGCCTTGTAAACAGTGGTTTTCATTGTAGTTGCCGATGTTGTTTCATTTCGTGCCAGTAATATTTATTTATATTTAATATTTATCGTTAACGCTCGCTTAATGCTATATCTCAATAGTACTCTATTTATTTCAAACCGTTATCAAAGTTAATACTTAGGCTGAAAATTTGTAGACGCATCTTGTTTTTAAGCCGTGTTTACTAGACATTTTTCTGTCATCTGTTTCACTGAGTGTAGATGATGTATGAGAGTAGATATTTTTAATACTTTGTTCTACTTTTGTCCGGGACGGTTATAAAGTTAAGAAATAATTTGCTGTTGATGGAAAAGATGTTGGTTTAGAGGTCTTGTCGATTTATGAACTTGCGTAATGTGAGTCGTATTTTTGTGGTGGGCCAGCGCATTCCCACCTCGGACGTATAAAAGGTAGAATTGTTGTTAATTCGTATGATATTGATTATGTTTAAATGTGTTCTATAAGTCGTATGATAGCCGTTGTATTTCACAAATGTCGTATTGAAAACTCTGTGACAACCTCATCGATTGTTTTGTTCCGGCATAATACAACCAATAAGATACCATAGGCATAAACTTGGTATGTCCGGCATACATACAGGGATAATCTATGCGAACATTAGTGTAGATGCAAATAGTGAGTTTGTGGTAGGATTCAAGCACTTACGATACAGTACAAATGAACAAATACGCGTAAAGAGTTACTGAATAGCCAAGACGGCCGTGGAATAGCCCTGCAGATGACAACTAAATGTGTCGTTTCCCACCAGGTGGCTCTATTATCAACTTGTGCGAATGCATGAATGAAATTAGAACAGGTTCTATTTTCCGTTCACGCGTTCATGCATTTGTACATTTTGGGGTGGTTACACGGTGAATTTTTCCGTTCATTCTCGCGTTCATACATTATCACAGGTTACACGGTGCATTAACCCGTACGGGTTAATGCACCGTGTAACCAGGCCTTAATACACTATCCATTTTGGCCTTGAATTAATGCTAATAGATTGCCTTGGAAAAATTGGATTTCATTCCTCTGAGAAAGTATTGAGGTCAAATTTTCTAATTTGAGGTACAGACAAACGTTGACTCAAGTCTTTTGTATCTTCCCCAAACAATTCAAGATAATAGCGTTAGTCTTGTTTTTTATTCGCTCCTAAATTAATGATATTGTTTGCCGGGGAACATTTAGTGAACTACACCATTTCCAGGCATTCCCAGTTGAGTTCAAAAGAAACTACCATATCTATCTGAATATAGTCCCCCCTTTTTTCAAAACTTGCGGTAAAAGTAAAGGGGGGGACTATATTCTTACACTGTTTTAAAATTTTTCCCAAAACTGAAGCCTCAAAATTATGGGGGTGGGACTATATTCGGAGGGGAACTATTATCGGAGAAATATGGCACATCATTTTTGACAAACGAAACAGAAACTGTACATAGAAACATTCAGAGCCATATCTTAGAAATCAAATTAATTGGGAGTGTATTTCCTACACATCCTCTCCAACACAGTTTATTTTCTGCTTATACAAATGGTATATTTTTCTTGGAATACTGCAATGCTAAATGCTCAGTGCTTACTAACTTTTTATCTTTTAGGGTTACTGTTGTGCTGAATTAATTTGCAAAGAGAAAACATTATATATGGCCTAGGGAAGTTATTCGAGTACAAAAGATTCCCGATTCACTTCCTATAAGTGGTTGGGTCAATCTGAACCTCCTCAATTTACCACAATTATTCACTACAGGAGGAATCTTTAGTCCTTTTGCATCTACCATTCCAAAAAGTTTAAGCACACTCTTAGCATAAATTTCCTGATCTAGGTAGACATTCTTTCCATCACAATGTGCTACTCTGAAAGATAAAAAATTACAAACCTTTCCCAAATCTCTAGCATCCAACATCTTTCTTATAGGTAGGCTTCCACAGTTAAAATTCATCACTGCACTATCTCGGTCTTCGGGGTGAAGCCACGTCGAGTTGTTACTGTTCACATACCTGGCCGACATTATTATTGATGTAAATCAATTTTTGTGCTCAATGATCAATAAGCTGCCTTATTTTGCAGGTTCCACGTCGGTTATCTACTATGAAGATGGAGAACCCAATGGAGTCCTTCAAGGTAGGAATTAATAACAGTGATAATTGATTAATTGCCATGGGAAAAAATTTCTCCCGGACCGGAAATTGAACCACGGACCTTTGGTTTTCAGGGCCTCTAGCTAGTGATGTCTTACAGAAGTGTATAACTTTTGTTGTCTTGTGATAAATCCTCATGCTTCATTCCTGGCACAGTTTGTGTAATGCATGCACTAGAGCAGGGGTTCCCAAACTTTTTTGTACCACGCCCCCCCTCCCGCTACACATATCAGCTTTCCATTTTGCAATACCCTATTTCCACGGTGCCATACATACCAACTCCTACTTGTACAAGTACTTGTACTCGTACAAGTATGTGCCTACTTGATACGGTGAGTAGGTAGATTTTTTTGTTCACTGTTGAATGCGGTAACGTAGAATGGAAAGATTCAATAATTGTACGTATGATGAAAATTAAAACAAGTATTACATGAAAAACGAATATAATTACTGATACAAAATTTAACATTGTAACACAGATACATTTACAATTTAAGGAAGGTGAAACAATAGGCCTACCTACTTACAAAAACAAAACATAAAATGTAATTTAGTGAGATGGGTGCGCTTGCATGTCCTATATAAGTTGACAGATCCTGGGTTGAGTTTCAGACAAAGCACAGCGTAGGTCACTTTCGACATCAAGTTCGTTGCGGTAGTTGGGTGTCACACCCCCCCTGTACTTTCTCCACGCCCCCCCCAGGGGGGTGCGCCCCCCAGTTTGGGATCCCCGGCACTAGAGGCTGTAGACCTATCGCCAATTGGCTAATCAATGCCTGATAATCTGCAAACCTGACTGATTTAAACATCAATCTCCCAAATTCATTCATAGCATCTAGCTCCTCCCATGCCCCTCTTATCATCTCTTCTGCATGTGCGTTAAATACCAAGGGCAATAGGGTTGTTTCCTATTATTTTTTTATTGCCTAAATCGAAAGATTATTACTCCTGGAGTATGCATTTCACGCTCTTAGATTTTCGAATGACGATATCTATTTTTCACGATTAAACGAAAAGTGAAAATTTTCAAGCTCGCGAAAACGCGACGACTAAGTATGAATACCGGGAAATCTCTGTGTGACGTCATTCTGGTTCCTGCTGCCGCAAGTGAGGTGACCTTGGGGCGAGGCTTTGAGTGCTGATATGACGCAGGATACTAGCAGGTAGCCGAGTACCCTGCTAGCTGGTAGCACTTTGCTTATATAAGGATTATTAATACCTCATCAAACGAAGAAAACTTTCCGACCTTAGCCAGTTTTAATAGGTGATTATTTAGAGATGTTTCCCTGAGCTCTGTGCCTCATGCATGCATTGGTAATCTCAGGCGATGTTAAACTCCTATCCTCTCGTGTAGAAACTAGGTCCCTGTGACGTCACGTGGAGCGGCATCGCATGGGCGCCAATCTGGCCTTTTTCAAATGAGGATAAAATTGACCAATGCCATTCGTCTAAACTGGGATTTCTAAAATCAAATAATTTGTATATGTATTATGAAAACCTATTATATTTGTATATTATGAAAACATTATATGGTGGGTAACGAATAGCAATCAATGCATTTCGTTTTCTTTGATGAAGGAAACTACCCTATTCTTGCCCACCCTGATTGTCTTTCAGCCACCATCCCTTGTATTATTTGAGCCATAAAGAGATTGCAATTTAGTCTCCTATCCCTTGAGGCAACTCCACTTTTCTTAGGAATAGTGTTAGCTTTACCCTGTTCTCTTTTTGAGGCACTTTTTCAGAATCTGCATTGCAAGCATTGGAATCCAGATTATATTTCAGATCCTTTCCTACTAGGTTTCTCTAAATGGCTAGTGTGTCACATGTTAACTTCCCTTTCCTGATATCAATTTAGTAAGCCTTTTCTCTTGCCTTCATTTATTTAATTAATAATCCTCTGCACTACTTATGCTACATGGAATTTTAGTCTTAAGTACTGTACTGTACACATTTTACTGCTTTCTTTTTGTAGCAGAATAAGAACTTTTAAAAAATCCTCAGACTAATAACTGTCTTCTTATTTCCTTTGGATGAATTTGAAAAGCCTTTCCCTCCCCGCCTTCTTGAAGTTCTTCTTTGGTGGTATGTTGTCCATGCTGACCATTTTCCTTGTCTTCATATTGTTGAGGGCTCCCCTTATTTCAATGCCTGAAATCCCTGATCTGAGATTATTTTCATCGTATGCTTATTTCTTAATGTTCAAATTTTTTGGTCTATTCACTCTACCTTACAATTCCTTCGCACATTACTTCTGCAATATTCTGAAAATCTCCTCATCAGCCTTTTTCGACTTGGTAACACCTTTACCTTTACTTCTCCCTCTTCCTGAAACATTTCCATTTCATTTCTTTGTATGATTTTGGATTTTGATTTATGTATCATGGAATGCTATCACTGGCACATACACATTCCTCCGCCAATGTTTAGCTGCCTTTGGATAAGCATTTATGAAGCAATTTTGGCATGTGAAAGGTAGTTCCTTAGTACACCAATGTACATAATTAGGGAATAAGGTTAGGCTATGTATATTTAGGTTTTTGGGAACGTAACCTCTGACATGTAACATAAATGCTTGTACAGTAGAACCTCACTTATGAAACTTTCAGCGGAAAACCAAAAAAAGTTTCATAAGTGAGGAAGTTTCATATGTGAGGTTTTTTGGTATTTAGCATGAAATCCTTTCCTATAGGGGCTGGTTTGTTTCCAGGATGCAATTACTCATTTGGAGGCAAGAAATTGGAGCCTAATAATCTTATTTTCTCAAAACTAACACCCCAGATGATGTATTACTTTAAGAGAAATATAATTTTACATTCCTGATCAACTTTACCGACGGTTGAACAACTAGCATTTCTGGTACTAAGCTGCAAGGCTATCACACTGGATAGATTTCGGAATGATGTCACTAAATGTTCACAGAGAAGCCAATTTTTTTAAAAAGTTGACTCATTAAAAGCAGTTTTCAGGAAATTCATTATACCACCTATAGGCAAACCCCAGATTGGAGATTGAAGAAATGAAATACCTAAGGAAAGTCATCCAAATTAACCCCATAACTAGGGAGCAAAATTTCACTAATGCATCACGAAGGCTTCACACCCTATGGACCTGGGTTAATGGCAGAGGCAGAAAGTTTTCAGAGATGGCTCTATCCCTGCTTGAGAGTAGTGTGGACGGAACTTCCAGGGCAACACACTGTCCAGCAGATGGGACATTAAGCCCTGGTTAAGCCTATCGTTACAACCTGGCTAATTCCAACACAGGGTTTCTATGCTCCCTCTCTTACCTCATGGCGCAAATGACCCCAGCTGTCAGTTTTCTCCCTCTAAATACCATGCCATAGATAATATGGAGCTCCTGGCAGTGGCGTAATTATGGTTGGGGGATGAGGGGATGGATACCTCTCCAAAGCCTCAGAAAAATTTAAAAAAAATTTTAAACACAAGTCTAGCTTTGATAAACAGCAACTGCATCTACTAAATGTTAAATTTTATGTGCCAAAATGATGTAGAACATATTTACAGGCATGCCATTTTTTTAATTTTACGGGAATCCCCATTGCTTCGGAGGGGTGGGTGGTGAAGCCGCCCCCCAGGTACTACCGTCACCCCCAAAGCATATTCCTAGTTACGCCACTGGTACCCCGGATATTCCGTGACTAAGTTCACTTTTCCGGTGCTTAGAAAACTTTTAAGTGAGCATTTGAAATAATCGCGCAACTGCTGTCAGTGATGAATGGACAAAAATAGATTAAGACCCCGGAAAAATCTCCCCTCTCAATAATGTTTACGCACTAAAAAAAGAATTTTCCCGTGACATTTTAGTAATAATAGATTGAATCTACCGGGTATAGCTTCTCTGCCGGCATTCTTCCGCGAATTCAGCGCCGGGAACTTCGACTCACAAGCCGCGTGACTCATCTTCACTTTATATTTTGCTTCCCCATATCTGAAAACAACACCAGACTGTTTTTGTACTTCGATATAATGGTTATAAGTCATTCCTGAGTCGAAAGGAACTGCCTTATCTCTCGCGTTTTGAATTTGACTTTAATGATTACGTTACTACTGACGACGCGAGTTATTCTCCGAGGGCATTCGTACTAACTCTCGTTCAGTTAAAAAATAAACGCTTGCCACCAGGCAGTCAAGGTCAATCTATATTTCATTTAAACCCGCAGATACAAGTTGGGTCAGTTTTGATCTGCGCGCCGCGTAAGCAACTTTCCTCCGGCTCAATTCGTCCCGCGGATGAGGGATTAGCCCGTGGAATGAGTCCACGCATGCTGTTTTTGCCATCGTGTTGAATCACCAACGGCTTACGTCCATACTACAAATACGATAATCTTTTTTGATAGACCTTGGAAGCCAAAATTTATGTACTCTAGGATTTTTAACGGCTCATTTAGGTGTTATTTCGCTGGGGCGACGGGAAGCATAACCTTGGAAAATACTAGACAATCTTCCGTCAGAGATAGATATTCCGGATTAATGATCATCTACTGCAGCTAAAATTAATATCTAATAAACAGCATCGCTCGTTATTAAAACTTATTATTCTTCAATGGCATATCTATGTAATGAGCACGCACTACCCCCGCTCCTGTGACTAAAATCGGCGCGCCTACCGCAATCTTCTCGTAGAGCAGTTCTCTGACAAGTCGTACAAGTGAGGTATTTTATCACATTGGACTGGAAAAATACGTTTCATAACCGAGGTCGTCGTATAGGTGAAGAGTTTCATAACTGAGGTTGGAAATACATGGGTTCATATGGGGTTATTCACCGGACCAAAAAAAATCGGCGTATAAGTGAGGTCATCGCATAACTGAGGGTCGTATAACCGAGGTTCTACTGTATTTCCTATTTTCACTTCTGTATACTTTGACCTTTGTACCCATTTTCAGCTGCATAATGTATAATAATTGGGATATGTAATTCCTATTAATGTGTTATAATTGTGTTATAATTGGTTGGTCATTTCTAGGTGAAGCCCTATCTCACCTATTACCATCCATTTTCTGGTGTACGTCTGTGTGCTTAACCCTTTCACTGCTGTGAACGTACCTGGTACGTTCACACCGCAGGCTGCTGTAAATGTACCTTTTCCTTCTCCCTGCCATGCTCTCAGCACTTATGCCGCATGTGATGGGTTGGTTTCCGGGGAGTGGGTAGAAGCGAAATAGCTAATATTTAAACTCTACGTCTCGTTCCTCCTGCTGGGAATGTCATCAGGAGACTCCAGGAACTTGCAGGATGAACGAAACATTGAGTTTAATTATTAAGCTCCCAGACATGCACCCGAAAATGGATTGTAATAGTGCATCTAATCGCTGCAGAAACCAAAATCCCTATCTCACCCCTTGCTTTTTCTTCCAGATTTTAAACCTTTTGACCTGGAATCTTGGTGGGGTAAACGTCTCTTCAACAACATCACCAATTCCATATAATGAAGGATGCAAGTTAGGAATTCAAGGCAGGACACCAAGTTCCACAGCCTGTCCTGGATGAGATACGAGTGCCTAGAGAATGCATCAAGACTGGATGGTTTCTGTGCAAAAGAGGTGGACCCTGCCTGTAGCAGTTGCAAGCTGCTTATGAGGTTTACTCAAGGCTCACACTCATATGTTGGCTTGGCCTATAATTTCTGAAGCACACAGCCATCTCTCGTGTCGGATTAAACGTAGACTCCCCTCTTAAGACCGCATTTATACATTTCAGGCCACCTTGACGATTTCTGGTTTGACACTGGATCAAACAGGGTGAGTTTTTGATTGCAGGCATAAAGAACATTAGTTGCTCATTGATTTTTATAGGCAATCGAGAATTAGAGGTAGCTGGACGTCTTTCAGTGGGAAAGAATCTCGTGGCACAAGACAGAGCTGGAACTCTGCACCTGCTCACGTAATCAAAACCATTGTCAATAGTTCCCACCCTCTCTCTCTTGCGCAAGTCAGTGGACTTTTTGTCTCAATGGTAGACACATTGGTAGCCACTTTAGCATTTTTCTTCAGAGTTAAATAATGTTGGGCCATAGCCATGCACGATAAAAAGTGCTTGCTTACTGATGCTGCCAAACGGTGCTAGAATTCCCAATCCTCCTTGCTGTGAGCAAGTTGTCCAGTTTTATAGCGAAATGTATCATTCCAGTCCTATATATTTTTCATCTTGTGAAGTTCGTAGTCAATGAACTGGGCACAAGGTTTTTATTTTCTGCCTTTCGTAATCCAGGTAGACAAGATTTATCATGTACATATATGACCCATGATTGTTGGTAAATCACAATAGATTGTTGGATTCCATGCTTTTGATATGTATGGCTGAACTGCCATGCTGAGAAATGACTTGGACAATATTTGTTCTTATTCCCAGCATAGTTTGCCAAATATCATAAATGCATGATGCTGGCAGCTACATTGTTTGTATTAATAGACGATGATAGGTTTAAGTAATCAGAGGTTGATATGGAGATGCCTGTTAATTGTATGTCTTTTATAAGAGCCTCCTCCAACCTTTGTCCTATATTCAATTGTTGAATATATAGAGAGATAAATTGTTATAATCCAGTGAGCCTGGCATGTTTGTTTTTTTCTATTTTTATGATTGGTGTGTTATGAGAGGGAGGGAGAGAGAATAAAGGAGCAATTTGTAACCACTTTGTCATTCTTAAGCCTGAATCACACGATCATTTTTTTTTCGTCGCGAAAGTGATCACTTTCGCGAGCACTGCGCAAAATGATCGTCGGCGGCAATTGTTTTTTGCGATGGCGATCGCGATGTGGATTCCCATCGCTATTTTTCATCACTCGTCCGGTCGCTTTTTCCGTCGCTAAAACCGTCACTAAAACCCCATATCAGCCAATCGGAACGCATTCCCCTATGGAGCGATTGCAGCGCAACGTTTGACAATTGTGGGAACGACATAAATAAACAAACACGCTATATAATTTCGTGATGAGGGTCCTATGACAACGAGCTGTGATTTTGGAAATTATGCGAAAAGCGACGGCGGGAGTGACCGCGTGATTCAGAAAAATGATCAAAAGAGCGATTGCTTTTCGCGACGGGAAAAGTGATCTCGATAGTGATTACTTTCGCGACGAAAAAAAATGATCGTGTGATTCAGGCTTTACCTATCCTTATTCCTAATCGTGCTCCAATGGCCAATTACAAGTAAAGGTATCCTTCACTTGACACTGAGATACTTGTCTAAAAAGTATCATGTTAAGCCAATTCCGTGTTTGGTAATACATATGTATTTTGCTGGTGGTTTAATTTACTCTGCGCTCTTTAAGCTGACTTTTTTGATACCATCTTGAAGATTCCTACTACTGTCTGATACTCAGAATCAATTTTTTATATCTTTTCAAGGAAAGCTCGTATTATGTCTGAAAAAGAGCTGTTGATTTCTCAATGACTGTATATATATCATATACAGTGCAACCTCGATATAACGACACCCCACGGTGCACTAATAAACACTCGCTATAGCGAATTGTCGCTTTACCGGAGGTGGAGCAAATAATAGCCAATATACCTGTTGCGAACAGATATATAGGAACAGGAGTGGTGCGGCGACAGATAAACATCTATCCGATAAACGTAAGCATAAATCCAGGCGAAAGGCGATGTTTTTTTGCATCACTAAATTTCCTTACTCAAATAACGACTAACTATTCAAACAATTTATAAGCGCCGCACTGAATAAAAATCATGCAAAGCATTGTTTCGTCAATCATTATATTTATCGAACGACAGTTTACCACATAAATTTGAGACTGAGCACTCCATTAACTTCATTTCTAACAGATCGCTAGATATTACAGAGGTTAAGGAGTCTTGATGAAAATCTTACGGCGGTGAAATCCTTGCTATGACGAGAGCCAACACCATAGGGTCTCGTAAAAACGAATTTTTTAACACGCTTATTATAGGGTCATTTGACGGTGCATGGGCTATCCCTCGTAATAGCAGGGGTGTCGCTATAGTCCGTACTCGCTTTAACGAGGTCCCACTGTATATATGTATTTCAAATTCACTTTCACACAAGTCGCCACAGGTGAATGTACAAACATAATTACAGATAGAAAATGAAACAAACAGGCACATAAACACATGGCGATGTCTGTCTGTTTGTCCTCATCTCATGCTCCTGAGCTCTTGAAGCCTATAGTGCTACTTCTGGTTGTGTCTGACGCATCCATTGCATCATTTCTTCATTACCATTTGTTACATCACATCATGCTAGTGGACTGGACATCCTGTTGGTTAGGCACATCTCTTGACATGCTCATCGTGAAAAGATAACTCAAAGGATTCTTCAGTTAATTATTAATCCTCTCAGTGTAAACCTTTTTGCTGGGATATGCGTTCACACGACGTTTTTGGTCCACTCATACACGGATACACACTACAAAAAATGTTGTAGAGTGGGGTATGAGCTGATCACATGCACTGTGTATGGAAATTGCTGTTTAAATTGTACCGAAAGAGAAGGAAGTTTACCCTATGAAAGTGATGATCCATAAATTTTTCTCTAGATTCTTTTCACTGTTGAAGCATTGGAAACACTTGGGAAATTTTTGTGAAATACAGCGTTTAGCATTCAGATTTTTCTGTTTCTCATTTCTCTGTGTACTATCTCTGGCTTTCGTATAATTCTTTCCACAGGAATGACCAAAGATCTCAGGAAAAGTCATTCTCTTTTTCTGCTCAAATATCTTAAAGCATAACTAAAGACAGTTTTTTTATAGCTTCAACCTTGTATTGCCTCCAAAATTTTGTGGCTGGTACTATAGTAAAAAGTTCTGGCGTGACTTTGCTTGTTACACTTTGGGAGGAATACAGTGTGCGACCTTTGTTACACCTTATGATCAGATCCATGTGATGTGTTGACTCCCCCAGTAAAATATGAGGGTTGTTTCAAAAGTAAGGTTCCCAACTCTGTAACCTCTCCTCGCGTGATGCTAGGCAAAATCTGGTTACACCACCATGTTTGCCGGATCCTCCACCACCGATACCAACAACCAGCATGGCTGTGCGACGCTCAGTACCGCCCTGACAGCCATATGCGATGAAGCCAGTCATCGCTGTCACCGCCAGTTGCGAAATCTGTGCAGTCATGTGATTTTTGCACGCAAGAAAGTTACCACCGGTAGAAATTCATTGGCAATTGATTGAAGTGTATGGGGAAACGTGTATAATCATTCATCATGTCCACAAATGGAAGAGGGATTTTCCCGATGACCACGTGGACGTCCACGACAAACAACGAAGTGGGAGGCCATTGATCTCCGACGAAGTTGTGGTGAAAATTGAGCAAATCCTCCTTAAAGATCAGCGAATCACCATCCGGCAACTGGTTGCTCAAATTCCCGAGGCTTCTGAAGCTTCAATTGTCAGGATTTGAATGAAAAGTTAGGCTACCACAAGGTGTGTACGCTCTGGGTGCCTGGGCGTGTATGCTTTCAAAGTCCACTAACAGCAGCACGTCGACTGTGCTCGGAAGTTCTTGAGTGAATGTGACAAGAAAACAGAAGACGTCTTGGACTCCATAGCTACGGGGGATGAATCGTAGGGTCATTACGTCACTCCAGAAACAAAACAAGAATTGCGCCAATGGAAACACACCGGATTACCACCACCAAAGAAGTTTAAGCAGCAACTGACAGCAGTAAAAATCATGGCAGCGGTGTTTTGGGACTTGCATGGTGTACTACTCATTGAGTTTATGCCTATAGAGACCACCATAAACTCGACAAGTTATTGCGAGACCTTGAAAAAGCTCAGACTGGCAATCCAAAATCGTCGTAGGGGAAACCTCAGCATATACAGGAGGCTGCACTACGATAATGCTCGTCCGCATGTGTCGCAACAAACGAAGAATTTAATCGACAAATTTGGCTGGGATGTCATCGATGACCCCCCTTACTGCTCTGATTTAGCACCCAGCGATTTCCGTCTGTTTTCGAAATTGAAGGAGCACCTAGGCGGTCAACGATTCCAAACGAACGAGGAGTTGCAAGAGGAAGTTTTCAAGTTTCTCAACGGGTTGGCGGCCGACTTCTTTGAAGCAGGAATGCAAAAGTGGATTACTCAACAAACAAAATGCGTAGAAAAAAATGGTGACTATGTAGACAAATAGCTGAAAGATCATCTTTTCCAATGGTGTAAACGTTTTTTCGATAAAAAATTCCTTGTGTCTAAAAAAATGTGGAAACCTTATTTTTGAAACAACCCTCGCACAAACACTGGGTTGTCAGTGGTCTTGGTTTCTATTGGGACTAACTACCCAAATAAGTATTAAAGTGTTAAAAAAAGGTGTATCTGTTCATGAATGTATGTGATAGAAGCTCCTGTTCTTTTGGAACAGATGCTATTCAGGGTATTGAATTTCATAAATCTTTGACAAACACAATTATTCGTGCAATAAATCTACAATGCAAGTACAGTTGAGGACCTCAAATCCAGAAAGCTTGGGACCAAAGGGTTTCTGGATTTCTGGTCTTCAGCACGCGGAAAAAGTGGTTCACTTTTTTTTAGAATTTTAATTCAGTAATACCATATCTCAGATATTACAAATGAAGGGAATTTTAAAATTAATACTGGATGAGAACGATCAATAAATACATCTTTTTCTTCATCCTCAATCGCTTTTGTTGATAGCATTCACTAGCAGACGTTGCGATATCTATCGATACCTTCCTTAGTTGGACAGTAAATCTGTGCAAATGCTTCTATATTTTGTTGATAAATTGATTTATAAATGCATTCAGGCTCTTGTGCTTGATATTTGAGATCCCTACGTGTCCCTTCCTAGGTTGTTAGCCTACGTTCATCGTGTGTGCTAACTTCCTACTTGTCCTGGCTCGGAGAGTGGTGCCATGAGGTAGCAAGTCAAAACACTACACAGAGGAATTTTCAAACTTTCTGGTTTTCCTGGATTCTGGGTTTGAGGTCCTCAAATGTACATTATTATCTGTTGAGGCTAATAAATACGGTTATTTGTACAGCTTATTCGCCCCAGAATTTTTTTAAATGTGTACAGTATGAAGCCCATGCATATTGTATTGTATCCACTTATTAAGTGGACAATTATTCTTTCATTGTATGAACAAGTGTATTAATAAGCAAGTTAATGGACTGATTTATTTTAAATTTGCATATAATTTGATAAAGCAAGGCCGCAAGAAGTAATTGCTATCAAATTTCCTGCAATCCATTTAAAAGAGTAAAACTCGTATACAAAAACCAATCACTTTCTGTCCATCTCCAACTTAGCGCTTTTGCAATTAGTGGCGCAGCGAGGGGGGGGTTTTGTGGGATAAAACCACCCCCCAGAGCCCAAAGAAATTTTAAGTTTAATCCATTTTACTTAATGGATTAGTATTACTTATAGAATAGTGTTAGGATTACCTAATCAAATATCTCTCATAAAGTGGTAAAACTAGTCAATTTGAACCATTAATCTTAAAATTTTCTGGAGGAGGGCCCCAGCAACTCCCGCTTACCCTGGTGGGTATGCAATACCCCTCACACCCCAAAGTATTAATTGCGCCTAAAATCCCCCCTAGCTTTCATTCTTGGGTGCGCCCCTGCAGTGAATATTATTGCTTCATAAGTGTGCTATTTCCTCCCTATTTACTTACTTCATTAATTAGGCAAGTATTTCTCATTTACTCTTTTATGTGCAGGAAACTACATAGTTATGTATTTCATTTGGATGCTCAATCCCTATAAACTGCTGACCAATGTTTCGGCTTCCTTGCATTGAAAAGTGATCTAATGAAGTAAAGTGATAATTAATTTTGTAAAACAATGGAATTTGATCGCTTTAAAGTTTGAAATTTCTTGTTCATATTGGAATCTGGTGGTTGGATTGATAGAAATCAGACTAATGAAGAACCTGTCGAATTCATAGTCTTTAAGGACTTCATAGTGAGGTTGAATTGGAAATGGGAACCAGTGTCAACTCAGCTGAAAACAAGATAAGTACATATATCCTAGAATGTACTTGCAACTGGATAAATACTCGATATTTAATCTTAATTTTGCACTTCTTACTCCTTGGAACTAAATTTTTAATTTTCGGCGACCAATGCGCACCATACATGTCATTGATGTGGACTCCTGCAGACGTGCCTAAAATTGCGCACAGGCACTGCTTCCACCATAAAATTTTTACTGTCAGCGCCATTTCTAGGCTGGATACAACTTGCCGTCATTGTGGAAAGATCCATCAGATCACTAACCACCAATGGGAAACAAGGGTAGGAAGAACATTACGCAGCAGCTTGCATATATCCTGGCCATAATGCAACTCAGAGGAAGACTCCAAAACAGGGGACAAAATTGGTATCTATCCTATCAATACATATCAACTGATGTGGCAGAATTCTGGGAATATGGACCGTGATCGCTTTTATGCTCATTGAGTTGCGAGTTGAAATTAAATATATTTTTTTCTACCTAATGAGGATTAGCTGTATCCATTCTAGAAATAGCTCTGACAGTAAATTATGTAAGTACTCCAAAAATAAGCAAATGAAACTAATGGAATTTGTTGTAATATTCAGTATTTAATTATTTATCATAGCTATTAAAGTCAAACATTCATACTTTAAAAAGCAACAATTAATTGAAATATTTAAGCCAACTTTAAATGATTACTTGGAATTGTTAATTTTCTATGTCTTCATCCATAGTTCAAGTTGTACCAACCTACTAGAAATTTAGACCACATGATCATTGGCGTCGATGGCAGTAAACTATTTTGGCAGACAGGCTTCTGGGGAGTATGGAATACATCTCAGTGGAAGGGGGATTAAGTACGTGGAGCATCCACCAGAAATAATTAAATCTTAGGAATAGTGATTTTAAATCATATTTTACCCCATTTACGTTAATTCACTATAACCTAATTAAATTCTTCAAAGGAAATACCCTACATAATAACATGCTCCAATGCTGAGCATATATTTAAGCATCTGCTCAAGTGGATGTGTACGAATTTTCATTTAGATTGCATTACAGAAATACAGGAAGTCTAGCCGTAATATCGTTAAGAGTTCAGTTTTTCATGATTGATTTTTGAGTGTGAGTTCGAATACCTTGAGACAAGGGTTATATGTACATACTACATTGTGTTGAATAACTGAAAGAAATCAAACTGCTATCATTTTTATTCATTTAAATGCTTGAAAGTTCATTGTTTACCAGATATTTACACGAGAAAATAATATTTTTGTTTGATATGAATCAGTAGTTGATCATACATTACATATGTATGAAAACATAATCTTTCTTGGTCCCATGTGATCTGAAATGTATTCAGTGTATAAACAAATGTCTTGTTATTTACATTTACCATTATAACATAGTGTTTTATGGTAATGAAAGCATCATTTTATAATGTGAAGTGAACTTCAACTCCTGGTGGTGGATAGGAAACAGCTGATGAGAATTTTTTACAAGTTTTAGGCTGAACATCTCTTGCCAAATAATTGTGCACTCCAGTACCTGAAAGGGAAGGCAGATTTTTATCTCATACCTTTTTTAATATCTTCATTAAGATTTTAATTTAAGCCTTTTATATGCTCTATTTTGTCCCTTGTTGCATATACTATTTTGATTTTTTTCATATTCTTTTTGAGTCACTTGATTTTTCAGGTATTGAATTTTTTTTAAAGATGCATTTTTAATTTTTAAACATTCCATGTACGAATTTCAGTTTCAGGTTTTTGTAGGTATCAGTTCATACATTTCGTTTTATTTCTAATGAAACGTAATGTGAAAGGGAATGTTGTTTTTGTATTGTAATAAATATCCATTATTTTTTCTTGTTACCTTCATTGTTGCAGCCACAAGTGAAGTAGTGATTCTAGACTAGTGGGTAGGATATTGCATATATATGTTAAGTGAGCCATAAAGTTCGTGAAATATTGAATCAACTTGTGCTAGGGCCTAATTATTGGTGAGACATCGAAAAAGGAGATGGTGTGTGATAAAAAACAGAAGTAATCTATGAAGATAATCAACAGTGGTATGTACAAAGTGCTCAGTTGACTATCTACTGTTGCTCGAAAATTTTATTAGTATTCCTTTTTAATCTACTGCAATCATCAAAGTTTTAGCTTGTTTTCAGTTATTGTTTATGCGTATGCACAGTGGTGAATCCAGAGAGGGGTATCCAATCTACACTATTATCTGTTCATTTTATCTCTGCGGGTCAACTTTCGTGAGATCCCGGATACTCTCGGAGGGCCTCGCTGAAGGGGGAGGGGCCTCGCTGAAGGGGAAGGGGTAGTACCGAGAGAGAGAGAGCAGGAGCGACCTTAACGTTGCCAAATGTACATAGCCGCCCTTGTGTCTCACTGAAAAGGTGTGACTCACACGTGGCCACAGATATTTTGGGCCTGGCGGCGAAACAATGCGTACAATGTATTGAGGATAATCCCATCTCAGAAGCCAGGATATTGTCCGCTGAATGCCAGACCGCTGGTGAAAGGCATACATAGGCGTAACATTCTTATAAACGGGGAGTGCAAGGGAAAAGGATTTGGCAACACAGCTAGCAGATTCACGAAGTTGACACGACGGAGGTCTGAGAGCGACTGACGTTCCGAAGTGCTAGACCACGCCTACTGTCTGCTGATTGGCAGAGGGAAAGTCACGTGTAGATAAACTTTCCCTCCTCTCACCCCAACTCGGTTAAGCCACACCAGCTCACCCGCAAAGATAAAGTGAACAGACCTTAGACAGGGTTCCTACTCGACCGTGAAAACCTTAAAACTGCGAATAAGCCGTGAATTTCGTCATAAAGCCTTAGAAATCTCTCAAACTTGATTGTAGATCTACGATAGACAGACTAAAAGAAAGATCGATATTTCGATCATGTTTCAAGGCCGAGTCACGTGCAGATATAGTCCACGCATTTATCTGCAGACGTGTATTCGAAAGCACAACTATTAATTGGTCCGTGTGCCGTGACAGCACATTGACCTTAAGCCTGCGATTGGAAGACATTAACCCTGGCAAAAAATCGGGCACTTCTTCACTTCCCTGCCACCCTGCTCTCTCCATTTTCCCACTCACAACCTTTAGCCGGACCCGAATTTTGCTAACGATAGGTGAAGTAATTAGAGATAGCACTTTCATTGCTGCGTTTGCATTCAAGGCATCTGTTGTGTTTGTTACATTTTTAGTTAATGTGCGGCCGGTGATTGTTACATGATCAATATTTCTGCCTAAAATGCCTTATCTATAAACCGTGAATTTGATGACATGTAGACCGTGAAATCTGGAAAAAAACGTGAATTTAATAATGTAGTTAGAGTGAGAACCCTGCGAGATGAAATGATAATTTTGTTCAGTTGTCAAATATATATACAGGAGAGGAGAGCCCATTAACCCCCCTTGTCCCTATCCTGGATTCACTGCTGTGTGTGCATTGTGCACAGATTCTGTGTGTCTCTTGAAATGAGAGTTATTTTGTTTCATTTCCATGAAGGAATATATCACCTGAATATTTTCTGATAGTTAATTTTTATAATTTTGACTTTAAAACTATTAATTTATTTTATGTTGCATGTTGGGAATTGGTGAAATGTAATTATTATTTTCATCATAATTTGTCATACATGTTTCATTGATTTAGTTGAAAATTTGGTTCAAGTGATAAATACCTCAGTTACTTTCATATTTACATCAAGTTTCAAAATGATACTGATTTTTATTATGCTTAAATCAATTTTTTTCGAAAACAATTTTTTTCTATGAAAATTCAATTAACTGATAACATATTTACACAACTAGTATAAGTATTTGGTTTTACTTTCTATAAGGAAAGTTGCTATGGTAATTTCTACATGGATGTAGTCTAGACTAGCTAACTGTTAATCATTCTACTGGATAAACTTCCTGGTACATACTTTAAAGAGGTTTTGAATATTTTATTGATGCCAGGTAATATATTCACATATCACGCACTTACCAGATAGATAAGTAGGGAATATTGGGCAACAATTCATCCCAAGTTTCACATCTCTTGCAGTGGACTGAATAGACTAGTTATTTGAGGATCAAGGCTTAATTTTTCCTTCTCATCTCATTACAAAAACCAGGTTACAATAGTTTTCAGGTACAGTAGACCCCTGCCTTACGATGGGCTGGATTTACTATGTATTCAACATTGGATCTGAAGCTGATTTGACATGTATAAAACTTTTAATTCCACCAATTTTGTTTCCACTCATGTCTATCCATCAATTATGTAATTCTGTGACATTTTTTACAAAGCACATTTTTTAACAAAGAAATTAGCTTATATTTTGTGATGGTATTTTAACTGATTTTTCATCCAGAAATCATATTGCGTCAATATGGGATGGAGTTCACTTTACTATCAGTCCTCGGGGACTAATTAATATCGTCAAAAGAGGGTCTACTCTACCTTTGTAATTGGACAATTTAGATATGTAGAACTATTCAAGTTACTATGTTAAGGTGATCAGGGGCGCAGCCAGGAATTAAGGCTGGGGGGGGTTTAGGTGCAACTAATACCGGGGTGTGTGGTGGTATGGAATACCCACCAGGATAAGTGGTAGGTGCAAGATTAATAAATTGTGGAATTTTAAGATAAACGGTTAAAAAAGGTGAGTTTTACGGCTTTCTGAGGGATATTTTATTAATCCTTACACTATTCTATTAGTAATATCAATTCAATTAAGTAAAATGAATTAAACTTAAATATTTCTCTGAGCTCTGGGGGGGGGTTTAACCCCCAAAACCCCCCCCCTCGCTGCGCCACTGAAGGTGATGTTGCTGTTATTGGGAAGAGAAAAGGGGACATTATGCTTAAGCGTGCTCTTTACATAAGCCTGTTGCCAGGGGCGGATATAGAATCAAATTTCAGTGAGGGGGATGGGGATATGACCTGGGTCCAGGGAACATAGAATGTCACCCCATGAGAGAGGGGCAATTTTACAGTAGGCAGTGCTAAGCTCTTTGATAAATACAACAACTCAAACTCCTCTCACATTTGGGCCTTGTTGGCATTTGCATACACTAAATTTTCCTTTACAAGGTTACAAAAACTATTAAATTAATAAAAATTTAAAATCTTAGATAAAATTTGGGGGAGTGTCATGACCCTCGTGAGCCCTCCTAAATCCATACCTTACTGAAGCTTTGCCTGAGTTAGCTTTAGCCCTAATCTAGCCAAACCAACTTTAGGGTTGAAGCAGAGGTATATTAGTGGGGGCCTCTGGCCCTACTGAAATGAGGAATAATTTTAGTCCTTAAGCTACCTACCACCTGCCGCTTGGAGCTAGTACTTCCTATCCAAATATTAATAGTATTGCTCTTCCTTAATTTTATTGATGTAACATTTATTTTAAAATCTCTTGGAGTATTCTTATTTCACATTATTTAGCCTAACTTTGCATTATCTTTGCTCCCAAAAAATATATTGTATAAGCACCTCTTGCATGAGTGCTGGGCTTGAACCAATCTGGGTAAATATCAACTGATTTTCTTTGTGTTTGGTATCAAATAAAATGGAAAAGTACCATCGAATTTCATATAATTTTCGTTTTATAGATTGGCCAATTAATTAGTTTCACCAAATTAACTGAAGCTTCACTAATCTCTCTGTAGAAAAGAGGTAATGGACTCCCTGGCAAATTTTCCTTTGCAAAGAGGAAGATTCGTGATCTAGCTACTGCAGCTAAGGGTTATGTTATTTGTACTGAGTAATCAACATAGTTTACCAGGCTTTAATCAGAAGCCTTTGTTTTGCAGAGAGTGAAAATTTTATCTTTTCCACAAATTTTATTTCATAAGCAACTCTCTTTGTCTTTAGTTCCAATTATGGTTCAAAGTTTCAGAATCTGTAGAACCAAAGAAGTGAACCAGCCCATCCCTAGTCATTAGTGAATCCCTCGCTAGGAACCTCTCTCATCCCTCCTAAGTACCCTGAATTATTTTCTACCGATGGCCTTGCAAGTGGGTTGTAAAATATAGTACATCTGCTTCAGATCATGAAAAACCATTGAATATTCAATAATTGGGGGTGAAATACCATGTACTGTTCTAGCCTAGGTTCCTGTGTACGTGTCTCATTTATCATAGAAATGGGAAAATTCAGTGAATGAAGAAGAACACTTAGCAATATATCTGATGAAAATTTAATAGCATTTTTAAGTGGACAGGCACTCCTCTAATCTTTACATTATCATCAAAATGCAGGAACAACTGGCAGGGATAAGGTGGATAATTCTTCAAAGCATATTTACAATGAAAAATTATAATTACTTGTGAAGGTACCTATGGCTGTTAATTGCTGGAAAAAGAAATCATCGATATTAATTTCAAAATCATTTTAAAAAATTATTTACTTTCCTTTTCCATTGAATTTTTCAGTTAATGGATAAAAATCGGGCAAATGATTTTTCTATGATTAATAGCTATGTGAAGAATATGAATTAATTTCAGCAATGCTATTCATTTATTTGTAAATCACCATTGAAAGAAGACTCCCATTTGTAGTTAGTTATTTTTGCAAAATTAGGGCATATCAATTTTTAAAGTGGATAATTATTATATTATTGGTGAAATATATCCACCTAAATTCATAATGAATCAAATTATATGCATGATTTAATATTGAGCTCTAATTACCGTCAGTATCTTGAGCTTGTCATTTCATCTTCAAGCGTTAAATATTATGTATTTTGTCCCATCAGGAAATACATGGCTGATATGAGTAACCTTGGATGACCTCTTTGGCATTAAATTTATTTGGAATGTGACTAGCGTTAGCTTGATCATTTTTTGATAACCTGCTTTAAATGAAAACTCCAATCGTATGGTGTGTTGCCTATATACAGGATGATTTGATAAAAGACACATATCGATGGCTAAGTTAATAATAGTAATTATTAACTTAGCCATCGATAGCCATATATGTAATAAAGTTATAACAACACGCTTCTAAAAAATGGCAACTTTTTGGTAGAGCAAAAAAAACGATTAATATTTTTGATTGTACTCTGAAATTAAAAACCAAAAGTTAATAAAACTGAAAAAGAAGCATTCATTTACAAACAAAGAGGTATTATTTGCTTGTATTTTATTTTTTTAATGTTATAACACTTTGTTTAAGATACCTGTCTCAAACCGGCCGAACTTGAAATACGTATTGTTAGAACCTAGCCTTCGATATGTATGTACTTCCAAATATTTGTTGGCGATATAAATTAACTTCAATTTTCTTGATTTAAGTATCTTCTATCTTGTTGGAAATATATTGAAGTTGCTTTTTTCTCTGAATACAAGCAGCACATCTTGCATATTGAGATTTATTACTGTGTAGGTTAGCCATAATAAATTTAATCTAATTTTTATTTGAAGCAAATCTGGCTCATCCAAGGTTGCTTGTATCAGCTTTTAATCCAAAAATTAACATTTAAACATTCAGATTTACTTGAAATTTTGCTTTGAAATGTGTCTTGCAAGTAGAAGTTAACAGGACAAGCCACAAGTTTAAGTAGCATTATGGTTCTTCGTGCTTCAGTGAGTTAACACGTTGTGTACGGATGGCGAGAATTCTCGTCATTTTTTTCCCGAACGTTCCGGACGGATGACGAAGATTCTCGTCATTTAGTTGCGTCAGCCTAAACAATTTAAAAGCGTACAATACGTATTCGTTAATACGTTACAGTTGTTGTTCGTTATTCATAATGAATTGATGCATCATAATGTTTGATTGGGTAAAGTTATATTCTAAACATTAGCTTTTTAACCATGTTTAAACCAAAGGCATTACGCCCTAATAGGCGCATATTTCCAGAATCGGCGTTCCTAGGAATTTAAATACCCCGGTACGCAACGTGTTAAATGCACAAATAGTACTTTCTAACCCTTAGATGGACTGGAATGTTTTACCAAATCCTGTAAGTTCATGTTCAATCCTTTTACCTGTTGAATATATCCTCTTCTGTAATAAATTATGTATATGAGCTTTAAAAGAATTTTGTCCGAGAATGTCTCCATGCATCATGCATGTACATAGTTGTGCTTTGGAAGTTTGTTCTTTCATTTAAGTGCATAAAGATTTAGGCAGCTTTAAACTTAAAATGCATTGTATTGCATTAACCAGTTAATTGCTCTGTTCAGAGAAAAAATCACAACCTCCTAACAAAACAATTTTTTAAATAATGAATTGAATAATGTTGATACAAATTATTTAATTTATTAGCATTTTTATCAGAAGTAATATTTCTATTGAAGTAGTTTAAATGGAATCAGGAAAGTCCGCCACCTTTACTTTACATAGTGCTTGTTTGATTCTTCGTGTTCTACCATATTTATCAAAATTTATAAACATTGCCAGTGAGGGAGGCACTCTAGTTTTTTTTTTAAAGGCTAAGAAAATGAATATCAATTGATCGTGAATATATATGAAATATCTGTCCCATTTACCTTCACCATTAATTGTTTGCATCAGCTACTTTGTAATTTAATATGTTTTAGCAAAACTTTTTTCCATATCTGACAGCACTTTTAAGTTTTGCTTCTCAGACGCATGTTTTATGTTATTCCGTTTTTTTTATAATTTTATTCCGTTAATGTACCTGAAGCTTAGTGCAGTTATGTTACCTGTATTGCTATGAGAATATTTCTGTGAATATTCCATTACCTGTTTCAGTGAGTGTTAGTCGCCAGGTAATATGTATTTGACATTGACGTGTTTAGGATTGTTTCTCAGTGGCTTGATGAAACTGCTGCCCTGAGGCTATGCAGCTCATCCAGTATGCTATTCATGATGAGCTGAGCTCCTTTCTGTGTTGGTATCACTGCATCATCTGCCATCACCCCTATGTGCAGCAAACCATCATAGCTGAGAATGGTTATTCCAAGACCTGTAAAGGAAAATTGCAAGTTCTCAATGGCAGGGCAGTTAAGGGACGCGGAATACCCCAAAAAACCTCTAATTTAGCTCTTAACATATTCTCTGCGGGCATGGCTGCTAAGCTGGCTTATCACCTCTGCATAAAGCATCACTTTTGGCTATCATGATATCTTACCTTAACATGATACAGTGGAACCTCGTTAAAGCGAGTACGGGCTACAGCGACACCCCCGCTATTACGAGAGATAGCCGATGCACCGTCAATTGACCCTATAATAAGCGTGTTAAAAATTCGTTTTTACGAGACCCTTTCGGTGTTGGCTCTCGCCATTGCGAGGGTTTCACCGCCTGACATTTCGCTATAGCGAGTGTTTATTAGTGCACCGTGGGGTGTCGTTATATCGAGGTTGCACTGTATTTTGTTTCTTAACCCTTGGGCTGTGGGTTTACACGATTCTAGCTACCAGCCAGCAGTGGCGCAGCGAGGGGGGGTTTTGAGGGATAAACCCCCCCCCATAGCTCACAGAAAATTTTAAGTTAAATCTATTTTACTTAATTGGATTAATATTGCTAATAGAATAGTGTGAGCATTAATAAAATATCCCTCAGAAGGCTGTAAAAATCACCATTATGAACCATTTATCTTAAATTTTTGCGGGGGAAGGCCTTCGCACCTCCCGCTTACCCTGACGGGTATGCAATACCCTCAAGCCCCCACAGTATTACTTGCACCTGAAACCCCCTCTAGCCTTAATTCCTAGCTGCGCCCCTGCCAGCCAGTGCAGAAGAGACCCCCTCTGTAGGTGGCATCCCCTGCCATGAGGGCTGGTCTGGTAGAATTATGCCCCTTAGCGGCCCTTATGGTGAGGGAAAGTGCCCTAGTGCAAGATATCCAGGTAGCAATAAAAAATTTGGGGTAGATGCCGCAGTCAGCGTTCAAAACGTATAAAAATGTTCCCACACTTCAAGGGTTAATGTTGGCCTAGACGTCCTTGAATTTTTCTGGTATTTTTGATGAGGAGACATTGTTAGTTTTAGCTTTGAAGGTGAGGAAAAACAGTTCAAATATTTTTACCCTGTTTTATTACATGGATGTTTGCACAGTTTCTAATCCAAGAATGTTTGGACTAAATATGTAAGTTAAAGTGACTTAATATCTCATAAAAAGCTGTAGATGGTGTAGCCAGAGTTGTCAAATGATTGGGTGAAAGGCTAAGCCATGTGGGTAAGATGCCATTCTCATTTAGTTCAATCAATCTCTGTCCCCGGCATTATGTACCTCATACTTTTCTCTTGTTACACAGTATTTTATTAGGCATCCGTCACCAGAACTTGCCTTCTAAGTTAATATCTATTTAAAATGTTAGAGTTCTTGCTTTTGACATCAAGTTCTCTGAAAATTTGGCCCTCTTTTCCATGATGAAACTTATGGTTTTCTCTTGTCTATCATCATTTTGTTTTCAGACTTAGCAACCTTACCTGAACCTGTCAATGGGCTAATCTTACCAGTGGCGCAGCGAGGGGATAAAACCCCTCCCAGAGCTCAGAGAAATTTTTAAGTTTAATCCATTTCACTTAATTAGATTAATATTACTTATAGAATAATGTAAGGATTATAAAAATATCCCTCAGGAGGCCGTAAAACTCACCATTTTGAACCATTTATCTTAAAAAATTTCTGGGGGAGGGCCCCCGCACCTCCAGCTTCCCCTGGCGGGTATACCATACCCCTAACTCCTCAGTATTAGTTGTGCCTAAAACCCTCATTAGCATTAATTCCTAGCTGTGCCCCTGAATCTTACTAGCTTTACCATTAGAGCAAATGATAGATAATACAATTTTACGTAATTCATGATACAGCCCCATCATTAACAAGCATTTTTCCACTCATAGCACAAAAAATACCAGTGAAGTCTAATTGTTTAAGGCAGGCAATAATTTAAATAAATTGAAAATCCATTTTAATATCTTTGATTAGATATTGTATATCAGGTTTAGGCATTCATGCGTTTTAGCACTAGATGCTGGAAAAATGAAGCTGAAATGAAAAGTGGCCATTGAATGTCGCAGCAAAAAGATCTCAAAAGCAAATTGTGTCATTTCCAGTGTTGTAATTCTCTGGTTGGATTTTCATTATTGTGCAATCTTTATTAAGTTTTATTTACAATTAAGGGTGCTTTATCTAAATTTATGCCAAAGTAATGAAAACCAGTGAAGATTACAATAGCCATAGGTGTATATGTAGTGATATTTATGACAATATATAAATTGACATACATATAGCAGTATTTATGACAATAATGGTGTATGACCCAGCTATTCAAATTTTCTCTTACCAATCAACTTAGGTCGTTTAGTCATTATTAAATCTTATATTTAGGAGTGCAGGATCTAGGTTGAAGAAAAAAGGGATAATAAGGAGTGAAGAATATCAGAATTATGGCGGGAATCAGTTGGAAGCAATCTAGTTCATTTCTGCTAAATTTATATCCCCAAAACGAGCTGGAATCAAGCTTTCCAATTCCAGTTGGATGCATCCAGCCATTGTATGGAACATGGCTCAGCTTTTCTAATTTTGACCATATTGGAACACTTGATGTGGTCGATTTTGAATAGCCTTGGATAAGTGCATAATCTTCAAAATATTTTTTGGATGTTAAGAAAGGTTTCATGGAATTACAAGCAGTAGATGTGTGCATTGTACTACTCACCAGTGTAACCACGATGGGGTGCCCAGAAGACTATGTCTTTCAGGGCATGACCACCAAGGATAGACTGAAGCTTTTGCGGTGGCCCTGGGAGATTAGACATGACCACTGCAACATCCTTAGCAGCGACTTTCATCATTGGTGCAGCAAAGATAGATGGTAGTACAGTTGCCACAATGTCAAGTGCCAGCCATCGTGTGAGAAGATGCTGAATGGTTGGGGAACTGGGGAAATTAATGGATGGTTTGGGTTCTGCGTTGCTCTTGGGTATGTCTTGAATTGTGATCGGTTCTGATGTAGCACTATCAATATCCTCGTTTTTGTTGTCTTGAATTGCATTCTCTTTTGGTTTCAAGGCATTTAAATGCTCTTTATCAAAACACTCGTCAGAAATATCCTTACTTCTTGTCTCATCAGGCACTGGTGAGTGAGATGCTTCTTCAGAAACAGTGCTACTGCTTCTATGAGTATTTTGGGTGAAGAAAATTGTAGTGGGACAGTGATATGGCTCTTTTTCATGCAGAATCAACTTTGCTGAGTCTGTGTACCTGTGATAATGCACTTGAGCACTTTTGTTTGTTGCTGGTTCTGGTTCCTGTGTCAATTTGAACTGAACCTCTGGCTGTTTAGTATAGTAGTATGTAAGGACCTGTGGCTCTCTTGGTGTGGTTGGTGAAACATGCACGTTTTCCTCTTTAGTTTTAATGTTGACAGGGGTTGGAGCGGTCTCTTGAGATGTGGTTTTTGGTTGTATAACTTCTGTAGTGGAAGACATATCTTTCGTCCCTTGATTTTTTGTTGTATCACATATATTCATCTCATTAGTATTTCCAGTTGCTTTGTTACTGAAAGTCTCTTGGATTATCTTTGTTTTCATTCCACACTCAACAATGGAGTCTTTCCTCAGAGGCATCATATAGCCACTGGCATCAGTAACTTTGGAGAGGCGTTGTAGTGGACATCCACCGCTCTTTCCCACTGGTAATGTCATCACTGCCACAGAAAATAGGTTTTCTAATTCTGAGGTGTCCTTGAGTGTTAAATCCTTTTGCTTCTGGAATATGGATCCAATTATCGCTGGAAGGACTAACTTAACGGAAGATGGTGGTGTCCCTTGTTTTTCACATCCTGTTGGTGAGACCTGTTCCTTACATATGGTTTCTCCTTCATTTTCTTCAGGAACATCAGTCAAACGATCCCAGTCATCTTCACTTTCTGTGTCATGACTTGAGATTGCTTCACTATTTTGTCCTTCTTCCGTTCTCTGTGGGACTTTTTTGTTTGCATTTGTGGCGTCCTTCACCTGGCCCTTCTCTCTTGCTTCCCAATAGTTGGACAGTGCTGCAGAAACAGCAGACAGCAGTATCTCTGTAAACTTTACTCCAGTTGCCCCTCTTATCTTTTTTATCTCCTCAACAGTGACAGACGTTGAATCCCAAAGGATGGTTTTCCTGCCGGACAGTCTGCGCCCATATAAAAATGATGATTCTTTTTCTGGCTTAGAGGTCTCGCTAATGTTAGGAGGAGAGGTATGTGATTGAGTGTGGAAATCAGTAGTTTTTGTCCCTGAGCTTATGTCTACATTGTCTGTTTGTTTGACAGTAGTAGCATTCTCATCCCACAGTTGTTTTGCATTGATGTAGGATTGTAGTTTTGGTTTATCCACTTCAATGGGATTGATTTTCAGAGTAAGTGGTCTTGAAAGAGATGTAGGATGTGGAACATGCATTGTAGGAGATGAATTGTTTGTCTCACGATCAATTAATGCCGACATGAGTAACTGAAGAAGACTTGCTCCATCGCCCACTGAGTGATGTATTCTGAATAAAATTGGAAAGACTGTTTGACTTGTCCGTTCACCTTTGGTACACTTTTGATTGTGTTTATCCTTGGCACTGTCTGTACTGAAATCATCTTCGCTGTCATTCCATGGCATCTCTTTGCCTACCAAAGCCTCCCAACCAACTGTGTGGTTCATTGGCAGAGGCCTGTTGCAAAGGTTTTCAACGATTTTACTCAAGTTCTTTCTGTTCCACGTTGTGTTGCAAAGGTGTTCATAGCCTGGTAGTTTGACTGATAGCTCTTTTGCCCGGCTGCCACAATGTGAGTTGCCGGAAAATCCTGGAATCCATTGAACCAAACTTCCCAGATCCATTTCTCTGTCCTCATACCAGGTTGCATAGCCTAGGGTAAAGTTGTGACGCATCCTCAGTTTTGGGATTGATCCGAGGCGGACAGTGAGTAGGTGGCGCAGTTTGTCAATTTGTGGTACACCTTCAAGGACAACTAAAGCATTTATCACTGAATATGATTCGTAGGATTCATTAAATGTCCACACTGCGTCTGCTCCAGAGAAAAGTTTCTTTTCACGGCAATAGTTTGATTTGTTTTGCAGATACTTCTTAACAGCAAAGCGATATATTGCAAATGGAAGTAGAAAGGCCATCAGTATAGAGACGATTGGTAGGAGAAGAATTATGGCTAACAGTGGCAGGAGGTAAAGATATGGGAGAATGAACGTCTTCGTTGAAGCAAAGGTAAACGAAGAGGATGGCGTGAGATGCAGAATCCATTGATACGGCTTAGGGGTACCAAATATTGACTTGGTCCCAAATACCTGAATTAGAAAAAAAATGCATGCGTTAATAGAGTTTTGATGAGTGATCTTTTGAGTTTTAGTCATTACTGACACATTATTCGTTATGAGTGAAATTAATATGCCCACATGCAGTAAGATCATGGGTGTACACAGCGGGAGGCAAGGCGAGGCAACTGCCTCCCTCTAGAAGCGAAAATAAATTTAGTTCAAAACAAAATTTATGAACAAATTTTCCTTTTGAAGAAAAATTATATTAGTATAACATATGGAACTAAAATAAAATAATTATTTTTTTCAAGCAAATAATTATAAAAAATTAATAAATTGCTGTCATAATTTCCTTAAAATTTTGGTTTCATTAACCTTTTCTGTACAAAAAAGTTACAACTTACATGACCACAGATAGTTTCCCCCCCTAAGCCCCCCAGTTTTGATTCTGAGTACGCCCATGAGTAAGATGTATGTAATTATAAGTGTTAAAATAGTATGATAAAAGCAAGTGATCTATTTTAACCCTCTTAGTGCTATCCTTTTTCCTGGGGTACTGGCGAGAAATGTGGAGTGTATTTTAATAAAATGGAGCAACTAGGAAAAAAACAATACAAAGCTATTTTATTACGTATCCATAAGCAGTTTTTTAAAATTGATGATTTTAAACTGGTTAATATTGACAAAATATTTTTATTTTTACCTAAATAAGTTATATCAATGTAATGAGTTAAAGCTAAATGAAATAATGGATTATGTAAGAGCCAATATATCCATGGGCATACCCTGCGAGGGGCAGAGGGGGGCAGCGGCCCCCCTGCTCCTTGCAGGGTATGGCCATAAAGCAAAAATCAAAAAAGTCTTTTAGCAAAATCAGTACTGAATTGAAATGAAAGTATTCAACAAATTTTCTTTAAACCCACGAAAAATGATAGGTATTAGTATAAGATATGTAACTAAAATAAAACTAGTTTTTCAAATGTCACAATTCAGCTTGCCCACCCCTAGAGAATGGCTTGACCCCTCCCCCCCCCAGTTATGATCCTGGGTACACCCTTGAATATATCAGCCCGCCGCAATTTTTGCCCAGGCGGCAAAAGCTGATACATCGGCCCACCACACTAAAAGGGTTAATATCACTGCAGGAAAGGGTAAGTGAATGACTACAAGGTTGAAAGAACTACCTATGAAATATATGATTGACTTTTGTGCTAATTTCTGGAAAATCTGTTATTGTTTCTGGGGGTGGTAAAAGCCTGAATCACACAATCATTTTTCCTGTCCCTCAGAGTGATAGCTCCAGCTATAGCTTTTCAGGGACCAAAAAAGTGATCGCTCAACCTGTCATTTTCCAAATCACACGGTCAATTCCACCTTCCCTTATCCTGTCCCTTTTTTAACCCTTTTCTGCTGGCACCTACAAGTGGAAAACGTTTTCTGTGCTACGAGTGGCATGAGAATATTTAAAAACTCTCTGTATGGAGCTCTTTTTTGGGGTGGAATTACCCTCCCAGACGGCACAGAATCCTCCGTATCTAATTCGTATGCAGATAGTATCCATTGACTACCGCTCCGTCACTTTTTGTCAATGGATACTATCTGCATACGAATTAGATACGGAAGATTCTGTGCCGTCTGGGCTGTGTATTTTCATTCCTCAGATTTGGGACCCAACTCAACAGGGTGCCTGTCTCTTACCCTGGCCACTGGTCTAGACCCTTTATTGCTATCTTAGCATGAATCCACGGTCAACTTATTGCATTACCAGTGTTTTTTTCAACCAAATATTGCATTTGATTTTCAGTAATTCACTCTTCTAAAGGAATTACAAACATTTGTTTAAGCATCATGGAATTTTAAAAAGATTTCTATTGTTAATAATGGCAAAGTTGGTGAACATAAGACACTAAGATTATAAGTCCAGAAATCCATTATTTTTAATGCTAAAATTTGGTTAAAAAATTGCTTGCACACAGAACGAAATGAAGAATTCATCCTAAAGTATGAAAAAATTGTAGTTTGCAACAAAATATATCGTTGAAAAAACTATTGACAGTATAACCATTTTGCAACTGATACCTGCAGTGGGGACGATCATAAATGAGTAGGAGAGTCAGGCTTAATTGCCGAGGAGTGACCCTAAGGACTCGCTTAGCTGGGTCTCAGCCCAGGCCTGAATGCATCAGACAATTGCTACCTCTGCGCTCACTTCCCTTCCCTTGCATCGGCCAGAGCCAATGTCCGGTTGTTTGCGTTGAAAAATCTGTGACAGCTATACCCGATGTCAGGTGTTCTGCATATGAAAATGCCCGTCGGCTCCACCCGACGTGTGGCACGAATGGGTGAATTTACACCTGTCATTCCATTTAAACTTTTCCCCATTATACACGTATATATATGTGTGGACGTTTCCGGACCTGGGAGACGACGGGCGTATATTTACGTGTGAGATTTTCCTATCCAGGAGAATGAAAGCCTTATATATAAGTTTGCAAGCTCTCCCCCTTTAGGACGGTCGTGGGTTTACGTCGTCTTTGTATCGGGATCCAACCCTGTGGAGTTTAGGATTTACCCTCGGAATCCGGGAGCAGGTATAACCCCCCTCAGCGGTAAGGGACAGTGGTCGTACAATTGTTAATCCAGTCAGTTTTCGAAATAAGTTTTTGTTCATTTCTCATAAAAAATAAACTAAGAATTGAATTCTTTGTCTTTTGAGCAGCGTTTACAATTTTTAAGCGAAATTCTACGACAAATATTAATTTATATCTCGAGTTATGTATAAACATCAACATGGAAATTGTTGCTGCATTAAATGCGTCAATATTGACCTTAGAACTTTGTTTAAAATTTGACAATGCTCTGAAAAAAATGAGGAATTCAGTTCAAAGTCTACAATTTACGTGCAAGTAACAATTATCCATTTGCTAAATACATATAAGCTATACATAAGTTGACTGCAAACCAATGCCGCAGGTATGGTCGTAAACCCAGAAATGAGGGAGCACAACTATTCTCGGAGTCCGAGATAATGCGAAGTCCCAGCGTGGAGGGGTCGAAAAAGGTTCCACAAGTCCCTTCTTAACGAATGCCCTCAAAAAATGCTCCGTACCACGAGAAAGAAGAGTCTTTTGGGGCTCAGTACAGCAGTCATGCTAAGACGAAAACTCCGCCGTCTTAAAAGGGTTAAAGCCAAATGTATCATATGATTACTGCTAGTGGCAGTGCGTTCTGATAGTGGCAGCGATGGTTTCTGTTTCAGAGGAAGGACATGCTGAGTGATGGAAAAGGGATAAGACTTCCCATCCCTGCAGCCATCACGGAAAATGATTGAGAGAAATGGTCAATTATCTTTCATCATTGGAACTACCACTCGGAAGGTACAGAAAAAATTATTGTGTGATGAAGGTTTAATATAAATGCACTACCTCCTTTTAACTTCTGAGGCATGGGTTCATAGGCATTATTGCAGACTATATTCCAGTATGGGGAGGCTAAATAAGAAATTGAAATTTTCTGAGCATCCTTGTTTTTGTATTTTCACTTTTAGATTTTCATGTCTGCAATTGAATCTTTTTGCATTTATTTGTGATTTTTTTCATAAGATTATGCCAAAAATGGAAATACATAATTGAAAGGTGACACATCGATTCCACAACTTTATGAACTTTTTGTGTATAAGTCCGCGTGATATTCATAAGGACTTACCTTTTATAATGGAATATATTCTGGGGATATAATGGAATATATTCTGGGGATATAATGGAACATATTATGGTGATCAAAATTTTAGTCTCGTGTTAAGTAGGTACAATGAGAACATACACTTCATCCATCTCACCTATTTTGGTGAATTAATTTTTTAACAGCATTTTATTACCTCTCTGTTGGCCTTGGTTGTCCAAATTCGAGAGTTGAGCAAAAGGGATAGAAGTAATCCTGTTGCTAGTCCAAGGTGAGCAGGTGATGTAAATAATGATGACCCATTGCCATGCCTGGCTGCTGCTGTCATGGCTAATACAGTAGTGCTATTTGATGGGTCTGATACATTCCAGTTCTGACTTTCTGAGTTCACCAGAGCCATTCGCCATACTTCTCCACCAGTTTCATCCAATGGTAGCCAGTTGAGGATTGATGTATCCGTTATAGTCGTCATGTTGATTAAGTACTGGTAATTTTAAAAAACAGATAGTATAAAACATACATTTACTCACTAATTATACTAGGGATGAGTCAATTCCACTTTTTTTCGATTCAAACTCCAATTTTTTCAAATCAATGCTCGATTCCGATTACATCGATTCTTATTCATACTAACAGGTAGGATATAGATTTTTCTGTAGCATTGCTGTCATAAATTTTAAGAATTGAATGGAATGAAATAACAAAGACAATAGTGTGGTTTCCTATTACTTTTTTATTGCCTAAATCGAAAGATTATTACTCCTGGAGTACGAATTTCACGCTCTTAGATTTTTAAATGACAATATCTATTTTACGCGATTAAATGAAAAGTGAAAATTTTCCCGATCCCTCATCCCTATCTTACATAGGATTCGTTATTCCATTGTTGATCTGATTTGAATTTCCCTCGGAAGGCAATAGCCTGATACAACCTCCAATATCACATCACCATCCACAACAGAAGGCCTGCGTCTACCCACTACACCAAAATCACGTGTGAAACAGAACTTATCAAAAATGAATTGCGGCACCTTATGTGGTCTCTGAAAGGTAATGGCTACAGTGTCTCCTTCATAAAAGGAGCGATGAAAGAAAGAAAGACAGCCGCTTCAAGATGACGACCACAAAGAGAAAAAGCCATAAGCATACGCTAAACTCCCATGCATCTCCGGAGTCACAGATAGAATCGCTAGAATCCTTCCAAAAGGCAATATCAAGACTCACTTCTGCGCGGTGAAGAAAATTAAAAATGTTCTACCTTCTACTGCTGCAGCAAAGGCTACGTGGGACAGAGCAAACGATCTATATCCCAAAGGCTTAAAGAGCACGAAAAAGCGATGCAACTTCATGAATGGGATGCATTAGCAGTCACAGAACATTGCGTCTCCAGCCCTGAGCGTAAAATAATGTTTTACCATACATGGGTATTGGCAAAGATGGAAGATTACCATCCACGCCTTGTGTGTGAAGTCGTCAAAATAGTGAAAAGGCCAAATAATTTCTATCTAATGCCCAACGGCTCAGTGGCACAGCGAGGGGGGGGGTTTTGGGGGATAAAACGTCCCCCAGAGCTCAGAAGTTTTTTTGAAGTTTAATCCATTTTACTTAATTGGATTAATATTACTTACAGAATAGAGTAAATATTAATAAAATATCCCTCCGAAAGCCGTAAAACTCACCATTTTTGAACCCTTTATCTTGAAAATTTTCGAAAGGAGTGTCCCTGCACCTCCCGCTTACCCTGGCGGTTATTCCACACCCCCAGACACCCCAGTATTAGTTGTGCCTAAAACACCCCCCCAGCCTTAATTCCTAGCTGCGCCCCTGCAACGGCTATCCTCTACCATGGGAAATTCAAATTGGGTCAACAGTGGGATAACGTATCCTATATGAGATCGGGACGAGAACGTTTTCCTTTGAAAATGCTCCCAGTAGGAGGAGTGAAACATCAAGCAGAAAATGTTACCTATGCAGCATTTCCCGAAAGGAACTTATCAAATTGATAAATGAAGCTGCGAAAATCTTCAGACAAAAAAAATGTATATTTTTGTTTGATATCTCCTCCTTCACAAATTTGTCATAAGTTTGATTGAAGAATGGTGGTGTATTTTCTCAACTTTCAATACACTCCAAATCATTTATCCCGCTTTCTCAATATGGTACTGCTTAGTGGGAGTTCCTTTTCCCCATATTTTAATGACAGTTCTAACCTAAAATGTTGACTGATGTCGTATGTATATATTGATGTCGCCTGAAAACACTTAATTACAGTTGTCTGATCATTGCCATCAATATGCCTGCAACATTTTTGGCATCCTATTAATTCATGTTTACTTGGGCTTAAAAGCTTCACTGAACAATTCATATCATAATGAAGTGTAGAGTATTTTACAAAAGTGAATTATCAGAATATAAACTGCAGATTTCAAAAGGTATAATGACCAGCCCTTTCCTGCAAAATATTTTATGATTTTATTCCACTCAATAGTACGTACCACTCAAAGATAGTCTAGCCATTGTACAGTTTGATTTTTAATTCTCAACCCTTGAAATATTGCTGAATTACAAATGGTAATATTGTTGATTAAAATTCAAAATAATATACCATTAAGTTTAGGATAAAAGAAATCATTCGTATTTGTGCTTTGAAGTTGACACTTAAAATTTGATGAGAATATTTTTGATAATGCAGGAAAAACTATGTATTAAAAAAAACGTGAAAATTTAAATTTAGCAAAACCCATATTAATTCTTCCCCCTGTCTGCCGAATAGGTGATGAAGACATTGGCAAGCAGTTTCAAAAATCAAAAATGGATACTGGCTGAATAAACTAATAAATTTTTTTATAAACTTACGTTTAAGAATGTTGACATATTTGTCAGTGCCTAAATAAATCAAAAAATATTCACACCCTGGGAAAGCTATATGCTAATCGCAGGTAATTTTTTATTGTATTTGGGGACGAGTATCACCGGGAACTGCCTCCTCTACCCTACAGCTACTATCATTGAATTTTTATGCAGTTATACCAGCCGTTGGTGTCTCCTCGACTGGTGGTGATGTCATCAAGGCCCACTTGATGCACCTTAAACCAGTTGGCCTTGGTGAGATGCTCCAAGAAGAATTTGGACCATTAGCCGCGCAAGATGTGCATCCGGTTGGTAGCCAATAGCCGGTCAGCCTCTCTGAACATGAAGGACTATTGGGCGCAGACCCATGCTCGTATGTAGGCAGATGAAACTTCGTTATTCTGACGAAATTTCGCGACATTCTCTGTGAATAAATTTTACTTTCTCTTCTCTTCGCAATCACACCCATAATTCGGGCTGAATCTCGGAGTGAGTCCTGATTTTGCGCTATCACAATATTGAATTGCGAATATTTCCGGGAACGACGATTTTTTTCAGAATGGAATGATTGCAGTGTTGGAATATCAATTAAAATTTATATCTATTAAGGATGCATATTTTAACGTTAAGTTTAGGCGATGGTCGCCGTTGATTATTTTAAAGCAAGAACCAATCGCGCGCAATATGTTTGCGGTGTACCGCGGAGAAGCTGCAACCCTAATTTTCGGAAAATGTGTTTTATGCGTCAGCTTCATGGTAAATATGTTAATTAATCAGCACTTTTGTAAAAAAATTAAGAGTTCTTATTCTCCCTCCAGTCAGTTAACGTCTTATTTAACTATTGATCGGCGAAATATGATTGTTTAAACGAACTGTTTAGGTTTCCCGCCATTTTCAAATAGCATAAAAACTATTTTATCGCGCAGGTATGTAAAAAACTATGCTGTCTGGTACAACTGCACGCGCGCCGGCCTTTAGCGTATTTATTAACCTATTGATTTTCCATTCACGGGGGATGTAGTTAGTATCACTGAGATTGACGCTGGCGCATATGCATTTTCTAGCAGATTATTTTCTCATTTATCGCATAATTCGTTAATTTTGCGGTATTTGAAGAGTTGTGCTATGATATTCGCCTCTTCGTATTACTGATGACACTGCTAACCAATCGAATTTGCGAAAATATGAATGTAATCGAAATATTGCTTCGAGTAACAGAAGCTTTTTCAAGCGGACCATTTTCCTTTGCAAACAACTAATGAAATTTTTAAGAATTCCGGAAATCAATGAATGTGGTCAATTATATAGTCAGTTCACTTCATTATTTGAAGTTATATTTTTCAAATTGCCGCGGCCTAATTCAAATGGTAAAATTTAGTGCATTAAGTACAAATGAGTTTTTATCCAACTAAGATTAATTATTGATATCAATGTCTTCCACTGTTATAATAGGACACTTTTTGCTGCATTATGTACGAATTACAATCATTCTTTATGGAGCTAACAAGAATGAAACAGGGAAATGTCACTTTTTTGTTGTTAATTGCACATGGTTATACCAACTAAACTGACCTTTTGTACTGTGGATGTGTCTCTCAGCTTGAGAATGATGTCTTCTTCTTCCCCTGACGCCTATCCTATTACTGAGGAATACGTCTCGAGAAGAGCGACCCCTGAGATGATTAGGAGTCCCATGCCACATCCCCTTTTGTTTACTATGGGTTGACTTTCTTATGCTCTCCTCTCACATGCACCAAAACGGAGAGCCATAGTGTGAGGCTAGGTATCCCTTTTTTCCCTGCAACTCTGAGTGTATGTATTCTCTCACACACACAGGCCTTCTCCACCCTCTTAATTTGGATATAGGGAGGAAACCTTATGACGTCAACCACTGGTGAGAATAAATTGGCTTCCTTGTGTGGTCACAGCTTAGAGGAAGGGAGGAAAGACAGTTGTTATGTCTTGACTTCCTCAAATACCACCCTAATCACTTTTGCCCGCACAGGTTGCTTTTCGTTTGCCACTTAAAGCATTTATTTCCTCGGTTACTCCTTAACTTGGGATTAGTGTAACAGGCATAATGCGTAGGTTTCTAAATTTTTATTTTTTTCTTAAAGCTCTTAACACACTAAAATGAAATTATGATTGATATTAAAACAGGTATTTTAGATAGGTAATCTTTTGGCATGGATTATTAGAATTTTTTCTTGTGGTGAAGGATATTATAGAAAATAGATTGTTAAAAAATCCCTCTCTGTAGTGATCAGGACCACAGTATTATTTGCTAAGCACTTAAATATCACTGATTTGAAGTATTTAAAAACAGTATTATCGCCTCAATTTCATTCTCATTAAAGTGAATGTGAATCTTATAATCCCAATAACAGTACAGCCATAGAAGACATGGGGTTATGTTTCTAAAATAAATCATCTTTTTAAGAAATCGGAATAAAACTCATGTTTAAAGAAATGGGTGCCTTGCCCAACCATCTTAAAGCCTAAAAATAAATGGCTCACCCTCCCCCCAGTGGTGTAGCTAGGGGGGGTTTGAGGGGTCTGTACCCCCCCTGAAATATAAAAACACAATCACTTTGCTTCATAAAAGAAAGCAAATTATTGAAAAATCATGAAGTTACAAAATATTTATTTGAAAATTGAAGTTTTTCAATTGTGAAAAGTGTTAAATTAATTAAAGCCTTCTACTTATGACCCTGTTTTGAAAAAAATTCCCCCCTCCCCCCCAAGGTTTTGGACCCTCCTGAACAAAATTACTGGCTATCACACCGCCTCCCCCTCTCAAAGCTTTTACCATTTGTTTACGTATACTGCTATTTTTGTGGGTGCCAAACCTATGCCTTTCTTTCTTATATGTATTTTCATTAATGTCTTTCATCACCAATATTCTCGATATTCTTCCAAAACTCCAAATATAGTTTTGTGAGCCTCCCCCCTCCCAATTTCACTGGTGGTTGAGATACTTCAACTGGGAGAAATCAACTTAAGGTTATGTCAAAAAGTGACTTTGAGATATTTCACATTTTTACAGCAGTATTTTTTATTCCTCCAGGCCCCATCCAAAAGTTGGGCTGCACTCTAGACAGCAGCCAGAAATGTTTGGAAGGGGGGTATATATTTGAGATAGCATGACTCAACTTAGTATGGCCTTGACTCCACAAGATACACAGGGGTGAGTCACTATAATGATGATCCTGAGTAACTTAATTAGGCAAGCAAATTTTTGCCCCAGTCATGTCCTTAAATTTAAGGAAGAAAGAGCAAATTCTGGGACAGTGATGTAGTAAAAAATTAATTTTAACAATTTATTAATCATTGGCATATATCAAAATTAGACATTCAATATAAAATTGAAATCTTCAAAACCAGTAATTACTTTTGAAAAGCCAAAGACGTTTCCATTTCATAATATAATATTAGGAAGCCAATTACATTTGTGAGGCAAGAGCATTCACATTGAGTTACCCAAGCATATTTCAATTAAAATAATGCAATTGATATGTTGAGAATCATAAGGACAAATAAATATTATGTGAACATTTGGACACATTTTTATCACAACCTCTCAAAAAACATCATTCAAAAAACAGAGAACATTTGAGCACCAATTCTACGGATTGGATAAATAAATACACTGTGATTGAAAATTAGTCACAAAATACGAGCTGTAGACATATACAAATAGATTTCATTATGAAGTAGAGTGAATACAAAAAATGGGATGGACACAATACAAACATAGACAAAGATAAAAATATTTACATTCAAGTTTTGGCAACAAAAGATAAAACATTGTCAAAACAAACTTTATCGAAAGACTTTCAATTAGAAATTATCATAAAAAATGATAATGAAAAGTAATGGATAATCATTTATACATAATTTACATAAATTACAATGCACGGTATAGGTTTCAAAATCACGCAGTCAGATCTATAATTTGGCTGTCTGATGAGCGTAGTGATTTTGTATCATGCTCACTACTGCCTCAAGAGAACAAAATGTTGAGCAAAGGAATTCACCACTTGTCCAGTTAAAAATGTGGAAGACAAACTTTGCTGGCGATGAGTTCTGAGATAACAGTGATCCAAAGTGATAAGATGAAAAGGATATATGATAATCCAACCTGAAAAAATGAGAGCTTCATATGGAAAATGTATACACACAAATTGCGAAACATGAAAAGAAAGTTGTCAACTCATGTAAGTTAAACCATAACAAAGGCCTAAATGATAAAAATTAATGCGGAAGCATGTATTGAATTAAAATATTGCGATTAACTTTGATTTAAAGGCATAAGGCAACTTAATGTCATGTGGTCAGGTACCACAAAACAGTACCATATAACATAATGAATAAATGTGACATTGTGGGATCATCCTTTGAACTGATCACATGACAAGTCTATCATGTTGGTATGAACAGCCATACCACTATTTTGTACAAAGAAACCCCAATGCATTTAAGCCAGTAGCATCACAGATCATCCTTATTTCCCACCAGTGATTGTATAGTAGACATTCAGTAAAACGAGCTCACTCACAGGGGAAGGCAGCCATTCTGGGTGGAAAGAGCTTCTCAATCCAATATCATTTACTAAGTATTTGATATTCCTGTGTAAAATTACTCTCACTTTGATAAACATTTGTCACGACAGCTTAATGGAAATAAACTTAAATTGTATCAGCTCTAACTTGTATCATAGATTAGACATGCAGGATAGGGAGAGCAGTACCTTTTCCTGGGTCACCTCATACTACAACGCAAGGTTTTATTTGAGTGTGTCCAAAGGCTTTGCCCAGGATTAGAATCAAGGACTTATTGCTTGGTAGCCAAGTGTTTGACTGATTAGGCCACTACGCTACCTCAGTCATCCCTAATAAAACCCCTAATTTGTCACAATGATTCATTCCCGACAGAATATGTCAACAAGTACAATGTGGAAAGTAGCTAAATTGTTCAATATAATTCGCTCAAGTTTTTACTGATTCTAATGCTTCCTGAATTAGGTGGGTTTAAATAATCCAATCCTTAGAAATAATCCCAGATTCTTTGAATGAATTGACATTCTGCCTCTTTCCTGTCACAACAAGGGACTTACACAAACAGTACCCATTCAGTGAAATTGATTGCAGCAGTATGCTGATAATATCCATACTTAGAATGGAAGCCCTACAGATATTGAATCCACACAGGGAAATTTAACCAGAGCCTGTTAACCATCAACAAATCCCCAATGCACAGAAACAGACTTTGGCAAGTAATCATTCTCAGCCCATATGATAGCCCACATCATCATGCCTATATTGAAGTGAATTTTCAATGAGGGCATGTCTATTAAATTATGTTAATAAGTTAAACATTTAATGTAACGATGATGTGCATTCAGCCCTGATGATGAGCACCGAGACGGAGCTTGAAACGTAGGCCATTATGAAAGAATTAACCCGGTGGGGATCCCTAGAACGGTTTACCCACATAATTCGCCAGGAAAGCATCAAATCATATTTCATTTAATGTAACATCAAAAAAGACTTCTAGTATTGGCTAGGAGAATAATTATGTATTAAACTTGGGCAATTAAGTGGATAGAAATGATAAGCTGATGGGTAGCCATCTGTTTATTTCAACAATGTGAATCATTCCACAATACTCACCTCATGTGAATTAGGCAGCTGATACGGCAAGCCTCCTATTTCTTCTATGTGAAAACCCATAGGAAAAATCACGGCAGCCATGCAGAACAGTACCACTAGAAAAAAAATGAAGTTACCTGAGCAAAGTGGTCACCAAAGACGCAAAAATAATACGGCGTATCACAAGAAAAAAGATCGTTCTATTCAAAATGATGAAAAACTTACTGGCTGTGAATCCAACCCATCGAGCATAAGGGATAACATTAGGATCCCAATGTGCAGAGCCAAGAAGAATAATGGTGGTAGCAATACAGATGCATCCAAGGAAAATACAGACCAGGGTTAAAAGCCACTCGGGCTGAAGATTGGGACTGAAGCATACCTGAGGTCGATTGTATAATGTTATGCAGGTCCACATAAGTCCAATTTGCGTCTCTCCTGAAAATATTTACATACTTAGTTCTGTAAAGTGTGAGCATAAGTCAATAGATAAACATTCATTACATGTAGTAAATTATAATTACCTCCAACACCAGAGACAATCCAATCCGGGGTATACACACTAATTATAGCACACACATCCGCAACAAAGAACAAGAAACCAGCCGTGGCTGTCAGTCTATCCATTATAAATAATCTAAAAGTACATCCATTAACTGATATATAATATCCTCATATCCAGTACCAACTACGAGTTCCAAAATACGTTAGTTCAACCCAAGTTCCCCAACTACCTTTCAAACATTCTGTAGCGATTACTGCTTAGTACATGACCGTAGGAAGGTCAGCAAATACGCCCAATGAAAGCACAATTGTCTCTAGAAGAGTGAACACCACATATTCACAATTAGTATTGACCTTATTATCGTTTCAGTTTAATTGACTAAATATAATAAAAAGCCATTTAATTTCATACTTTATCAAGTAGTGATTGTAATCATCCCATAGTCAGGCAATTGGAAAACTTCAATCAAGCAACGTGAGGCAAAGGTATTGTAACATAAACATATGCATACTCTGAACTTGATATATATGCACACATCGTTCCTTTCGTTTCCTACTTGGTTTAAGCATGAGTAATTAATATTCGAGGGAATGTCATTTCACATACGGAGCCCAACAGCGATGTCTTCACTTAAACCTGCCTGTTGTGGACGCACTACGTATTGGTCGCAGCGAGAAATATCACCAGATAGGCTCAAATTATAGATACACCGGCGTTTCATAAAAGTTAGCGCTTAAAATAGAAACAACTATATTCTACTGAAAATATAAATGCATACACTTATTATTTGTTTACAATTTCAACATGACATTTACTTGACAAGTTTGCGCTCGTTACTTTTTCGTGCGTCATTTGCCTTTTAAAACCTTTAAAATAACAAATGATGTAAGTTGGGCGAAGTCGTTGGCTCAAAATGTTTGTTTTTGTCCAGCCAGAAATATCTTGTGAGTAATAGGATTTAGTAGTGGTAGCACTATTGTTGGAGACAAGTCCTTCCCTTTGCTTCGAGTCCGGTAGATGTCGAAATCTTGTGAGGCTCCTCTCGAAGAAAGGTTTTTAAAGTCGGTAATGTACCGAGTTCTATTTCTTCCGGTATCCTCCTAAAGTTATCATAACGCACTTGGGAAGTGATAATATTTTGTTGTCACTTATGATTTAAGCCAAGAGTCAGAGCTGTCTATTTTGTATTCCAAAGGGAGCTTTCTTATCGGATGATGGAATTTTTTTTTATTTGTAGCCATTTCTTACTTTTTTCATGATGCGTGAAGTAGTGACAGAACACCGCATTGAAAGTGTATCATTTGTGATTATTTCTGTTTCATCTATTGAGTAGAATTATTCATACTCTTACATCCTATGGTGTTTAATACTGCGTTTGCGTATGAGACGTTAGAGCTGAAGAGTTAAAATAAACATTCTTGTCTTGTTGCCCGAGTGAAATTATTTTCTTGTAAATTTGGTTCTAATTGCACCTCAGTTCTCCCAGTAATCTGAATGTGCAATTCAGTAACTTTAGCCAAATCGGCGAGCTTCCAATTTGTAGAAAGAGGTCTAGCCTATAATTAGGGTTCACATAGCCGGAGTGTACGCGTTGATGACATTTTTTATCAAAAATAAATTTTCTAATCTTTTTGTTGATGTAGGTGCCGTGAACTAATGGCTACCGAAAGGTCCAGTCCTGGGACAATATATTCTCCTTTACCACAATCAATGAGTGATGTAGATTCTACTTGTGATGAAGAGGAAGAAGAGGAATTAAATAGTGTTGCTTTGGGCAATGAAGGAGGGAATCATCCGCTAAAAACAACCCATATACACGGCGCAAAGTCCGTCGCCGATGGGAAAAATGGTAAATGAGTCGTTGGAGTGTAGAGTTCAATGGTGATACCCTTTCCTTGTGAGGAATGGATCCTCAAATTCTAACTTCCATGCTACATGTTTCTAATGACTCTAAATGCAATAATATTGTTTTTTTTTTAGATTTTCATTCTATTGGCTTTTAGATTTTTTGTGTGTAAACTGACAGTGTTGGAGAGACTTCTTAGTGTGGGACATTGAGGATCGAGGTCTACAATGAAAGTTATTATTTATTTTTCATCTTCTTCACGCAAAAATTACTTTCAGTGAAGAGTTATGCATATTTTTAGCCTCAATAACGATATTATGTTGGAAGTGTTTATAAATGACTATTTTTTTATTCTGGCCATTTTTAGTTGATCTATAGCTCTTAAATTGCATCTATTTAGCTTCTGAATTTCAGTGAATGTTGTAACTTTTGTTCTTACCCACAATGATAATTCTGAGAATTCATTCTGTCGTGTCAATACAGTTATGTATCTTCCTATGATTGTATGTGCATCATGTAAACATTGCTGTAGAACTAGGTAGGTATCTTTACTACGGTTGGACATGACATTTTTTATCTTAAAATTATCTCTTATAATATTTTGTAATCATATATCTAATAATTAGTGATGGGTCGGTTCGATTCCTCGATTCCTCGATTCTTGACCAAGAACCGGAATCGAAAACGAGTACTTGCCAAAGTGAAAAATCGATTCCGATTCCAGTAGTTCTTCAAACCACAAATTTATATCCGGCCGCATTTCGAACAGTCATTCGAATTTTAGCGCCACGTAATCGTAACAACAAAACACATATCTTGGGATGTGCGAGTACTCGAAAATTCGAATCGAGTCAAGTTGTTGGTACTCGAGCGTTTCGAGTAGTTGGTACTCGACTCGAGCGTTTCGAGTAGCATTTACGAATGTCGAGTCGAGTAGTTAAGGTTACAGAGCTTTAGAGGCTAGTAGGTCCAGCAATCTGCCGACAGGAAGCGCTATCATGAAACTCATGTAATAATGCAGTTTTTAAAGCCGATAAGTCATTCTAATGCCTTGGCCTGGTAATTTCAGCTTGCCGAATACACTAAATTTGTCGACGTGGGCGCCGAATACCTTTACGCCAGCCGCGGCGGCCGATCGTCTTCCTACCCGGCGCGCACTGGTCCGAAATCGGAAAAAGCTGGAATGAGGTCCAAAATGACCTTTTTGGGGATAGAGACTTGAAACTTAGCCTAAATACTCATAAATTATTACCGGATATAGATTTATATGCCATTTTACATAAATACGACCCTTTAGTGAGATACAGTGGCCCAAACATGACCAATTTTTCAATGCCACGCGAGATATCGTTTTTCCTCAAAAATCTTTGAATTTATCCAGGTGGTTTTGCGTTGATATGATTTATATGGAATAAAAAACGCAATATTCCTTTGACCTGGTGCTTTGCCTATACTTTCAATGACTTTTGAGGATTTTGGCTCTCATCTGTCTGTTTTTACAACGCAAAATGGCCGACCCGTTTTTCACGTGAAATTTGACATAAAGTAGACATTATCTTTCGTTTACGAAAAATATAACTCGGAAAATTTGAATCACAATATAAAGTAGAGACTTATAAAGAGTACTAATTAGAAATATTGGAAAAAAAGTTTGTGACGAAGGAAATAAGAGCGATTTTTCAATCGCGCGTCAAGGCTGAGCTGCGCTGAGCTACACACCGCGGAACTCTGAGGCTCGGTAACTGAGGCCGATTTTTCAAGTTTTTTAAAACATTAGCCTTGAAAATCGTCATTTAAAGCATGAATAATCGTCTTCATTGACTTAAAACACTTAACTGAGGATGTTAAAAAGGATTATGTATTGATCGAATGGACCATTTAGCGCATTACTCGAGTGAAAATACGAAGGATTGGATATTTTTCGGAACCATCCCACGCATAAGAAATATGGCTCGGGCATTGAAGTAAAGTGATGAGATTAAGTCAGCATGCTTAAGAGAGAGAAAAATGAACTGTTTTCGTGAAAGGCAACGACCGATACCCTTTTTCCCTTTCCACCTTCGACGAGGTGACTCGCGCGGAAGGAGTTTTGACACAACAAGGCTCTTTTAGCCATTTTTATTACTGCGTCCGTCCGATGTGATATTCATTTGTAGCGTTTAGTTTCTTTCTTGAACTTAAAAAAAAGCAAGAGATTTTAAGGTTGATTTAGTGACGTGAGAAGTATAGAATTTTTTTGGCTCTACAAAACTAAAGTTTAGTTCTATAGTTTGTTTGCTTCGTCTACTTGAATTCCATGAAGATTCAAGATACAAAAAAATCGTTGATATAATTTTTAATAAAAATTCCTAAGTCTCCGAAATCTTGCAATTTTGGTAGGAAAGTACTTGCTCAGTCACACAAGTGTGTAGCAAAAGGCAATTTTCTGCAGCAGCAATACTGTAACATGGAGACGTCAAAACCTGCTGGCTGAGCATGTAGAATAATTGGTTTTTCTGCTTGAGAATTTGAAAGGGCCAAATATTACATGATTCATAGACGTAGTATGTAATCTTTATTATAGCTGTGAAAATTACTATACTCAGGGCTCTCCCTTGTAGTTGGATACATATATATGGTCGACATATTACTTGGGGTTAATTAATTTCAATTGTCCCTATGGAACTGTTGAAGACACTTTAATTTTCATTCATCTCCTACTTCTGACAATAACCATCAACGATCCTCATTATATTTCCCTTCTTAAATTAGGCTATACATTCGTCATAGAAAATTGTAGTAGAATATATTGTAGCATGCATTGCTGTATTGCCTGGTTCAGAAATTATCATACTCGACTCGACTTGATACTCGCGAGTAATTTTCAACTCGACTCGAGATCAAAAAGTGCTACTTGGAAATCCCTATTATATTCCGAAGGAGCAAACACAGACTAGGGAGCCTGTGACAGGTATATGGTCAAGATACAGTGATGTATTTGGAAAAGTACCCAAAGTCACCATAGCAAACACTGTTGGAGCTGAAGTGGAAGCTTATTTATCAGAGATGAATGCACCGCCAAATTCCTTCCCTGGGAAATACTGGAAGACTTGTATCTCCTACCCAAGGCTGAAAGTATTAGCGAAGAGGTTTCTTGCCGTACCGCCATCCACTGTGTTCAGTGAAAGACAATTAGCTCTGCAGGAAAAATACGTGATGTAAAATGCAATAGGCTTTATCCTGACAGAGTGAAGATGCTTTGCTTTCTGAGCAAAAATTTAAACTGCAGTCTGCAAATAAGTCTGCAATAAGTCTCAGATAAATAAGTCTGCAAAAGGAGACTAAATTTGTGAGACATTATTGATAATGATAATATATTATCAATCAAAGATAGATATTAAAGTATTTTTAAAATTTAAACATGAACAGTGCTAATATTCTAAAGTAATACCTATTATGTAACACCACTTTTCAGGTATGTTCTGTTTTGAAATTTAGCTATTATATTTTAATTACATAGTGATGATATGAAAGATGCTTTTGTCAACTGACTCTAGAGTAATATTTTTTAAAGTGGTTTTCTTGTTGCCTGGAATTAAGTGATATTTTTCTTGGAACCTACGGCATCAGAATCGATGGAATCGGTATCGGTAGAATCGGAATCGAAATGTCAGAATCGGGATCGGAATCGATAAAATTTTGGAATCGACCCATCACTACTAATAATATATAGTAGTTATCTCTCTTAGGGAATCTTCTGTACCTATTCCCGCTGATATTTTTTGTTCAGAGCTGCAGGTTCCAAATCTTTATTCGCTCTCTGGAAACTTTTGGTAGATTGCTTGCCTCTCATGACTGCTTTTACTGTTGGAATGTTTTATTGGTAGCATGTACTGAATGTTATTTTTAATTGAAGTAGGGGTTCTTAGTGGCTGGATGAGGTAGGGCTTTTAAAAAATCAGTGGGGGCCTACTATTATGATGGAAATTGAGGTATAAATTGAC